>NC_141687.1:396910518-398306768 GCF_964263255.1 Lissotriton vulgaris
GAAGTGAGTTTGTGGGGAGTGTGATGAAAAGTGTGTGTAAGGGCCTTGGAATTACACAAAAATTCCACAGTGCCAATCATCCCCAGTCAGCAGGTTTGGTTGAAGGGTACAATGGTACTCTAAAATTGAAACTTGCTAAGATTCAGGCTACGACTGGTTTGTCATGGCCTGATGCTTTGCCTCTGGCTCTCTTGTCGACCAGGGCGACTGTAAACTCTCGAGTAGGGCTTAGCCCATATGAGATTGTGTTCGGCCGTCCTGCGAAGGTTTGGGGGGTCCCTAGGCCTAGGTCCTTCGATAGTCTTGAGTATCCAATGTTAATTGATTATCTTCATGATCTGACTGCTAAACTGAGGTTAATTCATCAACAGGTCTTTGAAGCACTGCCGGCACAGACAGAGTCCTGGACATCGGCTCCAACCGGGTGACTGGGTTGTCACCAGAAATTTTGGCCGGAAGCAAAATTTGGAGCCGAGATTTGTGGGCCCTTACCAGGTTCTTCTCGCCACGAGAACTGCAGTTCGTTTGGAGGGCCGCAAAAATTGGGTGCATGCCACCCACACAAAGAAGGTGCCGATACCTTTACCAGCGGATTCGTGGGTGAGAACTGGTATCACTGCAACAGAAACAGAAACTCCAGTGAAATTTGTGCCGTTCAGTGATGCTCAGCCTGTAGGAGACACTTCAGTGCAATCAGATAACTTTGTTGAACCTTCATCATTGGGAAGCTCAAGACTTGAGCTGTCATCTGACCGACAGGACTCTGTTCCGCAACCTGAACAATTATTCGAAGAGCAGACTCGTCCGGGAAGAAGCAGATATTTTCTTCGTTCTCATACCAAAGACTAATAAATATCTTTTTGCTTTTTCCCCTTTTTGAAATTCACGTTACCCCCTTATTGCCATTTTGAACATTATGAACAATTGCAGCCTCCATTCATTTTGAGTTCTTTTCCACGTGTGTTTTTCCACAGCTAGGAGATTTTGTATTACAATTGAATGTTTGATTGACGAACCTTACATCCGGGTTGTCCGTAGGGCCATGCGGGTACTTCCTTCTGTTTAGCAGGTTCATGACACTAGGTCGGTACTTTTGTCGATTCCTAGGAACTCCTGGGAATTGATAATCGCTACTCAGAACGAAGGGCGTCAAGAACGTTGCGGACGGTTTTTAGAGGATGGAATTCTCAAGGTTGTCAGAAGTGGAGAAGACTCTAGCGCAAAGATCAGTACTACATAGGGTTGTACGAATGCTTTCTGTTTCAGGTGTTCCTGCTGTTCTTGACTGTTTCCATGCTATTAGTGGGTGGAGTATATTATGGAATACAATCGTTATTGCCTTCTGCTTCACCTACTTCTTCTGAACCAAAATCTGTTCCCACTGTTTCTCCTCATTCCTTTCTCCCTATACCTCAACACGAACAGGTTAGACGTGCGGAATTCATGAACAACTCCTTTGTCCAGCTTCTTCATCAACATCAGTTGGTGATGAATACTACCAACTGTTGGGTATGTGGTTTAATGCCACATACCATGGATAGGGGAATTCCGTACTTGGTCCTTCCTTATAGTTCCCAGGGGTCAGCTCGAGCATTCCAAACTATGTTTCGTAGCGCACTAGATTCCTACCCCCATCGAGAGCCACGCACTGCAGATCATGGTCCTGGCCCGTACCACAAGCCTTTGGCAAGAGCGATTGCCGATTTAGATAGAGATATTTTTGACGCATCGCTTATCCCAGAGGAAGAGGTGCAAGCATACAGAGATCTGAGTGAGGCTGAGTATAGCATGTCAGTGGGTGATCGGCAGCTTAAAAGCTTGTCTCCGATCTGGATCGTACCCCATCTCGATAACTTCTGTTTGAAAGGTTTTGGCCGAAGCCCGCGAGCTCAGCTTGGGAGGAGTGCCTGTACTGAAACGTATGTTTTACCAACGGCCTCTTCCCCTGTTCTTTTGACTGCCAAGGGTACATACTTTGTGTGTTATGACCGCGCATATACATGGTTGCCTCGTGACTTCTCGGGCACCTGTTATATGGCGAATCTGTTGCCGCCGACCTTCACAGTTGGATCAGACTATCACAAGACCAGAGTTGTGAGAGGTGTTATTAGCGAAGAAGACACTGCCGGTCAAGAAGCAGGAGACTTCTTTAAGGGTTTCTTGCCGTTTTGGGGACCTATGATCAATAGTAGGAACCTGAGACAGTTGACTTGAGTGGTGGAATCAACTGCTAATATCACTGCAAGTGCCCTTGGTAATATTACAGCAGAGCTTCAGGCGGACAGGCTTATGACGTTGCAAAACCGTATGGTTCTAGACGTTGTTCTTGCAGATAGAGGTGGTGTATGTAAGGTGATCCATTCGAGTTGCTGCATTTTCATTCCTGATAACGCTCCAACTGTCTATCAAGCCATCTCGAAGTTGCATAAGATCTCCGAGTCCATACACGTGGACGTAGGTGATTGGACGCTACTAGGATGGGTTTGGGGCCTGATGTCGACGTGGGGTTGGAAGATTCTGATGATCATTGGGGTTGTTGTAGCATTTCTGTTCACGTGTTGTCTTTGTGTACAGTGTGGTCCTGCCTTATGTGGCCTCTGTGCTACGACGTGTATAAGACGGCCATCTGTTACCAAGGAAGCATTGATGTATAGAATGATGTTGCAGCAACATCTGGATGGTCTGATGAATATTGAGATCGATTCTGATATCGACTAGTGCTTGCCTACATGAGGGGAAAAGGAGGTTCCGTGACAATTAAAGTGGTGTTTTCGACTCGCTCGAATATGGACGAGTTTGGTATATATGAACCGCAAATGACGACAATCGTTATTGCCTTCTGCTTCATCTACTTCTTCTTCTGAACCAAAATCTGTTCCCACTGTTTCTCCTCATTCCTTTCTCCCTATACCTCAACACGAACAGGTTAGACGTGCGGAATTCATGAACAACTCCTTTGTCCAGCTTCTTCATCAACATCAGTTGGTGATGAATACTACCAACTGTTGGGTATGTGGTTTAATGCCACATACCATGGATAGGGGAATTCCGTACTTGGTCCTTCCTTATAGTTCCCAGGGGTCAGCTCGAGCATTCCAAACTATGTTTCGTAGCGCACTAGATTCCTACCCCCATCGAGAGCCACGCACTGCAGATCATGGTCCTGGCCCGTACCACAAGCCTTTGGCAAGAGCGATTGCCGATTTAGATAGAGATATTTTTGACGCATCGCTTATCCCAGAGGAAGAGGTGCAAGCATACAGAGATCTGAGTGAGGCTGAGTATAGCATGTCAGTGGGTGATCGGCAGCTTAAAAGCTTGTCTCCGATCTGGATCGTACCCCATCTCGATAACTTCTGTTTGAAAGGTTTTGGCCGAAGCCCGCGAGCTCAGCTTGGGAGGAGTGCCTGTACTGAAACGTATGTTTTACCAACGGCCTCTTCCCCTGTTCTTTTGACTGCCAAGGGTACATACTTTGTGTGTTATGACCGCGCATATACATGGTTGCCTCGTGACTTCTCGGGCACCTGTTATATGGCGAATCTGTTGCCGCCGACCTTCACAGTTGGATCAGACTTTCACAAGACCAGAGTTGTGAGAGGTGTTATTAGCGAAGAAGACACTGCCGGTCAAGAAGCAGGAGACTTCTTTAAGGGTTTCTTGCCGTTTTGGGGACCTTTGATCAATAGTAGGAACCTGAGACAGTTGACTCGAGTGGTGGAATCAACTGCTAATATCACTGCAAGTGCCCTTGGTAATATTACAGCAGAGCTTCAGGCGGACAGGCTTATGACGTTGCAAAACCGTATGGTTCTAGACGTTGTTCTTGCAGATAGAGGTGGTGTATGTAAGGTGATCCATTCGAGTTGCTGCATTTTCATTCCTGATAACGCTCCAACTGTCTATCAAGCCATCTCGAAGTTGCATAAGATCTCCGAGTCCATACACGTGGACGTAGGTGATTGGACGCTACTAGGATGGGTTTGGGGCCTGATGTCGACGTGGGGTTGGAAGATTCTGATGATCATTGGGGTTGTTGTAGCATTTCTGTTCACGTGTTGTCTTTGTGTACAGTGTGGTCCTGCCTTATGTGGCCTCTGTGCTACGACGTGTATAAGACGGCCATCTGTTACCAAGGAAGCATTGATGGATAGAATGATGTTGCAGCAACATCTGGATGGTCTGATGAATATCGAGATCGATTCTGACATCCACTAGTGCTTGCCTACATGAGGGCAAAAGGAGGTTCCGTGACAATTAAAGTGGTGTTTTCGACTCGCTCGAATATGGACGAGTTTGGTATCTATGAACCGCAAATGACGAGTTTAGTGGGTGTACGCATTTTTGCTACGCTAAACCTGAACCGTTCAGCTTGTTCGTGGGTTTCTTCATCTGAACCCACGGGTTCCATTTTAGATACCGCAGCCATTTTGTCTCTTGCCCTCAAGTAGCCAGCGAACGGACACTGTCTGCTTTGTGACCCTGGGATTCCCAAGCTCTTGCGGAAGACACGTGTTCCTTTGAGGGTGTCTTTATGAGTAGGGGGATGACACTGCAAAGGCAGATGGCCCCGCTCGAGGCTCATCTTGCCGTGCCGGTCTATTGTTTCAGCCGTGCATTCATTAGGCATGTCTCCTTTGATCCTGCAATCGTGTTTCCGATATCACCCCCTTACACTCTTTTCAATCTGTTGACTATCTTTGTCTTCCCTTGCACCTGTTTCTGTCTTCTTCCTTAACTCGTTTACAGCCGGAATGGAATGTACCAAATGGTGGGATAATGTACTTTTACAGTTGGGAACCGGCGATGCTACTGTAATTATGTTCCGGGACCCTGAATACATGAAAGCGACTCTTTTGAAATTTACTGTGGGAACTGAGTTGTAACCTTTTGTTCGCCATGTTGTTCTATGACAGAAATCTGTATAAAAGGAGCGATCCACAGTTGCAATTTGAAGCAGTCTCCTAGAACCTACACGTGTTTTACTTCTTGTGACTTCTGTGTTCCCTGCAGTAAATAAACCTCGATCTTTGACGCCGAAGGAAGTGTCCCGTGTCTCTGTCATTTGTACGCCGGAACAGGTAACCCACGAAGGTTTCAGGTGTTGTCCCCTGGCACCGCTGGGTTTTAGAAAAGCCCAGTCCTTCAGACTGGCCCACCTGTCATGGTCCCACTCTTCCTTTGCACATTTAATCAGCTGCTTATAATGTGCTCTCCTAGCTTGAATTTCAGGTTTATTAATATTTATCTTCAAAGTCTGTACTAGCTCTGACTTTGTGTTCCTACAAGCTGTATTATACCATGTGCATTTTTGAGCCCTTTTCCTATTTTTTGTCACCCAAAGGATGAATACCTCTGCCAAATTGGATACTAGATCCATATGAAGAGCCTGCAGCTTTGCATGGTAATCAGGGGGTGATGGTTGATTATTTAGCACATCAACCATTTCAAGCATAGGGACTATCCGGCTATATAAATTGGAAAGTTCTTCTGGATTTTCCATTATTTTGTGCCACCTGACTCTACGCCTGTCATTAGATAATATAAGCCTAGCATCGGAGTCCCCGGAACTTGGGATACTGGTCGTTATGAAACCAATGGAGTACAACTCCAGAATTAAAGC
Source organism: Lissotriton vulgaris (assembly GCF_964263255.1). NCBI lineage: Eukaryota > Metazoa > Chordata > Amphibia > Caudata > Salamandridae > Lissotriton > Lissotriton vulgaris. The sequence goes on from NC_141687.1 coordinate 396,916,142, forward strand.
ATTATGGTCACTCTCGGATCTCATAATAACATTCAAGTCTATGAGCTTTGCCCATAGCCTAGTTTTAACCAAGATATAGTCAAGACGTGACCTATATCCAGGTTTATTGAATGTACACTTAGCTGGGATATCCGAGGGCATACGACCATTGCATACCCGTAAGGAGTGATTTAGTGTTAAAGCCGTTATCTGTACAGCCAGGGGAGACCATGCCCTTGAAGGTGGAGCCTGGGTCGGTGGTATCGACCAATATTCATCCTCAGCCATTAGCGCACCATCGTTCATGCCCGCTAGTGGTTCAAAATGGCAATTCAGATCACCCCCTACCAGTAGATGGGTATCACTCGGAATGGTATGCAAAAAGTGTGACAGCTCGTCAATAGTCCTTGATTCACTGGCTATGCTAACAGGGCGAGAATAGACATTAATGAGGGCAAGCTTGAAAACATTAGGCCATACAAGAACAACGCATTGAACATCTTCCGAATAGATGGTCAGTGTCTTAACCGTACATCCCAAATGGGTACCAATCCAGATAGTAAGACCTCCTGAAGGTCGGCCTCTCCCACCCCAAACGGCCGGGACGTGAAATGAGACATAGCCCCCACGTAGTTATTCTTCTCTGGCCGAAGTCTATTGGAAGAGGCAGACGTCATTTGTATCCACAAAAGAAGTGCCCCAGTCAGGGCATGCCATTTTGTTGGGTAGACCTGCCACATTCCATGACACTATCTTGAGTGTATCTGGCTTATAACCCAAGTTAGTACTACCCACATTAATACTACCCACCAGTCTCCCACGATCCGCTCCTGATGTTCTTGTTGCAGCCGGCAGTGGGCCCAGTGTATTACCTGAATCAGTTACCCTTAATGCTGGTTCGTTAGTGCCTGTAATGGGCAATTCCAAATTAACTATAGCGGCTATTGACATCATAGTTCCTAGACTTTTGCCTAGTATATCTGACCTGCAACCTGAGTTAATACTACCCACCATTCCCCCGGGACCCACTTCTCTTGTTCTTGTTTCAACTAGCAGTGGGCCCAAAGCGTTGCCTGGACCAGTTACGCTAACCACTGGTTCATTAGTGCCTGTAATTGGCAGTTCTAGATTACCTAAAAAAGCTGGGGACAATAAAATTCCTGGACTGCTGCCTTCAGTCTCCTCTCTTATAGTGAGCATAGATCTTCCTCTCAAATCATTTACTCCGTTGACCCTTGCTTTCTTCTGCCATGCCCCTGGTATGCCCTCATAGTTGTGATGCAGTCAATCTACATTATCCAGGCAGCTATATCTATTTTGGGTGGAGATATTAAAGGGTGCAAAAGATTGTACGTACCTATCTTTGTTTGCCCTTGCCATTCCTCGGGGCCCAACTAACCTCCAATCTGGTTCCGTGTTTGTTCTCCAACACGGAGAACCAGGTGGGTAAAAGTATGACAGTGGGAGAGATTGTATAGCTGTCCCGGGATTATACTGCATCCACTCACATGTGTGGGCTACAGTCCGTGGGACCCTAAAATTGACCACGACACAGTCACCCCTAATATTCTTTGGTCTGTGACCCACCCAAGACACCCTACGCACCATCAAAATTTCACTACTGGTATGTGCTGGGAGTGGCCTGTTTTTATTGAGCCAGTCTATAGTTTTGTTTTTTAGGGACATGTGAGATTCCTCGCTGGTGTTACTTAGTTCAGGGACCCCAGCTAGGACCACTACATACGGACTTGATTCTGGGGGTAAATCAATTCTAATAATCTTAGTTGGACCACTTTCCTGTTTATTTTGATTTGCCACATTAGACTTGTCCTTATTAACCTGTATCAATCCGTTGCCCAGAGGATTAGAGGATAATTCCGGAGTTGGGCTGTTCGCAGGTATAGTAGGCGAATTAGAAGGTAATACAACATTTTGGGCCAATGATCCCCCCTGACCATTATTAACTTGCAGTTGTGCTAAAGTGCCCTTATCAGTCTTTAAACAATCCATAGTTGATGATGTTACTTTCTCGATTTTTGACAGCCGTAGCTCTATTAGTGAGAGTCTCCTTTCAAGTGGCTGTATTATTGACTGTAGGAGAGTGCCCAATTTTAGCATTAGCAGATCCTCTGATGTGGCTGATGTAGAAGGTGGGTTTACCCCTCCTGGGATGGTTGTGATTAAAGGCAGTGGCAGCCCGCTGTCTGGAACCTTTGGGACCTCAGGAACCTGGCTCGGAGTGGCAGAATCAATATTATTAGAGCGCTTTCAAAGCTTAGACTTCCTACCACCTGTTGCTGCAGGACCTCGCTTCCTTTTAGGTATGGCCCCTTCTTGTCTCACGAGTTGCTGCTGTATAGTGGGCCCTTCTGTACTGCCGTCTACTGAACTAATATCAGGGGTTGTTAATACTGCAGCCTCAGCTACTGGCGAAAGCTGGAACTCACCAGTTGGAGATAGAGTTCTCATATCCTGTGTAATATTACTGCTAGATACAGTCACTGGTCCTTCAATTGCAGGGACTAGAAGTGTATGCTCTGGTGAACGAGCATTCGCAAAATGTCCCAACGATGATCTTTTTGAGAGAGCAATTTCTTGGGAGAGCCGCCACTCCATCATTGTTATTTCATTGTCCAATACTGAGCTTGCTCTAATAATAAAATTATCCAGCGTCCCTGTAACAAAACTACCCGAAGTCAATGCCTTAGTCCTGCTTTCACGCCCAGCCATTTCCAAGCTGCAAGTTAGTATTATACAATGTAATGGAAACGGGTACTTACAGAGCACTGAATTGGCCTTGGTGCAGGGGAGGCAAGATGTTAGAGAGGTGGCCCGGTCCGGTCTCCTCTGGGCTACAACGGGCTTAAACGGGCCTACCCTTGGCCCAGGCATCGCCCGGTGCGCGCCCACGCGCGTCCCGTGAAACGGTAGGTGTGGTTAGTTATATACCAGCAGGTGGAGGCGGGAAGAGGACACAGCTGGTTGCAAAAATGGGCTGCTGGTCCTCGCAGTCCCGTCAGCACAGTGGAACAATCACCAAAGTCCCAGGTAAACTGCTGCGAGCGACGCCCGCGGAGCGGGGGCCGCGAGCAGTATTTGTAACGGCAGGCAGGGGGCGGGAAGAGGACACAGCTGGTGGCAAAAATGGGCTGCTGGTCCTCGCAGATCCGTCAGCACAGTGGAGCAATCACCAAAGTCCCAGGTAAACTGCTGCGAGCGGCTCCCGCGGAGCGGTGAGATTCCGTGATTTCCGAACCCGACTCCATTTTGTTTACGTTGTCCAAAGATGCCATTTTGTGTTGCCCTCACGTAGGCCGTGGAGGTAACCGAACGAACAAAGTTGCATGGGCTTCGTTGTTCATGTACATATTAACTAGGCCTTTTCTGACTTGCGAGTGGACTGCAAAGAAACTGACCTCGTCACCTGAAACTGACCCTTTGCGAGGCCAATTTTCCTGGCTGATCGTTGTCTGAAATTGGCCATCACTGTTTAGGATATCGTTAACTTTTAGTTTGCTTGCACATATCTTATCTTACTCAATATCTGAATTACTTCTTCCTTTATGTCTTCTCGTTACATGGGTAGTGCTTTCAATTATGGGATTGTCCGGCTCGTGGAAATTGAATTTGGGACATTCCTAATAATTAACTTGTGGGTTGGTACAATGTAACGTGAGCTTTTTATGATATGACGAAGCATGGGAAAATGTATTTGATTCGTTGGAATTTGTCGCAGTAGGTGTGCATTCATAATGAGAAAAAGTTGGATAAATACTGATGTCTTGCTCTATGAAAATTGAACAGTTTCTTGAGTCGTACACCGTGTTGTATTGCTGGGATTACTGTTACTAGCTGCAGCTAATAAATTTGATCTCTGACGCCACCTAGAAGTATCCCGTGTCTCTGTTTACCAAGAAAGGAGAACCCAAAGACTTTGGGCGTGTGCCTGGCACCGCTGGGTTCTAAAAGCCGGTTCTTCAGTTGGCGCTACCAACGTGGGGCGACTTCAGCGGTACCGGTCCAAGCCCAAGGATCGTGAGGAGCCACGTGAGAAAATTCTGGAGGAAGGCCAACCACTTCATTGACCCCTGTATGTCGTCGTGGTCCGAAGGTTTTTGCTGCGAGGCTTCCCGCTTTTCTGACGGCTGCGAAGGACTGCTGCCCTGACTGTCGCCCTGTCTTGGACCCTTGATTGATCCTTTGTAGAGCGAGACGATAGACGGTCTTTTGGTGGCGTGACGGATACTTTGGTTAAGTATAAGTGAGTTGCTCCCACGATCTTTGTTTTGGTCCTTGGTTTTGATTCAGATATTGCAATAGCTGAAGCCGAGGGGCCGTATATTTATGAGTGTATCGATAGTTGATAACCCCTTGAAGTTTGAAGCTAGATTAGTGAGCTATAAGATGCCTGGCCTTAGCAAATTTAGGAAATGGTTTGGTTGTGGTTGCAACAGGGATTCCCTACTGGAGGATTCGTGTCCGATACCTCCGGTTGGAACTCCAACTTATGAGCTCTATTCAAAACACGGAGTGGGTCCCATTACGTATAATGAAATGTGGGTCCGCTATACTAGAAAACATGGTGTTTTACGATGGCCCCAATATGGTAGTTTCAAAACAGAGATTTTAGATAATCTGGAAGTTGCCCTATTTAAGAAGAAAGCCCGGCCGGCGATGTTTGATTCTTTCCACCTTTGGCGTAAGGAAGCCAAACAGCGAGAAATTAAGCAAGCAAAGAGAGATAGGAAAGATAAGAATATGTCAGTGCTACAAGCTGCTAGGCAGTTTAAGGAAGATGGAGAAGAACGTGCGAGTGAAGTTTTAGATAGACAGCGTTGCATGGCTATCGATAAATGTTATCCGGCCTTGCCGCCTTCCCTTTCAAAAGTGAATGAAGACCCTGAAAAAGATCCTTTGATTTCTCATTTACTGAGATTACCACCTCCTTATGTGCAGGGTGCTACTGCGCCTCCATTACCCCTGGTTGTTGCACCTCTTGCTGTTTAGCCTCCTGCTGTTGTTTAGCCACCCGTTGCTGCACAGATGGTTCTCCCTCCTACGGCGCAACCCCCTCTAGGGTCGCCGACTTTGCTACCAGCTTTGCCTCAAACTCCTTTGCCTTCTACTTCTGTATCTTCGACTCCTGCTCCTCTTGTTCCTACGCCTCTTTTGCCTCAAAATACTCTTTCTCCTGTTCTTATGGCTACTTCTTCTCCTTCTGCTCGAAAACGAATGACTGAGACTGTTGTTAATCTTTTGTCTCCACTGTTTGGGTCATTGAATATGACCCCTGTTTCGGAGCGTAGGCAGAGTCGTGGTCAGTTTCCTAGACCCGAAGAGCGGGCAGTGTTGGATCTTTTGGCTCGAAGATGGGTTTTAAATGCCTCGAGGTATAATTTACAGGCGATTATGGATGTTTTCTTTCAGTGGGAACCACCGAAGCAAAGGTATGTGTTTGATATGATGTGTACTTTTCTCCGTCAGGAATGGGAAAATAATGAGTTAGGTCCGATTCCACAGGAAGTGCTTGATGTCCAGTCAGATTTTGCTCAAGGGATGATGGTGGAGTCCGATGTTACAGACGCTGTAGAAACGATACTTGTCTTCAGGTCTAGGCTACCGCCTCAGACATTGTACGAACCTGATGCCTTTGTTAGGAGGAAAGTGAAGCAGTATCCCATGAGAGAGGTTCACCCTGTATGGAGAGAGGCAGTTCAGGCTAATGTAAATTTGGGTATTCAAGCTGAGCCAGCTCATTTTCAGCGAGTATGGGTACATGTCCCTTGGAAAAGAGCAGAAGTCTTGGCTCTTAAGCAGACTTTACCAGACCCTCGTAAAAATCCTGCTGGTTATTACAAAGAGTTGTATCAGACAGTTGAAGCGTGTATTATGAATTTAGCTGATATAGATATGTTGATGGGTAATGTAGTCCCTCAACCTTTGTGGGCGAAGATTCTTCATGAGAATCATGCGCAAGAATTTGGAGATACGTGGGCTAATATCGTTGCCGCTGATGGTCGGCAGGTAGGAGGTGCCAAACCTGAACCTTTAGTTGCAGAATTACCTGGTAGAATTATTAATTTGATGAAAACTATGATGCTTGCTTTACAAGTGAATTGGGATAAGTTAGCAGCATGCAAAGAAAAGAAAGATGAAAGTGTGTCTGATTTCTTCACTAGGTTTGAGGAAACATTTATCGATCATAGTGGTCAGGATATGAGCACCGAAGGTGGTCAAAGGTTGTTCGTGGACAAATTTGTTTTTAATTTACTTCCCGAACTCTCTAATAAGTTGAAAGATTCTGAGAGTTCATGGGCTGTTTCTTCGTTGTCCCAGATATTGGCTACTGCACAATATCACGAAAATAGGGATAAAGATGAGAAGGATAAAGTAGAGAGGAAGACTAAAGAATTAAAGACGAAAGTTCTTTTGCAGCAAGCTTATCCGCCTCGTATGAATCAGCCTCAGTATCAGCAACCCTCAAAGTTTCAGAGATTGTTACAGAAACCCGAGTATTTTGCTCCGTGATTTTTGCCAGGCCCTAATCAATGTGCTTATTGCAGAGAAGAAGGTCACTTTAAGCATAGTTGTCCGGTTCTGCTACAGCGTGCAAATGGTGTATCTGATCAGAGAGGTCGTGGTAGTTTCCAACAAGCTCCTAGGGGCAGGGGACGTGGTGTTTTCTCGGAATGAGCGTTCCTTTCCCCTTCAGAATCCTGCAAATTGTTTTGACAGACAGAATGTTTCGAATGTTTAGTCTGCTCAGTACTATGCTGAGGACTACTGTGTTGAGAGCGAGAGTGCTGGTTATAAGGATTGCTAGGACAGCCAAGGGCATAGAGATGGAGTAGTGTCAGTTCCAGTAGACCAGAGTGGACCCTATGTTAAAGTGGTTACATTAGGTGTGGCAGAACCTTTTCTTTTGGATACTGGTGCGACAAAGAGTTCTATTATGCACTCTAAACTTCCTGGCGCACCTTTGTCTGGCTTGACCAATGTTTCAGTAGGATTTTCTGGTGCCCCAGTTCGTAATCCAGTTTCTAGTCCTTTGCCTCTTTCTATCGGTCCTTTTGAATTGGAAGCTCCTCTTATTTTAACGACTGGTTGTGGTGAGAATCTGTTGGGTTTGGACTTGCTGAAAAGATTGTATGCGACATTACATTGCTCTCCTGAAGGAGTACATCTTACGGTGGGCAAGAAAGTGATTTCTCCAATGTATTTGTCTAAAGATTGTCTTCCACTGGAATTGCATTCTCTTCCTGATACACTATGGGCTACAGGTCCCAATGATGTTGGTCTCTTGCAGATTCCACCCTATGTTGTTACTCTCTAGTCGAATGCTAGGCTACCTCGTATTCCGCAGTATAAGATCTTGAGTGATGGCGAGAGAGCTCTTTTAGCGATCATTTATGATTTGGTTGAGAAGGGTGTGGTTGAAGAAACGAGAGGTAACATGTGTAACAGTCCTGTTTTGCCTGTCCTTAAGCGTACTGATGCTTCTCAGCCACCTGTATACCGGTTTGTGATCGACCTTCGAGAGGTCAACAAGATTGTCGTACCACAGTTTCCTGTTGTTCCGGATATCACTGCTTTGTTGACTCTGAATCCTGCTTCAGCTGCCTGGTTTTCGGTTATTGATTTAAAGAATGCTTTCTTCAGTATTCAGATTGCTGAGGAAAGCAGAGATATTTTTGGCTTCTCTTTAGGAGGCCGAAGCTTCCGGTTTAAGAGAGCTCCTCAAGGTTATTGTGAAAGTCCCTCAATTTATAGTCAGGCGTTGAAAACTCAGCTTGATAATTTTGTGCTACCTTCTGGTGCAACTCTTATCCAGTATGTTGACGATTTACTGATTGCTGCTGATGATGAAAAGATTTGTAAAGAAGCTACTCTTTCTTTGCTACAACATTTGTCTGACCTTCACAATAAAGTGTCTCCTTCTAAGTTACAGTATTGCCGCCAAGAAGTGACCTACTTAGGTCATCTCTTGTCGAAGGAGGGACGGCGATTAACCCCAGAACGAATTCAAGCGATTGCGCAAATGAGTGTCCCACCAACGCAGAGAGAAGTGCGTGCATTTTTAGGTATCACTTCATATTGTAGGCAATGGATCCCCAATTTTTCCTTGCTAGCAAAACCTTTGTTGGCATTGACTCTTAAAGATACTCCGCATCCTCTCCCTTGGTCTGATGAATGTCAGAAAAGTTTTTCTGAATTACGTGACGCATTGTGTTCTGCTACGGTGTTGGGTACTCTGGACTACAGTAAACCTTTTACATTGTATGTCCATGAGAGAGAAGGTTGTGCGTTGTCAGTTCTGACACAGCAATTTGGCGTTAAGCAGCATCCATGTGCGTATTTTTCATCGACGTTAGATCCGGTAGCTAGAGCATTGCCGAGTTGTTTGAGAGCTACAGCGGCAGCTGCTGTTTCTATCCGACAGTCTGCCGGTTTGGTATTGGATAATACATTGATTGTGATGGTCCCACATGCAGTGGATACCTTATTGAATAGGACCAAGACACAGCACCTTACTAGCGCTCGTTTGTCAGGTTACGAGTTGACGCTTTTGGCTAGCCATGTACACATCAAAAGATGCAATGTGTTGAATCCAGCTATGTTGTTGCCGATTTCTGTAGAGACAGATGTTCAGGAACAGCATGATTGTTTTCTTCGGACAGAGGAAGAAACAAAGGCTAGAGTTGATTTGAGGGACACTCCTCTTTGGGATGTTGATGGTACTCTATGGGTAGATGGTTCATGCTTTAAGCTTCCGAATGGAGAAAGAACTGCAGCATATGCTGTCACAACTTTACATACAGTTGTTGAAACAGCACGTATTGCACAGAATTCAGCTCAAGCAGCAGAGCTAATAGCATTGACGAGAGCGTGTGTGTTGTCAGAAGGAAAACAAGTGAATGTTTACACTAATAGCCAGTATGCGTTTGGTGTTGCCCATAGTTTTGGATGCTTGTGGAGAGAGAGAGGATTTTTGACTTCGCATGGTACGAAAATACAGCATGGGCAACTGGTGAATGAACTTCTTGAGTCACTTACGTTGCCAAAGCAGATTGCAATTGTGAAGTGCAGTGCGCATAAAAAGGTTGTGGACGATGTGGGTCAAGGAAATGCGTTTGCAGATGAAGTTGCGAAAGAGACAGCAAGGAATATGATGAGTCGAATGTATGTTGCAGGCCCCGCAAGATGGGTTGTGGAAAGTGGAATGTGTTAAGACACAATAGTAAGTGTGAAGTTGATTCAGGCTGAAGCTACTGAGAAGGAAGTGAGTAGGTGGAGAGAAAGTACGGGTATTTTGGATTCGACAGGTTGTTGGGTTGAGTTGTCGGAGCACCAGCGACGGTTGTTACCTGATGCGTATGTGCTCCCAGTGGTTACAATGGCTCATGGAATGGCTCACATAAGTTTGAAAGGAATATGTAAGTTGTTGGCTCCAGTATGGCAGAATACTGGAATTCCTAAATGTGCTGAGAATGTGGTGAAGCATTGTATGATTTGTCTGATGTACAATCCTGGAAAGGGAACTCCAACTCCAGCTGGTCATTTTGCTCCTCCAACGTATCCGTTTGAGGTGATACAGTTAGATTACATTCACATGGAGAGATGCAACAATTTGAAGTATGTCCTTGGGGTTGTTTGTGCCTTTTCCAGATGGATAGAGGCCTGCCCCCTAAACGATAATACTGCTTTGTCTACAGCCAAGGTTTTGCTCAAAGAGTACTTCCCTAGGTATGGATTGCCGAGAATTGTATGGAGTGACAATAGGAGTGAATTTGTGGGCCAGATCATGTAGAAAGTGTGTGCCGGATTGGGTATCCATCAGAAGTTCCACGCTGCGAATCACCCCCAGTCAGCTGGTCTTGTCGAGTGCTACAATGGCACTTTGAAGCTGAAACTGGCTAAGATACAAGCGAGCTCTAGTCTTACATGGCCAGATGCCTTGCCATCGGCTCTTTTGTCAACAAGGACGACAGTACATTCTCGTGTGGGACTTAGTCCCTATGAAATTGTGTTTGGTCGTCCGGCCAATGTTTGGGGTGTCCCCTGGCCCAAGAAGTACAGTGACATCGAGTACCCTATGTTGGTGGATTATTTACATGACTTGACTGCTAAATTACGTGTTCTCCACCAACAGGTCTATGACAGTTTGCCGGCAGCGTCTGCGGATCCAGGTCACAAGATCCAACCCGGCCACTATGTTCTGCTAAAGAATTTCCAGTGATCGAAAAATTTGGAGCCGAGGTGGACTGGACCACATTTAGTCTTGTTAGTAACTCGGACTGCTGTTAGAGTAGCTGGTAAAAAGAATTGGGTGCATGCCACCCACTGTAAGCTAGTACTGCTACCCTTACCGTATGATAAGTGGGTGAGGGGAGGTATTGGTGATTCTGAATGCAAACGAACTCCTAGATTTGTGCCTTTTAGTGATGCACATGTGGAATGGACTCAATCAGAACGTGCAGATGACGACATCTTACAAGCTGTTGTGCCTCCTGAATTGAGACTTGATACGACGGATCCAGAAGCCCTGTTTCAAGACCAAACTGTGCCTGGCAAAGAACGTTACAATTTGAGACCAAAAAAGGATAAACAAAAGGACTAATAAAGCAAAAAAATTTCAGACCAAGAGACTTTTTTACTTTTTTGAGTCACCATCCGGACTCAGCTGCAGGGTCACGGTAGGAAGTTCTTAAGGGGTGAGCCGCGAATTGACGAAAGGTCTGTGGTTCATGGTCGTTAGTACGATCTTGACGCGCACTTAAGTGAAGAAGGTAATAGCTGTGAGCAGCACGTTAGAGGATGGAGTCTTTTGGGTCTGATAAGAGTGTTGAGGAAAACGGTTTCAAAATGAAAATGTTTATATTGGTCCGTAGCAAATGTTTTTTAATATTGGGTTTCGTAATGCTTCTGAATATTATGCTGGGTTGTGTGGGTTGGATTTTCTATGCCATACAACATACGCCTACGTTTACGTCCCAACCTACTCTTTCTTCCTTTACTGATTCTCCACTTGAGTTTCATACTTTGCCTGAACATGAACAAACACGAAGATCAGAATTTGTTAACAATTCGTTTATACAGTTATTACATCAGCACCAGCTAGTTGTAAATACCACGAACTGTTGGGTATGTGGACTTATGCCGCATACGACAGATAAGAGAATGCCTTATTTGGTTTTGCCTTTTTCGCCTAATGGGTCAGTGTGGGCGCTCCAGTCGATGTTTATTTATGCGAATGAAGCATCACCTGTACGTTCCGTCAAAGATAATGCGAGTAATAATGCCTTGATAAGGGGAATAGACAATATGATCAGAGATATCGATGCATATAATGCTATCCCCAAGGATGAAGTACGAGCATATGTTGGTTGGAACATATCAGAGTATAGCATTAGTCTGACAGAGAAGGAGAGACGAAAAAGGTCTCCCCCTATTTGGATTGTACCCCACCGAGGTCATTTCTGTCTGCAAGGTAATGGTCAGAATCCGAGAGCTCAGCTTGGTAAGAGTGTGTGTGTCCACACTTATGTCTATACGTCCCAGAATTCTCCACCGTTCGTGCCAGCTAAAGGCACGTATTTTGTTTGTCACGACAGAGCAAACGTGGTTGCCATTTGATTTTTCAGGCACATGTTATGTGGCATTTTTGCTTCCCCCTACATACACTGCTGTTTTTGATTACCACAGGACAAGATATGGTAGAGGTGTCATCGATGCGGAAGACACTGTCGCACAAGAAGCTGGAGACTTCTTTAAGGGTTTCGTGCCCTTTTGGGGTCCTATGGCCAATAGTAGGAATATTCGTCAGCTTACGAGAGTGGTCGAGGCCACTATTAATGAGACTGCTGGTGCCCTAAGCAATATTACAGCAGAGCTTCAGGCGGATCGTCTTATGACGTTACAAAATCGTATGGTTTTAGACATCATACTTGCAGATAGAGGTGGGGTATGTAAATTGATCGGATCTAGTTGCTGCGTTTTCATACCAGATAATGCCCCGACAGTGTACCAAGCCATCTTTAGGTTACGTACGTCCGCTGAGTCTATACATGTAGACAAAGGGGACTGGTCATTGACAGGATGGATTTGGGAATTGTTGTCCAAATGGGGATGGAAGGTTCTGATGTTCCTTGGTATGGCATTAGCTATCTTTTTCTCGTGTTGCTTATGCATCCAGTGTGGTCCCGCCATTTGTAGTCTTTGTGCTACTATCTGTGTGAGACCTGTTTCGAGAGAAGTTAAGGAGAATAGGATGATGTTACAGCAACACCTTGATGATCTGATGAGAATAGACATAGACTTGGATTCAGATTGACGTGAGTTTAGGTCATTGCCTACATAATGGCAAAAGGAGGGTCTGAGGTTCCGTGATTTCCGAACCCGACTCCATTTTGTTTACGTTGTCCAAAGATGCCATTTTGTGTTGCCCTCACGTAGGCCGTGGAGGTAACCGAACAAACAAAGTTGCATGGGCTTCGTAGTTCATGTACATATTAACGAGGCCTTTTCTGACTTGCGAGTGGACTGCAAAGAAACTGACCTCGTCACCTGAAACTGATCCTTTGCGAGGCCAATTTCCCTGGCTGATCGTTGTCTGAAATTGGCAATCACTGTTTAGGATATCGTTAACTTTTAGTTCGCTTGCACATATCTTATCTTACTCAATTCAATTCAATTCAATTCAATCTTTATTTCGTTGCATTGCAACATAAAAGATACAATAAAATACAATTCATAAAAAATATACAACAATATAACATCCATTAAAAGGGCATTCTTCTACATTTCATCAAATTTCAACACGTTAGCTAGTATTTCGTTATAAAAGCACATGATTTATACTTCAGTTTGGCACAGTATCAATAAATATTTAAAATGTTTTAAAAAGTGTAAAAAAGTTAAAAAACATTAAACATTAGTTTGAGTTACAACCTGGATTAATATACAATGCATTGGCTTAGTTCATGGTTCCGGGGAGTACAAATGACAACTTTTTTGATTTAAAAGGAAAGAGATAATTTCCTTCTGACAAAATAAGTGGACAATAGAAATTTACTAATACCGAACACAATTACTTGGCTGGTGTCCGTACTTAGGATTCTGCCAGCTTCCCTGTGGGAAGTAGAGCCAATATTGCGGCACAAGGGGACTATCCACTTTTTCCTGGCTTTATCATAACTAGGACAGAAAAACAATATGTGGAAAATGTCCTCCCTTTGGTTATTAGTGCACAGGGTACAATATTCTTTGTCAGTCTTCCCCCAACTTTTCTCAGTTACTTTTATTCTCAACGTTCCATACCTAAATTTTAGATATAGAGATTTTGCCAGTGGGGGTTGGATTTCGTCCAAAAATTGTTCGAATAGAGCCTCATTTTTATCCATAAGAAATTTTTCAGTAAGGGGGCCATGGGTTCTTGAATACACAGATTCATAACTCACTAATGACCAGAAGCTTAATTTGACGATTTTTTTGGAATTTAGGTTAAGAGATTCAGGCTCGTTCCAGAAGTGTGATAATCCGAGCTTGGTAAGCCAGCTTTTAACATGCTTAAACCAAAAGATCTTATTGTCTCTATCCAGCTCTAATACTTCCTTCATCCCATTTCTATAGTCAGATAGTTCCACAGTTGTCCATAGTCTGACCCACATCAGCAATGGTCTCAGTACAGCGTGCTTATCTGTGTGTTTAATGTTTAGATCTAGGAATAATGGTATCAGGGGAGTATTGGTTGGAACTTTTAATAAACCCCTGACAAATTTATTTTCCAATACTTCAAAGGTTTTTTTACATACTGGTCCCCAAATTTCTGCCCCTTACAAGGAGGCAGACTGTACCTTATATCTGAAGAGCTCTATCGCTGGAGTAACTGCTTTATTCACACTTTTGTTATATCTTTGTGTTATAGGGAAGCAGTTTTGTTTAAACACCAATTTAGATTTTTCCAGTTGTGGACCCCATCCCATTGCAGAGTCCATCAAAACCCCCAGATAGGTGAAGCTGTGCTCGTAATCTAATCTTTGCCCATTTAACATTAAGTTCTTTTTAAAAGTTTTGTGCGGGTTCAGTGCCATATATTTTGTTTTTTTTATATTAATTTCTAGTCCTTTATTGATACAGTACTGTTGGAACCTGTCTAATAGGATCTGTAGTCCACGTGGCGTTTGCGATATTAGGATTGTGTCATCCGCGAAAAGGAGGGACGCAACTCGTTCCCCTCCCAGTCGAGGAGAATCATTATCGCAATTTTCCATGTAGGTTGCAATATCGTTTACATATAGGGAGAATAAAGTAGGGGCCAGAACACAGCCCTGTCGTACTCCCCTTTTTATCGGGATCGGGTCTGTGAGTTCTCCATTTGGGCCCCATCTAACCTTAGCGTAATTCTCCCGATGCAATCCTATTACAAGTTTTAAAAGGTCGCCTGGCAGCCCTTGCCTATTCAGGGTTTCCCAAAGTAGGTCTCGTGGAATAAGATCGAACGCTGCTCGCAAGTCGACAAAGGTCACATACAAGTGACCTTTGCGAATGATGACATACTTCCAATACAAGCAGCATAGCCTGAATACTTGATCAATAGTGCTTGTTTTGCTTCGGAATCCCGCCTGGTATTTGGATAAAATTGACTCCTCCTCTAACCATGAATTTATTCTATTTAGAATGTGCCTAGCATATATTTTTTGCGTAATATCTAAAAGGCTGATGGGGCGGTAATTTGCTGGATCACCACGATCCCCTTTTTTAAAAATAGTGATGATTTCTGCGCCATTCCAAGTATTCGGTATGCGCTCACTAGCCGCTACTATGTTAAATAAATGATTTAAATAGGGTGCCCAGATCTCGATATTATACAAATACAGGTCACCAGGGATTCTATCAAGCCCTGGCGCCTTCCATTTCTTAATTGAAGTGATTGCTGCCACTGTTTCTTTTAAGGTAAACACTACCTGGGGACTATTAGCTGATAGTATAAGCGGGGGTGCATCATTTGTTGCCTCGATCGAAGTTTTGGCTGCATACAAGGACGAAAAGTGCTTAACCCAAGTATCCTCATCTAAGTAGACCTCCCTGGAACCTTTCTCTTGATTATTTTCCTTGGCTGCCAATTCCCAGAATTGCTTCTGGTCCTTATTTCTAGCGGCTGTTAACATATTGAGCCACAATGCCTCATCCCATGAGGATTTGGCTCTTAATATTACTTTGTTATAAGCCTTTCTTTTCTCTCTAACTATTAACGGACTTTCCCCTTTAACAGCGTTAATCAGTGCAGTTTTGGCAAGACGGCATTCCTTGTTGTACCAAGGTTTGCCTACAGCTTTTGCATTGGTCCTACCTGCACCTCTTTTTGGTTTCTTAGTGAGAATTTCTAATAATCGGCTGAAAAGGGTTTTATGTAAATCAACAAAATCTTTGGGAGTGCAGCTATGGGGACAATATTGGTCCAGGGTATCTGCAAAGATGCAATAGATATTGGCTAGTAAATCCTCTTTTTCTAGGACAAATGCCCATTTAACTGCCCTACGGTTATTGCTAAGAACAATGTTATCAGCAATAGCTGTGGCTGCTTTACTATGGCCTCCCTCCATGTTGTCATGTTCACTAACCATGCTTAGGAGAAAGCTCATCTCTAAGGGGTAGTGGTCACTTTCGTATCTTTCTTTGACCTTTAGGTCCACTGTAAAGGGCCAGAGGTTAAGGGAGACAATAACATAATCTATTTTACTCCCATAGTTGCCTCTCTTGAATGTATGGGCTTTAGGGTTTTCTGAGGGCATACGGCCATTGCATGCTCTCAGACCATGTGAGGTCAGGAACCGTGTAATTTGTAGCGCCAATGCTGTACCGGCAACCATACGATCCTCATTCAAGGCAGGTATTGCATTGGCGTTATCCTCCTCCTCAAACAATGTGGCTATCCCTGAGATTGGTTCAAAATTACAGTTCAAGTCTCCACATAGAATAACGCCTAACTCTGATTTTAGTGAATCCATGAGCGACTCCAACTTCCCTATACACATAGATTCCTTGTGGGAAGGTTGGGGACTGTTGTAAACATTGAATAAGTAAAACGCCCTATTATCCACTGTTGTTATTTCTAGACAAAGAATGTCTAAGGAGTCGGTGTTAATCATTTTGATAGCTAATTTGATGGAAACATTGACCCATACTAAGAGGCCTCCTGATGCACGACCTCTCAGGGAAGGGACAGCCTCTATTTGGTAAGTTTTATAGCCAACCCTGTGTAGTTGTGCTGTAGCCCAAGTTTCCTGCAGCACACAGATGTCAAATGTATTTATGTAAGCATTCCAGTCGGGATCATTCAATTTTGCACGCACCCCTGCAGTGTTCCATGAGACGAATGTAAATAGGGAGGGTCCCTCATTCGTGTCATAGGGCACAGCGGGTGTAGCTAATATTTGGCTCCTAGTCACTTCATCTAGACCCATAGCAACTGAGCATGTGACCTCCTTAAATCTACTATCATCTTCTTTTCGGTGGTTAAGTCCCAGAGTACATGACACATTTTCAATCCCCCCAGAGTCACTACTTATTTTACTCGGGACAAATGGTAGCAAAAATGGGTCCTCATTTATCCCAGAAGACTCCACAGGCGATGTAACAGTCAATCTATTTTCAGTTGTTTCTTCACAAACAACGGCTGTGTTTGAACCGGACTTCAGACAACTTAAACCATTTTCCTCAATACACTCCCATGTACATGAAACATTTGCAGTACCCCTGTTGTCTTCCGTGCTCTTTAAACATCAATCACACTCTTCTAAGCTACTGAATGCCTCAAACCTATTTGTTAGTTCCAAGGGAGTAAATGGAATAAGATTAGACATATTGCCATTCCCTCTTAGGTTGTGGTTAGGTGGTACAGTGTTCCACCCATGGATTAAAGGGGGTGGAACAGGATGATGTAAATACGCAGGGTTCCTAGCTGCTTCCATATTCAATGGTTGTGTAATAAAGGGAATGAAGCTAGTTACATGTTGAGGGGGGAAGACAGTTGATCTTGGATAGAAGTAGGTCAATGGGCGTGGCACTATACAGTTGTTTTCGTTACCATAGGGCCAATTCAATATATATTGGACCGCCTTCTTATCCCTGAAATTTACAACTACAATGTCACCCCCTATATCCTTTGTTCTGCCACCCAGCCATGACAGACGACGCACATGAACTATTTCGCCATTTACATAGTTGGCTTTTGGTCTGTACAATGACAACCAGTGCATGATCTTATTCTTTAACTGAAAGTAACCTTCCCGCTTTCCACTTGTCAACTCAGGAACCCCGGTAAGCACTACTACATATGGTAGTGCCTCCGGTGGGAGTTCTGTAGGTGGTGACCTTCCCTGACCCCCTCTTACGTGACCAACCTCTTTCTCTTCAATTCTGGGCAGACAGTTTGGGAGAATGGCTGGTTCCCGGGGTTGAGTGTTAACTAGGGTGTTCATCAAGTTTGGTGTTATAGTGGATCTACTCTTGGTAGATTGTATTTGTTTTGGGTCAGTATTCTTGGATACTTTACTAACAGAATGGGCACCTGTTTTTGGGTGGCTAGGGGCAGCTGCATTAGCCACTACTATGTTGCTATCAGTAGTAGAATTAGTAGTTTTGGCAGCTGCTCGTTCAGCAGGGGTAGCGCACATTGTGTGTGGAGCTTTTTGGGGCTGTATTACGTTCTGGGAGCTAGATGGTCTCCCCAATTGCCCAAGAGCTACCAAGTCCAACTCAATCCTCCCCAACCTTGATTCCACTCCCTTTAATCTATCAGATAGAGCCAACATATAGGTTCGTACAATCAATTCAATATTATCCAGTAGGTTCTTCGGGGAAATTGTCTGTGAACCTTCTTCCATTGGAGAGTGGGTGATATCAGGCAGTGTGGTTGATGGGGAAGTGGGTACTATGGATTTTGACGGAGATGTGACGGTTACCGTTGTTTGTTCATCAATAGACTTTCCCATGGTCACGGTAGAGGTAGGACAGGACTTCTTACCAAAATCCGAGAAGCTAAACTTGGACTTACTTGTGTCCATTTTTGTCCGTCTCTTTTTAGGGGGTGGGGGCCCGTGTACCTTGTTCGCCAATGTCTTCTGATGTTTCCCTCTTACTACCTTTCCCGGCCGAATTGTGGGTGAAATCAAAATAGCCGCGGGATTAGGTGTACTAGGGAGAGCTGAACCCTCATTTTGTGACTCGGCCAAAGATTGTATTGGTGAAATGGCGGGTGATAAACATTCTTTAAGCAATAAAGGCACACTAGCGGTTGGAGATACATTATCAGTAGGAATTATATTTATATCATTATCCAAGGTGACAGAGTAGATGGGCTCAGACAGTGTCCTGTTTTTGATGCGTTCTATAGAGCGGCGCCTATCCGCCCGCTTCTCTGCAAGTGATAGTTCTTTAGTACCATCTACAGCAACCTTGGGGAAGTAATCATCCAAAGTTCTGTTTAATATACTCCCAGATGTCTCCGAACCCGTAGTGGCAACAGTAGCAGCAGCAGTAGCCATCATACAGTTTCGGGCTACTAATAGTTGTAAGAATGAATGTACTTACACAGAACTTTGGCCAGGACCTCGGGCCCAACCCAGCCTCCTCCGGCCTCTGAGGGCCACAGAGGGCCCGCCCTTTGCCCGGGCTTCGCCCCGGGCGTCCCGCTCGCGTCCCGCGTTGCGGGTGAGCCCCTCCTTAGTAGCGCCTCCTGGCGCTAGATTGTTACGCATTCCAGGTGCGCCGGTGTAGAGGCCCCTGGGAAAGCGAGTTTTCTCCTCGCGCCGCCCGCAGTTGTTACCAGCGTGGCGGCGGGATAACTCGACAGGCGGGACAGGGGCAGACTCTTCTTATCCTCAGCAAGCGGTAAGGGTTTCCGCCAACGTGCAGGCACACGCAGTATCCACACAGGATCCCTCAGTCAGGTTGCAGCAGCCACAATTGGCCGGGTGAGCCCCTCCTTAGTAGCGCCTCCTGGCGCTAGATTGTTACGCGTTCCAGGTGCGCCGGTGTAGAGGCCCCTGGGAAAGCGAGTTTTCTCCTCGCGCCGCCCGCAGTTGTTACCAGCGTGGCGGCGGGATAACTCGACAGGCGGGACAGGGGCAGACTCTTCTTATCCTCAGCAAGCGGTAAGGGTTTCCGCCAACGTGCAGGCACACGCAGTATCCACACAGGATCCCTCAGTCAGGTTGCAGCAGCCCTACTCAATATCTGAATTACTTCTTCCTTTATGTCTTCTCGTTACATGGGTAGTGCTTTCAATTATGGGTTTGTCCGGCTCGTGGAAATTGAATTTGGGACATTCCTAATAATTAACTTGTGGGTTGGTACAATGTAAAGTGAGCTTTTTATGATATGACGAAGCATGGGAAAATGTATTTGATTTGTTAGAATTTGTCGCAGTAGGTGTGCATTCATAAAGAGAAAGAGGTGGATAAATACTGATGTCTTGCTCTATGAAAATTGAACAGTTTCTTGAGTTGTACACCGTGTTGTATTGCTGGGATTACTGTTACTAGCTGCAGCTAATAAATTTGATCTCTGATGCCACCTAGAAGTATCCCGTGTCTCTGTTTACCAAGACAGGAGAACCCAAAGACTTTGGGCGTGTCCCTGGCGCCGCTGGGTTCTAAAACCCGGTTCTTCAGCGGCGGCCGCGAGCAGTATTTGTAACGGCAGGAAGAGGACACAGCTGGTGGCAAAAATGGGCTGCTGGTCCTCGCAGTCCCGTCAGCACAGTGGAGCAATCACCAAAGTCCCAGGTAAACTGCTGCGAGCGGCTCCCGCAGAGCGGGGGCCGCGAGCAGTATTTGTAACGGCAGGCAGGGGGTGGGAAGAGGACACAACTGGTGGCAAAAATGGGCTGCTGGTCCTCGAAGTCCCGTCAGCACAGTGGAGCAATCACCAAAGTCCCAGGTAAACTGCTGTTTACACTTCTCTTTGATCAAGATTAAGGAATAAGCTGACAAATCAAGAGCATATTAATCTCCTTTTGTTCCTGAAGAGGAAAATAAGTCTATCTTCAGATTTTCTTCACTATTCATATAAGGCTAGATAAATATTGAAAAAAAGTTTTGGGACCTTTTGTTAAAGATCATCAGATCAATCCTGTGACCTATTGGTTGAAGTTACCCAGCACTTAAAAGATTCTACCTTTCTTACATTCATCCTAGCTGAAGCCTATGTTCCTGATGCTTATCACCAACTTCTATCTAAACCTCTGCTGGTTTTGGTAGAAGAGCAACTAGACTATGAATCAAACATGTGTAATTCTGTGAAGTTTAAAAGGTGTCTTCAATTTCTGATTCACTGGAAAGATTATCTATCTACTAAGTGTTCTTTGGAAGATACTTCTTCAGTTTATGTTCCCTTGTTAGTCCGCCAGTTCTTTCAATCCCAACCAGATAAGCATGGAGCTCTAGAAGGCAGCCCCCTGCCACGTTCAAGCCCAGAGCTTATGCAAGCATTCAAAAGATTGTACGCTGCTCATACAGTTAGGCAGCATGTTGCTGTAGCAATGCAAGCTACAAATTAGTGCACAAAGAACTAATATTTTTGCAACATTCTTCTTTCTGGAGAAGCTGTATGCTTTTTTCTAGACATTTTGGTCTTGTTTATAACGTCGATTCTGTTTTGTGTGGGATGAAGGCAAATGACTGAAAGGTCCTAACCAAAGTTCCCTTTAATTATTTTCCTCTGTGTGCGCCAATGATATATTTGTGGGCAAAATGTTCTAGACTGTGAGGAAGACCAAGAGTAGTGATGATCCGCTATGCAAATTAATGGGGTGAGTGAGCTACTACATCTGAGGGGTGTGTGGGAGAGCTAGCTAATAGAGGTAGGAGGCTCACTAATGTAATTAGTACAAGAGAAAAAAGGATGTTGATTTAAACAGAGAAACAATTCTACAATTTGGACTCTTAATTTGCCCCCCCCCCTTGAAAGCCAAATTGCTTGGCATAGAGTGGCAAAATGTTTGTTTTGTACAATTGGAAACAGACACCTCCCCTTGACAGAGCGCTGAACCTCCCAAAATGGGACAATCACAAGTGAAGCATAGTCAGACTCCTGCCATGTTGACACAAAAAACAGGTGCTGACTGGGGGCAGTAGTGAACCTAGAATGGAGGTGGTTCTCCTCAAGATACTTTCTGGTCCTGGCTGTTGCCCAGGCAACCCCCATCCCATTGGGAAGGAAGGAGACAGAACAACAGAGTAAAGGTTGCCTTTTGTCTCAGAACCTTCAAGTTGTTTACCTGGTTTTATTAGAGGGCACCTCAGTCGCACGCACCCTTCCAACATATCTCATGCCAGTGAAAACACAATGTCTACTAGGTAAAATCCATATTATTGCCACATAGTGTAGTGCCTTACAGATATGTTACAATGAGGCTGTGCAGGGAAACAACTCTACTAATAGTCAGAAGACCACTACAAAGTGACTTTACCTCATTATAACCCCTTTCACCCTGGTTTTCATTATATGCATTGTTTTAAATAAATACATGTGGAAAAAGACAATATCATGAACCTAATTTGCTGAGGTACATGCAATGTATTACCTCTTCTGAAAAGTAGTCCAGCCCTACATTCAGTAATGGTAATAAACAGCATATTACACTGTACACAACTGCTATCTGCATATGAAGCATACATATAAGTCAGAAAATTTAAATCAACACACACAGAGAGTAAAAAAAAAAAGGTGGAAGCTGTTCGACATCTCTCCTTTAAAGTAGAGCACACAGCTTGAAGAAATGTGCCTGACAAATGTGGGGTCAAAAGAGTGCTTCAGCCTATTCAGTACTAAAGCCCATGCTATGCAGAAGCATTACTTAGTAATAGCGTCAGCACTGTATTAAGGAAGAAGTGTTTGGCCGAATAGTAAACAAGCAGTGGCAAAGCTAACTAGTCTGGAATTAGCTTCCAACTTTTTGGCTTTGTCAATGCTCGTTTTGTCTTGTCGTGGCTTTATTATTGGGGGAGTTGCAGGGCTCTTGCCAATATAAAAGAAATGCCTAAAAGCAAACTTATTTTTGGTTCTAAAAAAAGCACACAGTGCCTCAGTAGCTCCCCGCAAGGAAGGGAACTACAGTTTATGGAGGAATGCTGCCTGCAAAGAGCAGAATGCCATCACTCATGGTGCAATCAACCAGTGGCTGAACTGATCTTACTGGTGCCCATGTTCTATCTCGTGTGGGCAGAAGAAAACATATGAATTACAAAACAGACCAATGGATGAAGAGGTAACCTCTATATAAGTATGTATATTGACTAGGCGCCCCCCCTCGCCTAGAGGGACTGACCTGCCTGTGTCTCTACTGCCCTATCCCACAATGTATAGACTGTGTTAGCTCTTTGGGAGGCTGCCTGTGTTCAGGTACCTCGGTGGGCCGATGTGCTATGCGGTGCCCTGTATTTCAAACAATGCAATGTTTGCTGTAGCGCATTGGGGCCTGCCAGCACAATGTGCGCAGCTGGATCGGCCGAGTCGGCCAACAAATTTAAATACATGTGTATGGCGAAGCTGAAACCAATTATAATGTTTTGTTTAGTTTTCTTACTGCCTTTTTGTCATGTGGATGTCACAAAAAGTCTGTTGATGTGACTAATTATATATATATCCAAGTTGTACTTTACTATTGTAGTGGTTGTGTAGATTTATATGATTTAATGTGAATAAAAGTCTACGCCTTGTACAACGTAAACGATGTTGGATATTCTAGGGCCCAGTGGGCGCTGAGGGGTGTCAGAAGTGAAGGGGAGAGTGAGTGTTTCATTGTACGCGTACTATGTGTATATTACTTACATGAAATCAAAACGTCTTGCGTAGCTCCAGACCTGAAAGTCATTTTCTCAATTACACTCTAAACACATGAAAATTCAGACTATAACATGGGATGTTCTAAAGTTGTACACTTCTGAGTAAAATAAGGTGTCTGGTTGGGTGAGTGGGAGAGGAACACTGCTAAACAACAGCAGTATGTTTTCCATAACAGCCATGTCGTGCTTCTATTCTCTATAACACGGGGCATTTGTGGGACACAAAACTTATCTACACAACCTCAAACTGTCCTTGCCATTTTTGTATCCTTAAAAGGCAGCCCATCTAATGTGACATATTCACTTTGCTCCATGTGTATCTACTTTAATCTGTAAAATATTTAGAGTAATTAGGACGTTATCAATTGGGATCAAGAGTTGTGGTTTATCTGTTGCTTTATAACATTTCCAAAGCATACCCATAGTCCACACACCTTTATCAATACCCCATTTAACGGCAGAAAAAAACATATTTGATAATATAAATAGACATTTCACCACTGACACATCAATATATTACTATGTACAGCTTATGAGCCAAACCCCAATTTTGAAATGTAGGAACCTAATGATGTAGATTTTAATACATTTTTTCAAAAAGAGTATTACTAAGTTAGGTATCTGTACAAATCAAACTTTCATTCTCAATATCCCCCAAGCAAAAACGAAACTTATGAAAAGATATTGTTAGATTTTTGCAGCACATCCTTTAAAAATCCACAGTCTATAAATAAACATATTTAATTGCCACATTGTAATGTATTCTATTGTAATTGCATTTTTATAGCGCTTACTACCCCTGACGAGGCATCAAAGCTCTTTTACGTCGAGTAGCACGCTATTCCGGAACCCATAAAGGATTAGTGATGAATTAGTATAGTGAAACATGATGCATTTTATTCTGTATAGTCTAAATAGCATTACGCTATTTACCAAATGTAGCAGGTAACATTTTAATATCTGAATCACTGCAGCTCTGAAGACAAATGTTCTCATTACATTCTGAACAGGAATGAGAAGGCCTGTGTTCATGCAGACAGGGGTGCTTAGGCCACTGTGATAATAAGGCATGGAAGTGGTTTCAGATACTGGTGTGGAGGTTGGAACTGTAGTAGAAAAGTGCCCGACAAAAGAAAAGGTATTTGCAAAACTTTTTTTTTTGTGATGCTGAGTAGGGGGAATGCAGTGAGGCAGCCACAGCCCAGCAGGAACGCATTGCTGCCGTCTGGAGGGGACTGGCTCGGAAAGAGAATGGAAATGTCTCCAGGTTAGTGACAAGTGCTGTGTGTGCACTTGTAATCTTTCAGTGCGCGCACAAAGGCAATGTCTGCGCGGGTGCCTGAGCGCGCACATTAGAGGGAACTTAGGTCCTAACCACTCCAAGAGGTATCATTAACTTACATTTTTTATAAACCACAATATTAAAAAAGGTATCTACCAAAGATAAGTATTTGCATAGTTTTTTCTCCACGGATAGGATGGGGTATTCTAGTTTACAAAGTTGTAAACAATAGACAACGTTGTATGTGCACTATGGTAACTAGGTCTTTAATTTAACCAAACTCCGATACTTTCTATTTAGAAAGGGTATAGGATAAGAAAAAGAAAATCCACCCTAACCAATGGTATAATTTCCTCGCATCATGTTTATGCAATGGAAACAAGAAGCTATGGGTGCCTCTTCTATAGGCAAATAAAAGGCCATCATCTGCAGCCTCCTAAGCAGAAAGCAGTATGTATTTTCCCCTGCTTACTAATTACAGTTTTCAAATATTTTTTACACAATCTTTGTCGATATTTCTGAGTCAATAACTGCTCTCAGAGGGTCAGAGTGTTCAAACAGCCCGATCACTCTTTTCACATCTCATATAGGTGTTGCTGTTAAAAATAAGTTTTTAAACAACAGTGTCTCAACCGGATTTAATAATAATTTTTCCACAGGTCATACAGGACAATTATAACAGCACTGTTGGCATGAAATGCGAAGGCAACCCAAGGGGGCTTTGGGCACGTAGTGCTCGTGAATCAAAGAGTGACGGCACGAGTGACAAGTGGAAACACAGCGAGGGACGCAAAGCGACAAAGTGAAAAATAAATATATACAAAACAATGGTTCCTCTTCAAAGATTAGGAGAAAAATGACTATTCATGAACCAAAGTTGAGGATGCGCCGTGAGCTGCACTGTATGATCGGTCGATCCTGTTTCAATCCTCTCGAGTTAGGATCATCATCAGGACCGTGTTGCCATATTTAAAGGTGGTGGTGCAATGCGGGGTAGACGGAGCAGGAGACCAGGCGCAGGGTCGGATCCCTGATCCATTGTGTGGCTCCCGAGAGATACACCTGGGAGGCAGAGGGGAATGCTGGCAGGGTCGGAGCCCCGATCCGCTGTCAGGGTCCAGGGACGGGTACCTCGGTGTTTTGAATGACGAGCCTCGAAATAAATCAGGAAGCCGTCGGAATGGTGCCGTGAGGTCCTAGTAGCCGCAGGGGTGTGCGGTCTGGCCCGGCATGTTAAAATAGGCATAAGATGATGTAGTAAAATGACCTTTCAAATGTTACGTTTTTGCAAAGGACAAAAAAAGTTTCAAAGTCCTGTAAGTGCAGCGGCAGTAGCTTTAATTATGTTTAACAGTGAAAACTGAGTGTGTAGAAGAAGAGATTCCACAAATTACCATAAAAGCGTAAAGAACTGACCAGGATCTGAAACAGCCGACCTACTGGCAATCTGCAGAGAAGGACCAGATTTTTACTGGCCACAATGCTATGAAAACATTCACTTTATGCTGCTTCTCTTCGCCTACAGACACCTGAACAATTGTCATCTGCCAACAGACACCCAGCCATTGCCCCACTGTACCAAAACAACATTCTTTCTATCACACTACACAACAAATGCAAAGTGTTCTGACGAGCTGAAGAGTGTGATCTTCTCTTATAGAACACTCCTCGGTGTCCTAAAAAAATAAAAGATCTCTGCAGAACCCAACACAGATAGCACTATGCCAGCTTTTTTTTAGTTCCTAATATGAATGAAAAATATAAAGAGTGCACTGTTACCCTAGGAAAGGTTGTCCTAGCGCTATAACCACACTAGTGGCAGATAGAGGAAGCAATAGCTCATTGATAGCAAATTAGAGGTAGAATAAGTGAGTTGTATTCCTGCTTTCTAAAGAACAGATGAGTCTAATTTGGTGAAGGGTGGCTAGAATGTGATTCCAGGCCTTAGCTGTAAGGTGGATAAAGGAAGGTCCCCCCATTGTCTTCCTGCGTGGAAAGGGGTCAGGAGGAAGGTTGGCCAAGCAAAGTCTAGTGAGGGTACATGGTGCTTAAAGTTTTGTTAAATTTAGTTTGGGTCAGATCCAATAATTGTCAGATGGAAACAATAAAACACTTTGAACAGATTTATTTTCTCATTATTTAACCAATGAATGACGTTGAGATAAAAGGACACATGGCAGAATCTCTTTAACCCTATATGTTATGTTATGTTATGTTAATAATATTTATACAGCGCACAGCTGCCCAGCAAAGGGGCGTCCTGGCGCTTGAACAGGTACTAAAACATAACACGCAGGAAGAGGAAAAAGACGGCTAACCAAGTACAGAGAACAAGAAGGTTTTGATAGCACGCCTAAAAGCGGTCAGATTATCCAGAGCTCGAATGTGCACCGGGAGTGAGTTCCACAAACCAGCGGCAAGCACTCGGTAGGAGCGGCCACCCATCCTGCTGAGTTTAAAGTGGGGGCAGGCCGCGAGATGAAGAGCCTCCGATCTCAGGGACCTCGAAGGGACATAGGGGATAAGCAAGTTAGCGAGTGCAGGCGGCGAAGAGAGCTTCATGATTTTAAAGGCCAGACAAAGCGACTTAAACTTAATTCTTTGTCTGACCGGCAGCCAGTGAAGGGCGGAAATAGTGCTGGAAACAGAACAATGCCTGGGAAGGCCAACAATGGCCCGCGCCGCAGCATTCTGCACCCTTTGTAGCCTAGATGCCTCAGCCTGGTTTATCCCCAGCAGCAGCGCGCTGCCGTAGTCCAGCCGAGATAGAACCGAGGCCTGGACCACGAGCTGCCGGGTGGAGGGATCAAAAAACTTAAGGATCGGTCTTAAGCCTCGCAAGATGCAGTAGCAGGTGGCTGCAACCTTCTTCGTATGGCCCGTGAAGGTAAGCGCCAGATCCAGCCACACCCCTAGGTTCTTTACTTCGGAAGCTGGAACGGGGGTGACGCCCAATTCTGGAGGCCACCACTGATCTCCCCAAAGCTCCGCATGTTTCCCCAAAACCATGACTACGGTCTTTTTGGCGTTCAGTTGTAAGCAATTGGTTCTTAACCAATTTGCTACTGCCATAAGTCCAGCTCGGAATCTGGGGGCATCCATTTCAGGGTCTCCGCTCAGTGTCACCGCCAGCTGCGTATCATCTGCATATGAGGTCATCGTCAAACCCCACTGTTTGACGATCGCAGCTAGCGGTTTCACGTAGAGGTTGAACAGGGTCGGGCTCAACGAGGAGCCCTGTGGAACCCCCAGATCCAAAGGATTGAAGGTGGACTGGCAGGGTGGTATAGCCACCTTAAAGGACCGATCAGAGAGGAAAGAGCGGAACCACTGAAGAGCAGTCCCCGCTACTCCAGCTTCCTCTAGGCGCTGAATTAAGACACGGTGGGACACAGTGTTGAATGCGGCACTCAGATCTAGTAAAAGGAGCGCCGCCGTCCGCCCGGAGTCGAGCACCAAGCGCAGGTGCTCGATCATGTAGAGCAAAGTGGTCTCGGTGCTGTGTCCCGCCCGGAAGCCATTCTGACTCGAGTCCAGTATATGGTTACGGGAAAGGTGATCAGACAGAATGGAATTTACATGAGCCTCAGTGACTTTGGCGGTCCAGGGGAGAAGAGATATGGGGCGGTAGTTCTCAGGCAGGAGCGGGTCTAAATTTGCCTTCTTCAAAACTGGGGTGACTACCGCCTGCTTCCACGAGGAGGGGACCATTCCGGATGAAAGCGACAGGTTGATCGAGGAAAGTATCGGGACACGACACAGGGGGGAAAGGATCCTGATTTGAGCTGGCTTCAGCGGATCCAGAGGGGAGCCTGATTTGATCCTGGGCTGCCACATTTTGTATACCCTGTAAACAAATGGTCTGTTTTTCGGGAGTTTTCTATAACTACATTGCACTAGTCTGCAGTAGCAACAGTCTTGCCTTGGATAATTCCTTTCCCCTGTTCTGTGGTATTAAAAGAGAGGTCTTGCTTTCAGGATCTTTAATAGAAAGAATCGAATGGAAACTGAAATAGAAATATGTTTGTGAAGAGGAGAATAGTTTTGAAAATGATATGCAAGATTGTCGCAATGGAGCGATGAGGCAGGCTCCTCCAAACACCAGGTGGGATTCCAGATGGTAGGATCACTGAAGGGTAAGGTTTCTCGTTTGGGAGAATTGAACCTGAGCAAGTTAGATTTCATTCAGTGTGCAATAGAAGGCATGCATTGTTTGAAGTTACTTTAGAGTACGCTACTAGCTATCCCCCCAAAAAAATGCGAAATTAATAGCTTTGTCATTTACAATGCCAATAGTTATAACTTTCGCAAATGTGACATCTATAGCATTTGTAATGCAATATGTGTTGTATTTACGTGACTTACATGTATTGCTATTACCATTTAACAATGGCTTTGAATTTTTTTTCAATAATGAATACTTAAATAAAAGTTCTTCTAATTTATAATGGTAATAGCTTAAAGTTTTGTAAATAACTTTTGTGAAGATTATGTTCAGTGTATTTTATTGTGACGAAAATCCAAGAACAGAAGTGAAATATTAACATCTTTTTGTTACATTTGTAATAAAGCTTGAAACATTGAGAGAACATATTTGAACCAGGTGTTGTTGAATGGTTGCACAGATTGATGCTGTGGTAGCGCAAATTGATGTTGTGGTGGCGATCGAGTGATGCTGTGGTGTTCAGTGATGCTGTGGAAGCGCATAGTGATGTTGTGGTGCCCCTGAGTGATGCTGTGGTGGTGCAAAGTGATGCTGTATGCTATGCTATGTTTTGTTTTGCTATCCTATGTTTCGTTTTGTTATGTTATGCTGTGTTTTGTTATGCTATGCTATGTTTTGTTATGCTGTGCTATATTTTGCTATGCTATGCTTTGTTATGCTATGCTATGTTTTATTATGCTATGTTTTGTTGTGTTTTATTATGCTATGCTTTGTTTTGCTATGCTATGTTTTGTTGTGTTTTATTATGCTATGCTTTGTTTTGCTATGCTATGTTTTGTTATGCTATGCTATGTTTGTTTGTGTTTGGTATGCAATGTTTTGCTATGCTATTATATGTTTTGTTTTGCTATGCTATGTTTTGTTGTGTTTTGTTAAGCTATGCTATGTTTTGTTGTGTTTTGCTATGTTTTGTTATACCATGTGTTGTTGTGTTTTGTTATGCTATGTTTTGCTATGCTATTATATGTTTTGTTTTGCTATGCTATGTTTTGTTGTGTTTTGTTAAGCTATGCTATGTTTTGTTGTGTTTTGCTATGTTTTGTTATACCATGTGTTGTTGTGTTTTGTTACGCTATGTTTTGTTATGCTATGCTATGTTTTGTTTTTCTATCCTATGCTTTGTTTTGTTATGCTATGCTATGTTTAGTTTTGCTATCCTGTGCTTTGTTTTGTTATGCTATGCTATGTTTTGTTGTATTTTGCTATGCTTTGCTTTGTTTTGCTACGTTATGTTTTGTTATGCTATGCTATGTTTTGTTATGCTATGCTATGTTTTGTTGTTTTTTGCTATGCTGTTTTGTTGTGTTTTGCTATGCTGTACTTTGTTATGCTATGTTTTGTTATCCTATGCTATGTTTTATTATGCTATGTTTTGTTGTGTTTTATTATGCTATGCTTTGTTTTGCTATGCTATGTTTTATGCTATGTTTTGTTATGCTATGCTTTGTTTTGTTATGCTATGCTATGTTGTGTTTTGTTATGCTATGCTATGTTTTCTTGTGTTTTGTTATGCTATGCTTTGTTGTGTTTTGCTATGTTTTGTTATGCTATGTTTTGTTATGCAATATTTGTTTTATGGTATGTTATGCTATGTTTTGTTATGTTATGCTATGTTTTATTCTGCTATGTGTTGTTATGTTTTGTTATGCTATGCTATGCTTTGTTATACTATGCTATGTTTTGTGTTGCTATGCTTTGTAATGTTATGCTATGCTTTGTTTTGTTACTATATTTTGTTATGCTATGCTTTGTTGTGTTTTGCTATGCTATGTTTTGTTATGCTATGTTTTGTTTTGCTATCCTATGCTTTGTTTTGTTATGCTATGCTATGTGTTGTGTTGCTATGCTTTGTTATGTTATGCTATGCTATGTTTTGTTGTGTTTTGTTATGCTATGCTATGCTATGCTTTGTTTTGTTATGCTATGCTATGTTTTGTTATGCTATGTTTTGTTTTGTTTTGCTATACTATGTTTTGTTATGCTATGCTGGTGAGGGTGTGTGAGTGAGTGTGAGGGTGAGTGAGGGTGAGTGAGGGTGAGGGAGGGTGAGGGTGTGTGAGGGTGGAGGGGTGTGAGGGGGTGTGAGGGGGAGGGGTGTTAAGGGGGTGTCGGGGTGAGGGGGTGTGAGGGGGTGTGAGGGTGAGAGTCTGAGTGAGGGTGTGTGAGGGTGAGAGGGGGTGTGAGGGTGAGGGGGATGAGGGTGTGTGAGGGTGAGAGGGGTGAGGGTGGGTGAGGGTGAGGGTGTGTGAGGGTGAGTGAGGGTGTGTGATGATGAGTGAGGGTGTGTGAGGGTGAGGGTGTGTGAGGGAGAGGTGTGAGGGTGTGTGAGGGTGAGGGGGCGTGAGGGTGAGGGAGGGTGAGGGAGGGTGAGGGTGAGGGGGGGTGAGGGGATGTGAGGGGGTGTGAGGGTTGGAAGGTGAGGGGGTGTGAGGGTGAGGTGGGTGAGGGGGTGTGAGGGTTTGCAGGTGTGAGGGTCAGGGGTGTGTTAGGGTCAGGGGATGTGAAGGTGTGAGGGTGTGGGGGAGTGAGGGTGAGGGGGTGTTAGGGTGAGAGTGTGTGTGAGGGTGAGGGTGAGGGGTGCGAGGGTGTGGGGGTGTGAGGGTGAGGCGGTGTGAGGGTGAGGGGGTATGAGGGGGTGGGTGAGGGGGTGTGAAGGGGTGTGAGGATGTGTGAGGGGGTGTGAGGGTGGGTGAGGGTGAAAGGGTATGTGAGGGTGAAAGGGTGTGTGAGGGTCAAAGGGTGTTTGAGGGTGAAAGGGTGTGTGAGGGTGGGTGAGGGTGGTTGAGAGTGAGTGAGGGTGAGGGTGTGTGTGAGGGTGAGGGGGTGTGAGGGTGAGAGGGTGTGAGAGAGGGTGAGGGGATGTGAGGGAGAATGAGGGGATGTGAGGGAGGGTGAGGGGATGTGAGGGTGAGGGGATGTGAGTGTGAGGGCATGCGAGGGTGAGGGGATGTGAGGGTGAGGGGATGTGAGGGTGCCAGGAAAGGAAGCTGACGAATGGTAAGCAAAGAAGCAAGAATGACGTGGGAGTCTACCAATGGTAAATAAAGGTAAGTAATGGGCGGGCTCTAAGCTCCCTTTTTAGGATAATTGGTTTCGCTGACAGCGCATGCTCTCCTTAGGTGAAACCTAAAACAGGGCGAGACTGCACTGAAGAAGGCTTAAGAGGATAAAGAGAAGGAAAGACAACAGAGAAGGTGCAGAGCACAACAGAGGAAAGAGAGCAGGGAAAGACAATATAAAGGAGAGAGAAACAGGAAGACAACAGGGAGGGAGTAAAATCACCTCGAAGAACAGAGAGCTGGCAGAGAACAGATCCGTAGGAGAGAGAAGGGAAGACAGAGTGGAGCACACCGGAAAGATGGGGAGGAGAGGTAAGGTGGGCGGTAGACAGAAGAAAGACTGCAGAGAAGGAATGGAACTCGGCTAAGGACCCAGAGCTGGGAGAGGGCAGCCCTGTAGGAGACAGAAGGGGTGGGCGGAGAAGAAGGGAGAGACATACCTGTAGAGGAGGGGGAGGAGACAGCAGGGAAGAACTGAGGGATCGCTGAGGAGAAAAAAATCAGAGAGGTAACATTACGAGGAGAGAGAAAGGAGTGAACAGGCGGGGCGCCAACAAAGATAGAGGACAGGGACAGACAAAACATCTGGAAATAGAATGAAAGACAGCAGACAAGCAGTGGAGTAACAGATGAGGGAAAACAAGGAGAGGCTACGTGGGTAGTCAATGCAAGGAACGATCGCAAAGAAGGACTGCGGCATGAGAGCGCCGAGGAAATAAACCAAGAGAAACTGCAAGATTAAGTGAGAAAGGAGAGTCGAGGAGCAGAAAAGTGGGATGAGGAAGACGAAAATACTTGAAGAACAGAGAGCTAAGAGAGAACAGATCCGTAGGAGAGAGAAGGGAAGACAGAGTGGAGCACACCGGAAAGATGGGGAGGAGAGGTAAGGTGGGCGGTAGAGAGAAGAAAGACTGCAGAGAAGGAATGGAGCTCAGCTAAGGACCCAGAGCTGGGAGAGGGCAGCCCTGTAGGAGACAGAAGGGGTGGACGGAGAAGAAGGGAGAGACAGATCTGTAGAAGACAGGGGGGAGGAGACACCAGGGAAGAACTGAGGATCGCAGAAGGAGAAAAAAATCAGAGAGAGGTGACATTATGAGGAGAGAGAAAGGAGTGAAAAGGCAGGGCGCCACAAAAGACAGAGGACAGGGACAGACAAAACAGCTGGAAATAGAATGAAAGGCAGCAGACAAGCAGTGGAGTAACAGATTAAGGAAAGCAAGGAGAGGCTACGTGGGTAGTCAATGCAAGGAACGACCGCAAAGAAGGACTGCGGCATGAGAGCGCAGAGGAAATAAACCGAGAGGAACTGCAAGATTAAGTGAGAAAGGAGAGTCAAAGAGCAGAAAAGTAGGATGAGGAAGACAAAAATAAATGAATAAGGAGGAAAGAATGAGGCTAGAGGCGAGGAGATGAAAGGAGTGAGTGACGGACTGAAAATAAAAGTGCAAGGGAGAGAACGGAGAAGTTAGAGAAGGTAGGCAGAGGACGTATGGAAAAGAGAGAGGGGTGATTGAGCGGAAGGTGAGAGAGGGAACAGGAGCAAACATTGTGTAGGAGCAGAAATACTTAAAAACAATGATGGGTCTTGGCTCTGAACCCATAAACCAGACGGGGTTCGAAATGCGTCGACCAACCTGGTCCCTGCACACATAGAAATTGTCTGTGTATTTAGGAAAATATTTCCCTTGTAAGAATTGGATTAATTGAAATCTGTAAACACATGATACATTGGTTGTTCAATCATACATGTAGTTGTGAATAAGGGACCTCTTTCCACTTTTTGTCTTTTGGATGGATGCTTGTATGAATGTGATATGAATGTGTCATTGGCCAAGTGTATGGTGTTGTAATTGTTACAGCGTGCCCTCACTATCTTTCTTTCACAAATGTGTGTTGATTTATTTGTACTGAAATGCACAACTAAAAATGTTGTCCTTTGAAAAAAACAATTGAATAATTAAATGAGCATTGAATAATGTGTGTTGGACTAAATTGCAATCCTTAAAGCAGAATTTCATGTTTTCTTTCATGAAATTACCTTAAATAGTTTAACAGTAAGTCTCAGTATTGGCAATCGTTTTGTTCTC
Organism: Lissotriton vulgaris; assembly: GCF_964263255.1. Classification (NCBI taxonomy): domain Eukaryota; kingdom Metazoa; phylum Chordata; class Amphibia; order Caudata; family Salamandridae; genus Lissotriton; species Lissotriton vulgaris. Next base: position 396,949,621 of record NC_141687.1, read on the forward strand.
TTATTGGAGCAGAAATACTGGCAGCGCTGCACAAATCAACATTACATACAAGTGTGTCACAAAATTACATAACATTGTATAATACAACAACATAACATAAACAGCACAACATGGAATGTTAGGAGGAAAGGTGGGGAAAGGAAGCAAGAGAGAGTGGGGGAAGTGAAGACAGAGTAGGAAGAACTTAAAAAGGATTGAGGAGAAATAGGAAACAAGTAAATAAAGGCTCACGAGAGTGAGGCCAGCAAGTTCGGGACCGCATTCCTTTGAAGTCTGATGGAGGGAGGCGGGGAAGCGGCTTCCTTTGAAGTCTGATGCCGAGGCTCAGACAAATGGTGGTGTGCGAGCGGCTTCCTTTCAAGTCTGATGGGGGGGCGGGGGAGCAAATGGCGAGCGCGCGGTCAGCGCACATGCACTGGCCATAATCCTTATTCCAAAACCCTCTGGCAGGCTTTCCTGGAGCCCCTACATAATTCTCGCCGGAGCAATGCGAAAGCGCATTGGCTCAGCGAGACCTAAAAATGGACTTAATGCTAAAGAGCATTGACATAAAATTCACTCTTTTTTTCAGAGTCGGGTAGGAGACAGCTTGCTCTGTAATCGGCCAGCATATGGGAGCCCAATTGGAACCAATACTATCCTCTTTCGAGTCATTGTATTGTACTACCTATTTATTGTGGCTTTATATTATCAATAGTTGTATTTATTCTACCAGCTAATTAGTTACCATTTACCCAAAGTGATTGGACCTTCATGTTTTGGACCATTTTATTGCCTATGGATTGTCTCATTTTCTATGGCACAGCTAAGAAGGCTGCCATATTGTATGTTGTTGTGTACGGCAGTGTGGTTAATGTGATGTGGCCAGTGTGCTACAATGCATTGTAATGGGTACGTTTGCTGTGAATGTCACTTGGTAGAATGTCATGCGGGGTAAAGCGAGGACACTTGATGATCCTGTATTTCTAGGTGATGCCAATCCCATGTTTGAATATGGTGGTTCAACCCTCCCTCCTGCACTGTACCATCCTCTCTCTAAGTGGTTTTGAAACATTGAGACTTAAGTCATGATTGGAAGGACACAATGAGATAAACAGAATTAGCAGTTTTCACGTATTGCAGTGACTGAGTGCTATAGCACCCTCCCCTCACACACACACATATATCCAGTCCCAGCTCTATTACCCACCGTTCTGGTCCTCTTTGCAATTTTCCAACCGCGCCTCTTGCTCCGTTACGACCCATTGGTCTTCTTCTGCTCCTCGATGAAGTACTGTTTTGTCCTACCTATCTCCAGTCACTATACTGCCTGGCGCAGAGACCCAACACCGAACAACATGACTGCCCTCAAGCTCGCCACCCAAAAACACCACCAACTCATCCACGCCACCAAGAAAACTGCATTCAAGGAACGACTGGACAACAACGCACACAACAGCAAGGAACTCTTCAACATCGTTAAAGAGCTCTCCAACCCCAACGCCGGAAACAACGACATCACCCCTTCGCAAGACCTCTGCAACTCCCTCGCCTCCTACTTCCCACAACAAGATTGCGGACATACACAACAGCTTCAGCACTCAACCGACGCACGCCATGACTGAACCACCGCCCCCCACCACCACCCTCCGCGCCTGGACCCCGATCAGCACCGAAGACACCATCCGCACGATGAACTCCATCCACTCCGGATCTCCGACCGACCCCTGCCCTCACCACATCTTCAACAAAGCCGACGCTGTCATCGCACCCCACCTGCGGGACTTCATCAACACCTCCTTCGACACCGCTACCTTCCCGGAGAGCTGGAAGCACGCCAAACTCAGCGCTCTACTAAAGAAGCCATCAGCCGACCCCACCGACCTCAAGAACTACCGCCCCATCTCGCTGCTCCCGTTTCCTGCAAAAGTCATCGAGAAGACCGTCAACAAGCAGCTGGCCGCCTTCCTCGAGACGAACGGATCCCTCGACCCCTCGCAGTCTGTCTTCCGGGCAAACCACAGCACCGAGACCGCCCTGATCGCAGCCACCAATGACATCCGAGCTCGACAATGGAGAAACAGCGGCCCTCATCCTCCTAGACCTCTCCGCGGCCTTCAACACTGTCTGCCACCGTACCCTAGTGCAGCGCCTCGGCAACGTCTGAATCCAGGAGAAGGCAGTGGAATGGATCATCTCCTTCCTCGCCGGAAGGACACAGAGAGTCCGCCTCCCCCCGTTCAGATCAGAAGCCACCAAAGTCATCTGCGGCGTTCCTCAAGGCTCCTCGCTCAGCCCAACCCTCTTCAACATCTACATGAGCCCCCTCGCAGCCATCGCACGCCAACACAACCTCAAAATCATCTCATACGCCGACGACACCCAGCTGATCCTCTCCCTCACCAACAACCCCACCACCGCCAGAGCCAACCTACACGAAGGGATGACAGACGTAGCCAAGTGGATGATGAACAGCCGCCTGAAACTGAACTCGGACAAGACGGAAGTCCTCATCCTGGGATCTTCACCCTCCGCCTGGGACGACTCCTGGTGGCCCCCCGCCCTAGGCAGCGCACCCAAACCAACGGACCACGCACGCAACCTGGGTTTCATCCTAGACTCATCCCTCTCCATGACCAAACAAGTCAACGCCGTCTCCTCGTCATGCTTCAACATCCTGCGCATGCTACGTAAGATCTTCCGGTGGATCCCCACCGAGACCAGGAAGACGGTCAACCAGGCCCTCGTCACCAGCCGTCTGGACTACTGCAACTCCCTCTACGCAGGAACCACCGCCAAACTCCAGAAAAGACTCCAGCGGATTCAGAACGCCTCAGCACGACTCATCCTGGACATCCCCTGTCGCAGCCACATCTCCGGACACCTGAGAGATCTGCACTGGCTCCCGGTCAACAAGAGAATCACCTTCCGTCTCCTCACCCACGCACACAAAGCCCTACACAACCAAGGCCCAGGATACCTCAACAGCCGCCTCAACTTCTACGGTCCCACACGCCAGCTTCGATCGACCGGCCACGCCCTCGCCGTGGTCCCCCGCATCCGAAGAGCCACCACAGGAGGAAGGTCCTTCTCCTACCTGGCCGCCAAGACTTGGAACTCCCTCCCGACCCACCTCCGCCTGACCGAGGACCACCTTGCCTTCAGGAAGCAGCTCAAGACCTGGCTGTTCGAGCAGTAGCGGACCCCCCCCCCCCAAAGCGCCTTGAGACCCTCCGGGTGAGTAGCGCGCTATATAAATGCTTTGATTGATTGATTGATTGACTGCCCTCTTGCTGTTTCATCTCTGAATGGATGCACATGATCTCTCTCATGTGGTGATGATTCGGTTCTGCCTCAGTTCTACCCTGCTCGGCTCTGTCCCATCTAACACGAGGCTCCCACGATGTCCTACCCTGCTTGCCCGGTGTCCGTTTTTCACACTCTCCATCCCCAGATGACATCAATCCCTCAATAGCCAACGCATGTGAGTAGATGTGGGCCTCGCGGTTGGAGTAGTCAAGTTCTTTGGTGACCCTCAACAATTCATCAACAACAAGAAGAACAGTGAGCAGATCCCCTTCACTGCAGAGCCTTAGGCAGACCCCGATGTAGAGTACAAGGTTGATGGCAGAGGCCCTGTGATGGAATCTGTGGAAGGGAGGGCGACACATATCAAATGAGTTTGAATAATGGCGCGCTCAAAACTCGGGACAAAATCACTCAATGTCAGTAACAGCGTGAAGAAAAGAATCAATCACTTCCTGTTTCTCACATAAAACATCCATATCCACAGCTTCTGGTCAGGACCTACGGTGGGGTAAGCTCGCGAGGGATGCCTTTGTAGTGCGCAGATGAACACGGGGAAGGTTTATTTTAATACCTCGGTTTTAAGGTGACGTGATACTATGAATGAAAATATACTGACAGCAACCGGATGTTGCGTGGGTGATATTCCTACCTTATCCACAAAGAGACTTTTTATCGTGAAGTAGTGTGGCTCACTGGTTAGAGGCGGCAGACCCGAGAGCAGAGGACGGCCCGGGACCAGGGTTCGATTCCTGGCGCGGCAGGTTTCTGGACCAGGGTCAGCGGACTCGATAATTCTCTCGCCTCGGTGCCCACTCTGATCAGCGATCACACTCGGCAACTCTGGGCATTAGCTTGCCTCATCTTCACTAACGGCCCCACCAGACCGCCGGGGATGCCTGGTCTCACCCTGGAGATACCCATTAAGGGACCATCTCTCAGGGAAGCCAGGAAGGGTTTCGCAGCGGTCGAAGCACCTTGGGACCCTACGGGTAAGTAGTGCGCTATATAAATGCCTATACATTTACATTTACATACATCACTGTTTTACAGACATTATATTCTCCTTCAAATTGCATTTTCTCCGTAAAATATTATTCCTTTAAATTTCTGGGTTATGAGATTCTCCTTCAGAAGGGTAACGCTGACAAAAGACAGCAGCCAGAGCACATAATTGGGAGCGTTTTCCCACCTGTGTTGGTTGGTATCAATGTTGTGTATTCCTTAATCATTTCTCGATTATTTTAGTGAGGAGAAGATGAAGGCTAGCCCCCATTGCATGGCTGTGAGCGACAATCCACCCCTAGGGAGCATATGTAGAAATAAACACTCTCTAATGGGCCCTGGGGGCGCGGGCTTTGATATGGATACTGTTGGTGCGGGCACTCTGGGCGGGGCTCCTGGCAGACGGGCACAGCATGTCTGAGGCGGGAAGGAGCAGCGGCTGAACGTGTTTGCTCAGAAGGAGAGAGTGAGGGAGACAGAAGGGGAAGGAAGGGAAACTGGATTATCCAGAGAGCAGTTGGTATGTTTTTCATCTTCTTTAGGCTCCAGATGGGATGGCTAACTAGCTCACTTAACCCTGTTTACGCTGTATAAATCCCTTCCCACTTAAAACATTTTATCGGGCGCTCCAGTTTCCACATCCCTGAAACAAACAACTTCCACATACCTTCAGAGGCGCGTGTTTTCTGTTACTAAGGGTTTGCAAAGGCTTGAAGACATTCGTCATGATGGAAGCCTCCCGAGTGCTGTGTGTTACTATTACTGGGCAGCCATCTTTTTTGTTTGTATTTTTGGAGCGCGGGGCTGACTGTTTCAATGGCGCCCCCGCAGTCCTTTGCGGACAGCAGTTCGTTCATTTCATACCAATATCAGCAGAGAAAGTAAGGACTGTCAAAGTTCGCAAAGTAGTCACGCACTGGACAAAAAGTGTAAACAACACACATTTCACGGGATTAAACTGCTGAACGGTTATTTGGAGGGTTTCCACATGACGCCAGGGAAAATTATGTTTTCTCTCCTGGGCGTTCTTTTACAACAAAGTGCTTTGTGGGAGTTGTAGTCTTGGTTCACTTCAACTGAAACATTTGCTTAATGGTACCAGACTAGACAGGTTTGTGACCAGGACAACCAGACCTGGGAAAGAATCATTGGTAATCTGGTGTCTTCTATGCCTTTTTCTGTAGAAATGTGTTATTTTAATATTTATAATGTAATATTCATATAACGATTACTTTCGCAGGCTTGTAAAGTTCTGTAATCACGATGTTATGATTATTCCAATTCAGTGTCACTTATTTTATAGACTGCAAAATACTGAAAGGCAGTGTGGGCTGTATTTCTAGGGTCGTGCCCTGTGCCTGCAGGTGCATAAAGGTCTCAAGAGCATGCACCTGAAATGTTTGACAACTTACCTCACCAACCGTGGGATATGTGCACTCAGTATTCGTGTTTTCCACGCATTTCCATTCAATTGGTGCCACATTCCTTTACTCATTTCATAATACATAACATCACACTGCATCTTAATCATATAAATTGCATGAATCAATGATACAATATAATATAAGTTGAGACTAGCCTATCCCCTTACAACATATAAGGAAAGCTAATAAGCCCTTGTATAAAGTCTAAAAAAGAAACCCTGCATAGAATATAAAGCAGAGTTTAAGTGATCCAAGTAGTGCTAAAATTCAATCGATGGACATATAAAAATAAATAAACAACCTACTTGATTTAATTAGGGAATGAAAGTGTCTTTGATGTGCAGAATGCTTCTTTATAACACATAAACGAGACCGTGACTAAGACCTGTTTAGGTTGAAACATGTCACTGAATACATTTCATCCATAACTGAAGCGGTGCGGGAAGACTTTCCTTCCCTCAGCGATACATGAGGTTTTCTTTTTACACATATTACAAGGACTCTACATTTATTAGAGGACTTTTGTACAGTGCTGTATGTTTTTATTATTTGTTTCTTTTTAAAACACAACATAAAATCATTGGGACACGAAACCTCCTTTAAAATATCTCGAAAGAGAATAAACACTTCTCAAATAAATTAATGTGATCCTGAAACTGAGCACAATCCAGGGAATTGAGGGAGGAGGAAAGTAATAATAGGCAATAGAAGACCGTAAGCTAGAATCATAGAGAACTCCAAATATTTCCGAGTGGTATCGGTGATGGGCATCCTGGCAAACCTATCAGCACTCATATGCAACTTGGGGTAGCGAATTAGCTCGAATTAATAACCCCTTATAGGCTACTCCCCCCCCCCCATCCCCACCACCACCCTCCTCCCTCCCACAGATTCCTGGCTTGTTAGTGACTGCCAGCCTCTAGTAATGTGCTGAAAGTGTCATGTCTGCTTTGGGTAGTAACCCCCTTTTTTAGGTCTCGCCTGTCGATGCGCATGCGCATCGAGCAAGGCGAGAGTATTGGGACTTATCCGCTCTTTATCCACACTGCAAGGAATCGTGGCGATTCCTTGCAGTGCCCGTGACTTTTAAGCTCAATGCGCATGCGCATTGAGCTTAAAAGCGCGTGCACCGTCTTTGTTTACCCGCTCCGCCCCCTCCCCGCCGTCTCGCATTTCGCAATGCCCTCCTAACAACACACACACCCTCTCCCCCGCTCCGCCCCCTCCCCGCCATGTCTGCCCCCTTCCCGCCGTCTCGCATTTCGCAATGCCCTCCTAACACACACACCCTCTCCCCCGCTCCGCCCCCTCCCCTTCCCGCCGTGTCGCATTTCTCCTCCCCCCTCCCCTCTCTCGCCGCATGCCGCACTTTAACTTAAAATATGGTGGCACCTTTAGATTTACAAAAAAGCGTGACGCTTGCTCCCCCGTTCCCCGCCTTGGCTACAGCTGTTTAGGTCACGCTTTATTTTTACAATAGGCGCTCAAAAAACCTAATTCCACGGGGCTGTCCTTATTATCCATCAGCAGCCGTTCTATTTTTACCTTAATCCAAGGCCCGCCCTCCCTGCCGATATCGTGCTCTCCAACAAGGCACCTTCCAAGCAACATGGCAGTAGCTTAAGTCTAGGTCTCCCACAGGCAGGAGGGCTCGAGGTGCACTGCAATCCAGTGCAAGGGGTCACAACCAAGACAAGAGAAGCTTCTTTCACCTACAGGTTCTTTCTCCTCCCCCTCCCCTCTCCTCCGTCCGTCTGTCTTTTTTGTTTGTTTAATTTAACCCGCTCCGCCCCCTCCCCTTCCCGCCGTGTCGCATTTCTCCTCCCCCCTCCCCTCTCTCGCCGCATGCCGCACTTTAACTTAAAATATGGTGGCACCTTTAGATTTACAAAAAAGCGTGGCGCTTGCTCCCCCGTTCCCCGCCTTGGCTACAGCTGTTTAGGTCACGCTTTATTTTTACAATAGGCGCTCAAAAAACCTAATTCCACGGGGCTGTCCTTATTATCCATCAGCAGCCGTTCTATTTTTACCTTAATCCAAGGCCCGCCCTCCCTGCCGATATCGTGCTCTCCAACAAGGCACCTTCCAAGCAACATGGCAGTAGCTTAAGTCTAGGTCTCCCACAGGCAGGAGGGCTCGAGGTGCACTGCAATCCAGTGCAAGGGGTCACAACCAAGACAAGAGAAGCTTCTTTCACCTACAGGTTCTACCATCAGAGACCATGCAGACCGCTCTTAACTAAATCCAAGTAAGCGCCAGAGCCATTGAGAGACCTGCAACGGCACTGCACAAGCCTCCGGTGGTTCTGTGGGTCTGACTGTTAGTTCATATAAGCAAAGCTTCAACTTTCTTGTACATAGTGTGGGAGAGAATCGCTTTTAGTGGTACAGAAGTTTGTTATCCACCAAGCATCAAATTAATGTTGCAGCAAAAGTGATAGAAAGTGGGTTGTTGTTTTTTTGGATTTCCAAACTTTCATGTCTCAGTGATAATGCAGTCTTCCGTTGTGCACAATACATTGTTCTGCAGTTTATGCCTATCATGTGCAGTCCAGGTGGGAAAGCAACATGTCAGGTTTGTTGTGTTAGTGAGTGGAGTACCCTCTGAGTAGCAGGTGTCTTTTCGCAGCAGCTTAGGGCACTGCTTGCAATTTACTTAATCTCCCCGGCTCGCCCCAACAAAACTTCCCGCCCCGGAATCTGCATTTAAATAACTGTAGGCGTTTCCAGGCAGGCTAACAGCTCTCATGGCTCTAGTGCTTTGCACACCAGAAACTGGGTAAAAGTGAACTTTAATACAGTGTTAGCTGCACAACATCGCCATGCTTTCTCTTTTCCTAGTGACAAAGTCAGCCTGCCTATTGCGCGCTTTTTTAATAACACTTCTCAGCACGTTGTTCATTTTACGAGCGCAGCACTTTCTCTTCTCCCAGGGACAAAATCAGCCTGCCTTTTGCGCGCTTGTTTAATAACTCTTATCAGCACACTGCTCATTCACAAGCGCCGTGCTTTCTCTTTTCCCCGTGACAAAATCAGCCTGCCTATTGCAGCTCCTCCCACCCACGCTGCCAGGTTAAGGAGACCAGGCCTTTGTAATCTGCTAGGCCGCGTGGGACATTCCTTGCTGCTAGACCCCTTAATTGCCCTCTTGGACCATGACATGCTTCCTCCCTCCTCCCTACTTAAAGAAATGCTCACGATCGGTACCCACCCCGGGAGTGCACAAAACCTTTCCCCTACATGTCCGGCTTCTTGTCTCTATGAGCATGCGCCGTGCGAGGGGGAAGGTGTGCATCCAGAGTGGCCTGTCTGGACTTATTTATATACTTGTGCAGGATATCCTTGTCTTACCAATTCCTTATCTTACCAATTCCTTACTCTGCCAACCCCTTTTTCCTACCACTTACCCCTTACGCCGGGTCTTCTGTGGCTGCCTGCGTTGGTGCCCCATCCCCCCAATCCCTTTGGCGCCCTTCACTCACCCTCACCCTCAACTCCTCACTCGCCCTCAACCCCTCACCCTCACCCTCACTCACCCTCAACCCCTCACCCTCAACCCCTCACTCACCCTCACTCTCACTCCTCACTCCCCCTCACCCTCACTCACCCTCAACCCCTCACCCTCAACCCCTCACTCACCCTCACCCTCACTCACCCTCAACCCCTCACCCTCAACCCCTCACTCACCCTCACTCTCACTCCTCACTCCCCCTCACCCTCACTCCCCCTCACCCTCACTCACCCTCAACCCCTCACCCTCAACCCCTCACTCACCCTCACCCTCACTCACCCTCACTCACCCTCAACCCCTCACCCTCACTCTCACTCACCCTCACTCACCCTCAACCCCTCACCCTCACTCTCACTCACTCTCACTCACTCTCACTCACTCACCCTCACTCACCCTCACTCACCCTCACCCTCACTCACCCTCAACCCCTCACTCACCCTCACTCACCCTCAACCCCTCAACATCAACCCTCACCCTCACTCACCCTCACCCTCACTCACCCTCACTCACCCTCACTCACCCCACTCACCCTCACTCACCCTCACCCTCCCTCACCCTCACTCACCCTCACCCTCACTCACCCTCACTCACCCTCACTCACCCTCACCCTCACTCACTCTCACCCTCACTCACCCTCACTCTCACTCACCCTCACTCACCCTCACTCACCCTCACTCACCCACCCTCACTCACCCTCAACCCCTCACTCACCCTCACCCTCAACCCCTCACTCACCCTCACTCACCCTCACTCACCCTCAACCCCTCACCCTCACACAGTGCAATAGGTCTCGGAGCATTTGAGTTAGAGCTTTTAGAAATGTTTATGGCTTTTTTTTTTTTTAAATTCTTTAGAATTGGCTACAGGAAACAAAAATGCTAAAGATTTACAAAAAAACCCATAAACAATTCTAAAAGCACTAACTCTAATGCTGCGAGACCTATTGCATTTCCAATGCTTGTTTTCTCTGCAGCTAGTCCTGCAGTCGGGGTTCCCTTCTTGCTGAGTAGAACACAGCCTTCCCTGTGTTGATTTCGTGTCTGAGTTCCTCGGTAACACCTCATTGTCTTTTACTACTGATAGCCTTACAAATAAGGATGGTGTTTGCACCATGCAAACTTGGAACAAACTCATGTCTCTGCTATGTCCACTGGGATGGATCGTTATCTTGAACTAAGGTTAAGACGGGCGATTAAAACTTTCCTGTTTCCCACCTCTGAGTAGCCGTCCCTTTTCTTTTATTGTGTGTTATGTTATAGTGCCTGTCAAAGCGCCAGGACGCCCCTTTGCTGGGGCAGCTGTGCGCTATAAAAATATAAATAACATAACATAACATAACATAACAAATCATAAATTCAGCAAAATATCAAAGACAGTTATCAGACTTTGCCCCGCAGGTGCAACAAAGAAGGGTACATTTGCAAACCATGAAGGTTCATTAACAAATTAATGAAGTCCATTCCTTTCTTGGTATCTTGAGACATACAACAGGAAACCATAACTCTGGCTTGCAATAATGGAGCACGTAACACCTCACAACATATAACTCAGGTTTGAAGTAGAAAATCCTCTTTCACTCAATCATTGCCATTTGACTAAAAAACAAGAACAGCATGACAGTGAGTTAAATGCTCACCGTTTTCCTTTCATCTACTGCATCTACCGCAATCAAATCTTAATGAGGTGCAAACTTTTATCCAGCAAAAAAGGGACTCTGCCACAAAACCACATGGGCAGGCAGGTGAGACAAATAATAAAATAATACATTAAAAAAACAAATTCAGGGTCAGGGTAGAAGGAATGGATTAGAAAAAAAGGGTAAAACTAGACAATAGCTATCAACACATGGTGGAATTAAATAAAAACCGCACTCTTTAAAAAGAACTTGAAAAACAACATCTCTCTGAATTATCACAGCAATGCAATGACATTTGGCTGTGTGCAGCAGAAGTTGACCACCAGGCCTGGAGGAGTGCCCATTCCTCCAGAAAGAGAGGTCCCGCTGCTTACCACCGTTGGCCCTTTGTTCATTGTTGAACTATTTACGTTCCACGGTCCAATGTCAACAGCACTATCACAGCTGATGTCATCATTGATGTCCTCAATGATGTAATTTGAGATGTCATTAGTGATGTAATAATAAATGATGCCAATTAACATGTCATGAGTGAGGTCATATATGAGGTCATAAGCAATGCATGATTGGGGTAGCAAAGTTCAGGGGTTTTTGCGTTTTGTTTCGTAACCATAACTTCACTGTGTTTTTCAGTGGAGTTCATAGTTCTTTTTAAACATATGCTAAGGTCTTATTAGCAAAGCTAACCACAGGTTTAGCCTTGCTTTCTTCAGTGAAGAAAAAACGTAGCAATGCACTGTCTTTGGTCATGTGTATGGGGGAGTGGTCACCAGGCCAGAGACCAACATGCTGTGTGTGTAGGGTTCATTATTTTTTTTTTTAGATTCTTAAACAGTTTTTTCCCCCACAGATACTTTGAATGTTTTTTGTAACTTTTTTTCTCTCAATTTTCTATAATGAAATTACTTTGTAAGGCTGGCAAAGAACCTTGTGTGCTATTTTGTGAGACGACGGACCAAAAGTGAAGAGATTTCACTAGAGTTATCTTCACCCATGTATATCTGTGTAATAGGTTGCAAACATATTGAGCCTGGGATTAAGCTCTTCTTCCTGGGCTTGCAGAACCTTTGCAGGTACTCTTTCTTCCTCCGTTTCCTTTTCCTGTCTCCTCCTCTCTATTTCAGCCCAGGAACACACACTTGGAGGAATAGCAGAGCTGTGCAATATTTGATCATCCTTGTAGGTCCAAATGAATAAAGGCCACCGTGGCCACAAAACAAAACTGGGTTACACACAATGGAGGATACACTGAAAGTTTTTACCTTTTAGTCACCTTGTGGGAAAGTGAGAAAGGTCCATAGCCTCTTGGAGTGTTTGCTCAATTCCTGTTGATGTCGTTGATATTTCAACCAAGCTTTCACCAGGAAGCTGTGTTAATGTGGCCTGCAAACTGAGCAGGCTGTTTCCTGACTCTGCTGGCTTTCGTGCTGGTTCAATGTTTTCCCCAAGAAAAAGTTGATGCTTTCATTCAGTGTATCCTTCTCAATGGAGTTGGCTGCCAAATGGAGTCTGCACAAGGATGAGGTGCTTGTTTCTTAAGAATTTTTAGTTTAGTTTGTAACCAACCGGATCTTTCCATTCTTATTTTTGGTGTTTGAGGATTCTTAAAACCTCCATGGATCTTCGAATAGGCGTAACACCTCTTTTTTGGTACAGCAGACTTTTCTTAGATGGGAAATCCAGAAAAAAGTAGGAAATGAAGAATGGGAAGATGGTCAGTATCCATTGCTTGGTAGTTTTTCACTGATGGAGAGAGGTCGGAAACAAAACATTTTTGTATACCACTCGTGACGTAACTTCCCCATAACAGTAACATTAATTAATCGTGTGGTTTTGAAATTAACCAACATAGAATAGAATGCACACACACAAATACACGTGGGGTACTAATTTGTTCATGTTGCGAACCACAATCTACTAATTAAGTGAAGTTGTCATGTTTAATTTGTGCGCATTTTGTTATAATCTAACCAAAATTTGCATGGATATGCTTTTTGTCTGTCTAATTGTGGCATAAATGATGGAGAATGGTGAGTAAATCACGCTTATGTGTTGCTGATTCGCTAGGTAATAACTAATTGGGTTACCTTAGAATGGGGGAGGTAAACAGAAGGGCTATATTTTGAAAATTAATGTTTAATTGTGTTTGTTTCTACAATAGTTACCATTGTGGCCTATGCGGCCTACCTTAAAAAGGACGCTGTCTGCAACTCCGAGTTTGTGATGATGTATGCATGCGTGACTGAACTTGAGAAGAGCGCAAGCAGACTGTACCTGTGTAGTATGGGTCAAGGACAGGGTGGCCTGGACACACAACTTAGTGCCAACAAATTTGAAAGTCAGCATTGTGAGCCTGGGAAGATCTTCACAAATTACGATTTAAAGGACACAAGCGGAAGAGACTCCTAAGAAACAACAGTGACTTTATTTTTCCAAATATAACGATGAGTTTGCGGAAATGTGAACAATAAGGTGATGAGGTTATGCTCATCCACCCCTCGATTTGTCCAATCAGAACAGTCAAAGATCCCAAAAGTTACAACTTTTAGATAGATAAGTGTAATGGGGTGGAAGGGGTCGAAGGGGTAGAAGGAAGGGAGTCAGAGGCTTTGAGTAAAGATCTTAACAAAGGCTTTATTTTTATATAGGACTTCCGTTTTCGGCTTGTCAGTCTTTCCCTAGCAAAGGCTGCTGGGTCCGTCTTGATATCGGGATGGGGTCGACAGGTGAAGGAAGGGTCATTCTCCGGGCTCACAGGTGTCACAGGTTCTCCCCTCTGTCCGGTAACCAGGAAAGAATGGGACAAGTGGGGTATTAGAAGGGTGACCGGGAGCTTCTAGGATAGGGACCAGGGGTGAATAGAACCCAGTGAAGAAGTGCTCTATACAACTCGATCAGTGCTAAGAGTGCTCGTGAAGGGAGGGATTCTCTGTCAGACTGTACACAACGTATTCACACTATTTACACTGGCGTTTGGTAACAGGCAGGCTCTTTCGCCCCACCCAACCCGCCACTCTGCCCCGTACCTGTTGATGCCACGCTCCTCCCGCGGGAGCGTGGCGGGGCGCCTCGTGGTGTCGTTGGCCTCTGGGCTTGATGTTTTCACCGCGGAGATCTTCTACCGTCTCGCCTTCCTGCACAAAGTTCCGTTCCTCTCCTCTTCTCGGCTCTGCAACGCTGCTCTCGTCCTCCTGGGAAATGCCGTTCGACGACTTCCGGATTCCGTCCGTATTTGTTGCTAGAAGCGTGCTGACGTCATGGGGAGGAGTCTCGTCATGTTCATAGCCTGCATTAAAGGAGCCGTAGGACCAAAGGGACTCGTTTTCCTGCCCGCACCATTCGTCCTGGCGGGGATGGGGGACTCCTGGTGAGAATGGACAGAAGCAGGTGAGAGGGGGGTAGCTAGCCACCAGTCCCGTGTAGGTTCCTCGACCCCCTGAAGGGGTAGCGATTCCGGCACTGTCACAATAAGTTAGGGAAAAGGGGTATAAAAGTATGAAAAAAGCTTGCTTTTTGATTTTATCTTTGCACCCCGACATGCTGCCGGAATGCTGATTCCCTCTGTGGCGCAAGGACTTTGACATTTTTCTGAACTTTAACTTTTTGAATGGGTGCATTGTCCTTATGGGAGGAGAACACCAAGAGAGAATAGAGAGGTGGTCTTTGGGAACTATTCTGTCTTTATGCTGATGTCGTGTCCTGAAATCATGGTAATGTGTTTTTCCGTTTATTTTCTGAACTGCTGTATTAATGAATCTGAATGTTTGAATTTAACCTTTTTCCTTCTATAGGCTATTGATGTTTTAAATGACTATTGAAATAGAATGAATAAAGAAAGGTCATGCTAGGAGATTTAATCCCTAAAATAAAGAGTAAATAAATGGAGAATTAAGCTGGTCTTGTTGTCCATTAGTTACCTTTTACTAGCAGATCCATTGACAAATAATAGTGGTGTGTTTAAATGTTTCTTAAAATAAAACTATGGTAATAGAGAATAAACTGCAGATGTATATAATGTACAAATTTTAGTATTAGATACGCCGCTATAATCCAGCAGCTCTCCTATTTCTGATTTCTTCACCCAATCCTCAGAGTAGGGCGTATGTGTGAATAAATGACTCGCAGTGTTATGGCCCCCACTGGTGAGTAATGCGTGAATGGTTTCTCTGGGGATAAGGTGATGGTTTGTAGGAAAGTTCTAGTGCTGCGCTGCATCAGTTATTTCTTGGTAGCAGAGCATTGGTTGCTATAGGTCAACTAGGATATAATGTATATGGCAAAGTATACAGAATTTTGATGCACAGATTTTGTGACTAACATTATCTGTTGAGTCTGTATTGCGTTATATGTAGTCCGGAAAAGGCTTCTGGGAAGTAGGAAACTGGTTACTCTGTCTGCAGGAAGAGGACGTGTGGCAAGTGAAGTCGCACATCACATAGTCTGTTTCAAAGTGATGACATCGTCGTATGTTACAAGTTTAGGGACCTTTATGTGTAAAATTGGTAAATGCATAGCGAAGGCAGCCTTTAAAATCTTGGGCTTAAGCACAGGAATCATTGTGTATTCTGATCTAAAACTTTTCCCTGAGAGAGTAATAGAGTTTAACCTAAGCTTGAGAGAAGGGTAAAGTAGAGGGATGTGCTACTTTATCGGCGAAACAAAAAATTCTGTGGTAAAGAAGAGGTAAGCGCTGTCTACTGGAAATACAGAATAGTTGTGTGATTGAGGAAACTATCACTTTGGTTTTAGCGAAACAGACAAATGGAGTTGTTTTATGTGGTTACTAACTGGTTTTAGTTGTATAAAGTTGTAAATACAGTGTGCCGATACATTTTGTAAAGGAGGGGTTAGTCAAAGCTGCAGAAGCCAGAGCAGGGCTGCTGTCAAAATTGTCGCGCTGGGATTGGTCCACGTGACTAGGATGGAGTAAGAGCTGATTGGTGCATCAGCTAAGGCAGTGAAATCATTGGTTGTGCGAAAGTGAAACGTATCTTATTCTAATTGGTGCATTAGTGTGAACCACGCTGCGATAGGTTGATTTAACGAAACGGTTGCGGAAGAGTGTGCGATTGTTTTGAAAGTCAGGAAATCATCAGAAAAATTGAGTTTTAATCCAGAGGGGAGAAAGAAAAATCTACATGGTTCCAAAAATTGAAAAGTGTGTTTAAAATGGATAAGGCAGTAGTGACAAGAGAGGGAAAATTACTTCCTCCGCCCAAAACGCCTGCACCGTACATGATGACAAAATATGGCTACCATACATGTATGTGGTTAGAAAATTGGGCTAGATATACTAAGAATTATGGTGCGTTAGCTTTTCCAGAAGTAGGATCTTTTAGTCTTGCGGTACTACTAAATTTGAGAGACAAGATGATGAAGCTTGAACCAAGACCTAGACCGACAATTTGAAGCATTAGCTGAGTGGGAAGATGAGATGCATGAATTGGAACAAGAAAGGTTTGGAGAGTTCATAGGACCAAGAGGCAGATTTCGTGGACTATGGAAAGAAACTCATGAGTGTAGGATGCGGAGATGGAGAAATGCTAATATGTGTGATGGGATGTATCCAGTTAGAATGGTTGATGAAGTGGTAGGATGGAAATGCATGGAGAAAAGAAATAATGTGGAGACAGAAAGGAAAGGTCATATGGATTGTGAATCAGAGGATACAGTGCTAGAGGAGATATTAAAAAGAAGACCACCACCATATCAATCGAATTCTGTAAATACAACCCCAAATGCTCCGCCAATGGAGGATAGGTTTGCTGATACCCCGAGACGATTTTCAAATTTCAGAGATCTTCCAGAAAGAGTAGAAATGAGATATGATTCTAACGTCCCATTAACAGAAACTAGACATACTGGTACACCTAAACAAAATTGTGAAACTAGAGGAAGTGTGGCTAGAGTATAGAGGCGAATTGAAGAACAACCAAGTACTTCTGAATATATACGCTCTACAAATGACCTAACTGAAAACATTCAGGAACTCACAAAAAATATAGAAGCTGTAATTGTCCCTGTAACAATAGGTCCTGTGATTCCAGTGTTCGAAAATCCGAAAATAAAAGAACCGTCCTTAACAATTCCTTTGAATCAGAGTTTGCAAAAAGTAAGAGAAAAGGTTTATCCAGATTTGTCTGAGGTGAGGCGTACTAGCCATATGACATCACCTGACTTGACTTTCACCAAAGTCTTCCTTATAGGTTTCCAACTGGTGCGAAATATGATTCTGTGACTCCTGAGAAAAGTATAGAGAAAATAGATTTGTCACAAACCCCAGTGGGACAGACAGAACAGGAATTAAGTGATTGGATTAAAACTTTGAAAGTAAAAGAACATGAACCTAAAGTATTAGATGTGGCTAGACTAGAAATCGACATGGAAGAATTAATAATTGGAGCAATTGGAACAGATAGGTTAAAAGTATACCAAGATGATAAATTAATGTTTATGTGCAGTAGCATTACTTGGAAAGCAAAAAATATGCATGATCGATTAGAAGGATTGGCAAGTGAGCTAAATGTAGATTTTGTAAAGCATAAAACGTTACAGAAACCTTACAGAGTAGATTTTACAGAAAAAGACATTGAAAACATGAATACTGCTGGAAGAATAACCAAAAATAAAGGAGCTAATTGTATTGCTGAGAAGATGGGGAGATGTTGATAAGTTGAAAATGAAATGGGCAAAGAAAAAGGAAGAAGGCAGTGATAAATCAACAATAGCATTCCCAGTAAGGAGGGGGGAAGATGGCGGCCGGACGCTAACGCCGGTTGTGAGCTCCGCACCTTTTTGCTTAGAAAGATTATGGAGAGAAGCGGCTACGAGCGGCCTGGAATCTGGGAGTTTTTCCGCAATGTGAAACCAAGGAGTCGAAACTACAAAGAATACAGCAAACACTTAAAGGAACTTTTTTGCAATAACAGCCTGCCGAAGAAATAGAACCTCGATCAAGCACATCACCTCACCTTCACTGTCCGCTCCTGCAGCGGCTTGCCGATGGTCTTGGGAGAGTTTGGGTCTGTGCATTGGAGCTTGCCGAGAGGTGAGACGGGGGTCGGGGAGTCGGCTTGAGGTCCGGCGTGGCTGGCTCGGATCTGATGTCAGCGTGTCAGCGCCGCATTTTGGGAGATGTTTGGTGTGCTGGCAGAGGAGGCGGTTTGTCTTCGAGGGAGAGAGGGAGCAGGAGCGAATCCGGCGGAGCAGGGACCCTGCGGAGCCAGTCCCTCGTCCTTGCCTCACTCAGCTGTGATTTGGTGGGAGGCGGCTTCAGAGGCTCGACGGTGCTGTCGGAAGGCTGCGAGCCGCGTTGCTGTCTTCCTGCGAGGAAAGGCTGGGAGGGCTGTAAGAGGACTCCCTGTTCTGAGTTCGGCTCTGGGCAGAGAAGGTAATTGCCTGGAAACAGGGAAATCATCAGAAATATTAGTACTGCCTAGCACATTACAGAGGGGCTTAAATGTTGAAATAGTAAAGGGTTTGAATTGTCTCACTCTAGACAAAAACATAAAAAACCTGCTATCTGCCCAGTTTTCGTTACATATAAGTCCCAATCAGAGTAAAGAAAGTGAAGTGAGTGTAACCTCAGCAAAAGTGGAGGGGATAAACGTGAGCTTTGATGAGACGGTCTCCCCTGTCCCAGTAGCCAGTGTTTGTATTGTGGCAACAGTAGGGGTGGCTCCAACCCAGAAGAAAGGGGTACGGTCTGGTTTGACTCCCCGGGGGATGTTGAGAAAAAAACTAAGGAGACGCATAGAAAAGATATAAATAAAAAAGACTTAAGTCTGGCCCCAGTTCTAGGTAATTCCGACGATAAGGGTAGGTCTGCTTATTGCCTTAGAAATAGACAATTCCTCAAAACAAGCCACCCACCAGTCACTAAACAACCGGTGATACCTAAAATCACCAGGAGAGTAACTCGTAAAGCCTTGAAGCCCTAAGTAAATAAATCTAACAATAAAAAAGGTCAAGTAAGGGACAACAAAGAGGCATGTATAGAGGGTAAAGCTCCTAAGGTTAAAGTTACTCCTTCACTGAGGTCTTATTTTAAGTTCCAAAATAGTAGCGGCGAGAAAAGCAACCACACACCAGTTGCACCTGAAGGCGAAGTAGGAATGGAGTTGGATTTGGAAATGGAAAACAGCTGTCAAGAGGACTAACCTGAACTCCTATGGTCTGTGGGGGCGATCAAACGGGGGTCTTCAGAAGATAAATTCCCAACTCCCAATTGCCCCTGCACCCAGAGTCCTCTGAGCCCAGGAACGAAAGGGAAAGGGGAAGTGGATGACAAACAAGAGAGGCTGCCACACCCTGGTGTCGTCTAGGTTTGGCTGTGTTGAGGACACCTGCAAAAGTAACCACAAATTAATACGTCCCTTCAAGGTGTGGAGTTCACTATTCACAATACACAGTTCAAGTGACTATTACTTTTCTGTGAAATCACTGTTGCGAGTTGTACCTGATAAGAGTGTGGATTGCGCTGCTCTCCTAGGTAGACTCAGATTGACAATGGAGGATGACGTCTTTTCTCTGCGGAAGCCAGGACCATGCTTGGTGTGTGTGTGTATAAGGATATAACCTATATGCGCATATATTATAACCCCTAAACACTTCTCCGACTGGATACAGTTCAAGGATGAAGTGGTTCCACCTGGTTGATAATGGGAGATCCCAACTGGTAGTCCGCATGTGAACAATTCCTTGTGTCTCTGAGGGGAATAGCTGAACGCTCAAATGACTAGAACAAACAAAGTCTCATTTATGACTCTCAGCACTAGAGTTCATAGGTACGGCTCACTTGGAGAGTTCAAAGGACTGGCCGCCAACGGAGAAGCTGGGAAGGAACTGAAAAGGTACGAATTCTGACGAGAACTAACTCCGCAACCAGTTCCACAAAAGTCTCTGAAATCCCATGAGCAAACAAATACTAAGTTGAACTTGACGAGCTCAGTCGAGGGAACCCAAAGCTGAAGGATAATCCGCTAGGAGTAGTCCGTAGCGGCTTACCTCACGAATGCTGAGGCGAAGGGTCAAAGTAGGACAAAAGCTGCGACTCCGGGATGACCCGAAACAGACTGCGAGGAACGGACAAGTCGAATCTTCTCCGGAATGACAAAATCCAAATGAACGGCAACCAGAATGAGAATCTTGAAGAGACTCTCCGGAATGCTGCCGCTCGCTTCAGTATGACGGTTGAAGTGCGCAGTACTCAGGGAAGGAGCGCACAAAATGGCCGCTCGAATTGAGAAAGGCTAGAACGCTAACCTTGCGCTAGAGCGGCACAGCGCTGACTTGACCAACCGGGTATACTGTTCTTGCATCAAAGAATTTCTGCAACCACAGGAACGGTAATACCAAGGAAACTTCTTGAGTCTTATTCCTGGCAGTGGAGCACAGCGTGTTGACACCAGGGCGGGCTTGACAGTACCCCCCACCAAAACCCCCCTTCCAGGTTTCAAAGGGAACATCTTGTGGAAAGCTGTCACTAATCTGGGGGCATGTACGTTAACACTAGGCTCCCAAGATCTCTCCTCAGGACCATAACCTTTCCAATCTACTAAGTAGAACAATTTTCCCCTCTTAAGCTTAGAATCAAGAATTCTTTTAACCTCAAACTCTTCTGAAGGCTGGATCGATATGGGTGCTGGAGGGGTTTCCCGCCGTAGTTGAGGCGGACGTATCTTGACCAAGGAAACATGAAAAGTGGGATGGATTTTCATCGTGCTGGGGAGTGAGACTCTAACACTGACAGGATTTATCATCTTGACCACCGGGAAAGGGCCAACAAACCTCGGTTGAAACTTCTTAGTCCCCCCAAGCCTCATGTGTTTAGTAGAGATCCAGACCAACTCTCCCGCTTTAAACTGAGGACTGTCCCTTCTTTTACGATCTGCTGACCTTTTATAATTAGCTTTGGCTTTAGAAAGATTAGCAAAGGCCAACTGATAAGCTTGTTGTAAGTTTGATAGTACCTCTTGGGCAGCTGGAACCTCAATATCAGCTTTTCCTACTCTCATGTTTGGATGCCTACCGGAATTCAAAAAGAACGGGGAGAAACCTGTGGCAGAATGGACTGAATTATTGTACGCAAATTCCGCAGTACTAAGTAAGGAGGGCCAGTCGCCTTCCCGATCCATAAGGTACAAACGGAGGTATTGCTCCAAATCTTGGTTCACCCGCTCGGTCTGTCCATCCGTTTCCGGATGAAAACTGGTGGACAGGCGAGAATCCACCCCCATTCCTTTTAGAAAAGACCTCCAAAAACGGGACACAAATTGGGGCCCACGGTCCGAGATCACCACCTTGGGAATCCCATGTAACCTGACCACATGTTGGACAAACAAATCAGCTAATTGAGGAGCTGTTGGTAGGGATTTTAACGGAATGAAGTGGCTCATTTTGGAAAACTGATCCACCACCACCCAAATAGTTGTACTACCTTGACTGGAGGGGAGATCGACAATAAAATCCATGGAGATGGTATGCCAGGGGGAAGGGGCCACTGGGATGGGTTGGAGCAGGCCTTGTGGACGTTGTCTCATGACTTTTCCTTTGACACATTGCTCACAAGTGGCTATGAACTGTCTTACCTGAGCTTCCATGCCAGGCCAAATGAATTCTCTCTTGATCAACTCCAAAGTCTTTGCAACTCCCTTGTGGCCAGCTAACAGATGGTCATGAAACTGCTGAATTATTCTGACTCGAAGATCTTCACTGAAAACAAACATCTTCCCAGACTGGTAAGGCTTCCCTTCCTTGACTTCGCGATCAGGACCTTCATCCACCCAATCTTCAAACTTCTGCTGTGAAAATTCCACCCGAATCTTGTCTTCCAGATCGTCTTCCACAGAGGTGGCCACTATCTTTTCGGTGGGAATAACAAAACTCTTCTCCTGATGCTCAGCTTCGCTTCCAAATTCCAACCGGGACAAGGCGTCTGCTTTAGCATTTGCTGCTCCAGGCTTGTAGGTTAGGACAAAATCATAGTCTGCAAAGAAAAGAGACCACCTTAATTGTCGAGGAGTTAAAGTTCGAGCTGACTTCAAAAACTGAAGATTTCTGTGGTCTGTGAATACGGTAATGGGATGTTTGGCTCCCAGAAGATAATGTCGCCAGACCTGAAAGGTATCCTTCACTGCTAATAACTCCTTATCAGCAATTGAATAGTTAATCTCAGCAGGGGTGAGTTTTCGTGAATGATAAGCAACTGGATGAAGCTGACCAGTGTTCTTGTGTCGTTGAGATAATATTCCTCCAATAGCCAAATTCGAGGCATCTGCCTCCACGAAAAATGGAACATTCAAATCAGGATGCTGAAGGATAGGTGCGGTGGTGAATGCCTCCTTCAAAGATTGAAAGGCCTCTTCCGTTGCTGAATCCCACACAAATTTTTCGTTCTTCCGTAACAATTTAGTTATTGGGCTCACCTTGCTAGAAAAGTCATGAATAAACCGTCTGTAGAAATTGGCGAATCCAAGGAAACTTTGTATCTCTTTGACGGATCGAGGAGCTGGCCAACCCTTGATGGCTTGCAATTTGGTGTCATCCATGTACACTCCTTCAGGAGACAGAATGAATCCCAGAAACTCAACCTTGGATGAGTGGAAGACACACTTCTCAAGCTTCACAAACAGCTGATTTTCGAGTAATTTGTTCAGAATGGCTCGCACATGGCTCACATGTTCTTCTCGACTATTTGAAAAAATCAAAATGTCGTCAATGTACACGACTGCGAAACGATCCAAATATTCCCGAAGAATGTCATTTACAAAATGCTGGAACGCAGCTGGGGCATTGCAGAGCCCAAAAGGCATCACTTGGTATTCAAATAGTCCCAGCCGAGTGCGGAATGCTGTCTTCCATTCTTCTCCTTCTGCCATGCGAACCAAATGGTAAGCTCCTCTGAGATCTAGTTTTGTATAAATACATGCTTCCTTGACCTGGTCCAAAAGCTCCGAAATGAGGGGCAAAGGATAGCGATTCTTTTTTGTGACCAAATTGAGTGCTCTATAGTCAATGCAGGTTCGCAGAGATCCGTCCTTCTTAGGAATAAAAAAGAGCGGAGACGACACTGGGGACTGGGATGGCCGTATAAATCCATTAGCTAAATGTTGTTCGATGTATTCCTTGAGGTGTTCGTTCTCTGGTTCTGAAAGGGCATAAATGCGACTGCACGGGAGTGCCGCTCCAGGCTCCAAATCTATGCGACAGTCGTAAACACGATGAGGAGGTAACTTCTGCGCCTCCTGTTCATTGAACACCTCCTTCAAGTCTAGATACTCTTCTGGAATCTCTGGTATCTCCAAAGAGCAAATTGTTTGAACTTGATCCGCCAAACTAGAGGACATGGACTGCTGAAGTTCCCACGGAGAGGATGCCTTACAGTGTTCTTGACAATATTCCGATGACATCTCCAGAGTGCGCTTGGCCCAATCTATCTTGGGATTATGTTCAGTGAGCCAAGGCAGACCAAGAATTAGCTGAAACTGTGGAGCGTCAATTAAATTGAATCGCACCAAACTCCGGTGGCTCCCTGGACCGAATACGGTAATGGTCTCTGTATCTGCTACGATGGGCCCCGAAGACAGGTTTGTTCCGTCAACTGCTCGTACCAACTCAGGCTTTAATTTCTTCTCAAATCGAATTCCCAAGGATTTAGCAAATTGAATATCGCAAAAGTTCCCAGTAGCTCCGGAATCAATCATGATTGAGACGTGATGGTGAACATCTTCTCCAAACTGAATTCTACTGGACAGAATGAGATGGGGTGCTGCACATTGTAAAGTGTTGGCCAAAGACTGCAATTTTGGAGCTGACTCTTGCGTCGCTTCCACCAGGGCAACTCCGTCTACTGGTGGAGCCGATCTTTTACCATCGTAGACTTCTTCAGTCTCTTAGGGCATTCACGAACAAAATGGCCCGGCAGACCACACTACATACACAGTTTTCCTGCTCGACGCTTTTCTCGTTCTTCCATACTGAGAGGACCCCGTATTGAGCCGATTTGCATAGGTTCCTCAGCCTGGGTGACTTCATGACTCTTACTGACTTCGGTTCGAGCTCGATCCAACCTTGGCGGGACTGACCTGAAATCCTTGCGTCTCTCACTCAGACTGGCGCTGATCGATGTGTAATACTAAATCGATCAACTCCGACAAATCCATTGGTCTCTTGGGAATTTGAGCTAGACCATCCTTGAGTTCATCTTTAAGTCCTCTGTAAAAGATAGCGGCTTTCTTGGCCGCGGGCCAGCTGGTCTCAACGATGAGTTGATTAAATTGTGCTATGTAAGCAACCAACTCCTTATTGCCCTGTCTGAGATCCAACAATTCATTGTCGGTGGCCTGCGAAATGGTCCTCCTATCGAAAATACGTAGAAACTCTGCTTTGAAATCTTCAAACTTGTAGAGTACCGGATCATCAGCTGATACCAAGGGTAGAGACCATGCAGCTGCATCTCCACTCAGATAAGACAGAACAAAAGCCACCTTGGACTGATCCTCCTTAAACAAAATGGGTTTGCACAAAAAATGCAACGAGCATTGTGTCAGAAAAATTTGGGCCTTATGAGGATCCCCTTGAAACCTCTCTGGAGGAGCTAATGGAATAGTGGGTGACATGGCATGTACTACTTGGGTAGTTAACTCTGAGGAAGACGAGGAAGAAGTAAAACTCTGAAACTTTGATCTTTCGAAACTAGGATTGGGACTAATAGCTAACTCGTCTAATCTTTGCCGTAAATAACTAGTCTCCTGATTTGATTTCTTAATCTCCTCCTGAGTGTCGCTCAACTGTTTTTGCATACCCTCAAGCACTGAGGTCAAGGTCTTCATATCCCAACCCTCAGTCATCTCGCCCAGACAGAAGGCACAATGTGTCTATTGGCACTTCAATCTGTCAAGAGGACTAACCTGAACTCCTATGGTCTGTGGGGGCGATCAAACGGGGGTCTTCAGAAGATAAGTTCCCAACTCCCAATTGCCCCTGCACCCAGAGTCCTCTGAGCCCAGGAACGAAAGGGAAAGGGGAAGTGGATGACAAACAAGAGAGGCTGCCACACCCTGGTGTCGTCTAGGGTTGGCTGTGTTGAGGACACCTGCAAAAGTAACCACAAATTAATACGTCCCTTCAAGGTGTGGAGTTCACTATTCACAATACACAGTTCAAGTGACTATTACTTTTCTGTGAAATCACTGTTGCGAGTTGTACCTGATAAGAGTGTGGATTGCGCTGCTCTCCTAGGTAGACTCAGATTGACAATGGAGGATGACGTCTTTTCTCTGCGGAAGCCAGGACCATGCTTGGTGTGTGTGTGTATAAGGATATAACCTATATGCGCATATATTATAACCCCTAAACACTTCTCCATCTGGATACAGTTCAAGGATGAAGTGGTTCCACCTGGTTGATAATGGGAGATCCCAACTGGTAGTCCGCATGTGAACAATTCCTTGTGTCTCTGAGGGGAATAGCTGAACGCTCAAATGACTAGAACAAACAAAGTCTCATTTATGACTCTCAGCACTAGAGTTCATAGGTACGGCTCACTTGGAGAGTTCAAAGGGCTGGCCGCCAACGGAGAAGCTGGGAAGGAACTGAAAAGGTACGAATTCTGACGAGAACTAACTCCGCAACCAGTTCCACAAAAGTCTCTGAAATCCCATGAGCAAACAAATACTAAGTTGAACTTGACGAGCTCAGTCGAGGGAACCCAAAGCTGAAGGATAATCCGCTAGGAGTAGTCCGTAGCGGCTTACCTCACGAATGCTGAGGCGAAGGGTCAAAGTAGGACAAAAGCTGCGACTCCGGGATGACCCGAAACAGACTGCGAGGAACGGACAAGTCGAATCTTCTCCGGAATGACGAAATCCAAATGAACGGCAACCAGAATGAGAATCTTGAAGAGACTCTCCGGAATGCTGCCGCTCGCTTCAGTATGACGGTTGAAGTGCGCAGTACTCAGGGAAGGAGCGCACAAAATGGCCGCTCGAATTGAGAAAGGCTAGAACGCTAACCTTGCGCTAGAGCGGCACAGCGCTGACTTGACCAACCGGGTATACTGTTCTTGCATCAAAGAATTTCTGCAACCACAGGAACGGTAATACCAAGGAAACTTCTTGAGTCTTATTCCTGGCAGTGGAGCACAGCGTGTTGACACCAGGGCGGGCTTGACAACAGCCATGATACTGAATTAGTATCAGACCTGGTAAGCTCGGGAGGGGTGACGACTGAACAGGACATTTGCTCCACCCAGGAACCAGTCCCGGCTCACTCCTCGAGCCGGGTTTCCTCGCCCTATCCAGAGCCTTCCAGTCCTGAGTTTAATAAAGGTACTAATCCCAAAGCTATTTTGGTCCCTAGCCCAACCTTGAGCCCACTTCAAAGCCCGACACAAAGTCCTGGTACCAATGCATGTGTAAATCTGCCTAAGTCTGCCTCTTGGAACCAGGTTACTGATTCGGAACCTGCACAAGCTACTCCTAGTAACAACACAGAGATTATTTTAGAAAAAATGATGGAAGAGATGAGAGCAAGATTTGAGATCTCGGAAAGTAACCAAAACAAGATGCATGATAAGTTTGGGAAGCTAGACGCTAAGCTTAACGACCTAGGAGAGAGAGTCTCTACAACGGAAAGAGTGGTGGAGGGAATGAACAAAAAGATGGAAACAACTGAGAAGGAAATTAGGTCCCTGAAAGCTAAGGACAGAAATATTGAGGAGAAGCTGGAGGCTTTGGAAAACCAATCTCGAAGATGCAACCTCAGACTTCTTAATGTTCCGGAAGGCAAAGAGGGCTCAAATATAAAAAAACTTCGTGGTTGCATTATTGAAAGAGCATTTTCCATGGAGTAAGACACTTGGGCTAGGAGATGACATCCAACGGGTACACCGAGACCCCTTTGGCAAAACAAAAGAGAGAAAGAACCCGAGGAAAATCCTAGTGAATTTTAAGACATATACCCTTAAAGAAAGGTTCCTGAGTGAAGCATTGAAAGGAGGAGACATCAGTAAAGATAATTGGTCTTTTAAAATCCGATCTGACATCGCAAAAGTTACACAGGACAGGCAGTGGGAACTTGGTCAATTGATGCCAGAATTAAAATCTCTAGGCGCAACAGTACAGATGAAATTTCCTGCCTCTCTTAGAATAATGTGGAGGAATAAAATGCATAATCTCAAAGACCCGAAAGAAGTAGAAGCACTCATGGAGCTTATGCGTGATCAGATCAAGATTCAATCTGTAACACAAATCTAAATGCAGAGTATATAGTTACCTCCGTAATTTTAAACAGTAGAAGTGCACCTCAAGAAATAGGAATTTAGGTAAGGAGCTCAAAAGGGGCCAGAAATAGAGCCCAAAGGAGGAAAGGGAGGCTTCGCCAGGGAGGGTGAGTGTGTCTCCCCACTTTTGTTGTTTCTTCTTTTTCACTTTTACTTAAACTCTAATAATCACATTCTAAAAAAAAAGAAAGAGAGGGGGGACAAAAAGAGGTGGAAATACACGTGGGTGGGGAGCAAGATAGGGTAAAAATAAAAACAAAAAAATGTCCTCGTAAAAACTTTGGAAAAACAAAGAAGGAGAAATCCGGGAAATGGCGACATAGAAAAACGAAATGATTCAGATGGTAAAAGAAATAAAGATAACCTCCTGAAACGTAAATGGGCTACGTACGAAGAGTAGACGGAGAAAGATCTTGGAATATTTAAAATCAATAGATAGTGAGATAATAATACTACAGGAGACACACCTTTTGAAGAAAGAGTGGGAGGAGATAGTGAAAAACTTGAGGTGGGTGGACTCATATGTATGCACTAATCAAGATTGTGTCACAAAGGGAATTGCTATTTTATTTAAAATTTCTTTGAAAGCTAGATTAGAATCCACAGAAATGGACCCTAAGGGAAGATGGGCGATAGCCAACATTAGAGTGTTCAATCAGTCTCTATCGGTGGTGGGATATTATGGCCCGAACATAGATGACCCTTCTCCTCTGCAGACTTTATTTAATCATTTAATCTCGGTACCAGGCTCGCTTATTATGGGAGGGGATTTTAATATCATCCCGGAACCGAAAACTGACCGGTTCCCAAGGGGAAAACAAGCAAACCTGCCAAACCTGCCAAAAATGAGAGAATGGTTGAAAATCTATAAAAGGGACCTAAATCTAATTGACATATGGAAAGAAAAAGGAGATAAAGTAGAGAACTTTACGTTCAAGAACAAAAAGTTAGGGATACAATCTAGAATAGATTTTTTTCTAATAGACCAAGATCTGTTAGAGAAGACTTAACAAGTGGCCCATCTACCAGCACATCTTTCAGATCACTCAGCGGTCCAACTGACACTATCACTAAAAGAAGTAATGAAACCCCCAAGATGGACATTGGATCACACGGTTCTCCTAAATCCTGATATTATTACTAAACTTAGGCAAGAAACTAACAGCTTTTTTGAGATAAATAATGAGAGTGCCCCATCTCATATAGTCTGGGACTCATATAAAGCAGTGATTAGAGGAGTGATACTGGGTCTTGCCTCTCATAAATCAAAAGAGCTTAAAAAAGAGATCCAAAGGATAGAAGACAAGATTATCGTAATAGATCAACAGATGTTAACAGACGCTGGGAGGGTGGAACTAGAATCAGAAAGATCCAAGCAAAAAGACAAACTGTCTGAGATCCTGGAAGATAGAATTAAAGAAAGATGGGATTCCAGTAAGTTGGCTTATTACGAATACGGGGAAGGCTGTGGAAAACTACTAGCATGGAAAACAAGAACAGAAAGGTCCCGAAATAAAATCGCGTACATAGACTCTAGTAATCCAGCGCATAATGGAGCAGAAGAAGAAATAATAAGGCAAGAATTTACAGCCTTCTTCGGAAATCTTTATTCTGAAATCCAACAGAGGAAGAGATAAATAAATTTTTAGACACACAAAATCTTCCTAATTTATCACAAGAAATGAAAGATGAGTTAAACACCGAAATCACTACGGAAGAAGTAATGGGAATTATAAGAAATCTAAAAAGAGGTAAGGCCGTAGGGCCAGATGCCCTTCCAAATGAGCTATATATCAAACTAAAGGATACTTTAGTGACACATCTTACTTCCCTCTTTAATATAATCTTTCTGGAAAATTGCAGCCTCCCAGAGTCGTGGAATGATGCAACTATCACAGTCCTCCTAAAACCAGGTAAAAACCCTAAGAAATGTGAGTCGTATCGCCCTATATCTATACTAAATTGTGACTATAAAATTTTCACCCAAATAATGGCAAAGAGACTTGGATGAGTAGTAGGCACCTTGATTAACTCTAATCCAAATGGTTTCGTTGCGGGAAGAAATCTACAAGAATTAACTCATGAGCTAATTGGAGCAGTGGATATAGCTATGAGCGAGAAACTACCTCTGTCCATAATTACTGTCGACGCTGCAAAAGCGTTCGGCAGAGTTAATTGGATATATTTAAGTGAGGTGTTAAAAAAGTTTGATGTAGGAATTAATATCCTAAAGATAGTAGAAAATATCTACAATTTACCTAAAGCCAGAATATTAATAAATGGGGAATTGACTGACCAAATTTCGATTAAGAGGGGGACACGCCAGGGATGTCCCTTATCCCCAATACTATGTAATTTATACTTCGAGCCCGCAGCAGAATGCCTCAGGAATCACCCTGATATTGTTCCCTTTTCAGACCAAGACTGGCGTACAAAAGTGTCTCTTCATGCCAATGACCTCATGATTTTCACATCTGATCTAGAGGAGGCTCTCATAGCTACTGAGGATACATTAACAAAATTTGGGAAAATATCGGGCTACTTAATAAATAAGTCCAAGACAGAAACCATGACTTGGAATGAGAACTATCAAAGTCCTTATAATAAAGAAAAAAATCATATATTTGGGTATCGACTTGGTCAAAGATCTAGATAAGGTAGCACAAGTTAATCTCCAGAAGATACAGGGGGAGGTCAAGAGATTATTGAATATATGGAAAGGCCTACCCCTGACGATTTTAGGGAAATCGAATATTCTAAAAATGTCAATCTTGCCTAAGTTTACTTTTATTTTTGGTGCAATTCCGTTAGAATTCAATAGGGAGCACATAAAGAAAATCCAGGGACAGTTATCAAGCTTTATATGGTCATCCAAAAAACCTAGAATTGCTTGGACTAAAATAAGGAGAAGGAAAAATCAGGGAGGGTTAGCTACCCCGGACATCCTGGAATATTGTAGAGCATTTCAATTTAAAAATATAAGAATTATGCTAGGTCCATATGAAGACTACCCATTATATTTACAGAAGTTAACCAAGAATACTAGCCACTTCCTTTTTAAATTCGGTCACCCGAAATTTTTCAAAAAAATTAAATTGAAGACTCTGAGGGCAGCCGCTAAATCTTGGTACTGTATCAGATCGACAGTGAATATTCCACTCTATAATGATAAAGCCCCAATATGGAACTCACCTACTATACCTGAGTGTCTTAAAGACTCACTCTCAACTCCCCTAAAAACAGCAGGAATAACGACATGGGGACAACTGCTATATCAGAATAAACTCTTGGAGTGAGAGATTCTGAATCAAACCACGAATTTCTCACTCTCTAAATTTAAGTATTACCAACTCTCGAGCTGGACAAAGTCCGTGAAGGAAAACAAGACTGGCAATATCCTACTGGAAAAGAAAATGTTGGAAAAACCCTTCAAGAAGGAAATATCATTCTGGTATTGGGCTCTCATAGTTGCAGGGGAGGAAGAATTTCGGATACCGGAGAGAATTTGGGGGAAAGAGCTGCCAACGCTGGATACGAACTACCTATGGCATGTATCAATGAGTAAATGCTGGTCAATAGTAACATCTGCGGCATTAAAAAGAAACCACTTATATACCACCCACAGAGCTTATTGGACGCCGGAAAAATTATCCAAATTCAGCGAAGCTACGGTGAAGTCATGTCCAAAATGTGGTTTAATGAAGGCCAATGACCTGCATATGTTCTGGCAGTGCCCCCATCTCGACGGTTTCTGGAAGGAAGTGGGTAAGACTATCGAAGAGGTATTGGGAAAACGGCTAACTGTGAGTATTGATTTAGTATTATTTGGGGTATTTGGCTCTCCCTCAGTAGTCAAATTAATAAAACATGAAGAAAATCTAGTGTTTATTTTAATTCTCTTGGCTAGGAGGGAGATTTGTCTAAAGTGGATTATGCCAAGTCCACCTACTAAGGGTGAGTGGCTCACGTCAATTTTAAAAATTTACAGTTTAGATAAAAAGAAGAAACCATTTTCTAAAAAATATAAATTTTGGGAGTTATGGGAGAATCATCATTCTAGCGGCTAAAGACTTAACGAAAATGAGGTGGCTCTCGGGATGTTTTCTTTCTTTTTTTTTTTCTTCTTTTTTCAGTTTTTTTTTTTTCCCTGAGTCCTATGATTGGTGCAAGCAACAATCCAACTGAAGGCCAAATAGAGTAGCCAGAATGGCTAGCTCAATCAACCCCGGAGAGTAACCTTCAAAATAAGTAAATGGAAGTAAGGGGCCCCAAATTTCCCATTAAGAAAAAATTCCGGAATCCACCAGGAAGGTGGGAAGGCAAGAGAAGAAAGGGAAAGTGGGACCCTGATATCTCCTTACTTAAGTTTCAAAATGAGGACTAAAAAATAAAAAAATAAAAAACAATAGCATTCCCAGTAAGAGAAAAAGAACCTGTAGTAAACGAATTTCCTATGAGAGAAATACAGGGAGGAGGATATGTACATGTTCCTTAGACTAGACAAGATATATTGTCGTTCACAAATGATTTCCCCAGACTGAGAGAGAAGCCAGTGGAATGGTATCGACAGGTGGATCGATTTGTTAAAGTTTCAAAGGTACTATGGTAGGATTTAGTTGGATTGTTTGACATAGTAGTACCAGCAGATTTATGGTCTGAGTGCAAGATTACTGTGGATTGGCCAAAAACTGAATATCCACAAGATAAAGTAACAGGTGCTCCTGGACCTGAAGTAATGCGAAAGTATGAACAAGTGATACTGTTTCTGAAAAATTAAATTCCACCAAAAGAGTCAGATTGGGTAAAGATTGACAGGACATTACAAGAACCAAAAGAATCAGTACATGCATTCTATGAGAGACTGTTATTAGTGTTTAAACTGTACAGTGGATATGAGGAGTTGAATGAAAAAGATATGAGCCATTTTGTGTATCGCTTTGTGTTTAGACTGAGACCAGAAATAGGAGACATGATTAAGCATAATTTGATGGGATGGCAGTCATGTTCAGTAGATGAGGTCTTGAGACACACAAAATACTTTAGTGATGAGATTGAGGTTCAACAAAGAAAGCTTAAAGAGAAAGCTATGTGGGCACAAGTGAAAGTAGCTGAACATCAAGTAGCACAATTAGAAAATAAAATCACAGAAGGAGGTCAAGTAAAAATAAAGGGAAATTTTAATAAAACAAAAGTAATGGGAAATCTGGATGAGCTTAAGAAAAATGTTCCTTGTCATAATTACGGCAAGATAGGGCTTTGGAAGAAAGAGTGTAAGTAACCACCGAAGGTTAATCACAAAAATACATCATTGAATTCGCAGGTGCAGAATGAGGTAATTCAACAGCCTTCGCCACAGTAGCAGGTAGTTACTCAACAAAGTCAGGAGCCACAACCTCCACTTCCACACAGTGTGATTCTACAGATATACAGTGCAGAAATAGGATTCTGCGGGGGAGAACAGGTAATAATATCACCTAGTGTTAATGTGAGTCCACAGTATTGGTTGAAGGAAGATGGAAGTGAGTCAATGACAGTTTCTGATGGTGCCTGAGAGAGGGAGATGAGTGCGTACTTGGTGCCACTCTGGAGGTGGATCAATCTGGTCCCTTTGTGAATGGAAAGGTGAATGATGTAAATGTGACTTTCCTAGTGGACACAGGTGCCACCCAATCTACTGTCAGATCAGTAGAAGTCCAAAATCTTCCTCTCTCTGGAGAACACATCCAAGTTGTAGGTATAGCAAATAGCAAATAGACAGATCAAAACATCCCTAATGAAACTAGCTGAAGTAGAAATTGGAAATGTGAAGGTCATGCACCGATTTGTGGTGTGTGACAGTAGTCCTGTTAACCTTCATGGTAGGGACATTCTGTGTAAAATGAACTGTGCCATTTACTGTTCACCAGATCAAAGGTCAAAGATGGCATAGAGCTTCAAACCCCAGATGAAGATAGCCTGTATAAAATGACCATGTCATTGATAGAATCAGAGAAAAATGGTATGTTCCCTGTGTTTGATCAAGAAAAGATACACGCTGAATTGAAAGAGGTAGTCAAAGAACAAGTGTGGGATTTTACAGGGGATGATATTGGATTAATGAAAAATGTAGATCCTGTGAAAGTTTCTGTGAAAGAAGGAGTGAGTTACCCAAACATTCCTCAGTATAAAATGACAGCTGAAATAGTTGAAGGAATAACCCCAGTGATGATAAACAAAATGATTAAACAAAGAATTTTAAGAGGGATAGAAAGTAGTCCTTGTAATTCAGCTATAATCGGACTGAAAAAGCCTAATGGAACGTTCAGAATAGTACAGGATTTGAAAAAGGTCAATAAAATCATTGTCCCATGTTGTCCAATTGTGCCAAACCCAGCAGTAATTCTG
Source organism: Lissotriton vulgaris (assembly GCF_964263255.1). Taxonomy (NCBI): domain Eukaryota; kingdom Metazoa; phylum Chordata; class Amphibia; order Caudata; family Salamandridae; genus Lissotriton; species Lissotriton vulgaris. Next base: position 396,983,147 of record NC_141687.1, read on the forward strand.
TACCAAATTCCACACTATGCAGAATGGTATACAGTCATCGATCTGTGTAATGCATTCTTTACTGTTCCATTACATCCTGAACGCCAGCCAATATTTGATTTCCGGTTTGGAGACCGTATTTTGGCATGGTGCCAAATTCCTCAGGGGTATACTGAAAGTCCATCTATCTTTAATCATTTGCTAAAGAAATCATTAGAGAGTTTAAGCAGGCCTGGAGAATCAGTTCTGGTTCAATACAGTGATGACCTGTTGGTGGCATCAAAAACAAAAGATGCATGTGTTTCAGACACTGTTGCATTGCTGAATCATTTGGCGGAAGAAGGACATAAAGTGTCCCACGTGTCCCCATCAAAACTACACTTTTGTCAGGAAGAAGTGCAATACTTAGGTCGCAAGATTGCTAAAGGAATTAGGCAAGTTACAATAGAGAGAATTAAAATGATACAAGGAATACAAGGAATGCAGCCTCCAAAACCACAGAGACAAGTGAGAATGTTTCTAGGAATGGTAGGTTACTGTTGACAATGGATTAGTGGATTCTCACCAATAGCCAAACCTTTGCAGAGATTGACAAAAGCAGATGTAAAAGATCCCATAGTGCTGAATGAAGCTTTTGAGCAGCTAAAAACAAGTTTATGTAAAGCACCAGCATTAGGGATGCCTGATTATGAAAAGGAGTTTGAAATGTATTGCAGTGAGCGAGAAGGACGCGCATTGCCAGTTCTAATTCAAAGACATGGAAAACTGAGAAAGCCAAGTGCATAATTCTCAGCTGTTTTGGATCCAGTTGCAAGAGCATTGCCAGGATGTTTAAAAGCAGTAGCTGCTACGAGTGTGAGTTTGGAACAAAGTGAAGGTATAGTAATGGGATTTACTGTAAGGGTATACGTACCTCATTCAGTGGAGATTCTCATCTCTAGGACAAAGACACAATTCCTTACAAATAACAGGATGACAAAATATGGGAATACAATTCTAGGTGCAGATAATGTGATTTCCCGATGTGTTAATGTAAATCCATCTACACTGCTACCTGATGTTATGGAAGTTGAATAGAGGAATGAAGTTGATCACAAATGTTTGAATGTTCTTGAATACTATACTAAGCCAAGGCCTGACCTCAAAGATAAACCATTGCCTGAATCTGATTATGTAATGTTTGTTGATGGTTCATGCCTGAGAACAGATGAAGGTGCTCTGAGTGCTGCATATGCTGTATGTACAGTGGCAGATGTCCTGGAAGCATCTTGTCTGAAAGGAATTCATTCTGCCCAAATAGCGGGATTGATTGCTTTGATTCGAGCATGTGAACTGGGAAAAGGGATAAGGGTCACCATAGTGACTGATAGTCAGTATGGGTTTGGGGTTGTCCATGATAATGGCCAACTGCAGTCCCAAAGAGGTTATTCAACTTCTGCAGGATCCCCCATTAGAAATGCTGAATTTGTGAAAATGTTGATTGATGCAATTCAATTACCTGATAAATTTGCTGTTGTGAAATGTGCAGCTCACAAGAAAGGAGATGATTATGTTACCAGAGGTAACCGGTATGTTGATTCAATTGCAAAATACTGTACTAAAAATCTTGCATCTATAAATCGGGACAGAAGAGCTGAACATATTTCAAGTCCTTTAATGCTAACCACAGTAGTTTTGACTTGGCAGGAAGTGAAGCAAATGCAGGATGAAGCTAGTAAGGAAGAGAAAGACATATAGATAAAAGCATGATGTAGACAGAGGGAGGAGGAAATTTGGGTTTATAAAGATGAAAGACCTGTAATGCCTGATAACATGATTTCAAACATGGCCCGAATGTACCATGGTCAAGCTCATATTGGAAGGGACGCAATGATCAGGATGTTTAGACAGACATGGTATAATCTTAAGTTTAGGATGATTGCTGAAAGCCTATATCAGAGATGCCTTGTGTGTCAACAATTGAATCCATGAAGAAAAACAGTTGTGAGTCTGGGAACCATAGGACGGGAGGACGGTCCCTTCACAAGAATGCAGTTGGACTTTATCAAGCTACCACCCTGTAACCAACTTTGATATGTACTTGTATTCATTTTCTTGTTTTCCCGGTGGGTGGAGAATTTTTGTTACAAGGAGAAACGATGGAGTGACGGTTGCAAAACTGTTGTTGCATGAAATTATACCACGCTATGGTATCCCAGTAACTATTGAGACAGATCGTGGAACACATTTTCACAACAAGCTATTACAGATGATTTGTGAAGCACTGGACATTCGTCAGAAATTGTATTGTGCTTACAGACCAGAGGCTTCTGGGGTAGTTGAGCAAGTGAATGGAACAATAAAAAAGAGAATAGCAAAAATGTGTTTGGCCACTGGACTGAAATGGCCTGATGCTTTGCCACTTGTTCTGATGACCTTAAGGAGCATACCTGATAAAAAGACAGGACTAAGTCCACATGAGATTCTGATGGTAAGAGTGATGAGACAAGCATTTGTGCCGGTTGATAAACTGTTAACTATTAATGATGATATCATACTGGATTACTGCAAAAATCTGTCTGACGTGGTAACTTCTGTGTTCCATCAGGTGGGAACTGAGGCAAACCCAAAAGAAAAACATCCAGCACATGATCTAGTCCCTGGAGATTGGGTTAGGATAAAAGTACACAGGAGAAGAAACTGCTTAGTGCCTCGTTGGCAGAAACCCAGACAATTCATTCTAGTTAGCACAACCGCAGTTAAATGTGCTGGAGTAAAGAGATGGATACATGTCAGACATACCATCCTTGTGCCTGAACCTGAAAATCCACAAGACGAAGGTGAAAGCACAACTGATTCAGATTCTGAAGGTGAACCAGAAAAAGATCCAGATACTGAAGCTCGACCTGTTCGTCGACATCTGGAGATATCAGATGCTAGTTCTGCGCCTGAAGGAGAAAGTGAAGCTGTTGAAATACCAAATTTTGAAGATCGACCTGAAAGTCGAGATTTGGTAAGAACTGATACCAGTAAGGACACTGAGCAAAGTGAAGATAACACTGGTAATCAGGAAAATACTGAAGGACAGTCTGAAAGCTCTGAAAGCAGGAACCAATATCTTGAAACTGGTGAAAAGGAAATAACTCACGATGAGGATGAGCTTCCAAGTACCAGCTATAGAGAAGTTCCTAACAGAGTGAAAGCACTGACTAAAGAGAAAAGAAGTTCAGAGAAAGAAACAGACATCATAATGTTCACTATAAATGAAACTGTAGCGAGATTTGAAAGTAACACTGACCGTAAAAATTCAAATTTGTTACAAAACTTTCCTAAATCCGTGAATCAGTGAAATTTTGTGCAATTTTGGAATACAAAATAGTTTTGTTAAATCCACTGCAAACTTAATCCACATGCGAAATCTCTTCACAGTCAGGTTTCGTGCGTTTTGCTTCCGAATAGATGTTTTCCTCAAATCGAGCCACAGAGATGTCTATGTGCTGGGTTTATTAGGTATTTTTTTTCTTTGATCTCTTTATATTTTTGAAACAACTGATAATAGGACTCCGATTTTCATTTTGAAAAATCAAATAAGCTTCAGAGGCAAGATTATGGACTGCTTTTTAGGTCGAAGATAACAGATAGTGCAGCTGTCTCGTTGGGAAAAGACTTCCTGGGGACATTCCTTAACTTCATTGGCTTTGAGGATTGTAACTTATATTTGCTTGCTTTCTATTTGCTAGCTTTATTTGTTTTAGCCTGTCCAGCATGTTTTTGTCCCTCCTATGGAGCATAGCCTGTATACCCTCGCTCCTTGTATTCTTTCATGAGTGCTCAACTTTACATTTTCTTCTTATCTTGTCACATTTTTTGTGCATTCAAAGACAGAAGCCAAATGTCAGACTCTGTCTTCCAAGGGAGCTTGGTATTTACTTTTCTTTTGCTAACCACAAAGTGAAAGCATGTATGTGATAATCTTGCTAAATACTGGGGGTTGGAATGGAAAGACTTTTTCTAGCACACAACAAAATTCAAATGTCTGTAAATGGACTGTGAAAATATTTCAGAATACATCAGAATGAGGAGAGTACAAATGAAGCACATTTCTTTGTAATTCTGAAGTGTGGTGGCAAACAATATTTTGACCAAATAAAAACAAATCAATACCCTAGGGGCCAGATGTACGACACACAAAATAGCACCTCACAAATTGTGAGTCTTTTGCGACTCACAATTTGCGAGGCACTATTTTGCATGTACAACAATGTGTTTAACACTGTTTGCGATTCCCAATGGGGTCGCAAATTGCGAGGCTCATGAATATTAATGAGCCTCTCTCAATTTGCAAGCCCATTAGGAATGACAGGCCCTCCCAGGAATGGTTGCCTGTTGGGCTCAGCAGACCACCATGTCTGGGATTGCTTTTAAATAAAGCAACTTTTCAGGTCTCCCCTACGCAGCGCTCCAGCAGTGCTTAGGAGGGACTGCTTGAAATCGCTCCGGGCTTTTGTGGAAACTTGTGCATGTTCTGCACTGTTTCCAATAGGCCCTCATGCATGTGCTGCGTTTGCCTTACGGGAGCGAGAAGCAGCGCCATCTGTTTGCAATTATCGCACCCACCACTGCTCGCTTCTGTAAGGTAAACGCTGGCCACTGGGCCGCGCTTGTCTTTCAGCACTTGTTTCCCTTGGTTTTGGGTATCTTGAATCGTAATAATATCTTGTCTGTTTTCTAAACTCACGCTGATATTATTAAACCTTGATAAATAACAATCACTTGCATTGTGGAGCCCTTCCTTTGCTGTATGAAATTAAATGAAATGAAATGAAATAAGTCTTATATTGCGCTACTAAGCCCGAAGGCATCAAGGCGCCTAACATAAAAGAAATCAAAATGACCAGATAACCAGCACTACGGGTACGCCTTTGAGAATAGCCACGTTTTCAGAGCTTTCCGAAAATTCAGGACCGAAGGTTGGGATTTAATTTCTATGGGCAGGCTGTTCCAAAACATGGGGGCTACCATTGAAAACGCCCTCCCGCCCCATTTACTTCATCGAGCACGAGGCACCACCAACAAGCTCTTCGTTGAGGAGCGGAGGACTCTATCCGGTGCATATGTGCGCAACAGTTTCCTTACGCCATCGGCCCCTTTGCCAGTGAGCGCCCCATAGGTCAAACAAAGAGTCTTAAAAACAATCCTGGACTCAATAGGAAGCCAGTGCAGGCTTTTCCTGTTAGCCGTAGCGGAGGAGAGTCTAGGAGCATCCAGTACAAATTTAGCCGCCGCATTCTGAACAGTCTGAAGGTGCTGCACCAGACCTTTATTAGCGCCGGCGTACAGGGCGTTGCAATAATCAAGTCGCGAAGCAACAAGTGCAACAACGACCTGCTTGCGAGCCTGAGGAGACACATAATATTTAATTTTCTGAAGAATTTAGATGATGCCCCAGCAGGTAGCGACTGTTCTATTGACCTGCTGTACCATTGAGAGAGCTGGGTCGATCATCACTCCCAGATTCTTCGCAGAATCTGTTGGTGTGGGGCAGACTCCCAGCAAGGGGGGCAACCATTCAGCCGTCCAGATGTTTGTATTTCCGCCGAAGACCAGAATCTCGGTCTTCTCCCCATTCAGTTTAAGTGAATTGTGAATCATCCACTTAGAAACCGCCTCCATGCAGTTTCTAAAATTACGAATGGGAGCGTTCACCGAGTGAGAAAGGGACACCAGGATCTGGGTATCATCGGCATAGGAGACTACCTCCATCCCGAACGATCTCACAAGCCTGGCAAGTGGGGCCACATAGATGTTAAACAGGGTCGGACTTAATGCCGACCCTTGTGGAACCCCACATTGCACAGGTGTGGGAGGAGATAGATATGCTCCCAGCTTGACCCTCTGCTCCCTCTGATCCAGGAAAGAAGCTAATAAGCTCAGGGCCGCGCCCTCTACCCCTATCTCCCTCAGCCGAGATGTGAGAACTGAGGGGGACAGGGTATCGAAGGCGGCTGTCAGGTCTAAAAGGATCAGCAGGGAGATAGGGCCCTGGTCGACCTCAGTGCGGATGTTATCAAACACTATCGTAAGGGCCGACTCCGTGCTATGTCCTCTCCTGAAACCGTGTTGGGACTGATCTAGAAGACCCGAGGAATCCAAAAACGCCGCCAAATGCTGGTTTAGATGGGTCTCCAGCATCTTTGCAGGTGCAGGGAGCAAAGAAATGGGGCGGAAGTTTTTAAGTACCTCCGGGTCTAATGTGGGCTTCTTAAGGAGGGGTTTGACTACAGCACTCTTCCATTGGGAAGGGAAGATACCATCCTTCATTGCTCTATTCATGATGTCCAGAAGCGGAGGCAGCAAGGTATCTCTGCAGTCCTTGAGAACTTTGAGAGGACAAGGGTCTAAAGGAGACCCTGACCTCATCTTGCTTAAAAGCAAGTCAAGTTCCTGCAGAGAGAGCGGTGGAAATGCAGACAGACTCATTGTGGTAGTCGGGGCATCAACTTCGGGAGGGAGAAGGTTAGGGCTGGAAGAAGGGGGGGCATTTGGGCCTTTTGTAAATCAAGGGGCGAGTAAATGTCCGCTATTTTCGTGTGAAAAAATCCTGCGATTTTATCACAGAGGTCTTGTGAGCACACAATAGGATCAGGCATCTGTAAAGTACATAACGAGTCAACTATATTAAAGAGTTCTCTCAGGAAGCTAAGAGTAGTCGTTAGATGGGCGAAGTATTCTTGTTTCGCCTTAATAACCTCCACCTTATACTCCTTAAGGAGAGATTTGTGCTTCTCAGTCTCTAGGGGGTTCCAACTCACCCGCCATAGCCTTTCCTGCCTCCTACACCCCTGCCTTAGGACTCTTAAAGGCTCAGAAAACCACGGGGCTGATGGTCTCTTTCGGGCAGAATAACGAAGCGTTACCGGGGCTAGCAGATCTACTGCTGTCGTAATAGCATTTTTTAGTTCAATAGCAGCTATATTAACATCTTTGGCTGAGTCAATGGCAGATTTTTGAAATAGCGGGGCAAGGGAGGAGTTAGTAACCTTCCTAAAGTTTCTTCTAGGTTCCATTTTACTAGGACCAGTTAGCTTAAGGTTCGTTGGAAGAGCCTTAAGTTCCAATGGAACGGCCAGATGGTCGGACCAAATCAATGGAATAGGTAGGTCCGTTTTTAACCTAGAATCATTTGTAAACACTCCATCCAGGATGTGACCCGCCTGGTGGGTGGAAAATTTAACCAACTGCTGAAGGCCACAGGCGGACAAAGAGTCCAAGAGGATAAGGGAATCTCTGGAAGCAGAATTGTCCAGGTGAAAATTTAGGTCGCCTAGAATCGTCAGATGGGAACAGCCAAAATAGGGTTCCAGAATGTTAAGCAGAGACTGGCTAAAATCAATTCTAGGACCCGGAGTTCTATAGATCAATATGCCCATAAAAGGGGCCCCGTCTCAACGGTGGATCAAGTGTAATTAGAACAAGATAATCATATTGACAAAATACAGTTGATTTTGAAGTAAATATATGCAGTAAGAAGTATAATAAATGAACTTACATGTGGAATAAATACAGTTTAAATTTTTTTATACTGCATATCTTACTCTCATTATATTAAGTAAATCTGGAGAAATATGAAATGTGGTGTTTGTAATATACACGAAAACAAAATTATTGGAACAATACTTCTAAGGAACTCGGACCACTTCCGTTTTTGTACTTATATATTGACCCAGGTCCACGAGTTTAGAGGGCTCACCCCTTTTGAGCTCCTACTCTAAGAGCAAGAGCTTTCTTGTGAGGGTTTTCTACACAAAAATAATTAGACTCACTGAACGAGTGTTTTTATATACAGGGAGAGCGACATAACTATGGAATTAGAGACCCTTTCCTACACGGAAGACTACATTAAGGGCTTAATAGGGGGAGATACAGGGAATGCTTTCCTCTCATCCAACAGTGCAAACATCGACTACTCTTTGAATGAGAAAATTAACAAACTAGAACGCCTCGAGAAAAAACTGGTACGAACCAAACTTCACGGACATCTATTGACTGGCTACTTGAGAGCCAACATCATCCCAACCGGCCTTCAAGTCCGAAACGAGCCTGCTATCTTTGTGGATAGTCCAAAGTTTAAAGAAGGCTTTAGCTTTGTGGCAAACAACTGCTCCCGGCACTGGATGGTGCTGGGAGTCGAAACTGCTAAAGAACAAGTTGAACAACTGACCAAAGAGATTGAAGACTTGAAAGCGGAAATATCCAGCCACTCGGCATTGGCGGATGCAAAACCTTGAAAGACTTTGATATAGAGACATAGACGAAGAAACTTGATAAATTATCAAAAGACATCCAATACTACGATAAAAAGAAGACGTATCCATATCTCCAAGCAGACTATTACAGGCAGGACACTCAGGGCCGCTTCTACAGAGGAAGAGGAGGCTATAGGGGCCAACGCAGATTCACAAATTTCTCTGATTCCTCATATAGTGGGGAAAGCGAAAACGAACAACCAGGAACAAGCTACCAAGCACAAGATCAATGGTACCAACCCCCCCAGGGACACATGAGTGGACAGCAATCACCTTTTTTAGGAGAAACCCAATGGAGGCCACCACGAGGAAGAGGCAGAGGAGGTTCCTGGAGCAATCGTCCCAACCGAGGCCAGAATCAACAAACTTGGGACGGGGGAAGACAACAGGTTCAGAACACGAAGCAAGTACGCTTTCAGCCAGAGGACCATGGCGAGAGGAGCACCAGGAGGAAGAATTACAGATGGTAACAGGAGGGCCCCGTCTCAACGGTGGATCAAGTGTAATTAGAACAAGATAATCATATTGACGGAATACAGTTGTTTTTGAAGTAAATATATGCAGTAAGAAGTATAATAAATGAACTTACATGTGGAATAAATACAGTTTAAAAATGTTTTATACTGCATATCTTACTCTCATTATATTAAGTTAATCTGGAGAAATATGAAATGTGGTGTTTGTAATATACACGAAAACAAAATTATTGGAACAATACGTCTAATGAACTCGGACCACTTCCTTTTTTGTACTTATATATTGACCCAGGTCCACGTGTTTAGAGGGCTCACCCCTTTTTGAACTCCTAACATAAAAGGGGCAGCACAGGGGGAATTAATTGAGAAATGAAGAGCTTGAAAGGGATCTGAAGGGCCAGACAGTTCAGAGGTACGACAAGTATGGGATGTCATATAGAGGATCCCCAATCCCCCTCCTCTACGCCCAACTCTGTCCAGTCTGGCAAGCGCATATCCTTCCGGAATCGTGACCACCAGATCAGGGCCAGAGGAGTCAGATGCCCAGGTTTCAGTAATGAACACCCATGTGGGCCTTCTTGCCAAAACAAAGTCACTAAACGCGATGTTGTTTTTCACCAGGGATCTTGCGTTAATAAGAAAACCACTTTCATTCGTGGAACTAGTGATATGGGGCAGAGATATAGGAGAGGGAGGCAAAGGGAGATCACCTACCGGCGATTTGCAATGACTAGCAAAGCAGCCGCAGCAGGGGGAGTCTCGCAAAACCTCCGGTGGGCAAGCAAAATGACACGTTAACCAAGAAGGTTTATAGGCACAGATATCCTAATGGGAATATTTAAAAGTTATGTGAGTAGCTACACCAGGTCCGCTTACCTCCCCATGCCATGTAACATGTCAAATTAAAGACAGTTAGCCGGAATATTTTATCTTGCCTTTAGGTTACATACCTAAAGTAAAGCACTAAGCAATAACAAAGAAGACACTTTAGCCCCGCTATAGAACTAATGTAAGTAACCAGAGATGAAAATTAGTGTTACAGGTACAAGACTTAGGCTTCCTTTGCAGAATATTAAACAAAGGCTGCAGGACATTTCCCGTCCTTTTCAAGGCTTGTTCTCGCCATATTGAAACAAGTGTGTCTTCACATCTTTGATCGGAATGAAATGGCTGGCGGCCTCTGCTGTTGGTTTCTTTTTTCAAGATTTGCTAAGTATTTCTTTCTGAAAGTATAACTTTGATTTTTGGTGTAAGCAAATTAACACCTAAAGTCAGCTATTGAGGGCTGCTATATCTGAGCATTTTGCACATCACATGCACGCATTTAATAAATAGTTAATAAAGCTTGCTGTTGTAAATCTGGCGAATGCAAGGAAGTAGTTGCTCTCACCTTGACTGCAGCTCTGGTAAAGGCGCATTATATGTTAATTAATCAAAGGTTAGAGGTGTCACTATCCGTGTTTCTTTTGTCTTTCTTGTGTCCTCTGTGTCAGGCAGCCATACGTGCTTCTAACATGACTCTCCCACTACACAAAAGGTCAAGAGAGACAGTGAGAACTTAGTGCCTCACGATTACCTTGTCATTAGTAAATTGATGTTCTCTCTAGTGTTATTTACTCAGATCTGCCAACTTACAAAAATCTTTCACTGTGTAAGGGGCATGGCTTTTGGGGGGCGTTGCCTAATGCTGAGAGCTAACTGAGTGGCACTTAAAAAAAAAAAGCATTTGCAATGCAATAGGTCTCGCATTTAAGCGAGTTTGAGCTACTTACATTGCAAATACCAATTCATTTTAATTTTGTTTTTGTTTTTAAAACTTAAATAAAAGGCAAATCTGACTCTAGGTAACCCGGTAAACTACAAGGCGCTTTACACTAAGTCTGGGTAAACGTAACTAAATGTCCATAATATTGGTGGTGCTCATAGGGGAAGAAAGATTGGTTACCTGTGCAATATTATCTTTTTCTTTACCCTCTTCATGAGGGTAACAAAACAAATCAAAAGTCTGCCCCAAGCACACAAGTTGTATAACAAGTAACAAGTGTTGTATAAACAATTCTTAACTTAATACAGGGATCCAAATAATTCATGTTTCAATGTCCATGTGTTTACTAAGGTTTCTTCAATTCAGATGTCCTGTTATCGGCACAGTTAGGAATCCAAATTCACAAATAAGGATAAACAGTTCTCCAGTTCATACAAAGAATAGCAGCCAAATCCACAAATAAGAATAAACAGTTTTCCAGTCCATACAAAGAAAAGCAGCCAATACGTGTTTTGTCATGCACCGTAATGCACCAATGACTTCTTCAGGGCTGCAAACCCAAAACAGGAACATCTATTACTTCTACAATTCTGTACATGAACACATACTCTAACTTGATAAAGTTAGGGTTTGGTTAAATAAAAATAGATATTCAAAGAAGACCAAAGGGGTTGTATAAGCACACAACCACCAAGAGTATGAAGTCATAGAGATAGCTAATCATTAAAATATAAGTGAATCCCTTATTTCATCCACAGTCACCGAAAACTCATGAACGCCTAAGAGTAAAGGAAATAAGCAAAACACTTATGTATCTTTAGTCACCTGAAATACTAACGATCTACTGTCGCAATCGCTATCAAAGAGGAAATGTAAATCCCGCCTCTTTCGAACGCCTAATTTGATAACTGTAAGGTTAAAATAGCTTTTATCAGAACCTAAGTATGTTAAACCATACCACTGGTAGCAGGTTATCTCACCTATCTAATAGTCTGATCTCTTAACTGTTACTCCAATATTTTGCAAAACACGAAATCTAAACTAAATATATTCACAAATATTTCACATCCCTTATTGCACTTAGACTATAAGTACACACATGATCTTATAAGTACACACATGATCTTATAACTCATCTGTGTTCCCCCCTTTTCTACATTGATAAACATGTAGGAGCGCGGTATACTGACTTCTTGTATTGAGTGATAGGGATCAGCACTGGTAGCAAGTGTTGGTTTATTTAACAGTCAGTCTCCTAGATATTGGGATAGAAGTATGTTGAATGGTTTTTAGTAACACTTAATATATACAAATACTGTGTTATTTATTGTTTGAAGCACATGTGGACGAGTGTCAATTTGTTTCTCGTATTGGATGGGTATGGACCCGGGGACCGTATTATCTGATTCAGTGCATATTATATTAAGTATTTTGGACTCATTTACTTTATGCTTGAAGATATTGAAGAGCACAGTACTGATTGATTCTCTTAAGTGATATATATATTTATAAACGGGAAGATAAGAGAAGTACTACACCAATATGGCGGGTGTTATATTACGTGAGAAATATGGAAAATGTACCTGGTCTCCACAAAGTAACTTAATTATTATTGACAACGGTAACACAAGAGGATTATTTAGAATTACCATGCAGTAGATTAATCATTTAATAATTTTGTGTTGTTTAATGTGTAGAGTAGATTTATTTACGTACTATGCATACTAAAAGATGGCCCTTAATAAACACTACTATATAAGGGTGTTTCAAGATGGCACCCAAGTAAAACGCCGTTTCTCTTGTTGCGAGATACTTGGACACGGAATGCTATCGGTAAGAGACCTGCCACATCAACAGTTTGCATAATGCGGGGTAGTTGTAACCTTAGTGTACGATCAGATTTAAGGATATTTCTACAGATAAATTTTTCCATGTTTTTCAGATCATGTACTCGTGATTCCTTATGTTACAACCACCCGCTATGGTTTAGATGGCTGATGTGGCGAACGTAGAGAAGGGTGAGAATGTTGTATACTTGGTTCGGGTTTATTGTACCTATTTAGTAACTTCAGGAATATGTCAACTAAGAGCTTTTCCCTTTGTCCTTGTATAGGACGGCCTATATTGTTGGTCGATGTGTAAACATTTAGATTATTTGAGGCCATGTACATTGGGGATAAGTGTGTAGGATTATACTTTATATATATTTTTGTTACATTTGTGCACCTCAATAGATATATTGACATATATTTATTGTGATTATTCTTAGAACTCTGAAAACGACCTTCCTTTAAGGTAGTATTCCAATACGGAGCAAGGGACATATCGGGACGAACTTTGCTTTACATATATTTGAGGAGCTGAACGGAATCGCTCCAGACGTTATACTTGACCGCAAGATATAATGCAGTGTAGTGCAATTCAGAGTATTACTTATATTATTGGGATCACCATACATCTCACACTGTCTCTCGTCGAAAATGTGTGTCTTTACAACTTAGAGAATTTTCTCCTCTGAGTTCATGAAGAGGCCTTGACTTTCTCGAGTACAATAAGGGATGTGATATTTTGTGAATATATTTAGTTTGGATTTCGTTTTTTGCAAAATATTGGAACAACAGTTAAAAGATCAGGCTATTGTACCGGTGAGAAAACCAGCTACCAGTGGTATGGTTTTACATACTTAGGTTCTGATAAAAGCTATTTTAACCTTATAGGTATCAAATTAGGCGGAGGGATCTACATTTCCTCTTTGATAGCGATTGCGACAGTAGATCGTTAGTATTTCAGGTGAATAAAGATACATAAGTCGTTTGCTTTTTTCCTTCACTCTTGGGCGTTCACGAGTTTTCGGTGACTATGGATGAAACAAGGGATTCACTTACATTGTAATGATTAGCTATCTCTATGATTTCATACTCAAACTCTTGGTGGTGGTGTGCTCCGACAACCTTTTTGGTCTTCTTTGAATATTTATTTTTATTTAACCAAACCTTAACTTTATCAAGTTAGAATATGTGTTCATGTACAGAATTGTAGAAGTAATAGATGTTCCTGTTTTGGGTTTGCAGCCCTGAAGAAGTCATTGGTGCATTACGGTGCATGACGAAACAAGTGTTGGCTGCTTTTCTTTGTATGGACTGGAGGACTGTTTATTCTTATTTGTGGATTTGGCTGCTATTCTTTGTATGAACTGGAGAACTGTTTATCCTTATTTGTGGATTTGGATTCCCAACTGTGCCGATAACAGGACATATGAATTGAAGAAAACGTAATAAACCCATGGATATTGAAACATGAATTATTTGGATCCCTGTATTAACTTAAGAATTGTTTATTCAACCCTTGTTACTTGTTATACAACTTCTGTGCTCGGGCAGACTTTTGATTTCTTAAATAAAAGGCATTGTCATTTACAATGCCAATAGCTTAAACTTGCGTAAATGCGAGATCTATAGTATTGCAAATGCTTGTTTTTTTAAATGCAGCCCGTTTTATCTTAAAGAAAAATGGGATGCATTAAAAAAAAAAACGTTTTTGTTTAATTTTTGAAGGGCAGCCAGTGGTCCTGTGGTCTCTGGGACCACTGCCTGCCCTTAAAAATATTTTTCGAGCCAGTCACATAGGGGAAGGGCTCCCATGGGGATCCCTTCCCATTTGCAACTTAATTACCACCCTCTCGAAGAGGGCGGTAATTTGCGAGTATTTTGCGATCTCAAAACATTCATACATGGCTCTGCGGTCGCTGTTAGGAAAAGAACGACCCTAATAGCAAGTCGCAAAACACTATTTTGCGAGTCACAAATCATGCGCGACTCGCAAAATAGTATAAGTACAAGGCCCAGACTAAAATTGCATGTGCAAACGGGGCACAAACCTTTTATGCGCATGGAAATTTACGTGTACATGTGGCCCCTAGTGATGCCATTTCCACACATTATCGTTTGTGACCTGCGCAGCTTAATCAGTAAAACTGTATGTGAAATGTAATGGCCATTTCAACTGGAAAATCTATTGTTTGTATTGGCAGTGCACTACCACATCATGCACACTCCACTTTACGCCACTCCACTCTATGCCACTCTATGACACTCCACTCTCTGACACTCCACTCTACAACACCACACTATCCCACTCCCCTCTACGACACAACACTCCATGACATGACACTCCACTCCATGACATGACATTCCACTCAATGCCACTCCGGTCTATTCCACTCTATGCCACCCTATTCCACTCTACAACAATCTACTCTACGGCACTGCAGGATACTCTATGCCTCACCACCCTATGCCATTTCACTCTATGACACTCCACCACATTCCACTCGAAGCCACTCCACTCTACACCACTCTGCGACTATACTGCACTCTGCACCACTACACACTATGCCCCCACTCCACTCTACGACACTCCACACTATGCCCCAACTACACTCTATGACAATCCATGCCACTCTACTCCATTCTATGCCACTTCACATTTCGAAACTCTATTTCACTCCAGGCGATTACATCTATCCCACTCCATCTCATTTTACTCCTCTCTACGACACTCTATAATACTTTACTCTACGACACTCTACTCTACAACACTGTACTTCACTCTATGCCATTCCATTCTATGAAAATCAATGCCACTCTACTCCACTACTTCACTCTACACCACTCAACTGTATGCTACTCTAAGCCACTCCACTCTACGTCCCACTCCACTAATCAACTCTACTCCACTCTATGTCACTCTTACGCCACTCTACTCCATGAGAATCTACTTCACTCTATGACACTCTACTTTACGCCACTGCGCTTTTTGACACTCGGATCCACTCTACACACGTCCACTCTACTCCACTCCACTCTATGCCACTCCACTCTACTCTACAACACACTACTCCACTCTACAACACACTACTCCACTCTACACCACTCTGTGCTCTACTCCACTACATTCTATGACACAATACTCCACTCTACACCACCCTACTCTAGGCCACTCCACTCTATAATATTCTACTCTATGCCACTCCACTCTATGACACTCTACGCCCTCCACTCTACACCCCTCCACTCTAAGACACTTTACATCACTCCATGCCTCTCCACTCTATGCCACAGCATGCCACATTATGCCACTCCAATCTATTATATCACACTTTACTCCACTCTATGCTCCACTTTATTCTATGACTCTTTACTCCACTCAATGCTACGTCATTTCACAGCGCTTCACTCTATGCAGCTCTCTTCTACAACTCTATACTACATTCTGTGCCACTGTACACCACACTATTCCATGCTACCCTACACCACTCCACTGTATATCACTCTATGTAACACCACTCTATGCCACTCTACATCACTCCACTCTAAGACACTCTAAGCCACTCTACTCTGTGAGAATCGACTTCACTCTATGCCGCTCTATGACACTCTACCCGAACCCACGACTCTCTACTCCACTCTACACAAGTCCACTCAACTGCACTCCACTCCATACCACTCCACTCAACTGCACTCTATGACACACTACTCCACCGTACACCATTCCACGGTACACCACTCTATGTTCTACTCCACTCCACTCTATTCTACAACACACAACTCCACTCTACACCATCCCACTGAGTGCCACTCTATGCCACTCCACTCTACGACACTCTACTCCAGTGGCGGCTGGTGATCCCTGAAAGTGGTGGGGCGTAATACGTGCCACTGGTTCCCCTCATAACTGTCAAAAATGTCCTTAGGTGCCTTAACACACTAAAGCACCCATACACTAACACTGCTTCTTGTACAAAAACGCACACGCACACACACTTTTATAATCACTGACCCTCAATCACAACCATTGGTATACAGGGGCTCTGATCTGAAATCCTAAGGTACAGTTGTTTAATGCGCAGTGAGAGCAGCTGCACCAGGGCCTCTATGCCATGGTACCACTGCACCAGCTGCACCACTGATAGAGGCACCTCTGACTCACTCCCACTCCCTTTCAATCACACACTCATTGTAACTCCCACTACTTTACTCACTACCTCTCTTTTCCTTACTCGTGCTCCCTCATTGATTCTCACTCTCATTCTCATTGACACTCTCAAACACTATGCTTAATCTCATTCTCTCTCAATCAAACACACTTTTACTCGCACACGCACCTAGAAAGAAGACTGAATTCTTTTTTTTAACCTTCTTTTTCTGGCTGCTCATAGGCTCAATGGCCAATTAGGAGACTGGATGCGACGGGGTGCCAGGCGACTGAACCTTGTTTACTCTGTCCTGCTATTTAATAGGGCATGGGGCGACTTTGCGTAAAACGCATCACCGCCCGAGCAGGAGCCTATCTTCAAACTGCTGTACTACACTGGGCATGCGCAGAATACCTATGGTTTGTGAATGTGAGTGAGGGGCCACGCTCCTCTCTCACATGCGCAGACCATCTTCGGAACTCCTGCTCGTCTCTGCCTGCGTGCGCTGTGCGTGAACTGAGCACTTTCACAAGTGAAGTGCACAGGCGGCCCGGAAATGTAAACAGACGAATTGTAAACTGTCCATTTGTCTGCTTACATTTCTGTTCTTCTGTTGCCTGATTCTTTTGGGGGGCGCTGCCCCAACGCCCCTATGGACCAGCCGCCCCTGCTCCACTCCACTATATGCCACTCCACTATACTCCACTTTCCGCCACTCTTCTCCACTCTATGACTCTCTACACAGCATCACTCTTCTCCACTCTATGACTTTCGACTCTACAACACTCTACACCACTCCACTGTGTGTCTCTCAATGCCATTCCACCCTACTCCACTCTGTTCTATAGCAGACTACACCACTCTACACCACTCCACTGTTCTCCATTCTATGCTACTCCATGACACTCTGTGCCTCTCCAGTCTGTGACACTCAACTCCACTCTACGCCACTGCACTGTACGTTCCTCTATTCTACGCCCAACCGCTATACGCCACTGCACCTTAAATCTTCCACTCTATGCCCCTCCACTCTTCACCCTTACACCTCACACACCGACACCTTACACACTACACTCTACACCACGACTCTCTACACCATGATTCTCTACTCCACAATACTCCACAACATTCTACTGCACTGACTTTTAGCAATGCTGAACAGCCGCCACTCTGGTGCACAACGTGGCTAGAACACATTGTGAAGCCAATAGCTCTTGCATGGGTGAGACCTATGGGCTTTGCTAATGCTTGTTCTCATTTCAAATGTATCTCACCCTCAGCGAGAAGAGATGGAGTCAGCCACCCCTCCTTATTTTGATATGTTCCATCTTTCTTCCAATGTGTTTCTCGTTTGTATGTGGAACCCTGATGGAACATCTAAGCATCTCCAATTACTGGTATGCAGGTGTTTGAGGGAGTCATCTATTGACAATACCTTGCACCTTTATCTCATCCCAGATTTTACAAATGGATGGAAGGTTAACCCTTTATGCTAGTAAGAGGATTCAGTGAGTTAAATGTTTGCTGCTGACATTTGTGTGATCTGTATGTACATGTTTTAATACTGGCCTTTCATGCAACTAAGGTCGATACACTGAATATCATTACAGAGCTTATAATAAGGCTTTTTATTTACATGACTCAAAATGGTGGTATTTAATTTTATGCACAAAACAAGTTACTATTATTTGCTGACACTCAATCCAACTAAAGGAATGGCATATTTTTTGTTGAGAAGATCTCCCCGTTGATGCTACACTTCTCACTCTGGTCCTTGAGGCACTCTGCAGACCCCACTTGAACTGCGAGCAATGCATGAGTGGGGTGGTGTTTTATTGTATTGTATTGTATTGTAATTGAATTTATATATGCTTACTACCCCTGATGAGGCGTCGAAACGCATTTTCGGCGAGTAGCACGCTACTCCAGAACCCATAAAGGATTAGTGGTGAATTAGTATAGTGAAATATGAAAGTAATTTGAGTGGTGGATAGGTTAGTCAGTTATTTGGATTCAGAAGGATAGCGGAAGGATAGAAGAGTGAAAGTGTTTTTATTTTTTCATTTTTTTTTAGAGTTTTATATATCGCAAACTAGACCCGAGACATCGGGTATCAGAGCGCTTTACATGAGCACTGGTTTTGTTACAGAAAGATACATTCATTTTTGTTAGGCACGGGGAGATTAAGTGATTTGCCCAGAATCACAGGATGTTGAGCGTCGTTGCCAAGACTCGAACCCTGTTCCCCAGCTTCAAGGTCGACCGATCTAGCCGTAAGGCTACATTCTCTCCCATTGCATTTTTATAGTGCTTGCTACCCCTGATGAGGTTTTGAAGCACTTTTTTGGCGAGTAGCACGCTACTCTGGAACCCATAAAGGATTAGTGTTGAATTAGTATAGTGAAATATGAAAGTAATTTGAGTGGTGGGTATGTTATTTGGATATAGAATGGTAGTGGAGGGATAGAAGACGAAAAAAGGTTTGCATTTATATAGTGCTTGCTAACCCTGATGAGGTATTAAAGCACTTTTTCGGCGAGTAGCATGCTACTCTGGAACCCATAAAGGATCAGTGGTGAATTAATATAGTGAAATATGAAATTTGAGAAGCAGACATGTTAGTCTGTTTTTTTATTGAAAAGGATAGTGGAGGGATAGAAGAGTGAAGGATTTAGACTTTGTTGTTTGTTTTGGAGGTCATAGCAGTAGGAGGAGGCTTGGGTTGAGTAAAAAGGGAAGGGAAGAGCCAGAGGGAACGGTTTAGAAAGGCTGATTTTGGGGGTTCGGTAAGTAAAAGAGGTATCATATGATGCAAGGAGGGGTAGAGTAAGGGAGTGTCTAGAAAGGGTTAATTTGGGGATCATAGTAATGGTATGGGGTTTGGAAGAAATGAGAGAGTGGATGTAGAGGATATATTGATGAAGTTATAGGGTGAAAAATAGGGTAGTGCATTGGGAAGAGTAGTAGAAAGAAGTTTGAGATGAGTCAGAAAGTTGGGGTAGAATATATATTGCATTGGATATGCTGAATTAGAAGAAAGTAATAAATATATAGATCCATAAGTACATGGAAAGTATATAGATGCATAAAGGAGGTAAATATATGTAGATTAAAGATAAAGGTATAGGATGAGAAATAGGCTAGTTCATTAAATGTGGTTTTCTAGGAGAAAAGTAATAAATATATAGATCCAAGTGGTTTTTAGGAAAAAAATAATAAATATATAGATCCAAGTACATGGAAGGTATATAGATGCATAAAGAAAGTAAGTAAACGTAGATGAAATATGCATTAGATAAACTCAGGTTTTCAAGTGTTGTTGTACTTAAAAATGTATTTTATTTTTTTACTTTTTACAACATAATTTTTTACATGTTTATACAAAGCAATACACAAAGATAGGTACATATCTACAGTACAAATAAATGCTTATATACAGAGGGATGTGCTGTATATTTCTGTTTGTGTATGGTGCTTATGTGGGGAAGAGCCGATTCTTGAGCACTTTTCTGAAGAAAAGGTGGTTGTCTGTGGATCTTATGTTGGGGTGCAAAGAGTTCCATAGTTTGGCTGCTTGAACAGAAAAGGGTGTGCCACCTTATTGTTTTCTTTCTTGTATCTTGGGATTATGAGCGAGGTGCCACTCTAGAGCGGAGGTCACTTTGTTGAATGTGTTTGGTGGTTTTATTCCTGATGAAGAGCGTTCCTAATCCATGTATTGCTTTGTGGGTGATACAAAGTAGCTTGAACGTGGAACTTCTGGCAACCAGTAACCAATGCCGGGCTTTCAAGGCAGATGAGCTGTGGTCTCACGGTTTAATATGCAAGAGTAGTCTGGCAGCCGAGTTCTGAATCCGTTGTAGTCTTTTCATGGTCGTTAAAGGTGATCCTTGGTAGAGGCTATTGGCCTAATAGAGTTTGGACAGAACAAGGAATATGGTAGCTTGGACCTTGTGTGGAAATCCCAAATGGGGGAAGATTTGTCGCAGAGTTTTTATAGTGACAAAGCTTGATCTTGCTAGTTTGTTCACTTGGGCATTCATCGATAGCTTGGAGTCCATAGTCATTCCGAGGTTTCTTACTTTTTTCGATCCTTTTGACCTTTAGGTGGTGATCCCAGTTCATGAGGCCAGGCGGCAAGTGGGTTATAATGTTAACAATTGCCACACATGAGTATTTCCGTTTTGGAAGCATTCAATTTGAAATGGCTCCAAGTCATCCATTGATCCACGGCTCTGAGACAACTGAAAATTGGAGAGTTTCCAATGTCTTTGGGGCATTCCAGGTGAAGGAGTATTTGTGTGTTATCTGCATAGTTTTAGCACGTAAGGTGAAGTTAATTGATCAGCACCGGTAATGACTTCATGTAGACGTTGAAAAGCATTGGTGAGATGATAGAGCCTTGTGGCACCCCTGTTTTTGTGGAGTATGGTTTGGATGAGAAAGGTGGGGTATGGGTGACATTAGTTCTGTTTCAAAGGAAGGAAGGGATCCAGTCTAGAGCATTCCCCTCTATGCCGGCTTCGTAAAGTCTTTTTTTCAGAGTGTCATGGTCAACTGTGTCAAAGGCAGCCAATAGGTCCAAGAGGAGTAGCTACAGCCCAACTGACTATCCGTTAAAGTGAGTTTGACCACATTACTCCGATCCTAATCAAACATCCGAGCCTCTACTTGACCACATGTCACAATGCCTTCATAAAAACCTCAAAGCTCTCCTATAAGAATGACTCTTCGGTTAACTACACATGCTCCAAACCGGGTGCACCTTAGCCTCTCCCGGCTCACACTATCAGTGAACCTTACTTGGTACTGCGTTTGTTCCTTTGGCTGATATTACCTCCTCTTCAGTGCTATGTTTTGTTTATGAGCATATATATTTCCCCAGGGCTTTAAGTCTTGTCGGTGCTCAGCGCTGGCAGGTTTCAAACCAGGGGCTGAGATGGGTTTATATTGGGCTCTCCAGTTTTTCATTCAGCATGGAAAATATACGAACTTAGTGAAGTACCACCCATCCCCAGCCTTAGTCTTTGACGAGGCTCCTTTGTTATGTATACAGCAATGATCAAGAGCTAATCCAAATATATGATCACTTGATAGCAGCGGCGCCTTCTCCGTTATGGTGGAGGAGCGTCGCACCCCCTGCCAGCAGATGCAAACTTGAAAAATAAAATATCATAACACTTTTATTATCATTTCATTTTTCTTCTGGGAGTCGAATCTTGGGGGTGGGGGGTCATCCTCACACCAGCTCTGCAGCAAGCACGGAGGGGGAGTGGGGGGCACTGCTGAAAGCGCACATGGCTCCCAGCCCCGTCAGAGCGCAAAACCAGTCCGCTCAAGCCAATCCCGACGCTTCTCTTATGCTGGGTGATGGTTTTAACAGCATGAGAGCAGTGTCTGGATTGGCCATAGGGGAGTCTGGGGGCCTCGAGCCTGTGCACTAACAGAGCAGCAGAAGAGCAGTGCAGTGGCCTGCAGCAGGTAAGTTCTTTTATTTTGTTGTTGTTTTTATTGTGGCCGAGCTCCCCCACTCCCCTGCACAGCACTTTTCACTGATATCAGCCCTACTGCTCGATAGTGATCTGAAAGTGCACACTGGGGTTTCTGCAGGGTTAGGAGCGGTGGTTCTAATTGTTCTAAATGTACCACATAGGCAGAGATTAGCTGCTGAATGCTGATAAAACTGCTGCTATCAAGTATTTAGCAGATTCTAGACATTGTTCAAGTTCAAAAGAAATGCAGAGTCAATATTTTCCAACTGCTTTCATTTAAAGTTCCTTAGGGAATTTTACAGTCATCTTCCAAAGGTCAAGTTAACCCCAACAGTTCTGTCTATTGAGAGGACGCGCTTAATGTTGTTGGCACAGCTTCAGTTTATCAGAGGAACATAGGTGGGGCGGGGGAATCTTAAACGGGGATAAAGTATTCTTGAAAACTCTTCTTTCTCCCAGTTACGGGGATGGAGGGTTCACTGCTGCTGAAGCAAAGTCCTGTTGACTTGACTAGTTCATGGAACTCTGTCGCTATTGGCTCTAACATCCTGATTCACTGCAACATAGTGCAGCGGCACTATGTCGGAACAAGTGCATAAACAACAGCATATCTCTGCATAATGTTATCAAACCGAAAGTGACCAGTTCTGATCCATGCACTCATAGATACAAGTAACACAAACAATATCGGTTAGGCTTTTGTATGCAGAGTTAGAAAATAGGCTGCCTGTAGTAACCAGCTCATAAAATGTGTCAGTTGTTAAAAGCTACTAGTAATTTCTCTAGAAGAAAAAAAAAACTTTTCAGACTTACTATTTCTAATGGCACAGAAAATATTTATACATTAATTTGAATATATTGTTGCTTAAGAATTTGTGAAGGAACTGTTAATGAATTTGTGGAGCACAGGGTCCGAGTCCGCTCCGTTAGGCCACGCCACTTTTAAGGAGTCCTAGTTATGTTTCAAGGCCAAGCGCCTTTTAACACCCGCTACCACCCTTTTTATCCCATTGAAAGCACTGTACTTCCCCCTAGGAAGGGGTATCTCTATCACTATTCCTAGGGTAGTTGTTTGTATTGCTACAGGGTACTGGTCTTTTGCGACTCTATTGTTAAGCGCTCTGATGCCTCAGGGCCAAGTCTGCGCTATATAAAATCCCAAAAATAAATAAATGCATACACGTCAAAGCTACCCCTGAAGTCAAAAGCAGTGTTTCCTTATAAATCGGATTTTTTAAATACATCTTCGTATTTTTTTAACCTTTGTGTTTCTATATCTTTGTGTTCAGTAGGCTGAACATTATTCAACACAACCTCCAGGCTGGGTCTTGTATCAGTGCTTGTTCTGACGCTTGAGGGTTTGAATCCTGACAGGCTCACCCAGCCTCTCATCCTTCTCACACTGATACAGTGAGTACCATCAAATGGGTAACAATAACCATCTGTTCTCCAGCACCAAGATTAGGTTATTTGATTAAAAATCATGTGAAGCTTGGTTATGTCAGCATGCATATTAAATAAAGCACATACTCATTAAGTTTTCTAGAGTCGACCTTTCAGAAGCACGCGCGCTAGGGTTAGATGCCTCGTGCCTATGCGGTAGAAGAAGAACATACATTAGTGCTAAGCACGTTGACGTCACGTCTTGAACAATGAAAATCTTGTTTTCTTAGCAGTTCCCAGAGGGAGCTCGCGCAGTCTCTCTTTACCCGGCACATCTCTTGTTTGGAGACCGGATTAAAACCGGTCTCTCAATTACCCTAGGAATACATTCCTGACACCGAAGCAGGAAGGATCCGCATCCGGCAAAAAGCGCCTTAATGCAGGCTTCAGGCGCTTATTCTTAAATGGAGCTTATGTGATGAGATAGTGGTCACACAGCCACCATTTGCCAACACTCCAATAAGAGCAGGAATGAAAATAGGATGTGACGCATATTTAGTAAACGTTATCCATGTGCAGCTCCTTCTTTTGATAGCACGTTTTGTTTGGGACTTAATGGGAGATAACAAGGCAGCCATTTCTGCGTCTTGTGTTCTCAATGGACTTGGTAGACTTCAGACCCGTCCCTCACAAAAAGGAACGAGGTGCTTGAGAACAGTTCTTCTCTTTGTAACCCTGACACCCCTGGGTATAAGTGCGCTTTATAAATGTTATTCTATCCTATCCTTTATGCCGGGTCTCACTCTCCGGTACCTCCGTAGAGATGGAGATGAGATGGCCCATCCAGCCTGGGCCAGGGGAGTCCCCTCATTCGATGACATCCAGTCCTGGAACTTTGTCATCTATGGGACATGCTGCCCATATCTGCACCGTGCACCCCTAATTGTTGGGTGCTCCACGCATACGGGGCAGATCACCAGAAAGAATGTGCCGTCTGTCCTGCGCATGCGCTGAATCTGACCTTAGCTCATGAGCTGAATCCTGCAGCAACGAAGCACACTGCAGCAATCTGGTTTTTTCTGCAAATAAATGTGTGCTAGCATGCACTGCACTCTTCGGGTGTTTGTTAGTACATCCCCTGGTGTTTCCTATTACAAATTATTATCATGTGTGTTAGCTTCGTTCACAGGAGGCAAACCAAGGCAACAATTCATCAAATTAGCTTGTCAATTGGAACCCCCTGGATTAAAAAAATGGTGTTTTAGCAGTGAGTGCAACCCCAATCAAGGCTGCTATCTGGCTCAGAAATGCAAGAGGGAAGTCCTTTTTGGGTCCGGCACTAGCCAAGACCTACAGATTTCACTAAAATAATATCTATAGTCTACTTGATTTTAGGGGCTTCCAGCCAACCATTTTTACCTATTAGTCTGTTACTGTGTCAATCATATTTGCAGCATACAGGAAGGTGCAGTGGGTCAGCCCACCTCAGCTGCTGACTAACTTCACTGTGAGTGACAGCATTCAACGCTTTCACCGGGAGTACATCACCACACAAAGTAGCTTCCTTGATGCCAGGGACTTCTATGGCAATGTATACTTTTTGAAACTCCAATTTCTTTTCTTACACTGTTTATTAGGTTTTAATATTTACACAACAGCGTCTGTAAAAACAAGTAAACAATGCTGCACAATGGTCAAGAACCCCCTTTTCAACAAATAATCGGAAAATGAATTCACAGTAGGTTTGTTACCTTGCAGGGTAGAACCATCCGTCTAGGCCTTCTAATCCCCCCAGGCATTCTGATGCTTCTCAGGTTGCCACAGGATTTTGTATGAGTTATTCTGCCGCAGCACAATAGTCCAATCCATGTGTCCACTCAGCCATTGGTGGTGCTTGTGCGGAGCGCCAGTGCCGTGCTATGCTGCGCTTGGTAATAAGGAAGCCTTTGGCAACAAAAAGTCTTGTTCACTGGCTCCCACCCCATGTATCCATCAGCCTACGTGGGATCATTTTTGGTTCCGTTACTACTGTCCTATGCACCACCTATGAAAGTGTGGTGCTTACATTCCGCGAATACCATTGTATGACATGACATCCCATGCTATATGAAAGAAGGTAACCCAGGAGTGCTGACATCTCAATCACTGCGGGTCCAAATGACTCCTCATTTTAATAAGTCTTGTGGGTCTGTAATATACGCGGTGAAAGTATTTAAGTTGAATTACCCGCAATTTCATAGAGATCACCAGATTACTAAGGGTCGTTCTAGCCTGCAACCAATCCTCCTCTTCTAGGCGCCCCACATTGCGCTCCCATCTTTCCCTCAATGCCATTATCGGGTCTGGGGTATTATTCATCAGTGTGCAGTATAAAGTGGAAATGCTTTACCGGCCATCTTAGACTTTGTGACATGTGTTTCAAGGGGGTTTTATTGTGAGAGCGTTTGCATGGGATTGAGGAAAGCCTCACGGCCATGACACATTTGTAGATATCAGTAGAATTGCATTTTGTGCATTATATAAGTGTCTACAGGGTATTGAAATGTGCACATGGCTGTGCCCTATCCATATGTCCCCCAATTTAGATATACAAATGTTGTCCCATGCTGGAAAGTCCTTCAATGTGGCTGTATGCTGAAGCCAGTGCTCGGCTCACAGTGGCGTTCCTGCTGTTGGTACTCCATGCCATCAGGTTCATCGCAGCGCATGGTGTTAACAGGTGTGGGATGTTTCAGGTGCAGGTGGAAGGGTTGTGGGTGTGGTGGTACAATAAAGGAGACTGAGCACGCCCTGGTGCTCGGGGGTTCAGAGTTCCACTACTAAGGAGAGACGTTCCATCTTTCAAACCGTAAGTAATTTATTTTTACAAGGTGATTAGCCCAGAAGTATAGCCTTATGTCTGCAATCCCCAGGACCCCATTGTAGGGGTTAAGTACACATTAGTGGTAGGCGATACACTGCAGGCCTATCGCCAACCATGTCGGTTTGCAGTGTGCGGAAGAAGGCAAGCGTCATATTGTGCAGGTAGTGCCTTCTAGCACATTAACACCCTTTCTCAACCTTATTGACACTCACACCACTCCAGAAAATGCCTTCTTGCATCACCTTCCAGTACTGCTTTGCCAGTCTTCAGGTTCTCAGCATTGGAATCAGGAATCAGGACTTTCTTTTGAGAATCTGGACATTTATCCAACTTGGGCAATTATTTTCTAGTGCTATTTAGGCCTTAAACTAAACTATGCTCCTTTTGGTGATGGTGTTAACCTTACCTCTGCTATGAGAAACGGATCCAGCGGTAATTTCATGTTCATTTCTCAATGCAAAACCTCATTTACCTCTAGTTTACTGCTTTAAAGGTGATGGACCTTTGCGACCGTGTATCACCTTCAGGAGACTTTACATAAACATGAAAAATCAAACTGCAATTAATATTTAAGCCAATAAAGAGAATTGTGAATATTTTTAAACGGTTTTATTTTCTTGACCCTTTATTCATTAGTCAAATATCAATCAGGTTACATAATTGAAAATAGGAAAAATAGAATTAATATAGAACATATTATAGGTTGCATACAAAGCATTCCATAAAGGAAGGGAATGAGGCATCAAATGTCAGTCAAAATTATTTAAAGAGTTCAGGAAAATATAATTCAAGAGTGAGTTTTGCAAGGCTAATCAATAATTAGTAATTTGCAAAATTCTCCCATAAAGAGAAATAAATGCATAAGACAAATAAATCTTTTCAAAACTAGTTAATTAGTCAAAGCATAAACTTAGCGTTTTAGCATCTAAATTTAAACCTGTTCCATCAGCTGCTCTCTCTGCCGTTGTCTGTTCATCTGTCTCTCTGTGTCTCATACAGAGAGGCTGCCCTCCCTTCACAAGACCACAGAGAAATAGAAATGTGATCTTCCTTTCCAAAAATATGATGTGCAAGGCTAGCCTATGCCTCTCTGAAAAAAAATATGAGCAAAGGCCCCCTCCTCCCTCTGTCTCTCCTTGGACGCAATCTCCTCCCAGGCTGCACCCGCGATGTTCATGTACCTAACCCATATGGCGTCTGGTCAGATCTGCTCTTCTCTCCTTCTCTCCTCTAAGACTGACACGCCCCCTAAGGGTCATTATGTATACTCTAATTCTTGGCTGACTACACTAATAATGTTGCAGTTTCAGTAGAAACTCTCACTGTGATTGGTTAGCATAGGTGACATGAGGGTCTCACCATCCTGTTCTCATTGCAAATCCAACTCATACCAGTTTTAACAAAGAAAGCGTTAAGGCTTAATACAGTCATATATTTCACCATCAACCATTGTACAAATATTGCAACATTAAGGCGGAAAAATGTATCAGTCCATTTCCTTCTCGCTTTCACATCGCACGCAGGGACGACACTCTCCCACAAACACTGGTACATTGGCATGATGACAGGAGTGTACAGTTCATTGTGGCCTTGACCCATGTGTCTTCACTTGAGGCACTTGGCAGTTCATGCAGCTGGCACATTCTTCTGCACATGCGTCTCTCATTCAGCACACTGCTAACAATTCTGAGCCATGCTGGATTCTTAGGCAGCCATTTTATTATGGGCCCAAAAACAAAACAAACACAAAAGAATATTAATTTATGAAATAAAACCCATTATGTTTGCCTCCCCCATACTAGTACCCTGTATTAGTAATTACCTAGCAAAAGCTATTAGTTTAAAGATGTTTTCTATTATTGGTGCACAACATTGCAAAATGTGCAATGTACAACATAGCATAAACATGCACCAGTGCAAAACTTCAAAGCTCAAACAGTTAATACATACTCATAGCAACGTGCTCTAATGTTTTAAATAGCTTTTCATGCAAAATGCGTTTGCCCCACACATAGTGTTAGTGCACGTTGATTAATTAATACATATTATAAGAAAGATGTGTTATGAACTGAATATGTTTTGTCTAAATATTCAACAAAGCCAAACAGGGGGTGTAGATTACAAGGAAAAGGAGCTGTGAGGTGAGAACACACATTCCATTCTTATCTTCAAAGCTAAAGAGGAAAACTGAAATCACGAGTTTTTTCTACACTGCAAAAACACATGTTAATTCAGCACAATTATGTGCTACTTTAAAAGTTAAAAAAACATTCTCTAAATTAAATGTACATTCTATAGTGCGGTTAAATCTAAACTCAACACATTAAACATCCATGAGTAATTAATTAAGCATGGTTTTAAATGAAAGCATTTGAGACTGAAAGCATTTTGACCAGGCCTTATTTCATGTCTTTTACTTTGCATGAACAAAAGTGCCACTTTTAAAAATCATTTGACTAGGCCTCATTTCATGTTTCATGTGTTTTCACTTGCACTAAAATCTGCGTGCCATTTTAAATACAGGCTGTCTGAAACACAAAACAGAGCGATGCTTAATCTTGATGAAATCTAGCTCTATCACAGGAAAGCACTATTATCTTGAACAGCGCTTTGGCCACTCGAAAGGCGGGCTGGCAACTTATGTATCAAACTCTATAAAAGCCCGAATAACGCGATGGCCCCTCAAGGAAGACTGGATCCTAGGGGTCAAGATCGATCCTTGGCGGAAACACCACCCCCTCGTCCTTTTAAATGTGTACATTAACCCCAGTACACGCACAAAAAAGGTCCACCTGACCCGTCTAACCGAGATTATGAACGATATAGCCACGGACCAACCCAATTCAGACTGCATAGTTACTGGGGACTTTAACACCTACCTATTTCAGGGGAACATAGCAGATAATGATGGCACCCCCTAATCCAAATCATCGAGGCCACCAAGCAAACTAAACCGCTTATACAAACTCAAAGTAATCTAGGCGATCTATGCGTGAGCCAATTTTATAGTGCAGGTTATCTTGTCATCAATGGCAGAACAGCCGGGGACACTCCACCAAAGTGGACATGGACAAATGGCTCAAAGCAATCGCATCTGGATTATACAATCTGCACCGTACCCCTGTTAAATTGCATCATTGACTTTAGAATACACCCAAGAATGGAAAGTGATCACAGGCCCCAGGTCATAGTCTTCAACATAAACCCAGAGTATCACAAAATGGCACCATCGACACTTCAGGGAACCTACACAAAAAAACTTAAAGCGCCTAAAGTGGACTGAAGAAATTAGCTTGAATATTCTTGAGGCAAGCTCGGACATAATAAGACTGGGCCAGGAGCATGAGGCCAGTCCAATCGAACAATGGTCCATGTTATGCTCCCACTTGATTCATCTGTTCCCTGTAAGGCACCAAGCCCAAAGGGCAACCTGGACGCATCAATATACATTATCGCAGATGACAAAGTCATTAAAGAAAACAAGAAATAAGGCCCTGCGGGCACTGACCAAATCCCCGGGAAACAGGGATTGCATATCCAGTTATCAAACCTCACAAAAATTATTTATGCGAGCGATTAAAAAGGACAAATGGGCACTTGAAAACCAATTCTGGAGTAAACTGGTGTGGGAAAGTAAGCAAAAAAACTCAAGGAAATTCTGGGCGCTTATTAACCGCACCAGCTTAGGAACAGTGTGTACGGGGTCGGCCAACATCCCTGAATCAGACTGGGCAAATTTCCTGCTTGATCACTTTAAGTCTCCTGATTATCCAAGCCCCTCTGGAAACACCACCGTAAGTGAGACCAGTCAAGGGCATGGTCCTTCGTGGAGTATAACACATGATAAGGTCTCGAAACTATTGCTAAAAGCAAGATCTGATGGGGCGCCAGGCCCAAATGGCCTGCCACAAACTTTGTTTAAATCTGATATTACCCTCTGGTCAGGAACATTGGCCAACTTTTTCAATTATGCATTAAGAACATCCACAATTCCAGAGTCATGGCGGGGAGCAATAATACACCCAATTTATAAATCTGGATCCCACGCCCATCCGAGCAATTATAGACTCATTGCCCTACTGGACATAGAGGCAAAACATTATGCAGGTCTTCTAATAGAGGACCTAAGGTTATGGGTAAAGGACAATAACCTTTTGCCAATGAACCAGACAGGGTTTGTGGCACACTCAGGAACCCGTACCAACTTGCTAGCAATAACAACTGTAGTCGACAGGGCAGCTGCAACCTCAAGATTAGTTCATTGCTGTTTTGTCGACTTCAAAGCAGCATTCGATAGAGTCCCCAGGGAGGCCCTATGGGCCAAACTAAAGATGTGGGGGATTCCAGAGAAACTACTAGAGGGAATAATTCAGCTCCACACTAGGACGTGGGTGCGGGTGAAGTTGGGGACCGGCACACATCTCTCACGGAAAATAATGACAACTAGAGGTGTGAAGCAGGGATGTGTGCTGGCCCCTCTCCTTTTTAACTTATTTGTAGGAGATCTGTCAGCGGTCCTAGACGACACTAATAGTCACTCTCCGAAGGTGGGCGGCAAGACCCTAAGCAATCTCTTATATGCCGACGACCTGGCCCTCTTTAGTTTAACCAGGGTAGGGTTGCAAAGACTCCTCGATAAACTGTTCGATTATACGATCAGCAACCAACTCGAGGTTAATCTAAAGAAAACGCAAGTAGTTACATTCAGCAAGAAACGATACACAGGGGGCGGCTGGTCATTCAATAAGGTTAGTTTAGAAATTGGCCAGTCCTATAAATACCTAGGCGTCCACCTTGACTCAAAAAGTAGTTACAAGAAACAGCGTAGAGAGATCGGAGTTAAAGCTGTGACCCTAATGGTGTCACTAGGCAAACTTGCGAAAGACCTTTCCGGTCCAACCTTAGCCCCCCTTTTGGAGGTAATGAGAGCAAAGGTTGGCCCCACCCTATCCTACGGCGTTGAGATTTTCAGTGGTAAAATGAACACAACCCTGAACCAACAGACCACTAAAATTTATAAAGGGGTGCTCCGGTTGCCAAAGACCGCTTCTGCAGCACAGATTAGGCTGGAGATGGGGCTAATAAACTACGAGGCCTCAGCCACTGGGGCATACCTTAACATGTGTCACAAGTTAAGACAAGCTGAGCCAGGTACTTTAGAATCCCTAGTCTGGCAAGAAATTAGCCAGATAAACCCGGGGGGTCTGTACGGACGTCTCTTTACAGACGCCATTAACCAAATGTCAGCAAGCGAGTTGTGGGCCCTAAACCCAGGCCAGATAGCATTTAAAAAAGCTATAAAAAAAGTGTGAGATTGAGTTCTCGTCTCACTGATAAAGCACTCTTTCTGAAACGTAGTCACGTCTGGGTCACGATAAATTCCTACAGACACCCGGTCCCAGCCTGCTATCTGGCCAGCACATATCCATTATACCTGAAACGCAGCTTTATTGCCATCAGACTGGGTGACTGGCGTTTCTTGCAAGATTTACCATCATGGCGACGCACATCGGAAGATCTCTCTTGTAGAGGGTGTGGGGAAACAGCGGAAACCATGTTGCATGTAAGCTGCCTTTGCCCAGCCCTTAACACAGAACGCAGGTCTGGTTTAAAATCAGAATGGAATAGGCTGGGTGTTCGGACCTGCAGGCAAGCCGTCATGGCAGCTTTGAACCCGGAAAACACAGCGCTAAACATAAAATTTATAAAATGTATCCTGCGAGCATATCACATCTTTAACCTAAGGAGACCATGCTAAAGTGCCAAATCCTTTTCTTTTCACCGAAAACAGCATTAACTGGCATTATCCTTAGCAATGTTAGACAAAATCTGGTTATAACTAATGCAAGCTGGCGCCTTGTTTAAATTTTTGTGATTTTAAAATACACTATGAGATAAAATCCCTGTTTTTACAATGTTTGTTAATGGATTGTGCCTTCATATCTAAACTTGTGTTGTTATTTCTAGAAGTTTTTATTCTAATATTCGGTCAGGCTGTGAATCTGTAAATTCTTTTAAAGATATGTTTTATATCTAAATAAAGATCATTATGATTGTATCAGTCCATTTCCTTCTCGCTTTCGCATCGCACGCAGGGACGACACTCTCCCACAAACACTGGTACATTGGCACGATGACAGGAGTGTACAGTTCATTGTGGCCTTGACCCATGTGTCTTCAATTGAGGCACTTGGCAGTTCATGCAGCTGGCACATTCTTCTGCACATGCGTCTCTCATTCAGCACACTGCTAACAATTCTGAGCCATGCTGGATTCTTAGGCAGCCATTTTATTATGGGCCCAAAAACAAAACAAACACAAAAGAATATTAATTTATGAAATAAAACCCATTATGTTTGCCTCCCCCATACTAGTACCCTGTATTAGTAATTACCTAGCAAAAGCTATTAGTTTAAAGATGCTTTCTATTATTGGTGCACAACATTGCAAAATGTGCAATGTACAACATAGCATAAACATGCACCAGTGCAAAACTTCAAAGCTCAAACAGTTAATACATACTCATAGCAACGTGCTCTAATGTTTTAAATAGCTTTTCATGCAAAATGCGTTTGCCCCACACATAGTGTTAGTGCACGTTGATTAATTAATACATATTATAAGAAAGATGTGTTATGAACTGAATATGTTTTGTCTAAATATTCAACAAAGCCAAGCAGGGGGTGTAGATTACAAGGAAAAGGAGCTGTGAGGTGAGAACACACATTCCATTCTTATCTTCAAAGCTAAAGAGGAAAACTGAAATCACGAGTTTTTTCTACACTGCAAAAACACATGTTAATTCAGCACAATTATGTGCTACTTTAAAAGTTAAAAAAACATTCTCTAAATTAAATGTACATTCTATAGTGCGGTTAAATCTAAACTCAACACATTAAACATCCATGAGTAATTAATTAAGCATGGTTTTAAATGAAAGCATTTGAGACTGAAAGCATTTTGACCAGGCCTTATTTCATGTCTTTTACTTTGCATGAACAAAAGTGCCACTTTTAAAAATCATTTGACTAGGCCTCATTTCATGTTTCATGTGTTTTCACTTGCACTAAAATCTGCGTGCCATTTTAAATACAGGCTGTCTGAAACACAAAACAGAGCGATGCTTAATCTTGATGAAATCTAGCTCTATCACAGGAAAGCACTATTATCTTGAACAGCGCTCCTCTTCCCATTATGTTTAGCAGAAGACTTTCCCAATGGTCTGAATCGTTCTGTATCTGAGTTATTAGGGGTGTGATATTTAAGTCCCATGCCTGTTTTGGGATAAGTGAGAGGAGCATCCCCATGTATTTAAACTGTAGGGAAAGGCAGACCTAGTTCATCATTTAAGGGGATGTACGTGGACTTGGTCCAGTTCATGGTAAGGCCTGATGAGTCTGCATAGATTTGCAAAATAGTTAAGAATTGGGGCAGGGAGGTATCAAGGTCACTGATGTAAAGTAGGAGGTCATCAGCATATAACAAGACTCTGTCCTCGCAACCATCAGGCCATCGGAACCCGCTGAGATGTGCGTCTCGTCGAATCTACTCTGCCAATGGCCCAATGGCCAGAGCGAATAGGAGAGGTGACAGGGGGCAGCCCTGCCTTTATTCCACGTTCAATATTGAAGGTTGTTCCACGTTCAATGTTGAAGGTTGGGGAGAGTTTCCGGTTTACACAGATCTCGCCCATGGCTGTGAGTATAGTACTTGGACGTAGTCGCGAAAGAGGGGACCAAAGTTCATATGTTTCAGTAGATGAAACATGAATTGCCAAAAGACCGAGGCAAATGCTTTATCAAAATCAATGAAGACGATGGCCCTACATTCTGTCCCGTCTCTGGTCAGGACTATGGTTTTGTGAAGGCCGTGGCAAATACCACATTCCAGCAAAAAGTGGGATTGTTCTGGGTGTATGAGGGAAGCAATTAACTTCACCAGGCGGTTCGCCGACACCTTGGCTAGAATTTTGTTCTACCTCTTGAGAATGGAGATCGGTCTGTATGATTTGCTTGTATCAGGTAGCTTCTGTGGTTTCTGGATTACTGAGATCCTGCACACCTTAATAATACACATGTAAAGGGGTGGAGAGGACACAACCACAAAAATAGAAGAAAGCAAGCAGTGGCACAATAGTGAGTTTTAAAAAACTGCCCTCACTCACACACAAATGTGTGTGACATGCTTCATCATCGGGTCTGCTTACAAAACAGGAGCATAGGGAGGGGGAACACAAAACACAGAGACAAAGACAAATTCAAGAGTGACAAACAGTGTTCACACCAGAAAGTGTATGCCCAAGACTGGGTACAAAGATAGAACAAAGTGCAGTCAAAATAATGAAGTTAAAACTGGCTCATGGATACCTGTTATACCTTCATTCATAGGTTCCAAGGTCATGATTAAAAAATTGAATGTAGGATGGTGGTGTTAGGGAGGAAATCAAGATCCTGTAACACCCCTCCTAAACTTCTAGAGTCAACATGTTTTGACCAAATAGTGCCCCCATTCAATAGGTCACAACGGTCTTCTTCAGGACGACTATCCGTCCCAGTCCTTCAACAAAACCCCCTTACCTTAGTCGGTTGCTAAGGAGGTAGTAGATGATCTAATTGATCTTGCCCATGTGGAGGGAGATCCGTCAACACGGAATCTACATACTGCGGAGAGATAAAACTAAAATCTAGTAATGTGATCCAAACAAATATCATATAATTATTAAGATGTTGGATCATCATACCCTCCAATCATATGTAGTATCCCTACATAGAAGCAATGTCCCCACAGACATCTAATTCATTACTTAGTATGCCCCCTTTCCATATTCTGGTCCCAAATTATAAAAATATAGATGTGTTTCCTTAGAATC
Source organism: Lissotriton vulgaris (assembly GCF_964263255.1). Lineage (NCBI taxonomy): Eukaryota > Metazoa > Chordata > Amphibia > Caudata > Salamandridae > Lissotriton > Lissotriton vulgaris. Next base: position 397,018,233 of record NC_141687.1, read on the forward strand.
ATTTCTGCTGTTAGAGTATTATGTGCGTAGTTTTAACTGACAACCATGATCACTGGCTTACATGATATTCATAATATATATGCGCGTAGCATCCACCTCCTGAAATAGCATCCTAATCCCATGTCACCATATACCCGAACTCACCGAGTTTATTGGGAGATTAAACTCGAAATGGTGTCAGGCGGGAGGAGCTCCAAGGAACACAACCTGTGATCAATAACACAAGAAGAAAGATGCTGAGAGCATGTATTGTTGCACACACACAAGCCAAATCTGATAGCGTGTTACTCTCTTCTTCCAAGGGTCCCATCGAGTGTATCCGACATGGCCCTTCATAATCATACAGTCAGGGTTTTCCCTTTTAATACTAGCCCCCATAGTGGGTCATGCGTCTTGAGAGAAAACCCTGCCTCGTTCTAAGAACGAGCGCGGTTCGTAAATCTGCCCGATCAGGCACACATATTTATTGCCCCCCAGAACTTTAGTTACAATCCGGACCCCGACCTCTCACGTGACCCTCCCACTATCACCAAGCAGATGGTCACGACACACTTCTAAAAGTCACGGCAAAACTGTGTACTAGTAGGGAAGCAACGCAGTCAAATACGCACTCAGAATACCAAACAGTAATCTTACTGCTCCGGTGGAAAACTCCGGCGCCTCTCGTGCCTCTAACGCCGCGAAGGTAAACGCGGAGTGTCCATGTAGCCGTTATAAACCCCAATCACCATGGCAGTCCCGTCGCAGGCGCGTCTACGTCACGGCGCACCTGTGCGGTATCAACGCTCATTTTTGGCAAACTTGTAATGTAGTCCCAAGGAATCTCTCGTCTCAGCCCTCATGATTGCTGTCACAGGAGAGTCTAAGTCATGGCGTGCCTGCGCGGTATCAACGCTCATTCCTGGAAAACTGGGTAATGTAGTCCCAAGAAATATCTTGTCTTAGCAATTGAAATATATCTAGAATATGTGAAGTAGGTCGCCACATACAGTAGGAGGCTGGTCAGTATTGTCAGAAATTCCCTCCAAGGCAATCACAAAAGATGTAAAACCTAGTCTGTATTATAATAATTTTGGCGTCATATAAAGACATGCCCAACGTTTGTAATCATGGGAAAGATAGTCCTACAGCCTCATAGGCACTACAGTGTATATAACGCAAGTAGGAATGTTATAATTTGTGGCTTCCAACGATCTAATAACTCTTTAAGAAATACATGCTTCCAACCCGATCATAGTGCTGGACTCAATGATAATAAGATGTAATACTATACAGAGATCCATAGTCGAGTAAGATGACCCGTCTCTGGTATAACCATGATTGGCATCATAACAGAGGCCCAAGGCGTACCTAAAGCCAGGACGTAAGACATGCCATTACTATAGTAAACGCCCCATATGCTCATGTGAAGAAGCCTATGATGTCTATTATCTTATTCCTCAAAAAGTCTCCATCAAGTGGCCAGGACTTTACTACAGTGACGCGGTAAAGATGTAAAAAGCCATTAAAAAAAAATAATATACCTAGGGTATGTTGTAGAAAGCCCAGGTAACTGGAACCCTAATGTTCTCAAGGCCAATGCAACATCTATATATGTCAAAATTAAAACAATATGTACGTTAAGAGGAGTATCTGGTTATTTAGATCAATATGTACAAATAGAGATACTCTGTAATTCAGGTTATCTACCAAGTGCGTGCCAGGGTATGTCATCATTAAGTCCATGCAGATGGCTTTTGAGGCGGAACACCCACTTTTGTTCACTCAGAAAAAGGGATCTGCTAGCATCAGTTGTCTGTGTCCCAATGTATGGTTTTTCAATGACTGTCCATCTCAGGTCTTCAGAAGTGTGACCCGCCTCGATAAAGTGTGATGTTAACCTCGTGTTAGATCTGCCACATCTAATCGTGCTACGGTGTTCAGTGATACGGGTCCTCACTTTTCTGCTGGTCATTCCCACATATTGTTTGGTACATGGGCATGTGATTAAATAACTCACACCCTGGGAATTACAATTGGTGTGTCGCTCTGTTCCCAGGGAGTGGGTAGCCCCAGGTCAATACACTTGGTGTCAGTAGTGAGATGGCACACACTACAGGATCCGCATCTAAAATGACCAACAACTGGTGGTAGACCAGTGATCGTGATCCTTCCCCCATCGTACGTGGTATCCTGGGTCTAGTATGGATCAGTAGATCCTTGAGGTTCTGGCTGCGTCTGAATGAAAACAAGGGTTTTTCCATCACCCAACTTCCAGAAGTAAGAATCTTCCAATTCTTAAGTACTGTTCATCTTACTTGTTGGGAGAATGTGTTAAATGTCAATACAAATACAGGTTTATCAACTTCTGTTCTTGTGCTTTTTGCCAATAAAGACTCCCTGGCGACATTAGATGCTCTTTTTTTGGCCCGTTTGATTATCCTGGCTGGATAACCCCTTTCAGTACGTTTTTTTGACAGGAGGGATGCCTCTTCTGTAAAATCGCTACGTTCCGAGCAGTTGCGTTGTATGGGGAAGAACTGCCCGACAGGTAAATTCTCCTGCATCGACCTCGGGTGAAAGCTATTGAAAGCTAGTAGAGCATTTTTATCTGTGGGGTTATGGTACACTTTTGTATGTAGTAAGCCTCCTCTAGGTTCGATAATCAGATCCAAAAAGGGGAGGCTGGTCTTAGTAACTGTGGAGGTAAAGTGCAATAGAGGATTTATACCATTCAGCCAACTTAAGGAGTCCACTGATGTTTTATCACCTTTCCAGATGACTACGAAGTCATCAATGAGGCAACACCACAGCCTCAAAAGGGGCCCCATGAGCAAGCGTTCTCGTAGATGACTGAGTGCTCAAAGGCATCGACATACAGGCCTGCCAAGCTAGGCGCGAAAACGCTGCCCATGGAGGTGCCATGAGTCTGAAGGTACATGGTACCAGCATGTTCGAAGAAATTTCTAGTAAGAACAATTTCAGCAAGATGTAGGATGAATGCCCTGGGAGTTTGATATTGCCACTCCTCCTGGAATAGGATGTTCTCTAAGACCCGAAGAGTTTCCCTCTGAGGGACGTTTGTATATAAGGCCTCGATATCGAGGCCTATGAGGTATTCCGTCTCCGGGTCGAATGGCATATCTTAAAGATGTTTGAGGATATCCAAGATGTCTCTAAGATATGCTGGAAGCTATTGAACAAGAGGTTTCAAGAAGAAATCACAACATTGTGATAGAGGTTCGAGCAGCGACCCCATCCCGGAGACAATGGGCACACCTTCCCCTTAAATCATTTAGGAGCTCCCCTGAGCTCAGGGCATCATTATACAGATCAAGCGGGGGGACCGACCATGACTTTTATACATTTCCAATTGGGAATCATTAGGTCCAGACGTCTTCCCGGTGGTAGTGCCCAGATTGCCTCCAGAGCCTATCTGGTGGTGAGTGGTTAATCTAGGTTGTGTCTGCTCGCATCGGTAAGTTTCCGGACAGTCAAGTTTTCAATGATCGGGTTGCCCAGTTCAGCAGTGGGAGTGTGGCTTTTATTGTAGAGGTGTGTGTGGTAATGTGTGCATTCTTTAGCTGTTCGATGGGACTTTGTGAGTGTTAAGCTTATGTTTGTAGTCAGGCTGAGGGCTAATCAGAGGTCCTGTTCCCTGTTATCCAGCCAGTGTAGGAGTTTCCCTGCCTACCCCTCACCTCATACAGCTTATTTTGTATGGTTAGGTATGCCAAGGTCACCTTGTTGAGCAGGGTCTGTCTCAGTGCAAGACAATATACAATGGAAACAGAGGCAATAGGAATAAACAATCATATATAAAAAGGAAAAATGTTGAGTCTTCAGTGATGTGCATAAATTCTTCTTTAATATTTTGAGACCATTACATGTGAAACCAACGTATTTCTCTCAAAACAGGGCTTCACAGGGCAGTGATAATATCAAACAGCAATTTCCAGGTTTGTGTAAGGCGTTATCTAAAGTAAAGGACACATGCCTGAGTTATGGACTTCCTTCGATCAGTCGATCATTCACATCTTCCGTAAGGATCAGGCTTATATAGTAACAAGGATAATGTGTCCAAGAATATGTTCCATCAACAGAAAATCCAGTGGATACTTAATTGGGCATTATGAACTCCCTCAGGTCTGAGAGACGTTCTCATTGACCTGAGCCGTGTGCAGCTCTCTTCTCCTTACACTAAAAACTGATCTGGAACGCCGTCTCAGTGCAAGCCTTCTAGGGTATGCCTCACTCTGTCATTAGGTGTTTCCGTGAGGTCTCCCTCTGCCACGTTCACTTCATGCTCCAACTCGGCTATGCCCCTGTGTTTGCAAGCTTTGGATGCGGCTTCGTAGGATATTATCAGTCCCCTCAGGGTCGCTTTCAAGGCCTCCCAAAGTACGTTGGGCAAATCCACAAGATCTTTATTAGTGGTGAAATAATCATTAAAGGTGTGTCCTGGAGCCATCAGGCACTCACCTTTCATTAAAACACACAAGATGATGGACGGAATGTTGCACAATGGCAAAACATTCACTCACAGTCACAGATCTGGGTTTAATCCATCGTTATTTTGCTCACCAAGCCACCCCAGTTCAGACATGGCCATATGCATATCAGTCTTGACCCTGTGCCTCATAGGAACAGTCCAGACTGAACTTCCAAGCCATGTCTTTCCTGGAGCGGAAACAAGCATCCTAGGAACGGTTTCTGGCTACCAGCCGTCTTCAGCCAGGATAGCTTGAATCCAGTGGCTTAGTGAGCAAGGGACCCATGTGGGTCCAGACGTGGCTCCAGTGCTCACTACGCCACTGGAATCAAGCTATCCTGGCTGAAGACGGCTGATAGCGAGAAACCGGTCCTAGGAAGCTTGATTCCAGTCCAGGGAAGACATGGTTTGGCAGTTCGGGCTGGACTGTTCCCATGAGGCACAGGGTCAAGACTGATTTGCATATGGCCATGTCCTTTCCTACAGTAACCTTTGAAGTCGCTGCCCAATAATGTTGGGCAGGGGGGGATTGTAAGAGCACTGTTGTGAGTGCCTGCAGTGTGGGTGTTCATGAGTGTGGTGGGGTCATTACAAATGCGATCATCTAACATGTGCCTTTTAATGTCCCCTTCAATGACAACAATGCATCCCAAGATGTTGCAGTGGGTTTTAGTAACATGGATTGGTCGCCCTAAGTGGGCTAGATATACCCAGATGTGGGATCTAGGCTTGCCATCCCACTGGAGTCAAGCTTTCCTGGCTGATGATGAAACCCCGAAACCGGTCCTAGGATGTTTGTTTCCAGTCCGCGGAAGACCTGGCCTGGCAGTTCAGGCTGGACTGTTCCCATGGGGAGAAGGGTAAAGACTAATTTGCATGTGGCTAGCCCCAAACTGGAATGGAGTGGTGAGAAAAAAATGATTGATTTAGGCCCATATCTCTGTACTGGGGGTGAACGTTTGACAGTATTCCGCATTCCGTCCATTAATTGTTCAGGATGGACTGTTCCCACGGGGAGGAGGGTAACAACCGATTTGCATGTGGCTGGGTCCAAACTGGAATAGTGGGATGAACAAAAAAAACAATGGATTTTGGGCCAGTTCTCTGTATGGGGAATGTTTGACATTGTTCAGTATTCTGTCCATCAATTGGTCTTTTTGTATATGGAGGAGAAATGCCGCACCACATGAAGTAATAGTTTTGCCGGCAAGATACACCCTGGTGTAACCGCCTCGCTGTAGGAAAGGACAGTTATTGGTAGTTTCTGGTAGTAGCACCATCGGTGGGGAGTGGTGTTTAAGGTACTGTAACACTGCACCCCACTTAAATGTATAATTAAGACCATTAACATTCCATGAGAGTGCAGTGATCTGTTCAGGTAGGTCATGGGGGTTTGGTAACAGGTGCTTGAGTGGTAAATACAGACAAGCAGTGCAGCATGGGTATTGTGTAAAAACTAAAGCAAACTAAATAAAACAACCAGTGTGTCTCCAATACACGTCTGGGGTGGGTGAAAGCTACACTCTGTGCATTCCATTTAGAAAGCCACAAACATAGGAGGGTGGGTGTGACAGAGAACTCATCTGCATTCATCTACATTCTGATAGCTACCTTCCTCTTCCTGCCCAGGAAGAGCTAACAGTAACACCTGACTAGGCAGTCCTGTTTCCCACACAATGGGGTTATTTCCCCCCATAGGGCCCCAGGAGTGAGTTCTGCAGCTGTTTTTAACCCTCAACCTCGATATGCCATCATATTTTTCCCCCTGAGCGGGCCTTGGAAGCCTTCTCGTGTCAGTGCACTGGAATTCGGGCCCCTCGCAACATACACTCTAAACCAGTCAACCGCATACCCTCTCGATTGACTACAGAGAATGGGTTTTTGATCAATGTTAGATTGCTTATTAAAAATAACCTTGCCTTTAGGGATTTTGTCTCCGAGAGAAAACCCCTTTTCATATTCATTACGGAGACCTGGGCTACCGATCATTCCGGACCAGATCTTCTGAACGCCATCCCGGAGGGCTACTCTTTGTCCAGAATGGATAGAGAGAGACAAAGGGGGGGTGGGATTGGGATTTTATATAGAACTGAAGTCAGATGCAAAACTGAGCATTTATCATCTCCCAGCGATCCCTATCAGGCCCTTTTCTTCGCTTTGAACCCCTCCCCCACTATTACCTTTACCGGGATCTTGATCTATAGGCCTCCTGGTCCCAGGTCAGAATTCTGTCAAAATGTTATTAAGGTTTTGGAGTCACACCTAGACAGACCCAACTTTACCATCCTGGGGGATTTTAATTTTCATCTCGAGAAGGACGATTCCACTGATACTGCCCTCCTGCTGGACCTACTAGTCTCATGTGGCCTGAGCCAAAGAGTGGATGGCTGCACTCACACAGCCGGACATACCCTGGACGGCGTCTTTACCAACAACCCCAGGGTACAGACAGAGACCCCCTCCCACTCTCTTGGTCAGATCATTTGGCCATCCCCATTGACTTCTCATATTCAAATTCCATCCCATCCTCTGCAGATTCCAGTAAGTGGGAACTCAAAAGAAATTTCAAAAGGATAAACTGTGACACATTAGCTCCTCTGCTGTCCAACCACTGCCTGTCACCTGTAAGGAACACACATAGTGCTGCGCTTGATCTGCACAACTCCATCCTGAAGGCAGTAGATATACTGGCCCCTGTCAAGCCGCACTATTCTGCCAGAAAGCGCCCCTCGGCGCCCTGGTTTTCTGACACCCTTAGATCCCTTAGGCAGGACTGCAGAAGACAGGAGAGAGTCTGGAGACTATATCTAAGTCCAGAAGAAAAGCAAAAACATAAGACCTTACTTAAAGAATACAAATCCGCGGTGCTTGCGGAAAAGAAACAACACTTCTCTAAGATGACCACTTCCATCAGCTCCACCAGGGAGCTGTTTAAAATCGTTGACTCCCTGTCTACCCTGAAATCTCCAGATCTCATTGTGGCATCTCAGGAGCTTTGCTAGCAGATATCCACCTTCTTTCATGTAAAGAGAACCGATATCTATTCCAGTCTAGAAGCTCTTAATCCGGATCTAGAACCCCCGGCCACTCCTGTCCCTCTCTCCGTGGAAGAAGTTCCCGCTGAACCATCTTATGGTACTCTTAACAATTTCCCTCAGCTTACGCTAGAACAACTTAACCTATATCTAGACAAGCTGAAGTCAGGCTCTCCCCTGGGCCCCTGCCCCCTCAAGACTTTTAAGGAATGCAGAGATGTTCTTCTTCCTGCTTTCCTTGAAGTAATAAATCTCTCAACCCTCGAAGGTGCCTTTCCCATGTCCTGGAAAATGGCCATAGTTAAGAGCCTTCTTAAAAAAGCCACATTAGATCCCGGTATCTTAAAAAACTTTCGGCCTATTTCTCTGCTTCCTGCTCCTGCCAAAATGTTAGAAGACCATCTTAACACCCATTTGAGTGCCTTTCTGGAGAACGCTAGCCTTCTTGATCCCTCCCAAGACGGTTTTCGCAGGGCTCATAGCCCCGAGTCCGCCCTCACAGTTGTCACTAATAACATCCGCACTAAGGTCGACAGTGGCCAGACTACTCTTCTGGTCCTGCTTGACCTTACAGCCGCATTTGACACCCTATCTCCCTCCATCTTAGTCAATCGCCTCAAGGAGATAGGAGTGAACGGGCCGGCACTCAGCCTAGTGAAATCTTTTTTAGATGACCGTGTACAAAGGGTCAAGTTGGGCGGCTTTCTCTCACCAGCAAAACCGGTGCAGTGTGGGGTTCCTCAGGGGTCTTCCCTGAGCCCCACGCTTTTTAACATTTATGTAACACCGCTTGCCAGACTTGAAAGATCTTTTGGGCTGGAAGTTTTATCCTATGCCGATGATACCCAGATCATGGTCTCCCTCTCACATTCTGCCAACATCACAGCCCGGAACTTCAAAAACTGCATGGAAGCAGTTGCTGGCTGGATGGTAAGGAATTGCCTCAAAATAAACGGGGAAAAAACAGAGGTGTTGATCTTCGGAGGCAAGCAGGAAATATGGTCAACTGATTGGTGGCCTCCCGCTCTTGGGGTCTGTCCTAAGCCCTCCCAGTCCGCTCGTAATCTGGGTGTCATTTTTGACAATCAACTCTCCTTCAACAAACAGGTCAGCAGGACGATCTCCACCTGTTGAGGAGCCCTTAGAACCCTGAGGAAGTTGGTGCACTATCTTTCCCAAGAGGCCCGGAAAACTGTTACTGTAGCACTAATCTCCTCTAGGTTAGACTACTGTAATGCACTGTACTTGGGTATCAATAAACAGCAGGTACAACGCCTGCAATTGGTACAAAATGAAGCTGCTCGGTTTGTCGTCGACGCCCCCAGACTTTCATCAGCAACCTCCATCAGGAGGGACCTTCATTGGCTCCCTATGCAGGCCAGGATAGAGTTCAAGGCTCTCTGTCTTACTCACCGTGCCCTGCATGCCGGTGGATCGGAAGATCTCAAATCTTTGCTAACACTCTATATCCCTGGTAGGACCCTTCGATCTGCCAACAAAAATCTTCTTGTGATCCCCAGAATCTACAAATCTAGATGGGGGCGGGAGGTCCTTCCACTCCCTTGTCCCCAAGATCTGGAATACCCTTCCGGCGGATATCAAAGGTCAGTCGGCTTACTCTCTCTTCCGAAAAGCCCTGAAAACATGGTTCTTCAGGGAGACTTATCTGTAATTCCTTCTCTTTTCCTCACAGCCTATACCATCTTTAGGTCCTTGACGCCTATGGGCAAAGTCTCGCTGTATAAATCCCTTTTCAATTCAATTCAATTCAATGCAGCAGCGACTTTGCGCAAATCTGAATTGACTCATTGCCCTTCGACAATGATGCAGAGGCTGCTTAAGGATAGCGACTCTACAGCTGGCGCAGCTCGACAACAATGGCAGTTCAATGACTGCTCAGTGCCTGCATCGTACAGTGCTTCATCAACAAAGCATCTTTCGACAGTGTGGATCGGCGCCGACGCTCGCCTCCACGGGATCTACGATGATGCGGCGTCTCCTCAACTTCTCACCTCGAGGTCGACACTTTCCTCTATCCAATATATTTTGTCAGTGAGACCTGTCTGTCTCTTGCAGCTGGCCTGTCCAGAAGCGCAGTCGGCCTGAAATTTGGATTTACCCTGATCTAGCGCAACCGCATGCAATCTTTTAGCTCTATTGACATTTAAGCACTGTGTTTGGTTTCTTCTTTAAAGTTTCATAACTCCAGTTCTACTTTTGGATGTTTGTCGTTTTGGCCTTGATTTACCCAGATAAATATTGTTTATTCTTCTAAACCTTTGTGGAGTTTTTATTGTGTTACTGTGTGTGTGTGTGTTGCCAGAGGGTAAGCACAAGTTATCTTTTAGTATGTAGCTAGCTTGACTAGGATTGTGGACCCTACTTGGACAGGGTGCATACCTCTGCCAACGTGAGACCCAATTTCTAACAAGAAACATTTATGGCAACATTTGTATTTTTGCACACTCTTGGTCATTATAGAAAAGATAGAATCTCAACATTTATGAGCGAGATCGGTCTGTAGTTCTGCGGGTATTGTGGGTCCTTCCCCTCCTTGGGGAATATTATGATGTTCGCTTCGCCCATGGACTCGGTCATCTTGCCTCTCTGTATGCAGTGAGTGTATGTTTCCGCCATTAGTGGTTTGAGTTGTTGGCTGAAGGTTTTGTAGAATGTTGTCGTGTACCCGTCTGGTCCTGGTGCCTTGTTTGGTTTGAGCTGGTTGATGGCTGCTTCGATTTCTGTGTCTGCTATGTCCACTTCCAGTGATGTTCTTTGGTCTGCTGTGAGCTCTGGCAGGGTGGTGTTGCTGAGCATGGTTGCGCCGCCGTCTGCTTTTAGATTCTTGTCCTCGCTGTATAGTTCCTGGTAGAACTGCCTGAATACCTCGAGTATGCCTTTGTTTGTCGTTTGGGACTTATTTGTTTTGTCTGTCATGGCTACGATTGTGTGTTGCCACCAAATGGCAAAGATATACAAGCCCCTCAACCCATCCAAATCGTCACTGAACAAGAAAACAACGAGCACATGGGAACAACTCCTGGGAAGGCAGCTAAACGACAACGAACAATGCAAACTGTGGCGCTCGGCAACAACAAACAAGATAACCCAACAACTAGCACAGACAAAATTCTGGCTCCTCCACAGAGCTTACTGGACACCGGCAAGACTCCACAAAATTGGCATTACAGATTCAGACAACTGCTGGAACTGCGGGAAAGAGGAAGGAACTCTAGAACACCTGATCTTCAACTGCACCAAAGTCAGGAAGTTCTGGATGAAGGTGAATAGCTTTCTGAACGATACATTCAACAAAGACTTAACAATCAGCTTTGTAAGCCTGGCCACAGAACACATGACAGCAGACCTAAACAGCAAAGAAGAAAGAGACCTACTAGACTTACTGCTCACAGCAGCCCTAAAAATAATCCTGACGAACTGGAAAAACACGGCCAAAGCTAACTTTAAAGCATGGATGAACAACTGGGTCACCTTTCTCAGAGGAGCAGACAACATAACGGGGAAATTCTCAAAGGAACACAACTCGAAAGAAGAGATGTGGGAGCTCCTAGACGCACAGCTGACGCAATCCCAACCCAGGACACGCAACTAAAGCCCCCCCCTCTCTTTCTTCTTTCCTTATCTTCTCACTCTCTCAGAGAACATGAAGGCGAAGCGTACCACATTATGTACTGTATATACAAATGCCAACATGTATATTTTACTTGTTTTTTATATTTTAATAAAAAGTTTAAAATAAAAAAAAAGAAAAGATAGAATCTCTACACATGCTTCTACACCTTTTGGCCTTGTGCCTCTCTATGATCAAGGAAATCCACAATAGCTTGCAGTATCCTTATAAAGTACAACAGTGGGAACGTTATCCCTTATATAATACATGTGATTGTGCAATCCCTGTATAAAAACATAGCTCTAATTTCATTATAATTGATGACTTGTTGTGACGCACTATGTCACCAATTATTACAAAAGATGTCGGAACTCAAATGCAGTTACTGATTACATTTGAGTTCTAACATCACAGTGCCTAGTGCCAGAACCAGCAGCTGAGGGGAAAGGCAGGACAGATCACGGAGTATCAGTAAATTAGCAGTTTAAAAAATGAAAAGGAAACGGGGCTTTCCTTTCTTCTGCTCTATTATTTTAGGCAAAAGGAGATATTTATGGCAACATGCTTATTTTTTACACCCTTTATGTATTTATAGAAAAGTTGGAATCCTTGTGCATGTTTTTGCACATTTTGACATACTGTGCCTTTTAAAAAATAAATGACTTGTGTTAAACTGATTCTAATATCTACCTGTTTTTTTATGTGTTTGGTTTTCCTAGAAAAACTATATTTTTATTCTTCATTTTTGCAAACATTCTCTCTTTCTCATATGAAACAGCTAAGCACTAAGGATTTAAACGGTTTGTGGGAAAGGTGATAGTGTGACCATGTAGTATTGGGAATAAGTACCCCCTGCCATACATGATGAGGATATTGCAAGTCACCTCACAGTTCCATACCCTTATAAAGAACCTGGCCTTTGGATTCATTCCTTTATATGGTAATGGAATTACATGGTGATGTGCAATATCCTTACAATGTACAACAGGGGGTACTTTATCCCATATATAACCCATATATAATACACAGGGTGCTGCAATGCCTGTATTAAAAACTATCTCTAATGTCCTTACTACAGGCGACTTCTGACATGTCTACTTGCCTGTAATAAGGAAATTAAGTAGCTGTTTAACTTTAATAACTTATTACAGCTGGGTTCTGATGTCAGAAATGCGTGCTGCCAGAAGCCATGGGGAAGGCAGAGCAGGGAGCATAATAAATGCTGCAGGTTAAACAACAAAATCAAAACCTGGCTTTCCCCTCTTCAAGAGTGTTTTTCTAATCGAGCAATGGTCAGCAGAAAATAGATAGTTATGGCAAATGTTTTTGAATGCTTAAGTAGTCAACAAAAGATAGAATCTCCCAGCTTTTTGTACACATTCTGAACTATAGCGCTTTTTAAAATCTAACTTTCAATAAACTGATTCCAGAATCGTTATGCAGCAAATATCTGTCTACTTTCCTTCTTTCATGTCTGCAAACATACCATCTCTTTTATATGAAAGAGCAACACATCTTGTATTTAAGTGGTATGTAGGAAGGGTGAAAGTGTGACCGTCTATTATGAGGAATAAAGTACCCCCTGCCATACATTATAAGGATATTGCAAGTCACCTGAGAGTTCTGGGATTTTTTAAAGTATCTCTGCCTTTGGTGTTGTTCCTCTATATGGTCACAGAACTACTCAGTGGCTTACAATATCCTTATGATGTATGGCAGGTGGTGCTTTATCCCATATATAATTGGCTCTAAACTACTCCATTGTTTTTAATGCAGCTGCCAACATTCCAAAGTTCAAATTTTTGTTACAACATTAGCTATTAGCGCAAAAACTTAAATCTCACTCTTGCAGATTTGGAGACCTTTGTCCCAGGTGCTGCAATTCATTGGCAGTTTCCCCGTTTAGGGAATACTTTACACTGATGCTGCGGACCTACGCCTGCAGCCCTTGCTTTGATTACAGGCCTAGGGTTACTTACAGATGCCCTGACACTTCCATTCCAAGCTTGGTGCCCAGATGTTAAAAGAGTCTCTGGACTGGCCAGGAATCTTGGGGCAAACAGTGAAAACAACCCTTTGCAAAATGATAAAACAATGGAAAGTCACAGTAAGAAAAACATTAAAAAAAAAATATATATATATATATTTATTTTTTAAATGTTAACAAATAAGAGTATAATTGTAGAAAGAGAAATGTATTCAGGGATGAATACATAATGTAAATTATTAAATGACCATTTCACCTTAAAGTGATTGCTTCACTCTCTTTGCTCCAGCTGCAGGAAAGAGTCCAAAATTCTTTCTGTTCCTCTGTGGGTCTGTGTGCATTCCTTCTTTCGTGCATTGTGTTAGAAAACCCTGTTAAAGCCTCACTGGTCGGATTAAGGCTGTCAAATAACAGCTGTGTTTGCACTATAAATTAAAATAGGCTTTATTATAAAACGTGTGACCTGCAAAAAAAAACGAATTCTGAAACTCCACACCTGTGCCGCTGTAGCTGTAGATAAACCGCCTGGATACAGTTTCACATAATAATTATAATATGATAAGAAAGTACATTTATGTACGCGGGGTCCTACAGCAGGTGCCAGCAACTTCCTTCCTCTGCAAACCACAATCGGTATGCTCACGGGTTTTCATTGATTTAATTAATAAATCATGTTAGATTTATCAATTTGATTTTCTTCCTGGAATAAGGTGACCTGCTTTATACAGCGTCCTTGTCGGCCGTCTATTTCATCTGGATTGACAGACAACCCTTGCATTGATGTAATGCACATCTGAGATTGAATTGTCTCTGGGCAGTTGGCTAGGATGAACAGCTGAGTTGGCCCACCTTATGCGTGCAACACTGCGTCCAGCAAATTGCTTACAGATATACACCTGATGATGGTGCAGGAAACATTTGATTTATCACATCATGTTCTAATCACAGCTCTCAAATTAACCATTTGATGGTAGTGTTGGTGGTGCTAATGGTAGCATGTATAGAAAGGATATATATCAAAAACATGAATGCGTGATGACTTGGGGCCAGATGTACTAAGGTTCCCATTTGGATTTCTTTAATAGCAACTCTGTAGGAATAGCTATTTGAGAAATCCAAAAGGAAATGTACAAAATTTGCGATGCCCACAGTTCAGGAATCGCAAATAGGAAAAGCCATTGCAGTCCCACCCATGGGCGAAATAGGAAATGGTTTACATTTCCCAAATGGGAAATCACAATTTAAGAAATGCAAAGAGAAGGGTGTCTCTGGGCTTAAGACCCCTGGAGGCACGCCGAATGTCCTAGTGCACATGTAAATTAGCATATGTGGGGTTCATGTCACAATAAAAAATGCATTTTTATTGTATTTTCTATTTTTGTTTATTTTGCACATGGTTACAATCAACTTTAAGTCAATGATAATTGCATTTCCTAACTGCCCAATTTGCATTTAGGAAATGCCTTGTACATGTGCTTTAAGAATCCCAAATAGGTAATCCCAATTTCCGATTACTAAATTGCGGTTACATTTTGCGATTTCTACAGTGTAGAAATCACATATTGCAGTCAGGTTTGGCCCTCTGTATACCTGAAAAGGCCATTTAACATTTTTTTAGTGGGTCAAGATAGTGATTCAGTCCATTAAGAAATGCTAAATGGCTTCGTACGTCTGGGCCTTAGTGTGCTTTTTTGGATAAAAGAGTCCCTCATGCATTAAAACCAAAGCATTCCATTGAAGAGAGAATGATAAATCAAACGGCTAAAAGACTATAGTATGGGAGAAAACCTCCTACAAAGGTGGGACCAGGACTCGGGCATGCCAACGAGTATGGCGGCTGCGCCGGTCCCCCGAAGCCCAGGCAGGGGCAGGATCGCAGTGGGCACCGGAAGTGACGTGGGCGATGCCCACGCCTGCAGCTGATTGGCTGCGGGAGCTGTGACCTCCTACGACGAAAATACAACCGGGGACCCAGTTCCAACCAGCTTCCCGGCCGAGGGGGCAATAAAAAGGCTGTGGAGCAGGTGATCAATCTCTTTCTCCACCGCTCCACAGCCCTATCAGATTGCGAGGGCTTCGGGACCCTGGCCCCTTCATTAGGAGTTTTTCCCCACCCACCATCCCGAGGCAGAAATTTTGTGAATGTGTAGTTTTGTTTCTCTTGTTTTTCTAGTAGATAAGGTAAAAGATATTGTAATGATGCAATGGTTTATCATACTAATCTAATTTTCCTTCTAGGGCATTTTGTTGTATTTTTATGGAAAGTCAAGTAGTATCCTTTGGCCAGGCGGTAAGGTCATGATTGTTGGGAATAGTTTACTGTCCTTAGCAGGCATCACCATTGTCTAATGGGGACTCCTGAGGGGGGGGACAGATGGTCTCTCATGCAACTCCAGGGGCAGTTACAGCTGGCAGGCTGGAATGGTGTGGGGAAGGGGAAGTTCCTCTTCCGGTAGGCTGTTGGGCCAACCCTGCACATGTGCAAGGGCGCAAGTAGGCTGGCCATAACTGCACAGTCCCTTATGTAGACAATGTTGAGGGCGTAGGGGGTGCTCGGATTGAGGTAACCTTCGGGCGAACTGGGCCTCCTGCGCAAGGTCACTCCGGTAGGAGGGTGGGACCTAGCTTGACCTTGATCTTGGACCAATCATGGACATTGCTGTATAAGATAATGTTGCTGATCACATAGCTTATGATAGGAATGGCTATGTATTAGAAATGTTAAGGACAGCCAAATGACACACTGTACATATCAATGTAATGGAACAGACTTTCTGCATATTGTATAAATGATGTAAATATTGAGATTAATGTTTTTGTTATTGGTATCCGAGTTGTCTCCACTCCCCCTGGACATTCAAGGATAGTGGGTAACCGGACTATGTCATTCTCACCTGTTTCTTTTTATTGCTCTCTCCCCCTCCGCTGCACAGCATATTTATTTCCCATGCTGTATTTTTTTCTTTTTCTTTGGTTGGCTTCCTTACTGCCGACCTACAATGTAATGTAATGTCCTTTGGCTGTTTACTGTGTGTTTGTAAAGTGCTCTGGTACCTACGGGTTAAGCTAGCACTATATAAAATTTAAAAAAAAATAATAATAAAAAAAAAAAAAAAAAGTTATGAATAATATACGGCCGGGGTTATTCAGACCCTTAATCCAAGCTGGTGTGTTGTTGACATTGTTGCCTTGGGGGAAGAGGGCAGAGAATCTGACTGGCCCCAAAAGGTTTTTGAGTTAAAAGAGTGGTTTGCTGGGATAAGGGAAGGGGACTCTGCAGTACCTGGCCATATCTAATCCAGATTTACAGTGACAGTCAGCCGACCAGTATTTCCGAAAATACCCTACTGGCTTTGATTTCCAATACCATTCTGTAGACCCACAAATTGTAAATGTGGATACAAAATATGCAAAACCTGTAATTTTACATTTGAGTTCAGATTAGATTTCAGGTGTAGGTATAGAACCGTGGTAAAGGTGTCGTATTTTTATTAGTATTTCTGTTGACAGAGATCGCGATACGTCCCATGTAGTTCATTAAGTCCTGCTTATATTTGAATTCCACAGTGTGTAGTGCTGGTCTGTTCTTAATGCTGAACTTCAAGTCCCAGAATGCAAAGGAAAGACTCGATGATTTACTCATGCCTAACATGGGATAACTTGAGGAAAAGCAAGAGTAGATAAGCTACTCTCATCTGGCAATGAATACGTGAAAAAGACAGAACTGCTTACACATGACTCGGTAATTCATGCCTCACATGGGACAAAGTGACATCATTGGAGCTATACCCGTTAACTTGTCCCATGTCATAAAAATGACATGGCTCCACACCTGCTTTTTCAGCCAAGAGCCCTAAGGTGGCTGGGATTTGTAAATCCATACTCATAATGAGAAGCATGCAACAAAAGATGAGCTTTGTGTGGAAGGAGAGTTCCCTAGTTCAATGTGCGAGTACCCCAGCCTAGCCATGTCTTTTTGTTGCATTCATGGATTTTGTAGTACTGTTTGTACCATTATAAACTTCAGGACTATGCATACCAGAATGTAAAGAAAAACCTGAACTGGAAGGGCTACTGAGACACTGAGCCTGGGAACTTGAGAGCTCTGTGAAAGTCACTCTCATGACGTGGGGGTCAGTTGACATCTATATGTCAAAAATTACCTTTGTAGAAAGTTTGTCTCACTCAGGTTCCCGGGGGGTTTCTCTTTGGCATGTTTGGTATATATTCAAAAGTTGCATTTTAATGTCTGTATTGGGGGTAGGTAAAATCGATATATTTCCCCCACTCAAATTTGGAAACATTATTTACAAATATGCAAATGCCAGCTATAGGCGCTTAGGAAAGCCATTTGCATCCCGAGTTACAATTTTTGCAAATTAACCTCTGCCTACAAGTACCAGAACGCAAAGGGAAAAAACACCTGCCCTGGACAAGTTGCTCACACGTGCACTTAAACAACTTGAGAATATTGCACATCTCTTTTGTCGGATACAAGCTGTTTCTGCCTTTTGAAAACTTGACCCAAAGTGTGCCTCTTGTGAACACCAACCCCCCA
Source organism: Lissotriton vulgaris (assembly GCF_964263255.1). Lineage (NCBI taxonomy): Eukaryota > Metazoa > Chordata > Amphibia > Caudata > Salamandridae > Lissotriton > Lissotriton vulgaris. Next base: position 397,035,915 of record NC_141687.1, read on the forward strand.
GCACGACTCCTCTCACTCCCGCACAGCCGTTAATTCACCCATTTAGGTAATCCAGGCCTGCCATGTGTTCCAGCCCCTTCCGAATAATGGGAAAGGCCAGAAAGAGGCTCGGAACTTAAAATGCATTTACCCAGCGCCTCTTGCGTCGAGTAAATCCACTTTAGGTTCGGAGCTTTTCGGTAGCCCTACTCTTCAGATGGTCGGGAACAAATAGTGGGGGCCGGGATTCATTAAAACCTGGGCAGCGGGGGGGGTGCTAATAGGGGATTTAATTTTTCTTCCCCTAACAATGCTTTTGTTTGGCTTGCATTTGGAAACACAAAAGTCCTGTTTTTCTACAGCCCGGGGGTCCGAGGCCACGGCAAATAATTGTCAAGGCTTTTGTGAGTCACCTGGGCTTACCGTGGCCAGAGGGGGCTCGTGTAGCCCAAAGGCTGCTAATCACGGCCAGGTGGCGCAGAGTAAAGACAGGAAATGAAATCACTGCATATCTCCAGGCCACCGGGGACAAATTAGGCCCAGCCAGGCTTGTTTCAATCCCATTTAAAGACCTGGGGGATGTGTTGCTGGTTTTATGTTTCGAAAGGAAATACTGTTTTTGAGAAACTAGTGCCGAGAAAGCTCGGACTGGAACCATCTTGCTCCTGGAACTACACGTGATGAAAACAAGAAAAGGTATTCACAGTGAACACAGAAAGATACTGTTCCGCCGTTGAACTATTACTATACAAAACGCTTACACCGAAATGCAAAAGGCAGCTTTCCCCCCACTACACAAACTGTCACGATTACAAAATATGCCATATTTCATACTTTTACAGGTATAAAGCAGTGGACTGACTTACCAAAATCAAGCTAAGAGCGAAAGAAACGGCTTGTAGGCCTAATGTCAGCTGTAGTCCTCGGTACTAGCAAGAAGTACTAGGAGAGAACACATGTATTCATGAAAGAAATTAGCATTTAATAAAAGTACTGTACAAAATGACTTGAGGTTTCATGTTTCCCAGTTCCGTGCATAAGAAGCCATCCAGTCCAGGTTTGTTTTCATTGCATGCTGGAATTTGTAGGCCTGGTGAACCCATTATAAATCTAGAGCTACGATTAAAGGAATTTAAAGAAAATACCTGGGATGGGTGAACTGTTCACGCATGAAACGGGATCATTGAAGTCTCTGTTTCTCTGGAGGTCGGTCATACATGACCACGTTTGGATTTCGAAGGGGGGTGGGGCGGGGGGGGATTCCATGGCCAGAGCTCACAGGCATGAGGCTTTGCCTCATTTGGGGCAGAAGCCCACTGCTATTGTCAGCGCACAGCCGATTTGAACGCTGTAGCGCTCACTGTTCACCTGAGCGGCCGCCATCGCCGGCGTGCTCGCTGACCACGCCCCCTCGAGGCCACGCCCCCGCCCAGCCTATAAGACGCTGAAAACTAGCGCCTTCACTTACTTCTAAACCCACTCCTGAGGCGGAAGCCGGGAGCTGGCGGTACGATTTCTCTTACTTGCTCACTGATTTTAAAAATATTTTGTCACTCATACTTCTGTGTTTTTAAAGGTTACTGAAGCAAAGCCTACCTCCCTCAATCCTCATTTGGGGCAGAAGCCCACTGCTATTGTCAGCGCACAGCCGATTTGAACGCTGTAGCGCTCACTGTTTACCTGAGCGGCCGCTATCGCCGGCGTGCTCGCTGACCACGCCCCCTCGAGGCCACACCCCCCTTAGGTAGATATGTGCATGCACAGGAAGCGCAGCGGACGAGCGCAGCGGGAGCGCCTAAGGCAAGCCCATCTGCGCCCGTCCGCGCCAAGTTCGCGACAGGCGCAGGACACTCTGGCCTAACACCCTCGTCAATTAGTTACCAACCCGACGACCTACACCGTCTACGCAGGGAAAACAACTGCACTTGTAAGATCGACATGAAGAACATAAATGGACCCTTCAGCTGTAAACTCATAGTCTGATCCCGTTCTGTATCAAAACCTCCCGTCCGCAGAATGCCAGTAAACCTAGCTCACACTCGGACAACCACGTCAATTGGAAAAAGATAGAGGAAAATTTCGAGCTTAAGCCTATCCCCCAAATACAGATCCCCAATCTTACCGGCGACGCTGAACATGACTCTAAACTCTTCCAGAGCTGGATACAACAGGAGATTAGAGTACGCGAACCTCCCAAACGTCCCCGAAAAATAGAGAAAAAACTTAAGACAAACGCCCCCTGGTTCACTACTGAACTAGCAAAAGCCCATCTACTATGTAGAAAAGCCGAACGTAAGTGTCGTATAACATACGACACGGGAGACAGACTCTCTTACATTCAGCTGAGGAAAATATATCACTCCAACATTAAAACCGAGAAGAAGATATTTTATACCAATGCCATTACTGATGCCAAACAGAAACAAAAAACATTGTTTTCGATAGTGAAGACTTTCACCCATCCCAGAGCGTTACAACCCGAAATTCCCCCATCGCAAGAGTTTTGCAACCAAATAGCCGACTATTTTGAGGAGAAAATTGACGCAATTCAAAAAAACTTTCCTACACCTCAAATGGCCCAGATCTCAACCCTGCCTCTTCAGAGAGTAAACCCAGTCGGAAGTCTTAATACTTTCACACCGGTCAGTTTAGACCAAACAAGAGAAGTAATTCTAGCATGCAAATCAGGATCGTCTGCAGACCCATGCCCCCCCAGAATTCTCCATCAACTAATTGATGTGGTGAATCCAATCATAAACAAGATTGTTAACTCTTCCCTCAGCACGGGAATCGTGCCACGTGAATGGAAACAGGGTATAGTGAAACCCCTGATGAAAAAACCTAATAAATCCCCATCTGACCTCACCAATCTACGCCCGATATCTCTCCTCCCTGTTCTAGGAAAAATCACCGAACAAATGGTCTATAGAGAACTTAAATGTCACCTTGAAGCATACAACGTACTCCATCCCCAACAGTCAGGTTTCCGTCCCCATCACTCTACAGAAACTGCACTGATTGAATTGACAGACTCTATAAAGTTGCTACAGGATCAGAAGAAAAACGCTGTTCTGATCCTCCTGGACCTCACAGCGGCGTTCGATACCATCTCACATTCCATACTGCTAAGCAGACTGAAAGATATCGGTATCTCTGATGTGGTCCTTGCGTGGATCACTTCCTTCTTAACCGACAGATCCCAAATGATCGCCCTGGGTCCCTTCCTCTCTAAAGAGAAGAGGGTCCCATCAGGAGTTCCTCAAGGCTCCATCTTGAGTCCTCTACTCTTTAATGTATACCTTATCCCACTTATATCACTGATCGAGTCATTCGGCATACTTGTAACATCGTATGCCGATGACACTCAACTCATTGTACCTCTAGAGGAACACACCACTAAGGCCGAACAAAACCGTAAAAATTGTCTGAAGGCCGTTTTCCATTGGATGGATAAAAACCACCTAAAATGCAATTCCAGCAAGACAGAAATCCTCCCTATGGGAAAAAAGGCCAACTTCTGCCCCGGCCTCTGGTGGCCTGAAGACTCCACTGTTCCCCCCCAGACAGTAGCAACAGCAAAGAATCTTGGAGTTCTGTTCGACACCGAATTGTCTTTCGACCAACACGTCAGGACTGTGGCTGGCCGCTGTTTCGGCATCATAAAGTCTCTTAAAAAATTCTTCGACTTCTTACCCACTGACTCAAGAAAAACTGTAGCGGTGGCTCTAATTCTCGCCCGCCTAGACTACTGCAACGGTCTTCTGGCAGGTGCAAAAAAATCTACACTTAAAAAACTCCAAAGTGTACTCCACTCGGCAGCCAGATTAGTTCTAAAGCTACCCAGGAAAATCTTCAATTTCAGCGGCCTTAAAAACTCTTCACTGGCTCCCTTTGCATAAAAGAATACTTTTTAAGATTCTTATTGTTGCATTCCGGGCATTCAATAACACAGGCCCTAAATATCTCATCAGGCGTTTTCCCCACTACAACACTAACAGAACCCTGCGGTCCTCCAATGACAACCTAATCACACTAGCTAGGTTTAATCTCAAAACCAAAGGTGGCAAAACCCTAAACCACCTGGCCACTAAAGCCTGGAACTCTATGCCCAAAAATCTGAGGTCCCAAACCCAAGAAATTCAATTCAGGAAGCTACTAAAAACCTGGATCTTCAATCTTCCTGATGATTACACCATGGCTGCCATCTAATCCTAATCTTTACGAAGTAATCAATCTCTTACCAAGAAATCAGCGCCAAGATGCTCCTTTCGGAGCGACCGTTGCGCTCTACAAATACCACTACAAATTACAAATTACAAATTACAAGTTTCTCAGATGCATGTGTGAGTTGCTCATCCAGTCCACAATGTTTTCTTTTCATTGTAGTCCTTTTATTCACAATATTAAAAGAGGACTAAAAGTTTCAGAATTGAAAGAAATCCTGACCTGGATGAGATACTCACACATGGAGCTGGGAAACTTGAGAGCCCCGGTGGGATAGGGAAGGGGAGGGAGGTTGAAGCGGAAAAGTAGCTCTCGGATGTCCACAAATGGGACAAATCCAGCCCATTGATAAAAAGAGCTCAACAATACCAGTTTATTGCTTTGCATTCTGGGGCTTGCAGTTTAGTTTTTATAATGAGCTACACAGTGCTTCAAGTCTAAGAAGGCAAAACAAACTTGTGCACGATGAACAGCTCACACATGACCCTGGGAAGCTTGAGAGCTCTGAACTAAAATACAATACCTACTTACCCATTACCTTAGGCAGTGTCCTGTTATTTTCCATGTATATAAGCTTCCTTCTGGGGTACTTTTCCCAAACTAAGAATTTTACCCCCAAGCTAGCTCAAAGTGAAATCCATAGCCTAATGTACGCAGATGATATTGTTATACTCGACTGTACCCCTATTGGCCTACAGCGAAATTGAGTAGAATTCAATAGATACTCAAAAGAGAATGTTCTGGTCCCTAATATCACCAAAACTAAAATTCTACCTCTCAGAGAAAGAAGGAAATTACCTCCTTTTACCTGGTCACTGGGAGGTATATCGATAGAGATAGGGAAAGATTATGATTATTTGTGCCCAATCTTTTCATACAACCTCTAAAAAGTTTCCCATTTTCAGCACCTCGGGCGAAAGGCAGACTCCCATGTTGGGGCATTACAGAGATTTTATTGCTCAACTGGAAATAGGCATTTTAAATCCAAGCTGGAGGTCTACAGTATGAAAATCCCACCCATTTTGTCTCATGCCTTGGAATATATACAGATTAAAACCTGGCGACTAATAAAAGTGAAAGAAGGGATTATCCTCTGAAAACTGCGAAAAGTCACCCAATCAGTCACTGTGGAAGCAATATGCCTCGAGCTCTCTTTAACAAGTACACATGCTCGAGCCATTTCTAAAATTATACGGTGGGCCTTTCATCTTTTACATGCAACCCCTTGGTCTTTAAGACCCATATTAAAGCAAGAGACCTTTGGAGAAGATTCGGCACTGCACACTTTTAATAGGAATCTCAAAATAGCCCTCGAGGTATCTCACTGCACGGTTGCATTTTTGGTATTTGAAGATCTTTTTAAAACATACAACACCAAGAATAAGCTTTGCACTGGGTAGAGAGCACTGTACCCAATTAAAGCACTTCAAACATTTAGCAGAAATTCAGTATATAAAACTCTCGAGCATTATCTACAGTTTCACCTTACCCTATGCCCCCAACCTGGTATGGATAACCATTATACACTTTAAGGAATGAGACTGTTGCGCCGAGCGACATAAGTTACCTTCCCACTTTATCCTTACTCCTTCTCTTTTGCTGCTTTGTTTTTATCCACACATGCTGAGCAATTTATTTACTCTGGTGTTGTATATGTATGACAGACGCAGTGTTTACATGAAGGTATCTTCTCTCCAAGTTACATTATGATTTATACTTTGTCCCCATCCCAATTATTGTGTCTCTTTTATTCTTGTTGTGGTTGCTTTTTGAAAATGTAATAAGGATTATTCTGAAATCGTTTTTTAAATTTTATTCACCCAAAGATTGTTTTAGTGTATGTCGAGACATAGAGATAACAGTTGAATAATCCACTACTAAATAAGCAAACATGCGTAAAACACAAATAATATTCTTTTAGCTAATGTTGATCAATCATCTCTCAAAAGATGCATCAGGTGCACAACTAACATTTGAAATATCGTCAAGGCAGTGGAAAAGGCAGTGGAGTAAAGAAGGCAGATTGAGAGAGGCAGGAGCACCTTTCTGTAGCTGAGTTCACATTCTGCCCCCACTAACAAGAAACCCTTTTAGTCCAGGAGAACACCTTACAATGGCCCACAACGTTTCCTGTGTTGTGCTCTTGTTACAAAACCCTACAGATGAAAGGGGCACAGAAACGTGAAATAACGAGGGGCCCTTTATTCCCTGCAGAGCAGCAGAAGGATGGAAGAAGGTACACCTTAATTATTGTTTATGGACCAGGAAAAGTATGAAATAGGCAGAGAGAGCGTATTTCCTGTGGAGAAGGACAAGGAGGGAGGGAGAGCAGCTGTATGACGCCCATTGAGAACAGCAGCATCTGTGGCCTGACTGAGGCACACACTGACCTAATGTGCAGGAATGATACTCTTAGCTGAGCACCTGTTGGAGTAACTGAATGCTTCAAATGAATGTAAAAAATACATTTTTGATGCATTCTATGTCATTCTTAAAACCTGTGATGGGGCCAAGTGAAAAATAAAACAAGAACCAATTGCATAGTCAACAAGTATTGGCAGAGCCAATTGGTGATTAAATTCAGCCTTGATTTCTCTCGAAGCCCTGCATTTTAAACCCACTCAATTTAAGACACCTGGTTTAAGCAGCACAGATCTAGGACTCGAGGTCCGCTCTGTGAATGCTCCGGTTGTGCATAAGTGTCTCCAGCTGAGCAGCTTTAAAAATACCTCTAGGCACTGTGTATGCATCCATTCTTTGCTGTGATGAAACCCATGACATCATAGTGCTTAAAAACATTTCCCTGAGTGCACTTTGGGGAGTGCCTTTCTTCAGGAGGCAGTTGCTGTCCAATTACAAGCCAGTATTTCTGATCGTCTGGTAGAACCGCCCAGTGCCCAGCTTCCTCCCAGGTAGGTGGTCTGAGTAGTGGGGAGAAGGGTACTGCAGCATGGACGTGTTGAAGGTCACAGCAAGCAGAGGTCGCCTCTGACCCTGTGTATCTCACCCAACCGTGTACCATGAGACAACTGCACCCATCAGACGTCTATCCGCTTCTACATCACACACGGTCTTCAGATGTAGTAGAAATACTACCCGAGCAGGCTCGGAGGCTGCTCGGGTAGTAGTATTGCTCAGCATGTGTGGATAAAAACAAAGCAGCAAAAGAGAAGGAGTAAGGATAAAGTGGGAAGGTAACTTATGTCGCTTGGCGCAACAGTCTCATTCCTTAAAGTGTATAATGGTTATCCATACAAGGTTGGGGGCATAGGGTAAGGTTAAACTGTAGATAATGCTCGAGAGTTTTATATACTGAATTTTCTGCTAACGTTTTGAAGTGCTTTAATTGGGTACAGTGCTCTCTACCCAGTGCAAAGCTTATTCTTGGTGTTGTATGTTTTAAAAAGATCTTCAAATACCAAAAATGCAACAGTGCAGTGAGATACCTCAAGGGCTATTTTGAGATTCCTATTAACTTGACCATATTACCATTTGCGCACTACAACCGACAATTCCCCCCACACTCCCTTCAACCACTCATGCAACTGGTGCGCTCCCAGTGCTCCCAAACAGGGCTCTACAAAAACCAGGGGCATGACAGAAGTACCCAGGCTTTAAAATAGGATGAAAAAACTGAGGTATCTCTCAAAAGGTATGTGGCCGATGTAATTAAGGGCGTGGCTTAAAACACATAAGCTAAAAAATGTGTGCTTAGCATAGTGCCCTGCCCGACAAATTTGCTGCTTCTGTCACTATAGTCAGATCAGTGCTTAATTTGAGCCGGAGGTTTCCCGTGCTGAGCATCGGCACTTAATTGGTTTCGGGTGCTCAGTACCGCCAAATAATTGTCAACACCACACGTAGGGCAGATTATCTTTTCATCTTGAGGGGAAAATTGGAGAGCCCAATTGAGACCTGTCGCAGCACTTGTGCGACGTAAGCAGAGAAATGTCCCGGTTTTTAAATGGTGTCTCGGAGCGAGACACTATTTAAAAACCGTGACATTTCTGTGTTTAACTTGGGCATTGCACAAAAACCGTGACATTTCTGTAATTTGGAGGGAAGTGTCGGGACACCGGGACACTGGTCCGAAAACCGGGACCATCAGTGGAAAACCGGGACGTCTGGTCACCCTATTGGAGAGCCCCATGAGGATTTTACACAGAGGTTTTGCTAAAAAGTCTTTAACCCGTTAAGCGTGCTGCAAATTCCGCCCCAGTGCGGACGTTCCATTGCGCTAACGAGATCGGAACGTTCAGCGGACGTGCGCAGCACTAGCGAGGTAGTGCACGCGACGTCCGCCGAACGTTCGCAGCACTAATAGGGTTAAAGAGGGGACAGACAGAAGTGCATTGGAAAGAAGGCAAAAACACAATCCAGTTAATAAATATTGGTTGGGCATTAAAAGAAAAATCCCAGATTCTACCTCCAAAGACTATTTTTTTGCCTATCTCTTAACATTACAAACACAGTGGATGTTATGAATCTGAAGAAGGGTTCAGTTTAACATTAAGCTAAAACAACCGTAAACATCTGTATAGAAAAAACATCACCTGCGCTGTGGTATGAGCACCCGTACCTTCCTCCTTGAGATATACTTGCCATTAAGTATGAATGTGTTGGGCGAAGCCTATATGGCTATACCTAAAATCACTCTAGCATTGCTATAGTCTGGGCTATGCTCAGTCTGCAAAGAACGACTCACCTAACACTCTGCAAACAAAGACTTGCCTTACTCTCTGCACCGAAAGGCTGGCCTTACTCTCTGCAAAGAAAGGCTAGCCTTACTCTCTGCAAAGAAATGCTCGCCTTACTGTCTGCACAGAAAGACTCACCTTATTCTATGAAAAGAAAGGCTCGCCTTACACTATGCAAAGAAAGACTCGCCTTACTCTCTGCAAAGAAAGACTCGCCTTACTCTCTGCAAAGAAAGACTCACCTTATTCTATGCAAAGAAAGGCTCGCCTTACTGTCTGCAAAGAAAGACTCACCTTATTCTATGCAAAGAAAGGCTCGCCTAACTCTCTGCAAAGAAAGGCTCGCCTTACTGTCTACAAAGAAAGACTCACCTTATTCTAAGCAAGGAAAGGCTCGCCTTACTCTCTGCAAACAAAAACTCACGTTATTCTATGCAAAAAAAGGCTCGCCTTACTCTCTGCAAAGGCTCGCCTTACTGTCTGCAAAGAAAGACTCACCTTATTCTAAGCAAAGAAAGGCTTGCCTTACTCTCTGCAAACAAAGACTCGCGTTATTCTATGCAAAGAAAGACTCGCCTTACTCTCTGCAAAGAAAGTTTCAACCATGGAAAAGAGTGTCTAGTAGGCTAAATCGTTTGCAACTATTCCATTAATATTGATTTTTGTAATTACCATTTTTAATGAACATTTGACATTATCTTGGCATTGTGGCGCCAAGCAGACACCTAAGCATTTCACAAAGATTTACTTAGAAAGCTATTGAAAATGTTAGTTGTTTTAAGTTAACATATATGATAAACTGTGGTGGCAAATGCTTGAGCCCATTGCACAAAACATTTATTGTGATTCGCTTGCTGAGCGTCCTTAGCAATTAGGTGATCGATTTCCTTAAAAATTATTAAATTATTAAACTAGACACCAGGAGCCCATTTAAAGTTTAATTTCAGTCTTAACTGTTTCTCTCTTGGAAGAAACCTGTTTTCCTTTAAAAAAACACCTTGAGTGGCAAGGTTGATGTTTCCTTTTAAAGGTGCATGGTACCTGAAGCAAATCCTTTGAACAGTGAATGAGCTAATAACATCTGTGACATTAAGGTTTTCCTGAAAGAGGCGCACCAGCACAACAGCGGCATTAACAGGGCAAAGGATATAGGAAGAGTTGGAATCAAAAACAAACGAGTGTACTGAAGTATGAAGAAGGGTGGTCAGATAACCGTCAGAAGCAAGGAAAGGTGATGCCTTTAGTGGAGAAAATAAAAATTATATTGCGTTTACCTCAACATTTTTACAAAGTACTGGAATACACTGCACAAAAAAACGGTGTTTTGTAATTCGAAAAGTAAATATTTTACTGTAAATTAAAAACTCAGTGCTGGATCCATGCCTAAGCTATCTAGGGACATTATATCCTTCTGTTGCAATCACCATTTTAACTAGACAAGTGAACTCATTCATTAAAAATGTTTGTCCCTGAGGATCACTGAGTCTATTTTAATACACTTTTTTCCTTTCACATCTATTTTACTCATCTACACTACCAGCCCACACATCCTCACTTAATCTAACGGCAGACCTATAGAAAGATCTACGACAAAGTGCCCTCTTGCGGATGCACGTCGTGCAATGCAGCGCCAGCCCAACGAGGAGCTAGCCCAATGATGGAGCATGGCACCGCTCTGGGTGTGTGAGGGCTCTTGCTCCTGTTGGAGCGTATCCCCCTCTAACAAACGGTGCCTATACACACTCTGCACACTCTTGTTGGTTCTTCAGATATTGTAAGGAGCTCGTATGCTGGACCTAAACAGTCCTTCACCCCCACATCTCTTTGATATAAGTAGAACAATGCAAAAATCTATTGGAAAAGTCAATAGCTCTTGCATAGGCAAGATCTATTGTCTTTGCCAATACTTGTTTCATTTATCTTCCTATCATCCACGCATGTTCTGCTCAAATTCAGTCATAGAACGAATTGGGAGAGCCAGGAATGTCTAGTTCTCCCTTCCTCCACATTCATTTATGTCATGAGACGTCAAGCTATACAGCTTGTGCATCACCAATGCTTCTCTCTTTTTTTAATTTCAGGAGTTTATCACCCCCTCTCCGCTATTTTGAGTACATTTCTAGCAGCATAAAATCTCAACTGTGCTAGTGTGTGCCTTCATGAAATACGATGAAGTGCCACAGGCAATTTCAAACTGCTTTGTTGATCACCGTTTTTATTCTCTGCAATACTCTTTTCAGCCCTCCTACCAGTTCCCCCATTACTCACCATCCACAGGGGCACTTTAACACCTAAACCGTAAATTCAATGTCACAAGTCGAGAACCAGCTCAACTTCCTAGTACCACAACTTTCAGAATGTAGGCAATTAGCTAACTTCACTGCGAGCAATGGTATTCTGTTCTTTATATAGTTTTGATTTAAATACGCATTATTGCCTGCTACCAGGGCCTTTTATGGTTGTTAAAGGCTCTGTACCCTTCTTAAAGGCTGAAGCTGCTCGGTCCATGTTTTCGAATTGGCCAGGCCCAGCCAATCCCACAACAATAATTTATAAAAACCATTACAAGACAAGCATTTACAAGATGGGCTCCTCGGAAACCCTGGATCATGATTGCCTCTGGTATCTTTTTCCCATTCCTGGAATGACCAAGGCAATTACCCTACGGTACAGAGTACCGCGCGAGGCGCGCAGGTGGACCTCTCGCTCCTATGACACCGATGGGAAATGGACTTAGGTCCAGCACTCTCTGGCTGTGCCTGGAAGTCGATACTGATGTCTGCCCCAAGATATCTCGGAATGCCATGTTTAAGCATATTCAATTTTACTACTTGCACCGGGCCTACCTTACACCCTGACGACTACACACTATGTTCCTCTAGGCTTCGGTGGACTGCCCTCACTGTCGTGTGCCGGAGGTTGGGTTCTTCCATATGGTATGGTCCTGCCCGATCCTGACCCTGTATAGGAATTCCATCATACAGGTGATGCAAAGGGCCACCCATAGGCCATTTGACTGCACTCCTCAGCTTTGTTTGCTAGGTCTACATATGCATAACGCAGCTCAGAAGGCAACTAATTGATTTGCAGATTTAGCTCTTATACTTGCGACGGGGTAACTAACGATGAGTTGGAAATCAGCCTCTGGCACGACCTGGGTATCTGGGGTAGAGAACTGATCAAGTGGACAGACAGCAAGATGGAAGCACGGCACAGGGAAGAAGCTAGAGGGATGCGGAGAGTCCACTTATTGCCCTCATGGGACACAATAATGGTGACTTACCTGCATTTGGTACCTCAAGGGAGGAGTAGAGACACCGGGCCGCTATCACCCTTGTCCCCTCCATGACCGCACCACTGGCACAATCCCTACTATCCCTACTGAGGTCAGCTCACTTCCTGCCCCTGTGGACTAACGCTCCATGGTCTAGACCGGTTGGCCTGTGGGATGTCTGAGCTGTCCTGCTGACTGTGGCGACTGGGAAGAGAGGCGGTGGCAGCGGCGTGCCTATGGCCCAGGGTGGCGCCAAGGGTCCCTGTCGCTGGAACATATGGGTTATCCCTTGTCGGGCACTGACTGTATGACTGACCTCACTCACTCTCCGGTATTCATCACAATAGGGTTTATGCAATTCTTACTGTTCTACTAGTGCCCACCTGCCTGGTTTATTGAGTTTTTTTTCTGTATGACTGTTTTATTTGTTTGATGTATTTGATGTTGTCATTTCTGTCGAAAGAGCAATAAACCAATAAAAAAACCATTTATAAAGCCAAAAGGTGGCAGCCAACACTAGATCGATTGGATTTGAAAATGCTTGTTAATGCACGATTGGCATGGATTTGTAAACCTGATACAGTTTGTAAGATGTCGGCCTAGAAATCATGCAGCTTTCACATACCTTCACGGTTAGTACCAATCGGGCAGTGACCACTCACTGGTGTGCATGTGCCTGACTGGGCGTGTGAGGTACACACCGCCGGGGACCACCACAGGCACTGAAGGGCACTATTGCTTAAACCCTCGCACAGAATACAAGCATAGACTTGACAGGGTCGAGAACAGTGTGTGCGCATACACACGCATGCACATGTACGTTTACACACACATTGCATTGCTGTGACACGAACGCAGTCACTAAATCGTACAGTGAGTGCAGAATCCAACACCTTCCACCACAGAAGCAGGGGAGACGCTGTGTCGGCAGAGTTTTCGCACCATTACTAATGCTGCAGTGCACGTGTATCTCTTGAGAGCTGCCTTCACCCGGGTTAAGCAGGCCCCACCGACGGACCGCAGTGGGCACCCAGCACCAAACAGCAACTGCATTCTGCGTCTCCAGGCCCGTGACACCCGACAGATTAACTCTTAATTTCTGGGCGTAACTCGTCTCGCCCAGCATTCTCGGGTCCGATGGAGTAATTTAACTATTCCCACTTTCCACCCCCGCATTTAAGGCTGGGCCGGACAGAGTAACTTCTCATTTTAAATTGTAGAGACAACACTCATTGACCTTGAATCTGACTAAGTAATTTTATTATAATCCTTTATTGTAATTCTTCAAACTCCCTTGTATTTAACTTCAGGCCTGTAAAGATGTAAGCCCCGTTTAAATTGCAGAGGCTTTACTCGCGCGGTGTCCTCGACCCTGACTGAGTTATTTTCCATTTATACTTCCCATGTCGGAGCATTTGGTCCGCCTCAGCACGGCTTCCCCCCTGGAGCCCATTTCGGAGGAGGGGCCGCTGGGGAAGTGTTTGCGCAGTCCTGTTTTCTTCCAATTTGCCCTCGGCCCCACCCCCATTCCGTTTTCATAATCAGTTCCTCCTGTCTGCCGTCGACCACCTTTCCTGGCCTGCGGTGGCTGCGGCCCCACGCTGTGGGGCACTGCTGTGGTTCCTCTCACTCCCACTGTGGTCAGTCAGCAGGCGCTGCAGGGCCCAAGGCCATGAAATACGATTATTGGTGCATAAGTGAGACAGGGCACCTACAGGGCGCATCCAAACAATGTTGCTGTGTTCTCTTTGCATTGTATCATATCTGCCTGCCTTGATTTGTCCTCATTGCATCCCTGTCCTGTAATTCTGCTTGATTGCATTTACTCCTAATCTCTCGAACAGTTGGAATGGCTGTGACACCAGTGTGGGGACCCTGAACCTACCCAGTGACTTAGGCTAGTGCTGGCAACGTTGGGAGATGAGGGAGGGTCTCTTCAGAGTCCTATGTGCAATTTGTAGAGAACCTTAGAAGGTTCCAAGTCCACCCCCACCCATTATTACATTCCCCCCCAACAATTAAAGGGCTAGTAAACCAGACCCTGGGGGTATGTCTAATGGGGGATAGGGCTCGTCCAGACAGTGCGGTACTCCTGTAGAGCCACAAACCACTGAGCAGGACCTTGTACTGATGCCAGCCCTGAAGTGGTCATCCAGCTAGCGGACAGTAGCCGACCCTTGAAACAGGTTTCCCTAGCCTCGCCGCCGCCCCGGCATTTGTTCCCTGGGTCAATGACAGTGGGTCCAATGAAGTCCTGCGAGTCTTGGGGGAGATCAGACAGTCTCAAAAGGTCTCACCCTGAGTTTGAATCTGCTTTGGTCAGGTAGAATCTCTAACCCAACCGGGTAGGTATCCCACAGAGGGTGGCGAGAAAGTCTCAGAGGGGACTGTGCAACTGTAAAGTACATGTAAGTTTCTTTGTTTAAATGTCAACATGGCACGCTATGGCGCGCTCATGTCTTAGCATTCGCTCAGTGTTCCATCATGATGCATGCACTTTTGAAGAGAATGTTTCTCTTCAAAAGTGCGTCCCTCGAGTCAATGCTGTACACAGTTATTGATAAGCAGTTTGTGTCAGTTGTTCTATGGACTTGACTTGGACAGGCTGCGCTCCTGTAATCTGCTGTATTATGCTCGAATAAAGTATTTCCTGATACTTTCACCATCTGCTTCCTGCCTCATCGCTTCTCTACATATTGGCGACAAGCATCTCGGCGACTCCGGCGATTTTATCAGCATTTTACCATTTTTTGCGCATTCTCTCTCAATTACCTTCATTTGTGTGTGCGTTTCGCTTACCTCGTTGTTGATCTGCTCTACTATTCCTGGAAACCTCGTCATCTTACGGCACTGCGCTGAGCCCTGAGGTATTTCTTCAGTTTTTTACAATTTTGGGATATCAGCGCTTGATTCGTCTAGCGGCCAATGACGCGTATGACATCACTTTAACCACGTCATCACGCTCACGCCCAGACGGCCATGTTTATTCACTCGTTTCTATGACAACGCTTCAACGAGTGATTTTCGAGTTGATTTTCTTCAGCGAGTGATTTTCAAGTTGGTTTTCTTCACTTTAAAACAGCGAGCGCACCTAATTCAAAAGGTATTTACTTTAAATTTACAAGAAAAAAAGACTTTCTACATTTTGTTTCAACTACATTATATACTGTTATTACAATTTTACAAGAATTTTACAAAGCTTCCTGTTTTAATTATCTTATCATGGCCACTAGTCAACAAATTGTTTATTTGAACCATTTTTTACCCAATCCTGGTAAACCTAAAGAGTCATGGAAGTTGTGGTTCATAAGTTTTGAAAATTACTTAGTGGCAATTGGAGCAGATGAATACTCTGCAAAAAGGAAGCTGGCCATTTTATATAGCCATTTGGGTACTGCAGGAAAAGAAATTTTTAACAATCTTCCATTGTCTGTACCTCCATCAGGAGATGGAGAAGGATGGAATGTTTTCACAGATGCAGTTTTAAGATTGAATAAAAAATTTATTGATCAGCCAAGTGTTATGATGGAACGTTTCAACTTCATGAAAAGGAAACAACATCAAGATGAGTCTGTGGAAGACTTCATCTCTGTTTTGAGAAATTTGGCTGCGGAATGCAATTTTGGAGCATATCTAGACACTGTTTTAAGAGACCAGTTTGTCTACAACTGCTATCACAAAAAAATTCAGGAAAGGATTTTAAGTTGTCGTGACCCAACGTTAAATGAAGTGTTAGATATGGCCAAAAGTGTAGAAAGGTCGATTGTCTCTTCCAGATGCATCACCGATGGAAATTCTCTTCAACATGAAAAGGATGTACAAATTAATGCTGTTCTTCAAAAAACTCATCATTTAAACCTTTTCAAAAGAAGTTTAATTCTTATTGCTTTAGATGTGGATCAAAAAGTCACCTTAGTAACAGCCCCACATGTCCTGCGTTGGGTAAAAAGTGTACTTTTTGTAGCAAAATTGGCCACTTTAATATTGTTTGCAGAAACAGGAAAGGAGTTAGAATCAATAATATTTCTTCTGTTGAAGATCCTCATGTAAATGTTTCCAACGTTGACATGTCTTTCTTGCAATCTCCATTTGATGATCTTCACATTAACTCAATTCAAAATGTTGATTCTAACCTGTCTATTCCTGAGGAAAATTCTCTCCATTGATTTAGTTGAGCTTGATCTCGACACTACACATGTCAAAGACCCCACTTGCTGTGTAATTGTTGATGGTGTAAAATTGGATATGATGGCAGATTCGGGGGCACCTGTTACCATCATCTCTAATACCTTATTTGATGAAATCTGGAGCAAGAGTGTAACTTTATCTCCTCTTGACATCATTCCCAAAGCCTATAATAGGAAAAGTATTGATATGTTAGGATATTTTATTTCAAGAATTGAATGTTTGGGTAAGTTTACTACTACGAAAGTATATATTGCTATTGATGGAAAACTTATTGTTGGATGGCAAGATTTGGCTAGAATGGGTTTGAAATTGGTTCCTGGTTCTGATACACCAGTTCAAATCAATGAGACCTCAATTTTTAATGTAGTTCATGAGGAAGACTTGGAGATTCAGAATTTAATATCTGAATTTCCGGAGGTTTTCAAAGATTCCGTGGGCTACATCAAAGATTTTGAGCATCTGATCAGATTGAAACCCAATGCCATTCCTGTCTGCCATAAACTGAGGAATGTTCCTTTGAATGTAAGAGATGGGCTTAAAAAAGTCCTAGACAACTTAGTTTCAGAAGGTATTATTGTCCCTACCAATTCTTCTTTATGGGTTAGTCCCATAGTTGTCGTTAAGAAAAAGGATTCCTCGATTAGTTTGTGTGCAGATTTGCGCTCCCTTAATCAAAACATCATTGTGGATTGCCATCCCTTACCTAAAATTCAAGAATTGTTGACAGGCATTTCGGAATCCAAAATTTTCTCACTTTTGGACCTCAAGAGTGCGTACCATCAGATTCCTCTCTCGAGGTCCTCCTCTGAGTTAACAACTTTCATAACTCCTTTCGGGGCATTCAAATATCTCAGACTCCCTTTTGGTTTGGCTTCTGCCGCCAGTGTCTTCCAAAAATTCATGGACACAATTTTGCATGACATCCCAAATGTACAAGCCTATCAGGATGATGTTCTGATTCATTCAAAAAATAGATCAGAGCATTTTAAAGTGTTAAGGAAAGTTTTATCTCGCTTTCAAGAAGTTGGCATAACACTGGGTGTTAAGAAATGTATATTTATGGTTAAAGAACTTGACTATTTGGGTCATAGTATTTCTGCACATGGTATTAAACCGAAGATTTGTTTAACCAGAGCTATTTCCAATGTTGCTGTCCCTAAAGATAAGGATGCCTTAAGGTCATTTCTTGGGCTTGCTGAGTACTATTCACGCTTCATCCAAAATTATTCTCAGTTTGTCCAACCTCTCCGCACCTTACTCAAGAAAGATATTAAATTCATTTGGTCTGAAGAAGCCAACAAGGCTTTTGACACTGTTAAAAAGGTTATTGTTGAAGCACCTGCCCTATCATCATTCAATCCAAGTTTAGAACGTGCCATTGCTGTTGACGCTAGTCAAAGGGGTTTAGGTGCAGTGTTAACTCAAAGAGACTCTTGTAGGGAGAATACTATAGGTTTTGCGTCAAGAGCCTTAAATGTAGCTGAGTCTCATTATAGCACTATTGAAAGAGAAGCCCTTGCCTGTTCCTGGGCAATTGAGAAATTTAAAACATTTATCTGGGGATCTCACTTTATTCTCCTCAGTGATCACAAGCCCTTACTTCATCTTCTCAATGGTAATGGTACAGGCAAGGCTTCTTCTAGATTAGTTCGCATTTTGTCTAAACTACATGAGTACAATTTTACCATTAGACACATTTCAGGTGGCAGTAATTTGCGAGCTGATGCCCTTTCAAGACTTACTTTACTTGAAAATGATGTTGAGGATGATTCCGTTGATGACGTTGAGTGTGTGGTAGCATCCATAGAAGAGTTGGTCCTTTCACCTTTTTGTATATCAGAGACTGAATGGAAGCATAGTTGCTCTGAAGATTCAGTTCTTCTCAGTGTTAAAAATCTAATTGTTTCTTGGTGGCCAAGAATTCGCTCTCTTCCTGCGCCCTTGAAAGTCTTTGCTCAAGTGTCTGGTGAACTTTCCATTGCTAATGATGTCATTTTTAGGGGTGATTTATGTGTCCCTCCTTTAGGTATTAGGAAAACACTTTTTGACTTTGCTCATCAGGGACACCTTGGCGTTGGCAGCACCTCAAGGAAATTGAAGGAACACTTTTGGTGGCCTGGTTTAGATGGGGATGTTTCTAACTGGATTGAGTCTTGTTCTACTTGTCTGGTTTCGGATAAGCACTGGAAGACACCCCTTTTACCTTTGCATACAGTTCCTTTTCCTGCTGAAGCTTGGCAAAAGCTGGCTATTGATTTCTCTGGTCCTTGGGAGGTGTTACCTAGTAATAAACGTTTTATTGTTTCACTAGTTGACTATCATTCTAAGTGGTGCGCTTTTGAGTTCTCAGATTCTCCCACTTCTGTTGCTGCCATTGATTTCCTCAGTAAAATATTTCTCTCTGAGGGTCCCCCTAGAGAATTAGTCAGTGACAATGGCTCTCATTTTTGTTCATCCTCTTTTGAGTCATTTCTTAAGTCATATGATATCAAACATCTTAAAGTGGCACTATACTCTCCTTCATCCAATGGACTAATTGAGAGGATGAATAGGTTTTTCAAGGAGGGAATACAGACCGCTGTGTCTTCTAGTTTGGATGTAGAAAAATTCCTTAGGGGCAAATTATGGTCTTATTTAGTTACCCCTCATAGTACAACTGGTGTTTCCCCTTTCAGACTCCTGAGGAAGAGAAATCCTAATGGGAACATTTGCCCGTCTTGGTTAAAAGACTTGAAAACTAAGGACAACTCTTGTTTAGCTTGCCTTGACAAAGAAATTGTCAAAGCAAATGTTGCTTCTAAGCAATTGACCCAAGAAAGAAATTTTAATTCAAAATTTCTTTCTCCTATTCAACCCTTCCACGTTGGAGACTGGGTCATGATTAAATTTAATAACAAGGTTAAGAAAGGTCTTTCGACCTTCTCCTTACCTACACAGGTCCTTAAATTATCTAAGGGATCTCTTTTTCTTGATGGAAGGGGGTGGTGGAGTAAGCGTGTCATTGTCAGACTCACTCCTGAACAGGCAAGAAAAATTTCCACTACCAAATATGTAAATGAATCGTCCTCTTGTTCCTTTTTCCCTTTAGGTACTACCTCTGACGAAGACACACTTGCTAATTCTTCTTCTTCTTCTCGAATTTCACTTTCTAACTCAAACTTTGTTGCAGATTCTCAGATTGAAGAAACAACATGTGATGCTGCTGTTGACCCTCATGTTGTTGCAACTTCTTCTCTTGTTTCCTCTGACAGGTCTCACAGGAATTGTTCCCTTCCAGCTCGTTTTAAAGATTATTTTCTTTCTTAAATTCTGACTTTTTATTGTCATTTTATTTTCTTTTATTTATGTAAATAGGGAGAAGATGTAAAGTACATGTAAGTTTCTTTGTTTAAATGTCAACATGGCACGCTACGGCGCGCTCATGTCTTAGCATCCGCTCAGTGTTCCATCATGATGCACGCACTTTTGAAGAGAATGTTTCTCTTCAAAAGTGCGTCCCTCGAGTCAATGCTGTACACAGTTATTGATAAGCAGTTTGTGTCAGTTGTTCTATGGTCTTGACTTGGACAGGCTGCGCTCCTGTAATCTGCTGTATTATGCTCGAATAAAGTATTTCCTGATACTTTCACCATCTGCTTCCTGCCTCATCGCTTCTCTACAGCAACCTGCAAATAACCCTTCACTGCCCGTAATCAGTAAACATACCCTGACCCATACTAAGGGGGCCATGTCATCTACTGCCCGGTTACTGTCCCAGCTGGTAGAAAACTCTGGGAATCCCTCCACTAGTTCCTCCTTGTCCTCCCCTGGGCCCCACTGAGCATGTGACATTCCATCGTTGCAGACTTGAAGACACAGGTGGATGCCATTGCTGCTGAGCCAGAGAAGCGGGTGTGCAGTAAGAAGGACACGGAGGGTGAGAAGGGAGAAGCTGCCGTGAGCATGGATGTGCCCAAGGTGGCGGTTGCACTAAAGAAAGGTGAGGGGGCATCAGAAAAAAGGGGCTCTGCTCCTTTAAAGGGGATTAATGGGCAGGAAACCATCCTTTCCAAGTCAGGAAAGCTAGCCTTAGTGGAACAAAAGGAAACATCTGAAATTGAGGCCTTGAGGAGGTTTTGTTGCTGATTCACACAAAAAGAAGGGAGATTGAAGCTAGCGAAAAGAAGGGGAAAGGATCAACAAAGATCCGTAGACCCAAGGTGGAGGAGAGTATAACTAATTGGCTGTTTGGGTTTTATGTATACATGACTGTAATTTAGAAAGGAAGGCAGAGTTTGTGGCCTCCATAATATTTTACGCCAACAAGATCTTTAAGGCTCATCACGTTTGTAGTGGCACAAGGTTGGGGAACCTGACATTGGGTGGGATCAAATAGAAGTGTATATATGGCTACAGTTAGTCAATAATGAGACCCATTTGAAACAGTCCTTTCATCAGCATCACTCTGGCGGGAATCTCTTTGGGCCATCAACACAAATGCGTGCACATGTCCAGTGGGGGAGGGGGGAGGAGGGGGGGCGTGCAAATTCAAGCATGTGTGCTCCTTTTGCAGGCTTGCATTGCACCCAGAATTTAAATGTATCATAAAGTCAAAAGAGAAGGGAAAGGGCCCTGTCAAAACCTACCGTTAGTTGGACGTTGCCACACCGATTAGGACGAACAAGCTGCTGCCTGTGTTTTTCCTATACCCAAACAAGAAGGCTGCACAAACATTACATTTTGGTTTTTCTCATGGCTTTCAGATCCCAGCCCCAGGGGTTGCTCTCATCTCTCTCGGCAAAAACCAAATCTCTATCCAGTCCCATGCTAGCGTGGTGGACAAAAGAATAGTGGATAAAATAGCGGTCCCATTTCCATATCCCCTGCTGGAGGCATTGGTATGCTTGCCACTGGGCATCGTACCCATAGAGGGGCTGAGCCAGCAGGGGCGGCTCCTCCACTTGGGGGCAGGAGCGTTACCCCACTGCTTTCTCGCAGTGTGAGAAGCAGAAACATAAAATGGTAATAAATACAATTTTATGTTTCTGCTTCTCGCACTGCGAGAAAGCATAAGGGTTTGGTTGCTGGCAGGCAGGTGGGCAGGGCTGCTCTGTGAGCAAGGCTGGGCAGGGGAGGAGTGGTATGCCCACTCCTGAGTGCACATGGCTGGTTTGCTCGGCCCTGTGGGGTCGCCCAAACCAGTCACGCACACTCTGCCCTTCTGCATGCAGGCTGCAATGCAGCCTACATGGAGAACATGGCCGGACCATTAGCCTACAGGCTAGGCAGCGTCCTGACCAATCACAAGACTGCTTGTAGCATTGTGATTGGCTTAGGGGTGGGACTGGGAGCCTAGCTGCCTGCTTCCTGTTCCTGCCAGAGGCAGGAGAGGAGCAGAGACAATGCGGGACCCGCCAGCGGGAAGGTAAGTTAAAAAATGTTTTTATTAATAAATTAAACCCCCCCTGCATGACCCCTCTCTCCCTGCGCGACCCCCTCTCCCTGCGTGACCCCCTCACCCTGCGCGACCCCCTCTCCCTGCGCGACCCCCCTCTCCCTGTGCTACCCCCCTCTTCCCACACTACCCCCTCCTCTCCTCGGGCGACCCCCTCTCCCCAGGGAAACCCTCTCCCAGCGCAACACCCTGTCCCCATACGACTGCCCCTCCCCGCTTGGAGACCTCACATCCCCCATACGCCCCGCCTCCATGCGCACCCCTTGCATCCCACCCACAAGTCATGCCGTCCGGGACTGCTAGCCAGTTCAGACTGGTCCATAATCTGTCTGCCCCAGAGGACAGTCTGTCAATAACATGATAGATCCCCATGTTTACTATACCAGACATTCATGATATTAAGGCGACTTGGACCTGGCGCCATCCTTGCCAATACAGACATTCAGTCTGCCTTCTGCTTCTTGGCTGTGCACCCTGAGGATTATGACCTTCTGGGTTTCCCTAAGAAGGGTGGGTTCTATCATGGCATGTGCATGTCAATTAGTGTTGGGCTGAACTCGCAAAATGTGACTTTGTGGAAATCTGCAGAGTTATATAAAATAATCAGTGAGTTTCTATGCAGTGTCCTCCTCACGCCCGGAACTCATGCTAGGGGATGCCAAATCTCACTTGCACTCGCCAACCTACTGTCCTGGATCCCTGCAAGAGAAAAAATTCTGTCACACGACGATTGGCAGAGTTTGTCCGGAACTCTGCATTGCAAGAGTAACGCAGAGTCATCAAAATTCCATCAATTATGCCGGCGGACTGGAATAGTTCACCCACCCCTAATGTCAATGGGCTGTTTCCTATCTTGCACCTATTTTGAACAATCTATTTTGGTTGTGGATATTCACTGAGTGAACAGGGTGTCAGAATGTCATTCACTACCTGGACCACTTCCTCTTCCTGGGCCCACCAGGTTCATTGGGAGCTTTCATCGCACTGCTCGAGACTCCACTCGCTGCTAACAAAACTGTTGGACTAACCATCTACATTACCTTCCTGGGCATCTTGATTGACTCCATGGCTGGCGAATGCCGCATTCCACATGAACAAAAACAAGTGCAGTCAGTGAGCCAACCGACACGGTACAGGTGCGCAATGTAGTGAAGTTGTACCAGCTTCAGGTGCTGGTGGGTCAGCTTAATGTTGCTCTTAGGATTATTAGCATGGTGAACCTCTTCTCCAGATCCATAGCTCGATCAATGGTAGACTTAACGAAGAAGCACCACCTCACAAGGCTACCTGCTGAAGTCAGGGAAGATCTAAGAATTTGCTGCTGTTTTTGGAACTGTTCAGTAGCTCGGTGGTCTGGCTAACACCATTAATTTTTAATAAGGCACTAGGTCTGTACACTGATGCATGGGCAGTGTGGGTTTTGATGCGATTTTATGTACTCACTGGTACCTGAGGATTGGCCACCGGCATTGGTAGAGGGAGGCGTGACCAAAAATAGTACCTTCCTGGAATTATTCCTTAATAACATGGCAGTCACTCCTTGCTCAGAAGCGATGAGGAATAGCAGTGTCATCTTCTGGTCACACACTATGTCAGTGATTGAGGCCATTAATAGGCAGGGGGCTCCTGAAGGCTAGTTCTGAGTCTAATGAAACACTTGGTTCTCCTCTGCCCGAAACATAACATATTTAAAGCCATACATGCCCCTGGAATTCATAATAACACAGCTGTTGCTTTGTCTCCCTCCTAGGCTCAAGATTTTGGGGGTTTCCAACCGCATGCAGCACTGAAGATGATGGTGGTCCCAGAGGATCTGTGAAATACTGGTGTCCTGCCCTGCCTGATTTGGTTGCAGCTTCGTTAACAAAGTGCACGCAGGTGGCCTACTATAGAGCTTTCCAGAGCTATCGGGGGTTTTGCGGGACAATCATTCTTTCTCAGGTGATGCCCTAGGCCTTTTTTGGGAAGACCTAACAGGGTAGGCTAGTGTCCTCCGCTGGGGCTCACGTGTAGGCTATTAATTTATTTGTTTATTTTGGTATCTTGATATCGCGCACAACTCACTCCCGAAGGAGTATCTCGGTGCTGTGCTGATCATGATAAGGCGCACACACATTCTAAAACAGCCGGGTTTTTAGCATCTTCTAAAAGTTTGTAAAGTCTGGGCAGCTACGAAGATGAAGCAGGAGTTTGTTCCAGTGATATGGAGCCATATAGGAAAAAGATCTACCCCCGAATCTTGAGGAGCAGATGCGTGGGGTGAGCAAAAACGCTTGATTTGAGGATCTTAGTTGCCTAGATGGCAGATAATAGTTGAGGTGTGATGTAGACAAGAGGGCCTCATGAAGAGCTTTATGTGTCAAACAGCAGAGTTTAACAACAACCCTCTTTCTGATGGACAGCCAGTGCAATTTCCTTAGGATAAGTGTGGAGGAAGAGCGTGCAGGAAGGTTGCAAATCAGCCATCTGGCTGTATTCTGCACTACTTGCAATTTAGTTTATGTTCCCACCAATAAAGTATTCCCATAATCTAGGCGACTGGTTGTGAGGTTAAGTTACAAAACTTACAGGGACATGAGCAATAGGTTCTTGGTGAGAAAGGCATGCACGGATTAGACCAGGCTGAGACCAGTGTCCAAGAACTGTAGGAGGCAGCTTGAGGTGCATAAACTCACCACTATTTCAGTCAATTTAAACAGGATGTTCAGCTTGCCATATGAGGTAGCGCTGTTTTCGGCCCCATTTGCAGTGGCTTCCTCCCCCGCCCTTAGAATGGGTGAATTGGATAAGCAATTCCAAGCAGGATCTGTCTGGCCACCTAAAATGGCTGGATACCCTCATTGTCCAGGATAAATTGATCATCAGGCTCAGAAGGTCCAAAATGTACCAGGTTGGTAAAGGGGCCCACATTGACCTTCAGGCTGCTATGGTACTGTTGGATCTGTCCAGTGGCCAGTCTGAGGTCCACCGTGCTCTATGACCAGAAATAGGGTTAGCTGCTTTATTTATTCATTTAAAATGGTGATTGCCTTTCACACTACCAGTTCTCAGCAGTCTTCGCCTCTGCCCTCAATGCTATTGGAGCTGCTCTGTTCAGGTATTCTTCCCATTCATTCAGAATAGTGACTGCAACCTTTACGATAGGTGCAGGCCTACGACAGCAGGAAGGTAAACGATCGGACGGTAGTAATCTTACTCTTTCAAATGTTACTTCCGACAAGGATAGCTATAATTCTTTTTCCTTTATTATGCAGGTTGTTAACCTGCCTCTCTTTCCTTTTTGTTTTTTTAATAGAAATGCCCTCCAAACTCATGTGGGTCAATGGTCACTCAGCTGCAGAAGATGGTGGAGGATCCAAAGACGCCATGAGGGACTCCAATTCCCAGACCTTATTGTTGTGTCTTTGGGTAGTAATGAAAAGGGAAAAGTTGGGCAGAAAGGAAGTGAGGGAATCCATTCTGAGGGAGTTTGCTTGGTTGGGTTGATCATTCCCAGGTGTCCTCACTGCATGGTCTCACGTGATACCTTAAAGCAACATGGACTCCTCTCAGGGATAGCAGGTTTTCCACCAAATACTTCTTAGGACAGAACTGATGGGATGGATAGAAAGGGACTTGGAGGCATAGGCTCACGGTTAACCAGAGCGGGGTAAACAACTCTCGCCCCTGCTCTCACATCCTATGCCCCCTTTTTGGCAGCATGGTGTCCGTGGGGAAGACCATGGCAGGTGGTCAAGGGCACCAAGAATTGGGGCAACCCCTCTGGGATACTCGTGGTTTCACCTTTGTGGTCCACGCAGGTGAGCAAAAGGAAGGAAATTCAGTCCATAGTGCTGTGACATCTTAGGGAATGCATCTTTAGTAAAGGTATGTGCTCTACAATCATCAATATTTTGATTGCCTATTTTCCTAACTGTGTAGAATGCAGATTGTTTACCATGCACTTTAATTGGTTTATCTTTGATAAATTCTGCAATTGTTTACATTTGCTGTATGTTTTTACGACCATCCGGTTTGTGTTGTGCTGAGTCGATTGAATAGAAGGGGGGCAGCTATTCTTCATCTTCAAGGGATGTTCACACTGGCTTCAGGGATAGTTTCACAGTTAACCAGTGTAGAGCAAAGGGCTCTAGCCCCTGCTCTTCCTCTGTCCCCTTTTTGGCAGCATGGTGTTTACGGGGGGGGGGAAGTGGAGATAGGACAGGCAGTCTCAACACGACCTCCTGCCATATTCCCACCTCCCTCTGCAAACACCAAGCTGCCAAAAGGGGGCAGATGAGTTGGGACCACCTCTCAGGGATACTGGTGGTTTCAGGGTTGGATTGGGATTGAAAATCGTCCCGGGCACGCAAAAAAAAAAATCGGCCCACATTTGAATAATGCCTTTCCTCAAATGACTGCTTCGTCGTAATCTTTTAATCATGTAATCCTATAAAAATAAAGAGGGGGCGCGGTTCGGGGAGAGAATGGGGTAAAAAATAATTTACACAGTAGTTTACACTGCTGAAATACACCTGGAAACAAGTGAGGCCACTTTTGCTCAGGCCCCCTGCCCCTACTCAGTATGCACACGTTAATAGGACGGCCAGTGAGAGAAAAGGAGTGATACCTCTGCCTATTGCTAAACAGGAGGTAACGAGCGCCCATCTGCCTATAGAAAAGCCACCCAGACACCCACTGGGCCGCTGGCTGTTCGAACAATAGAGACAGCGCCCAAATCGGCCCCCAGGCTGCTCAAAAAAGCAGCCCACAGCAGGGACCCGGACACCAGCCCCTCGGGCATTGCCCGAATGCCCGCGTTACTAATCCGACGCTGTGTTTCACCTGTGTGGTGCGGGCAGGCGAGCAGAAGACCGACAATTCCGTTCTCAGTGCTTTTACACCTCGTGGAAAGTCTCTTTTGGAAATAAATATGTGTGCTACAATCAACACTATTTTGATTGCCCCTCTTCTTAAACACGTAATATCACTAAGAATACCTGCTAACATTGCACCCCGGGGTCAACTGGACGACATGTAGCACAGACCCTGGAGCTGCCGACTCACGGGGTGCGTGTCCAGGGGACTCACAATGAGGCCCTTAGCAGGCCACTCCTCTACAATACAGATTAAATCTTTGTCAAATTGAAATTTGTACAGGAAAATAATTTGCATACCTTTTCTAGCATTGAAATATGACGCAAGTACAGAAGTGGTGTGAATCACACTCTATTAAGCTTGGATGGCTTCTGTTACTGTGAAAATTAACAACCTAAGTATTAAGTATAGAGAACAGCATTGAACAGGAAGTCTGTGAATCTTTGTAACTTTGAAAAGAGCAAAAACAGGAAGTTCACAAAACTGTGCTGCAAAAGAAAGTTCATACACCCTTACTAAAGTGTATGTAAGGCAACCCACAGACCATAATAAAACACAACAACTAAATGATGAATACCATCCAGTCTTTTGCATGCTGTTTCACCAAACAGCTCAATTCACCCGCATTACCTGCATGTCTCAGCCAGAACGTATTTCACAGGACCATGGGGCAAGCAGGAGTTACTGGGCCCAGCCATAGGGGTTGAAGCCTTTTCTACTGGGGCCCGACCTACTAAAGATCTTAAGTAACGGGGCCAAGGAATACCCCTTTCAGCACTTGACTCTCAGTGGCAGAGTGGGTCATGCAGCCCAAGGCTCTTTGAAGCAGAAGGTAGGTTTGAGGTATACACAGGCTCAAGATTCAAGGTACAGACTGAAATGGCAATAACGCCGCCCCTCCATGTCACACAAGAGTCGCTGACTTCGGTGCTCACACTGCAACATGCTGCAATGCACGGTGCTCCCCCTCCTGGTGACAAGGGGATCATCAACTTTGGCAATGTCTTAGAGAGGGACTTGATCCTGTGAGAGGCACGCTGCAAGGGAGATCTATGCCACGAGACGGAGTATGGTCTTTGGACAAAGAGGATGACCATGGACATGCACCGAAGAAACCTAGAGGTCACACACTGCAGAATGCTTTGCTGTCGGGATCATGAGGAAGAGAATCATCCTCGGACCTGGAGAGTGTGAAAGAAATAGCGGCCTTTGAAAAGGACGCGGCAGATCTGCAGACCCCCTTGTTGGCTAGGATGGTTAATATCCTTTTGGAAACTCCCAGTTACCTTCATATTTTAGGTGGGGATTTCAATGATGTTTTGCAAATATAGTTGGATCGTTCTGTGGTACATACTGAGTACCCACAAACTACCCCCCCCCAGCCCGATTTGTGGAAACACTGGGGCTGCCTGATGTATGGAGACATAAGCACCCGCATGACAGGCAATATTCTCATTTTTCTGGGGTGCATGGGGCCTACTCCCGGTTGGATTATATGTTTGTGCCTGACGGTGAAGTGGGAGAGGTGACCGGAGCAGAATATCTGGTGTGAGGATTGTCTGACCACTTCCCTCTCCTTCTGCAGCTGGGAGCAAAACCCAGATCTCCTGCCACGGGATGGAAGCTACGTGCATGGGACTTTCGAGATTGGGGCATGGATAGTGGCATTAGGGTAGACATCGAACTCTTCTCCATGGAAAATAAAGTCTTTAAAAAATCACACTATGGGAAGATTATAAAACCGTCATGAGGAACAGCGCACAAAATCTGGTTTCTCAAAACAGAGAAGTGGGAAGTAGCAGAACTGGAAAATCTAGATTGGTAAATCACCTGGCGGAATGGTCCATCGCCTTACCTGACACTCTGCTTTTTAGACAGTTGGAGGTTCTCTGTAAAGAATACAATGATTTGGCGCAGGACAGGGCTCGAACTCTGAGACTGGCAACATTGCACCGGTTGTACGAGGTGGGGGACAAGGCCGCAAAACTTCCAGTCTGACTTAGCAAAAAATAATTAGAAGCATGATGGGTATGTAGTATCGGGGACAACGAGGGGACAGTATATGCCACAGACACCCAGGTTGTCTAGGCATTCGGTAATTATTA
The DNA here is from genome assembly GCF_964263255.1 of Lissotriton vulgaris. Taxonomy (NCBI): domain Eukaryota; kingdom Metazoa; phylum Chordata; class Amphibia; order Caudata; family Salamandridae; genus Lissotriton; species Lissotriton vulgaris. The sequence goes on from NC_141687.1 coordinate 397,064,673, forward strand.
CAATCATTTTACGAGCCTCGACCCCTGTGAGACTCTGCTGCAATTACTCAATACTTTGCCGGTATTCCGACCCCGATACTGGGTGCTGAGGTTGTGGCACCCTTAGGAGAGGACCTCACACTTGGTGAGATACAAGCAGTGGTTGTCAAATTAAAGACTGGAAAGACGCCAGGGCCCAAAGGCATCCCTGCTGAGTTCTATCAGCATTATCTTGATATTCTGGGACCTCATTTGTTAAACCTATTTCAGAAGTTGGGTGAAATTGGCACTCCACGCCCCTCCCAACCACAGGACAGCTACCATAATGGTTATCCATAAGAAGGGCAAACCACGAGACAGTTGCAAATCATATAGCCTGAGCTCACTCTTAAGTACTGAGGTTGAAATTCTGCCCATGATACTGGTGAAACGTCTGCTGCAGGTCATCACTCCCCTCATTCATATGGACGAATCTGGGTTTATGATGGCTTGTTCTACCCGGCTGAACCCACATAGAACCCACAGCTGGATGTCAGAAGTTAAGACCTGAACTGTCCCTCACGTTTTCTTATCCCTAGACACGGAGAAAGCATTTGACGCGATACACTGGCCATTCTTAGAAGGGACACTAATAAAATTTGGTATTGGGCCTAAATTTAGGAACTGTATATCAATATTATATCAAGAGGCAAAAGCCGCCAGGAAAGTTAATGGTTTGTTGTCCTCTGAATTTCTCATTGGCCAAGGAGCACAACAGGGGTGTCCTCTTTCCACCCTCCATTTTGCCCTCACAGTGGAATTCCTGGCTTGCAAAATCCGAGTACATCCTGACATTTGAGGCTTCCAAACCACAGACGCTGACAGTGTGGAGGAAAAGATTTCCCTGTGTGCAGATTACATCCTGCTTTACATGACCAAACCCCCAAATTAATTGGGACAAGTCTATGATATATTCTCCGGGCCATGTGTGAGAATGGGCAACATGAGTCATGGTGTGGACCCGTAAGGTTACAAAAGAGACACCTCTGTGGCAAGGGACATGGCTGCCCGAGATAGGCAAATTGCAGGGATTTGGAGCTTGGGATTTGATTTGAATCTCCACTATTGGTGATATTCTGGAATGTGGGGAGCTTAAATCTCTGTCAACCTTTCATACAGATTACTACTTACATCAATCCAAGGTTTTTAAATATGCACAGTTATGGCACGCTTGGCTGGCTGAGGGTCTGACAGCCATCGAGATGCCGGAGTATGCACCATTGGTGGGGAGACTGTTACAAGAGGAACTCACTAAAGTGGCTATATCACTCACCTATAAAACATTGAACAACAATATACTCGATAACCTGTGCACCCTAAGGGAGCAACGGGTATGGGATATGGGAGAATGAGAAGATATTGACTGGGAGGCATCACTTATGCATCCTAGAGAAGTCCCGGTTGTGCCTTAGGCAGTACAAAATCCTGCATAGGGCATGCTATGACAGGGATAAGCTCCACAAGATGGGTAAAGGCAGAATCCCCGACAAGCCTTTGATGTAAAACAGCTAGAGGGGACTTTATGCATACAGTATGGGGTTACTCCCATATCCAAAGGTACAGGACTGAGATTCTGGGGGAGCTCGGTAAAGTCCTGGAGGTTATATTTCCATCAGAGCCCGCATAAGTTAAATTGGGTATCCTTAATGACATAGATCTACCTAGGGCCCAACTTCTTTTTAGCACCATGGGGTTAGTGGTCACCAAGCATGATTTGGCAAGAAGGTGGGTGTGGCTGAAGTTCCGACTGTCAAGGAATGGAAAGGTGAATGGATCTATATATGGCTACCAAAAAGGTTACATATGCCACTAGGTTTTGCTGCCAAAAACTGCACAAAATATGGGGCCAGTGGATTAATTATAATGGACTGGATTTTGTTGATGTTTTTACAAGCTCCTCAATAGATCCTTGAACAAGTGCTGGCCATATGACGCCCCGGTGTTGAGTGGCCTCCACATAAATGTAGTGCTCCGTTCAGAAAGGGGGATGAAAATATGTTTGCATGTGATGTATTATTGTGTTGCCCATGTACCATCTTACATATAGAGATGTACCACTGTTTGACTCTCATACCACTGCTGTTGTTATTTGTATTCCATGTTGGGTAGGATGAAAAAATACAAAATACAAATATATATATTTTTTAAATGTTTCCCTGTTCCACGGTGCCAACCTCATCAGTCCCACCATCTGAGCCCAGGCCTCACTGACCAGTAACATTTCCAGGATTCAAAGAGACCTGTGATATTCACATGGGACACTCTGCTCCCCTTCCTTTAGTGTGTATGTTCCCAAACCTCCTCGCAGAAATGTCAGAAATACACATCTCCTGTCTGTGGGTGCAGTTCTCACCTCTCCTAAACTCTCCAGGTCCTGTTTTTACAAAGCAGAAACCACAGGCCTCCATGTTATGTACCATTCACAGCCACACACATACACCCCAGCATGCCCATGCAAGTGTCATTCTGTCCGTTCTGCACACAATACGTACAGGCCAAGGGTGAGTTAAGTACACAGCCACAGAACTTTACATGAAGGGGCCAGGTGGCACACATGTTGTGATACAAGAAAAAAGGCCTACTGACTCACTATGAAACACAAAACCGGTACACTGCCACCACCGTGCTTGTGTCATTTGACTTCTAGTAAGGGCAGTAGCCCTCTAACATCACAAGGTTAACACTTGGTGCGCCCCTCCCTGTCCAACTAGACCACATTACCACGAGACAGACATGAGTCTTGGTGCACATGCATGATCCATGTCCGCCCGCGACCAAAACTCTATGCCAGGGGTCCTGATATGCATGGAGTTGGGTCACTGGGTTTCCATCACCACGCAGGCGACTTATCTGTCACAAAAGTCTCTACCATTCATTGCTCTTTTTAGCCATTCAAATGTATGTTGCGTCTTTGGGCGTTTGGTGCTGTTAAAAAACAGGAATAGTTAATACATTGGCTAGCGACTCCACTGTCCCACAAGCCACTGCCTGTGGTACACCCGCTCACTCCGACAAACAGTTGGAACCAAAAGCATTTTACAAACCCCCATCGAGCCATCTGCAGACAATTCAGCTAAGGACATAATTGTCAAACCATCCTTGCTGCATACACTTAAAAATCACACCTATGAAACAGAAAAACATTCATATTCATCAGCGTTTCAGTTTCAACCCTTTGTTGGGTAGCTGTAGCGCTTTAGAAATGAAATAAATAAATAAAAATAAATAAATTACAAAATTCAAATGATCTTTTTTTGTGAAAAGGAAGAAAAGAAGTAACAAAGTGCCTCATGTACAACCTCTTTTAGCATTCGCAAACCCTCTTATTCAGTAAGTGCCAAAACTCTTTTTAAAATATACAAAGCTCATTTAATGATTTGGAAAAATATTTTCTGAATCATTAACTGAGTTTAGGGAAGCATTACGAATTGTTCTTTGGAAGGGGAATGTTAAGGACGTCCCTTCCAAATGCCAATTCCTTGTTGGTCGTGGTAATGTTTGGGGCCTAAAATCCAGCAACAAAACACTTATATTCTACTACCACCTTGAAGAAGGTGGTAACCTTTTAGCAAATTGCAAGGAGTCCCTTTGTGATTGTTTTAAAACATTTTTAGGAATAGGCAGCGGTCCACAGGACCACTGCTCACTGATTATTAATACACCATGTTTGTAAAACACGTCATTTTTCTTTTTTAAATGCATTCCATTTTCAATGTAGGAAAAGGGACTGCATAAAAAAATGCTATATTGAAAACCAATCACAGGCATGGTGGTCTTTTGACCCTAGCAGGCCACCATGCCTGAGATTGTTGCCAATAGTAGTGGTTCACTATTTGCAACCTAGCTCATTAATATTTGTGAGATAAGTTGAATTGTGACCCACAACAATTCTGTACTTTGTGAACCAAACTATTAATACATAGGTCAGCTCACAAAATACAAATGCATTGTGTAAAAATCAATGTGCAAATTACAACCACTTTTACCAAATACATTTTTTGTATGAGTACACAAATGTATATTGAAAGACCCACATTCCATCTGTCTTCAAAGGACCTTTATGGCTTCCCATAGTAGGAGGTATTCCAACAATGCATACAGCACTTTTGGTCAGGCCTTAAGCCACCTGAAAACCTATATTCAACTCTAGCAACAATCCAGTGGGGGTTGTTAGTTCAACAGGGCATTGGTATTTGTTCCCCATAATGTAGGATATCAAAATTTAGTGGGACAATCTCTTCTCCGGGTCAGTAGAGAGAACAGATAGCTAGAATACAGGCAGGGTGTGAAGTGTAGCTCTCAATCAAATAAAGATCCGAAGAGATGCAGGATAGTAGAAATAATCCTTTGTAATTTATTTGATAAGTAAAGTAGCAAGATACAGGAGCACGTCTGCATCCACAGAAGACCAACAGCTGAATGCCTAATGAATTCAGTTAACATTCAATGGCTAATTATCATCTTGAGTGATGCACTTTTAAAGAGAAACATTCTCTTCAAAAGTGCGCACCACAGAACATATGTACATCACCTAAGAAACAACATGGAAGAAATGCTAACACTTACTAATACTCTACATCTTCTCCCTTCCATACATAAATAAGTAAAGAATTGATGAAAGACAAAAGAAGTTCAAGAAAAATAATAATCTTTAAAACGTGAGGGAAAACAACAATTCCTATGCATCCTCGGAGAAACAGTTAAACAAGCATTGGAAGTGCTAGGGGTTACGCAAGCATTAGAGGTACTAGGTGTAATGTGAGAATCAACACTAGATTCAACATCCACACTAGTACTAACATCAGATGTGCAGACATTTTGAGAAGTAAATAAGCAACTATCATCAGAAGATGTTCCTAGGGGAAAATAAGAACAAGAAGGAACATCAACAGAATGTTTAGTTGTACAAATCTTTTTAGCTTGTTCAGATGTGAGCTTAACAATTACTTATACTTAGTTGTCGGGATCCATCATTAGGTGAAGTTATAGATATGGAAAAAAGTGTGGAAAGATCTATAGTTTCTTTGAGATGTATCTCTGATGGCAATCTTTCACGTACTGATAATGAGATACAAGTTAATGCTTTATTAACAAAGAACAAACCAGTGAAGCTTTTTCAGAAAAAGTCTAATGCATATTGTTTCAGATGTGGCTCTAAAACGCACCTCAGCAATAGTCCAATTTGTCCAGCTTTGGGTAAAAAATGTACATTTTGCAACAAATTTGGTCATTTCAACATGGTTTGTAGAAATAGAAAGTCTATTCATGTTAACATGCTTTCCACACTTGAAAATGATAATGTTGATATTTCTGATGTTGCTATTTCTTCTCTTAAATCGAGTTTACATGATGTTCACATTAATACTGTTGATAATTCAAAAAAGAAAATATTGTCTATTGATTTAGTGGAGACATCAACAGACAATATTCGTGTTAAAGATCCGACATGTGATGTATATGTTGATCACATTAAGATGGATATGATGGCTGACTCTGGGGCTCCTGTAACCATCATTTCTGATGTTTTATTTAATACACATTGGAGCAAGAGAATACAACTTTTACCTTTAGATATTGTTCCAAAAGGATATGGAGGTAAGGACATTGATATGTTGGGTTATTTTATGTCCAATATTTCATGTCTGGGAAGGTGTACTTCCACAAAGGTTTATGTGGCCATAGATGGAAAGTGTATTGTGGGTTGGCAAGATCTGGCCAAAATGGGATTAAAATTAGTACCAGGTTCAAGAACACCTGTACAGATAAATGATACCCCAATTTTTGAGATAAATGACAATGAAAACAAAGAAATTCATGACTTAATCTCTGAATTTCCTGAGGTTTTCAATGAATCTGTTGGACATATTAAAAATGTTGTACACTTGATTAGATTAAAACCAAATGCAATCCCTATTGTCCACAAAATAAGAAATGTACCATTGAATGTCAGGCATGAATTAAAAAAAGTCTTAGATAATTTGGTATCTGAGGGCATCATTGTGCCCACTAATTCTTCACTTTGGGTCAGTCCCATAGTCGTCATTAAAAAAAAGGACTCAAGTATCCGTTTGTGTGCGGATTTATGTTATTTAAACCAAAATATAATTGTGGACTGTCATCCATTGCCAAAAATACAAGAGTTGCTTACAGGTATTTCTGAGTCGAAGTTCTTTTCACTGCTTGATCTCAGAAGTGCGTATCATCAAATTCCCCTCACAAAGTCATCATCTGAACTTACTACATTCATAACTCCATTTGGGGCGTTTAGATATCTACGACTTACCTTCGGTTTGGCATCCGCTGCCAGCGTATTCCAAAAGTTTATGGCTACGATATTAAATGACATTAAGAATGTGCAGGCTTATCAGGATGATGTCCTGATACATTCTAAGGATAAGTCTGAACATTTAAAAACCTTAAGGAAGGTATTATCTCGGTTTAAAGAGGTTGGCATAACTCTTGGAAAGAAGAAATGCAGATGTATGGTCAAAGAGTTGGATTATCTCGGACATAGCATTTCTCTAGAAGGTATTAGACCTAAAGTTTGTTTAACAAAAGCTATTTCGGATGTTCCTGTTCCCAAAGATAAGGATAGATTAAAATCATTCTTAGGTTTAGTAGAGTATTATTCTCGTTTCATACAAAATTACTCACAAATAGTTCAACCTCTTCGTATGTTACTTAAAAAAGAGGTAAAGTTCATAATGTCTGATGAAGCCAACTGTGCTTTTAATCTTGTGAAGAAAGTTATTATTGAAGCACCAGCCTTGTCTTCATTCAACCCAAATTTAAAAAATGCATCATTTCAGTACATGCAAGTCAGAGAGGTTTGGGGACAGTACTTTGTCAACAGGATGGATACAAAGAATATACTGTGGGTTTTGCATCAAAATCTCATAATAGTGCTGAATCAAACAACAGTACTATCGAGAGGGAGGCTCTTGCCTGTTCCTGGGCCATAGAAAAGTTCAAGATGTATATTTGGGGATCACATTTTATACTTCTTAGTGACCACAAACCACTTTTAAATCTTCTTAGTGGTAACGGACCAGGTAAGGCTTCTGCCAGATTGGTTAGGATTTTGTCAAGTCTTCATGAGTATAACTTCACGATTAAACATATTTCAGGAGGAAAACATTTAAGAGGGGATGCTCTTTCGAGACTTACTTTTGAGAATGTTGATGATAGAAAATGTGAAGAAGATGAAATAGAGTGTGTAGTAGCTTCAATAGAGTAACTAGTGTTATCATCTTTTTCCATTTCTGAAGTTGAATGGCTTAAAAGCTATTCTAACGACACAGTTTTAGTTTCTGTAAAAAATTTGATTGTTTCAGGTTGTCCCAAAATTCGTACTCTACCTGCTTCCTTAAAAGTTTATTCACAAATTTCAGAAGAACGTTCAATTATCAATGATATTTTTTTCAGAGGAGATCTATGTGTCCCTCCCTTTGACATAAGAAAAAGAATTATTGAATCACCTCATCAGGGACATTTGGGAATTGGTGGTACTTCTAGGAAAATAAAGGAACATTTCTGGTGGCCTGGGCTTGATAAAGATGTCACCTTATGGATTGATCAATGTTCCACATGTTTAGTATCGGATAAACATTGGAAAGTACCTCAGTTGCCCTTACATACTGTTCCTTTGACAAAGGAAGCTTGGCATAAATTAGCCATTGATTTTTCAGGTCCCTTCGTTGTTTTACCCAATAACAAACGATACATCATTGCATTAATTGATTATCATTCTAAATGGTGTGAATTTGATTTTTGTGAGAACCCAAATTCATTAACTGTTGTTCAATTTTTAAAAAGAATATTCCTTTCTGAAGGTCCACCTAGAGAAATTGTAAGTGATAATGGCTCACATTTTTGTTCATCTATGGTTGAAAGTTTTTAAAAATGTCATGATATTAAACATTTGAGGGTGGCTCTTTACTCGCCTTCCTCAAATGGCTTAATAGAAAGAATGAACACATTTATTAAAGAGGGAATACAGACCGCTATTGCCTCTAACGTGAACGTGGAGGAATTTCTTAGAAGGAAGCTATGGTCTTATTTGGTCACTCCTCATTGCACAACAGGCATTTCTCCTTTTAGGCGACTTAAGAAACGCAATCCTAATGGGAACATTTGCCCGTCCTGGATCTTAAAATTAATGACAATTTTTGTTTGGCTTGTGAAGTTGCAAGAGTGCAAGTTTTGGTAAAATGCCACTTTCCCTCGTCGCCAAATGTGAAGTGTAGCCCTCAATCAAATAAAGATCCGAAGAGATGGAGGATAGTAGAAATAATCCTTTGTAGTTTATTTGATAAGTAAAGTAGCAAGATGCAGGAGCACGTCTGCATCCACAGAAGACCAACAGCTGAATGCCTAATGAATTCAGTTAACATTCAATGGCTAATTATCTCGAGCGATGCACTTTTGAAGAGAAACATTCTCTTCAAAAGTGCGCGCCACAGAACATATGTACATCACCTAGGAAACAACATACAAGAAATACTAACACTTACTTATACTCTACACAGGGCTGCCTAATAGTTTCATGGGACCTATATCAATAAGGCAATCCCCATCTTAAGAATCAAGCTGAACTTTTACCCAAGAGTATGGTTCCAATAAGATTCAATTGCAGTCCTGATCTTCTAGTTCAAATTAAGATAATCACTAACAATGATATCCGGAAGACCAAGGTTAAAATTTGCAGATGGTCTTCAAGATGGCTGTCTTGTCTCTTCCAGATCTAGTTGTCGGGATTTTCTTGGATGGTTGAACAGCAGAAATGCTTTTTTGCGCTTCACCATAGAAATTGCCGGCGACAGTTTGGCCTTCCTCGACCTTATGATCAAGGCTACAACTACTGGATTACAGTCAAAACTGTATAGGAAGCCTATGTCCAGAAATTCCCTCCTGATGTATGACAGCCATCATCCCAAATCGTTACGGGATAATCTGCCTTTCGGGCAATTTTTACGGGTACAAAGAAATTGCTCTATTGGCCCAGCTTTTGAAACACACTCAGCCGCTCTCAAGACTCAGCTTGTCAAAAGGAAATATCCCCCCCGTCTGGTACATCGTGCTATGAAGCGGGCAAGTAACAACAATCGAGCAGCATTATTGGAACCACCAACTCCAAAAGAACCTCTGGAAAGGCTTACTTTTGTGCATACTTTTGGTACATTATCCAACAACATCAAGAAAGCTGTGAAAAAACGTTGGTCCATTTTGAATTCAGGACCCCATTCTATCCAACAGCCGCTGTTCTCCTTCAAGAGAGGACCCAACCTGAGAGATAGAACGGTCCACACCAGACCACAAGAGGAAACACCTAGAGCAGTGGGCACCCTATGGGACTTGCCTCCAGTATCCGGCCACCATCCATGTGGCACATGCCAATCATGTGCACAGACGTCAAAAACCACAGAAATCGATATTGGCACTTCCAGGCCCTGGAGACAAGTGTTTGTTGGATGTGTGACAAGTGAGATTCACCAACTGCAACAGCGACAAACTGATTTATTTGATCACCTGCCCCTGCGGACTCAGATACGTGGGGATGATTACTCGTAAGATCAAGGTGAGGCTGTCTGAACACAGAAGTACCATCAACTGTAAACGGCAGGCTACTAGACTCACTACCCACTTCATTACCTTAAATCACTCACCCACTTCATTTAAATGGACGGTCCTAGAGAAACCGTTCATTCCATCACACGTCACGAATGTGGGAAATTTTTTGCTAGTGAAAGAACAGAAATGGGTTTTGAAACTTGGTACTGACCAGAGAGGGCTAAATGATGACATACCCTGGTCCTCGCTTTAAAATCACCACCTGACCAATGTCTATCTTGATGACTAACAACACACTGATGACCAATGGGACCATTCCAGTTCAATACAAACCCATTGGAGGGACATTCTGCTCTGCTCTCCTGTGAATGTGGTGTCACTTCAGTGTGTAATACAGCCCACGAGTATGTTATGATCAGTCGCATTGAGGTTGTTATTATCAGTCTCATTGAGGTTGGTTTACCGACATCTTTCAGGCCTCTATCGCCCTATGACCAAGTTGGCCTCTCACTGAGTATTTAATTCACTTATGGCTACATTTGATCTATTTGAATATAGCGCTTTACACTCCAGCGCCATTTCCACAAAGGTTTTTAATGCCGCCGTGTGTTTACAATTATTGCCATGACTACGAGCGGTGTGAGCGCGATTGGTCAAATCCCCTCAGGGCTCGACCAATCAGAGCACTCGTTACACTATCACCGCATGACGAGGCTTGCTCGCGCATCACGTGACGGCCTCAGCCTATCCTGGGCAATATGTCTTAAACTCCAAGCGAACAGACCGCCGGTACCTCCCCAGATGGCACAGATGCCGCGTTGGAGTACCGACGGAGAGGTAGGGTCCCCGGTGACGTTTTATTTTATTTTATTTTATCTGGCAAATAGCGCTAAACTTTCTTGGGCACATACTCTCCGCTGCCGGGTTAAAGAGGCGGGATCCCTATCACGCCATATTTCTATAGATCCTTCTGGGCACATCAGCTTAACGGGTTGAGGCAACATGCTGTGAAGAGCTGATATAATGACACCAATATCGCTCTACTTACCATGCTAGCACACTAGAAGTGGGGAGATCACGATATCCTCATACTTACTATCATTATATCATGATACCAAATGAAGTACTTTTTTAACATCTTTAACGGAAATTCTCAGCAATAACTATACCTTTGTTGTGTGTTAACACGCCTATGGTGGACGACTCAATTTTTTGAATTTATTCACCTCAACAGAGCAGTGCTTCACCTATGTCCTGAGCCGCAGCCAGGTGGGGTGAGGTCTCTACTTCTTACAAATCAGGTAAGATGTAGCACGTGAAATTTTAAAATTTTCAAGTTCTAAGAAGACTGGAAGGCATTAGTATACACAGTGCATTTGGTCTCAGTTTTATATATAGGCTTCACTAATGTTGAGATTTACCCATGGTGAGACAAACAAGGTTATTTGGTGATAAGTTGTGCGTGATGTACTCATGCTATAAATATATTTCTTTGACTTCTTTCAGTGAACAACTGAAATTGTGAGAAGATACGGAACAGTACACCTAGGAGGTCCAGGTGACTTTTATATCAGTATCTAAGTTGTTCCAATTTTTTTAAAAACACTCCTTTACACTTTGGGGTTTTTTGTTTGCAGTAGCGTTATTACAAGGTCCTGAAGAAAGCAAGGCCACTTGGCCATTATTTGCTGAAACATGTTGACCACGTTCCACCACTAGACAGTTTATAAATTTTTCCCTGTCTTGGCTATTTTTAATATTGGCGTTGGGAGCTATATCCAATTAAAAAATGTTTTGCTTCCTAAACCAATTTTACTCACTTTTTCTTTACCCTTTGGTATCACATTGTTTTCTGCACTGCACTTTTCACCCCGTCAGTTACATCACTCAGACATAATTAGACTCTATCCAACTGAAAGCGACCCCGCCCTGCCTACAGGAAGGTCAGCCCCTTCCTGATAGAGATAAGACCAGGTGCTGTGTTGGTCCTCGGAACCCCAAATGATGAAGGGCGGTTCCGAGTGGTGACTGATGAGTGTTAGAGACCAGACACTGACCCGGCTCTTGTTATTTTCACAAAGAAGATCTGTTGTGTGGCTAGTGATAATAACTCTCAACCGTTATTCCCAACAATCACTTGTAGAAATTTTGACCCTCTGATACCCTTTTTTTGTGGTGAATGTCTTGTCTCTTCTACATGTAGGAGAACATTTTGGGGTGTTTAAATCCCAAAACTTTCTCCAATTACTGCTTAAGGCGTTTCGACCCTGGGTCATAGTCATCATTAGGACTGTAGGAAGTAGGATGAACAGCGAGCCATGAATAGTGGTGACTTTTCACAATTAAAGAAAATCATGGCATCCTCAAGTAGTAAAGTCCTAAATGAATCAATCCCATCACAACAATTCGGGCATAAAGAAGCCTGCCATGAAGAACAGCTAAATGACTGGTAACAAAGCAGTGGCGAGTGTCTGTTGCGTAGGCCACATAAGCTGATCTTAAGATAGGATCAAGTAGAGTTGTTGGTGGGTAAAGCAAGATCTCCATCTTAGTGGTGGAGACTTCCACAAACAGGCGGGAAGTTACTAATAGCAACTTTATACTATAAATGCAGCTGTAGGCATCTACCCCTCAGCTGATGGGTTGAGGCGTGTAAGTCTACATCTAGATGTAAATCTGTGCACATACACACGTGCCCGCATCAACTATACATTTAACATACTGCTGCATTGCACGTTATTGTTGATATTGTGTAAAATGTTTTAAATTCAGTTGTTCACTAATGCGAAAGCTTAATTCCATAATAAATTATGGACGTCCTGCTTATTCTTTCAGTCCAATCTAAGCCCGGCCTGCTCATTTCAATGGCCCAAGTAGTCCTTTCTCTATGTTGATTTAGACTATGTGCGGCTGGTTAGGCTGAGACGGAGTCAGGCTCATGATAGCAATGCCTGCACCTCTGAAAGTTTGGGGAAGGAAAGGATGTAGGGCAGGCTTTGTGCGTCCATTGGGGCGTTGGGGCATAGCCCCACTAAGCCACATGGACGCAGGCACGCTAAGCAGGCAAAATGCATTTGCCAATGCTCCTTACCTTGACCTTCCGTCCTCGACTCCTTCCTCACCTCAGGCGTCACGCTGCTGAAGCCTGGGGGTGGGGCGACACCGGCTGGGCTGCGGCAGCTTGTTTGAGTGGCACAGGGCTATAACCAGCCCGAGCATTGGAAGAGCATAGGCTTCCACCTTTACAAGGGACCCAAGGGTGCTGCTTCATGCCGCCAGGCCCTGGCAGCCCCCGGGTCTAAATGGGCGATCAGGGCGAATGCTAACTGTGCCCCCCCCCCCCCAGGCGCAGTGCAGCCACGTCACCGGCGCCACAGTCACGCTAGACCTTGTGCTGGTGCGTGTAGTGAGTTCAGTGACTGTCTGCTGAGTCTGACTGCTGGCTGGCTTCGTCACGTCGTCACTGTGACCACCTCAACTTTTCTATCTTGCAATAAACTTCACACTTGAAGTTATTCTATTTATGTTGTCCTTCATTGCAACACTCGCGCAGACTAATTGCCGGCTCGCACCTCTCATGATAAAACTCGTGTCAGCGCGAAACATTAGGAGGAGGCCTGGAAAACTGACTATGAGGCCTGCGAGACGAGTGCCAGGGCCCCTTCTGGAAACGGGAAGAAAGGAAGGGAAGAGAAGGAGAGGAGAGCTGAGGAGGGGAGGGGACAGGATGGGAGGGAGGGAGGGAGGAGAAGGAGAGAAGAGAAGGAGAGGAGAGCTGAGGAGGGGAGGGGACAGGATGGGAGGGAGGGAGGAGAAGGAGAGAAGGGAAGAGAAGGAGAGGAGAGCTGAGGAGGGGAGGGGACAGGATGGGATGGAGGGAGGGAGGAAAAGGAGAGAAGAGAAGGAGAGGAGAGCTGAGGAGGGGAGGGGACAGGATGGGAGGGAGGGAGGGAGGAGAAGGAGAGAAGAGAAGGAGAGGAGAGCTGAGGAGGGGAGGGGAGGGGACAGGATGGGAGGGAGGGAGGAGAAGGAGAGAAGGGAAGAGAAGGAGAGGAGAGCTGAGGAGGGGAGGGGACAGGATGGGAGGGAGGGAGGGAGGAGAAGGAGAGAAGAGAAGGAGAGGAGAGCTGAGGAGGGGAGGGGACAGGATGGGAGGGAGGGAGGAGAAGGAGAGAAGGGAAGAGAAGGAGAGGAGAGCTGAGGAGGGGAGGGGACAGGATGGGATGGAGGGAGGGAGGAAAAGGAGAGAAGAGAAGGAGAGGAGAGCTGAGGAGGGGAGGGGACAGGATGGGAGGGAGGGAGGGAGGAGAAGGAGAGAAGAGAAGGAGAGGAGAGCTGAGGAGGGGAGGGGAGGGGACAGGATGGGAGGGAGGGAGGAGAAGGAGAGAAGGGAAGAGAAGGAGAGGAGAGCTGAGGAGGGGAGGGGACAGGATGGGATGGAGGGAGGGAGGAAAAGGAGAGAAGAGAAGGAGAGGAGAGCTGAGGAGGGGAGGGGACAGGATGGGAGGGAGGGAGGGAGGAGAAGGAGAGAAGAGAAGGAGAGGAGAGCTGAGGAGGGGAGGGGAGGGGACAGGATGGGAGGGAGGGAGGAGAAGGAGAGAAGGGAAGAGAAGGAGAGGAGAGCTGAGGAGGGGAGGGGACAGGATGGGAGGGAGGGAGGGAGGAAAAGGAGAGAAGAGAAGGAGAGGAGAGCTGAGGAGGGGAGGGGACAGGATGGGAGGGAGGGAGGGAGGAGAAGGAGAGAAGAGAAGGAGAGGAGAGCTGAGGAGGGGAGGGGACAGGATGGGAGGGAGGGAGGAGAAGGAGAGAAGGGAAGAGAAGGAGAGGAGAGCTGAGGAGGGGAGGGGACAGGATGGGAGGGAGGGAGGGAGGAAAAGGAGAGAAGAGAAGGAGAGGAGAGCTGAGGAGGGGAGGGGACAGGATGGGAGGGAGGGAGGGAGGAGAAGGAGAGAAGAGAAGGAGAGGAGAGCTGAGGAGGGGAGGGAACAGGATGGGAGGGAGGGAGGAGAAGGAGAGAAGAGAGAGAAGAGTAGAGAGAGGAGAATTGAGGGGAGGGGAGGAGAGGAGGGTAGTGGGAAGGGTAGAGAAGGGGAGGAGAGTACATGAAGGAAGTGGAGCTAAGGAGAGGAGGGGCGGGCTGGGCTGGGGAGGGTGACCGGCAGAGGAGGAGAGGAGAAGAGGGGTTGGGGATGGGAGAGGAGAGTAGAGAAAAGGAGGAAGGAAGAGAGAAGGTAGGATGGAAAGGCCAAGTACAGAATGAAGGGCAGGTTGAGCAGAGAATGAAGGGAGAAGTGGAGGAATTAAGGCACCCACTTCTACAGTCTTTAAATATTACCATTCTACATACTGTGGTAATTACTGTGCAGTAATACCTGTGTACCTGTCATTACAGATTTATGGCCAATCATTGTGTGACATCAGTGAAGCCATGCAGTAGCGATTGGCCATGGCTGTGTGTGTGGTGACGTCCCAGGCGCAGCACAGCCCACGTCACCGGCGCACACAGTCACACTAGACCTAGTGCTGGTGCGTGTAGTGAGTTAGTGACTCACTGCTGACTGCTGGCAATTGCTTTATTAACCTTCCTGCTTTCTCAAATTTGCCTGAAAGTGCACCATTTTTCTTCTCTTTTTTCAAAATTTTCTCTTATGGTAGTTCGGGCTCACGGCGCAGTATGCCAATCATTTTACGCCCTACCACTTTCAAATGTCACCAGCCGCCCCTGATGTAGGGTGAGAGGGAAGTCAGGAAAGAGCTTCTGAAAGGCAGGTGGGGTGGGATGTGGGGCGGGGACAGGTTGTGTTTGGGGCAGTGGAGAATCAGAGAACAGTCTCCTAAAGACTTGCTCAGCTACAACATAAGAAAGGCTGTTCGAGGTGGTAGGTTCCAGCCTCTGAAATTGCAACTGCTCAGATACGGGCAGATGTCAGGCCAGCCTCTGGCTACATCTGGGCTGTCAGCATCTCGTCTGTTGACTGACACAGGGGCTGCCCTGACTGGCAAGCGCAGTGCTTTCCCAGGGCTGGGTGTCCATGGCTCCATTGTGCGCAATGTTTACCAAGCTGCACCGGGCAAACAGCGCTCCGCATTGCTGGCCCCATCTCCGAGACAAGCCGGCCCAGCGTGCCTCGGGGCTTTCAAGGGCCGTGCGCGGGCCCTCCTTCTCCATTCAGAGCCAGCGGGCCCACGGCCGGCCTCAATGTCCTCTGGGGCAGCGCGGCCTGCTCCCAGGAGGGGCCCTGTTGAAAGACTCCCCCTCGGCCCGCATTGTGCATGATCTTTGCACCCCAAGTGAATAAGAAAGAAGCGGTGGCAGGTGGCCCCAGGGAAGGGCTTGAATAGCAACAATTGTTGGGAAGTTTAAAAGGATGCACCAGGAAACTGAAGCAGGAATTAAAAATATGGTGCCTGAAAGGGGGAGATAGGGGGAAATTAGCAGCTTCTGTTACATACCTAGAGGCAGAAATCTCAGCCTGACGGAAACGTATTGCTTAAGGGCGAGCTAGGCGTCTCAGGACAGCTATGGCACCGTTTATTGATTTCTCAATGCACAGAAAAAAATGAAATGAATACGTTATAAGTGCGTGCCTGCAGATTTAAAGTTGTTTCAGCATACATTGCATATCTTTCTTTACACAGCAGACAAGAACAAAATCGACAAGAGCTGCCAAAATCTTAAACATTTGTTGGCAAATAGCTGGTGGAATATAGAACCATAAAATATAAGGTTCCTTATGGTTCGGGAAAAAAGGCTCCTTTATTTATAACGGAAACTAATAGCTCGATGCTTTAAAAAGTTCGAAATACTCTCCTGTAGGCTTACACCTATGTGCAGAGTACCAATATGACACAGAGAATTCCATCATTTATACTGAGTAGTTGAGACTGGACACAGCTTACTCAAAGGCATACATAGTTACGAATACAGCTATGTGACTTCACTTCCTGCCTTTGAATGGAAGGAACAGTGTACATTTGCCTATGGTAAATATAACGCAAAAGTGCATTTCCGTTTTGAACTTGTTTTACCATTGTAACATTTTTACTAGGTTAGACACCCTTTCATCTATGGCGCCATCAATTTTGAGGGTGATCCCTCCCCGTTTTCACCCTGCATAGGGACTTACTCCTGTCCTTAATGATAGTAGTGAAAATCTTCGACTCTATCCAGCATGAGGAAGGCCATAAGTAGAGTTTGTGAATACCCATATACAGACAAGACTGATACCCACCCTCTGCAAATCCCAGAAACTGCCTCTGGGAGCAGAATTTAGGTCATCATCAGGACCGGGTTACAAAGAGTTCGGTCAGTGTTGTAATGGGAAGAGCCAACGAGAGGTAGACGCAGTAAATTTCTCCTCAAACCAGAGTTGATCATTCAAGGTATTAAAAGGGGTACCTTCACGTCCCAGTGAACTGGTGGGGAATCGCATATCATCCAAAGTGAAAACCACGTAGCGGAAAGCAACTGTGGTCTGAGAGCTGCAATATGCTTGGTGGTGTCCTGAGGCACTGCCAGGCATATTACGACTTCCCCCACCACCAGCGATGCAGGGCCAGCTTTAACTCCCTTGCCACCCTGTGCGACAATGTTTGTTGGTGCCCGCTCCATGACCACCTCTGCCATGGATTCCCTCACCACCACCCTTTAACAGTGCC
Organism: Lissotriton vulgaris; assembly: GCF_964263255.1. Taxonomy (NCBI): domain Eukaryota; kingdom Metazoa; phylum Chordata; class Amphibia; order Caudata; family Salamandridae; genus Lissotriton; species Lissotriton vulgaris. The sequence continues at coordinate 397,081,920 of NC_141687.1, forward strand.
CCTCAAGTCTCCAAAACCACTGTCTCTTGATTTCATTTAGTTTTATAGCACCACTCATACCATTGTAAGGTGTCAGAGCACTTTACATCACACACACATTGCACAGACAATCATGTGTGTAAATCAGTGTATAGGAAATGTTACATCAGACAGGACTACAAGGTGTAGTGTAGGAGTCACATGTCATCAATACTGGTAGGCAATATAGTTTAAGAGCCCTTATTCTGGAAAAGCACAAATTTAGAATTTAAAATGTAACACAATTGTTAAGGGTTCTCTTTAATAACAAGAATTGTTTTCTACCCAAATGAACACTTTTGCCAAGATTAGGATAATGAAAGATGACCCAAAAAACATATAACTCTAACATAATACTTTTGCACGCAGCTGTTTGATGACAGTTTATAGCTCAATGTTCTATATCAGGATTTTGACTTACACAAGCATCAAGTAACAAAAGGAGCTCTCTTACAGATGTAGTAACCCACTGACCTATTTGCATTGGATGCACTTTGTGATCTGCATGTTACACGTTCTTTGCAGCAGGCATTTTAACTCTCTACGCTACCTTTGGATGAGTCAAAACTTCCATTATTGTCTTTCCAGGAAGACGATTAATCACCGCAGTTATCTTGATATTTAAATTGATGCTTGATAATTGCTAGAGGCCAGGAACACCGCAGCAGATGCTTTTTAAATGACAATGCACTTGCAAAAATTACCCCCTCATGCCAAGTCTGCGCCCGGTGCGGTGGCACCGATTGCACCACCCTGAAGCGATGTCATGGAAGTTCTTCCTCCATGTAACTACTGGTAGTAAGGAAAGAAAGGGGACCCTAGAGGGCCCCCTCTTGCCCCTGTGCAAGGGGGTGCATGCAGGCAGGCACATGTTGTGCCCCCTGCAGTTTTGCACCCTCAATTCCTGCACAGGAGGGAATGCACAACATGGTGCATTCCTTCCTGTGTAGGAACGTGCACGGGCGGTCCTACAGTGATGCTGTTTAAGGATAAAAGCAAGCCTTTAAACAGCACTGCCGCAGGACCACTACACCTCCCATCCGCCAGACCATAAATCGTGTAATCTGGCAGGCGGCAAAGACTCTTGGCAGTGTGGGTGCGCAGCGGTGGCATGCTGTCCACTCCTGCACTGCCAAAAGTCATAATCAGGCCCTAAATCGCAGACTAATTTGAATATATTTTTGATATTTAGAATTGTTCTTAAATCATGTTTTTTGCTCTTTTAATTTTAATTACAGTTCTGAAACAATGTACGTTTGTAAATGTTTAATTTATTTTATCCAGTCCAATAAAATACAATGTTTTTAAATATTTGTGATTTGACTTTTATAATATATAAAATATATATGATGTTTGAAAAAAAATCAAAACGTATAAATGAAACACAGAATTAATTATAAATGATATTGAAATAAAATATATATTATTTTTTGGGCAAAATATTATATTTGACCCTACCATTCCACCTGTTTCTACAATTTTTAAATAAACTTTTACTAAATTTGACCTCACCACAATTTATACACTTTCCCGAAGTTTGTTGAACTGGAGTCAGAACAGTAAATCTCACCTGCTCCCCTCAATGTATGCACTTCTTCCAATGCTTTACCGCCTGCACCTATAATAGGAAAATTTAACCCTCAAATTCTGTACTTCAACAATGTTTTGTAGACTGCAGTTAGAATATTAAATTTGACCCTCTCAAACTTAATGAACTTTCCCCAGAGCTGCTTTGGGCTGGAGTAAAATTGTACATTTTACCCCCAAATTAAACACTTTCCCAAAGTTTGTTGGGATGGAGCTAGAATAGTAAATGACACCCCTTCCTCAGTTTGTGTACTTTCTCTATTGTTTGTTGGGATGTAGTTAAACTAACAGACCTCACCTAACAATTTACATATTCTCCCTAATGTTTGTGAGAGAAATTCTCCCCCATATTTTATGTAATTTCCACAAATTCTAAATGACTGTAGTTAAAATACTAAGGGCCATGTCAACAAAAGGTTTTAGTGGTTGCAAAGAGAGAATTGGGCGGTTTGCGGCTGCTAAATAGCCTTTTGAAATTTCTAACCCTATTTTGTGAGTCGGTAACCTATTACCGAATCGCAAAATAGGGTTTGTGAATCGCTATTAGGTAGGGGCGTGTTAAGGGCGTCCCTTCCTAATAGCAAGTCGCAGGGGGATGTATGAAGGTTTTGCAACTGGAATGTGGTTGCAAAACATTTGCATTTATTTGCCTTCTTCAAGTAGGTGGTAAGCCAGTCGCAAACAGGAAGATGTCCCCAGGGGACCTCTTCCCCTTTGTGAATGGTTACAAAATGTTTTTTATGTGCAGGCAGTGGTCCCACCGGAATGTTTCATTTTTCTTTTCAAAATGCATCCCGTTGTACTTTGAGGAAACAAGCTGCATTTTTTTAAAAAGTTGCTTTATTTAAAAGCAAACACAAACATGGGGGTCTGCTGTTCCCAGCAGGCCACCATCTCTGTGTTTTTAGCGATTCCCAATGGGTCGCAAATTGTGATCTACCTCATGAATATTGATGAGGTAAGTCAATTTGCGACTCCCATGTGGAGTCCATTGTCCGGAAAACGACTGCGGCTGGACACGGACTCGGACAAGTGGGACCGGACCCAGCGCCGTCTCAATACCCTGATCAGCTTATACCACCCACGGCGGTCCCTGTAACGGTAGTGGGCCCTGTGCCACGAGAGGTGTCGGAGCTTCATGGCAATGTGATGGCTGAAAATCGTGTACTCTACGTGCTCGACGGACTGCCAAACCCACCAATATCGTCTACTAAGTATGATTTATAGTCGATCCCCTTCTTGATGGGGACTATCTATGGAACGATTCAGTGTGTATTCCCTCTTCGACGCTTTCATTATGCTCACAGAGAAAACGATGTTTGGAGCTTATGTCGATGAGGGTCATCATTGATGCCGACTGGGTTCCCAGAGTCTTTGCAACTTTGCCTCGCCTCGTACGGAACTTTACTGAACTGTTTCCACATTTCGAATATCCTGCGGAAGCAAAAACCTTCCTGGAGGGGGCTCGTACGCCTGATCGGAAGGGTCAAGGATGAGACTAATTGTTGGGGTTTGGCACCATGGGTTTTCTGTAGTGGGATTCGTTACCATTGTGTTTACGGGAGGTAGGGTGGTAGCTGCTGTTTGCCCTGTTTAGTTTGAACTTTGCCTCTTAATGGTGTCGTGTGTTTCTTATGGGGATTCTTGGTTCTGGCGGGGAGGAGGGGGGACAGGGGCACGTATTGAGATGTCCTCCTCCAAGTTTTACTACATTTAGTACCTAGTTAGTTGGGGCGACAGGCACACAGCTAGTTGGGGAGAGGGTGCAAGCCATATGCTGGGGTGCAGGGTGGGGGGAGGGGTGTTTGTTTAGTCCGTATTTGTAGTTTTTATGTTTGAAATCCTCCAAAATCCTGATATAGGTGGTCTCATTGAGTAGCGGAGTTGTGTTAAGGGATAGACGGGTTCTGGTGGGGATATCATTTGCGTTAGTCAGTCAATTGCTACGTAATTTATTACTGTGTTCGGTATGTGGATGTAACACCGTAACCTTATTGTCGCTGCACCCTTCCCCCTCCTTCTTACTCTGGGCTGTTACTCAATGTTTATCCTGTTTTCCTGGGGAGGTGGGGTTGGCGGTAGGCGGCTGCTTGACTATCCTGATTGTAGCACGGCCACATGCCAGATGTAACTCGTGATCGTGCATTATTGATGATTCTCTGTCTATATCCCCTGAATGTATATTATTGCTCCTGCATTCTGCGATGTAAATACCCTGTTATTATTTTTTCCCTGTTTTTGTCTCTTCAATAAAAAGATTTAAAAAATAATAATAATAATGTAATATTTGAATCATTATGATATTTGACCAATGTACATGTTTTAGGATATGTACATTTAATTTCAATTGTTATCTTTACTGAAAAGTGTAAATTTTTATGTTGGTATTAATAAGATTTTAAATAAATTAGAAACTTTTAACTAGGTAGATTTTAAATAAATTATAACTATGCATATTTAACAAAATATTATTTTACATGTATTGTATTTGGACTAACTTTAAATCTGAAGTTCCCACCAGAATGCTGGCTGTAGAAGTTGGCAGAACTGTGGCAGAATCAGTCATTTGTCAGGCTCCCCTGGTTACTGAAAATTACATTGACCCACCTCTTGAAAAAGAAACATATTCTTCCTTTGCCTCCTATTGTAAACCAAAAGGTTTCAGTGACATTGACTAGTTTAAGAACTGCCCCTGTGGCTCCTACAGCACTGGTAGATCCTTCTTTCAGGTACAACTGCAAAGATAATCACAGATTAGCACCCTTGTTCTGGACTGGCACATGACTATGGGATGACTGTCCCACCCCGAAAGAAGTCACACACCTGTGAAACCTTACTCCCCAAAACAGGTTGCAAAGCTATGGACTTCTGTCCCGTTCAAGACAACAATGTTCAAAACCACCTAGATGCATAAAAGCAGCCACAACCTCACTCTTTCACAACAAATGATTTTCCACCCAACATCTATAACTGATTTCCCAAGTAAGGATGTACTGCTTAACTATCCCTCACTCACCTTTACCCCACTAAACTCATAAGCATAACTAATAAGATAGCAGTGGCATGATAAATGTAAGCCACTGATCATCATCCATGAGAATAAACATTTCCTACTAAGGTCTCACAAGCCTGCATCATGATGCTTTGTAAGCTTAAGTGTGCCATCTCTTACTTCCTTCAGCTCTACTATATATTCATGCCAGCTAGATCTGACATTATAAGTCCCACAATCTTCGAATGATACATATTTATAGGGTAGCACCCTACTCGTCCTCCAAAAGTGTTTAAGTGCCTCATCAGGCAACTACAATACAATACTAGTTAAGCAGTGAATTTACCTTTTCCTATGTATTGGGTTCCTCGGTGTAGCAAACTATGATCACAAAATGCACAGCAAACGGTTGTCATTTAGCTATCATAATTAAGTGAAAATTACTTTAAAATCTTTCCTATTGACGATAAGGCTTTAGAAATAACAGAACTATTTAAATAGTAGCTTTTGAGGAGCTGATTATGTTAGAGGACCTCACCCTGCAGTTAAAAGGAGCCTAGTTGGTGGATGCATATGGTCTTCACCGCGTTCCTGAGAAGGAGTTAATGTGACATTTTCACACTTGTTGCATGTAACAAACCTGAGATGCTAGGATAATCAAGAAAACACTTGGTTGGGGATTGTGAATGCGCCCTACTGAAGACAAAATGTGCTCGGCTAAGGGAAGCCCTGGCCACAGAAGTTGGTAATGGGGTAACCCTCTTCGCCCAGTAGGGACAGGGTACAAATCAGTAATACAAAAGCATATTCCACTCGGAAGTTCATTACAAAATTAATAGAATCTAAAGAAAATTGATATCCCAGAATAAAGAGTATTTTACTACCAATAAACCTCCGAGATTACTCTAGAATGCACTTGAGAACGTAAAAACAAACATGATACCTGCTTATCAGATACTATGCTGGGAAACTAAGAAAGATGTGTAAAATAGACATGCCTCAGCTAAACAACATTCTACAACATGTCCAACAAAATCCATTCCTTACATACTATTCTGATAATGATCTGTATGTTGGCCACCGTAAAGTTGGAAGGTTCAGTTCAACTTTCCTTTAGAGAAACTCCATTCTATGACGGCCACAAAACACAAATTCAATGCCAAGACGGTCACCAAAAACAAAACCCATTCAAATGTGGCCACCAAAGATGAATACTATTTGAGTCTGACCAGCCCCTTTCAGTCAGGTAATTCCTCTTCTGGGGTCAGTTGGTTCTTGTTGTACCAGCATACAAAGGATCTTTGATTAGCTCAACAGTATGTTTCAACTACTTTGGTTATGCTATTGATTTCATTGCTGCTGCTCTAGTCCTGCCATCTCCAGTTCTGATCCAGTTCTGATATTAGTCAGATTAGAAATAGTATCTTTGAAAAACTGTCCTGAAAGAAACGACCCCACAGCCACCAAAACCAACTTCTACAGCGAGATGAAGACCGTTGCCACCTGGATGAAAGATAGTTGTCTCAAACTCAACTCAGTCAAGACCAAAGTACTCACCTTGGGACCCACCCCCTCAGGTTGGGATGACTCCTGGTGGCCTGCTGCATTGGGAACCCCCCAACCCGCCCGTGGGCCACGCATGTAACCTCTGCATCATACTTGACTCCTCGCTCACAATGAACATCCAGATCAACACCATATCCTCATCATGCTTTCACATGCTCTGCCTGATATGAAAGACATTCATATGGCTCCCCACAGAATCCACAAAAACTGTTACATATGCACTCATCACCAGCAGACTCGACAAAGGCAACACACTCTATGCCGGCACCACCCAGAAAGTCCTCAGGAAACTACAGAACGTTCAAAACTCTGCAGCATGACTGGTCCTCAATATCCCCTGTTGCAGCCACATCACCAAACGCCTTTGAGAACAACACTGGCTCACAGTTAACAGAAGAATCACATTCAAGCCCCTCACACATTCCCACAAAGCCCTCCACGGCCCAGGACCAGCATATCTGAACCATCGCCTCTCATTCCACGAACCCGCGAGGCACCTTTGCTCCGCCCAATTGGCTCTGGCCACCGTCTCATTGATCCACAAGACCAGAGCTGGAGGCAGATCTTTCTCCTACCTCACCACCAAGACCTGGAACACCCTGCCCCTCTACCACAGACAATCCCTGTCGCTGACCCAATTTAAGGAAGGACCTCAAGACCTGACTCTTCGATTGAACCCCTGCACCCAGATGGATCAGCAGTCCCCAAACACTCCCCCCCCCCAAGCGCCTTGAGACCCTTAAGGGTGAGCGTCTGCACTTGATAAACCCCTGATTGATTGATTGATTCAGATTGTGACACAGCACCTTAGAGGTTTTTGTGCCCTTGGGCTTTTACCTAAGCATGGGCGGAAAATCCGTTTCGCTCGCAGATTTTGCGGATTTTCGGTAAATTCGCAATCCGCGAGATTCGCGAATCTCCCGCAAAATCCGCAAATCCGCGAGCAGCGGATTTTGCTCGCACTGCTCGCACTGTTCGCGTGAGTTCGCGGCTTCCCAGTACGACTTCGCGCCCCGCGAATAAGTGCAAAATTGCAGAAATACGATCTTAGCAAAACTGAAACTACTTACCAGGTTCAAAAGTTCAGGCTCATCATTAGTAGCCATTTCCTGTAATGCTTCCTGAGGGGCCCCTCCAGAGTTCAGTTGCCAGTTGCAACTATTATGCGACCCTGCTCTGAACCTCAGAATAGTTACACATATGCCACAAAGGTCCTGAATTACAGCTAAGGGAGACAAGCAGGAGCCAGGCTGGAAGTTCAAATCCATTAATCAGCCCCTAATTCATTATTGTCAGTTGGGGCAGGGCAGGTGTTGTAACTAATTTTGCAACAATGAAAGCACTTAGCAAGTACAAAAGATCACTAATCAGGAAGCACTAAGGAAGCAGGTGCCAGCTAAAAAAATATTCTGTGACACATTAATCAGCCCCAAATTAATTCAGGTCACTTGAGGCAGGGAAGGTGTGCTTGCGTTGCCACAATAATGTACACTGACTGGACAACCAGAGGGTGCTGTGATGAAACAGAGGGTGGCATGGGTGGGCCAGAGGGTGGCATGAGTAGTCAGAGAGTGGCAGTGGTGACAGAGAGTGGCAGTGATGAAGAAGAGTGTCCCAAACAGGCTGGACACGTAGAAACAACAAGTTCGCGAAACTTGCGACCCGACAGGTAAGTTCGCAATTTGCGAAAGTGTACAAAACCCTCGCGAACTGGCAGAAACCCGCGCAAACACAAAAAAAAAAAAAATCCGCAAATTCGCGGATTTTGCGGATTGCGAGTTCGCAAATCCGCAAAATTCGCGAACGCGAGATTCGCAAAATTCGCCCATGCTTACTTTTACCTCCTGGTTCTATCAGACAATGCTTTCTACAGAGCAAGGACTGCCCCCTACGCTCAGCCCTAGTCCTATGAGTGGTCCAATTGAAAGAGGAGCGAATTGCAGATAAAAGTGAGGAAAAAGAGAAGAAGCATCAGTGTCTTAATTTCATGACATTGGAAATGGAGGTGTTAAATTGCTACTTATCCTATGAAATAGCTTTTTGTAGGTTCTTTTGATAAATGTCTATAATAACGTTAAAGAAAGGCACATTGTGTTAAGTTAACACACTGCCATAAAAGGCACCAATGACTATGGTAGTCCTCAAAAAGTGATCAATATCATTCTTTCACCTTAGGGTGAGAGAAGGAAAAATATTCAGTGAAATAATTGAAGGAAAGCCTTCCAATTCAATTAATTTCATTACATTTCATTGCTATTTGGTTGAAAGTCTATTGACACTTACACTATTCATGGCAAACATATTGTATTCTGTACATACTATAAGGGGCTTTAGTTCAGCTCCTTCAGCCATTGGCATCTTTGGCTCAGGAACCTTCAGCCATTGGTTTGAGTTATTGCCAATCACATCCAGAATCTGCCCGCATGAGTATTTTAGTCTCATCTTCTTTTTATGACTTCAGGCCTGGTTTGGAGATTGGTGGATGGGTTACTCTGTCGCAAACATGACGGATATCCCATCCGCCTTATTACGAGAGCCATAGAATATAATGGACTTGGAATATGGTGGATGGAATAGATGTTTAGTTTGTGATGGAATAACCATCCACTAGACTATAAATTAGTCCCTTTGTTCCTTTCTACCTCCATCGGAGTGCATGAGGAACAATTTAACATCTATCACACATTCATTTTTCTCATCCATGCACTGTAGGAACAAAGCAATTTTAATTTTAATTGTATTGTTCTGCAACAGGCAGTTTTAACGCATTTTCAAGTGCAAGCTTCAAACATATTGTTTTTTTTCCAGTGCATGTGCACTATTTAGAAAATTGGCAGTGCGCTGCAAAATAGTTAAAAAAAACATTTCAATCGCCTCTCATTCCAGTAGGAGGGTTGAGGATCCTATATAAGGTATCCCATACCTTATCCCATACTAATACGACAGGTATCCCATACCTGTCGTATTAATACCCTATCCGCTCCCTCGGATACTCTTCAGGCCTTACATTTTTCAATAACCTCTCCCCTCTCTACCTCATTTATGGGCATATTAATTTATAGACCTCCAGGGCCCAGATCTGATTTCAGCCAGACTCTTCTGAACATCCTAGAACCTTACTTTGGCTGTTCTCATTTGACGGTTTTGGGAGATCTGAATTTTCATCTTGAAAACCCAGATTCTAGGGAAACCCTCTCCCTCTTGGAATCGCTGGCCGCCTGTGGTCTGCGGCAGCTGGTCAATAGCCCCACTCATCGGGCGGGACACACTCTGGATGGGGTGTTCTGAAATGACCATAGGCTAACGACAGACTTGCCTATTCTGCTGGTTTGGTCTGATCACTTAGCTGTCCCCATGGAACTTCGGGTTCCTCCTGCCGCTATCAAGTTGAGTGGTCCTAGTAAACAAGAACCCAAGCGGAATTATAGGAAGATCTCTAACAACACTCTTGCTCCTCTAATTTCCAATACCGAAATTACCGCAGCAAAGGATGTTAGTACGGCGGCTCTTGAATTCACCAGTTCCATCGCCACGGCAGTGGATTTCCTGGCCCCTGTTTCATCTCGCTATTCTGCCAGGAAGAGACCTTCGGCCCCCTGGTTTTCAGAGTCTCTCAGATATTTAAGGGAGGGCAGCAGGAAGCAGGAAAGGCCTTGGCGGGCGAGCTGGGATAATCAAGAGAGGAACACTATTTTCACGGTTCTCTTGCCCTGCATTTTAAAGGTACCCTGGTAATTGATTCTCTACAACACAATCATATATACTCTTTTCCTTCTTCAAGAGTCACATAGAAGGATGCAACTCCCTATTTTGCTTTCTCTGATTACTAAGAGAAGCACTAGAGAGTTGTTCATGGAACCCAGATACTGACACTGGGCACATGATTGTGCATTGATGGGGTACCATTAATCCGGATTATTCTGAGCACTCTCGGCCTTTCCTTTGCTTTCTAAAATGTGTTGCATGCACAGCATCTGTATGAGCTGTGGTATCCTGAAGATAAATATCTAGAGGTCTTTCCAGTCTTGAAGGTTCTCTTTGTTTTTTTGCATAAATAAGATTTAAACAGTTTGAGTGTACAAAGAAGCTCCCATTAAATAAACAAGTAACCACACCCTCCTAGCAAGTGAATGTAATCACCTTGCTTGTTCTAAGGGAAACAATCATTCAAGAACCCGATGATCACATACAGCGAGTACTCTTGTCATCTGCTTCTGGACTGTTATTTCAGAGTATAGGGCACCCTAAATAAAGTTAATTTATTGTTGACATATACATGAATTGAAAATATTTTGTATTTAATTATAAAATATTTTAACGAGTTTTATAATTTTAACAATTATTGCAACATTAATTTTATAAAAAATATAATTAAAGGGAGCCGAGGGACAGCGGGGAACATGGTGGCAGTCGCATAACAGCCGCTGGCCTTCTGTTAGCATGATTTAATTTAACGGGACTCTCTCGCCTTCGTACGCCCCCCTCTCTACCCTCCCTCATACGTGAAGCTCTGTTGAACCCGTCTTCTTCATTTTGATGTAGGGGAGCGCAGGTGGCAGTTGTGTCCCCCCTAGATGGTTTCTCAGCCAGGCGGTGGCCGCACTCTCCCTCCGGTGTGGCGCCGAGTTCCCTGCTGCAAGGCAGCGGCTGGGAAGCCACGCTACTGCCGGGTTGCATTTTCCTGCTTCCAGGTTGATGTTGGGAAGCTTTCCATAAGTTGGATCTGGCTGAGGAGCTGCTTTTTACTCGGAGATGTGCTTGGTGGACAAATGTTTTTAAGATTGGCAGTAAGATCCACCCACTAGGGGAGAGGGTGCAGGATGGTAGTCCCCTTGAGCAAATTGATCACGCTGATTCCATACACTCCTCTCTGAGGCAATTCTCACTACACCTCTTTCTACATTTCTAAATTGGGGGTTTACAAAAATGACTACAGGAAGCCCAATAGGGTCCAGTTGGGGGTTTGTTTTGCAGCATATGGAGAGGGCTAGGATTACACAGAATAGGCCTTCCATTTCAACTGGGAAAGTGTGTCAGTACACTCTCTGTACAAGGGGAGCTCTGGTAACATCTCTCCCAGGGCTGGAAGCCCTGCCTCCTCCCCATTCTGGCTCTGATGCAAATATTACAGTGAAAGGATGTAGTGAACCCCCGGAGCTAGCTAAGGAAGGTCTAGGAGGGAAAGCAGAGAAAAAGACAGTTCCCACCACTATGGCTGGCAAGAGCCCCAAGACTAGGGGCAGAGGGAAGAAGATTGCTTCATCCAAGGTTAAGGTCACCCCCTCCCTGAAATCTTTTGTTAAGGTCCTTGCATCTCCTTCTGGTGCCCTGAAAGGAGCAGCTGAAGATTCTGGCTCTTGCAGAATGGAGTTGGCCTTAATACCGAGATCCTTACTGGCCCTCCCTTGCTGGGGAAACCTTGAGAGGTAGCGCCAACCGTAATCTCTATCTCTACATTTAATTTATTCCAGGCCTTGAAGGCAGTAGAGATGGCAGAGGCTTGTGGGGGGATCCCCAATTTGGACAGGAGCCCTCGCAATCTACACCATCAATACCTGCTGTTAGTCAACCCTCTCAGACGAGCTCAGAAACACTGGTAGATATCCTTCTAGCCTTCAAGGAGGAAATGAAGAGTAGAGTTGTAATCTCTGAGCAGAACCAGGTTGCTACACAAGCATCTTGTGCTGCTTTGACGGCGAGGCAGAAACTTGAGGAGGTCTCTCTGAGAACAGAGGCTTTAGAGCAGGAAGTACCTATCCTTAAACAAGCCATCAACAAGACGTCTGCAGAGGTAAGTTGGTTAACCCGACAAAATAGGGAAATGAAAGAAGATGTGGAACGTCTCAAAAACCACTTCCAGAAGAACAACCTCAGACTCATCAATATCCTGGAGAATACGGAAGGCGCCGATATTAAGGCTTTTGTTATAAAACTGTTACAAGATACAGCTTTAAAAAAAAATCTGTCAAATATTGACCTCTCTACTGAAATCCAGCGGGTACATCGAGATCCATTTAGGAGGAATCGTGAACGACAAAGGCCAAGGAGAATTTAAATGAATTTCCTTACTTATACTGTCAAGGAGGCAATTTTGTCCTCCGCCTTAAAAAACAGGATCTTTTCCAACAGGCTCCTATTCCTTCTCGATCAAATCAGATCAGATCTCTGCCATACTACTTTATTAAGGCAGTGGGAGCTAGGGAAAAGGATGGAGGAATTAAATAAGCTTGGTGCAAAAGCTCAGTTAAAGTTCCCTGCTTCCCTCTTTACTATGTGAAACAACCATATGTATATACATCGTTTTGTGGAGGAACTAGATTTGCTGTTTGAGGAAATTAAGAAGGAAGTTAGTAAGTAGAGGAGTGGAGGTCGGGGATGGGGTGGGGGGATAGAGAGAGCCCTAATGCACTGAATTAATTTGTTTGTTTTTGGGCTGACAAAGGAGGCGCTAGTCTTTAGCCTATGTTGGAAGGGAGGGTTCCCCAGGGGTGGGTGGGATGGGATGGGGGTAAATGGGTGGGTGGTTAAGGGGGGGCATGTGGTGTGGAACATTGGGAAAAATAGAAATAAATAGTTTTCCCTCTATCATCTTAGTTTTTAAATATATCACTATGCCAGCCTGTGGTAACTGTGGACCTTGGTATGTTAGATGTGGGGGACTAACGAGTTAAAAATCTTATCCTGGAATGTCAATGTGTTTAGATGTAAATGTAGGCAGAGATTGATAATTAAGTATTTGGAAGAGAGAAGTGCTCATATTCGTCTTACCCAGGAGACCCACTTAAATACCCTAGAAGGGAACACTTTATTTTCAAAATGTCGTTGGACTGAAAACTTCCTAGTATTAGAACAGTCTGCACACTGTAGGGGGGGGGGTTGTGATTCTAATTAAGAGCGGAGAAGGCTGTACCATCAAGACCTCTAAGTCCGATAAATCTGGGAGGTGGCTGATACCTACCTTGGACTGGGGGGGGGGTAGAGTTAGCTTGCGCCGTTTTTTATGGACCCAATATTGATGACCCTCCCATCTATCTAATTTGGAATGTAGCTTAATGGAGGTCTCGGTCCCTATTATAATGGGGGAGATTTTAATGTTATGCTGGACCCTGTACAGGATAGATCTAATAGAGGTCGATATGACAACACCCCGGGCTCGACGGACGTTAAAAAACATTTTGCTAGAACAGGGTCTGTTGGATGTCTGAAGATACAAGATGGGTACTAGTCAGGGTTTTACTTTTCTTAGTAAAAAACATAGTCATTTTTCTAGATTGGACAATTTTTTTATTGACAGGACTATTGTTCAAAAAATAACATCTATAAACATACTTCCAGACCATATTTCAGACCATGCGGCAATGATTCTCTCCCTGGGTGAGTATTGTAGTTCTTTGAGACCTAAATGGACCCTAAGGAGAGCTACTCTTTCTGATCCTAAGATAGGTGGGGTATTAAAACAAGCATGCGGGTTGTTCTTTCAGGACAACCTCGGATCTGCCACCCTGGATGTCGTATGGGACACATTTAAGGCCTTCCTCAGAGGGGAACTGCGAAGCTTGTTCTCTGCCCAAAAAAGGGCTAAACGTTTAAGCCTAAAAATATAGGAGGATAAAATATGCTTATTGGAGGGCAGTCTGCTCCAAGCTAGAATGCCGCCCCCTGATGTTCAGGCAAGGTTGCAGAAGCAACGTGAGGACGCAAGGTTAGAATACAGGGTCTATTTAGACCAAAAATGTAAGGCTCAGTGGAATGTAAAGTCCATGCAGATTTTTGAATATGGGGAAAAAGCTGGTGCACTACTGGCATGGAAGGCCCGGACAGACAGGTCCAGGAATCTTATTGAAAAGCTGGTTGTAAACAATAGAGGGGACATCTAAGGGAAGCAGGAAGATATGCAGGCCTGTTTAGTGTCTCTCTTTTCTAGCCTATATGGGGAAGAACTTTCTCCTGAATTGGAGTGCATTAAGTCATGGCTCAGGAAGTTGCAGCTCCCCAACCTAAAATATGCGAGTAGTGAGGCTCTTAGTGCTCCAATTACTAAAGAGGAGATCTGTTTGAGTACATTTAAGGGTAATAAAGGTAAAGCCGGCGGTACAATGCCTTACTAAATGAAGTATGTAGCCTTCTAATTGAGGAACTGATGTAATTTCTGGAAGCTCTGTTTAATTCTATCTATAGTTATGGCAGTCAGGTGCCTAAATCATGGAAAGAGACCTCCGTAGTTTTCATTTTAAAACCCTCGAAAGATCCCACTAGGGCGGACTCTTATAGGCCAATCTCTCTGCCTAATGTGGATTCTAAGATCTCTATGAGTATTTCAATGGGGAGATTGGCTAAACTCGCTCCTCAGCCTATCCATCTAGATCGGATGGGCTTTATTCCTAAGAAATATATACAGGAAGCGGCGTGGCCAAGCCGGAGACCGAGATGGTCGCCTGACATTGAGGCTCCGCCGATCGGCGTGGCCCATCGGCGATTACCCAACCTACAGAGATTCCGCCTACCTGGGAAAAGACATCGGGATGCAGCCGAAGGCGTACTGAACACCGACGCGGTATAATGAAGATTGGAGGTTTGTTGCAGCGATTGTGTGGTGGCCGTCTGAAATCCAAGATGGCGGCTCCGGCAGACTGAGGAACATCGGATGTCGTAGCCGGGAGCCGGAGACTGCGTTCGGGGTGCAGTGAGTCTACGGGCTACGGGCCGGGGCAGTGAGCGGCACTAGAACAGCCTATACAGCGCTCGATTAACTCAGAGGCACAGTGGGTGGTAGCGCTTAAGGACAGGGCCTGCGCTACCGTATCGGCTGCCTGGGCACGAACCCTCCAGAGCGCTTCGGGGGCCCCCCTCCCTCCTGACAGTGCTCCTGCTTGGCTGCAGCCTGCGCAGCTCTCCCCCTCTCCCACTGCGCAGGGCCTCGGGTATCCACCATATTGTGGGCTGTTGCAAGGCTCCTGAAACATACAACAGCTCCGGTTCCAGCAGGCTCACACATCCACCTTTGCCATCAGTTACGGCTGCAACAGGTCAAGGGTGATGCCTGGTTGCCCCAGGTTTCCAGAACTTCACGCTGAGGCCGTCATTGACATGCAGTGGCTCTCTCATGACAGCTGCACATAATCTAGCAAGGGGAACCAATGGTCTACATCCGACACCCTCCCCCCCAAGTTGTCAGGACTGTGCCTTTGGCCAGCTACATGCTCCCTGATTTCTGAGCAAAAGACCCTGTCTAAACTGCTGCTATTCCATACACTGCACGGGGGACACGCCTGATCAACAGTTAAGATATCAGCAGCTTCCAGGCCAGGGCACACATGACCCAAACATGATCACGGTCTCACCTTGTTCCTGATCCTTTGCTACCAGCTTTTACGTTCACACTGCGGCCATTATCTGAATAACGCAGATATTGGGCAACTTTGACACTCGGTGGAGGGAATAGCCGAATGGCCATCAAGGATCCTAAGCAATGCCTTCTCCCCTTCGAAAAGGTCTCCAACACTGCCCAGGATGCTACTGACACCATGGCTGAAGGTGGCCAGAAAGTTGCAACACCTGAAGGGAATGCTATTCAACTTGCTGCTGCGAGAAATGAGAGCAGGATTTAGAGCCCCAGAATTACGTTTTGACACCCTGGACAAACACATGGCTGAGTTGGGGTCAAAAATCCAGATTCACGACCAACGTCTTGACGTGGTAGAATCTTGTACCTCCCACTTAGTGGACGGGTCGGCGCAATCCTTGAAAAGACACGACCGGATGGAACGCATCCTCAAAGACGTCGAGATCAAGAAAGAGGACTTGGAGGAGCGCAGCCGCTGAAACAACGTGTGCATTTTAGGTGTGCCGGAATCTACAGCAACGGGGCGCATGGACACCTTGGAGAAGACTATCCTGATAGTTCTGTTTGGCAGGGAGGCCTTCACTGCTGGCTTTGTGATCGAACGCGCTCACAGATCATTGGGCCCACGACCCAACCCAGGATGCCTACCCAGGCCCATCATCGGGCGAGTCATGAATTCCAGAGATCGCAACACTGCTCTTTGACTGGCGAGGGAACAGGGCGAAACTTTATGGCAGGGCTCCAAGTTGTCCTTCTACCTAGTCTTCACCGTCATGGTGCAAGAAGCTAGGCAAAAGTATACTGGAGTCAAGGCGACACTTTGAAATTTAGGATTGAAATATGGCATGTTATATCCTGCATGGCTACGCATTGAGGTGAATGGACGGGCTCGGGTTTTTGACAATCCAGCAGAGGTGCAGGAGTTCTGCCATAAGCACAAACTAAATAACAAACGCCCGATTGAGGATAACGGTTCCCCCCTTCACAGACTGGTTCAGATGCGAGCATGGAGCTCTTTACGGGATCTGGTCATGGCTGATTTCATTATTTGCTATGGCTTATGTGGTGTCTTCAGATTTGCTGGGATTTCGTTAAATCTCTTTTTTAGTGTTCTATGTCAGTTGCCACGTTGCTTTTGGGGAGGGCTGCCACCTCCCCTGATGGTGTTCACCTTACGAATGATTTGTGAATTTAGCAAATGCCATTTCTGGTTACTTCTCAGCGCTACAGAGGAAGGATTGGCATTGCACTGTTATTTGATAGAAATGGTTCTGCCTCTCTGGTTGGGCGGGGAGGCTGGGTCGGGGGTAAGGGGCAACACTATTTAGCTGCACTGGGACATCTACAAGTACACAGATTGTCGATTGTGATGGATACATGTGGTCGCTTTTCATTCAATACTCATTCTCATCGCCCCCCCATGGCTCAGATTGGACATAACGCTGGCCCCTCGGAAGTGGTTTTCGCTTCCTGTAACGTCCACGGACTGAATAACACTCGAAAGAAAAGGCAGCCAACTCGGTATCTACTACGGCACAAGGTAGATGTAGCTTTCTTACAAGAAACTCATCTACCTCCTACTGATCAGTCCCACTTTGCCGCAAGCTGGAGAACGCACAGATATTTTGCGAACTACAGCAACTATGCAAGGGGCACTGCAATACTCATTCATAAGCGACTTCCATTCCATTTGCATTCAGTGCTCCGTGACAGCAAAGGTAGATATATTATTGTGCTGGGTTTCTTGATGGGACAAAAATTAGCGTTGGTCTGGGTATACGGCCCCAATAATGACTCCCCTGACTTCTATTACACCCTATTTTCCAAAATGGCACAGTTAGGCCCAGTTCCCCTTTTGGTAGGAGGTGACCGTAACCTTGTCCAGGATTTATCACGTGACACTACATCTAGCGCTCAGGACTCCAAACCATGGGCGAGAAAGGCGCTGAGCTCACTTTGCGAACACTTTGCACTAACTGATATAGGTAGGACACAAAGCCCACATCATACTGACTACACTAAATACAATAGCTGTCACAACACATGGACGAGGTTGGTTATTATTGGCTAGTCTTCCCAGATTCAATCAACTGGTGCCAATCGGTCAAGACACTCCCACGAACCTTCTCAGACCACTCTCCAGTATTGGTGAATTTGAGGTTGCCGCGCCCTGAGGGTTTTGAAAGGCAGTGGAGGTTTCCCAGCCGCACGCTAGATGATGAAGTATTTCGAGAAGGGTTACAGGAGGCAATAGAAGACTACTTTACCCTTAACACTGGCTCAGTAGACACAGCGGCAGTCCTGTGCGAGGGCTTCAAGGCCTACATGAGGGGAGTATGCATATCCAAGAACACCGGTGTGTTACGAGATTTATGCAACACGTTAGCTCGGTTGGAGTGGGAATTTGGAGCATTAGACACAAACCAGCTTCAGGCAACTTGCCCCAACCTAAAATATTGTAGGCTTTCCCTGCTCACAGAATTCAGAGACACAGCTGAGAGGGAAATACTTTTCATGGGAAAATATCATAGCGCAAGGGTGTACGGCGAGGGTGAGCGACCGGGCCGAATTCTAGCTCAAATGATTAGACCTCCCTATAGTAAGGCATACATCCCTGAGTTGACGACCGCACTGGGGTAACGCATCACGGGCCCACTGGATATTCAGGGGGAATTCCTTTCCTACTTTAAGACACTATACACCACTAAACTGGGCACTGATAAAACGAAACAGGAGAGCTATCTCTCTGAAATAGCGTTAATGTACCTTGACAAGTTCACGCAGGACTTTCTCGCTGTACCCATATCGGAGGAAAGCATAGATGAGGCCATCTCTGCCCTGAGGAGCTCCTCCGCCCCGGGACTCGGTGGTTTCACAGTTGACTTCTATAAGGCCTATAAAGATTTATTGATTACCCGGCTCCTTGAAATGTATGCAGAGGCCCTTGAGTGGCAGGTATTGCCTCCCACCCTGCGTGTGGCGGTCATTATTTTGCTCCCCAAACCCGGCAAGGACCCCCTATTGTATCGTCCATTGTCACTCCTTAACCTAGACTACAAAATCCTGGCAAAAGCTCTGGTGTGCCGACTGTCCCTTTTAATGGAGTCAATAATTTCCCCTGCCCAGTCTGGATTCGATCTACCGCATTCAATCTGCGCGCTCTGTTTAACACGTTACACTGAATCAGCCCTGAAACCCTGGCGGCTGCCATCCTCTTAGATACTGAAAAGGCATTTGATTCCCTTGAATGGCCTTTCATTTTGTCCATCATGCAACGCATGGGAATGCCGTTTGGTTTCATTGCCACTACTGCTCTGCTATATAGCCAACTGACGGCTCGGCTCCTACTAAACGGCACATTGACTTCCCCCTTTTCACTTTCACGCGGCACCAGACAGGGCTGCCCGCTCTCACCGCAGTTGTTCATTTTAGCCATGGACCCCCTTATACGCCACTTTCAAGAAAAACACTTACATAGAGGGTTACAGTTTCGTACAGGTCCGTTGTTAGTCTCGATATATGCTGACGATACGGTTTTCTATGTTCGCAACCCCCAGACTAACTTGGACCCCCCTTATCCAGGAAATCTTGCGTTTTGGGGTGTATTCCAGACTGGGAATCAACAGGCGCAAATCTGTCATTTTTCCCCTCACTACCAGTACAGTCCAATGAGAACTGGAGATCCCTCTGGAATGGAACTCGGTGAAATACCTGGGCATACATATACATCTCGAGACGGAGCAGATTATTCACCGTAATTACGGAACAGTTGTTACTAAATTGGAGACACAGATCGAGAAAAGCTGCAACTCCCATTGTCCATTGCGTGTCGAGTTTTCCCTCATTAAAATGGTCGTGCTTCCTAAATTCCTATATTTATTTCAAAACATTCCTATTCCACTCACAAAGAAATTCTTTTTAATCCTTTGTTTCCATTTAATAACGCTGGTGTGTGGGGGGATGGACATCCCAGGGTCAACTGGATGGTGATGACGCTCCCCTGCGATAGAGGTGGCTTCGGGGTTCCTGATCTCAGACTATATTATTTAGCAGCGCAGTGTAGTTTCGCACAGGCATGGTACCACCCAGACGCCAGAATCCCATATCTCCGACCAGAACAGAATCAGACCTAGTCCTGCCAGGCACTAGCGGCAATACTACCGAAGGGTTTCCCCAAAAAAACCAACGATATTCAACCCGCATCGACCCCTAGCTGGGCTTGGGAACAACTGCGTCAGGTTACACACACTCTGCTGCTCTATTCCTCAGCTCTCCCACTCTCAAACCCTAAACTGTTACCCATAACTAGCGAAAAGCTGATACAGAAGACGTGCCATAAATTTTACATTACTAAGATAGGCGACCTATTCCCAAGGGAAACATCCATTAGTGCGCGGGCATTTCTACGCGTACCATTACTTCGCATGCGTTAGTACGCGTGCGATGTAACAATGCATCGCCTTTAGTACGCGTGCTGTTACTTCGCATGCGTGCTAACTACGCATGCGTAAGGGGCGGGCGCCGCTTTTGGAGGTCGTCGCGGTGGCTATTTGCTCCCAGGGTCTGCTGCTGCTCAGGACATAGGAAGCCGGAGGAAGCAGGAAGGGGGAGAAGATTGGACCCAAGTGTGGAAAGAGGTAAGGGGGCTGTGTAGGGTCATGTAGGGGCTGTGTAGGGTCGTGCAGGGTTGTGTACTTGTGCAGGGTTGTACTGTTTTAGGGTGGTGTTGTGCAGGGTAGTGTTTGGAAGTAGGGATGGTTGTGCAGGTGTAGTGTAGAGTAGTGTATTTGGGTGTAGCGTAGTGTAGAGGGTAGTGTTTAGGTAGTGTAAGGTTAGGGTTTAGGGTAGTGTTGTGGGGTTAGTGTAGTGTAGGGTCGTTTTTTTAGGGTTTAGGGTAGTGTTGGGATGTCGTGCAGGGTATTGTTTCAGTGTATGGATAGGACTGGGGGTAGGGGCAGGGTCGTGCTGGGGTGGTGTTTTAGGGTTTAGGGTGGTGTTGTAGGGTTAGTGCAGTGTAGAGTAGTGTTTTTTTTAGGGTAAAGCGTAGTGTTGGGGGTTGTGCAGCGTAGTGTAGTGCAGGGGGTCATGAAGGGTAATGTTTGGGAGTAGGGACAGGACTGGGGTTAGGGGCAGGGTCATGCTGGGGTAGTGTTTTAGGGTTTAGGGTAGTGTTGAGGTGTTAGTGCAGTGTAGGGTTTTAGGGTTTAGGGTAGTGTTGTGGGGTTAGTGTAGTGTAGGGTTTAGGGTTTAGGGTGTAGTGTCGGGGTTGTGCAGGGTAGTGTTTGGGGTAGGGACCGGACTGGGGATAGGGCAGGGTCGTGCTGGGGCTAGTGTTTTCGGGTTTAGGGTAGTGTTGTAGGGTTAGTGTAGGGTAGTGTTTTAGGGTTTAGGGTAGTGTTGGGGGTTGTGCAGTGTAGTTTAGTGTAGGAGGTTGTGAAGGATAGTTTTTGGGAGTAGGGACAGGACTGGGGGAAGGGGCAGGGTCGTGCTGGGGTTAGTGTTTTAGGGTAGTGTAGTAGTGTTATTGTAGTGTAGTTTACTGTTTTAGTGTTTAGTGTAGTGTCGGGGGTTGTGATGGGTAGTGAATGGATGCAGGGAGCAGAGTAGGGGAATGTGTATGTTAGTGCAGGGGGTAGTGATTTATGGTTTAGGGTAGTGTAGTGGTGTTTCAGTAGTGTAAGGTAGTGTTATAGTGTTTTAGATGTGTAGGGTAGTGTATTTTCTATAGTGTTGTGTTTTAGACATTTTTATTACTAGGCAAGTTTTTACTTAGCATACATTAACACTTTCAAAGTAATGGTATGCGAAGTAAAAACTTGCGTGGTAACGGTTATTGCTAAGTAATAACCGCGTAGTAATAGCATGCGAAGTAATGGCATGCAAAATAACATCTCATATTCATTCCCAAACGGACATGTATTTGACCCTGATGATGAATCTCTCTTTCCGGACACCACATTCATGGACAGATTCGTCCTTCTGCGATTAGGTTCTGCCCTGCGAGCTTCCTTCCCAGACTACCCTCTGGAGCCCCCTTCCTTCCTTCCGCTTACCAAGGTGATTGGCAGCGAGAGAGGAGTGCACATAGTTTCGCAACTCTATAGGGCATGCGCTGCTACTATGCCGATCAATGATGACAAAATACGCAAAGCATGGGAGGGGAACTTGGGAGGTCCGATCTCAGACGAACAATGGAATGCCTTCTGCGCGGTCACGAAAAAGGACTCCCTCAACAGCTGACACAAATTACTTCATTTTAAGTTTCTTCGTAGGATGTACATCACCCTGCTAGCCTCTATAGAATACATCCTACCAGATCGTATCATTGCGTCAGATGCCGCGCTCCAAACGCTGACTACGCTCTCATCTTGCTTGGACCTGTCCTAACATACTCTCATACTGGGTGGCCATTCATGGGATGATGAGTGATATGATCAAGGTTCCTATGGTCCTGTTACCTGAGATTGCATTGCTGGGATTTGTTACTCAGTTCCTGCAGGCAACCCACAGGTTTGTCGCTATTAGTTTACTCCTGGCCAAAAGGAAAGTCGCAATCTGCTAGGGTGGCAGGGCAGCACCCTCGGTAAAAGGATGGATAAAAAGCATGGCATCTTGCTCCACAAACAGTGATATTTACGCAACAACGCTCCCCCCCACACTTCCAGGCCCATAGATGTTTGGGGACCTTCAGGGCATATCTTCAGGCTCAGCAACAAGCCCCCCTCCCCACGCAGGTGGACCACAACATAATTCCTACTGGTGTGGGCTAAATTGTCACATGGCGCATGTCATCGCGCCCTTTTTGATAGTACTCCATTTTCGTTGCTAAGGTTGATATATGCCAAGGCCTTGTGTGTATGCACCGCTTATGTTAAACATGCAATGGGAATGTCAAGTGCACTAGTGACGTGGAGATTTGAGTTACACGCTTTGGGGCGGCATATGAAAGCACAGCATTGTTGACTGTATCATTGGAACTGTGTATCTTGACTTCATGTACTCACGGAAAGTTTTTCTCTGATCCCAGTGTACTGCTATAACTATAACTAAACGCTAAATAAAGTGTTAAAATATATATATATATATATTTACAGGAACATACCCAACAGTTAATTGGCACAATGGATCTTGATATAGAACGATTTGAACCTTTGGCTGTGGTAGCGTTTGATGACGCCAAGGCATTTGACCAAGTATGCTGGGTCTTCCCCTGGGAGGGTTTGAGTTCAATGGGATTTGGCCCTAAATTTATCAACACACTTTAAGCTATGAGGCTAAAGAATGGGTTATTTTGTGGTCGATCAGATATGGCGCCTCCAGTGTATAACGTAAATTTCTAACTAGAGCACAACCAGAGGGTGCTGTGATGAAACAGAGGGTGGCATGGGTGGGCCAGAGGGTGGCATGAGTAGTCAGAGAGTGGCAGTGGTGACAGAGAGTGGCAGTGATGAAGAAGAGTGTCCCAAACAGGCTGGACACGTAGAAACAACAAGTTCGCGAAACTTGCGACCCGACAGGTAAGTTCGCAATTTGCGAAAGTGTACAAAACCCTCGCAAACTGGCAGAAACCCGCGCAAACACACAAAAAAAAAAATCCGCAAATTCGCGGATTTTGCGGATTGCGAGTTCGCAAATCCGCAAAATTCGCGAACGCGAGATTCGCAAAATTCGCCCATGCTTACTTTTACCTCCTGGTTCTATCAGGCAATGCTTTCTACAGAGCAAGGACTGCCCCCTACGCTCAGCCCTAGTCCTGTGAGTGGTCCAATTGAAAGAGGAGCGAATTGCAGATAAAAGTGAGGAAAAAGAGAAGAAGCATCAGTGTCTTAATTTCATGACATTGGAAATGGAGGTGTTAAATTGCTACTTATCCTATGAAATAGCTTTTTGTAGGTTCTTTTGATAAATGTCTATAATAACGTTAAAGAAAGGCACATTGTGTTAAGTTAACACACTGCCATAAAAGGCACCAATGACTATGGTAGTCCTCAAAAAGTGATCAATATCATTCTTTCACCTTAGGGTGAGAGAAGGAAAAATATTCAGTGAAATAATTGAAGGAAAGCCTTCCAATTCAATTAATTTCATTACATTTCATTGCTATTTGGTTGAAAGTCTATTGACACTTACACTATTCATGGCAAACATATTGTATTCTGTACATACTATAAGGGGCTTTAGTTCAGCTCCTTCAGCCATTGGCATCTTTGGCTCAGGAACCTTCAGCCATTGGTTTGAGTTATTGCCAATCACATCCAGAATCTGCCCGCATGAGTATTTTAGTCTCATCTTCTTTTTATGACTTCAGGCCTGGTTTGGAGATTGGTGGATGGGTTACTCTGTCGCAAACATGACGGATATCCCATCCGCCTTATTACGAGAGCCATAGAATATAATGGACTTGGAATATGGTGGATGGAATAGATGTTTAGTTTGTGATGGAATAACCATCCACTAGACTATAAATTAGTCCCTTTGTTCCTTTCTACCTCCATCGGAGTGCATGAGGAACAATTTAACATCTATCACACATTCATTTTTCTCATCCATGCACTGTAGGAACAAAGCAATTTAAATTTTAATTGTATTGTTCTGCAACAGGCAGTTTTAACGCATTTTCAAGTGCAAGCTTCAAACATATTGTTTTTTTTCCAGTGCATGTGCACTATTTAGAAAATTGGCAGTGCGCTGCAAAATAGTTTAAAAAAACATTTCAATCGCCTCTCATTCCAGTAGGAGGGTTGGGGATCCTATATAAGGTATCCCATACCTTATCCCATACTAATACGACAGGTATCCCATACCTGTCGTATTAATACCCTATCCGCTCCCTCGGATACTCTTCAGGCCTTACATTTTTCAATAACCTCTCCCCTCTCTACCTCATTTATGGGCATATTAATTTATAGACCTCCAGGGCCCAGATCTGATTTCAGCCAGACTCTTCTGAACATCCTAGAACCTTACTTTGGCTGTTCTCATTTGACGGTTTTGGGAGATCTGAATTTTCATCTTGAAAACCCAGATTCTAGGGAAACCCTCTCCCTCTTGGAATCGCTGGCCGCCTGTGGTCTGCGGCAGCTGGTCAATAGCCCCACTCATCGGGCGGGACACACTCTGGATGGGGTGTTCTGAAATGACCATAGGCTAACAACAGACTTGCCTATTCTGCTGGTTTGGTCTGATCACTTAGCTGTCCCCATGGAACTTCGGGTTCCTCCTGCCGCTATCAAGTTGAGTGGTCCTAGTAAACAAGAACCCAAGCGGAATTATAGGAAGATCTCTAACAA
This sequence comes from Lissotriton vulgaris, assembly GCF_964263255.1. Lineage (NCBI taxonomy): Eukaryota > Metazoa > Chordata > Amphibia > Caudata > Salamandridae > Lissotriton > Lissotriton vulgaris. The sequence goes on from NC_141687.1 coordinate 397,106,716, forward strand.
CACTCTTGCTCCTCTAATTTCCAATACCGAAATTACCGCAGCAAAGGATGTTAGTACGGCGGCTCTTGAATTCACCAGTTCCATCGCCACGGCAGTGGATTTCCTGGCCCCTGTTTCATCTCGCTATTCTGCCAGGAAGAGACCTTCGGCCCCCTGGTTTTCAGAGTCTCTCAGATATTTAAGGGAGGGCAGCAGGAAGCAGGAAAGGCCTTGGCGGGCGAGCTGGGATAATCAAGAGAGGAACACTATTTTCACGGTTCTCTTGCCCTGCATTTTAAAGGTACCCTGGTAATTGATTCTCTACAACACAATCATATATACTCTTTTCCTTCTTCAAGAGTCACATAGAAGGATGCAACTCCCTATTTTGCTTTCTCTGATTACTAAGAGAAGCACTAGAGAGTTGTTCATGGAACCCAGATACTGACACTGGGCACATGATTGTGTATTGATGGGGTACCATTAATCCGGATTATTCTGAGCACTCTCGGCCTTTCCTTTGCTTTCTAAAATGTGTTGCATGCACAGCATCTGTATGAGCTGTGGTATCCTGAAGATACATATCTAGAGGTCTTTCCAGTCTTGAAGGTTCTCTTTGTTTTTTTGCATAAATAAGATTTAAACAGTTTGAGTGTACAAAGAAGCTCCCATTAAATAAACAAGTAACCACACCCTCCTAGCAAGTGAATGTAATCACCTTGCTTGTTCTAAGGGAAACAATCATTCAAGAACCCGATGATCACATACAGCGAGTACTCTTGTCATCTGCTTCTGGACTGTTATTTCAGAGTATAGGGCACCCTAAATAAAGTTAATTTATTGTTGACATATACATGAATTGAAAATATTTTGTATTTAATTATAAAATATTTTAACGAGTTTTATAATTTTAACAATTATTGCAACATTAATTTTATAAAAAATATAATTAAAGGGAGCCGAGGGACAGCGGGGAACATGGTGGCAGTCGCATAACAGCCGCTGGCCTTCTGTTAGCATGATTTAATTTAACGGGACTCTCTCGCCTTCGTACGCCCCCCTCTCTACCCTCCCTCATACGTAAAGCTCTGTTGAACCCGTCTTCTTCATTTTGATGTAGGGGAGCGCAGGTGGCAGTTGCGTCCCCCCTAGATGGTTTCTCAGTCAGGCGGTGGCCGCACTCTCCCTCCGGTGTGGCGCCGAGTTCCCTGCTGCAAGGCAGCGGCTGGGAAGCCACGCTGCTGCCGGGTTGCATTTTCCTGCTTCCAGGTTGATGTTGGGAAGCTTTCCATAAGTTGGATCTGGCTGAGGAGCTGCTTTTTACTCGGAGATGTGCTTGGTGGACAAATGTTTTTAAGATTGGCAGTAAGATCCACCCACTAGGGGAGAGGGTGCAGGATGGTAGTCCCCTTGAGCAAATTGATCACGCTGATTCCATACACTCCTCTCTGAGGCAATTCTCCCTACACCTCTTTCTACATTTCTAAATTGGGGGTTTACAAAAATGACTACAGGAAGCCCAATAGGGTCCAGTTGGGGGTTTGTTTTGCAGCATATGGAGAGGGCTAGGATTACACAGAATAGGCCTTCCATTTCAACTGGGAAAGTGTGTCAGTACACTCTCTGTACAAGGGGAGCTCTGGTAACATCTCTCCCAGGGCTGGAAGCCCTGCCTCCTCCCCATTCTGGCTCTGATGCAAATATTACAGTGAAAGGATGTAGTGAACCCCCGGAGCTAGCTAAGGAAGGTCTAGGAGGGAAAGCAGAGAAAAAGACAGTTCCCACCACTATGGCTGGCAAGAGCCCCAAGACTAGGGGCAGAGGGAAGAAGATTGCTTCATCCAAGGTTAAGGTCACCCCCTCCCTGAAATCTTTTGTTAAGGTCCTTGCATCTCCTTCTGGTGCCCTGAAAGGAGCAGCTGAAGATTCTGGCTCTTGCAGAATGGAGTTGGCCTTAATACGGAGATCCTTACTGGCCCTCCCTTGCTGGGGAAACCTTGAGAGGTAGCGCCAACCGTAATCTCTATCTCTACATTTAATTTATTCCAGGCCTTGAAGGCAGTAGAGATGGCAGAGGCTTGTGGGGGGATCCCCAATTTGGACAGGAGCCCTCGCAATCTACACCATCAATACCTGCTGTTAGTCAACCCTCTCAGACGAGCTCAGAAACACTGGTAGATATCCTTCTAGCCTTCAAGGAGGAAATGAAGAGTAGAGTTGTAATCTCTGAGCAGAACCAGGTTGCTACACAAGCATCTTGTGCTGCTTTGACGGCGAGGCAGAAACTTGAGGAGGTCTCTCTGAGAACAGAGGCTTTAGAGCAGGAAGTACCTATCCTTAAACAAGCCATCAACAAGACGTCTGCAGAGGTAAGTTGGTTAACCCGACAAAATAGGGAAATGAAAGAAGATGTGGAACGTCTCAAAAACCACTTCCAGAAGAACAACCTCAGGCTCATCAATATCCTGGAGAATACGGAAGGCGCCGATATTAAGGCTTTTGTTATAAAACTGTTACAAGATACAGCTTTAAAAAAAATCTGTCAAATATTGACCTCTCTACTGAAATCCAGCGGGTACATCGAGATCCATTTAGGAGGAATCGTGAACGACAAAAGCCAAGGAGAATTTAAATGAATTTCCTTACTTATACTGTCAAGGAGGCAATTTTGTCCTCCGCCTTAAAAAACAGGATCTTTTCCAACAGGCTCCTATTCCTTCTCGATCAAATCAGATCAGATCTCTGCCATACTACTTTATTAAGGCAGTGGGAGCTAGGGAAAAGGATGGAGGAATTAAATAAGCTTGGTGCAAAAGCTCAGTTAAAGTTCCCTGCTTCCCTCTTTACTATGTGAAACAACCATATGTATATACATCGTTTTGTGGAGGAACTAGATTTGCTGTTTGAGGAAATTAAGAAGGAAGTTAGTAAGTAGAGGAGTGGAGGTCGGGGATGGGGTGGGGGGATAGAGAGAGCCCTAATGCACTGAATTAATTTGTTTGTTTTTGGGCTGACAAAGGAGGCGCTAGTCTTTAGCCTATGTTGGAAGGGAGGGTTCCCCAGGGGTGGGTGGGATGGGATGGGGGTAAATGGGTGGGTGGTTAAGGGGGGGCATGTGGTGTGGAACATTGGGAAAAATAGAAATAAATAGTTTTCCCTCTATCATCTTAGTTTTTAAATATATCACTATGCCAGCCTGTGGTAACTGTGGACCTTGGTATGTTAGATGTGGGGGACTAACGAGTTAAAAATCTTATCCTGGAATGTCAATGTGTTTAGATGTAAATGTAGGCAGAGATTGATAATTAAGTATTTGGAAGAGAGAAGTGCTCATATTCGTCTTACCCAGGAGACCCACTTAAATACCCTAGAAGGGAACACTTTATTTTCAAAATGTCGTTGGACTGAAAACTTCCTAGTATTAGAACAGTCTGCACACTGTAGGGGGGGGGGGGGTTGTGATTCTAATTAAGAGCGGAGAAGGCTGTACCATCAAGACCTCTAAGTCCGATAAATCTGGGAGGTGGCTGATACCTACCTTGGACTGGGGGGGGTAGAGTTAGCTTGCGCCGTTTTTTATGGACCCAATATTGATGACCCTCCCATCTATCTAATTTGGAATGTAGCTTAATGGAGGTCTCGGTCCCTATTATAATGGGGGAGATTTTAATGTTATGCTGGACCCTGTACAGGATAGATCTAATAGAGGTCGATATGACAACACCCCGGGCTCGACGGACGTTAAAAAACATTTTGCTAGAACAGGGTCTGTTGGATGTCTGAAGATACAAGATGGGTACTAGTCAGGGTTTTACTTTTCTTAGTAAAAAACATAGTCATTTTTCTAGATTGGACAATTTTTTTATTGACAGGACTATTGTTCAAAAAATAACATCTATAAACATACTTCCAGACCATATTTCAGACCATGCGGCAATGATTCTCTCCCTGGGTGAGTATTGTAGTTCTTTGAGACCTAAATGGACCCTAAGGAGAGCTACTCTTTCTGATCCTAAGATAGGTGGGGTATTAAAACAAGCATGCGGGTTGTTCTTTCAGGACAACCTCGGATCTGCCACCCTGGATGTCGTATGGGACACATTTAAGGCCTTCCTCAGAGGGGAACTGCGAAGCTTGTTCTCTGCCCAAAAAAGGGCTAAACGTTTAAGCCTAAAAATATAGGAGGATAAAATATGCTTATTGGAGGGCAGTCTGCTCCAAGCTAGAATGCCGCCCCCTGATGTTCAGGCAAGGTTGCAGAAGCAACGTGAGGACGCAAGGTTAGAATACAGGGTCTATTTAGACCAAAAATGTAAGGCTCAGTGGAATGTAAAGTCCATGCAGATTTTTGAATATGGGGAAAAAGCTGGTGCACTACTGGCATGGAAGGCCCGGACAGACAGGTCCAGGAATCTTATTGAAAAGCTGGTTGTAAACAATAGAGGGGACATCTAAGGGAAGCAGGAAGATATGCAGGCCTGTTTAGTGTCTCTCTTTTCTAGCCTATATGGGGAAGAACTTTCTCCTGAATTGGAGTGCATTAAGTCATGGCTCAGGAAGTTGCAGCTCCCCAACCTAAAAGATGCGAGTAGTGAGGCTCTTAGTGCTCCAATTACTAAAGAGGAGATCTGTTTGAGTACATTTAAGGGTAATAAAGGTAAAGCCGGCGGTACCAATGCCTTACTAAATGAAGTATGTAGCCTTCTAATTGAGGAACTGATGTAATTTCTGGAAGCTCTGTTTAATTCTATCTATAGTTATGGCAGTCAGGTGCCTAAATCATGGAAAGAGACCTCCGTAGTTTTCATTTTAAAACCCTCGAAAGATCCCACTAGGGCGGACTCTTATAGGCCAATCTCTCTGCCTAATGTGGATTCTAAGATCTCTATGAGTATTTCAATGGGGAGATTGGCTAAACTCGCTCCTCAGCCTATCCATCTAGATCGGATGGGCTTTATTCCTAAGAAATATATACAGGGAGCGGCGTGGCCAAGCCGGAGACCGAGATGGTCGCCTGACATTGAGGCTCCGCCGATCGGCGTGGCCCATCGGCGATTACCCAACCTACAGAGATTCTGCCTACCTGGGAAAAGACATCGGGATGCAGCCGAAGGCGTACTGAACACCGACGCGGTATAATGAAGATTGGAGGTTTGTTGCAGCGATTGTGTGGTGGCCGTCTGAAATCCAAGATGGCGGCTCCGGCAGACTGAGGAACATCGGATGTCGTAGCCGGGAGCCGGAGACTGCGTTCGGGGTGCAGTGAGTCTACGGGCTACGGGCCGGGGCAGTGAGCGGCACTAGAACAGCCTATACAGCGCTCGATTAACTCGGAGGCACAGTGGGTGGTAGCGCTTAAGGACAGGGCCTGCGCTACCGTATCGGCTGCCTGGGCACGAACCCTCCAGAGCGCTTCGGGGGCCCCCCTCCCTCCTGACAGTGCTCCTGCTTGGCTGCAGCCTGCGCAGCTCTCCCCCTCTCCCACTGCGCAGGGCCTCGGGTATCCACCATATTGTGGGCTGTTGCAAGGCACCTGAAACATACAACAGCTCCGGTTCCAGCAGGCTCACACATCCACCTTTGCCATCAGTTACGGCTGCAACAGGTCAAGGGTGATGCCTGGTTGCCCCACGTTTCCAGAACTTCACGCTGAGGCCGTCATTGACATGCAGTGGCTCTCTCATGACAGCTGCACATAATCTAGCAAGGGGAACCAATGGTCTACATCCGACACCCTCCCCCCCAAGTTGTCAGGACTGTGCCTTTGGCCAGCTACATGCTCCCTGATTTCTGAGCAAAAGACCCTGTCTAAACTGCTGCTATTCCATACACTGCACGGGGTACACGCCTGATCAACAGTTAAGATATCAGCAGCTTCCAGGCCAGGGCACACATGACCCAAACATGATCACGGTCTCACCTTGTTCCTGATCCTTTCCTACCAGCTTTTACGTTCACATTGCGGCCATTATCTGAATAACGCAGATATTGGGCAACTTTGACACTCGGTGGAGGGAATAGCCGAATGGCCATCAAGGATCCTAAGCAATGCCTTCTCCCCTTCGAAAAGGTCTCCAACACTGCCCAGGATGCTACTGACACCGTGGCTGAAGGTGGCCAGAAAGTTGCAACACCTGAAGGGAATGCTATTCAACTTGCTGCTGCGAGAAATGAGAGCAGGATTTAGAGCCCCAGAATTACGTTTTGACACCCTGGACAAACACATGGCTGAGTTGGGGTCAAAAATCCAGATTCACGACCAACGTCTTGACGTGGTAGAATCTTGTACCTCCCACTTAGTGGACGGGTCGGCGCAATCCTTGAAAAGACAGGACCGGATGGAACGCATCCTCAAAGACGTCGAGATCAAGAAAGAGGACTTGGAGGAGCGCAGCCGCTGAAACAACGTGTGCATTTTAGGTGTGCCGGAATCTACAGCAACGGGGCGCATGGACACCTTGGAGAAGACTATCCTGATAGTTCTGTTTGGCAGGGGGGCCTTCACTGCTGGCTTTGTGATCGAACGCGCTCACAGATCATTAGGCCCACGACCCAACCCAGGATGCCTACCCAGGCCCATCATCGGGCGAGTCATGAATTCCAGAGATCGCAACACTGCTCTTTGACTGGCGAGGGAACAGGGCGAAACTTTATGGCAGGGCTCCAAGTTGTCCTTCTACCTAGTCTTCACCGTCATGGTGCAAGAAGCAAGGCAAAAGTATACTGGAGTCAAGGCGACACTTTGAAATTTAGGATTGAAATATGGCATGTTATATCCTGCATGGCTACGCATTGAGGTGAATGGACGGGCTCTTGTTTTTGACAATCCAGCAGAGGTGCAGGAGTTCTGCCATAAGCACAAACTAAATAACAAACGCCCGATTGAGGATAACGGTTCCCCCCTTCACAGACTGGTTCAGATGCGAGCATGGAGCTCTTTACGGGATCTGGTCATGGCTGATTTCATTATTTGCTATGGCTTATGTGGTGTCTTCAGATTTGCTGGGATTTCGTTAAATCTCTTTTTTAGTGTTCTATGTCAGTTGCCACGTTGCTTTTGGGGAGGGCTGCCACCTCCCCTGATGGTGTTCACCTTACGAATGATTTGTGAATTTAGCAAATGTCATTTCTGGTTACTTCTCAGCGCTACAGAGGAAGGATTGGCATTGCACTGTTATTTGATAGAAATGGTTCTGCCTCTCTGGTTGGGCGGGGAGGCTGGGTCGGGGGTAAGGGGCAACACTATTTAGCTGCACTGGGACATCTACAAGTACACAGATTGTCGATTGTGATGGATACATGTGGTCGCTTTTCATTCAATACTCATTCTCATCGCCCCCCCATGGCTCAGATTGGACATAACGCTGGCCCCTCGGAAGTGGTTTTCGCTTCCTGTAACGTCCACGGACTGAATAACACTCGAAAGAAAAGGCAGCCAACTCGGTATCTACTACGGCACAAGGTAGATGTAGCTTTCTTACAAGAAACTCATCTACCTCCTACTGATCAGTCCCACTTTGCCGCAAGCTGGAGAACGCACAGATATTTTGCGAACTACAGCAACTATGCAAGGGGCACTGCAATACTCATTCATAAGCGACTTCCATTCCATTTGCATTCAGTGCTCCGTGACAGCAAAGGTAGATATATTATTGTGCTGGGTTTCTTGATGGGACAAAAATTAGCGTTGGTCTGGGTATACGGCCTCAATAATGACTCCCCTGACTTCTATTACACCCTATTTTCCAAAATGGCACAGTTAGGCCCAGTTCCCCTTTTGGTAGGAGGTGACCGTAACCTTGTCCAGGATTTATCACGTGACACTACATCTAGCGCTCAGGACTCCAAACCATGGGCGAGAAAGGCGCTGAGCTCACTTTGCGAACACTTTGCACTAACTGATATAGGTAGGACACAAAGCCCACATCATACTGACTACACTAAATACAATAGCTGTCACAACACATGGACGAGGTTGGTTATTATTGGCTAGTCTTCCCAGATTCAATCAACTGGTGCCAATCGGTCAAGACACTCCCACGAACCTTCTCAGACCACTCTCCAGTATTGGTGAATTTGAGGTTGCCGCGCCCTGAGGGTTTTGAAAGGCAGTGGAGGTTTCCCAGCCGCACGCTAGATGATGAAGTATTTCGAGAAGGGTTACAGGAGGCAATAGAAGACTACTTTACCCTTAACACTGGCTCAGTAGATACAGCGGCAGTCCTGTGCGAGGGCTTCAAGGCCTACATGAGGGGAGTATGCATATCCAAGAACACCGGTGTGTTACGAGATTTATGCAACACGTTAGCTCGGTTGGAGTGGGAATTTGGAGCATTAGACACAAACCAGCTTCAGGCAACTTGCCCCAACCTAAAATATTGTAGGCTTTCCCTGCTCACAGAATTCAGAGACACAGCTGAGAGGGAAATACTTTTCATGGGAAAATATCATAGCGCAAGGGTGTACGGCGAGGGTGAGCGACCGGGCCGAATTCTAGCTCAAATGATTAGACCTCCCTATAGTAAGGCATACATCCCTGAGTTGACGACCGCACTGGGGTAACGCATCACGGGCCCACTGGATATTCAGGGGGAATTCCTTTCCTACTTTAAGACACTATACACCACTAAACTGGGCACTGATAAAACGAAACAGGAGAGCTATCTCTCTGAAATAGCGTTAATGTACCTTGACAAGTTCACGCAGGACTTTCTCGCTGTACCCATATCGGAGGAAAGCATAGATGAGGCCATCTCTGCCCTGAGGAGCTCCTCCGCCCCGGGACTCGGTGGTTTCACAGTTGACTTCTATAAGGCCTATAAAGATTTATTGATTACCCGGCTCCTTGAAATGTATGCAGAGGCCCTTGAGTGGCAGGTATTGCCTCCCACCCTGCGTGTGGCGGTCATTATTTTGCTCCCCAAACCCGGCAAGGACCCCCTATTGTATCGTCCATTGTCACTCCTTAACCTAGACTACAAAATCCTGGCAAAAGCTCTGGTGTGCCGACTGTCCCTTTTAATGGAGTCAATAATTTCCCCTGCCCAGTCTGGATTCGATCTACCGCATTCAATCTGCGCGCTCTGTTTAACACGTTACACTGAATCAGCCCTGAAACCCTGGCGGCTGCCATCCTCTTAGATACTGAAAAGGCATTTGATTCCCTTGAATGGCCTTTCATTTTGTCCATCATGCAACGCATGGGAATGCCGTTTGGTTTCATTGCCACTACTGCTCTGCTATATAGCCAACTGACGGCTCGGCTCCTACTAAACGGCACATTGACTTCCCCCTTTTCACTTTCACGCAGCACCAGACAGGGCTGCCCGCTCTCACCGCAGTTGTTCATTTTAGCCATGGACCCCCTTATACGCCACTTTCAAGAAAAACACTTACATAGAGGGTTACAGTTTCGTACAGGTCCGTTGTTAGTCTCGATATATGCTGACGATACGGTTTTCTATGTTCGCAACCCCCAGACTAACTTGGACCCCCCTTATCCAGGAAATCTTGCGTTTTGGGGTGTATTTCAGACTGGGAATCAACAGGCGCAAATCTGTCATTTTTCCCCTCACTACCAGTACAGTCCAATGAGAACTGGAGATCCCTCTGGAATGGAACTCGGTGAAATACCTGGGCATACATATACATCTCGAGACGGAGCAGATTATTCACCGTAATTACGGAACAGTTGTTACTAAATTGGAGACACAGATCGAGAAAAGCTGCAACTCCCATTGTCCATTGCGTGTCGAGTTTTCCCTCATTAAAATGGTCGTGCTTCCTAAATTCCTATATTTATTTCAAAACATTCCTATTCCACTCACAAAGAAATACTTTTTAATCCTTTGTTTCCATTTAATAACGCTGGTGTGTGGGGGGATGGACATCCCAGGGTCAACTGGATGGTGATGACGCTCCCCTGCGATAGAGGTGGCTTCGGGGTTCCTGATCTCAGACTATATTATTTAGCAGCGCAGTGTAGTTTCGCACAGGCATGGTACCACCCAGACGCCAGAATCCCATATCTCCGACCAGAACAGAATCAGACCTAGTCCTGCCAGGCACTAGCGGCAATACTACCGAAGGGTTTCCCCAAAAAAACCAACGATATTCAACCCGCATCGACCCCTAGCTGGGCTTGGGAACAACTGCGTCAGGTTACACACACTCTGCTGCTCTATTCCTCAGCTCTCCCACTCTCAAACCCTAAACTGTTACCCATAACTAGCGAAAAGCTGATACAGAAGACGTGCCATAAATTTTACATTACTAAGATAGGCGACCTCTTCCCAAGGGAAACATCCATTAGTGCGCGGGCATTTCTACGCGTACCATTACTTCGCATGCGTTAGTACGCGTGCGATGTAACAATGCATCGCCTTTAGTACGCGTGCTGTTACTTCGCATGCGTGCTAACTACGCATGCGTAAGGGGCGGGCGCCGCTTTTGGAGGTCGTCGCGGTGGCTATTTGCTCCCAGGGTCTGCTGCTGCTCAGGACATAGGAAGCCGGAGGAAGCAGGAAGGGGGAGAAGATTGGACCCAAGTGTGGAAAGAGGTAAGGGGGGCTGTGTAGGGTCATGTAGGGGCTGTGTAGGGTCGTGCAGGGTTGTGTACTTGTGCAGGGTTGTACTGTTTTAGGGTGGTGTTGTGCAGGGTAGTGTTTGGAAGTAGGGATGGTTGTGCAGGTGTAGTGTAGAGTAGTGTATTTGGGTGTAGCGTAGTGTAGAGGGTAGTGTTTAGGTAGTGTAAGGTTAGGGTTTAGGGTAGTGTTGTGGGGTTAGTGTAGTGTAGGGTCGTTTTTTTAGGGTTTAGGGTAGTGTTGGGATGTCGTGCAGGGTATTGTTTCAGTGTATGGATAGGACTGGGGGTAGGGGCAGGGTCGTGCTGGGGTGGTGTTTTAGGGTTTAGGGTGGTGTTGTAGGGTTAGTGCAGTGTAGAGTAGTGTTTTTTTTAGGGTAACGCGTAGTGTTGGGGGTTGTGCAGCGTAGTGTAGTGCAGGGGGTCATGAAGGGTAATGTTTGGGAGTAGGGACAGGACTGGGGTTAGGGGCAGGGTCATGCTGGGGTAGTGTTTTAGGGTTTAGGGTAGTGTTGAGGTGTTAGTGTAGTGTAGGGTTTTAGGGTTTAGGGTAGTGTTGTGGGGTTAGTGTAGTGTAGGGTTTAGGGTTTAGGGTGTAGTGTCGGGGTTGTGCAGGGTAGTGTTTGGGGTAGGGACCGGACTGGGGATAGGGCAGGGTCGTGCTGGGGCTAGTGTTTTCGGGTTTAGGGTAGTGTTGTAGGGTTAGTGTAGGGTAGTGTTTTAGGGTTTAGGGTAGTGTTGGGGGTTGTGCAGTGTAGTTTAGTGTAGGAGGTTGTGAAGGGTAGTTTTTGGGAGTAGGGACAGGACTGGGGGTAGGGGCAGGGTCGTGCTGGGGTTAGTGTTTTAGGGTAGTGTAGTAGTGTTATTGTAGTGTAGTTTACTGTTTTAGTGTTTAGTGTAGTGTCGGGGGTTGTGATGGGTAGTGAATGGATGCAGGGAGCAGAGTAGGGGAATGTGTATGTTAGTGCAGGGGTAGTGATTTATGGTTTAGGGTAGTGTAGTGGTGTTTCAGTAGTGTAAGGTAGTGTTATAGTGTTTTAGATGTGTAGGGTAGTGTATTTTCTATAGTGTTGTGTTTTAGACATTTTTATTACTAGGCAAGTTTTTACTTAGCATACATTAACACTTTCAAAGTAATGGTATGCGAAGTAAAAACTTGCGTGGTAACGGTTATTGCTAAGTAATAACCGCGTAGTAATAGCATGCGAAGTAATGGCATGCAAAATAACATCTCATATTCATTCCCAAACGGACATGTATTTGACCCTGATGATGAATCTCTCTTTCCGGACACCACATTCATGGACAGATTCGTCCTTCTGCGATTAGGTTCTGCCCTGCGAGCTTCCTTCCCAGACTACCCTCTGGAGCCCCCTTCCTTCCTTCCGCTTACCAAGGTGATTGGCAGCGAGAGAGGAGTGCACATAGTTTCGCAACTCTATAGGGCATGCGCTGCTACTATGCCGATCAATGATGACAAAATACGCAAAGCATGGGAGGGGAACTTGGGAGGTCCGATCTCAGACGAACAATGGAATGCCTTCTGCGCGGTCACGAAAAAGGACTCCCTCAACAGCTGACACAAATTACTTCATTTTAAGTTTCTTCGTAGGATGTACATCACCCTGCTAGCCTCTATAGAATACATCCTACCAGATCGTATCATTGCGTCAGATGCCGCGCTCCAAACGCTGACTACGCTCTCATCTTGCTTGGACCTGTCCTAACATACTCTCATACTGGGTGGCCATTCATGGGATGATGAGTGATATGATCAAGGTTCCTATGGTCCTGTTACCTGAGATTGCATTGCTGGGATTTGTTACTCAGTTCCTGCAGGCAACCCACAAGTTTGTCGCTATTAGTTTACTCCTGGCCAAAAGGGAAGTCGCAATCTGCTAGGGTGGCAGGGCAGCACCCTCGGTAAAAGGATGGATAAAAAGCATGGCATCTTGCTCCACAAACAGTGATATTTACGCAACAACGCTCCCCCCCACACTTCCAGGCCCATAGATGTTTGGGGACCTTCAGGGCATATCTTCAGGCTCAGCAACAAGCCCCCCTCCCCACGCAGGTGGACCACAACATAATTCCTACTGGTGTGGGCTAAATTGTCACATGGCGCATGTCATCGCGCCCTTTTTGATAGTACTCCATTTTCGTTGCTAAGGTTGATATATGCCAAGGCCTTGTGTGTATGCACCGCTTATGTTAAACATGCAATGGGAATGTCAAGTGCACTAGTGACGTGGAGATTTGAGTTACACGCTTTGGGGCGGCATATGAAAGCACAGCATTGTTGACTGTATCATTGGAACTGTGTATCTTGACTTCATGTACTCACGGAAAGTTTTTCTCTGATCCCAGTGTACTGCTATAACTATAACTAAACGCTAAATAAAGTGTTAAAATATATATATATATATTTACAGGAACATACCCAACAGTTAATTGGCACAATGGATCTTGATATAGAACGATTTGAACCTTTGGCTGTGGTAGCGTTTGATGACGCCAAGGCATTTGACCAAGTATGCTGGGTCTTCCCCTGGGAGGGTTTGAGTTCAATGGGATTTGGCCCTAAATTTATCAACACACTTCAAGCTATGAGGCTAAAGAATGGGTTATTTTGTGGTCGATCAGATATGGCGCCTCCAGTGTATAACGTAAATTTCTAACTAGAGCACTTTGTCGGACGGTGCCACAGAAAGGAGGAGAACCCACAACCTCCAAACAGGATCAAGATCCTGCCTGGGCATCTGAAATAAATCTGAATTGAAGGAATACATCAATCAACGTCTTCTCTTCATTTACTATTGTGTTGTTGTACATTCATTTTCAGCATTTATACTGTAATAAGTAGGTGTGTGCACAGATCCCCTTTGTAACACTTCAGGCTATCTATGCGGGAGCTTCGGCAAAGATCTTCTTTAACAGTATATTATCCCATAGTTTTAACATACTGAGAGGGACACTGCAGGGTTACCCTTTATCTCTCCTGCTTTTTGGTATGTATATAGAGCCTCTCGCCCAACAGCTGAGATTGGATGCTTTAGTTCTCCCATTCAGTTCCTCACCTTATAGCTGTAAAGTCATGCTTTATGCCGACGATTTACTAATCTATACGGCTGACCCCCTAACTTCGATCCTGAGACAACTGTTGGTGGAACTTGGCTTTTTTTCCGATTATTTAGTTACCACCTAAACTAGGGTTATGTGTTGGAATATTGCGAATTGGGAGGGAAATGTAAGTTCTAAGTTTAGATAGCGATATTGATAGAATACCACATCTTAATCTGTTAAGGGTTACTAATGAGATTGAATGCCTATTAAGTAGGTGGATAAATCTCCCGTTGGCAATCTATGGACAAGTCAATCTGATAAACGTGGTTATCCTTCCTAAACTAACCTATCTCTTTAACGCTATTCCACTTGGGTTTCCCAAGCAGGGCATTGATAAAATTCAGGGGAAGGTGGCAAGTTTTCTCTATGCCCATAAAGGAGCTAGACTATCCTGGAAAAAACATAGGCTCAAGGTGAATAAAGGGGGATTGGATTTACCTGAGTTTAACTGGTATTGTGTTGCTTTTCAATTTAAAATTATCCAGATGCTTCTGGTAAAAGTGGATGGTTCCACTTGGGAGAAATTTCTGGGGAAAATGGTAAGATACTGGGGTGTGGAGGGCTTTTTGTTTTATAAATTTGGTGCTCCCAGGTTCTTTAAGAAGGTTTTATTAAAGGCAATGAGATCTGCCTTGAATGTTTGGTATAGAGTCAGGAGGAGGTGGGGCATTGGATACTACTCAGATTTCACTCCAATTTGGGACTCCCCCGGAACCCCAGAATGTTCAAAGGATGCTTTAAGTCTTACACTCAGAAGGGGGGGTGCAACTTGGTCTGACTTAGTATCATCAGAAGGAGTGCACCTCTTTAGTACTAAATGCTAAAACCAGTAACAAGTTGTCTAGTTTAAGTTTATCCAACAACCTTCCTGGCTTGTCGCATCAAAAAAGGAGATTGGGGGTGATTATGATTAAGGATTCCGGTTTTCCATTTTTACTTATTTTTACAGATAAATACAGAAAGAAAACCATGTGTTTCCTGTCTGTATTTATTTTTCAAAGCGGAAAACTACTGAAAATGGTGCTTCTTTTGAGAGACTCTCCATGCTGTATTTCATGAATTGCTGACACCAGCTGAGCAGATAGACAGCATGGAGAGTTGAAAAACAGGATGAGATTTCCTTAAATAAAGGCATATGCTAACACATATTTGTAGTATAATGTATCTGTGAGTGTAGTCTTTTGTTATAAGTGGCTGCTTAATTTACTAAAACATGACAGGCACCCATGTATGAGTGCACGTCCAAGAGTTAAATAAACGTGGAACTATACCATTTTACAGATCCAATTATTCTCAAAACAGAAAATAAATATGAATAAATACCAATGAGTTGGCCAAAAAATAAATATGGATAAATACAGACGGAAATGTTCAAAAAATAAATACCGTAAAACCGGGAGCCCTAATTATGATTTGGAGGTGTCTCTCCAGGACATCAGGCCTAAGAATAAAGAGGTGGCAAGGTGGTATGAGGGATTCTTGGTGGCAGAGGAGGAGATGTTGTTGCAGCCCTATGTTGTATGGAGAGGAACCCTTTCAGAGAAGGTCATCGAGTCAGTTTGAGATAGTTTATAGAAGCCTTTGTACTCAACTGTTAAACCTGCTAACTTGAAAAGGAACCACTTTTTTACAATTAATCATCTCTATTGGACTCCACACAAAATATCCAAGTTTGCCCCTCAACCTCCCCCTAAGTGTGTGAAGTGTGGCTGCTTAGGAGCCAATGATGTGCACATTTTCGCTGAATGCTCGCGCCTGATAGATTTTTAGGACTGTATACAACTAGCACAAAAAGGTATCTTCGATCGGGAGATCAAATTAAATGCAACGCTTATCCTCCTAGGAGATAATGGAACACTAACTTTGCTGTTGAGGCAGTCCCACAGAAGGTTGCTCTTTTATTTGATTCTTATCGTGAGGAGGGAAATTTGCTTGAAATGGAGAGATCCCATGCCGACAGCGGAAGACTGGTTCAGGGCCGCAGTCAGGATCTGCTACCTTGACCAGGTAACAGCTAAGAGGGCTGACCTGTCTATATGGTCTGACTTTCAAATTTGGTGTCGCTCCTTGGGTTGGCTATCCGTCCCTATGATTACACCGATTCACTGGCAAAGGTGAACATCCCGGTGAAAACAGACCAGGGCGATTGCAGTGACCGCTGGGCGGATAGTTAGACAATGCGTTTTTTTGCTTTGCTGACGCTTTTTGGTGATATGAAGGAAAAAAATATATATAACTAAATTACTTTTAATTTGTTTTATACATCACTTTTAATAATTGTCACTGCATGAATTGAACCCCAGCAAAACACATTTTCTTTCATTTCATTTATTAAAATTAATAAACGATTTAATTGAAAATTAAGTTTATAGTCCTATAGCATTTTTTTCTACTTGCTCTACATTTAAAATAAATATATAAAATTATTTTACAATAATATTTAACATAGTAAAAGTTTTACAGTTTTTTTCAAGTTTAGTAAGCTTTTTTACTTTTCTGCATACTTTACCTCAAGAAGATCTTACTATGGTGAAGTATAGGGAATGTTTCCATAACATTTACCATAAGGAGATCTCCACTCCAACTGCGGAGTCTCCCTATGGGAAAGTATTGTGAAAACTAATAGGGATTATTAAACTTTTAAAAACAGGTGTACAAATACTTTAATGTTAAATATGATTGTAAATTAATTTCATAAATGTATTATAAATGTAGCGTGATGAAATTGTATAGAACTATTTCTTGTCTTTAGATATCAATGTGTCTGCAGTGCAGATTGAGCCTAGATGTAGAAATAGGTAGTTTAAAGATATTTTGTCTCTGTTTTTCTTTCTTGTCCCATTCCCTATCCCTGGGTCTCTTGTTAACTAGCATAGTATCTTTTGTATGGGGGCAGCGGGTTCAGTGAAGTGTGGAAAACAACAACGAGCCTCTTAGATCTCGCTTGATAGACTAGTACAAACTTGACAGTTTGTTTTTATATGATGGTGAGTGCACATGTATTTAAAGGTGGGCCTTTTATGTTGGGTTTGTTGATGTATAGTGTTAGTTATTGTAGCGTCCTCCCCAGCCAAGGTACTCACCAATGACTACGCCACACACAGAGCTTAGTATAACACGTCTTTATTCTTCTGTGTGTAAATGCAAACTCAACATTCTAAACTTACATTCACTTCACTATGCTCTAGTGCTTAGGTCATAGTTCTACAGAGGTTATCTGCAGCCACAAGGGTTCTGTCATTACAAACTCACACAGCACTACAGTTATGCAGACATATGTTAGTTGATGTATTATCAAAGGATAGTGGATGTGTTGACTTATGATGATGCATGGACGAATGGTTTTACTAGTGTGAATTTATGATGATAGGTGTGTTGATGTGTGGGCGTATGATGGTAAGTTATTGGTTCTTTGGCCCTATAGTGTATGTGTTGCCTATGACTATGATTGTATGGCTGTTGGAAGGTGGGTGCACTTTCTAATCATGGTGGGTGTGTCGCTGTATGAGGGTGGGTGTGTGGGTGTATGATGTTTGTGTGGACGTACGAAGGTGGATCTGTTGCTGTATAGTGGTGTATGTGTTGGCCAATAATATGGTGGTGACATACAGTGGTAGATAAGTTGATATCTAGTGATGGTGGTGTGTATGTATGACGTTTGGTGTGTTACGGTATGATGCCGTTGTCCTATAGTCTTAAGATGGTGGCTGCCTCCTACTGGTTCTGTCTAATTGCCCACAGTCAGGTAATTTATAGCTATAGGGTTGGCATAAGTGGCCCACTCGCAGAGAAGTGACATCAACCAGTTTAATATGTTTATTAATAAGAAAACATAAAAATGGTTTACTAAAATCTAAATATAAAATGATCTCAACAAGATACATATGCAAAGATTAAACAATTAGCAAAGCTATGTAAAAGAAATATACTGTCACACGCATCCCTTTTCTGTGTTTTTCTATTGTGGCTGGGAGACTAATGCTGAATCAGGTCCTAGGTGCCCCCTCAGGACGGAGAGCTGGGCGGTGAAACGATGCGAGGATAATCACTTGTAGCAAGTCTCAACTAAGTGCACGTAGCGCTTTCCTAAATAGGTAAAAATCTGACAATTCTACCTTGTGGAGCCTTCTGGTTCCTGGCCTTGTTTTCCAAGGCAACTTTACAGGTGTTTTCCACCGTTGCACAAGTGAAACTTCTCTCAACTTCTTTCAGGTTGATGGGGCCAGTAGCTGCCCTCTAATGATAACCTGGACTCCGTATAAATAGAAATATTTTGGCTCATGTTCTGCAAGTACTTCAACTTTAATTTTATGCGGCAACAACATTTAGGCAACTGTTAAGATGTTTTCCAACTCCTACTGCTGGGGTGGATGACATTATATCATGGTCACCTGAAAGCTCACAGCATCAAGCGCTACCTCACTCTGCTGCTCTGTTCTTCGACTGAGGATGGGGGCAAAAACTCCTTATAGGATGTTAATTATTGATAGCATACACTCGTGCATTACATCGAAATGTGCTCTGAATACCCTGTAGCATACATAGGCACTATCTCTACTCCTAGATGCTTCCCCTTATTGTAGGCACTATATTAAACACCAGTCCACAATAGTGGCTATATGAATGTATTGTGGTAAGTATGCTAGCGTATGATGGTGGATGCACCGGTGTATGATGGTGGATCTGTGATTGTATGGTGGTGTGTGTTGGTGACTGATGGTGGCTTTAGGGGGACATATGATGGTGGGTGGACATGGAATGGTGGATGTATTGGTGTATGTTGTTGGTTGTGTGGATGTATGATGTTGTGTGTTACTCCAGGATCATAAGTGTGTTCATATGTCATAGTGTTTTTTTTATATAACAGTGGGTGTATTGGAATATGATGATGGGTGTGTTTTCATATGATGGGGGTTGCAGTCATATAGTGGTTGGTTTGTTGGCATTTGATGTTGATTATGTATAGGGGTGGGCGTTACACGTGTAATTCACTGTAGCGTAATCACATATAACTGCCTAACAATAATCTCTGACCTGCCTCGAATCTCCCAGCGAAGCCTGCAGCCTCTTTTTGGAGACTCCCCCTGACATGCGACCGGAGCTGATAAGAGAAACCTGATGCCTAAAAACAACCCTGCACCCGAAGCCCCACAGCCTTGGGTGGCCCAACCAACAGTGTCCCAGCATCTTCAGGCATCCCAACTTACCTCTCCAACCGGTGGTCATCTCCAGAAGATCTTTGTCCCCGAGCCTGCAGTATTTGTTGAAAACGGAGAATCCCCATTGAAATCAACAGGGCACCCGATGCCAAAACAGCACCCTGCACCCAGCTGCCCCTTTGCCGCTGTGGGTGTACTTTGGGTGCTAACACGGATCCCCCTTTGCCCTGAGCTAAACCCCAGGAGCTTTGCTCTCCCAACCTTGTGGCCTGCTCGTAAGCAGTCACCAACCAGAGGCTCCCTATCCCCCATTGGATAACATTGGGCCTCAGCACTGTGCACCCGGCACCCTAGTGCCGCTGAGGGTGTAGAGAGAGAGCATCCCTGACCCTGGGGAAACCATTTTCTCACCCCAGAATCTCAACCTCAAAGACCGAATAGTTACCTGGTAACCGATAAGTTCATTTCTCTCCATAGGAATCCATTGACTGTTTTTCTCGGAAAAATATTCTGTGGAGTTGATTTATATGGAAATCTGAAAAATACCAATTGTGCAAAACTGATTTTACTTACTTTTTCTCTAGGAAATGTCCCAGTGTGACATCTAGGCACATCACACTGAGTGGAAAAAGTAATCTAAAAAGTAATCTAAAAAGTAACTAAAAAGTGATCTGGACAGTGTTTCAATACCTTGACTTACCTGTATTTCAAACAACTTCATTTTGAACTTGTATTCACTTGTAAACATTGCATAATATTTTGCACAAAGTTTATTTCACTTACCTGTGTCAGGCTTGGCTTGCTTCTAGAAATAAAATAACTGAACAATATGTTTATGAAAACACAACTGGTCTGAGTTCAGTCTTTGAGTGTGTGACATCATCTGCTGATTGAGTATGTACAACAATTGCTCAACAGTACCCTCTGATAAAGCCTTACTGCTCGCCCACACTACCACAAATAGAGAGTAAGGTGCTACCTACTTTTACCTCTGCCTACCTTTGGGGTTCCACTGGACTCTGTGCACACTGTACCTAATTTTGGTAGGTATAGTATTTATAGAGCCAGCTTCCTACATTGGTGGATCAGTGGTGGGATATACAACTTTGTATTTGTTGGACTAACTTTGGAGCATATTATCAAGGAACAGCGTTAAAATTGTTGCTGCTTTAGCGGCAGGAAACTGCCGCTAAAACGGCGATAATGGGCTTGATAATATGCCCTTGAGAATTCCAATAGAAGCCCATGTTCTGGTGGTAACATGGGCTTCTATTGGAATTCTCTACGGCATATTATCAAGCCCATTATCGCCGTTTTAGCTGCAATTTCTTGCCGCTAAAGCGGCGATAATTTTAACGCTGTTCCTTGATAATATGCCCCTTAGTCACCACCTGATCAAATGACAGAACTCTTGAATTGTCTTAAGAATTCTGATTTTTGAATTGGCAAAATATTTCCAAATTGCTAAAAGTCTTTTTAGGGCCTTGGTTAAGTTCCTTTAGAATTATAGAAAAATATAAATTCACTTTAGCTAGGGATAAGAGAGGTTAGAAGTTTTCTTTAACAATGTCTCTTAACAAGAACCCAGCTGTTAGTGAAAATAACCACAATGGCATAGAGGACCAGGTTGAGGAGCCCGACCTCACATCTTACCTCCACTTAGTTTTTAAGGAGTTATGGTCTCTATGCAAATTTAAAAATATAAGCATGGCGTCCCATCCCACCAAACAAAAGCTCCAGGAGCTGCTGGCAGGGTATCTTAAGGACCACTTATCTGAGAATGGTGAAGACCCCTCAGATGAAGAAGAAGATGGGGGGATGAAGATAACTACCAACCTCCCCCCCACCCCCAGTTCTAAGAGAGAAAAGGGTCACAGTGGCCCTGACTCCAAGATTAAACATCACAGCACCTCGAGCCCACACATGTGGAACAGGTTCTATAGGGGTTCTATTGAGGACAGCCTCAATGAGGAGGACAACCTGTTAGGAAAGGTTGACCGAAAGATTGGATCTAGAGACCAGACTCCTGGCTCTGAAAAAAAGAGAGCAGAGAAGGGACTAGCACCCATCAATGGTGGAAGCAGTTTACTAAATAAGGATAAAGAGAAATCTTATGATCCTAAAATCCCCAAATGGATTGTCCCTAAATAGGAAGAGGTCACTCGGTGGGGTAAGGAGGGGCAAGGAGGGGCACTCCTTCGGGAAACATTCACTGGAAGCTGCAGGGACAGACTCCTGACAAATTACAGGGGCAGATGCTGGGTCTTATTACCTCATGAAGAGAACTCTGATTGGGGGCTTTGTACTCACAACTGAGGAATAAAGAATTAGATTCAGGTGGGCTCACAAAACCCAAAACATTAGATTGACTTTGTTGACTACTCAGTTAAGACACTTGATGGTTGGTTAACTGGAAATAATGTGCATGATTACAATGGAATTTACAATTTGTTTATTAAAGGAAGGAACATTGTTTGAGAAATTGCACTAATGAAAAGTTACATCAGCATTTGGTAGACCTAGGTCTAATTTCTCACCAAGAATTGGGAAAGAAGGCAGATCATTGGGTCAGGACAAGGGTGACAAAAACAACCACTGGGGGTGACCAAAAAAAAGGGTTACAAAACCTACCCAGGGGAAAGGGGATGAGAACTCTCCAGATAAAAAGAGCCTGAGTTTTCAAAAGGGCCCCGAAAACCTGCACAGGGGTGTTGGTCCCAAAACACTTCCCAGTCCAATCATAGGTACAAGGGAAAGAACTCTATCCCCTTAAGACCTGGTGTAACAACTGTAAGAAGTTGGGACACTTAACTGGAGATCCCCCTAGTCCTCCTACAGTGACTCCTGGTGTTGTCAGTCTCCTGATGGGATCAACAGTGTGCCCAGAGCAAATCAGGATGCACACTGAAGCAGTTCTAGTCACAGAAGGGCAAGTTGAGTTTGCCATGTAAAGAAATATTTGTAATATTGAATAATAGTGTAATAGGAGAAGTGTGGCTCAGGGGTTAGAGGCGGCAGACCCGGAAGCTGAGATCGGCCCTGGACCAGGGTTCAATTCCCCGCCTCGGCGGGTCTTGGGCTAAAAATTCCACGGACTCGATAATTCTCGCTCCGGTGCCTTATCGACTCACGGGCTCACACTCTGCGACTCTGGGCAATAGCTTGCTTAATCTCCACAACGGCCCCTCGCGGCGGGATGCCTGGCTTTCACCTTGTGGATACCCTGCCGGGGTTATCTCACAGGGGAATACCAGGACGGGTTCCCTAAGCAAGCGCCGGGACACCCACTGCGGGTAGCTGTGCGCTATATAAGCTCAAATACATTTACATTTATACCCCTGGATCAATGGCACTAGGGTAGAAGCCCTAAGGGATACAGATGCCAGTGTCACTATGGTGAAAGATACACTGGTTTCCCCAGAGCAATACCTGATTGGGAAAAAGTAGCCAGTCACCAATGCTGACTGTGTTACCACTAACAATGCAATGGCTATGGTGACATTAGACTGGGATTGGGGGTTACTGGCCTGGGGTTGAGGGTTACTGGCCTCAAATAGGTAGTGGTCTCTCCAAAGCTTCCAGCTGCATGTCTGCTTGGTAATGACCTGGAAACCTTAGCATGGGCTGAGGTAGAATAAAAAAAACCATGTAGCAATGCTGGACATCTCTGAGATTGTGTTTGTGAAAACAAGAGCACAGAGCCGAAAGCAGGGTGAAAAAGAAGTGTAGGAGCCTGAAAGTATTGCCCAACCTTCCAAGAGGAAAGGTAAGAAGACTGGGAAACTACTTCTGTACAGCAAAAGGATCAGGACCCCTCTCCTCAGGGAGAGGACTTGGTCACCCCAAAGGGAACTGAGCCCATGGAGCTTGACCCTTACCAGTTTGAACTCTTAGGCCCAGGAGGACCCTCTAGGGAACAGCTTTGCCTTGGACAGCATTACTGTCCAAGGCACTTGGACAGTAATGCCTCGGGCTTACTTGAAAGCCCGAGGCAGCAAGCTGCCTGCTGCACAGGAAAAGGGAGATGTCAGTGGAACCCACAGAGTCTATTGGGAGGAAGAACTACTGTACATTGAGACCAGAGACCCCAACCCTGGAGCCACTAGGAGGGTGGTAGTGCCTCAGACGTACAGGGAGTTCTTACTAACTCTAGCTCATGACATCCCCCTACGTAGATATCTGGGTCAAAACAAAACCTAGGAAAGGTTAGTCAGCCAATTTTACTGGCCCCAGATGTCACAGAAAGTGAAGGAACTTGTCAGCTCCTGTGTCACCTGTCAAGGCAGTGGCAAAAAAGGTAGTTGCCCAAAGGCCCCCTTAATTCCCTTACCAGTGTTTGGGGTCCCTTTGGAAGGGTAGGTGTGGCTATAGTGGGTCCACTTGAACCTCCCACGTCACCAGGAAACAAATGTATACTAGTGGTAGTGGATCATGCCACTTGGTATCCAGGGGCAATTCCCCTTCGGACTACTACAGCTCCTGCAGTAGGCAAGGCCCTCATTGGTGTCTTCACCAGGGTAGGGTTTCCTAAGGAGGTGGTTTCAGACAGAGGGTCAAACTTCATGTCTATTTACCTAAAACACATGTGGAAAGAGTGTGGAGGGCAGTACAAGTTTACTACACCCTATCACCCACAACCCCATGGTTTTGTTGAGAGGTTTAACAAGACACTTGAAAGGCATGATTATGGGGCTTCCTGAAAAGCTCAAAAGGAGATGGGATGTCCTATTACCATACTTGCGTTTCACCTACAGAGATGTGCCTCAGAAGGGAGTAGAGTTTTCCCCCTTTGAACTTCTATTTGGTCATCCTGTCAGGGCACCACTCTGCCTTGTAAAAGATAGTTTGGAGAAGCCTCTCCCAGAACCCAACCAAGACATTGTGGATTATGTACTAGGTCTAAGGTCCAGAATGGCAGAGTACATGGAAAAAGCTTCCAAAAATCTTGAGGCCAGCCAGGAGCTCTAGAAGCACTGGTATGACTAAAAAGCTGCACTGGTAGAATTTCAACCAGAGCAAAAGGTGTGGGGTTTGGAGCCAGTGGCACCAAGGTCTATCCATGACAAATGGAGTGGCCCTTCCCCATCTTAGAAAAGAAAAGTGAGGTCACCTACTTGGTTGACCTGGGCAAAAGCAGGACACCCAAAAGGGTGATCCATGTGGACCGCCTTAAGCTTTTCCATGACACGACTGACATCACCATGCTGATGGTGACTGATGAGGATCAGGAGACAGAGAGTGAGCCTCTCCCTGACCTCCTCTCTTACAGCCCCAAAGATGGGTCAGTGGATAGAGTTGTCTACTCAGACACCCTCTCTGCCCAACAGCAGGCTGGTTGCAAGCAAGTCTTGCAAAAGTTTGCTTCGCTCTTTTCCTGATCAGACAAACTGATGTACCCATGATGTGGATACTGGTGACAGCGTACCTGTCAAGAACAAAATCTATTGACAGTCGGATCAAGTAAAAAAATGCATCAGAGCTGAAGTCAGCAAGATGCTGGAGTTAGGGGTTATTGAACCCTCTGAGAGCCCCTGGGCCTGTCCAGTGGTTCTAGTCCCCAAACTCATCCACAGGGTGTAAAGAGAGAAATTAGTTTTTGTGTGGACTATAGAGAGCTCAACTGAGTCACCAAGACAGATGTTCACCCTATTCCAAGAGCAGATGAGTTAATAAACAAGTTGGGTGCAGCCAAATATCTAAATACCTTTGACTTAACTGCAGGGTACTGGCAGATTGGCATGGCACCAGGAGCAAAATAAAAGACAGCATTCTCCACACCTGATGGGCATTATCAGTTTACAGTTATGCCCTTTAGTTTAAAGATTGTCCCTGCCACCATCCAAGGGTTGGTGAACCAGGAAGGACCTGGTCCCTTAGTGCAGCTTATTTGGATGATTGCTGTCTTTAGTTCTACCTGGCAGGATCACCTTATCCACCTTGGGAAGGTTTTAAAAGCCCTGCAAACTGCAGGCCTAACTATCAAGGGATCCAAATACCAGATAGGGCAGGGAACTGTGGTATACTTAGGCCACCTTGTTGGTGGAGGCCAATTGCAACCCTTACAGCCCAAGATCCAGGCCATCTTGGACTGGGCAACTCAAACAACCTGGACGCAAGTCAGAGCATTCCTTGGTTTGACTGGGTACTACAGGAGGTTTGTGAAGGGATAGGGGTCCATTGTGACTCCCTTAACAGAACGTACCTCCAAGAAGATGTCCAAAAAGGTAAGCTGGACAGTAAGGTGTCAAAAGGGTTTTAACACCCTGAAAGAGGCAATGTGCGCAGCACCAATTCTCAAAGCTCCAGACTATACCAAGCTGTTCATAGTGCAGACTGATGCCTCTGAGCTAGGGATAGGAGCGGCCTTATCCTAGACCAATGATGAAGGCCAAGACCAACCTGTTGCTTTTATATGCAGAAGGCTTCTCCCCAGGGAACAGAGTTGCAATGCCATTGAGAGGGAGACTTTTGCTGTGGTTTGGTCCCTGAAGAAGCTGAGACCATATTTGTTTGGTACTCACTTCCTAGTTCGAACTGACCACAGACCTCTCAAATGGCCAATGCAGATGAAAGGTGAAAATCCTAAACTGTTGAGGTGGTCCATCTCCCTACCGGGAATGGACTTTGTAGTGGAACAAAGACCTGGGACTGCCCATGCCAATGCAGATGGACTTTCCAGGTTCTTCCACTTAGACAATGTAGACTCTCTAGGGAAAGGTTGGTCTCATCCTCTTTTGTTATGAGGGGGGTGTAAGAAAGTGCCCTCTTTTTGCATGGTTGCCCCCACTTTTTGCTGAACTACTAATGTACGTTAACTGAGTGTGTCCTGGGTTCTTGGCAAATAGATACCCAGGGCATATGTTCGTTCCCTAAACTGCATTGAAAACAAAACCCAATTGGCACTCTTTGGCCACAGGCCAGTCCCTTGTAAATGGTACCACATGTACCAAGGGCACTGTGGCCAGGGAAGGCCTCTAAGGCCTGCAGCACTTATTGTGCCACCCTTAGAGGCCCTGTACCTTTACACACACACACACACACACACTGCCTATGCAGGCTGCATGTTTTGGTGCAGAACAAAGTGAAGAATCGACATGGCACACACCCCTGTGTGCCATGCCTACAACCCACTGCCCTGTCAGCCACCCCTCAAGCTGGGTGCACTATACCAGTGCTGAGGGTACAGGTACATGAGCCCTGTACCCCTACAGTGTCTAAGTCAATTCTTAGACACTGTAAGTGCAGTAATGCCATTAAGAGTATATTGTGCTTGGAGTCTGTTATTGCAAACTCCATAGTACCATAATGTCTTTACTGAAAACTGGGAAGTTTGGTATCGAAGTTCTCAGCACATTAAACACACAATGATGCCAGTGTGGGATATAATGAAAAATGCACACAGAGGGCATCTTAGTGATACCCCCTGAAAAACAACTAAACACTAGTGCCCAGTCTCAGTAGCTGCTCACCAGCTGCCACCACAACACATGTTTCTGAACCCCTCGGTTGAGAGCCTGCTGCTCTCGGGGGTCTGAAACAATGTTCATCCTGGGACAAGGTGCCAAGCCTCCTCCAACAGGATGGGCAGGGTCCACGAAGGGGAAGTTTCAAAGGCTTGCAGCTTCCAGCAATTGGCCCACACCTGTTCTGACCCCCACCTTGGGTGGGAGAATCTGTGGGAAAACCAAGTGAGGAAGGGAGGTGTGCCCACCATTGCCAACCCTATCCTTCAGGTGGAGGAGGCGAGGTGAAGCACAACTCTCAGTCCCGCCTTCTTACAGATGGGGGGATCTAGCCAACCAGAGTGAGGCATATGCCCCCCTCCCACTGGAGGGTGCCATAATAGGAGGAGTACCCACTACAAGGAAGGGACCCATTGGTCACAACCTTTACTTACCTGTAAAGCACCTAAATCCAGTATTTGGGGGCCACCCGAACCGTGCCTCTTCGGGAAAGAAACAACCAAGAAGGAAAGAAGAAGAATGTCCGAACAGCAGTGCCGAAGCTAAGAAGAGGAGGATGCCCACTGACTTGGCCCAGCCCTACGGGCCTGTCCCTACCTCAGAACTGCAGAAGCAAAACTCTGATGCGTCCTTCAGCCAGCAATCTCAAGATCCCTGAGGACCTGCCCTGCCTTCCACAGAAAAGATTTTGTCTCGCATGAACACCGGATTTGTTCACCCACAGACTCTGGCTCCAGCCAAATCCACAAATCTGCACCACTCCGCACCAGTTGCCTATGGCCCGAGTTCAACTGGCCCAACACCTCGAGGAGATCTCCCCGGCGATCCTGACCCGAGATCTGGTGAACTCTGACCTGCCTCGAATCTCCCAGCAAAGCCTGCAGCCTCTTTCTGGAGACTCCCCCGACCCGTACCGGAGCTGATAAGAGAAACCCGACTCCTAAACACACTCCTTCATCCAAAACCCCACGGCCTTGGGTGGCCCAACCAACAGTGTCCCAGCATCCCCCTGCATCCCAACCTACCTCTCTAACCGGTGGTCACCTCCAGAAGATTTTCGTCCCCTAGCCTTCAGTCTTTGTTGAAACCGGAGAATCCCTATTGAAATCTACAGGGCACCCGACCCCAAAACAGCATCCTGCCCCCAGCCTCCCCTGTGCTGATGCGGGTGTACTTTGGGCGCTAACTCAGATCCCCCTTTGCCCTGAGCTAAACCCCAGGAGCGTTGCTCCCACAATCTTGTGGCCTGCTCGTAAGCAGTCTGAAAAGAAGAGCCTTCTGAGGTTTCTTAAAGTTGTAGTTTATTATTTATGGGATCTCCAGCCTAGAGCAACATCCATCATCCTAAGTGCTCTCCTACTGACCTTCCCGGAATTCTCACAAGAGAACATCTTACAGTAGAACCTCAGTACATTCTATGACATCTCCACACAGTCACCAACCGGAAACCCCCTATTCCTCATTGGATAACATTGGACCTCAGAACTCTACGCCCGGCAGCTCTATTGCCACTGAGAGTGGTACGAGAGTGCATCCTTTACCCTAGGGAAACCCTTGTTCTTACCCCAGAACCTCAACCCCAAAGACTTTGTACTTACCTGGTAACCAATAACTTCCCTTCCCTCCATAGGAATCCCTTGAGTGTTTTTCTCTGAAAAATGTTGTGTTGAGTTGATTTGTATGGAAACCTGAAAAATAGCAATTGTGAAAAACTGATTTTACTAGGCATATCACACCGAGTAGAAAAAGTAACCTAAAAGTAATGTAAAAGGTAACCTAAAAAGTAATCTGCACAGTATTTCAATACCCTGACTTACCTGTATTTCAAACAACTGTATTTTGAACTTGCATTCACTTGTAAACACTGCATAATATTTTGCATAGCATTTATTTCACTTACCTGTGCCAGGCTTGGTTTGGTTCTAGAAATAAAATAACTTAACAATATTTATATACAAACAAAATTGGTCTGAGTTCAGTCTTTGAGTGTGTGACACCATTTGCTGTCTGAGTGTGTACAACAAATGCTTTACACTGCCCTTTGATAAAGCCTTACTGCTTGCCCATACTACCACAAATAGAGAGTAGGGTGCTATCTACTTTTACCCCTGCCTACCTTTGGTGCTCCATTGGACTCTGTGCACAATATACTTCATTCTGGTATAGTATGTACAGAATATTAAAAAAGTAATTATCCCTTTGGAGATACACACAATCATATATACAGATATCCACTGCTATCATACACAATCAGCAACACCTCATCAAAGGGCCACACTAGATCAGGATGTCAAGGCATTTATTTAGTCATTTAATAAAAAAAGTTTTAAACAATTGCTCAATAAAAACCTTAAATAAAATATCACAGAGAACATTCAATATGTCACAATTAAAAACATAGTGTATTGCACTTTCATAAATCGTTAAAATCCAAACAAACCCATGGAAAGGAATATAGTAAAACACTTCAATTTGTCATCAGATTGTTCATTTGCAACAATAGACAGCACACCACAGAAGGATTAATTCCCTGTCCTCATATGTTTCTGTCTTTTAACAAATTTTACTAAAACTCCAGCGTTTAACGTTTCGGTGGGTTAAACCTTTATGACCACCTTCATCAGGACAAACATATGATGAACTTTCCTTTTCTGAGCACTCTCTTGCATCATTCCTGCACCTCTTCTATATACCCCACCTTACTCAGTTACTCTGTTTGCCCCTTACCTTCAATCAATGAACCCCGCCTCATGCAGCCCATCTGTGGACCCCTACTTCTCTGCAACTCTACTGTGCTCAGTTAGAAAAAATCTCAGTTCACAAACCTAGGGGGAGACTTTAAAAAAAGTGCTGCTAGAGTAATGGGGTTAAATCTAACCTCCATACAAAATGCAATCACACTGTACGATAAGGACATTTATTTTACTTATTATACCCTTTGTCTTTCTGTATCTGATTCCTTACCCCTGGGAGGATTCCATGTTGTCCATTCCTTAGGGTACATCTGTCTCCAGCCGCCAAAACTGGACAGTGGGTAATAGATCACCCTCTTCTGATGTTTCTTTTAGTCTTGGCCAACAGAAAAGGGAAAAAGCATTACCAATGTATTTTTTACACAGCGAGGGTAGTTGATGCCCAGGTGCAAGTATAATTTGCCCTCCCAGTCTTAGACAAGGCAGGAGGGCATGGGCTGCATTATTTCATCCGTGGCTCTTAAGCATTTGTGGGGAAGGAATTTACTAACTTTCACGTCTCTTTAAAGCAGAGGAGGCACTGAAGCTCGTTAATGCTGCTGCCATCAAGTCACCTTATTTCTTGTTTTTTTTGCTGCCTTTCTGTTCCTTTCTACATCGGGCCATTGTTCCTCGATACTTCATAGGAGCTCTGACACTGATCGTGCCTACCTTTGTTTTCTTTTAGTGGGTATTGTCTAAGTATATTCATGTTGATTACTCGAGCGGATCATTCACTTTTATTAATGCCAGAGACTGTTCAGGGTTCTTAGTGGCTGGGACCATACATATTCAAAGTAAAGTGCTGTTATTGGCCATCACATTTTATTAATGCTTCACTTCTTTGCGGGGCTATTGATTGTCACTGAGGAAAATGCCGCAGTAGGAGTGTTTTATTGCGCAAAATGAAATCACATATTTCACAGGGACCTATAATAAAGTTGACCCTACAGATTTGAGTTTGAAACCACGAAAACCCAATGAAATTATCATGGAAAATTTTGTGAGAATTAGTTACATTTGGCCCTACATCAATGCAGTCCCAAAATTATTCTGAAGAAAATCCAATTCTATGCCCCAACCAAAAGCCTAAGGTCATGCTGGCAGGCAAAACCTAAGACAAAACGGATAAAGAAAGCAAAGGCAGGAGACCGCACCTTTTCCCATGTGGCTGCCAAACATTGGAACGAATTACCACTAGACCTACGTCTTACTGAAGACAAAATGGCATTCGGAAGGGGACTGAAAACCACCTGTTTCCAAAGATCTAATGCTGGAGATACTGGCAGCACCCTACATCCCTCCTACCATGTGATCCTGCTTCTTTCGTCCTTGATATCGTTCGGATGAGTGCTGTGCTTTATAAATAAATAAATAAGAGATGAATCATCAAAAGGTTAAGGCAGTAACGGTATTAACCTAAACATTACCTTAACTCTCAACCAGCCATCAAGTAGTTAAGGTCACAAACATTTGGCAATAAGAGTCTAAGGGCTAGATGTATCAACATTACATTTTGCAAGTCTATAATAGCGAATTTTACCGACTCGCTATTATAGACTCGCAAAATGCAATGTATATAGGAATCTGCTAATATTTTGCGATTCTTGTGCATTTCTTATTTGCAAATTGCGAGTCCCAGATAAGGAATGGCTTCCCATTCCTTTCTATGGGCCAGGAGGCCCATAGGAATGAATGGGAATTTGCATGCACGATTTGCGAGTACCCAAAAGGTACTCACAAATTGCACATGCAATTTCAAGGATGCAAGTGTTCCAAAAGGACACCCTGTTGCAACCCTGAAATGTGCATGTGTGCACATGTGGCGCACATACATGCGCTACATGGCACTTTGAAAAATGCAAAAAAGTGCATTTTTCTAGGAAATCGCAAATTACCACCAACTTCAAGTTGTTGGTAATTTGTGATTCCTTAAAGCAATATCGCAATTTGCGATGCCTACTAGAATAGCATTTAGGGAATCGAAAATTGCAATTCTCTAAATGCATGCACAAAATAGGGAATCGCAAATTCTGCGATTCCTTATTTTGCAAGTGGGTTTTTTCATTCCTACAATACACACTATCTATTTTAAACAACAAGGGGACCCCAATAAGTATCGGCGAGGGACCTCGGGGAGCTTAGTTATATGTACACAACAGTGGTCCCTTGCAGGGAGAGGATTAAAATAAGAATGAATATAGACTCAGTCAGTTCTATATTAGTGAAGACGTGCCCAGCCGGGCAGAGGTCCTCAAAATGTATATTTAAATATAGATTTACAAAACACAATAACACCTTCAACAATTCACGTGCGTGGGGCACAAGCCTGTACCAACCCACGACAATACAAAGACAAAAACATACACAAAAGGGCTTATAAGGCAAATTCAGCAGTCTCTGTAAGTTTCCAAATTGTTAGCAGAGAATTACTCATGGGTACCATTACATAATTATGTATAGAAAATTACACAGGTATATGGTACACAGTAGGTCGATGACGTTTCGGACCCCCTTACTAAATGATGGGGTCCATCATCAGGACAAAACAGTGGTTGCCTTTTTTGTTTCTAGCCTCTTTAGCCTGAGGGGAGGGAAGGAGGACAAAATATACATTATGCAGTGATTTTCGAGCTACTTCGCTTGTATCCTGGCGGAAACAGCGAGTGACCTTATTCAATGTGTAGACAAGCATTCGATTGTGTGTGGATGCACATGCTGGTAGTGACTTTGTGCGTGCATACTGGTGACTGACTGGTTCTCAGAGTGAGTCAGTTAAAAGGCGGCGCATTAATGTGGTCGAAATTAAGAGGAGGGAAGTGACTGATGGTGCAATGGTCCAGTTTTATACTAAAGAAAACATCATAGTAAGGTGAAACAGCGGCGCAGTGATGCCGAGTGAGATTGAAGGTGCAGCGGTCCATTTATATTGAAAAAACATCATAGTAAGGTAGAACAACGATGCAGTGATGCTGAGTGAGTTTAAAAATGGGGGGAAAAGGATATGTGATTGGAAATACGGCGTTGAATAGATAGTATGTAGCTCACCAGGGGGCATATGGAAGGGGCTCATATAAGAGCGCGCAGGCATGAAGTTAGGTAGGGAGCGAATTAAAATTCCGGTCCAATGGATTTCCTATGAAAGAAGTAATAGCCACAGTTTAAGGACGGGGAACAGCCGGTTAACAAAATGGGCAGTGGGGGAAAGAATTATGAGGCGGCTTACCAGGAATTGATTTGTTATGACTGTCCAGGGGCGGGGAGGGAGAGTATTCCGCATGAACCTACGGATTAATTATGCATTTTAGGGGCAAGAAATCTAGGTAAACAGGCAGCAGGGTGACTGCAGTGAAAGCCGAGTTGGGCTTACCTTGGACGCCGGATAATGCCGGAAGCGCCGTATCGCGCTGGGGTCCTGGACCAGGATTGCCTGTCAGTTCAAAAACAGGTGGTCAAACACGGGAAAGGGTAAAGCGGAGATGTAGAGGCGAGCGTGGCGCGTGGCTCATGCTTACCGGATCAGTCGGCACGAATGGATTTCCTGGTTTAGCGGGGTTGGGTGAGCCCAAGGCTTAAAAGCTCTGTCATTGGTTCAGTAGGGGCCATGAAAATAAAGGAAGGACACCGGCCGAGCGGCCATGTTAGGAAGGGGGGTCAGAACTCTAAATAGTTAGTGATGCCTTAGTTAGGGATAAGTGCACCATAGTGACAATTGTGAAAAGTGAGCAATTGTGAGAAACACCATTACATAAAAATAAACAATAAACATTAAAAATTAGAGTACATTAGCTTTACAGTTGGAATATCTGTGTGGGCCAGCGAGTTTTAAGCAGTTTCACTAGAGTCATTTCAATTGGGGAGTATGGACAGATTAGTGTAGTCCAGTCCTCCTGTTGGTTGAGACCAGAATTCAAACTATCAGTCCTTATGATCCATTTTAGTTCCTCTTTATTCAGCAGGAGATTAAGGTCACCTCCTCTTGGTGGTATTGTGACTTGGTTTATAACCGTCCAACGCATATCATTCTCCGTGTGTTCCTTTGCAATGAAATGTTCAACCAGTGGTGCGTTGGCGGTCTTGCAACGTATTCTGCTCCGGTGTTGGGAAATCCGCAATTTCACCTTTTGCTTAGTTTGTCCAACATAAATAAGGTCACATGGACAAAAAATTGCGTATACAACATTACAACTATTACAGTTTGTAAAAGTCTTCAACACATTTCTAGTATCCTTGTAAATAAATTCTTTACATTCAATAGTGAGGTCACAAACCACGCATGTTCCACATTTCGCATGACCCCTAAGGGGTATTGTAGTCCAATGGTCATTAATTGTTCTTTTTAGTGGGGTGGAGGAAGGTAAGGCTGCCCTCACTAAATGGTCTTTGATATTCCTGTTTTTCTTAAAGGCAAACAAGGGGCGTTCCCAGTTAAGTTGCCCAGAGTTTAGTATGTGCCAGTTTTTTTTAATGGTTTTCGTAATTTTGTTAGACACGCTGGTAAAAGTTGTGACACACACCAGTTTATTTGTAGTGGGCTTGGGTCTATTTACCAAGAGGGTCTCACGTGGGCAATACCAAGCCCGCTTCATAGAATTTTTTATGAGGCGGCGAGGGTAGCCTCTATGTCTCAGTTTGGTAGCTAGGAGACCGGCTTCGTGGAAATAATCCTCTTTGTGGAAACTGTTCCTTCTCAACCGGAGGAACTGTGAGTAGGGTAGGCTATCTTTTAGGGCCCTAGGGTGACAGCTATCGTAGCTTAAAAGCGTGTTTTTCTCAGTGGGTTTATGGTACAGAGAGGTGTATAACAGGCCATTCTCATGCTTGATGTTCAGGTCCAAAAAAGGGATAGAAGTTTTGCTATGAGTCAATGTGAATGTTAGTCCACTGCAGTTGTTGTTCAACCAATGTAGTAGGACTGGGAAGGTCTCAATCTCATTTCCCCATATCATGAAGACATCGTCTATATAACGTCTCCATGTGAGGATGCCCTGGTAGAATGGATTGCTGTCAACAAGGATCGTGTTACACTCCAACCAATCCATGTAGAGAATGGCTAGGGTTGGAGCAAAAATGGCTCCCATGGAGGTTCCACGGACCTGCTGGAAATACTGGTTGTCGTATGTAAAGAAATTTTGTGTAAGGCAGATTTCAAGGAGCTGAATTATGAACAGTGTGGGGACTCTGTGTGGACGAGTTCTTTGATCAAGTATACTCTCCATTACCAAAAGGGATTCTCTCTGGGGGATGTTAGTATATAATGATTCGACATCGAGGGTACAGAGGGTCTCAGTATTATGGTCAAATGGATAGTTCTCAACAAGGTTAATCATGTGGGTGCTGTCTTTTATGTAGCATCTGGTCGTTGGGACAAAGTCCTTTAAGAAGAAGTTTACATAGTGTCCCAGGGGTTCCAAAACTGAACCGCAGCCCGATACTATTGGACGGCCTGGGGGTTGGTCAGGATTCTTGTGCACCTTGGGTAGGGTGTAAATCACGGGAGTCCTAGGATTGGGAGTATTGAGGAAATCATACTCGTGTTTACTTAAGTATCCATTATCCAAGGCCTCAGTAGTAATGACTCTGATTAAGGCTTGGATTTCTTTAGTAGGATTAGTGGAAAGTCTGCAATAATGGTCTGTATTTGATACTTGACGGAATAGCTAATTTTTGTAGTTGTCGATGTCTTGCAATACAATTCCTCCACCCTTATCAGCTGGCTTAATGATTAGATTGGAATTATTCTTAAGTGTTGAGATTGCAGATTTCTCATCTATGGAAATATTATATGGCACAAAAATGTGAGATTTTGCCAGATCGGTGGTTTCTTTGAGAATCACTTTCTCAAATGTTAGGATTTCCTTCGGGATCATACCCGCCAAGGGGGAGAATTTGGAAGGTGGTCTGAAGGGTGTAGAAACAGGTTTTGGATCAGTGGGGTTACGTTCAAAATAAGCGCGAAGCCTAATTTTCCGAAAAAAAGTCATTAGTTCAGACTGTAAGTCAAGGAAATTTGGGTAAGTAGTGGGCACAAAAGATAAGCCTTTGCTAAGGACAGAAATTTCATCAGAAGACAAAATGTGGCTTGACAGATTAAACAGAGGAATGGTAACTTCTGTGTTTACAGCCTCTGTCACCATTGATAGAATCTGTTCCGGGTCTGTCGCTCTCCCGGGGGGTTCTGCCATCGTGTTGGTTGCTTCACGCAGCCTTTCTTGGGGGGTTCTTGTTGGTCTCTGGCTAAAAAATGTTTTTTGTGTCTTTGCGGTCCGCCGCTAGGGCCTTCCCCGCCGTCTGAGTTATCTGAGGAATCGACTGAAGAGTCAGTGAACCCAACAACCGTGTTCCTTCTATTATAGCGACCCCAAGGCCTAGGTGTGAATTGGTTTTGATTAAAATTACGATTGGTGTAAAAATCCTTCTGAAGGTAAGGGTATGCCCGTTCAGAGGTGAATGATTTAATATCTTTTTTTACTTTATTGGCCTTTTTATTTTGTTCTATTCTGTATAACTCCTGTACTGTTTTATCTATTTTCTCAAGAAGTTTTTTAGCTTCAGTATTGGTGTTCTTTTCGGTAATTTGCTTCTCTAGATCTTTAATTATTTCATCTAGTTTTTTAAGTTCTTCAGAGGCGGTTTCAATCCCTAGGACTAACCAGTGCCTGGAGCAGGTAGTCCCTATATTGCTAAATCCTTGGATATACTTGGGGTTGTCAGTAAACACCCCTGGAATGTTTCTAACCTGGAGACCTAACGGAATCGTGTTGGACCTTAAGTAGTCTGTCAGCATAATAGTCATCAGTTCCAGTCGAACATATTTCTTTTTTTGTTTTTCCAAATCCTCACTCAAATTGGTACTAGCAACCGTTGTAGGTTCCTCTAGATCAGTGAATAGGGAAGGGCCTTCACGCCGTATTTCCAATCACATATCCTTTTCCCCCCATTTTTAAACTCACTCAGCATCACTGCGTCGTTGTTCTACCTTACTATGATGTTTTTTCAATATAAATGGACCGCTGCACCTTCAAACTCACTCGGCATCACTGCGCCGCTGTTTCACCTTACTATGATGTTTTCTTTAGTATAAAACTGGACCATTGCACCATCAGTCACTTCCCTCCTCTTAATTTCGACCACATTAATGCGCCGCCTTTTAACTGACTAACTCTGAGAACCAGTCAGTCACCAGTATGCACGCACGAAGTCACTACCAGCATGTGCATCCACACACAATCGAATGCTTGTCTACTCATTGAATAAGGTCACTCGCTGTTTCCCCCAGGATACAAGCGAAGTAGCTCGAAAATCACTGCACAATGTCACCATCATTATGCGTGTATAGTATATAATGTATATTTTGTCCTCCTTCCCTCCCCTCAGGCTAAAGAGGCTAGTAACAAAAAAGGCAACCACTGTTTTGTCCTGATGATGGACCCCATCATTTAGTAAGGGGGTCCGAAACGTCGTCGACCTACTGTGTACCATATACCTGTTAGGCATGAGCGGATTTTGCGGATTGGCAATCCGCGAATTTGCGGATTCGCGAACTCGCAATCCGCAAAATCCGCGAATTCCCGCGAATTTGCGGATTTTTTTTTTTTTTGTGTTCGCCCGTGTTTCTGCCAGTTCGCGAGGGTTTTTACAATTTCGCAATTTGCGAACTTACCTGTCGGGTCGCAAGTTTTGCGAACTTGTTGTTTCTACGTGTCCAACCTGTTTGGGACACTCTTCTTCATCACTGCCACTCTCTGTCACCACTGCCACTCTCTGACTACTCATGCCACCCTCTGGCCCACCCATGCCACCCTCTGTTTCATCACCACACCCTCTGGTTGTCCAGTGTACATTATTTTCGGCAAAGCAAAGCACACCTTCCCTGCCTCAAGTGACCTGAATTAATTTGGGGCTGATTAATGTGTCACAGAATATTTTTTTAGCTGGCACCTGCTTCCTTAGTGCGCCCTGATTAGTGATCTTTTGCACTTGCTAAGTGCTTTCATTGTTGCAAAATTAGTTACAACACCTGCCCTGCCCCAACTGACAATAATGAATTAGGGGCTGATTAATGGATTTTAACTTCCAGCCTGGCTCCTGCTTGTCTCCCTTAGCTGTAATTCATGACCTTTGTGGCATATGTGTAACTATTCTGAGGTTCAGAGCAGGGTCACATAATAGTTTCAACTGGCAACTGAACTCTGGAGGGGCCCCTCAGGAAGCACTACAGGAAATGGCTACTAATGATGTGCCTGAACTTTTGAACCTGGTAAGTAGTTACTTTCAGTTTTGCTTAGATCGTATTTCTGCAATTTCGCACTTATTCGCGGGGCGCGAACTCACGCGAACAGTGCGAGCAGTGCGAGCAAAATCCGCTGCTCGCGGATTTGCGGATTTTGCAGGAAATTCGCAAATCTCGCGGATTGCGGATTTCCCGAAAATCCGCAAAATCCGCGAGCGGAACGGATTTTCCGCCCATGCCTAATACC
Organism: Lissotriton vulgaris; assembly: GCF_964263255.1. Taxonomy (NCBI): domain Eukaryota; kingdom Metazoa; phylum Chordata; class Amphibia; order Caudata; family Salamandridae; genus Lissotriton; species Lissotriton vulgaris. The sequence continues at coordinate 397,144,234 of NC_141687.1, forward strand.
TGTGTAATTTTCTATACATAATTATGTAATGGTACCCATGAGTAATTCTCTGCTAACAATTTGGAAACTTACAGAGACTGCTGAATTTGCCTTATAATCCCTTTTGTGTATGTTTTTGTCTTTGTATTGTCGTGGGTTGGTACAGGCTTGTGCCCCACGCACGTGAATTGTTGAAGGTGTTATTGTGTTTTGTAAATCTATATTTAAATATAAATTTTGAGGACCTCTGCCCGGCTGGGCACGTCTTCACTAATATAGAACTGACTGAGTCTATATTCATTCTTATTTTAATCCTCTCCCTGCAAGGGACCACTGTTGTGTACATATACATTACACACTATGACTTTGCAATCGCAAACGGTGAAATTCTGCGAATTTCACAGTTTGCAATCACAATTTTGGTAGATACATCTGGCCCCTAAGGGCCTAATCTAAAGGTTGGCGGGTTGCTCACCATCTGTCAGTGTGGCAGAGGACATTAAGTTTGCCAACCCTGACAGACTACTGCCCGCCATATCTAGATATTAGATGTGCCTTCACAGGAGCCACCATCACAGTGGCTCATAAAGGCATTTAAAAGTTGGTGAGCGCCACCAAGTTTCAGATGGCCTCTCACCAAAATGTTTTGTATATCAAAAACACACTCCCAAAGTAGAGGTATGTACAAACACAAACATTGTGCAATATTTAATTTACATACTCTTCAGCTCCATGAACTCAGTCACTCAATCCTTGAAACCCTAAAAAACTCAGCCACACATTTACACATTCTCTTGTTCACATGTACACTCACCTTTTCACTTGTTTGTGGTGGAGTGGGGTTAATGTTCCATCAGAACCTTTACTCGTGAATTGCCAAGCTTTTAAATGTTTTTGTTTCACAAACACTTCCGATGCTTCATTAGTTATCCTTAGGTGCACTTTAACTGCAGTTGTTTTCAGTGGATTTCAATGGTTTTCTTGACAGAATCCTAATGCCTTAGTTGAAATGGTTAAAAATGTTCCCTACACCAACAGGGCACTGAGGCAAGACCAGAGGCCTGGCACTGAATCAAGCCAAAACATACAGGTTTTGCCTTGCACCCATGCCATAAGCCCTGTCCTCTTGCCTGAAAAACATTGCACTTGACAGTTGTCCCTGGGCAGCAACCACTGAGCACAGGATGTGGGTCAACCCTCTGTCTAGTCCCCATTGCCCTGCAGTATTATGGCAGTATGAGGTTGGCACTATACTCGCGGTGTGTCTTGCGGTGAGGCCCTATGCCCAGTCCTCATGGTCCCCAAACATAAAAGCTGGGCGCTGAGGCTACTGCGCACAGGGTGTGACTAAAGGTTTAGTCCACATTTTCCCAAACCAACTCCCAGTGCTCAGCACCTGCTTCTTATTGCATCTTGCAAATTGACTTTGGAAACACCCTGCTCACCACACTTGCAGGATTAAGCTACTCAGCCACCCTCCTCGTTACCAGGACAAGTGCAACCACATACCCCAACACTCAGGATCCTCAAGGGCTTCAGCATGTGAACTACAGTGTGTTTGGTAATTGTGCATCATTTCCAAGGTGATCCATAGCAGAAACAGTGACACTAAGTAATCACCTCTCTGTGTCTGGCTCCACATCACAAGCACCAGAAACCTGATAAAACTGGGCACTCCCAAGAAAACTAAAGAAACATAAAAATGTAAGCTATCTCCTACGATAACCACCTTGCCTGGAATGAACACCCCCTTCATCTAAGACTGACCTCATTTCTTCTGTCCTTCAGAAACTTCCTAAATTCCATATGGCCCCTCATCCTACCTATGTTCACTCACCTCTTCCCTTGTCATGTTCCTGCTCTATGTGTTATTTGTAAACATATTCCACATGCCCACTCCACTTTTTATCATCCACACACAGCAGCTCTTAAATCAAGGTACTCCATTTCATCACAGGGCTAGATATTAGCTATTTCAAAAGCCTCAATTAAATAAAATATAATACATGATAAATGTCATTGGTTGCTGCCATTTATCGTAATGATGGAACAATAGCCTTGGCACTGCATGGCATTACTTTTAGGGCATCTGTTGGCTGTCTTTAGAACTGCAGTCTTTCCTCTACTTCTAATAACCACAATGACATCTATTACCGACATTGATATTCCTTCCCAACTTCTCAATGTACTCTGTGTGTGGACAGCTAGGCTGTCACTGGAGCCGAATCCTTTTATTAGCATGTCATCGTATATTTTGGGCAGATCAGCAATGTTCAGTTATAGTGTTTGTGATAACGTGAAATGTGGCGTCACCAGTAATGTCATATGGGATATCTTGTGAGGGGTCCTGAGCAGTGCTTGAAGGAAGACCTGTGTTGACGTAATTAAGCATTAGTCGAAAACTTTAGTGTACATTTTATTACAAGACACAGAGGCTCCTATTATGAAGTCTCTTCTTGCTTTATTTTTACAGCAGCCAAGCACGAACTAAGTTTCCTAGAAAAAAAAACAAGATAAATGAACTACAAAATGACATCAGAATACACCCACCAAATACCTGTTGAGTACACCAATAATTATGTTGACTGCCATCAACAAGTCCACTTTTCTTGCTGCTCGAGGTCATGATAAGTATATTTATTCTTTTTCCCTTATTCAAATCTGTGATTGTTTTTATATAATTGGCTTCCCGGTTGTGATTGGCAGTTTTTTCACAACTGCTCCTTCCCCACTTCAGGTCATCGGGTGTTACTACGAATTCAGCATGGCTGAATAGGAGGATTCTCAGCATTTTATGGATAATTTGAAATCTTTTATTAAATACTCTGTTCAAAAGGTCGTTTCTGGTTCACTGTTGGACATTTCAAAACATTTGGAGGCTTCTTTGTACAAAATGTTTGCTTCTCGTGAAGGGTCTTCTGTTAAAAAAATACAAAAAACCCAGCCGCTTCTGATTGCTCTGAGGGTATTTCTATTAAATCGGGTCCTCCCACTTACCCTATTGTTATTTCCCATTTAAGGGATACTGATGATGATGATGAGAATGTTGGTATGATGTATGACTCAGATATTTTGGATGGATCCAATTATCTTTTTGTACACGGGCCTCTGGACAAAAGGCGTAAAATGTCTCCTGATGACGGTGGTGCGTTTCACCCTGATTCTAAAGATTTAGTGGACTATCTGGGTGAACCTATGTTCAATCCCTCTCTTATTTATCACCCTAACTCTACTGAGTGGTTCCCTTCTGATCATGTGGCTGCATATGTTTCTTTTTACCTACGTAATTTCCTTGATAAGTCCACGATAAATACAACAAAATCTGAGTATCCCCGCCCTTCCCTCCCTAATAATGTGACTAATACTCCTGTTATTGAACCTAACATGCTTATGTTTTTGTCAAGTTTGGCAAGGATCCCAAGAAGGTAGTGGATAGAGCCTGATCTAATTGCCAGGATAGATTGTTGGATTTGGTAGGTCCTCTCACCAGAATTTCTGATCTGACCGAAGAAGCCAAAATGGAAGGCACTACTGTGGACCCTGATACCGTTTCCAACTGGACCAAACGGGATATTTGTATTTTGGGGAATGCTAATGCCCATATCTCGTTGGAGAGAAGGAAAAGCCTTCTACTTAAAATTGACCCTAAATTAGTTTCTTTGGCTTCCAAGGAAGGGGGCTCCTCCGCTAAATGTCTTCTTTTTGGTGCCCCTTTATTAAAGAATTGGGTAAATATGTTTCCACCATTGCAACTATTGATAAAGCCCAAACGTCTCTCAAAAAACATTTTTACCCCTCGGGTTTTTGCTAGGGCCAGCAAAGCTCGGAGTCCCTTTGCTGGCTGCTCCTTCAACAGAGGCTCCTTCAATCAGCAGGGTCAATCCGACTCCTATTCTGGATACAAGCCCCAGTTCTATCTCTGACATTCCAGAGGTTTCCGGTCCAAAAGATACAGGAATAAAGGAGAACAGTACTCCGGTAAGTGTTTACAATTCTGGCCATTCTTCCGTAGGGGGCAGATTGGCTTTGTTTCTATATGCTTGAATTTCTCTTCCACGGATCCCTGGCTCATCCGGTCGATTCAAGGGTACCTAATAGAGTTCTATCATATTCCGGTGCAGCATTGCCTTCCTCTTCCTCTTCATTTTTCCCTAGAACAGAACAATATCTTTCGTATCTCCTTACAAACAGGCAACTCAACAAGGACCATAAGATCCTTCAGGTTTCTCAGTAATGTTTTTCTGGTACAAAAAAGAAGTTTAATTTGGTCTTAAATCTAAAGGATTTCAACAACTTTGTGGTTTATCGACATTTCAAAATGGAAACCATTTTACATCTCAGAGACATTCTTATTCAGGGTGATTGGTTGTTTAGACTCGACCTTCAGGACGCCTATCTAATGGTTCCTATTCATCATTCTCACAGGAAGTATCTCCAGTTTCAATGGGAAAATTATTTTTATCATTACAAGGTGCTTCCCCTCGGTCTATCTTCTGCCCCTTGGTGTTTCACCAAGATCTTACGTCCGTTGATGACTTTTCTAAGAGCTCAAGGAATTAATCTCATTATATATCTCGATGATATTCTTATCATGGCCCAAGACAGAATCCTTCTGTTATCCCATCTTCATCTGTGTCAGAGTCTCCTATTTTGGCTATGTTTTCTGGCGAACCTTCAGAAATCTGTCCTGGTGCCTTCACAGCAATTAGAGTTTCTCGGTTTTCTCATAGATACCTCCCAATCCATTTTCCAAATTCCACCTCAAAAAGTTTCTCTTATAAAGAAGGAGAATCGTCATTCTCTCTCTCTCTCTATTCTGTTTTTTTTCTCTCAGGTCATTAGCCCGGTTATTAGGCCTTCTGGCATCATAAATTCAAGCCATATTTCCAGGCCCTCTCCTTTATTGACACCTTCAGTGACTGAAAATGTGTCATCTTCACAGGGGCCTTGCAAATTCAGATCCCGTTTCCCTCGACCAGAAGTCCAAAGAGGAGCTTATATGGGGGCTTCAACATCTAGACGCCTGAAATGGAAGAAATATCTTCTTTGCCGACCCAGATTTAGTCTTAAAATCCGATGCAAGTCCGGCACGTTGGGGCGCAAGAAGTGGCGAGTTCTCGACTGGAGGCGTAAGGTCTTGGAAGGAGTCCTTCTTGCACACTAACAGTTTAGAGATGCTTGCATGATCCTTTGCCATCCAATCCATTTCCAAAAACAAAGTAAGTAGCGCCATTCTTCTCCGTATAGACAATCTAACCGCAGTCAGATATATCAATCATCTCGGAGGTGCAAGGTCAAAGATTCTTGCGGATCTAGCCGGACATCTTTGGGATTATTGCCTAAAACACAATCTTTCTGTGCGGGTGGTTTACCTTTCAGGGAAATTAAATGTGGTAGCAGACTGGTATTCCAGACATCGACAGGATTCCAATGACTAGAGGTTGCACCTTCAGTGTTCAATTGACTTTCTTTCATCTTTGGAAGAACGTCAAAAAATCTATTTGCTTCCCGGCTGAATTCCCAGCTTTTTTCCTTTTTCAGTGGGAGACTGGATCCTCAAGCTCTCGCCACGGAAGCCTTTCTCCAATGTTGGCCTCAGATTCTTCTGTATGCTTTTCTTCCTTTTCTTCTCATAACTCGAGTTCTGGCGCAAGCACGCAGGCAACTTTCCTCCCTTGTCTTAGTAACTCCCTTTTGGCAGGCCCAACTTTGGTATCCCTCTCTGCTGGAAATTTCCTCAGACTTTCCAGTTTTGCTTCTTCCTTTCCCAGATCTACTAATCAACCCATTGGGTCATTAGGACAGCATGATCCTGGTGGATCCTGATACTGATCGCCCGGAGGTGTTCAAGTCATCCTGGAGAACCCCAGGAATTTCGGAAGAAGCTATCCAATTCATACAACTGTCATGGGCCACTGGTACCTCTAGAGTCTACAAGTCCACCTGGCTCGCCTGGTGTAGCTGGTGTTTGGATCAGCGGTCAAATTCCATTACAGCCAATGTCATCTTAGTATTTAATTTCTTGGCTAGACTAGATTCTCTAGGTAAAGTTTATCGTACCATCCATACATATAGATCTGCTATTTCCACTGAAAATCTACGTGTCAATGGGAGACCCATTGGTGAACATCCTTTAATTTGTCATTTGTTAAAGGGAGTACGACATGATAAACCTCCTCTTCCTAAATATAATTCCATGTGGGATGTTAATTTGGTGCTGAAATTATTTATTGATTGGCCAGATAATGTCTCTCTCTTCCTCAAACAGCTAAACTTACTATGCTTTTATGTCTTATGTCTTTGAAACATTTTTTCTGATGTGAGAGCATTAGATGTATCCTCTGTGGGTAATTGTTGGAAGACCCATGTTTCACAAACTGCATATTTTAGACTCCCTTCATCCCCTCAATTACTTATCTCTTTTTGGAAACCTCATAAGCCTGTTTCTTCCCCCTCTTTGGCTCTTTGTGTTAAATGGATTATAACTCTCACTGGTATTGACATTTCTTGCTTTGGTGCTCAGTCTGCCAGAGGAAACATGGCATCTCAGGCTTTTTGGGCTGGTGCTGCCTTGCACGATATTCTCAGATCTGCAGATTGGTCAAATGTGGGTACATTTAGAACTTTTTATTGTAAACCAATTGTGCATGTTTCAGATGCTGTGATTGCAGTGCTTTGAACTTGCGTAATAGGAGCCTCCGTGTCTTGTAATAAAATTGAGATTTTCCTAGTGTTGATGTCAGAAAGGCTAGATTTTGTTAAAGACACGGAGGCGAGTATTATACCACCTCTTTTCTCTAACCCTTCCCTTTATTTTGCAGTGTTGGCTCCTTCTACCAGCGCCTCCTCTTAATCTGGATGGGCTTTCACCTGATTTACAGAACGGGTTTTCTCTCCCTGGATTTCTTCTACCATGTGTTGGCCAATTTTCTCAGATCTTATTAATCTGTTTTTGGACATGGTTGTTATGTGCTTTATTCTTTTAACAGTTGTTTTTTCTTCTTATTTATCTGTTTAACTTTTCGCTTCAAGAAAGGAGGACTTGTTGTTCACAGTCAACATAATTCTTGCTGTACTCAACACCTTATTGGTGGGTGTATTCTGATGTCATTTTGTGGTTCTTTATCTTGTTTTTCTGGGAAACGTAGTTCTTGCCTGGCTGCTGTAAAAATAAAGCAAGAAGAGATTGCATGATAGGAGCCTCCGTGTCTTTAATAAAATCTAGCCTTTCTGACACCAAGGCTAGGAAAATCCTAATTAAGGTTTAGTTCATTCCTATAGGTCCCGTTGCCTGAAGTTTGAACCAGGACATTTTCTATGGGTTTTTTTATTACATAGGTTTGTTTGTGATTTTTAGCAGCTAACCAGTGAGGGAGACAGACAAAACAAAATGTGAAAATACAGGAAGAGTGGAAGGAATGCTTGTCTGCCAGTGTCGTCATGTGTGTGAAGGCAAACATAGGCTGGTTTGGACTGAAAGAGAGCTGCTCTTCTCTCAGCTGAGTAAATATTATCCACGTGGACGAAACATCTTCAGCATGAAGTCATGGCTGGAGAGATAAAGACAGTCCAAACCTATCAGGTGTGACAGGAAGTGGCTTAGCACCTGCTGCTCGGCCTTCTGCTGCCACGAAAAGGGGAGCTGCCTTCACCAGGTGGGTGTGACATATTATTGTCCAGTGAAGGCACGGGTATTTAAATCAATTACTACTCACCAGAGTTACAGTAACCTGGGAAAACTGCCAGGATATTGTAACATGAATCATTTTTTACAGAACACTCCTCATATCTAGTAGTTTCATGGTCATAATAACGCTGCTGCTACTACTGCTACTAAAAACGTACAAAAAACAATAACAAATCTACAAAATATAATACAGGATATTAACACTACTCAATAATGCTCATTCTATCAAACTCAAACTCATGAAAACAGCAGAGCCTGCAATGTATCCTCTGTCAGGTCTGAGATGCAAACACAGTGCTGACCTTTGTAGCATTTCGGTACATATATATTTTTTTCCCTCGTTATTAATAAAGGTCAACAAATTCCAGAATGCAAAAAGGGGCCTTGACGGGTTTGACTGATAATGAACGTAGCTCAATTTGAGAGCTCTCTGAAAGGCGGAATCTACTGGGATTTGCTTTCACCAAGACTTCTACTGCAGACCCCCAAACCCCTCTCCCCCCCAGCAAGATTGCAGACTAGGGATATTTTATATGTCACGTTATGAGCATATGAAAGCCCTAACCTACCATGCAGGGGTATCAGATGACCCCTCTCACCTGGTCAATTTGGTGCATTCTGGGATTCGTAGTCTTTAGTCCGTTCAGTTCAACCAATTCGTCTAACATACATGAGAGATATGATTTATAAAAGGATATGTTAGATATGGAGTCCCAGTTAATGGAAGGCTTCTGGCAACCTAAGGCTAGGATTGCGACCCCACTCTGTGTCGCCAGATCACTGTGGGCTCTCATTTGACAACCAATATTAGTTATTTACTGAGCCGTACTCTTGGTTTACTGACACTGAATCCATTGGACTAACACACAGGTGTATCGCTCAAGTTATTCCATGGGAAATATCTCCACCAGTGCTTAGCTTACCAGATGGCTCCACATCATCAGGGATGGAATGTCCCAAACCTGGACCTTCTTAAACAACCTAATGGATTCTGAGAACTGCGTTCTTGGTTTGTTTCAATTGAACCATTTTGACGAACACATTTGGAAACAATGATTTATTAAAGACAAGCCTAGGCCTAGAACCATAAGTCTCTGAAAACCTAGAGTTACCTGCTTACCGTATCTAGTCGGGTAGGTTGGCTAGGGCAATCCATGCCACCCCTGGGCTTCCCTATGACAACCCAGTGCATTCTGGGCATTGTTTTCTTGGTTTGCAAACACTGAACTTACTCGAGTAATAAATATGAAAGCAGTAATGTGTAGATAAAAAGACTGGGATTGAAAAAAGTTTTACAGGTGACCTTGAGCAAGGTGGCCACTACAAGTCATATTCTTTGGTTTCTAGCAAGCGTGACTATGCACCATAGGACTTCTTTCTCTATATTATTTAATGCTCTAGTAATGTAGGTAATTATGTAACACGTTTTTTCTTTATGCCTTCATTTGCTCTTGTAATTGATGTAACTTTGTAACATTGTTAATTTCTAATGCTAACCTCATGTAAAGTGCTCCGATACCGCCGGGCCTAGCCGCGCTATATAAAACTCTTCAAATAACATTAATAAATGTTGTTCCTGTTTCAAATGAAGTAATACAAGTTTCAAAATGCAAAAAAAGAACTGGATGAACTGTTCAACCTTGAAATGGAACAACTTAAGATCTCTTCACGTGATATTGGTGTGTAAGAGACAAAGCCAGGACTGGGCTCATGATCTCCTACTAACATGGGACGAAGTTGCAACCCTACATGGGGCCTCTTCAGGCAGGAGGCCTATTGAAATCGGGATATTTCCCAAGAAGCCTGTGCACCCAGATGGCTATAAGGAGGGTGGGCTCAATGGATCAGATAAGTGTCGAAGAGTGGTTGCCTCTTCCCTAAATGCCTCCTTTGTGCAGCACTGGTAGAGGGTGCACCGTACAGAACTAGGATTCCTGTCTCTGCCCTTCTCTTCTCAGTCATTACTTATGAGGTGTTCCCACCTTGAGACAGAAGAACGTCCAGAAGCATGCTGAAAGCTTAAAGCCAAGCCCAACTTGTAGGGCAAGGTAAAAGAGAAGCTGTAGGAGAGTAGGATCTGCTTCTTATAGTTACCCCCACTTTTTATTGATGTTTCAGTATTTTCGACTTAGTCTGGCTGGGATCCTGGTATCCAGGACCTCAGCCTAGCTGCTTTCTCCTCTAAACTGATTGCATGTACTTTATGTACACTCCAGATTGGATTCTGGGGTACCCTTATAAGTCCCTGGTATATGGTATGCTATGTACCTAGGGCATTGGTACACCAGAGACCTTCCTGCGGCTGCCCCATGTATTATGCCACCCCTGGGAGACCATGCAAAATGACACAACAGGTCTGCTACTGCAGCCTGTGTAAGGTGGTGCATGCACCCCTTACTTAGATATAGGTTCACTATATCGATCTTATATCACTGCACATATAAACCTATCAGTCACCCCTATGCAGGCTGTGATATTCTGTACTTTTTATATGTGTGTTTCGCTTTAAATTACTTGTCAGCCATTGTAAGTTTATTCCTTCTTCCATTGCTTCAGAGTTCTGGAACTCTGATGACCTAGCTGCAGCATGGAATGTGTATCTTTAATTTGGTGAAACTGTTATTCTGTTGGATGCTTTAAACTGGTACTAGCAGGCTGAGGTGTTACCTAATACTTAAATAAAGAACCTTTACTTCATCTTTGACTGTCTGGAGGATCTTTACAATGGTGACGAGGATGGGGTGAATTTTGCATCATCGTCGCCATGAAATTGGTTACTCAGAAGATTGTGATGTAGAAGAGATTATACTCAGAACTTCTGATGGTGAAAGGAGCGCTCCTTTTGAGACTGTTTACATTAATGATACTCCTGTACAAATGTTATTTGACTCCGGGGGCAAAATTACCCTAATTCCTAAGGAAATTTCTGATAAGCATTTAAAGGGATTTGTAGTTTTAAATAAACCTGACATCAAAGCCAAAGGTTATGGAGGAGAACCTATTAAACTCTCTGGTTATTTCAATGGTGTCATTGCGTTCAAAGATCGCAGTACCTCTGGGAAAGTTTACATTTCTGAAAGGAGGGATTCATTAGTTCGTTGGATTCATCAAAGAGATCTTAGAATTATACTGGATCCTAATGAGACGCCTTCAGTTCTTTTGAAATCTTTCACCAGTAATGATTTACAACTTCAGGTCAATTTGTGTATTTATGGTCCTTCATTTGAAAATGAATTTCCACTAGTTTTTAATGAAAGTCTGGTTTGTCTAAAAGGTTACTCACACAAGATCATCTTGAAGAAAAATGTTGTGCCTGTCATCAGTAAAGTCAAAGGTGTTCCTATCAAAGTAAAAGAGAATATGAAGCTGGAGTTAGAAAAACTACTCAATACAGGTATTATCACAGAAGTTGAAGCCTCAGAATGGTTATCTCCAGTTGTCATGGCCCTCAAAAGCAATGGAGAGTCTAGACCAGGGGTACTCATAGTACGGCCCGCGGGCCGGTGGCGGCCCGGCAAGCCTGCCCTGGCGGCTCGCAGACATCGTACCCGTGTTTTAAAAACACATTTTTAAAGAATGTCTGCAAACACTGCTGGGTGCAGCAGCGACACTCAGAGAGACTCTGCTGCTCTGTGGGGGCCGGGTGATTCAATCCAGTGATAGGCAGAGCAGCAGAGTCTCTCTCACACACACAGCCGCACCGAGCACTTCACACGTCTTTAGAAAGACCATTTGCATGTTAGTGGAGCTTTGTGAATTTTACCTCTTCTAAGGCCCCAGCAGCTCCGCTCTGCCTATCACTGGAATTAATCACCCGGCGCCCACAGAGTGGAGCTGCAGGGGCCTAAGAAAAGGTGAAATCACCAAAGCTCCACTAACATGCAAATGGTCTTTCTAAAGACGTGTGAAGTGCTCGGGTGCGGCTGGAAACGGGAAGCTGTCGCAGCCCTGGCAGACACAGTCATGTTAGCAGTCTACAAAAGGTGACATTTTACCACAGAGTTGCACTGCTCTAAATGTAATGCAGCTAATTCCTTCAGTATCGAGTCAAGGGCAGTTTCTGATATGGTGGTGGGGGTCATGCGCTTCTTCATCCTGCTTGGGAGTGCCCAAGAAGAGCATTTGTCTATGCTGCTTTTGGAGAGACATGCAATGATTTTAGCATTAGAATATTATGCATCATAGTGTGGCAAGGGGCTCGGAACACCTCAGGGTTCACAAGGTTGGTGGCACTCTGTCTGGAGTGAGGGCACGTAAGAGATGCTACTTCCAGAAAGTGAAATGAATCAAGATTAGCTACTGCTGAGAATTAGTCCTATTGAATAGGAGTTCATGGGGCAAGAGCATTCTGAAGCTAGTGAAACTCTTACGTCAAGGGAGGTAGAGGGAGGGAGAGAGGGAGACAGAGACAGAGGGAGAGGGAGAGGGAGAGGGAGGGAGACCGAGAAATGGAGACAGAGAAAGGGAGAAAGACAGAGGGCGGAGGTCGACAGAGGGAGGGAGGCAGGGGAGGGAAGCAGAAGTGAGGGAGTGAGGGAGGCGGGGGAGGGAAGCAGAAGTGAGGGAGTAAGGGAGTGGGGGAAGGGGAATGAGGGAGTGGGGGAAGGGGAGTGAGGGAAGGGGAGTGAGTGAGGGAGTAAGGAAAGGTAGTGAGGGTGAGGGAGGCAGAGGGAGGGAGGCGGAAGTGAGGGAAGGGGAGTGAGGGAGGGAGAGAGGAAGGGGTGTGAGGGAGGGAGGGAAGGGGAGAGAGGGAGAGTGGGAAGGGGAGTGACAGAGGGAGTGAGGGAAGGGGAGTGAGGGAGGGAGAGAGGGAAGGGGAGAGAGGGAGAGTGGGAAGGGGAGTGAGGGAGGGAGAGGAGGAAGGGTAGTTGGGGAGAGGGGAGGAGAGAGGGAAGGAGAGAGAGGGAGACAGAGAGAGAGGGAATGAGACAGTCAGAGTGAGGGAGAGAGAGTCAGAGTGGGTGAGACAGAGGGAGACAGGGAGAGAGAGGGATGGAGACAGAGAGAGAGAGAGATATAGAGGGAGTGTGACAGAGATAGAGAGAGGGATGGAGGGAGGAAGACACAGAGAGAGAGAGAAAGAGAGATGTGTGCATGCCGGGTCTGGTGGCTCAGTCAACGAAGGCGTCCGCTGCAGGGACCTGTGTTCAACCTCATGGCCACAGTTCTTTTGTTGTTGCTCTAGCCCCGCCCCTCCCCCACTGACCCCGCCCCCACCGGTGCGGCCCTCGGACCCAAACCACAATGTAAATTTGGCCCCCGAGAGAAAGTTTGTGAGTACCCATGGTCTAGACTTTGTATAGACTTGAGGGAACTTAACATGTGTGTTGTTGTTGACCATTATCCCTTACCCAACATCTCAGAGATGCTGTCCCTCTTAGAAGGAGCCAAATTATTTTCGTCGTTGGATCTCGCTTCAGCATACCATCAGGTGAAATTACACCCAGATTCCCAAGATTTAACGGCATTTATTACGCCCTTTGTGGTCGAGTTCCTTAGAATGCATTTTGGGCTATTATCTGCCGCTGCCGTTTTCAGAGGATGATGGAACACATTTTTAGTAAAGTCAAAGGGATAAAGATATACAAAGATGACATGCTTGTTTATGGTTGTAACAAGAAAGAACACGATGACAGAGTGAGACAGGTTTTAAAGATACTGAAGTCTAATGGTCTCACCCTTAAAGCAAAAAAACGTAAGTTCAATCTTACTGAAATAGATTATCTTGATCACAAAATCTCTGGTTCAGGTATAGAGCCCAAGAAAGAGCTAGTAGGCACTATATTCACTTAGCCAGTCCTAGCAATAAGGAACAAGTGGTAAAGTTCTTAGGTATGACCGAATACTATGCAAAATTCATCCCTAACTTTGCACTCAAGACGCGAAATATGAGACTACTTCTTAAGAAAGGAGCAACCTTCACGTGGAACAATGAGTGCGAAAAATAATTTGTTCTGATTAAACAATTGTTGTCTAAAGGTTCTTGTTTGAGCAGCTTTGAGCCTAGTCATAACATTGTTATCATGACCGATGCCAGCTCTGCTGGTTTAGGTGCGGTTATGTTACAAAATCATGGAGGTATAGAGAAAACTATTTTGTTCTTATCCAGAGCTCTAAGAGCAGCTGAACACAACTATTCTGTGGTTGAAAAAGAGGCCCTGGGCATATTCTGGTCAATAAGAAATTTGCGCAAATTTCTTTGGCGTACCCATTTTACTATGAAGACAGACCACAAATCGTTGAAGACAATTTTCTCAAAAAAAGGTCTTGACAACATCTCCTCCAGAATTAGAAAATGGGTTGTAGCACTCCAAGACTTCAATTTTACTGTTGTTTATGTTGCTGATGCAAAGAATAATTTAACAGATTGTTGTTCACGCTTGGTAAACACCCAAAATACCAAGGATGATGAGTTTGAGGAGGAAATTGATGATTTAGAGGATTTTGCTGTCTGTCTTGTCAATGAGAGTATCATCAAGAAGGGAGTTTGGCAAAATGAGATGGCAAATGATGTGTCTCTTCAATCTGTATGTAAGGGCATTGCCAGAAATTGGGTCAAGAATGCAAATGCTGACAAAACTCTTAGTGGTTTCTTTTATGTGAAGGTTGAGCTGCTGTGTCAGAATGGAATTTTGATGAGAGGCACAAGTCTCATTCCACCAACTTCTTTGATTCCACAACTTATAGATTTCACTCAAGAGAGCCAACCTGGAATCTCAAAAACAAAATAAATTCTCAGGCAAACCTACTGGTGGCCTGGGATGGACACTTTTGCGGAGAGAGTTGTTAGAGACTGTATTGATTGCAACAGAAGTGACAAAATTTTAAAACCACGTGTACAACCTATGTCTGCAAGAACTCTTCCCAAAGATGTCTGGGGGGAAGTAGTTATTGATATCTTGGGTCCTATCAAACACACTAGTGTGGATACATTTGTCATAGTTCTTCTTGATGTTTATTCTAGGTGGCCTGAGATAAAAATTACTAATTCAATAGAAACCAAGGACGTTATACAGTCTCTTAAAAAAATATTCGAAAGGGAGGGTTTTCCTTTAATGCTTCTTTCGGACAATGGAGTCCAGTTCACTTCCAAGGATATGGTTAGCTTTTTGGATGATAAAGGAATTGTGCACAAGAAGTCAGCACTTTATCATCCAGAAACTAACGGTATCGTTGAGAGGTTTAACAGAGTTCTCAAAGAGACTATTCAGAGAGCTCTTTCCAATCATATCTCTTGGAAAGCAGAAATTCATAATAATGTGAAAAATTACAGATTAACTCTTCATTCTTCTACAGGTAGGACACCTTTTGAGCTTTTTCGTAAGCGTGAACCTTACACCTTGTTGTGTCCTTCTTGGCTACCCAAAGGTTCATCTCATTCTTTGTGCATGAATGAAGACAAAGAACGTATTGACAAAGAGGTTAAGAATATGTATGTGAATAAAGGTATCTTTGACAGAAGAAATGAGGTTAAAAAAACTATAGTGAGGGTTGGAGATTTAGTTAAGATTTGCAGCCCTCGTAAGACATCTGTCTCTGGTGGTTCTAAATTTTTACACCCCATGAGAGACATCAAAGTGTTCAAAAATGCTATAAGAACAGAAGACTATAGGGTGTGGAATCTTAAAAGAGAACGTTCTAATGTTCCTTCTGATGTTTCTCCTAATAATGGTTCACAATGTAACAAAGAATTTGGTGAAGAAGATTTGGTACATAAAAGAAGTGAGAGAACACGCACTAAGCCAAAATATCCGGATGATTTTGTTCAATATTAACCTTCAACTTTTAATTGGTGAATATGATATGGTACACAAAGCAGGTATAGAACACGGACCAACCATATATTTTATTGTTTTTGTTTAATATTAAGTTTTATCTTGTAATGATATTCCACTGTCATGTTTAGTTACTGAGAGGGAGATACGTGATATTCTGTACTTTTTTAAAGTGTGTTTTGCTTTAAATTACTTGTCAGCCATTGTAAGTTTATTCCTTCTTCAGTTCTGGAACTCTGATGACCTAGCTGCAGCATGGAATGTGTATCTTTAATTTAGTGAAACTGTTATTCTGTTGAATGCTTTAAACTGGTACTAGCAGGCTGAGGTGTTACCTAATTCTTGAATAAAGAACCTTTACTTCATCTTTAACTGTCTGGAGGATCTTTACACAGGCCTTATCAATCCTGAAGGCAGGGTGCTGGGTTTTATGTGAGAGGGTGCCCATGCATAAGCAGAGTCCCTCTGCAGCCTTCGGAATCTATACTCCCGGGTTGTTCTGTGATGCTGCCAATAAGTGCATTATAACCTCGCGGTAAATGCTAACTTTAAAACGGCTGCAAGGAAACATGTTGTGTTTGGAATCATGCCTCCCCGCCAGTAACTGGTGGGGAGGTATGATTCCACCCTCCTGAAGGGACATATGCGACACATCGGTACACCCGGTACCAGCTTTCTCGACCCTGGCATCACAAAATGGATGCTGCCAGCCAAAGACACGAGTCTGCCCTCCTGCTGCTGAGCCAAGCTCAAGCAGGGGAAGGCTTGACAATAGGCTTCTTGTCCACCTCCCAGACAGGCTTTAGTGTATTGGGTTTAAGTGGGTGCACTCTTAGAGTGCTTTGATGTTTGCACTGGGAGCACATTGGGTGTCCCTGTGCATAGTCCAGCTCAAACCGGTTGCAGGAGCCATTTGCTCCTGCTCTGTCATGACATTGGACAAAGGACATGGGTGTAGCCACCCCTCTCTCCTGACCCTCCCAAAGGTGGGTCCCCAGGGTTTTTCCCACCCCTTCCTTGGGTATAAAGTAGGAACCACTGACTACAGGAATTTAGATTTTACCTGGACTAAACTCTGCTAAAGAAACCAAGTACTTCAACGATCTGCAAGACGCTGGACGACTTAAGAATCTCCCTTGGAGTAAAGGAGTTACTCCCCTGCTAAGTAGACATCAAAACGCATCTGAGCGGTTTGCATCTCCGAAGGTCCTGAGGACTTGGAAGATTTCTGCAACACATGAGGTGGGTTCCCAAGATCTCCAAGGTTGATCTGCGCTCTAAGCAATTCTGAGGGCCGTATCCCTCATGGGGACAGTGCAACCTGAACCCCTGTGCACCGTGCTCTTTTGCAGCAGCATATGCTTTTCGGCGACCCATGAGGCTGTGCGTTGGGCTATATGTAGTCCTGACCCCAAGCGGTGTTTCCAATAAGGATTTCTGGCCGAAACTCTACGAGTGTTCCGTGGGCTGGTATTTTGTTATTCCTCTTGAGGTCCCTTTGCGATCACCTGTCCGTTGGCCTGTGGGTCCCTTTGAAGGTAACTTTAACTTTCCATGTTCTTTCCTGGTTGCTCCAGACATGCCCTGACTCTCCATTGCTTGGAGAGTCCTCTGGACCTTGTTGGTCCTCACCAAAGCTGATTTCCTCTAACCGCGTGGGTTGCAGTTGCCATGGCTTGTTGGTGTTCCATCCGGACATTGACCCCCCCAGCACTCGACATCCTACATGGGACAGTTCACCTCTGGACTTTGGTCATCCTCGACGTCTCCTGGTCCCCGTGGCTGCAGAGTCAAGCATCACGCCATCTCACCTGAAGCACCCGACATCGGTGGGCATTTGTCTACCGAGCCCCTGGTCACCCTGAAGTGACCCAGACTCTGTCCCCTCTGCTGTCAGGTTCTTCTCCTCTCTGATCCAGGCTTGGATCACACCGGACACTTTTTCCCTTCATGGCAGTAGCACTTTTCAGCATCACGCCATTGAAAAGGATGAGGATTCCCGACATCACTTGACACCTATGCACCCGGTTTCCCTGGGTTAGGTAACACAAGTACTCCGGTCCTCACAAGGGTGCTGGCCTTCGAACCTTCTTTGTTTGAAAGGGTTTGCTCAAAGTCCTCTCTGAAGTGTCCTTAATCTTTAAAATTCCAACTGCGACTTTCCCATAGAGTTGTACGGAGCTTGCGCCAGTGTTCTCAAACTGCACCCGTCCTCCGTAGGTCCCCTGTGTCACTTCCTTGGGGTCCCAGCGATTCTACGTGCTCTAGGCACTGTGTCTAGTCAAGTCGTGGTTTTTACACCACTTTCTTAATATATGGTTTGTTCTCCCCCTGGATCCCACTGTGTATTGTGCTATTTACTGTTGTTCTAGTGATTTAATATTGTGTGCTTTGGTCTCTAATCTCATAAAGAGGTTAGTAGAGAGTGTTTAGTAATAAATACATATAGTTTATATATTCCTTGTGTGGTTCTCCTTTCATTTGGTCATTCAGGAGGTTCTGATCTGGTGAAACAAGCTGCTTTACATTCCTTTGAGACTTAGCCCGAAGGCTGCTCTCCATAGCTAACACTAGGATAACTTTCAATAAAGGTTGTCTTTAACCTAATCATCAATAAGGGCTGTTTGGACTTGTACAAGGTGCCCACTATAATTAGTGGTGAGCATATACCAAGCCAACTTCTCACAGTAGCTTACCCGGTTTTCTTCTTTTTTTGGAGGCCTTCCGGGCTCGGGTCCCAAACGTTGCGCTCTTGATCCTCCTGTGCTGTGCATGGGAAGTTTTGGCTATGCAACGAGGAGCTGTGTACCGATCCTTGCTTTAGGGGAAATGTGGAAGAAGTACCTGGGGCATGTTGCTGGGGATGTCTTCTTTAATCAGGTAAGTGTAGTGGTGTCATAGTGTCTCTTGCCACACGGCTCACTTACTGTGTTCTGTGGTCCGTGGCACCTGCAATATATCACTGTGTGTGGCAGTTGTGGCAGATGACGAGATCGCCTTTTCACTGCTGCTATGTTAATATATACAATACATAGTTTAACTGTATTTGGCCTACTGTTATCAATTCACTGGCAACGATTATGCGATACCAAAGTCCGCCAGAGCCAGCCTCCAAGAAGGAATGAAGGACGTCGCGGAATGGATGAAGCTCAGCCGGCTGAAGCTGAACTCAGACAAGACGGAAGTCCTCAGCCTGGGGCCCTCGTCCTCGGCCTGGAACGACTTCTGGTGGCCACCTGCCCTGGGCATCGCCCCCAAACCAACAGACCATGCACGCAACCTGGGCTTCATCCTGGACTTCTCGCTAACGATGACCAAGCAAGTCAACGCCGTCTCATCGTCCTGTTTCAACACCCTGCGCATGCTCCGAAAAATCTTCCGATGGATCCCGACCGCAACCAGGAAAACAGTCACCCAGGCCCTCGTCACCAGCCACCTAAACTACGGAAACACCCTCTACGCCGGAACCACAGCCAAGCTCCAAAAAAGACTACAGCGCATTCAGAACGCCTCGGCAAGACTCATCCTGGACATCCCCTGCCACAGCCACATCTCTGCCCACCCGAAGAATCTGCACTGGCTCCCCGTCAACAAGAGAATCACATTCCGACTCCTCACCCACGCACACAAGGCTCTCCACGACGAAGGCCCCATGTACCTCAACAACCGCCTCGCATTCTACACGCCAACCCGCCAGCTCCACTCCGCCAGCCTCGCCCTTGCCACCGTCCCTCGCATCCGCAAAGCCACCGCCGGAGGAAGATCCTTCTCCTACCTGGCAGCCAAGACATGGAACTCCCTCCCCACCCACCGGCTGACACAGAACCATTTCGCCTTCAGGAAGCAACTCAAGACCTGGCTGTTCGAGCACTAGCGACCCCCCCCCCAGCGCCTTGAGACCCTTACGGGTGAGTAGCACGCTCTTCAAATTCCTTGATTGATTGATTGATAGATATGATCGATCACTGTATGAAGTTGACACTGTAGCTAAGGACTCGCCACAATAGAAAATAGAAACCCGAAACATGCAGTGTTTTGCAGGGTCAGCTTATTCCTGCATGTCATCATTTCTCCTTGATCACTGGTGCAGCATCATGAGGATTGTAACAAGATTTGTGGTTTGTCTAGTAGTGTAGATCCGCTTGGCTGCAGCCAACCACGGTGAGCCCCATATCCTTTTGAAGAAAAAGACTCAGAAGGACACCAGCAGACTGGGAGGTGTTCCTTATGGAACACAAGGCTGCACACTATGGCTGGTCCTGCCAGCGTCCACCTCTCTGCCTCTCAGTTTGGATTCCAAGTCTCATTCCTAGGTGCGGCTGCCAATTAGTAGGCTGTACAGAGCTTCTGAGGAGAAATTGACAGTGCCTGTAGACTTAGCATTTGTCTGCAGCTTCCTATGCTGTTTTTTTTGCAGTCCACGTAGAGCAGGTATTGCCCTGACATTACCCAGTGTTGAAGGTACTGTAAGTACGTTTTTTTAGATACACATGCACAAATTCAACATAGGTGGACATTGCACACATTGCAATGTGCAAGCATAAACATTCCTCAGTTCATTAAAAGGGTTCAATGGTTTATTCATAAGTGTCAGTGTATAACCATTATAGTTGTTTTGTTTTTGTTTTTTGTTAGAGATGCTTTATTGAATACATTTGTGAAGGAGAAGGTTCTTGATCAGGAGAAGAAAAACAAGAAGAAGAGGAATTACCCCCATATTTGCCTCTGCTTTTTGCTTTTTTGCCCTTTCAACTATCAAGGCTTCCTCTACAGCTTGCTTCACCACCCTCTCCATATTAGATTTACTGTATGCTTTCTCTGCATGTAGTGAGTGAGTGAATGGCCCTCCTACTGATCGATCTTCTGGATCCGTCACTGTGTTCATCATCAGGGGAAGATAAGGCCACCTACTTTCTCCTACCAGCACTCTTTCCTTCCATCCTTATAATGTGTAAAGAGAAGAACCCATACTCAGAATATCTATAAATAACTTCAAGCAGCTACGTGAACTTCTTTAAAGATTGGATTCGCTATCACAAATAAAAACAGTTCAGCCATACATATAATTAAAAATATTTCCCTTTGGGTTGCATTTAGGTGGCACTGAAACAACAAATGTTTGAAGCTGGATCTTGCGCTACTCAAAGTCAAGTCTACCTCCTCATTTACCTGAGTAAAACTCCTGTCATCCTGAATGTATCCCAGGGGTGCAGGGAAAGCAGAGATGTCTCCCAAACATTTCCGGTCATGGAAGCCCCATCTGAAAGCTTCAGATCCCTACTTGAACCTGTAAGTTTACTGGGCTAAAGCTGGCCCACATTGCAAGGCCAGATCACCTCCTAGCTGCCTGTTGTGTCCCATGATCAACCTCGCACTGTCATGGCAAGAAGAGGGGCTCTCCAGTCGAAGGACTCCTTGCACTGCGATTGAAGCCTCCAAAACTTGCAGGATCTTTGATCCAGAATGAGATGTCAAAAGATGTAGGAAAAATTGAATGTAGTGCTGATACAACTCCCCCCTCCCCCGCTACTGCCCCTCCCGACTGGTAGCGTTGACTCTTAGAAAAACAGAATTACAAATCAAGATTTGATAGGTGGAACCCTATATTCAGGTGGTGTGCTGTTTTTTACAGAATAGTAAGAGGGGAAGGGACTAGAAAAGTGTAGTCTGAGACAGCTCCAGAACATATGCAAAATATCTTCCCCGACTGTGTGACAGTGGGGGCATTCCGGCAATGTCTCAGGGTAGATTTTGTGAAGATTGCCCTGAGTAGGATGTTGTGTTTTATGTATTGAATGCAGGCATTGCAAGAGACCTTCTGCGGGTGCTGCACTATTCTGCCCCATTCCTTCTGGGCCACTGGGCTGCTAATGTCCCCTCCCAAGTACGCTTGAGTGGCTCACCACGTCACACAGCGGTGGTCATTCTGGATGGATCAGGAACAAGCAGATCTTTGCCCAATTTTGTTAGCACCAGTCCCGAAGCAGGTCCGAAGACGTCTAGGATGTTCGCTATCTCAACAATGCCCGACCTGATGTCCTTGATGTAAATTAGGACATGGTCGGTGTATAAGGAGACATTGGGGGCCGTGTCTCCTATCGGTCTGCCCCACTCTTGACTTGCCTGCCAGAGCCTCTGCGCTAGAGGCTCCATCACTAGGGCAAAGAGCAGAGGAGATTGGGAAAGGGGTCAATATTTGTTGCCCTATTTTCACCTTTGCCGGGGGTTCTGTGTGAAGGAGTCTTATTGGGCTCTGTAGTCTGCCTCTAATGCCCAAAGCGTCTAGTGTTGCAAACATCTACCACCCGTCCAAGGTGTCAAATGCTTTTTCTAGGTCTAAGAGAACACATGCCACAAAAGACCATTATCTCAGTGCTTCCTCCAGTATGCCGTGCAGCCTGTGGTTGTTGTATGAACCCACATTGAGGGTCCAACACATGCTCAAGGAGCCGCGTTGCAATGGTCTGACTCAAGATCTTATAGTCGCTGCCCAGTATGAGACCAGCAATGCCTGATGGAGGGTCTGAGGCAGCAGTCCCTCACTATGGGTGGGTGTGTACAGTTCTAACATCTTGGGGGTGAGTGTTGTCTCGTAAGCTTTATCAAACTCAATAGGCAGTCCATCAAATTCCTGAGTTTTACATGTGGAGGCGGGGGGTTTGAATTACTCCTCAATGTTCCTGTTCCTTTAAGGGAGCATTACAATCCTTTTGTTGCTCCAGCTCTCCAGTGGGCTTCGTGACCAAGCACAAAAACACATAGATCTGGACCTGGTGATCCCAAGGGGCGGATTATGGAGTGTGAGATAATATTAGCTAAACTACTTATGTATTTCATACTGGCTACTGGCCAGTACTGTCGGGGAACCTTGGATGG
Source organism: Lissotriton vulgaris (assembly GCF_964263255.1). NCBI lineage: Eukaryota > Metazoa > Chordata > Amphibia > Caudata > Salamandridae > Lissotriton > Lissotriton vulgaris. The sequence goes on from NC_141687.1 coordinate 397,166,551, forward strand.
CGGTCACTGGGGCAGTAGCTGTCAGACCCTCAGTAGCTACACCAAAAGACAGCCAGGGTTATCACCCAGGGCATGTATCCTTGCCTGATGTGCCCTATGATCAATACAACATAGTGATTCCATCTGGCAGGCAGGTAGAGGCATGTAGCTCTATCAGCTCAGTCAAGTTGGCCCTCACAGAAGTATCGTCCCATGCATCATTCTCAAGTGTTTCCAGCTAAGTCTCCACCTGTGTCAGTTCATGAAGGAGGGTGCCTCTTGCGCCCCCCACAATATGTAGGCAGTGAGCGCATATAACCATCTTCAGGGCCTCCCATTCCACCAATCGGGTGGTTGTCAGTAATATATTTTGTCAAGGCATTGCTAGTTGACTCATGAAATACAGGGTCCTCTAACATTGTGGGCAGTAAGGGCCAAGTCGGTTTGGGAGGGAGTGGCGCTCCCTATGTTACATGAAGGAGTAGCAGGTTGTGTTCCGACAGGGTTATTTCCAAATACTCCACCTCTTTGAAATTCAGCTTTATAGTGCGATAGCCTAGAACTCGGTCCAGGCACACGTGCAGCTCATGTGTTGTGAGTAATAGAAATATCCTCTAGTGTCTGGATGCAATGTGCACCAGGTATCGGCCAGAGAGCAGCGTGTAAGCCATTGGGACAGATAGCACGCTGTTCTGACTATGGGGGAGTTGGGTAGCGGGGATGTGAGTAGTCCATCTGTGGGTTTAAAACACAATTGAACTCCCCTCCAATGATCCAGGGTAGATGGGACCAGCTCGTCAGTTGTGTTTAGAGGCACGCTAAGAACAGCTGCTGTCAAACATTCGGAGAATAAACGCTCCCCAGTAAAACATTCTTACCATCCAGTTGTCCCTCCCTCTTCAAAAACATACGTCCCTTAGAGCCTATTTCAACCACCCTGCTTTTGGAGGGCACAGAGGGCTGAACCCATAAACGTGTTCCTCAAGCACAGCCTGAATGTTTTGTGCTATAACGCTGGCCTCTCCACTGCTTCTGGATGCAAACATCCTCACCCCTGTTGACAAGTGTCTCCTGGAGACACACTACATAGGCACCTCTCCTCCTGACATTCTGATGTACTGTTTGGCGATTTCGAGCTATACCCATCCCTCCGAGATTCCATTTTAAAACAATATCCTAGACATTTTATAGTTCCAGGTCAGGAGATGTGGGGTGAACCCAGGAGAGGGTACTGTGGTCGCAATGCGCTCTGGTGTGGGGGCAGGCTGAGTGTGTGGTAACAGCTAAACATGTTCTATGGCTAGGTAAGAACAATAAACAAAGCTACCAACTCCCAATCCCTGGGTGGCAGAATAATCTCTAACTGTACAAACAAGTAATGTACATGAGAACTCACGGGGATCCTGAGGCATCCTGCCATAGTGCACGTAGTGCACAGTATGTCCCCTGGAGATTGAGTGAGGTGGCCCACCACCAAGGACAGGCATGCATATGAGCGGTATGTCGCAGGATGAAGAGGGGGTTGACTCTCTTTGACAATGCTAAGGTTGAGTGTATCAAGCTTGCCGTTCCGAGCACCCCACCTATGTATGGCCCCTTTTTTACAAGGTGAGTAGGGCAGGACATCAGGGGGAGCAGCCATCTCTCCATCCTGTGCCAGCCCAGGCTCGCCCCCCTGCTTTCAGCCCCAAAACCGGTTAGTGGTGGTGCCCCACTCACATACAGTTAGGCAATGTAATCTGCTGTTTGAGGCATAGCGATGGGTAGATCAGCCAAAGTAGTGCTGCAGTCTGAGGCACTGGACTCTGACTCTGCCTCTGACGATGTACTGTCTGTATCATCAATGTAGTGAGAGGCCCTGCCCGCCCACATGTTGGTGGCAGTTGAAAGTGCCTGCATCTGTTACTCATGGGCCTGGGCCGGGGTGGGCGTGCCTGAAGTCACAGTCCCTCCACTCCCATGCCAATGGCACCTTCTTTCACATCAGGGATGGTCGGTTGTTTGTGCATTTCTGGTGTTCATGGCTCTGAGGGCTCATACCATTGCTGCTCCACCCAATTCCAACCATCTGCGGGATCCATAAATGAGTAGCTGGTGTGATTCGTGCTGAGTTTCATTTTGGTCGAGAATAAAAGAGAAGAAGTCAGACCAGCGGAGCTAAATTTCTTCTATACTCTCAGGAGCGAAGCCCTGCAGCACAGAACCCCCAGCATGTAATCCAGGAATAGGAAAATGTGGGCGTTGTCGTGAGTGATGGGTCCTCAATTTTGAGTAGCTTGCAGGATAGCTTCCTTATCTCTAAAGCTCATCAACTTGGCCACTACGGGCCACAGCGGCGCACCTAGCAGAGGCCGCCTAGTTTGCACCTGATGGGCCCTCTCCAGCAAGAAGAAGGGCAACAGGCCCGTAGGTACCAAGGCTGTAGACAGAAAGTTCTCAAAGAATGCAACAGGATCCAACCCTTCAACCCCTGTCGGAAAGCCAACAACTTACAAGTTATTATAGTGTGACCTGCCCTCGAAGTCATCTGCTCTGCTCTCCAACACATGGGCTCTGGCCATGAAGTCCCTGACCTTTCCTTCTAGGTCCCCTGTAGTTGGCTGAAGGGTGTGGAGGGCAGTTATCGTTTGCGTGACACATGGATAGAATTTCCATTGATCATCGCACAGAAGGCTCAACTTGACCGCCACTGCATCCACTCTGCCTCCTAGGTCCTCCCTGATGCTGGCAATGGCAGCTAGAAGTTTGTCGAGTTTGGTGTCTGTGGGGTCCAGTGGCTTCACTGAGATGCCGGTCGGCGGTGTGGTGGTTCGAACTGACTACCGGCCTTTTCCTCCAGTGTCTGGGTCCCCTGGGATGTGGGCTTCACCAACCTCCCCCCGGTGACACATGCACTATGCAGAGTCCTCCTTGCCTCTCTCAGCTCAGGACCCATTTCATGGAAGGGTCAGGGAAGGGCTTCTTCCTGTTGGCGGGTGACTCAATCGCTGGTGAATGGGGACCGTGGTACCCCGGATAGACGTATTCATCTGGGGAGGCATATGCAGTCCAGGCACTAGAGGGGTCAGCAATTCTTATGTGTGTGGGACTTCTATGCTGTCACTCAAAGGACGGTATCACCAGTCTCTCTAGATGCACCTCACCCCCCAGGCCCAATGCATGAGTCACTCTCTGTCTAAGGGCGGTCACAAGCAGTCTTACTGAGTAAGGTATGAATGAAAGTTGGGTGGTCCACCCTTGTCCTCTGTGCTCTCCCCATCCATTCTTGTTGCGGCATGTGGCAGGGCTCCTTGTCGCGTCAGCTGTCATACAGCATGCATGCCCTCAGGTGAAAGCGCGAGATGGACGACCACCAGTCAAGAAAGTACATGGGAGAGGGGGTTACAGGCCCCGCCAAAGCATGGGGACCCAGCACACCAAGCCATCACTCGACTGGACTTCCGGGCTCACCAAAGCGACTCAGCATGACTCTTCACCTGCTCCGTGCCTCACGACAGCAGACGAGGCCCAAGTGATCTCCACTGCACCGTCTGCTCGCAGGCACTCCATGGGAGCGGGCCAAGCAGTATAAAGTCTCTGAGGCTACAGCTCCCTCCCAAGTTGTCCCCTTGGGGTGCTGCCTCATGCCAACTCCTCCTCGGCTGCACGGCCCACGAAGCCTCCTGGCCCTCTGCAGCTCTCCTCTAGCGGCCTCCTGTCTACCTTGCAGTGCATGGTGGGCACTTGTTACACGTTTTTGACCATATGGGTCTGGATCTCAGGTCTGCTAGAGCACGTCTGCCATCTTGCCATGGCCAGCCACGCCCCTTCACACAATGCTTGACGGGAGTTATTTCTCCTGTCACGTGAGATGAAATGGGCAGTGTATGTTCTGGTACATAAGGTGGATGGCAGATTGGCATGGATCTTCCTTAGTTGAATCATGATTGACTTCAACTCTGAATGAATAACGTGGCACAGAGCACTTTTTTTTATAATGAAGCTCTGCATATGAGTGTTTGGAGGTTTCCTCAAGTTATTTGAATTTGATGACTTTTGTCAGCAGTTATATGCACACAGCCTTATGGAGAAAATGCCAGTCTGAATTTTTTTTTCGTACCAATAGAATTCATTTTGAACAGATCCACCCTAGAAAAAACATAAAATGCTAAATTAGCACGGTGCAAATGAGCTAAACTCCGTTACAGAAGCATAATGTTTTTACTACCTATTTACTTTGTTGAGCCATCCAAAAAGCCTGTAATTTCACCTGACATACCCAGATCTCTTCTTGTTTTATTTCCAAATGATTTAGCATAAATGCAAGACACACCTATAAGGGAAGACTTTTTTGGTTCAGTGGTCTGGGTTGGTGGCTGTCTTTGGGATAGATACACCTGATTGAGTAAAGAAGAAAAGACCAGTTACTCAGACGATGGACAAAGAGCTACATTTTCATTTTTACTGCATACTTGCAAATGAGAGTTCAAATCAAACAAAAAGTGGCTTGTATGCATACTGCAGCCCAAAAAGTAGGATAACTCCGTGAATTAACTGCTTGTGTCGGGAATCTATGAGCATCCAGCACCTAACAGGTTTACACCCTGGCAGGGTCACTCATGCATCTCATCTAGAAAGTTGATAGCATTGGCGCCAGTGAGCTAAGAAAATAATACCACACTATGTGTCATGCTCTTATGCTGCAAACTATGGAAGTCAGTGCTACACTCAAGACGATCTTCCAATGGCTCCCCACAGACACTCGCAGAACAATTACTCAAGCCCTATTTCACCAGTAATCTGGACTATGAGCAATGCACTCTATGCTGGAACCAACGCTCAGCTGCCCAAAGGACTCCAGACCACAGAAAGCTCAGAGGCCAGGCACACCCCCAACCGCCCACCCTGCATTCAAATCACGGCACACCTCAAAGAGCTCCACTGATTCCCAATCCTCAAACGTCACTCTTCAAACTCCTCACGTGCAGATACTAAGCCTTACACAACATTGGCCCTACATACCTCAACAGCTGCATAAACTTCCACAATCCTACCAGACACTTCTGCTCAGACAGGCTCCAACTCGCACACACCCCTGCATAGGCAGAATCAGCTCTGGTGGTCATGCCTTTTCCTACCTCGCTTCTAAATTCTGGAAAGACCTCCCCTGCATATCAGAGCCTTCTCCTGAGTTCTTGAATAAGGCAAGAAACTGACCCTGGCTCGGTCCATGCAGCTCCTGCTTAAGCACCAGGATGCCCCCAGGGCTGGACTGGCCGTAGCGCGCACTGGGCGTTTCTCCAGGTTAGGGGCCAGTTTTGGGCCCCTGTTACCAAGGCAGACCATATTGGCCCCCTGTAACAAAATTGGCCCAAACCGGCCATAGCAAATAGCTCGGCTGCACCCTCCCCCATCAAGGGGGCCGGCTGAGCAGTTTGCCTGGGCTGGTTTCAGTTCCCAGTCCGCTCTTGACGCCCCACACCCGTCCGGTGTCTTGTGAGCTAAACAAATACACATAACATTAGGGAGACCAACCGTCCGTAAATTTCACGGACAGTCCGTAATTTTAGCCGTCTGTCCGTTGTCCGTGAAGGATTCTTTTGCGGACGCCATTTGTCCGGAATTGCACTTCTGTTGGGTGTAATCATCAGCCTTTGAATGACCAAAAGTTGCTGAGAACAAACAAAGCTATCTAGGATTGGCTTGAAAGCCATCAGCCAATCCTTGAGCTCACTTGTCCACTACAGGACTGTTATTATTGGACCTGATGCTTCAGGGCCAATGAAAACAGCTTTAGGGTACCCAGCCACTAAACTGCTGGACCGTGATGTGCAGAACACGTTTCGATCCTTTCATTTTCGGCACATAATACAATTAGTGTTCCTTACGAGTTGATTCATATGAAATTGTAACATATAACGTTATGTACAAATACAAATATACATAACGTTAAACGTTACAAGCATATCACGGTCCAGCAGTATAGTGGCTAAAGCTGTTTTCATTGGCCCTAAAGCATCAGGTCCAATAAGAATAGTCCCATCTTCTTGTCAAGAAAAGGAAAACTGTATTTTCCTCACAAGCAGACAGAAGGTACTAACATTTTAGTAATCGGTAAGAAAGAAGCATATTTCTGATTCCTATCATGTTTAGTAGCAAAGAGGAAATTCAACAAAGGTCAGAGAACTTGCGACAGCACCAAAATAAATCTGTGTTCCAACTAAACCTGTGAAGTCCTAAAAACCTACAGGAAGCTTCTGTTGGAGGAAAGATGGCTGTCAGAACAGGCTACCTTAGCAAAGTCTTTATATCTCAGCAGGAATGCAAACTCAATGGATGTTTAGAAACTGGTGAATTACCAAAATAATATTAACAATTCAAACATTACCGAATTAAGTTGGGCACACTGCTTAGGTGTGCATTTCAGCCAAACAGCAGGAGGACACTGCCGATCCTATAACTCTGGGACAGGAGTAGCTCCGAGACTGTGCACCAAAATACAACTAGTCCTTAATAAGATAGCAAGAGAAAAACGAGATCAGGATGCAACTAAGAGCGGTTAATAAAGGGCACACCCGCAATATACCTGAAGCAAAAAAACTTCAGAAGATCTCCTGGCATATAACGCTTCACTTGTCAGCTTCTGAGGTGTAACTGTGTAAAGAGGGCACATTGTGAACGACCCTTTCACTCCTGCTGCTGAAACACCACAGGATGCAGAAGAAAATGCAAATCCTGAGGTTGGGCTAGTGAGTGTAACCTCAACAACCAATTTGAGGCAATCCAATGGGAATGAAACACACATTTTCACTTAAGGTCAAATACACAAGGTGACACCTGAGAGTCGGTGCAATAGAGCTCCAAGGCCACATGACATCCACCTGGCACTGTAACATAACACATGTATTTGGAAAGTGCACGCACACCCAAGGGTATCTTTGCACTGAATAACAGATATGTTTTGTTACCCAACTCATTGGCATTTATTTGATCTATTTCAGAAGGATGAATGGACCCTCCAGGATTAGAACCCTGTGACCATGAGGTCACACACAAGTCCCTGCAGTGGACGTATTAGTCCACTAAGCCACCAGAACAGGCCTATATACACTTAATCTCACTTTAATTTCTGGGCTAATAAAATGATGAGGGTTTTAAACAGTGTCCTGCAATCTTGGAAGGGTTCTATAAATAGCCCGCTTTTTGAAAGGAGAGGACCAGCAACAACTCAAAAATGACCGGCTCATCACCCTCCTAAAGAATGGCTTTCCACAAAGTACAGATACAGACACATCCACAAATATCTTGGCACTCGATTATAATCGACAAGATGGCAACAAGTAACCAACAGATCTGCGCTTTGTTGATTTCAAGTGCACATTCGACTGTGTGCAACGGAACCTTCTTTGGAATGTTATTTTTGGGCATACCTCCATGCTTTTTAAAAGCAATACCTCCATTCCTTTAAAAAGCAATTCAGATGCTCTACACTGAAACCTGGATATGAATATAAATCAGTGATGGCATTTCTCTATCGAAGAAAATATATACCAATCAGGGCCTAAATCAAGGGTTGTGCCGGCACCGTACATAGTTCATTTATTTTTGACCAACATATCCCCAGTTCTGAATGAGGTAAATTCTTGTGCCCCTAAGTTAGGATGTTTACACATTTCTAATTTGTTGTACGTGGACAATGTCGGCCTACAGCATCTAATTGACAAACTCTTCAGCTACCCGATAAACAACTGCAAGACAATAAATTAAAAAAAAAACTAAAGTCATGGCTGTAAGAAATTGAATATAGAAAAAGTTAAGTGTGTTTTTAACAAGTTCAATAACAGAAATGTGTAAAGGACTAGAAATATCTTGGTGTCCTATTTGATGACAAAGGCTCTTTTCGGCCGTATAAGCACGAGCTTCAATTCAAGGGCAACTCACCAGCATGCACTGCTAAAAGCCAACACAAGCGAATCATGCCAAGTACGGGAAGTGAGTGTGAAAACAGGATTCTAGTCCAGCACTGCGGGTACCAGTTAGCTGCATTCTAAGTGTGCTGCTTTACATCTGATAATGGCACTCAGATATGAGATGCTAGTAACAAAGTCTATCCGAGTAGGTCATCCCGACCACTTCTGTCACCGAACATGCCTTCTCAGGACCATGAACTGTAAACAAAATATCAGACTGGACCAACCAGGGCAGTAACCATATAAATAGATCACGATACAAAAAGACCTGCACAGTTGCTCAAAGCTGCGCAAAAAACTGAAGTGCACAATTGTCTCAACTTAATATAAACTTATTTTGACTTGTACGTATGTTATGTTGTTAAATGTTATGTTATGTTAAAACGGGTCTTTTATAGCGCACGGCTACTCCGTGGAGTGTCCCGGCGCTTTGACAAAAACCCGAAAAAGAGACCAGGACAAAATGTGGGGCGAGAAACAAAAGGAATTACTGGGAGAAAAGCCATGTCTTCAGCTCCTTCCTGAAAACCAGTAAATTGCTGATTATCCTAAGAGAGACGGGCAGAGAATTCCAGCCTCGCGGTGCCAAGCATCGGAAGGAGCGTCCTCCAATTCTAGCCCGCCTATGTTGGTTGTCGATTTGCTTATATACTATTGTCCTACCTCCTCTGATGTGTCTGTAAAACGTACCTTTTGTCCCAAAGTTTTGTCCTGAATTTTGACCTCCAGTCCTGAATTTTTGTCCTGAATTTTAACCCTTTGTCCTGAATTTCTACACCCACTGTCCTGAATTTGCACCCATGCCAGTTGCTCAACCGATATAACATGAATAGTACATTATTAGTGTGTGAACTGGTGCTTGAAGGTATTTATTGTGCAACACATGCACACTCTGAAACCATGTTTCACAAAGCAAAGTTCAATATGTAACTACCCACAGAACTAGCAAAGTATTCCACAGCTTTAAGTAACACACTATTTTAGAAGGACAGAAACGTCGGTTAATTTTCATAAGTGATCGTTCTGGTGAGCTTTTTAATTACAGAGTATCAAAGGTGGGGTGGGCTTGGATAAATATGGTTAAACTTCAAGTTGAGTAAATACCAAAATATGATTTAAGAAGATTTCTAAAATGTTTGATGCAGCTTGCCTACTATAATAACCTGGGGCGTTGCGAGCTTTGGAACTAACTATCGGTATGTTATATGTAAGCGCAGAAAACGCAACTTCTAAAGAGAAATTTGCAGAAAAATAAATAAAGGCCGCTTTTGACGGCTGATACAGCACTAATGCCTCCGAGGCCTAAAGGGAGGCTCCCTGTATGTCACTTCTGTCACTTTCGGACAAAACCAAGAGAGGCCAAAAATAAATCTTTTGTTTTTGACGCTAAATAACCCAAAACGCAGCTAGAAAAGTTCCATTAGGGTCGGGCTTTCAGCAAAGCAGAGAGAAGACAAAGCCGGGCCCCGCCCGCTGCTCTGACCTCTGAACTCAGGTTTGCGATGTCACTGCCTTCCAGGCCTCCGCTCTTTGGAGCCTCGGCGCAGCCCGTTCCCAGAGCTTTTAGTGTCTTCATTTGGGGCTCTTTGAGGGGGGCACAGGTTCAGGATTTGAACTAGCAGGGAGAGCTCGCCGATTAATATTCATGAAAAGGCCAACAGGCTGCTTTTTTTGTGCCTTGCTGCTCTTTCTCATGCACGGTAAGGTTGAGAGGGAGGAATTATTAACATGTATGCTGCCACCATCCCCAGCAGCACCTTGCGGTTTGTGGAAATGTTCAGGACCCGCCATTTTGAAGATGCATCCTTCCAGCACTGAAGGAATGTGTGAGACTTTCCTCCGCACATGCTTCCTGGTTTCGCACACTTTCATTTTCAGAAACAAAGCAGCACTACCGTTCCGTGTGTATATTTTTCCAGCACTAATGTGCATGTCTGAAGTGCTGCATCTGAAGCCCTTCACTTTGAACCTTTTCCGAAGAGTGATAGAATGTCACCACCCACACATTTCTTAGCTTCAACAACATCGAGAAACGTTTTACACAATCGGAGCCCATACCTGCATGTATCTGCATTTCTACATATCTTTATATATAGACATACATCTGCACGACCAGAGTACAATCTGGTGTTTCCACATAACTTCTTGAGACTGATGCAGCCAAATAAGATGAGGTGGTGGGTGAGCCGGTCTCCTGTGATGCGCCCTGTGCAAATTCTGCAACTGGGGGGTATTGATGCTGCACTCAGGGAGTTCCCTTATTACTGGAAGTCCTGTTGACTCCAGGGATGCAGAACGAACACACTTTACGGGCTGTATCATGAGATTAACAGGGATTACAAGATAAATACTGCAAATCCACTGAGTAATGAAGGATTAATGTGTGGAGTTGCGCAAGCGGTGGAGTGCGTTAGGTCACACCATTCGCGCTGATTTTTAGCACTAGGTGTTTGACCCTCATTGGAAAATCAGCACGAACGGCACCGTGCACAGCGCAAGAGGGGGCTACTTCTTTCTGTCTTTAGAGTAGATGCTCTACTTGAGCGACAGCTTCCCCAATGCGAGAGGTAGCAGCCATTCGTGACCGCCCATGTTGAGAAATCTCGCCAGGAGGTGGTTTGGAGTAAGATTCTCCTAGCTTGCACTGGCAAACTTAACGTTGGTGAGCGAGGAAAATACTTTGCTCTGCGTAGTTTTTGGGAATTCCTTGCACTACGCGGAACGTGGAGTGGGGAAAACTGCAAACTCCGCGAGCGGAGTGGAATTTCTCACTCAGGCCTACTTACCAGCCACATTCAAAATTATAGGCTCCTCATAACATGGGCCATAGTGACATGCTGCTTTTGGACTGCCGCCCGTGTGTCATATTATCCAAATGAGCCCTTGCAGCCATGTCTTCCTTTGAGGGTGTCTTCACAAAATGTCAGCACCTTGCATCTTGAGTCAGCACAGGAGGGTACTACATAACAAGGCCTGCTTGTACTAAATTATGAACAGGGCCAATTTATGTGATTGCGTGGCTGCAACACTGTTTGTGCATTTGCTCATTTGTTGCACTGGCCACATAATATATTATGTGCTGCATAATGTGGAGATTGCAACAAAAAAAAGTTTCTAATTTCTTACTTTCAGCAATCCTGCATTGCATCTGTGCTGCTGTACACATGCCTAAAAAGATTTACCAAGCCAATCTTCGTGGCACAATCCACCAGCACCAGGGCTAGCCGCACCCATATGGAGAGGGTCCATATTTACAATGCAAGCCATTTTAGATTCATAAGCTATGTTTTAACAAAACTTGATACATTTGATTTAATTTGCAGAGTTTGGGGATTTTTTTAACCCTCATTTCTATTTCAGTTAGCACAAGCATGACAAACAGAATGAATTGCTATTGTACGTGAGATCATATATGTTATGTTATGTTACTTGTCCTCTTATAGCATGCGTGAGGGTATCCAGACACTCTGTAGCAGGAGTGTGAGGCCAGTTCTCGGGGCTCCCTCGAAAAGCCATAACAGTCAGTTTCTTGCAAAAGTCAAAAAGAGAGGAGGAGGCTCTGATGTGTTTGTGGGAGGTCATTCCAGTCTGTAGGGGCGAGGTACGAGACGGCATGGCTCCCTACTCTGCTTTTGTGTATACCTAGGATATGTGCTAGTGAGAGCCTGGCAGAGCGGAGGTGGCTGGAAGTGAATGTGGCTGTTCAGGTAGGCTGGACCAGTGTTGGGGAGAGCTATGTAGGTGTGCTTGGGTGCTTGTGTATCTGGAGCCAGTGGGGTTCCCTACGGTGTGGTGTAATTTAGGCTTGGTGCAGGAGATTGAGGACTAGTCTGTCTTCTGTGTTTTGGATGGTCTACATTTTCCTTGTGAGCTGGTTGGTAATCACTGCATTCAGGGTATTTCCATAGTCTAATCTGCTGCTGATGAGGGCTTGGGGGATCGTTTTCCTGATGTTGGCTAGTAGACACTTGACGACTTTCTTCAGCATTATTAATATTATTATTATTAAATTAGTATTGTAACGCGCGCAGCTACCCAAAAAGGGTTTCCCGGCGCCTAAGCATGCTTAGTGCATTGAAGCTGGTTGAGACCACTGTATTGACTTGGGTGGTCATGTCCAATTTATTGTCTATGAATATTCTGTGGTTTCTCATTTACGAGCAGGGGGTGGGTCGAAGGTCTGTGGACCACCAGGTGGGGTCCCATGGTGAGGCGTTTTTCCTGAAGACTAAACCGAATTATTAAAAACTTTTCAAAGCCTTTCATTTGCAATTTCAAATATGGCTGGGTTTTACTGGTGATCAATACAAGTTGGTGCGCTATCACTGTGCTTTTCCTCATCTCTGAGCAAAACCTTTTGTCCTCCAAATGTAACATACATATATGCTTTAATTCTTTTCTGGTTACATGGGACACAAGAAGAAGATCATAAAATTATTCTCGATGGCCAATCTCCGTAAGGAAAGACTTTACATACACCAACCATCTTATTTTTTTGCTTTTTTCTATGATCATAGCGTCTTTCAAGATTGCTCGATTAAAAACGCACTCCTCCGTGGTCCACACTCTGTGCCATAATAAAACGGGATGAATTTTAAATACATCCTCTATATAGGGTTGTCCCAGCTCCATGTGGCAATTATAAGTGGACACACTCTCAGGGACTGTTAGGAGATGTCTCAGAAAGGAGTTTTCTGGTAGTTGTAATGATTTGACATTAGCGTAACCCCATATACCAGCGCCATATATTGCAATTGCAATACTAGTGGCTCTATATATAGTTAAAAGTTCCCTAGTCGGTTGTTTGCCCATTTTTCTTGTAACATTTTGTACGGCCATAATAGATATACAAAACAACAATTTCGGTGTGTTAATTGTTGTGTTTCATTGACCAGTTTCATCGAACAATATGCGAAGGGAAAGTTTGAGTGAATTCCAGGGATTTAGAGTTTCTAAACATGGTTTTCCTATTCTTTAATGCCCCTGGTCCGCAATTCATACAGTAAGTCTTTGAAGCATTTACCCTCAGATCTAAATTAGCCATTTAGTTTGCAAAGGATGTGATCATCTGCTGCATGGCCCATGGGGTTCGGGCCATCAGAACCGCGTCGTCCGCGTATAATAGCGCAGGGATCGATCTTTTGCCTATTAGAGGCATGTCCCTGCACTCCCTAAGTAGTACCTCTTCCAATTCATTGATATAAGATGTGAATAGGAAGGGGGTGAGTACGCACCCATGCCGTACTCCTCTGGCAATTTTAAACGTTGTTGTACATTCCCCATTCCTACCATATCGTACTGTGGCCCGTGCTCCCCTGTATAACTCTCTCAGGAAGTTAATTATATTCACGTCCACATCAAGTTTCTCTAGGATCAGCCACAACTTGCTATGGGTTACGCAGTCGAATGCCGACGACAAGTCGACGAATGTTAAATAAATGCGTTTTTTCCTTGCATTTACATATTTATCTAGAGGGATGTGCAAGTTAAGGCCCTGCTCTATAGTGCTTAGATGTTTCCTGAAGCCATATTTAAGGTCACTTATTATTGAGTGGTCCTCAGCCCAAACCTGTAATCTGTTCAGGATTACCCGCCCAAAGATCTTGATGGTAGAGTCTAGCAGGGATTTCGGGCGGTAAAAAGCACAGCTTTATCTGTCTCCCTTTTTAAATATAGGTATTATGATTGACTCATACCAGGTGGATAATAATCCATTTGAACAGCATGCATTAAAAAGTTTAGTGAGGATTGGAACCCATAAAGTCATATTATGTTTGTATAGGTCAACAGGAACCCCGTCAGGGCCAGGAGCCTTCCCCCTCAAACTGGCCTTAATGCCTGCCATGACCTCATTCAGTGTTATATTTAGATCTATGTTGTTACTTTTTGAGGTCACCTTATCCTTTACATCTATTAATTGAAACTGTTCCAGGAGACCCACCATAGTATACAAACTTTCATAGTGTTTCACCCATTCTGTTCCCATTATAGCTATCGCAGTTCTAGCTTTGTCTTTGTCTTCAAAAAAGGGTGCATTAACTGCCTTCCAAAAGGCTGCTACATCCCCGCTCTGGGACGCCTCGGACTAAGATTCCCAGGCCTCCCTTTTTATGGTTTCCTTCCTTTGTTTCTGTGCAATTTTATATTCCTTGCGACATTCCTTAATTAGATCATAGTCGCAAGGGGAATCCTTTAGGGCTTGTTTTATATTGGTATGGGCCTTTGTACAAAGTGTGTCAAACCATCTGGGGTCCCGAGCTTTAAAATGTTTCTTATAAACCCATAAGCTGTTTTTTATCTCCGAGTTTATGTTTAAGAAATGATTAATAACAGCGGGATCCGATGTATTAATATCGAGACACCTATCAAAACTGGATTTACATTGCATAATAAGTTTTTGTAGGAAGTTTTCCGGGACTACTTTGATCCATTTCAGGGCGTATCCGTTTTGGCGCTGTAAGACTATGTTCTCTACTACATCCCTGTTTAAATTACCTTTATCATACGTGTAATCAGGGTTTATAACTTCTAGACTTAGTGGGAAACGATCACTCAGTGCTGTGTCTAAGGTTTTAAAATTAGTCACTTCATTACCGTGTCTAGACGAAATCAAAATAAAATCAATTATAGAGAATGATCCTCTCCCATTAAATGTAGGGCGCAAATTAACCTCGGGTTGACATACTTTGTTTGCGAAGCACATATCGCATGAGAACAAGATTTCATTTAGCAAATTTCCACAGCTAGTATGGTCAAAGTGTGATAAGCATGTTTCCCTTTCCAGAAGAGTACCACATGTCCCTTGTTCTCCCCTTCCACATAATAGGCAATTAAATTCCCCACCCCAGACTGTAAGGGCTTCCTTATTTTTCCAGCACATCATATATTTGAGGTCTGTAGAAAATTGTTTCATCGCGACCTCCAGAGCCTCAGCTGGTATGTTATTATAGAAGTTTGATATATAGGTACATAGACCTCCTTTAGCTCTGCCTGATGCTGAGTCTATAGCCGGGGAGAAAAATGTTTTATACCCAGTAAGGTGGTAAGCCTCCTTTGCCCATGTTTCCTGCAGATTAACTATATCAAATTAATTTGCCAGTTTCAGCCAAGTTGCATCTGTCTGCTTGGATGTTATGCCTGCAATGTTCCGGGCCCCTCTACCCAGTTCATTACCCGCTTGATTGACGGCATCACGGAGACTGCCCTCCGTAGGGATAAGTTTCTGCTTCTAGGTGATCTTAACATCCACTTAGATAATCTAGCAGATAAAGCAGTTTCTGACTTCTACCAGCAACTTCTGTCCCTTCAACTATGCACTGAATCTAAAGCCCCCACCCACCTCAAGGGCCATTTGTTGGACCCTATATTTGCCAACTGGGATGGTGTAAATGCCCAGTCTCCTATCCCTGTACCGTGGTCCGATCACTTTGTAGTTCCTTTTACATTAACTGTCCCTGCAACTGATGCCCAAAAGCCCTATAACGCCAAATACCTGAGTCGGAAATGGACTACATTCTCTAAAGCCAAATTCAATTCTGTCCTCACCAAAGGTGGTAGACCAGGTGGGGAAGATGCTGTTACAGCTTCCGAAAGACTTGATGAGCGCATTACTGCGGCCCTGGATGATACAGCTCCCCTCTGCCAAAATAAAAACCTATAGCAGGCCCCATAAATTGGCTCCTTGGTTTAGCGATGAACTCCGCCTAGCCAAGGCGGAATGTAAGAAACTAGAAAGACAATGGAGGGTGACGTACTTAGATCAAGCCAAACTGAAATATATAGGCAGACGTAGGGAATATCACAACTAATCAGGCGCGCTAAAACCAACTACTTTTCAGGCAGGATTGGAGAAGCTCATAACTCCACCAAGGAGCTATTCAAAATCTATAAAGAATTCTCCATTTGCAGCTCCTCTCTTGACCCTTCCTCGATCTCGGCTGAGTCCTGTAACCGCATTGCCACCTATTTCTCTGAAAAAGTGGCTAACATCTACTCCACTTTTACAGGGGGTAAGGAAAAGGCAACAGAGTTCAGGGAAAATCTTAAATTAGACGAAGGTACAAATAGGTTAGGCAATTTTATTACTCCATCCTCTAATGAGCTGCAGCGGATTTGCCGCTCTATTAAATTGGGGTCCCCTTGTGACCCGGCATCACTGAAACTTCTTGGAGGAAGTATTGAAACCCTAGAACCGTACATTAGAGATGTTATCGATATCTCTTTTAAGACCTGCAATGTACCTAAAAAGTGGAAGCAAGCAATTGTGCTCCCGCTTAAAAAAAAATTGAACCTCAGCTGGGATAGGATGGACAACTTGAGACCTATTTCCCTTCTCCCTTACATGGCCAAGGTGGCAGAAAAGGTGGTCAATCTTCAACTTATGACCTTTGTGGATGAATCCAATCTTCTCCATCCCACTCAGTTTGGATTTCGCCCACGCCACTCCACGGAGTCTGCGTTGCTCCTGGCCACTGAGACCATCAGGCAAGGAGTAGATGAGGGATAAACTATGGCACTCATCTTTCTCGACCTCAGTGCCGCCTTTGACACTGTAGCACATTCAATCTTGCTACAGTGTCTTAACAAGGGTAGAATCAATGGGAGGGCACTCAGGTGGATACAGTCCTTTCTGACGGAGAGAGGCTTTCAGGTTAGACAGGGTGAACACTACTCCAGGATGTTCAATCTCGATCAAGGGGTTCCCCAGGGCTCTGCCCTAAGCCCCACCCTGTTCAACCTTTACGCCTCCCCTGTAGCCACTATTGTGGAAAGATATGATATCCAACTCGTATCTTACGCGGACGACACGCAGCTGGCCATCTCCCTATCACGGGCGCCCGGAATTGCGGCCGCCAACTTCAGTGCTTGCATGCAGGAGCTAGCCTCCTGGATGTCTAACAACTGCCTGAAGTTGAATGGCTCCAAGACTGAAGTGCTCGTGGTGGGGGGGGGGGGTCCATCTGTGTGGTCCTCAGCATGGTGGCCGGACTGTCTGGGCCCTACTCCTGTGCCATGTCAACAGGCCAAAAACCTCGGGGTACTATTTGACTCTGCACTGTCGTTTGCACCCCAGATTAATCGGGTAGTGGGAATGTGCTTTGGGATACTCAAGACCATACGTAAGGTCCTTGACCTGCTCCCTGTTGGAGACAGACAGGCCCTTGTGCACGCCCTGGTAACATCGAGACTCAATTATGCCAATCTCCTTTACTTGGGCAGTACGGCCAGCAGTCTCAACCGTCTCCAAGTATTGCAGAATGCGACAGCCCGGCTGGTGCTAAGGCTCCCTAGACGAACTTCCTCTAAAGCTGCTCTAAAGTCCCTTCATTGGCTGCCGATCCGTGAAAGGATCAAATTCAAAGCCCTTTGCATATGCCATCGCATTTTGGGAGGCAGAGCACCTGCCCCCCTAAACTGTCTTATCACCCCCTACAGATCAGAGCGGATGCTTAGATCTTCTGGCACTGGACTGGTCGCAGTCCCTAAAATCCGTAGAGCCCGTATGGGGGGCAGATCGTTCAGACTTCTTGCAGCCAAGAATTGGAACTTACTCCCGTTGAATTACGCCTTGAACCCTCTGAGGCCAAATTCCGCAGAGCCCTCAAAACACACCTGTTTCGCCTAGCACTGCCTTAACTTTCCACCCGCCACCCCCAACCCCCCCACATACTCAGCCTCAGTGCAGGGACACGCCGGAGAGCGTAACTAAGCGCTTTATAAAATTCCAAAATAAAATAAAATAAATAAAATATTATTGACCAACTTCCATTCTTTAACTTATTCTTCTTTTGGACAACACTGTTTGGAACATAACTTGCAGTAATCAATTCTTCTATTAATCCACTCTGACTAGTCGTGCCATCCCCTGAAGTTGCCTGCCCATCTGGGTCATAAGCCCCATCCAGATTAAATAATATAATAGATGGGGAGGATTCTAATTCGCCGTTTGTCTCATTTACTGATTTACTACACATGGGGGAAAAAACAGAAGCAATCAAAGTAGAGATTTCCTGACACCATCAATCTACTCCTTCAAGGCCCTCTTGTCCGCAGAAGATGTCAAAGCGGTTGGAGGTAGGGATGTTAAAATAATTATTATGTAAGTCCCTACAGATCCCTCCCTGCATGCCCACTGGGTATATATTGGGTCGGACTGGGGGCGGTGGGGGATAAAAATACCTCATATCTAAAGTTTGAATTCCACTCTCAAAGCTTTGTACTCTCCACCCACAAATATATTTTACCACCCGTCTGTCCCTGAAGTTCACTAGAACACAGTCCCCTTGATTTTCCTTCGGTTTGTGTCCCACCCAGGTTATTCTGCGAACATGCAGTATTTCACCATGCAGAACAGGCGGAATAGGTGTATACCTATTCAACCAGTGACTGACTTTTTTCTTCAATTCTGAATAACTTTCTAGTTTACCCTCTTCCAGTTCTGGGACCCCCATTAAAACAACAGTATATGGGAACGATTCTGGCGGTAAGTCAATACGTGGGTGTTTATTCATTTGTTTAACTTTGTCAGGTGGACCCTTGCCTACGCCCTCCTCTACCCCTGAATCTCGTGTCTTCCCTTGGTTCCTATCATTCCCTGATCCCTTTGCCTGTGCGCCTTTCTCTATACCCTGTGTCTCCTCCCCTTGTGTGCCTAGGGACCCATTTACTGTGCAAGTACTCCCCGGATCGATTCTATTGGCTGATTGCATTAATGTATCAGCCTCACTTATGCAGGGCGCTGGGGTTGTTTTCTTTGTATTTCCCAAAATATTTGCTGAATTCATTGTGCTTAGAGACAATATTGGTTCCGAGTACCTCATCAACAGCTCCTTATTGGCCTGTGCGCTTTCTTCTAGTTTTAGCAGTCTCTCACCTATAGCTTTTATCCTTTCTATGAGGGGCAGCATGAGTGACTTAACCAGGTGTTCCATTTTAAACAAGAAGCCCTCTGTGTATTCCGTTATATCCTTCTCATGGGCTACATGCCCTGACGGAATGGTGTCAAAATTTGTAACAAGTCTAGAATAGACTATGTCTTAGTTAGCCTCAGCCTTAGGGAAAAAATCAAGAGCATTGGATATTTGACGCCTCATATATCAGACCATTCAGGGGGTAAACAGTCAAAATATCGAATTTTTAATTTCGACTTACACTTATATCGAGTTGCTAATATCGATGGGACAGAATATCGATGTCCAGAATATCGATGGCCAGAATATCGACCCTAAGGTAAGTAATATCGAAATTACTTATATCGATAGCATATATATTGATGTAAGTAATTTCGATTTACTAATATGTGTTAGAAATTTTAGTTAAGTATTTAAATTAATTGTTATAATATGTGTTTAATATGTTTTTATAAATAAAAAATATATAAAAGTAAATAATATGTTTTACTACCAGAGCGGGTTGTGGGTTTTTAGGGGAATAAGGTGGGAAGTAATTTATTTGTAATTAAATAATTATTTTTTAATGATTAATTTATTTTGCAATTAAATATTAATTGGCAATGAATTATTTTAATTGATTAATTGATTAATTAATTGATAATTTATGTATATTTTTAAGTAAATTATATGTTTTACTACTGGAGCGGGTTGTGGGTTTATAGGGGAATAGGGTGGGAAGTAATTTATTTGTAATTAAATAATTATTTTTTAATGATTAATTTATTTTGCAATTAAATATTAATTGGCAATGAATTATTTTAATTGATTAATAGAATAATTATTTGATAATTTATGTATATTTTTAACTAAATTATATGTTTTACTACTGGAGTGGGTTGTGGGTTTATAGGGGAATAGGGTGGGAAGTAATTTAATTGTAATATTAATTAATTTTGGGTAAAGGAGTATTTTTAGGGTTCAGGGTCAGTTTTGGGATTTTGGGTAAAGGGGTATTTTTAGGGTTCTGGGTCAGTTTTGGTTTTTGGGGTAAAGGGGTATTTTTAGGATTTAGGGTCAGTTTTCAGTTTTTGGGTAAAGGGGTATTTTTAGGGTTCAGGGTCAGTTTTCAGTTTTTGGGTAAAGGGGTATTTTTAGGGTTCAGGGTCAGTTTTCAGTTTTTGGGTAAAGGGGTATTTTTTGGGTTCAGGGTCAGTTTTCAGTTTTTTGGTAAAGGGGTATTTTTAGGGTTCAGGGTCAGTTTTTAGTTTTTGGGTAAAGGGGTATTTTTAGGGTTCAGGGTCAGTTTTCAGTTTTTGGGTAAAGGGGTATTTTTGGGGTTCAGGGTCAGTTTTTGGGTAAAGGGGTATTTTTTGGGTTCAGGGTCAGTTTTCAGTTCTTGGGTAAAGGGTTTTTTTGGGTTCAGGGTCAGTTTTCAGTTTTTGAGTAAAGGGGTATTTTTAGGGTTCAGGGTCAGTTTTAGGTTTTTGGGTAAAGGGGTATTTTTAGGGTTCAGGGTCAGTTTTCCCTACTGTTGCACTCACTGGAGTGGGAATAGTAATTATTGTTAGGTAAGTATATAATATATATGATTTTTAATTTTTTTTTAAATTAAATATGTATTATTATTTTTTTTACCATTATTACATATATTTAAATATGTTTAAGTAATTAATAAGTATTATTTACAGTATTTTTATGTTATTTTAAATCCAAAAAAAACCGATATATTTGACAACGATATTTTTAACATCGATATTATTTTTTCGATATTTTGGTACTTACCATGTTGTACATAGGGCGTCGATATTTTTGCTATCGATATAATTACGCCGATATTTGTGTAGGTCGAAATTCTGTCTGTCGAAATTCTGTCATAGATCCCATTCAGGGGTATATTTAGACTTTGACCTGAAAAGCAGGATGAACAAGAGAGGCTGGACTCTTGACCAGACATTCCTACAGAAAGCTGAAGAGATGAGTTATCTCTCTTCAGAGTTAAAGGAATTTTTTAACCTTAATCGTGGAACTACCTCCACACCAGGAGTCTGGAACACCTTCAAGGCTTTTCTAAAAGGGATAATCTCTGGCACATTATGCTACAGAAATTGAAGCTACAGGAAGGAGATAGCTAAAATTGAGGCAAATATGAAAACCATTTTGGCAGATATGGGGCGTCCAAAGGAAGAGGTGAAGAGACAGGAGCATAGAGATCGAAAGGGATCGAAAGAACAGCTCAATTCTATATTACAAATGAGGGTAGCCAAGAGATGGGAAGCAAGTAAAGTGGCTCATTTTGAGTACGGTGAAGGCGTAGGGAGATTACTAGCTTGGGAAGGAAGAACAAACATGGTCCGGAATGTGATGAGAGAAATTGAAGATGAGGAAACCAAGGCTAGACTGATCATTGATGCAGGAATAGAGGGTGCTTTCTACGACTACTTCGAGGAATTATACACAGAAGATAGTAAGGTGAATAAACAGTAAGCTGACGAATGACTGTCCTCGAATACGAACCAAGACTGGGCAGCGTCACAACAGTATATTTTAGAGCAGGAAATATCACAGGAAGAGGTTAGGAGAGCTATATGTACAAGTAAGGGAGTGAAGTCGGCGTGCCAAGATAGACTGCCTAACGAGTTATACAAAAACCTGAGCGAGGTATTAACTCTGGGTATGACCTTACTCTTTAATTAGATCCTATGTTAGGGGGTTAAAATCCCAGTCTCTTGGGGTGAAGCGACGATCATCCTAATATTAAAGCCAGGTAAAAACCCAGCGAAATGTGAGTTCTTTAGACCCATTTCCCTGCTCAATACAGACTGTACGTTTTTTACAAAAATCCTAGTGGAAAGGTTGGGCGGAGTAGCTGGTAATATGTTACATCTTGATCGGAAGGGCTTTGTTAGAGGCAGAAGGCTGCATGAACTCACATACGACCTCATTGGGGCAATAGACCTAGCTTCAACATACTCACTTCCTCTGGCAGTGATGATGTTGGACGCCACAAAGACGTTCAACAGAGTAAACTGGGTGTATCTGATGGCTGACCTGGAAAAATACAATGTTGGTATGACTTTACACAGAACCATCCAGTTAATCTATCAAAACCCTATTGCAAAAATATTGGTTAATGGCAACTTAACAAAGCCTTTCAAAATTACCAGGGGTACCAGGCAGGGCTGTCCTTTATCCTCCTTCTCTTTGACCTCTATTTAGTGCCCTTTGCCCAAAAACTCAGAGCGGAGGTAAAGATTCCATCTTTGAAGTATGATGGGTGGAAAAGGAAGACTGCTGTATACACAGACGATATACTGATCTTTTCATCAGACATTTTAGAAAGGCTCCCAGCTGTTTTGCATCAAGCAGGAGAGTTTTGGAAGGTCTCGGGCTATGAGGTTAACGCGGGGAAGACAGAGGTCATGACTTGAAACCTAGAGACTTCCCAACATCAAACATCAAAAGAGATGAGATATCTGGGGTAAAAATAGTACACAATATTGAAAAAATCGCCAGGGTCAATATGTTCAGTGTCACAAGCGAGTGCATGAAGCTTATGAAGAGCTGGGTTCACCTCCCCTTGTCGATCTTCGGGAGGGTAATCTTGATTAAAATGTTAATCTTAACGAAAATCACTTTCTTTTTTAATACTATCCCTCTTCATTTCGAAAAACCCCTTATCGATAAACTCCAGCAGGCCATAAATTCCTTTATTAGGGCCTATAGACGGATTAGATTCACTTGGAAGAAGTTAAGATGGGGGAGGTAGAAGGAAGGGTTATCCTTCCAGACCTACAGTGTTATATTTCATATCGGTACCCTAATATAGGTCCAGGGAACATTGTATACTTTACATCATCTCCCCTTCATTTCCCCTTCATTTCATATGAACGAGCTTTATAAGGACATAACTCCTAATAAGGACAGAATGCCTTATAGGGACATAACACCTTATAAGGACTGACGCCTTTTATGGACTAAACCTTTCACCTAGTTCCATGCAGAGGGAGGGTTTTTCCCAACCGATATTGCTAAGACGTCATCCTTAGCACATATGAATAATTTATGAGAACACTACCCGGGGGTATACTTCACCTCTCCTATCTACACACAAGGTTTAATCCCCAACGTCATCCTCATACTGAACAATGGCTAACACATGCACAAGGACTGTATAAATACAGCACCTCTTGCTATCAGTAGGCAGGAGGGAACCGAGACTTCAAAGCCGACACACTGACCGGAGACGCTGAGACTCCTGCATGCAGTCGCTCCAGCTGACAGTGGTCTGAACATGCCTTGCGGGGTGTCCAGCTCAAGACCAGGACCAGGTCTGTATTCAGGTAATGGGGTTTGACTAACTCCTAGCAGGATTCTTGGCTCTTAGGCCTATTAGCTCTTTCACACCTACTCACATGCTAGGTACACATCGCTACATCTAGACAGGCATCTTATGAGTATGCGCTTTATTTTTTAAAAGCATTTTATATTCATGTATATATTTATGACTATTGCAAAATGGTAGAACTGTACTATTCCTTTTTATTAACTGTACTGTTGATCCTATATATCTCTGCTACTGTGTAACAGTTTTAGCAGTGCATATATTTTACACCAGAAGAACAACGGTACAATAAATTCTTATTTTAAACAAGCTTGACTGTTTCTTCCATGTATCTCTCTGAGACAAAATGAGCAAGCACGAGTGACTGGGTGAAAAGTAGTATATTGTTTCTACGAGTCTGAGGAATCAGGGTTTGTTGTGTTCTGAGGTAGCCAAAAACGAATCTCTCAGATTTAAAAAAAAAAGTTTTATATAGCGCGAACTAGACCCAAGACATCGGGTATCAGAACGCTTTACATGAGCACCAGTTTCGTTACACACGGACACATTCATTTTTGTTAGGCACAGGAAGATTAAGTGATTTGCCCAAACTCACAGGATGTTGAGCGTCGTTGGCGGGACTCGAACCTGATTCCCCAGCTTCGAGG
Source organism: Lissotriton vulgaris (assembly GCF_964263255.1). NCBI lineage: Eukaryota > Metazoa > Chordata > Amphibia > Caudata > Salamandridae > Lissotriton > Lissotriton vulgaris. The sequence continues at coordinate 397,190,360 of NC_141687.1, forward strand.
TTGACAGCTATAACCACAAGGCTACATCCTCTCCTTGATAAAAGGAGATTCTAGTGGCACTGTGAGCTAGCTAATGCAAAACAAGACTAACATACACGGTGGGGGTTCACAGAGTCAGTCTACCACACCACCCACAGTGTATGTTGTCCAAAAGCGAAGGTCCTGCATAGGGGTACTATAGGAACTACACTACATGGCACCACCAACGTTTGGTTTGGTACTTATTTAACAGTAGAATCTGAGTAGCTCAGTTGTGCTTATTCTCAGAGTCCCCTACACACAAAAACCAGAGACTTCTGGAGTAGGTGGGTACAAACCTCCGCCACAGCTGAGTAGGCGAAATATCCTATTTATTTGCTGTTGGTTAATCAAGCTTGAAGGAATTTTTCCTCAAATTGTGCGTGAAACATTTCTTAATCTCCTTGGACAGGTAGTCTGTGTTCTATACACAATGGCTAATGAAAATGGAGATTTATCACAGGCACTAAATCAGTCCGAAGGTGAGGAAGATGCCAATGCAATACATATTGCACCCAATGTAAGACATACTCTGACAGTTAAACTACTCCAAAATGGGTTACCACCCAGAGGAGGTGTAGTAATGTTTATGATAGAGACACACAAAGATTTCCAAACAGAGGTATTCTATTCCTGAGTTACATTCCCAGCAGCAAATGCTGTAACAAACACTTTTCATTATTACTTACATGAAGAGACTCCAGCGGTCCACACTCCGTTTGAGGAGATTTAAATTCCACTTACCTTCCGGGAACATATTTTCTGGTTAAATGGTGCCTTATACCACTCAAGAAAAAGAACCAGGATTGGTCCTTTAGGAAGACCAGAAGCAACATGGCTGATATTAGCGATCTATGCACCACATCCTGACATTGACATAATGCCATCTGATGAACTGCTTGTTCAACACAAAGAGTTGATAAAACTGTACAGAAACATGACACACTTCATCCTGAGGACACAAGCGGTCCAAACTACAGTAATTCCACCAAATGCATCTCCTACACAGAGCACAGCTACTAAAATTACTCCACAAACATTACACACAGTAATGGGCAGATTGCCCACAAAACGTGAACCCAGTTAGAAGCAGTATTCCCAAATACGACACCATTTGAAAAACACAGAATGTTAACAATCTTCATGCCCATTGGGATTACACCATAGTTAGAGGAATGTACCTCTTGGGGTACAGTCTTTGCTGCCATATATACTAGAACTCATAGTATTCCTTCATTAGCAATAATACCAGATGTGTTAAGACAAATACAAAATGAGTACGGAGCAGAGCCTCACCTAAACTTAGGGATGAAGTTATTAAATAACTTCGACCAGGTAGCAGCCATAATACTAGCTAACATTAAAGGGGAAGCAGCATCAGTGTCAATCCGCCAACGCCTACAGGAGTTCTCTCCACTAGAACTGGTGAATGAACTACCCAAAATAATTGAAACTGCGTATGCAAAATTAGGCAGGGATAGTTTGGGGGAAAAGCTTTAAAACCTAAACTAATGGGCAGTCCTGTAAAGGACCCTTCTAAGCAGGCACCTACTTCTTCTAAAAAGAAGTGGGATCATAAAAAAGAAAACAGACAAGAGATCTCAGTCCCAATATAGGTCTCCTCCACAGGAGACCTCTAAAAAGAGGTACAACCTTAGGAATAGGGATAATTTTAAGAAACCTGACAGTTATCAGGATACTGATACACGTTCCTCTTGTTCCTTTCAGGGCTTGAAGAAAAACTCAGAAAGAGAAGGCCGGTCAGACATAGAGAGGAGCGCACACAGTCCAGAGACAAGCAGCGCGCTCAAGACTATACTTCTGAAAAAGAAGACAAGCAAAACTCAAAACCTCAATTTAAGAAAAAGAAAGTTGCTGGTCTGAAAATCAGACATACCCAGAATTCTGGGGACACACTTTCTGAACGGGGAATGGGCTCTGACGATGCTAGACAGTGCAGTAGAAGTAACAAAAGCTCGCCAGAACCTGAAGGAATTTCTGGTGACAGCGGAGTTGAATGATTACATCTCGGTGGAAACACCAGACACCAAAGTGAGCGTCCCACATAAGTTATACAAAATAACACTCCGGATGGAGGGGGACAAACCCAGGAAAGTAAAAGGTCTTTTTTTGGAAGAACTTATCATCTGGTTATGCCATCCTGTTAGCAGAACAAGATTGGCCACCAGCATTCGTAATTGAGTGCCCAAGGGGAGAAAGTATGATTTTTCCTGCATTTTCAGATCATGTTCCCATTCATCTTAAATATACATATGCACGGGAGTGGGCAGTAGCCCAAGCTCCAGCATTGTACAAAAATCACCCTGGGTAGGATGAGAACTCAACCTACTACGTGATCCTGTTAAAAGTTTCACCTATTGCTCAGAGGCAATATCCAATAAAGTAAGAAGCTAAAAAACAGGTCAGGGAAATCTTAGATCAACTTGAATACTAGGGGGTCATTGAAAAATGTACCTCTCAAATGAACAATCCTTTGTTTCCCATCTCTAAACCCGAAAATGCATATCATCTAGTTTTAGATTACAGACATTTAACTCATGCACAAAGACATTTGCTGACCAAAATGCACAGTGCTGCATTAATGAATAACATTGTGCGCATAAAATACAAAACAATACTTGGTATCTCAAATGGATTTTTCTGCCAAAATATAGCAACTGAAAGCAGGTATCTACCTGCATTCAGTGCGTTAGGGTCCCAGCGACAATTTTGTCGAGGCGGCCAAGGGTATAAGAAAATAGCCCCGGGGTATTTTCAGCAAGAGTAACAGAGTTACTTCAAAAATTTGATGAAGAAGCATTGTCCTATGTGAGTGATATTTATCTGACAGACGACGACTTAGAGAGGCACTTGACCAGAGTAAGCAGCATTATTATGGGATTTGCCACTGAGGGCTACAAATTTAACTTTAAAAAATCAAAAATAGCCCACCTCAATGTCCTATTTTTGGAATACGAACTGTCAAGTGAAGGCAAAAGTCTGGTAGCAAACATTTTAGTAAAGTGTGTGCTGCTCCAGCCTCCAAAATCATTAAAAAATTTACAATCAATACTAGGATTCCTACATTTTGGCAGAACATACATTTTAGATTATGCACAAAGGGTAAAACTTGCTATGACTTAATAAAACCTGAATTTTTAGCCAGAAATTGGACACAAGAACACACTAATATTCTTTGTTCGCTCCAAGACATGATTGCTTCCAAACACGCGTAAACGTACGCCACATGGTGATCCGTATAATTGCGGGTCAATGCTGGTACACTTATTTGACCTTCAATGAAGGAGAAACAGTACCAATCGCATACAAATCACACCTGTACACAAATGCAGAAATGAGTTTCACTTCAACAGAAAAAATCCTGACAGCTGTTCAGACTGCGGTAGCAAGAGAAAGAGCACTGGCTCAGGGGAAACGCATTATTGTCGTAACCCCGGTACTGGCTTTAGAAGCTGTTACAAAGGCCAGCATTCCAAATACGAAAGCCTTACATCCAAGATGGATACAATGGGCTAATTCTCTTACTTCAACGGATGTGAAATACAGATTTGATCCAAGTTCAAAACACCTTATAAGGACTGACGCCTTTTATGTACTAAACCATTCACCTAGTTCCATGCAGAGGGAGGGTTTTTCCCAATCGATATTGCTAAGACGTTATCCTTAGAACATATGAATAATTTATAATAACACTACCCAGGGGGTATACTTCACCTCTCCTATCTACGCACAAGGTTTAATCCCTAACGTCATCCTCATACTGAACAATGGCTAACATACACACAAGGACTATATAAATGCTGCACCTCTTGCTGGCAGTAGGCAGGAGGAAACCGAGACTTCAAGGCTGACACACTGACCAGAGACACTGAGACTCCTGCATGCAGTCGCTCTAGCTATAAACTAGCTGATGCAAAACAAGGCTAACATGCGCAGTGGGGATGCACAGAGTCAGTCTACCACTCGACCCACAGTGCCTGTTGTCCAAAAGCGCAGGTCCTGCTTAGTGGTACTGTAGGAACTACACTAAAACAGTACTATGCATGGGCATTCAACCTGACTCACTCCAGAATGCTGTTAAAATCTCCTGATGATACTGGCGGTGGGGTCCATCTTTTTAATTATGTTGAAGGGAGCTAAATTGGGCAAAGAGGGCTTTATGTTTAAATACGGGACCCCAAGTTGTTTAAAAAAGTAAGATTAAAGGTGTTACAGGTAGCAGCTCGAACTTGGGCCAGTATTAGAAAGGTGATGGGTCTTAGCTAATATTCCAGTCTGGCCCCTCTATGGGACTCCCCTGGTACACCGGATTGTCTGAAAGACAAGTTAGCACAGCAAATGAGGAATGTGGGGGTAAGTGTTTGGTGAGATCTCACCCAGGAGGGCATAATCCATCCATGGTCAACACTACAGGCCACTCTGGAGGGAGAGCTCTCCAGATTTAAATACATCCAGCTGAAGAGTTGGGCCCAGAAGAAGTTGAAAGGCCCATTAGGTGGGGGTAACTCCTTAGAAGTACACTTGGTGGTAAAACCACCAGGGAAAAAAGAAGTCTCCAGGTGGAATTGGGAGATCGAAGAAACAATAGATGGAGATTTCAGACTGGCAGAAGAACTATGGGGTGCTTGCATACTGGGAATCACTTGGGAAGATCTTTGGCAAGTAGCAATGAACACACTGTTCCTCATGGTTAAGCCTGACTGGCTAAGGAGGAATCATTACCTCCAAACCTTCCACTTTTTTATATCTAACTAATTTACTACACTAGGGCCATTACTGACGGCTAAAGTAGGATCAGGTATATTTGTTCATAGTAGGCAGAAGGATAATTACTCATAGTACCAGGATCAGGACGATACAGCATTATTCAACCAGGTTTCCAGACTATAAATTGTAATATGCAATATTTTGTGACAGTCTGCTCAAATTGATACTCATCTGTAGATGAGACAACAAGTGTGTCACGGCTAGTGGAGGAGTGTGGAGTCACCCATGTTGCCACCATATGGATTTTCCCACATTAGGGTATTCTTTGCTACATAGTGTACCATGCATTTGCCCTAGTCAAATGTAGATGAATAGCGAATAGCCTTCAGAATAGAAACCACCTCCTGAAACTTTAGTAACAGGTCCATATCTCCGGAGACTGTTGGCTAAGAAGCTTACATGCTGTTGGCAATCACAGTACTGGTGACAGACATAGAGAACATCTGGTGCTTTTAGTTGTATCAAAGCAGAATTTTCAGGCTTGTGATATTAAGAGGGTCTTCAATTTGCACATACCTACTAGACTGACGTTTTCAAAAGAAGATAAAAAAGCACATATCCCGATTTAAATAAAAATCTTGTAGACCATAGGAGTAATGGAACAGTGTCAACCGAGTACTGCAGCATCTATCTGGAAGAGTATACAGGGGAGAAACTTAAAGGACTATATATTTGTGGCAGAAGTAATTGATTCTATGAATGAGGTCTTCCAGATTAGATTATGTCGCCGGTTGCCAAGGTTTCAAAAATGTTTATTTCTGAGTGCAGCCAAAACCAAACAGCGCTCCCACAAGGGTTGGGCCCCCTTGATATTCTTTCACATTCCTGTACAAATATCAAACAGATTGATTTATTTAGAGATACAATTGTATCTCTAAACAAATTGATGTATTTAAGTCTGAGCTGTCTGTCCCAGACTGCCTTCCCCACCTCGCTTTGAAGCAGGAGATGCAAGTCAGGCAATAATCAACTTTCTGTACTGTGACACATGACGCAGGGCTTATTGTTCTAAAGCCCTTCATAATGAATCATTGCCATTGTAGTCTTTGGCACTGTAGGCCAGTAACGCTTTCCACGTCATGATCTCGGGTGCTGAAGTCTCAATCCCTGTGTGATCGTCGTCATCCATCATTCACAGGCATAGATCCCACCCTTTCCTATTTGTCACACGCAGGAGGGGACGCAAGCATATGTGTTTTGGTACCTTGTTCTCATCAATGGTAAGTGTTAGAATGCCAATATTCTGTTATGTATATTGTTCTGAGACCCCTTGCCACCCTAACCTTCCCCACTGTGACACCTCAGACCCTGATTGCACGTCGTTGGCCCTTTTAGAAGTGGAGCTGCTGCATTTGTTCCCCCTCAAAATGGATCCAAAAGAGAGCAGGCCAGGGTTCTTGTTCCCTTGTGAAGTTGATCCAAATATTATTATTATTATTATTATTATTAAGCTGTTTTATAGCGCGCACAATTACTCCGGAGTATCCTGGCGCGGAAAGAGGGGAACAGTAGTCGCAGAGCATAGACCAGCACACGTACTAGACAGCTATTCTAAACAGGTGAGTCTTCAGCGCTTTTTTAAAAGCAGTGAATTCGTCAATGCTACGCAGAGCCGCGGGGAGGGCGTTCCATGCGCGCGCGGCCTTTACTGACACAGAGTGGCCTCCCAGCCGGACACGCCGGAAGAGCGGGACCAGCAGCAGATGTTGTGCTGCTGAGCGTAAATCTCTGTTAGGGAAGTACCGCGTGAAACGTTTCATCAGATAGGCAGGGCCACGCCCATTGATGGCTTTATGGGCCAGAGTCAGAATTTTGAAGGTGATTCGATGCTGTACCGGCAGCCAATGCAGGCTCTCCAGATAACTTCTAACACTGATCCGCCTGGAGATATTCCCCAAAAGTCTGGCGGTGGCGTTTTGAATAATCTGGAGCCGTCCGATCAAATAGGCCGGTGAGCCACTGAACAGGGCATTGGCGTAGTCCAGGCGCGAGAGAATTAAAGCTCTCGCGACTGACTCGCAGGCCGAGGCAGGCAGATAAGGGAAAAATTTTCTAAGAGACTTCAGAGTCCCAAAGCAGCCACCAGTGAGCCTCTTGATGTGCCCCTCAAAGCGAAGGTCTTCCCCAAACCAGACCCCAAGGTTTTTAGCCAAGGTGTTTGAGGCACATGGTGCAGGAAAGCCCACCGGCCACAGTAGGGATCGAAAATCAGGGGGGAACTGGCCATAGAGCAGGATTTCGGTCTTGTCCTCGTTGCACTTCAATTGAGCAGACGCTAACCAATTGAAGACTGAGGACAGACAGTTCTGAATCTGCTCAGTGTCCAGCGCCTCTCCAGGCCAGGTAAACAACAACTGCGTGTCGTCCGCGTAGGCTATAACTTTGGCTCCCAGATGTTCTGCTAGTTCAATCAAAGGTGTCAAATATATATTAAAGAGCAAAGGGCTCAAAGTCGAGCCCTGTGGGACTCCTGTCACGAGTGGTCTAGCCGATGAAGAGTAAGGGGGGAGCCAAACCTGTTGGGATCTAGCCGACAGAAATGAGCTCAGCCAATCTAATGCAAGACCTCCAATGCCAATATCGGCAAGCCTGGTCAGGAGGCGTTGGTGGGGAACCGTGTCAAACGCGGCAGAGAGGTCCAATAAAATTAGAGGCGCTCTGCCGCCACCATCCAAACACTCTCTGACCGCCTCCGAGATTTCCACAAGAGCCGATTCTGTGCTGTAGGCAGCACGGAACCCGGACTGGGCCTCATGAAGAGCTCCGGAGCTTTCCACAAACTTGTTAAGCTGCTGAAAGGCCAGTTTCTCTCCAATTTTTGCCAAAGCAGGAAGCAGCGATATCGGACGGTAGTTAGTCAGAACCGCCGGATCAGCACCGGCCTTTTTAAGGAGGGGCAGAAGTTTGGCTTGTTTCCACTCAGAAGGCAGGCTGGCTGATTTAAATGAAAGGCCGACTAAGTGTGATACCTCCTGAACAACTACGTCGGCAACAGCCGCTAACACTCTTGCTGGACAAGGGTCCGATGGTGACCCGGATTTCAAAGATTTAATCACAGCAAGAGTGTCAGTAGTTGAAGGAGGGGCAAACTCCGTCAACCAAGCCGCTGGAGCCCTCAGAGGAATAAGGTGTGTTAAGGCATTTGAGGGAATAATAGCGGCAAAGTTGGCCTGAATAGCCGCGATCTTGTCCTCAAAAAACCCAGACAGACTCTCACACCAATCTTTAGAGACTGGAACTGTCCGCTCCTCCGCACAAGGGGACAGAAAGCTGTTAACAATTGAGAAGATCTCTCGGCTGTTGTTATTGGCTTTGGCGATCCGATTGGCGTAATAGATGCCCTTTGCCTTTTTAATACTGGCATAATAGGTTCTCTGTTCTTTTCGCAGTGTTTCCTTGGCCAAAGGGCAATAAGATTGACGCCAATCACGCTCAAGTTTTTTACAGGCCAATTTGAGGGAACGTAGCTCCGGGGAGAACCACGGTTGAGAGGGGGAAGAGCGCAGTCTGCCTCCCCTCCCTTTGGACGAGACTGAAATCCCTGACACCATCCATTCGTTGAAGGATGATACCGCTGTGGTAAGGTTACTACCCAAAGCAGGGCGATTCTTAATCAAAGTAGCCGCTAAAGTAATGTTATTGATTTTATTGGTGCAAAGTATATTAGCCCTCGCGGTAGAAGGTCCCAGGGATGGCCAAGTAAACCGAATCAGCTGGTGGTCGGACCATGTCAGAGGTTCAGGGGCTTCAACCTGGAGAGGAAAGTTAGAGGAGATCACATCCAGGGTATGCCCACCTGAGTGCGTGGGTAAAGAGACCCACTGAGACAGGTGGGCCAAGACCAAAGCGTCACGCAGACCTTTACTCTCTGGCAGATCCGCCTCCTCAACATGGATGTTGAGATCGCCCAGCAGTAAAAAACTAGGGAATCTGAGTGCTCGGGGGGTGATAAGATCACTCAGACCCGAGAGGAATGATCCCACCGGGCCAGGAGGCCGGTAAATGAGGGTGGCCCCTAAAGTGAAATGCGGAGAGAGAACCACAGAAAAATTCATAGCTTCGCCCCCGTCCAAGATAACCGGGGGATCCGCATGAAGAGTCAGTGAGTCTCTCAGAATGATGGCAACCCCGCCTCCTCTTCCCAGCGCTCTGTCCTTCCTGAGTCAAGTGCAAAGCAAGAGATTTGTGCTTACTGTAGACAGTTATCTGCTGTATGACATTAAAACTGGCCTTATCTTCATGCCTTTAACAACATTACTGCCAAAAGCATGGAATGATTTACGAACAATGGGGCATATTAGCAAGAACTTGCGATAGTTATCGCAAACCACGCTTAGCTCGATTTTTTTTTATCGCCTCCTATCGCTGGATTTTATCTCGGAGATAACGCAATATTACCAACTTCACGGCGATAAAAAATCCAGCGATAGCGGCAAATCCCATCTTTAACGTGAGATTTCCAGCGATAAAAATCCTATCGCTAAGGAAAATTTCGCTAATAGGCAGGTGGGGACATAGCCGTAGAATCCACCTCCCATTGACTATTATGGCTAAGTCAGGTTTTTACCAGGTGTAAAAACCTGATTTAGCCATAGTAAAAATGCGGCTAGTGCGCGTTTTTTTATTGTGTCGTGGGTATTGCTAATAGGCGATAGCTGTGTTAGCGTCTACTCTCAGTCGCTACCAGTTTGGGCACGCCCACTTTGCATTTCATTAGCGATATATATCGCTGACATGCAAAGCGGGCCCCAAACCGGTCACTATCGCCTGGAAGCTGTAGCTAACTGCTGTTAGCGACAGCTTGGTAAAAGAAATCGCTGCTTTATCAGCAAAAAGTGCTGCTAAAGCGGCGATCTGGCCCTTTCTAATATGCCCCAATGAGTGTTAAAAACGTTATGGCAATGCATGTCAGTGATTTAGTTCTTCTCTTATTACAAGTTTTACTTAAACTTGCCTCCCTCAAGAGTTAGCTATTTAATCCTGTTGGGTTTTTTCAGTATTTTTCTTCTGTGGATACTTTGAGCTGTGCAGGTGTTTATGAGGGGCTTTGATTGACGGCGCTGACGCTGAAGCCAAAGCAAACTGCCTGTCAGTGGATTGGCCTCTCTACAGGGCACACAGAACAATGGTCTTCATGAAATTGCAATTTTGTGAAAATGTATGTGAAAGGGGTGCATAGATGAAGTGAGGGAGATGCAAGGAAGTCCATTTGGGGAAGCATGAAAAGTGGGTGCTGAAGAGAAATGAGAGGTTGCTGAAGATGTGCAGATGGATGATATGTGCAGAGAAAAAGCACATTTATATCTAACATAAAGCGCACACAACTGAATGCCAAAACTCCTTTCACAGGCCTCAAAACCACTGAAATTTCGGAATGTAAACATTTTGAAGGTTAATTATTTGTAACAAATCCTTGTTGTTACTCATTTATGTTAAACAGCTAACAACCATTGACAAAGCGAAACGTACTGACAAGTTTTAGGTGAAGATCAGTTGTGTTATATATCTGGATGCAATTACATCTCAGAAAGAAACCAGAAATCCGGTGGGGTACCAAACTATGGGACTCACAGACATTTATTTTACATATTCCCTTTTAGAAAGCCTCCACATTGTTCATCCCAATTAAAGACATGTCTTCACATATTTCTATAGAGCTGATAGCAATCAGCAGCTGTGGGTCCTTCCTGATGCCTTGTTAGAGCATTTTCTTCCAAAGTTGATGCCCCATGCAGTGCAAGACACTGGGGAAGCACACACTTTAAAAGGCTGAAGTTGTCACGATGTACATTCTGCACATTACAGTAACTGTTGAACATATTAATGCAGTAATATATAGGGCAGTTTTTTATGTGTTTAAATTTCAAAAATATACATTCCCACTGCTTTTTCACTAAATTAATTTGCCATAAAATACACCAATTATTTTTTCAATTTTTGTCTCTGGAGGAGGATCCAGCCTCAACCCCACATATGCCCCTTAAGCTTGCCCGCGTCACTCAATACATAAAAGTCATACCAAACGTTTACACACCACCACTTTCAAATGTCAGCAGCTGCCACTGGCTCACACTTAGGGAGCATGTGCATCACACCATCAAAATGGTAATTAATTGACTCATTAGATGGAGACAAATATTCTGTGCTCAAAGGCAATCAGATCCACTTCATTGCCCCTCTCTTAGGATACAACCAAGTTGACCACATCGTGCTCCCATTCCTGAGGGGCCTGATGTAAACAAGGGTGTAGTTATCATCAGAGAAGCAGGTGCAGTGGCACCAAGATCGTGATGAGAGGCCCACTCCACCCCAATTATATTATTATATTATTTGGGGCGCTCATTTTCTGTTGATCTAGAAGTCAGCCATTTTGTGCCGAGGTTGTTGGGGACCTTGATTGCCTTTGACCAGTTCCTCAATCACTGCTTATTACTGGTCCACGTCTTTGGCCGCCTGCCCGTCCATTGCCCTGGGATGGCCCCCACTTGGACCCTCTCTCCCCTCCAGACTTGATTTTCCACTTATGGGGCTCCCTTTTTCTCACCCCCTCCTTATGGTCCCCCAACTTTGCCGAGATAACCCAACGCGGTGATTGAATTTGGCGTGGACTTAATGACCATGTGACTCCACCTGTGCTATTGTCCCTTACACTCTTTTTGGGCCTTCATGATGTACTGTTCCTCCACTGATGGTCTGACAGAATTCACTGCTTTCCAGACCCTTTTTTTCAACTACCCTCCCCCTTTCCCCCATCCTCTATTGGGACGTGTTATTCTATGTTTGACTAGGCTACTGTATCTAATGTAACTTTGCAAAACTGTTATCTTTATTTTTCCTGACCGCTGAGACCTGAGCACCATGGCTGATGCCCGGTGGAACTGCTAGACAGCTATAGAGGAGATTGACCTGGGTTCACCCCCTCGACCATCACCTACTAAGCCGGACATTGGGCACAGTTCTTCTCATCTCCCTGATGTGTCTCCTTTCCTCCCCCTCACCTGTCTCCTTTCCTCCCCCACCCCTGACCTTTGCCCTCACCTGTCCTGGCCCCCTGTACCCACCCAGTTTATCTGTGAATTTTCCCTCGTCAATTGAGATCTAGCTATTTTGTCTGATGCCCGATGGAGCTCCCCGGTTTAGCTATAGGGGAGACTGGCCGGGAACTCCCTCCTTGGTCGTCACCTACCCAGTCGGTCTTTAGACAGACTTCCTTTCGTCTCTCCTGTCGTCTCTTCCCACATCCTCCCTCTATTTATGTCTCTCCTTCTCTTCTCTCTCAATGTATTGAGACTGAGCTATTTTGTCTGATGCCCGATGGAGCTACCTGGTTTAGCTATAGGGGAGATGGGCCGTGGATTCCCTCCTTGGTCGTCACCTACCCAGTCGATCTTTAGACAGACTTCCTTTTTCTCTCTCATTCTTGTCTCTTCCCTTATCCTCCCTTTCTCACCTCCCCTGCCCCCTCTACTACTTTTCTCTCTCCTTTCTCTCCTCTCCTAATTGTATTGCCTATTTTTTGATGTATTGTGTAATTGTTGATATTTTTCTGTTACATTGATGATTCTCATGTAAAGCGCTCGGATACCTTCGGGTCTAGCCAGCGCTATATAAAACTCTTTAAATAAATAGTTGTCCTTTATTACCAAAAAAGGGAGATGGATCTATTTTCTTTGCTTACATTAGGGACCATGGATTCTGACTGTGTCTCTCCTGTGAGATGGATGGTAGGAACAAGCATGTTAGATTTCAAATTCATTTTCCAAGTACCAGTCCCAGCTGTCAGAGATACTGGGATGGTGTACCTCTCTGTGTCTTTATATCAAAGAAACTGAGCTACACCTATACCGAGAAATTCATTACATTAGTTTAGTGCCAGGAAGTTAACTTTCTGGCCCAGAAGATTAATAAGAACTTAACTTAACTCAACTTCTTGTCCTTTTCTGAACAAAACATATGCATTCCTGACTACTTGCAGTGGACTTCTCATCTAAATTACAGAGTCACTTGTGATACAGGTCCATGAGTGTGGAGTTCACAGGACATCTGGTCAGAGTCCCACCAAACTATGGATTCAAAATGTCTTTAAGGCTCTTGTGTGGAATCCACAGGAGGGGAGTTGGATTAGGATCTTTTTCATCCTCATCTTGATGTGTGGAATCATATCGATACACAGGACTATCAAACTTATTTAGGGTTTGGTAGGGCACTGTCAAAACCTGCTCTAATTAGAGTTAGTGAAACTGTTGGGTAACTACTGGTGTAGCCTTTGCTGAGACACCACCTGTAGTAATACTTGGCCCAACAGTCTTTTGACTACAGTACTGCTGGGTCCAGAGGTGGCTCCTCCATTATGCCAGAGGAGTGTTGCCCCACTGTTGAGTGCCAGCAGATTTAAACACATGAAAAATCATATAATAATAAATAATGTTATTATCATTTTATTTTTCATCTGACCTGGAGGCTGCTGGTGAGCCAAAACACAGGGCGGGGGCTGGGCCATCCAGTCTGACAACAACAGCTTGCAGTAGGGAGGAGGAGTGATGTTCACTGTTAAGTGCACATGTCAATCAATCAATCAATCAATCAGTGACATTTATAGAGTGTGCTTGTTATATTCTCCCCTGTCCTCAGCATGCATCTCGTGCTGCGCTCGAGCTGCCCGTTTCCTTGACGTGGCCAGTGTTCCATGCTAACGGCTTTTATTGCCCGTTTGATCCCGGTCCTGTTGGTCGGGTCTTTCTGCGCTCTACTTGAATAAACTCCTTACTGTCTTGACACCCTGTGTGACTTCCTCATTACCATTTACAACATTTTGGCGACTTGTGACGGAGAACGAAGAAGGGAGAAGGCAACCGACGACGGACATCCGTGTAAAGGAAGGAAAATAGCGGAAGACCCGACCGAAGAAGAATCCCTGCGATCCAGTGAGAGGAATCGCTCTGAGGGTTGAAAATACCGTAAGCCTAATCCAAAGGTATGTGGAAAGTAACTCACCGGGGAAGAGTCCAGCCTTGAGTGAAGCGTGACGGAGCACCAGTAACTGTAAGCTCTTAGCCCGTCAACGCGAGCAGCAGCGCCCCAGTGTCGTCGTGGTTAAAAAGGGAAATCACTTGCTGTAGCGAAAGGCAGCATTGGTGAGCCCCACCACTGAGAAAGACCGCTTAAAAGGGCAACGCGCTCAAGGAAGTAGAGGATAATTTAGACAATTAAAAAGGTAGCGCACTCGAGGTGAAGTGCATTTTGAACCAGCACAAAGAAGTGACGTACTTTGGCTAACTAGAAAAGGTAGCGCACTCGAGGTGAAGTGCATTTTGAACCAGCACAAAGAAGTGACGTACTTTGGCTAACTAGAAAAGGTAGCGCACTCGAGGTGAAGTGCATTTTGAACCAGCACAGACAACTATTTTTAAATGACATTTGCAAATACAGGCAACAGTGACACACTCACTTCAAAATACAGTGTGTCATACATTTGCGGGTTGAAACAGCAGTGACACACACACTTATATGAAGGATCACATGAAAACCAGACAACAGTGACAAATACAGGCAACAGTGACACACTCACTTTAAAATACAGTGTGTCATACACATTACCGGTCAAAACTGCAGTGGCACACACACTTTTACCGGGGTAACTTATACCGTTTAGTGTGTAAATTGTTTATCTTGCTATAACCTGAGTTTAGCCATGAATGTGAGCAATACCATCCAAGCCCCTGTCCCTTTCTTAAGTGCCCCAGGTGAGCCATCCATGGAATGGGATGATTGGTGTGAAGCATTTGAAAATTACATCATAGCCCTAGATGGCACAAAGTTTTCTGCCATCAGGAAAAAGGCCTTGTTACTAGGTGCCTTAGGGAAGGAGGGGCAAAGAATTTTCAAATATTTACCAAATCCCCCCTTAGATATTGATGATGTGTATAAGGATGCTTTATTTAGATTGTACACTAGATTTGCAAAACAAGAAAATGTTGTAATGCGCAGACATAAGTTTTATACTGCTCCCCAGAGAGAAAATGAGACTATTGATGAATTCGTGTCCAGGTTGAGGGAGCTTTCTGTGAAGTGCCAGTTTGGCAATATTCAGGATGAGATGATCCGTGACCAGTTGATTGTGCAGTGTCTTAGCAAAAAAACACAAGAAAAGTTATGGGCAGCTAAGAACCCCACTCTCACAGAGGCAATTACTATTGCTAAGGTTGCTGAAGAGAGCGACAGATGTATGAAGGAACTTAAAAGAATACAACATGGGCACGCCAGCGGGCAAGATGTTGCAGTCCTGCTAACAGATAGTTCAGAGAGCGTTAACCTACTACAGGGGAGACAGACAAATAGAGGGGGGAAGGCTACTACCTCGTTTAATAGGGGTGGGCAGCCAAACAAATTCAGACAGGTCACACGCTCATGCAACAGGTGTGGTAGCCCTTTTCACTTGGCTGACTCAAAGAATTGTACAGCTTTGTCCAGAGATTGTTTGAAGTGTGGGAAGAAAGGACATTATGCACGTATGTGTAGAACAAATAGTTCAAAAAAGGTTGCCATAGTGGAGAGTGAAACCACTGATGATGAGGCGGAGGTAATGATGATTTCTGCAGGGAGCCAGGAATTGATGGAAGGTGTTATTTTGTCTCGCCCAAAAGCAGACTTTGAGTTAAATGGGTGGGTAATAAATTTGATGGTGGATACTGGGTCATTGTACACAATTATTCCAAAGAGCTTGTTTAACTCCTCTTGCAGAGAGTCGACTCTTGTCGAATCCGACATCACCTTGAGAGGTTATCAAGGGGTGAGCATTGGTGTCCTTGGGTTCTTTGAGGCCACTATCAAGTTTAAAGGAAGAATTACTCAAGGGAAGGTTTATGTATCACCACACGGCCCAGCTATATTGGGATGGTTACATCAGTACGAGTTAAACATAAGGGTGAACCCGAGAGCAGACCCACCCGTGATGTGTATAGATAGTGACAACGAGTGTAATAGCGTTCATGGAGACTTAGAAGCTATTCTTAAAAGGCATGAGAACATCTTCAGTGAGAAATTGGGGGAAGCTGTTGGCTATCAGCATATTATCAAAATAAAGAGGGGTGTTGCACCTGTAAAACACACTGCGAGGAAAATACCTTTGTCCGCCAGAGATGAAGTCAGGAAAACTATCAAGCAGTTATTGGATGATAACATAATAGAACCTGTGGAGGCCACACAATGGTTAAGTCCTGTAGTTATCACACAGAAACCGGACAATTCTTTGCGTTTTTGTGTAGACATGCGAAGTCTTAACAGGGCTGTGATAATGGACAATTTTCCACTCCCCAATATAAATGAAATTGTTCTAAGTTTGGGTGGAGGCAAGGTTTTTTCGAAGTTGGATCTTCGCAGTGCATACCACCAGGTGAAACTTCACCCGGACTCAAAGCAGTTCACATCATTTATCACCCCGGAAGGAACATACCAATTCAAAAGACTTCCCTTCGGCCTTTGCTCTGCGGCAAGCGCATTTCAAAGAATCATCACTGACGTCCTGAAAAACATTAAAAGAGTGGTATTTTTTCAGGACGATATCCTGATTTATGGTTTAGATGTTGATGACCATAATGCAATTCTTGACAAAGTTCTCACTGCTCTTTCAAGGGCTGGTATGACTTTGCGCAAGGAGAAATGTGTTTTTGCTGTTGGGGAGGTAGACTATTTGGGGTATCATGTGTCTAGCCTGGGGATTCAGCCAAAGAAGGATCTAGTAAGCGCAATATGCAATGTGGCTGAACCTGATGACAAAGACAAGCTAAGATCCTTCATGGGCATGGTAGAGTACTACGCTAAGTTTGTTAAAAATTTTGCAGAAAAGGTAGAACCCTTGCGTGCCATCATGAGAAAAGGAAAAGGTTTTACATGGGAAGCTGACCAAAGGAACGCCTTTTTAATGATCAAACAAAATATTGTGGATGCTAACATTCTCTCAAGTTTTGTACAGTCATTTCACACCATTCTCACTGTAGATGCCAGCTCGGTTGGGATTGGGGCTGTTCTTACACAGAAAGGTGATGGTAGGCAGAACACTGTTGCGTTTGCTTCGCGTTCCTTGACCGAGACTGAAAGGAACTACTCGGTCATAGAGCGTGAAGCATTGGCGGCTGCATGGGCCACTCGGTACTTCCGGGTGTACCTGTGGGGGATCACATTCACACTCAGAACGGACCACAAGCCACTCTTGAAAGTTTTGGCCCCTGGGGGTATTAGGAATTGCTCAGGGCGGTTAGCGAGGTTAGCCGTCAGCGTCCAAGAGTTTACGTGCAATGTGGAATATCTACCTGGTTGGTGCAACAGTGTTGCTGATTGCTTGTCGAGGTTGCCTGACACTAAAGTACTACCTAGAGAGTTGGTGACTGAGAGTGTGGTCGCGTTTTTAGATGATCTAGAGAGTGACTTACCTTCTTCCATATCCAAGGCGGAATGGATGCAGGAAATGAAAAAGGATCTTGTGATGGAGAGTTTGATCAAGATGTGCAAGGAGGGTGTATCTAGGCAAAGTACGGTCTCACCCGCACTCAGACCTTACGTGCAGTTACAGGATGAAATTTCTTTGCTGACTGAGTTCATCCTTGTGCGGGGTGAGAAATACATACCACCTGTTTCCCTTAGACCCCGTATCATTGCGTTAGCGCATGAGGGCCACCTAGGACAGACCCTTACTGGCAAACGTGTTAAGGCTGACTTCTGGTGGCCGGGAGTTGATGCACAGGTGAAGAGTTGGGTGGAGCAATGTCAGTCATGTAAAGAGTCGGAAAAGAGGCTACAGGTTCGTGCCAGCAAGGGTACTACGGGACAGATCGTCTCGGACGATGGTGCGTGGCAGAAAGTCTGTGTTGACTTCATAGGACCTTTTCATGACCTGCTGGATTCAGAAAGGTTTGCTCTGGTATTAGTGGACTCGGCTTCAAGGTGGGTGGAGGTGGCCTTTATGAAGAGCATCACTGCTGAATCCACAGTTAAGGTTCTAGATGAGATATTTAGGCGTGAAGGGATCCCTTCGGTAGTTTTAACAGATAATGGCACACAACTTACCTCGGCAATTATGGAGAATTATTTTGTGTTTTTGGGTTTAAAGCATCTGCGCACGTCACTCTACAACCCTCAAGGGAACGGATTGTGCGAGAGGGTGAACAGACTTGTAAAAGGCACTATGCAACTTGCTTTGGCCGCTGGTCGGTCTGTGCAGAGGGAGATCAAAGAAATGTTATGGGCATACCGTACAACTGTTCATAGTAACATGTCTGTCACACCTTTTGAACTCATGAGAGGGAGGCCTGCGGGTACTAAGTTGATTCCCACTTGGCTACATGGGAAAGTAGAGAACGGTAGTCACTGTAAGTCAAGGAATTGTGCCCCCAGTAACATTGCTGAAGGGGATTTGGTAAAGGTAAAACCTGGCGGGAATCAGAGTATGTTTAACAAGTTTAGAGGGCCTTACCAGGTGAAGTCCGTGGCTGGTAATTACGTTAGGCTGCAGAATGGGCAAACCTGGAATCTGCGCAGAGTAGCGCTTTACCAGAAAAAGACCGAGCCAACCACTCATGTGCCTGTCACCAAAGAGGTTATTGCTGAAGAGGCTTGCAGACCAACCCGCAAAAGAGTTGCTCCTGCTTACTTAAAAGATTTTGTGTAAATGTTGCTCATCCAAGGAAAGGAGTGGGGTTACATAGCTTTATGTTACTTGGAAAGCTTATATTCTGAGCAGTGCTATTTACAATGCTATTTACATGGTCTTGATCTATTTGTTTCTTTTGCTCTTAAACTGAAAACTATGTGTTATAAGCAATATCTTTATTTTTGTATTCTGCTGTGTTTTGCTTAATTTACTGTAAGGGGCTTTCTCTTTCCACTGTTTAAGGAAAGGAGATGTGTTATATTCTCCCCTGTCCTCAGCATGCATCTCGTGCTGCGCTCGAGCTGCCCGTTTCCTTGACGTGGCCAGTGTTCCATGCTAACGGCTTTTATTGCCCGTTTGATCCCGGTCCTGTTGGTCGGGTCTTTCTGCGCTCTACTTGAATAAACTCCTTACTGTCTTGACACCCTGTGTGACTTCCTCATTACCATTTACAACAGTGCTACTCACCCGTGAGGGTCTCAAGGCGCTGAAGAGGGGTAGGGGGGGGGTGCTGCTACTACTCGAATAGCCAGGTCTTGAGGTGTTTCCTGAAGGTGAGATGGTCCTGGGTCAGTCGTAGGTGTGCGGGGAGGGAGTTGCATGTCTTGGCTGCCAGGTAGGAGAACGATCTTCCTCCGGTGGTGGTTCTGTGAATCCGTGGGACAGTGGCGAGGGCGAGGCTGGCGGAGCTGGTGGGTGGGGGTGTAGAATGAGAGGCGGTTGTTGAGGTATTCGGGCCCATGTTGTGGACCGCTTTGTGTGTGTGGGTGAGCAGCCTGAGCGTGATCCTCTTGTTGACAGGGAGCCAGTGCAGGTTTCTCAGGTGGGTGGATATGTGGCTGTGGCTGTCGGTTTGGATGGCTGTCTTAGGAGGACCAAACTAACATGCACACTTTTCTCCAACCCAAGCTGTGCTGCATAATCGAGTGGAGAACAGTCCCAGGCACTGTCTGAGCAGCAAACCAGGCCATTAAGACCAATGCCAGCGCTTCTCTTATGCTGAGTAATGGTATTCCCAGCATGAGAGCAGCATTGGGATTGGCACCTGGGAGCTTGCGCGGCAGGTAAGTGCTGTTTTTTTTATTTTTTTATTTCTTTTATGCCTGTGTTTTTTTTATTTGTGTATCCCCCTTCCCCTAACTGTCCCACCACTTCGGATTCCGAGTAGCCACCACAGGCTGGGTCAAAGTCACAGTGGACAAGCCCTATTTAGAGCAGGACAACCGTCAGTCATTTTCCATGGTGGCAGGACAGTGGGATGCCAGCCGAGTGCTAAGTAAGACCCTATGTCAAAAAGAAGTCTCTAAATCACCAAATAGAGGTCTTGCTCCTCGCTCAGCTGTTTTCCTGATAACTAGATATTGTCTTTTTGAACTAAATGAGTCCTCGCTCTAGCGTTAGTATCCAACACCATAAACTGTAAAATGTTTATTTGGAGGAGATAATTCAAAGTCTGAGCTTCAAACTATTGTTGACCACCAGTTGGAAGATTGACTGTGATCTGAACGAGGGACGTTAATTATTTACTTCCCAAAGAGACGGTGCTGATGAATCTACCAATGATGAAGAAAAGGTGCCACCTCAACCAGTTTTCTGGAGAAAACTATTAGGGCAGCTTTCTTCTCAAAGGTGCGGGAGAATTTGAACCACCCAGATACATGCCAGCCCTAGCCCACCTTCAATCTTTTTGTGGAGTGGCAAACTACTTCAGGAGATGTCTTCCTGCAGATTGATGAAGCACTCCCAACCTTAGCTTTTCCATCTGATACCTAGAAGCACATCCATTACAATACTAAATTGGTCTTCCTGATGGATCCTGCACCCCCCACCAAGGCCCTCTTGGACTAGTAATGCTGATTTAATGCTGATTTGTTGTATCTGTTGTTGTAGTAGAAAGTTCCTGATTATTTTCACTGGTGCCCGGGCACGATAATAAAACAATTAAATAAATAAATCAATACATTTTTATGATGCGGGTGGGGAAAAATGTCTATATTTGCCTATCTCAATTCATGAAGATTTTCGAATTGTAATCAACTAAGCAGACTTCATAAAAATGGCAAAGTAAAAAATGTGTTAAACCATAAAAGTACATCTTGTGGGGTGCAAATACTACAGAACCTACATTTAGGAGAACAATTTTCTTTGAAAATGTTTTTTGAAGGGAAACTTCGCTCCAATGCAAAGTTGTGCCAAATTTAAAGTTGTCACCCTTACCCATTTAACCAGAAGGATTTACATTATAGTCTTGTGCTGGTTCTGGCAGTCTTGTCTCTTAGACCTGCCACCATCACCAATGAGAGGAACATTCAAAGTTATCCTTATTAAGATGTGTAAGTGGTCCTCCTCTTAGTCCATGGAGAAAAACAATTCCCTCAGCTCAATGCTTAATATGTAAAATAATGAGTGCTGGTTCAAAATGCTGCTCAGAAGCCCGTGGCCTACGCTATTAATCGTCATCGCCTATCATGGCTGGGTGGGTATTGCTGAATCCACCACATGCCTCTTTAATCCACTGTCAGACACCCATTGTCCCGTCATCTCACCCTTGCCTGTCCTCGCTTTCTCCTTTGGGGATGGGTTCTGTCTTTCTCTTTATCCCTTTTTAGGTCTCGCCTGTCGATGCGCATGCGCATCGAGCAAGGCGAGAGTATTGGCACTTATCCGCTCTTTATCCACACTGCAAGGAATCATGGCGATTCCTTGCAGTGCACGAGAAATTTAAGCTCAATGCGCATGCGCATTGAGCTTAAATGCGCGTGCACATGCCCCCAGCCGCCTACTCTCTCTCACAGCCTCCCCCAGCTCCGCCCCCTCACTACTTGATTGCACGGCCGCTAGGCCGTGCTTCCCCTACTCTCCTCCCCCCTCCTCCTCTCCTCCCCTGCCTGCATGCCTCTAGCCTTGCCTACTCTCTCTCACAGCCTCCCCCAGCTCCGCCCCCTCACTACTTGATTGCACGGCCGCTAGGCCGTGCCTCCCCTACTCTCCTCTCCCCTCCTCCTCTCCTCCCCTGCCTGCCTGCCGCTAGGCCGTGTCTCCCCTACTCTCCTCCCCCCTCCTCCTCCTACTCTCCTCCCCTGCCTGCCTGCCTGCCGTGTCGCACCTCTCCCCTCTCCGCCCCCTCCCCTGCCCTGCCCGTAGAATAATATATCCTGAGAAAACGTGCAATCAATCATTGTACCCTACAATACATAATTACGTCTACAGTATATCTTAAAACCAATAAGTAGTTTTAAAGCTAGTACAGTGTTTGCGCAAATACGCAAAACCAATGTAAACATGCAATCGGACAGCTAATCAACTCAAAGCAAATTAGTGCGTTTAGGCAGTACTAAGTGAAACATCCTGAGAGAAGGTGTAAACAATATTTTACCCCGACATTCACATGTTTACCAATATAATGTAAAATAAACTGAAACGCACGCCACCGCCGACTCCTATTCAGCTGAGAGTTCAAACAAGACCAAATTAATACCATTTTAACTGTATGCCGGCAAACTAGCACATTAATTTTAAATCGACAGATATCATCCATGCGGAATCAGTTCTTTTTAATGCTGACCGCCGTACACATTTCTGCCAATTAACGTCAATACTACAGCACCTCAACCCACGCCACCCCCCAAAAAATCTTCTGAATGGATCCCAGTGTCTGTATCAATCGGGCTACTATAACAATACTACCGTCAGCAGACAATAAAATTGTAATATAACAGTCATTTATTAAAATTATGAGAATCATCCGAAGTGGTCACTGCATTTGAATCTTGCCCTTCCTCGCTTCTTATTTCATTCAGTCTAAGAACATTCAGTCACACTGATCTGCAAATGTTCTTCGACTGGGGTTTTCATTACCCGTCCTAATTGAGCACTCAACCACCCACCTAGCATGGGCAGACACGTATATTTACTCTGTATTTCTGCGCATTTACTTAGGGGGCCACCACCTCTCCTCAACTTACACGACCGCCTGTGATTTCAGCTTAACAATTCCGTCGTGTGTTGATCTGTTTTAGTTTTAACGGATGTATAATTTTAGAACTTCCGGGTCGAATATCAACCGATTGAAAGGCTTTACAAGTGCGTGGCGGAGTCTAGGAATAGGCGGTACCACCAATGTGTAAGACGGCCTGTGATTTGAGTATTGTTGACACCTCAGCCAATCCTGATCCAGCCCACAGAATTCTAAAGCGATATTCGGCTGTGAGGGAGGCTTTGGCTGTCATATGCATGTACTCTTTTGACAGACGGCGCACACTTTTGGCTGCTGCTACCCCTGTTCCATGGGTTCAGGCTGGACAGGTGCCAGTCATACGGGTCACGGCCAGTGTGGCATTTCGCTAAGGGACATGCGGCATTTCTAACACGTAGTAAAAATAGGTATTCCGTTAGTTTTGTGACATTGGTTCTATTTGAACTCTGCTTCTAAGTTGATTACTCCCCTGACATGTCAGACCACGTGCCGTTACCCTCAACCCCTCACCCACCCTCAACCCCTCACCCTCAACCCCTCACCCTCAACCCCTCACCCTCAATCCCTCACCCTCACTCACCCACACTCACCCACACTCACCCACACTCACCCACACTCACCCACACTCACCCACACTCACCCACACTCACCCTCACTCACCCTCACTCACCTTCACCCTCACTCACCCCCACTCACCCTCACTCACCTTCACCCTCACTCACCCCCACTCACCCTCAACCCCTCAACCCCTCACCCTCCCTCACCCTCATTCACCCTCAACCCCTCACCCTCACTCACCCTCAACCCCTCACCCTCACTCACCCTCAACCCCTCACCCTCAATCCCTCACCCTCACCCACACTCACCCACACTCACCCACACTCACCCCCACTCACACTCACCCCCACTCACCCTCACTCACACTCACACTCACCCACCCTCACTCACCCTCACTCACCCTCACCCTCACTCACCCTCACTCACCCTCACCCTCACTCACCCTCACTCACCCTCAACCTCATGCTAAAGATTTACAAAAAAACCCATTAACAATTCTAAAAGCACTAACTCTAATGCTGCGAGACCTATTGCATTTCTAATGCTTGTTCTCGTTTGTGCTTTTTTCATCCTTTGTTCTCTGGAAATGTCTGATGTGGAAAAATAAGTGCTGGTCCCTAAAAATAAGTCTCAATGGTCCCCACCGGCAATGACCAGCTCAATTCAGGCTCTGCCTCGGCTGCATTGGTGCCAGAATTTCAGGGATGATAATTGTTTTCAAACCTGGCCAGAATGAAGGACTTCTAGAAAGACATGTCCTGTTGATTGTTTTGTGTCTTTACACCACCAGGGTCTTAATGTTCCTGAAACTCTGGCAGCGACTAGAAGAGCATCGACTGGAGGAGGCACGAGAGGTAGGATGAATTGAGGACAAGGAAAGAGAATGTTCATATAGTGTTTGCATCACGTTAGGCTTGCTTCAAAGCACAGAGTTCGTACAGAAAGGGAATGAAGAAGAGTGGCATGAGAGGGAAGGAGAAAATAGAAAGTAAGATCAAGTTCTCAGCTCACGGTGGTGGAACCACAAAATAGAACACCAGATGAGCAGCTCGGCTAGCACCAAATCCAAGGCACATACTTGAATTGAATATGTTTCCAATTAGGCCAGGGTCTTAGGATCAGAGCCACTGGAATTATGCGACACAGGAGGGCCAAATCATGTGGCATAATGTGGAACATTCTGTGATCGTAATATTTAATCTATTTCTCAATTTTACACTTGTTAGCACTATTTGGGTATAGGTTGCACATCATTAGTACCGGTTTAACACCTGAATATAGCATAAAGCAACATAAATGTGCCCAGTAAAACTTTTCCACATATGTGGTAACAGGTGTTTCTGTGTTTTAGTAACTTTTGAACTGTTTGAGCTGAAAAGCATTTTTTAAGTTAAAATCTGAAGATTTTACAGCAGGTGATGGATTATGTGGTAAATGCGGAAAATCCATAATTGTGCGAAAAATGGAGCTACCGCACAATTGCATAATTCCAGTGTCTCTTCTATAGGCAATGAATGCATAAAGATTGATAAACTTCATGTTCTTTATATTTATTTATTTATCTGTGGTGTTTTCAGTAACACCAAACATGTAACTTGAGAGAAGTTAGTTGTACAAAAGTTGTAAATAGTAGAGCTGAGATACTAATGCAATTGCCTTTTAGGATCATAGAGGATGGGTTGAAAGATGCAATAGCAAGCACCCAGGCTTTAAGTGGCCGGGGTCCCTCTGGGTCTTAGACCCGATACTAATTGAAAAATTGAAATGGGTCCCTATTAGGCCCAATATTCATGTCCTTAACTATACTAGCAAAAACACTGTTCGATTTCTGGATAATGCATGTAAGAGATAAACAGGGCACAATGTTGTTTGACCTTGTACGAAATTTTCAGACTGAATCCGGGGAGAAGAGCTGAATAACAAAACATGTCCCGCCTATTTAGAAAATAACTGTGGCACAAAAACAAGTTTGTTACTTCATGTAAATGTAGGTATACTTATATAGCGCAACCTGTCACCACAAGGGTATCCTGGCGCTTGCCTAGGGAACCCGTCCTGATATTCCCCTGTGAGAAGCCCCGACAGGGTGTCCACAGGGTGAAAGTCAGGCATCCCGCCGCGAGGGGCCGTTGTGGAGATTAAGCAAGCTATTGCCCAGAGTCGCAGAGTGTGAACCCGAGAGTTGAGGAGGCACCGGGACGAGAATTATCGAGTCCGTGGAATTTTAGCCCAAGACCCGCCGGGGCGGGGAATTGAACCCTGGTCCAGGACCGATCTCAGATTCTGGGTCTGCCGCCTCTAACCCCTGAGCCACACTTCTCCACTCATAACGTGTGCAAAGCAAAAGCGGCCTTCTACGTGTGCAATTAGACGAACATAGGGGAGAAACTACAGTGGGCTCAACAGGGCACTCACAACAAACTGTGTGGTCTTCGGGTGTTTATAATGGCCAACGATTGAGAGTTCTGGAGCTGAGGCTGAAAGGTCTGTGGAATACATGGTCATCCAATTCTTGACCTATTTGCAGAATGCACAGAGCAATGGGCATGTGTTCCAGTTGCAAATTGTGATTCATTACAAATGTGTGAAGGAGGTTCGCAGTTGTCAAAATATTGAGGTTAGAGTTGAGTGGGTGTGTTGTGTATTTAGAAGAGATGAGGGGAAGTGCAAATAGGAGAAAGTGAAAAGAGGATACTGAAGAGGAAAGAAAAGAAGTTTAAGATATGCAGGTTGAGGAGATCTGGAGAGATAAACGGTGTACAAGTCCAAAATGGAGTGTACAAAACATGAGTGGTTGAGACACTCTGAAGACCACTCACTGCCCCTTCCATGGGCCATAAAAATGTCCTGGCTCGTATTTGGGTGTGCCAGTTGTTGTGTTACATTTATGGAAATAACAAAAGTTCAGAGAGAAACTAAAATACCAGTCAGGTAAGATTCTATGTGGGAATCAAATAGTTTAGGTAATGTTTCATTGCAGCCTGTACTTCTGTGCAACATGTCTAAAAACATTGACAAAGCCAATAAATCTGGCATTTGCTAATCCTATTGGGTTTGCCAATGCTTGTTATTTTTTTGCAGATGACTTGTGCATTCATTGATGCAAAAATTCCTCTTTAGGTTTAGCTGGCAAGTTTCTTTTTCCATTCCAGAGTGCTTTGTGCATGCAGCATATAAATTTAAGTTTGATACTGCCTTCTACTGGGATCCAGCTGAGTGCTTCCATTGGACATTTGAAACACCCTTTCCCTGCAAGGCTTTTGTATTCGTGCCAACCGGAGTTTATAGAACATTGGGCTATTATCCCCTTGGCCCACAATCATGCAATATCTGTGTGAGAGCCCTATATAAGTTAACTAGCCACCCCTCCCCTAAAGAATGGTAGCGCTGAGCAAAAAGCAGAAAATCCTCAGTCTGGCTCTCCACAGCCCTCTCCACACCTCAGACTGGGAGTCAAATACAGGATGCTTGTAACAACAGGCACCCAGGCCAAGAGTAACAATATCACACAACAAAAAAACATGTTACAAACTGAAGCACCATGATACAACAGAAACTTTTCTTTGTTTCGCTGGTGAGACTCATTTTTTGGGAAGATTTTTTCCTGTAATTGTTTCAGCAGATTGTGGGGCTGTTTTGGCTGCATTTTGTGCAGGTTGAGAGGTCCAAGAGTTTTTCTAGATTTAAAAAAAAAAGGTGCTGTGTATAGACAAATTATGCTGGTGGTTTTAGATTTTAGAGCCTCCTTCTATACTGCCAATAAGGTGGATGTATGGCTGAATTCTCAGCTGATTGTGTAGCACAATTAAGCATTTACTGCTCTATCTTCAATAGTCGTATACCCTTGGAAAAGATGGACTGACTATAGGGGACTATATCTGGAGCCTCCTCCCCCATCTGATATTGAAGAACCATTGTTATGAATCCAGCGGACTAGAATATGAATAATACACATGTTGGATGTGACTACGGGCTCTCCCTATATATTGGACGTCTCTATTTGTCAAACAAAGGCAATGTGGTGCAGTTATTTGTTTTTCTGTTATTATTTCTCTTCGCAGTTTATTCTTTGTATGGCCAATATCATGTCATTGCTGATAATGTTGATATCCATATTTGTCATTTTCTATGCGTATTTTGGGTGCCCTGAGAGACATTCTCTTTGTCTCGGCTATCAACAATAAAATCATGTTGTGAAAAAAAAATAGTTGTATACCCTAGGTCTGCATCCACTGGTGCAGTTGTTGAGGAATGGGAAGATCCATAAGGTTTTTCCATAGGCAGCTTTCCAGGCAGCCTCATGTTGACCGGTTTATGCTCGTGCCCCAAATGTCGGTTCTATAGCACACTATTTGTCACAAACCCCTTCAGAGGGCCATGGGGAAGCGAGAGCTACTGGCCAAACTGTGGTGGTTAAAGCCTTTTACTCCTGAAGTCCAAGGGCTAGCCTACCATTAGCTAGGAGCAACTGGGCCAAGTACCCCTTCAGCACTTGACTCTCAGTGGTATCGCAGGTCAAGCCATCTCAGGCTTCTTGGGGAGGAGGTAGGTGTAAGGCAAGCACATGAACTCAACTCAGAATACATCCTGCAACCCCAATAAATGATTACCCAGTCAAATATGTGCTTTGATGTAAAAAGGAGTATTTATCTAATAATACTACGCACAATACAAGACACTGCAAATAATATACACGCCTTCTTGAGGCAAGACCACTAGCAGTACCTGGGACAGCTTTCAATTTCCACTTCCCCACTTATGGCTTATGGTTATTTCCCATTTACGTGTGGCAACATCCAAGCTAGACTCTGCGAAAGCGTTCAAGTCTCAGAAGTTCTGCGAGGGATCTGTTGCAAAAAATTGATGACCCTGGAGCGCCTCAATCAGAGCAAGTTCCTGAAAGCACAGCGGTCTGATTGTCAATCTTACCTGCACAAGCGGAGTGGCAGTTCAGAGTGCCCGGGCGCACCGTGGCGACCCAACTGGCGTTTGCAGTAAGTGTGTCCTGGAATCCAGGGGCAGGTCTCTGATGTTCTTGGATGGGAAACTTAAAGTAGCTGCTCTCGCTCTCCACGGTTCATGGCCCACAGTGTCTTCTTGGCTGCATGTGGAATTAATGCAACATTCCTTTTCTTCCTTCACAGCCCCTTCCTCCTGACAAACAGGTAGGGTCAAAGCAGCACTCACAGGACAACTACCTCTCTTCTTCATTGCAGCTCCCACCTGGCATGCAGGGGTTGCATGTAGCACGAATACAGAGATGGCGCTCTTTGAGACACTGACCTGAATTGGGTGATAGCTTTCCTTCTCCCAAAGCGCAGCACCTAGGAAGGTCAGCTACATTCTTCACTGCAGCCTCACCTGGCAAGTGGGTAGCGGACTTTGGCACATG
Organism: Lissotriton vulgaris; assembly: GCF_964263255.1. Taxonomy (NCBI): domain Eukaryota; kingdom Metazoa; phylum Chordata; class Amphibia; order Caudata; family Salamandridae; genus Lissotriton; species Lissotriton vulgaris. The sequence continues at coordinate 397,218,737 of NC_141687.1, forward strand.
TGCCTGCAGCTACATTGGTGCAGTGGTCCTGCCGAGCCAGAATCACTCCCCCTGCCCCCTAGATCCATGCAACACAACCCCTACTGAACCTTGCTCCCTCCAAGCGATCTCCTTCACCTCACAGAGCTCGCTGGTTTTGGGTCAGACAGAAGCTGGTGCACAGGCTCGAGACGCGGGTTCTTCATCCTCTTGGGCGATTCCCCTTGCCCAGCATGGGAGACTGTCAGTCCCTTAGTCCTCAGTCCTGGTCACAACAGGCAGAACTTGTGCTGAGCTTCTCCACACTGATGTAAGACTTAAGTTTGACGATTTGAAAGTATCAAGCTCCCCTTTTTATAATCCATTTGCAGACACCCCTGTGATTTAGTGTCTCTATCGTTGAAGTTCATGTTATGGGGCATGCCCACTTTGAAGTGCCCACTCCTTTATAGTGCTCTCCCTCCAGTCGTTTATCACAACTGGACAGTGTACAATCTTGATAGCCCCAAACACAGGTCAAGGGAGTAACTAGAGGTTTGCACCTGGATGTCAGCCTCAGTGATTTGTGTAACTAAAGGTTACCAAAGGACTCCAGCCTTCCCTTTATGATTCTCTTATCAGCCCATCTCCTTCCTAAGATGTGCCCAAGCCCCTTTGATCAGTGAGCTCCTTTCAGAATCAAAGAGCCTCAATTGATGTTCACGGAAGAGCCTGGCTCTTCCTTCCTCCAATCCGTAACCCACCAAGCTGTCAGAAATGCAGCAATTCACAAATCTGTCTGAGGGAAACCTATATCTCTCCCTGGTTCTCCAGCGGGCTCTGGATCTCCCAAAATAGAAGCTAGTGTCTTCCATGCGCTGTGTCCATTATAAACAAAACCCCACACCTGAGCATACACACATATGCATGTGCGCTGCCTCCAAAGTTCTGTACCCTCACACGGGCATCCTTGCGTGCTCATGAAACACTGTGTGCTATCTCCTACATGCGGTACTCACAGGCCCAAATATATGACACTGTGTACACGTAACCACGCACGCTAATTCCTGATGCGCTCTACTTTCTCAGAGGCACACATGTATCCCAACGCAACCATTCATGCTATTTTCTGATGCACTGGACCTTCCCACAGCACACATACGTGCCTCCACTGCACACAATCCATTGAAGGCCAAGGGTGAGTTAAGCACACAGAAGCAAACTTCACCAGAGTGGGTTAGTAGGTGCCACTCTAGGCACCTACTATATAGGCCTGTACAATCTACTTCAATAAAACATCATGTTCGTACCACTTTACTCCTGGTCAAGGCAGAAGCCTTCCACTACTTGAGAGTATCACTTTGGGTGCCCCTCCATGTTCACTTATGACCACAAATCGCTACTAAGGGTCAAGATATCACTGCAGGTCAGGCACTCAGGGCAGGGGTACATGTTCAATACCATGCTATGGACTTTTCCATCTCAATATCATTACTCCTACTTTAACTTGCACCAGTTGTAGTGGTTTGTGAGTTCACTTTGACAAGTGTTTTGGCAAATTGTGAGATGGTATTCTTGGTGTCTTCAACCCTGGCTATTGCGTCATCAAGATGGTTCTCCCAGATTAGTGAACTAGATAGAGTCTTGAAGATTTCCACTAAAGTGAATGACTGTTTTGATATATGCTATGATATGGCAAAGGTTACTTACAAAGCACAAAAAAACCCAATAGTCTCTTGACATTAACAGTAAGGCAAAATAACTGATTGGTTGGGGAATAGAAAGTTAATCATCAAACATATATGTATTGAGCTGTTTGCTGAAATTAACATGGGAGGAGATAGACTTGAGTGAGAGAAGCAGACTACTCAATCAATCAATCAATGATTTATAAAGCATGGCAAATCACACATAAAGCTCTAGAGGTGCTGACGTTGGTAACTTTCCTGAATTGCCAGAATGATGAGGTGGTCCTGAGGTGCAGGGAAAGGTCATTCCAAGGTTTGGCCACCAGGTGTGAGATGAAGCGCTCTCCCCTGTTTCCACTGCGGATCCAGGGGGTGTCTTCGAGGAAGAGGGAGGCGGATCAGAGGTGTCTGGTTGGTTGGTGGAAGGTCATGCGTTTGTTGATGTATGATGGTCCTTTGTTGTGCAGCGCTTTGTATGCATTGGTCAACATCTTGAACTGGCATCTCTTCTGGATTGGGAGCCAGTGTAAACTTCTTGAGGTGTGGTGTGGGGTGCTAAATCTGGGGAGGATGAGTCTTGCTGCTGAGATTTGTATTGTCTGTAGTCTCTTCAGGAGGTGTGCGGTGATTCCTACATAGAGTGTGTCCCCTTAGTCCAACCTGCTGGTGACGAGGGCCTGCGTGACCATCCTTCTGGTGTTGATCCGGAGCCACCTGAAGATCTTGTAGAGCATGCGTAGGGTGTAGAAGCAGGTAGACAAGACTGTGTTTACCATTTTCTTCATAGATAGCTTGCTGTTCAAGGTGATGCTGAGGTTGCGGGCGTAGACTGTAGGGGAGGGGGATGGGCCTGGTTCAGCAGGCCACCATGTGTCATTTCATGGCGAGTTGTTCTTTCCAAAGATGAGGACTTCCGTCTTGTTCGACTTGAGCTTGAGACAGTGATCCTTCACCCAGTCGGTGATGTTCATCAGATAATGTGGAATTAGGCTTTGGTGGTGGAAGGGCCTTCTGACAGCAAGAGGATAAGCTGGGTGTTGTCAGCATAGTAAATGATGTTGAGTTCATGTGATCTGACAGTGTAGGCCAGGGTGGGATCCCATACATGTTGAAGAGGGTGGGGTTGAGGGATGATCCTTGGGGGATGCCGTGTGTAATCTTCTTGGGTTCTGAGGTTACGGTGGGAGATAGATTCTCTATGTTCTTCCGGTGATGTATCATGCAATCCATTTGAGGGCGTCTTTCTGAATTCCCACGTGATGGAGTCTGTTCATCAAGATGTCATGGGAAAAGGTGTTGCAGCTGACTGACAGGTCAAGGGGGATGAGGGCTGTCATTTCCCCTTGGTCCAGAAGGGCCCTGATGACGTCAGTGGCTGCGATCAGGGCTGTCTCTGTATTGTGGTTGAGAGGGGTCCGGCGGGGTTGTAGAACTCCTTCATGATGATGAACAGCTCCTTGCTGCGGTTTGTGCTAGCTTCTATGCGGTCTGCTAGGGTGTTTATCTTTGTTTCTTTCAGCAGGTGGTTGTAATGGTTGAGTGCTGTCTAATGATTGTAATTCCATAAGCAACGGACCAATAGGAGGGATGGAGATGAATGAAGTGATCATGCCGACGTTTATTTGATCATTTTGGATTTCAGGAAATCAGGGAGGAGCCATTATGGCATTTGGGAATGAGACACAACATTTTAAATGTAATTCATCGCAGATGGGTAATTAGTGCAGGTTTGCCAGACTCGAGGAAGAGGCAGAAAAACAATGCACTGAGGTTAGGGGTCTAAGTACCTAATTTTGAATGATCTGTATTCAATGAAATTGTTTGTTGGAAATACCTAGGTAAAGGGTGTTGCAATAGTAAAGTTGGGATCCAAGTCAAGAAGCCATTGCAAAGTAAAAGAAGAGTAAGGCTATGTATGCTTCAGTTTCCAAAGATGAAAAGTAGGCTGAGACTACGGCAGAGATTTGAATATCCATTTTAATTTTAAGGTTTCGTGTGACTTCTACATTTATGACAATGATCTTTGGTAGGAGAAAGGGGCTCAACGCAGAAGGACAAAGTAAAGGATGCCATATTGAAAGGTTACCACCAACCACTAGAAAATCTGAATTGCCAATGTTTATTTTAAGCTAGTTTGAGCCCATCCATATTTAATGGAGCATGAACATGGTAGCTTGGATTCATTTTGAACATATATCTGTTTAACTGAAAGATCAGTGTGGTATCATCGGTGTAGTTATAAAAATCACATCCTGATTTTTTTTAGTAAATGGGTCAACGGTAGAATTTAGATGTTGAATGAATAGGGTTAAAGAATGTAACGTTGAAGCAAACATTGCGCACATTCACAGAAGCAAGGCATGAGACCACTCATTCACCTATCTAACAGCAAAGCCTAGAACGCCCTCCCCCAGGACATCAGAACAGCCACCATTCTAACAACTTTCTGCAAGAAACTGAAGACCTAGCTCTTCGACTTAAGTTCCAGAACTCTCCACACCTACTCAGTGCCTAGAGACCTGCACAGTGATTAGATCACATTCCACAAATCCTTTTAAATTACATTACATTAAAGTATAATCATTTAACATTACACTTTGAGTTATGTTTCTTAGGAAGGAATTCTACCAGGGCAGGGGGAATCCTTTGATATGGCAATAAACCTGCCTTGAGCTCAGGATAGTATGGGCCCCTGTATCGATGAATGTTGTTTTTGGACAAAATATCGAGTCAAAAATATTGTGTAAAGAATATCTAGGATAAAATATTGTGAAGGTAAGTTTCTATGGGTAAGCAAACTTTTGCGGTATTCCACACATCTGTACTTTGACGTTATATATATATATCTATTGTCAAGGTACATAGGATTGGAGTTAAGAATAGTAAATCTATACTTACCTAATTGCACTTACCTTCTTGATATTTTCACCCTCAATATTTCTGACGTGATGTTCTGTCCACACAATATTTTTCGTTTCGATATTCTATCAGACAACCAGAATGCTAATAGATCCAATAAGCTCAAGACAGATGGAGTATTGCTATCAGTAGTCATTTGAAGATAGTATTCAACTCAGGGCTGATTCTGTGTTTCTGGAAGAGTGAAACCCACCTGGGAATCATTTAGTATTTTGTGTGTTACAGCCCAGGGAGATTTGATTGACCACAATTTTTTCCCAAGGTTATTGACATACATTGCACCCTTTTGATTCGTGGACCCCAAATTATTACTTTAGGCTTAAGATAAGTGATTTTTGGCATAGTATGTTTCCATTGTACTGAGTTGGGCTTGAAGGGCATTTTTTGCATCCTAGATAGGAGAATACTAGGTGAATGGGGTCGTCTGTGTAGAGGATCAGAAAAATAAATTTTATGAGACTGAAGTTTAGAATTATTGTATTGTATTGTACTGTCGTCTTTTCTAGTTGGTGGCAATGATGTAACGTAGTCGCTCTTTGACTGCATTCTACAAGAGTTGAAGGACAGTGTTGGGGGTACCTTTCCATTACTAGGCTATTCTCAAAAAAAGATGTTTCCAGTGTCTCGCTTTTGTTTTTTTGCTATAGATGTGTGTTAAGATACAAGCACGCAATGCCATCCTGGTATTGTGGAACTTATTACAATCCCTGCCATGTACACCCAACTTTGCGTTTAGGCCCCTACATAAGATGCCAAGCAATTTTGTGTGCTGCCGGAATGGAATGAGTGGCACATGACAGAAGTTGATTTTCCCCTGAAATGCTGTTGTGGTTGTGGGGGTCCTTCCCGATGTTTACAACGGGCCACAATAGAGAGCTCTGCATATGATCCTGAAGGCAGTGCGAACTTCTCAATACCTGCTAGTGGCTCAGAAAGGTGTCCAGAGTGCATGGTCATCCAATCCTTGGCCTCTCTGCAAAGCGCACAAAGCAGTGGTTACATATTCCAGTTGTAATTGTGATTCAGTGCAATTGTGTGAAGAAGGTACGCAGTTGTCAAAAGAAAATGCAGTGTTTACAGGTGATTGGCTGTGTTGTGTGTTTTAGGTTTGCTCAGTGAAGTAGATGCGAGGGAGCGTAATCAGGAGAGAGTTCAAACAGAGAGCTGAAGAGGAAAGAAATGAGGTGTAAGGCATGAATTAAGGAGAAATGGAGAGAAAAGGGATGTACATGTCTAACATAGAGTGAACATACGGGGAGTGATAGAAACATTTTCAATATTAATTATTTACCACAAAATCATTGTGGTTACTCGTTTATGTTAAACAGCTCGCAACTGTTGAATAAGCCAATTGTCTTAGCTGATTTTACAATAATAGAAAGCTCAGAGAGCCACCAAAATAACGGTCGTGTGGCACGCTATAGAAATCACAGAAATGTAGTTTATGTGTTTAAGCCACTCCCTACTTACGTAGTTCATGCCCTTTTTAGAGACCCCACACACACTTTTTTTCATCCCATTTGAAGTCCAGGAGGGGCATGTGTTAGTCACTCAATAAATAAAGAGTCAAGAATATTTGTTAAGTGGTTTTTAGAAGAGTCTCTTCGCTGAGGAAAAGAATTCAAGCAGATGGGAGGTTTGAAACGCTTCCTTTAAAGGATGGGTAATCTATAATGTTTAACAGATTTGCATTTTCATCCTCGTTTCTGAACTGAAGAGAAGGACCAAGTCTGTGGTGGGATATTATTATTCTACATTCTGAGTGGATCGCAGAAGAAGGCTTGTTTTTTGGCCTTTTCCCATCTCAAATGTAAAATGGCTGCCACTTATGATGTTCACATGCTCGACAATGTAAGAGAATTCTTGAGCTCTGCCCCTGACAAACAGTAGGGGATTTTCTAAGCAGAAAAATCTGTGGAAGATTCCTACTTTAGAGAATTGATGCAGATGATGCAAGTTAATCAGGTGCAACCCAGAATTAAACATTAAACAAAGCACTTGACGTTATAGCTGCGATTATGCAGTCGATGTATGCAATGGCAAGACTGGCTGTTTTCTCAGCGTTACTTAAACGTACCCCGAGGCACCTTCCCAAGCTTAAAAGGACTCCACGGAAATGTTTCAAATCATTAACATTCCCCAATGGATAAAACGGGAAAAGTGGATGCATTGTTTGAAAGGATAGGAATGTAGTTACATGGGATTTGCACACTGGGCGGGTTGTGTTTGTGCATATCTTATTGCAGAATAGCTTCTAAATTAATTTCTTAGTCTTCTGATAAAAAAGACCATTCTGCAAATAGTGTTGTGAATAGTGAAGGGAGAAAAAGTGGGGGGAAAGGGAGGAAATGAGTCAAAGAAAGAGGGAGCCTGCAAAGATAGAAAAAGCATGTTGTAGATATTAAATTATATTGACTAATATACAAAACACACAACAAACGAATTTGCCCATTGCATTGGTTTGCATTTGCTTTCATAATAGCAAACATTTTCTCATTCAATGCAGAAAACATATTGATTTCTGGTGCCAAACGCTGTCCTACACAGCCATAGGTACTGAAACTTAGGGTTCTGAGGCAATTGCAGCACCGCAACCTAAAGGTACTTTGGTAGTTCTCATTGCTGGATCTTATTTTGCATTTAAATTATGAATGCAACCTTGTAGTGAAAAAATGGTTCCTTACAATGTATAATTTAAACTAAGAAATATTTGCCATCATTTTACGAGTTGTGAGCCCTTTCTACACATCTCACCACCCCCTAAAATAATGAATAACTACTTGTAGCGCCACTAACACAGATTTACTGAAAGAAGAAAATATTTAAATCAAAAATTGTCATCACAAAGACATTATAAACTAAATTAAAGACAAGTCCCACTAGTTGTGAAGATAATTGCATCCAAAGTTAAGTGCAGATGTCCCCTAATAATATTCACAAGCCCGATTTAGGGATGGTTCAGCTTTTTAATGGAAAGCGAACCCTTCTTTTGGATATGCAATAGGTGGCAGAGTGTAGATAGATGTTCACCCCAAGTGTAAGCATTGCCTGGCCTTCAGAGCAAGACATCCAGTGGGGGCCAGTGGTGATACCAATTGTAGCGTACCACTGTGCCACACTGCTTGAAGTGACATGTTGCAGGTTTCATTGGGTTGTGAGTGGTGACGGTGGACTAAAAGATTTACAGAGGCTCTCCCAACTCCGGAGAGCTTGACATATGGCAGATGCTTGTGGTGGTCACCTCAAGGTTTGCTGCGCTCGCCCTGGGCCTGGGGTCGGCCAGGAGAGAGGATTGGCTGCCGCCCGGCACTAGTCAGACTACGCACCTTAAAAGGAGCAGCGGGAGGCAGCCAATCCATTTGTTCCTGCTCGCCTGCCTTGGACACAGCTCTCCTGCTTCTCACTTCCCCACAACCCTGGATCATGGACGACCCTTCCCTGCCACTCCCTACAGCACTGAGGCCATTGGCTCTGCCAACATCCTTTAATCATGCTCTGCCCACTGGGTGCCACACTGGCTGAGCTCTAGTTTCTCGCCAGACTCTGGAGTTTATTTAGTGCTCTCAATTTATGGTGGCAACTCTGGAGGGCTCGCGGGGCTTTGGCAGGCAGTGCAGTGAGGCCCGGTTTGGGGATAGTTTTCTTTTGGCTATTGGGTGTGTGTGTGTTTGGAGGGAGGACCTTTGAATTGTTTACCTGAAGTGATTCCCTGGGCAAATTTACTCGCAGTTCTCAGAGGGGCTTACTATTAAGGTCGGGCTAGTGCAGCGCGCATGCGCTGCTCTATGGGAGGCTTCTTGTGAGCACTCCAAACTTCTCCATGTGGGTCTGACTCCTCCCACACATTGGATTGGCCTTTGCGTGTGTCTTTCAATAACAAAAGCACGCAAATGGCCAAAGGCAGGTGCATGTCCCACATCTTCTCCAAATGTTCACCCCCACGACGTTTTGCTCTCAGGAGCGAGCAGCGGCGTGTAGGGTGGCAGCTGCATTCCTTGTTGGATCAGGTTACTAATTAAACAAAGTACACAAAATAACTAAATAGGGCGAGTGCAGGGTTTCAGAGCTGTGCATTGTAGTGCCTAGAAGACACATATGGAATTTAGATTTTATTAAATCATTGTGACATGTTGTCGTATTTGTAGAAACCTGCACTTTTGACAATATGTTCGTTTTAACCGCAATACACACAGATGAAATAAACAGCACAAATTCAGCAGCACACTGACCTACGTAAAATCGCAAATATGTTAATTGTGTCACTGAGTGGCATACTTCACTATTCTACCACGGCACACCACAAAATTCGGTCCCAATATTTTCAACGGTGTCTCTCCATTTTAAGACGCTTGTCACATTATCGCCAACATTCCTCGGGATGACATCAGTGTCAGTAGTCAATCAAGCTGCTCTGTCATCAACAATGCGACACAAAATACCCCCTATTGGCCAATCACTGGGTCCATAGTAACCCAGAGTATTGCTCATTTAAATGCAGGACGTGAAACAAACCCCCAGTTGTAGCGAGGTTGGTGTCAAATGTCGTTTTCCACATTACCAGGTCTCATCTCACCCAAACAATGAAGACACTTATGGGGTCGCTGCCATCCAGGTTAGGGGGTTGTGTTTCCCAGTGGCAAAAGGCTTCCGGCTCTCTCTAGGTTTTTACGGAAAGGACTGGCAGTACACAATAACTACAATAATCCAGGTATTAATAGACAGCTCGTCCATAAATTCACCTACATTTTAAATTAAAAATTAAAAAAACACACTAGGGTATTTTGTTACGAAAAGACACAGGAGAGTTGCTGTCAAGCTACTCCCATCTCGCCGTCAAGTGATCAGTTCTATGAGCTCTTGCATGCACAGCAACACCAGACAACTCCACTTAAAACACACAATAACCGTCAAATTAAAAAGGCATGGCCATCCAAGTTATCACTCACCTTTCAGCAGAACAGGATCACGTTTTAAAGCCGCCCCAAGAACTGGAGTATATTCCATTTTATTTTAAAGGCCTTGCGATCGGTTTCTTTTTTTCCTCTCAAAGGAATGCAAAGAAGCTTAGCTGCCAACACCAGCAGAGTTAAAACCGGGGACATGGTGGTGGGTCCGGATGAGGCAACCTGCTGTAACTCCCCACTCCAGCCCGCTACTGCAGAGCGGCTCATTTTAAAGGGGAAAGGCCAGAGAACTGCAACATCTTTAGCACAACAAAAAGAGATAGTACAGCAAGGGCAGAGATCCTGGAGAGACCTACCTGCTGCCAGGCAGTTAGTTACTGACAGCATTTACCAGCTTCAGTGAATACGCCATTTATACACCCCACAGTGCCGTCTACGACCTTTCTACCTCTGCAAGTAACATGTTCAGCCTTGTACATACAAACTGCGTTTAAAACATAGACACTTGCTGATATTTCAATAGGACGGTGCCGTTCTAAATGAGGCACTGGCTGAGTTGTTGTTTAAGATCATGTCGCCACCTCTCTAGGCTGGTTTGTTCCTGAACTCTATCAATTCCAGATGTGTGTTGTCAATATGTCTGGCACTCCTCACCGACCCTAGTAACTTCAGAATTGAGCTCGTATTAAGGACATCATTTTTGCCCCTAGAAGCATAATGTGATATAATCCCAAGATTAGTTATAGGGAAATTAGATGTACATGAAAGCCTCTGATTTCCCTTCCCTGTTATCCCAACTTTATCTGCACCGGAACTATAGTCGTCAAGTAAAGACCTCCCACATGAGGAAGATGAATTGACTATTAAGGCTTCAGAATTGACACAGTCTGTACACGGATAAGGAGGTACAACAGGAGAATTGGGCATTAAGGACTGATGGGACGGCCCAGATAAAACCACTGGTTGAGTTGGCGGTTCCGTTTTTTAATTGCAAGCCGAGGTTAAAATCTTCAAATTGCATTACAAGTGTATTTAGTCCAGTAATAGTGATAATGGAGTTTGACATGCAGTGTGTTGCTGGTAGGAATATTTGATTTTGAAGGATTTAGGTTTAGCACAATTGGAGCAGACACTGGAGCTGCATGCTGGTTGTTTGAAGGTGGCGGTACCCTGCCCGTTGCAGTATCCATTTTAATATCAATCTTTGGTGCGACCTTGCGATAGAACAGTGAATCACTAGGAGGTTGCTTATTTGCAGGCAAAAGGGTGTCAAGATGTCATCCTAAGGCCTCGTTGTCAGAAGGAGCCAACTGCACAGTACTATAAAAACCACGTCTTTATAACATACCTTAAAAAATTACCAAAATCTCTGGCTAACCGCTTACAAGATCAAAAAGGCGAGACCTATTGGCTATGCCAATGCTTGTTTGTTGGTGCGTTGTTTTTGTTTCCATCTTGGATAATTGCATTGCTTAGTGAGGCATATTCCTTTGGACTTTCGTAAAGTGCATTAACTTTCTACTTACAAAGCAATTGGCTTTGTTTGGTCGTTAGCTCTGTTGGCGCCAGGGTTGCTACTGGTCAAGATGTTAATGGCATTGTTTGGTATAACAATTAGGATAACTGCAAGGATGCCAGTTTGAGCTAAGAAGGTTGCGAAGCCCACGCATACTGAAGTAGATATGAAGGGATAGATGTTTACTTCAGGGCCCATGGGGGGGGACAACCTATGGAGCCAGTCTCTTCTGCTGAGAGGCCTAGGAGGCCAAGGGTAGCTCCACGGGCGGTATTCCCACTAGTGAAGAAGCATTGGCGGCGACAGGGGGTGAGTAGAAAGGGGCTCAAGGTGCGCCTGTTATCTCTGAGGTTGTGCCGGGGGCAGTATAGGTGGTGTTGAAGTTCAGGGAAGCTCACCGCAATGATAGTGCCAGCGGCAACCAACAGCATTGTTCAGAATGGCAATAGTTGCATGGTGATTGGGGTCACACCAGCAGGTGGCATGGGACAGCCAGTCTTGGTTGCAAACTTAGCTAGTGTTTTGCCTTGGCTATCGAAGATAGGGATGTTGTCTGCACCTCTAAGGGGATTGCAGTGGAGTGTGGATAGCGCAGGGGGGCAAGGTATGCAACTGAAGGTGGGGGTTATAGGTGCGCCTGTAGCATTGGCTCTTAGGTCTCTATTGGCCATTCAGGTAGCACAGGGGTCAGTAGTTGCAGGTACTTCACCCACAGGCAGGGTGGAGCAAGCAGTACCAGCAGCGGTCAGGCCTTGCCCTTTTGCAAAGAGTCAACGGCAGCAGGTACGTTGGCACCAGTGCTGATCATTGGTTTGTGGGATGTGCGTTCTGAGCACAATCATTTGGGCAGGCACATGCCAGCTGAGGTGAAGGAGAAGATTTGGAAAAGTAATTATGTGGATATATCCAAGTTAATTGCAGAGAGGCCCAAGCGGTAGGAGAACAAAGGGTCAAGTAGTACTCCCGTTCTAGGGATTATGGACAGAGGGTTGAGGAGACATTGCTGAATTGGGTCAAGGGCTTCACAATTTTCTAGGCAATCATGACTGAGCCATTCCTGACCCTAGGGGCACAATTAGCATGCTATCAGAATAGGAAAGTGTGCGCGCATGATGTTATGTTATGTTATACTGGTTTTTGTATAGCGCACGGCTACTCAGAGAGTGTCCCGGCGCTTTGGTTTGCACACCTATCTCATAACATAACAAGAAAAAGAGAGATAAAGACAGAGGATCCAGAGAAAAAGAAAAATCCAAGTAAGCAGCTAAGAAGTAAAAAGCCAAGTTTTGAGCCCCTTCCTAAAGGCCAGTAAGTTTGAAGTGCTGCGTAAGGCCACTGGCAACGTATTCCATAGCTGGGGGGCCAGCAATCTAAAAGAACGGCCTCCAATACGTGCCCTTTTGACACGAGGAACTGTGGCGAGGAACAACGATCCTGACCTCAAGGGCCTGGCTGGATGGTAAAAAGCCAGCCTTTTTTGAAGGTATTTCGCTCCGGAGGCATGCAGAGCTTTATGTGCCAAAGTCAAGGCCTTGAAAATTGTCCGCTTCCGGACGGGAAGCCAGTGCAGTGCCTGCAGGAGGCCCGAGGCTCTGGCACGGCGAGATAGTCCAAAGATTGCCCGTGCTGCCGAGTTCTGGACCACCTGCAGCCGTTGAAGCAGATATTCTGGCAGGCCGAGATAAAGAATGTTTGAATAATCAATTTGCGAGCCAATTATCGCCTGCACTGTAATCTTCCTGTGCTCCTCCGATAGTAAAGGGAGAAACTTGCGCAACATCCGGAGCAGGCCAAAACAAGTGCCAGTAAGGCCGATTATCTGAGAGCGCAGTGTAAGGCAGTTGTCAATCTTAATCCCTAGGTTTTTAGCCACCTGGGACGAACTTGCTGGTGGGAACATGTTCTCTGGCCACCACACCTTCCAGTCCGGATCTGAACTGCACCCAAAGAAGAGGACCTCGGATTTATCCGAGTTGCACTTGAGGCTGTTATGTTGGAACCACTGAAACACAGCCTCAAGGCAACCCCGGATCCTCTCTCCGTCAAAGTCCGCACCACTCTCACAGGTGAAGAGGAGCTGGGTGTCATCAGCGTAGGAAACGATCTGAGCCCCGAAGGACTCCGCCAGAGCCGCCAGAGGGGTCATGAAGATGTTAAATAGAGTCGGGCTCAATACTGAGCCCTGAGGGACCCCGACACCCAGTGGCGACATCTCGGCGGAGCAAGCAGAGGCCCAGACCGTTTGTCGACGGCCCGCCAGGAACGAACGAAACCAGTTAAGCACCGTCCCCCTAAGACCGATCTCAGAAAGTCTTGCTAGGAGACCCTCGTGGGGGACGGTGTCGAAGGCCGCCGACAGATCTAACATCACCAGCATCGCCCTGCCACCTGAATCCAGCACCTCCTTGATCGCCTCCGAAACTTCCAGGAGTGCTGTTTCGGTGCTAAGATTGGAGCGGAATCCAGATTGAGTGGGGTGCAGTAGATCATGGGACTCCAGATAATCGGCGAGCACCTTATGCACATGTTTTTCAATGATCTTTGCGAAAGCGGGCAAAAGCGAAATAGGCCTGTAATTCGCCAACACCTCCGCGTCCAAACCGGGCTTTTTAAGCAGGGGAATGATCATCGCCTGCTTCCATGGCTGAGGAATCACACCCTGTACAAGAGAACAGTTCAGCAGGGGGTTCACATATGGGTTGATGGCTGCTGCCATTTTCGCCATAAACTTGGCGGGGCAGGCATCCAGAGGAGAACCTGATTTTAGACAGGCCATCAGATCCAACGAAGAGGCCATAGAGAGAGGAGGAAAGACTGCCAGAGCCGGATCTGCACTGGGCAGAATGGCCGAGGCATCCTCCACCTGGCAGGGCACCTCATGCTCCTGCACAGGGAAGGAGTCCTGGATCAGTCGGATCTTAGAAGTAAAAAAGTCAGCGATCGCGCTGACCCAAGGCTCAAGGGGGGGAGTCTGATTCGACGCAGCGCGTGAAGTCGTAAACTCCCGCACGATGGTGAAAAGCTCCTTACAAGAATGAGTATGGAGGCACCGCTTGGAGGGAGCATGACGATTAATTTAGGAGGATTAAGGCCACTAGACCCATGCTGGCATGAGACCAGATTGGTGTGAACATTTGGCCACGCTTCACGATGCCGCAAAAGCCTGAGGCTGCTCCAAGGCAGCCCTTTCAGGTGGTCTCAGGACTCAGAGTCCAGGTGTTTTAAAAAGGCAAAGGATAGGGGTCACAAAAAGCAGGAATGAACATCTACAACTGGTTAAGGCCACCTCCCAGGTTAACTGGCAAACAATGGTGACAAGGTTCAATGTCATTATATGAGAGTTTTAAGAACGGTTTCAGAATCCCGACTGATAGCTGTTTGGGCATAAAATACTTAAAAAATCAGCAGTCTCTGTGGGCTAATCCTAGCCATGTCCAGAAAGAAGATTTGAAGGAGATGAATCTAGGGAGGGTAGCAGGTCCATTCGATTCCAGTCGGCTTGAGAATGTTGTGTGTTCCCCTTATGGATGATCCCAAAGAAAGATCCACAGGAGTACCGCTTGATACATAACTTGTCAGTGCCTAGAGGTCAGACATCAATGAAGCTATTGATGGGACACTATGCTCAGTCAGGTACGCCTCACTAATACAGTGCTCCAGAAGCTGGGACCTGGGACATTGTTAGCAAATGTGGATATAGAATCTGCCTTTAGGCTGCTACCAGTGCACCCCAATGACTTTCATTTACTAGGTTTCCAATTTTAGGGCGCTTTTTATTTTTGACAAATGTATGTCCATGGGCTGTTCAGTCTCCTGTGTTTACTTTAAGAGGTTTAGCACTTTCTTAGAGTCTGTATTCTGGCAGAGATCCGGGCAACAGTGGGCACTGCATTATTTGGATGATTTCCTGTTTCTGAGTTCTCCAGACATGGCGGAATGTAATAATCTTTCCAGGAATTGATGGGAATGTTTTGAGTACTGCAAAACACACAAGATGATGGACGGAATGTTGCACATTGGCAAAACATTCACCCCCAGTCGCAGATCTGGGTTTAATCCATCATTATTTTGCTCACCACAATACAGCATCCTAGGACTGGTTTCTAGCTATCACTGGAGTCGAGCTATCCTGGCTGATGACGGCTTATAGCCAGAAACCGGTCCTAGGATGCTTGATTACCGTCCATTGAAGACATGGCTTGGCAGTTCGGGCTGGAATGTTCCTATGAGGCACAGGGTCAAGACTGATATGCATATGGCCATGTCTGAACTGGGGTGGCGTGGTGAGCAAAATAATGATGGATTAAACTCAGATCTGTGACTGGAGGTGAATGTTTTGCCAATGTGCAACATTCTGTCCATCATCTAGTGTGTTTTGCTGTTCACCCTATGTGGGAAGGGTATGACCAGACGTGGGTCCCATGTTCACTACGCCACTGGAGTCAAGCTATCCTGGCTGATGATGGCTGATTGCCAGAAACCGGTCCTAGGATGCTTGATTCCGGTCAGGGAAGACATGGCTTGGCATTTCGGGCTGGACTGTTCCCATGAGGCATAGGGTCAAGACTGATTTGCAAATGGCCATGTCTGAATTGGGGTGGCGTGGTGAGCAAAATAACAATGGATTAAACCCAGATCTGTGACTGGGGGTGACATTTTTTGCCAATGTGCAACATTTCGTCCATCATCTTGTGTGTTTTGATGTTTTGAGTACCACCAGCCCAGGTAAAGGCCTGTGGGACGGCTACAACAAATGAATTCCTGGGGATAGAGTTGGATTCCAAGGAAGGCGTATCCAAGCTTTTCCCAGGAGAAAGTAAAGGCGTTCACAAGAGCATTAGAGTAATGTGTGGCTGCCAAGAAAGTGACATTACATCAGTTGCAGGTGGTGGTGGGGCAGTTGAATTTTATTCCTCGTATCATACTCATAGGCCACCCATTTTCCAAGTCACTCGCGTAGACCATGTCTGGCCTGAGGTTGGGCACCATCATACTAGGTTGTCAAGTGAAGTCAGGCAGGATATGAGAATCTGGCAGGCTTTCAATGGGCAGTGGTACGGGCACGCCCGCTAAGATCAATAGGGGGTTAGGTTTGTTTACAGATTCTGCAGTCAGTGTTAGCATTGGTGCCATTTTGGGTGCATCTTTGTGTGCTCAACAGTGGCCAGGAGACTGGGTGGAGCCGGTTGGTAGCAAACATTGGTTTCTTGGAGCTCATTCCCATCTTGGTGGCCCACATAATACGGCCAGCGTAGTTCCGCAATCAATCAGTGGTATTCTTGTCAGATAACAAGACTGTTGTGAAATGCATTAATCAGCAAGTGGCCAAGTGTAAGATGTTCTTAACACAGTTGAAGGAAATCATACGGCTGTGTTTGAGGCTGAATGTCAACTTTCAATCCGAACATGTGCCTGCAGTATTGAACAATGCAGCAGATGCTTTGTTTCATTTTAAGATGCAGAACTTCAGATACTACCACCCAGAAGCAGTGGAGTTCCCTTCACTTGTCCCAGATCAACTATGGTGGCTTGGTGCCCAAGCCTACCAGACCTCGTGACTCCCAGCTTAGTGCCTGGGACAAAGCGTGACTATGAGGGGCATATTACCCATACTACAGGTTTTAGGAAAGCAAGGGGTTGATGAATGGTTTTCATCCAAGTCTCTAATCTCATTTCTTGAGAACCTGAGAGGGGAAGGGTGACCTGTGTCCTACACTAAGCGGCACATTGCTGCAATTTACTCCTTTGCAAAGATGCTAGGGTACACAGATGGGACATAGTTCCCGCCCCCGCCCCCAGCAGTACCCACAAATCAAGACTGGACGACCAGAGCTGTGGGTAAAAGAGGCCATGTTTATTATAAAACATCACATATAAACCTGACAATATATCATCAATAAGATTCAAATGTCATACAATATAGATTTATCAACTTTGATCACTGAACGATATTTTCATTTATGTTGATCATAACTTCATAATTTATCAGTAGAAATGACAGAACTTAATTTATCGACAAAGAATGTTCTCTATCGCTCCAGCACTAAAGGGCCTTCTGGCTTGCTCTCCCCCAATTGAGAACCACGCAAGGTGCAACCCACCTGCATTCTTGAGAGTTGAGCCCCTGCCATCTGGTCCTTGTCCGCCACCTGAGGGGCCTACCCCTTCACCAACAGGCTGCCCATCGGGGCTCATAGGGAATAACCAGGGGCTGATGCCCCATGCCCTAGATTGTAAACTGGAGTACTTGCCCCCAGCCAGTGTCTCCATTCTCTCTGGGGTGAACTTACAGTATCTCCCCCTCAGTGCTGGCCTAGTGAGTATGCAGGCGGACTCCCCTTAACAATTTAAGGCAATGTATATGGCCTCATTACCGCCACTCTTCATTCCACTTCCAACACCTTCCCAAGCTCTACCTCTAGGGATGGGTGGGTGGGAGATTCACGCAGTCCATAGCACACGGGGCCAGCGCAGTAAGGAAGAGAGGGCGAGGGTCAGTGCAATGTTCCCTATATAGGCCCCCTGCTCTCTCCTCCCCCTCATTACCGGCCCCAGCAGGAAGTGATGTTGGTGATACCCCAGAAGTACTTCTCGCCATTCGCGGCGACCAATCCTTCTGTCAGGAGCGACGAGGGCGTTGCCAGGGTTCTCGGGCCTGTATCCTAATGGCACACTGCCTTATAGTACACGCTTTCCCATAGGACCTGGACCCCCAGCAGGACCCACAAATCAAGACTGGACGTCCAGAGCAGTGGGTTTAAGAGGCCATGTTTATTATAAAACATCCAATATAAACATGACAATATATCATCAATAAGATTCAAATTGTGTACAACATAGATTTATCAACTTTGATCACTGAACAATATTTTCATTTATGTTGATCATAACTTCATAATGTATCAGTAGAAATGACTGAACTTAATTTATCGACAAAGAATGTTCTCTATCACTCCAGCACCAAGGGGCCTTCTGGCTTGCGCTCCCCCAGCTGAGAACTACGCAAGGCGCAACCCACCTGCGTCCTAGAGCGGTGAGCCCCTGCCATCTGGTCCTTGTCCCCCACCTGAGGGGCCCACCCCTCCACCACCAGGCTGCCCATCGGGGCTCATAGGGAATAACCAGGGACTGATGCCCCATGCCCTAGATTGTAAACTGAAGCCCTTGTCCCCAGCCGGTGTCTCCATTCTCCCTGGGGTGAGCTTACCGTATCTCCCCCTCAGTGCTGGCCTAAAGAGTATGCATGCGGACTCCCCTTAACAATGTAAGGCAATTTATGTGGCCATATTACCGCCACAAGGGCAACCAGGGCCAACCGCCCTTCGCCCTCCCCACCTCCAGATCACTCCAGAACCACCAAGTTCCAATGATCCACAGGCTCAGAGCCATGTCCTAATTCAAATGCCCGGATCTATCAGTCTGGGTCCCAGGTAGACATGTGCCCACCATTGAAGTGAACCATACGATTCCCATGCCCAATTTGTGGGCGCATTACCAGGCAGGCCCCTGCCCCGGGCACCGCTAGGCCATTCCGGCCTTCCAGCCTTCCAGGCACCTGGCCGAAACATTGAAGGGGGCATCTGACATTAGTCCTTGCCCCCAATTTTGCCCTGGGATTATGAGACCACGCTATCTTGGAAACGGTCTATCCCAATTTGGGCAAACCCAGACAGCGCTTCCCTCGCGGCCCGGTGACCCAGACCATACCTATCATTACTTCTTAAATGTAGGATAAACACACTCAGGGAACTGTAGTTCCCTATGGCACATGACGCCTGCCACCAGGTGTTAATGTGTGGGATCTGAAGGCCACCAATGTCACTGACCCGAGCGAGGCATTCCCACAGCCCACAGCGTCAACTCACGCTGCTGCTGCCAATGAGCTATACGGACCCAAAGCACGGGCAAGTGACGCAGCACATAGGTGCCACCTTGGCAAACATAATACCTCCATCCTGCCCAGTGAACTATCTGGCTTGCTGCGCATGGCGCAGCTCTAATTCTGATTAGAGTGACTATCTACCTAGATCCACTGGCTGCGGTAGTAGACCAAAATGTGCTATACACAAACTATGCACGAGTCTGCACCTGATGACGGATGGGCATGCATGCCCCCATGAGTTCCCTTCCTAGTAGGCTCAGGTTAAAACCTCCCCTAGGGAGTAGGGAGTGAGCCTGTCTGCACACAAACCCAGTGTCCAGGAAATCTTGACCCCCTGCTGCCCAGAGTCATGGTGGCCCTACAAGTTTGCTTCCCCCGAGGGCACCCTAAGAAGACCCTGCACCTGTTGTAGGAAATAAGGTACTTCCGTCGGAGGACTGCCTCCAAGTGGAGGTCACCCAACATGTATCTTGCTAAGATCGTACTCCTCAAGATGGAATTGCCCTCATTCTGAGTGCCCTAAGCTTGGCAAAGAAAGTGGCCACATTCCGTTGGGCTCTCGCGTATGATACCAGCCCGCTGTGTGATCCCCATATTTGCACGCCGGCCCAATTGTACCTCCAATGGCACCCACTGACACGCAAAGGCCCTAGAAGGCCAAAGCACTGTCGGTCATGACTTCTGAGCGCGCTCATAGAGCGAGGCCCCTACCGACTGTGAGAGGGCCGGACTCCTATCCACTGAAGAGATGTTGACAACCTAGCCATCTGAGCCGCTGCTTGTGTGGAGGCCTGATGGCCCCTGAATTCCCGCTAATCTATCTTATTGGCTAAACAAGAGACTCAAAGTAAACAAATGATGGACTACTTAAAAGTGCATCGCGTGCACTGTTAAATTAAAAGGAGGATTTCTGGCCAGGCCATGGTAAACTACTTCAATCCATAAATCCCCAACATGCTTGATCCTGTAGTAAGCTGGGTTAAGCCCTGAAAATACTGAACACAGAAGAGGTGTGGCTAATCACAACAGGATTAACTGATGCCTAGATGAGTGGCATCGCAGGACACTCTATCCCCCCCCCGACTATCCAACAAAATGTACACGACCGACTGGCATTCTGAAGGTGGCAGTAAAGGAATCCTGTAACCTGGACAAGGTGCCTAGTAAGCACCATTTTTTAAGCAAGTATTCTACCTGTCTGTATGCTGCCAACACTGGAATACATGGCGGACCTTGTGATAAGGGCACCTCTGAATTATGAAAAAAAGGGACAAACAACGTTCCATGCCAGCAAGCATACCTGCATAAATTATGCAGCGCCACCCCTAGTCCATGAACGCTCTCCCTGGAAGGAGTAGTGCAGCAGAGGGGCAGGGAACCTCAGGATGAACATGGGCAGTGAATTGTAAGCTCCCTGAAGGGTACATCTAGGACATTATCCCCCATTCAACACTCCCCACGCTGTGTTCACTGTCTCCTCAGTTCTCCCCCGCACGAAGTTCCTGAAGCCCTTACTTCTGAGGCATACTCATCTCTTGCTGCAACCTTATGAGCCCCCACTGCCCTTTCCTCCCCCTCGTGTTATAGATGCCATCCCCATGAATTTTGCGAATCTCGCGTTCGCGAATTTTGCGGATTTGCGAACTCGCAATCCGCAAAATCCGCGAATTCTAGCGAATTTGCGGATTTTTTTTTTTTTGTGTTCGCAAGGATTTCTGCCAGTTCGCGAGGGTTTCGTACCAGTTCGCAATTGCGAACTTACATTTCGGCACGCAACGGTCGCGATTACGTTGTTTCTACGTCTGGTTCATCATCACAGGTTCCCAGCACCCTCTGTTTCACCACTGCAACCCTCTGTTACATCAATGCCACCCTCTGGTTCATCATCACTGTAGATTATGGGGGGGAAAAGCAAGCACACCAGCCCTGCTTCAACTGACATGAATTAATTTGGGATTAGTTTATTAATGTGTCACTGTTTTAAAATTCCAGTCTGGCACCTGCTTCCTTATCTGTAATTTGCTTTCTGTTACAGTGCATTTTTTTTCCCAGGACCTTTGTGGCCTACTTGTAGCTATTCTATGAGCCTGCTGTGAGGGTCAGAGCAGGGTCATACAATTTTTGCAACTAGCAACTGAATTCTGGAGGGGCCCCAGTCAGGAAGCACTACAGGGAATTGTTACTAATGATGAGTTTGAACTCTTGCCCCTGCCGAGTGCTTTCAGTTTTGAAAAACTCGTTTTTTTGCAATTTCGCGGGATTCGCAGGGCGCGAACACGCGCGAGATCGGATTCGGAAGCCGCAAATTTGTGCGAATATGCAATTTGTTTTTTTGCGGCGTGTTCGTTGGCAAGGTTTTGTGCGTTTTTGCGAGCCGCTCGTAGCGCAAGGCGCGAAGTTACCCTTGCGGTCGTTCAAGGGCGCGGCCATCTTGTTTGCCTGACGTATTTCCGTTTCCGGGCGCGAAGTGTAATCTCGCAAAGTCTGCGGCTTGCCAGTACAGTTTCGCGCATGTTCGCAAGGAAAATCTCGCGCGAACTTACCCGCGCGGTCGTGAACGGGCGCGGCCATCTTGTTTCTCATTCAGTGCTATGGTTCTGGGCATGGTCTTTGTATCCTCTGTCAATCTCTGCCATCCTTTGCTTGTTTGAACTTTTTTTATCTATTTTACTTATTATCTATCCCTCTATTTTTCTAGCCCTATATTTTTGTGTTTACTGCTACTTTTGGTTAATTTTAAACTACTTTTTTAAACTCTTTTCTTTTATTCTCTTCCCTCTTCTATTTTCTTTGTTCCTTTCCGCCCAGACCATGGTGAAGGGAGCCGGGAAGCATCCCGAGAAGGGGAAGGGTCCCGCACCCCGTGTCCGGCTCCCGTGCGGGCGTTTGAGGGGGGAGGAGGTCGTACCCAGGGAGATCTTTACCCCGGAGGAGGTGGGCCAACTCATTTTTTATGTTCAGCGCCGCCTCCCCAGGACCATCTTGGGAGGCGGCAAGATCAGTGCCGGGTACGGGGTCCGGGAGCGCCGGAAGCGGTGGGAGAAGGTGTGCCAGGCCATTTACCACCACTCTCGGGTCTGGCGCACCTACAACCAGGCCACCCACCGCTGGACGGATGTCCTGACCCGTGAGCGAGATCTGCTCGACCTCCTTGGCCTTGAGATCCCCGGGCTTGGTGAGTAGTAGTAGCTATTTCTTTACTACTATGTTTTCTCCTGCTGTGTTATTATATTGCAAATGTTTGTTTTTTACCAAGAGCAATAATGCTGCTCATTACATTGTAGGTAAATTATATTTCAAAATCTTCTGTGCATTTCAGGTACACTGCTCTCCTTCTTCTCAGTAGTGTTGCTACTATGCTTATTTGTTTTAGATTTTGTGTTCATTTCATTGGCCTGTGAAATTATGTATGAGTGTAGTTTAAAGAACTGCGTAATGCTACACACTAAGGTTCTGATTTTTAATTACCGGCGCATCCCTGCAAAGTAGCAGGGATGCGCCAGTAATTGTGCGTCACGCCACCATCACCCATGGTGCGCCGTATTTACAATGCGGCGCACCATGGGCCCAAAACGTCACCAAAGCGTTACGCATCTGTGCCGCAAAGGCGGCGCATTGCTGGAGTTGCGTCGCAACGATGGTGCAGCTCCATCAATGCTCTGGGGTGCCCTATCTCCCCAATGCTGCGTCAAGCCGTACGTCTGCTTCAAGCAGGCGCAGGGTTTGAGTCACGCATCATTGTCCTCAAAGTGACTGATTGAAATCTTGTAGATTTACCTCAGCCACTTTTAGGATGCGTTCCTGCGCAGGAACGCCCTCCCTTGCGCCGGAACACCCCTATTGGCGCAGGGCTTTACAACGTGATGCATCTCCCATATGCGTCACGTTGTTAATATACGCCGCACCATTGCGCCTCTTTTGTGCTGTCGCTGCGTCACAAAAGTCATGCAACAATGGAGCAAAAGAGCTGCAAGGGGCTTCTAAATCAGCCCCTACAGACTCAAGTCCAGTCCTTCCTTTGTACACATGGCGATAAGAAGAAATAGTGGTGGTGGATTAATAGTTTGAGTATTTTAATGACTGGTTAATGTAGTAGGAAACTTTAGTGTTGTCACTGATCTTCAATCACGATGGACTTTGGCTGTCACTTTGCGTGCTGCGGACTGCTGCCTGCCAATCCTAGGCAAACCTTTTTAGTACTTTGTTTAGTGAGTTACATAGGGTAGTTTCCAATTCGACGGTCCGCAAATCAAGCAATACTAAAGTAATAACGTAGTCGACCACATGAGATTGGTCAATAATATATCCCGTGGAGTCGTTCCCTATTTGCTATTTCGCAAAAATATTTTGTTAGTTCTTTTGAAATGTTTGATTTGGTTGAGAAATATCATCCATGTTTTCTGTTTTTCTTTCTTTCATGTTGTACATCAGCTTCCCCCGGGGGCAAGAGGAGGACACAGGAGGAGGAGGAGGAGGGTGCTGTTGACGATGCAGGCCAGGACCGGGCAGGCGAGGGCTCCTTTGCTGGCCCCAGTAAGTTTTAATTTTAATATAGAGTACTTATTTTTTCCTAGCGTTCCTCATTTGATTTTTTCTAAATCGTCTTTGATCTTCTTGTAGACAGGATCTAAATTCTTATCCTGCCTCGACTATGACTCCGTGTGGTATTACTAGATTATTATTATTAGTCTGTCTGTGTAGCTAACTAAGATTGCACATTTGGCATTTCCATTGGACTCCCATTCTAGTCAGCAATAGCTCTATGCACTGAGTGCAGTCCTCTGGGATTGTCAATAATGTCTTTTCAAGTATTCTAAATGTTTATGCTTTGACCATTGCCAACAATAAAAAGGTGAATGACCACCAAGAAAGAATAAGATACTACTTTACTTTTGGTTTGGATAGGAGGACAATCCATTCTACTACTGTTGCAGGGACAAATCTGCACAAACAGAACTATGGACACTAAATAATGCATTGCTTAGCTTATCAATTATAATAGGTGCTGTTAGACTTTCCACATACCTCAGTGATAACAGACTTTGTAGTTGAAATCCCAATCTCCTTACTGACTAGATAGTGTGGCAGAGTCATTTAGCTCCCAAAGTCACCGATGGCAGAGGCACGGACTCATGCTTGCAAAAATTCCAAAACCTTTAGCTCATCCACTCTAGTCTGGAGGACCAAAAACCACAGAGTCTATTTAAGTTTAAAAGCTTTATTAAAAGTAAACACATTTATTAAAATCAAGTTTGTCATAAAAGTGAACGTGTAACTGTAAATGGAAAAGTGCTTAGTGCTGACGAATAATTGGACACATTTCTTGTGGTCGAACCGAGCTCTCACCTGGTTTGAACTTGATCCTGCTCGTGTTCTTAGAAGTCAAGCTTCTGTCTGTTAGGAGAAAAAGTGTTGCGTGTTAAAAAGTAAAAAGCAAACATTCATCAGTTGTGCCAAAAAGTGCAGCAAGACAACAGCCTTCCCTGGAAAAAGGGACATTTTTACTTTAGAGTACACAGTCATAAATTATTAAATTGTATACTGTTTTTTTCACATTTCTTTCTTCCTCCTAGACCAAATATTATATAGTAGTGAGTGGTGTATTCTAACATTATTAAATGTACTTTGTAGGTGGAACATCTGGAGACGGGGCCAGCGCGGAGGTGATGGTGGCATTGGACGAGGAGGACAACTCTGGGGAGGAGGCAGTGCAAGTGCCGGACAAGGACATGCCTGTGAGGGTTCACACGGTGGTGGCGGGCAGAGGTAAGCTATACATTCCTTAGTCATTGAGATTGAAGACTGCAGAGTGTGCTTTCTGCACAGGTGTATTATAAATAAACCAGGTAGTAGCCTCCTCTAAATGTACTTCGACTTAGCTGTGAAGTTTTTGGCGAGAAGAATCCCAATCAGATCTAAGGTGAACTTGATGGATGGGATGAACGAAAAGCGAAAGAAGGGTGTAAGTAAGTGTGGAAGGACGAGAAATGTAATGATGAGTGGCAAAGAAGAATGATATGTGTTTGCTTGGTCCCCGAGGTGGCTGGGAAGGAAAGAATATGGTATGGTGCATGGCTGGGTGAATGATGAAGCAAGGATGGGTGGAAGGAGAACAGCCTGGGTGGGTGAGACAGAAACTGTATGTGTGCATATACTTTGAATGGATGGATGTCTGGATCATTCATGGTACTATCTGACTCTTAGATAGCATATGTGTATCTAGAGAGAGTAGACGGTCACTGGATGAACTAAGTGTTACTTTGAAGAGCATGTAACACCGCACCCGCACGTCCGTTCCAGTGTAGGAAAGGCAAGGAAAAGAAGTTGTAACGTTGTCCAAATACTACCATGAATAGTAGCAGTAGTTTGTATTGCAACTGCAAGCACAGCATATATGCGGTTATTACGGTGGACACTCCCTACCTCTCTTAATAACTTTAGTTTAGTAGTAGTACGTCATTCATGTGTGGGGGTATCACTGTTCACTCAATAATAAGCAAAGCACCTAAAGTCATCCCATATGTCATCAAATACATCCCATGTGAAGTGATAGATAATCAGATAATTTAGCTTCTTCATTTTCCTTTTCTAATACTCATTTGCACTGTAGGGTGAAAGCTAAATTAATTAAGCAGTAGTCCTTTTAACAGAGTATTCTCAGTGCCACCCGTAATAGAAAAGTAAGAGCTTCACCACCTGCATGTACTGGACCGGTACAGTAACGCAAGTCTGTCTCACTCACCATGGTGTGCGTCTGTTTTTCTCGGGTGCAAGTTCACTGCGCTGGCATTATGCCGGCTTGCATAAGATAACGTACCAATTTTCCTAAACAAGAGAGAAGAAGAAGAATAAGAGTGGTGTACTGTCATAGTCGACTGTAATGGAAGTCCATAGTGCTCGTAGAATTTGTTCCTTAAACTCCCACTAATGTTAGAGCAAGGATGAAGAAGTCGGAGGTTACATAGATACTGTCCTCAATAGTTATGTACTGTGCTTTCAATTTGCTACTTGTACTGTGACAACTTTCTGCTCAATCATTTTGTGTTAATCTTAAGGAGCATTGGTTACAGACTATGTCTTTCTTTCTTCATGTAGTTGCTCCTTCCAAATCCAAGACACCATCAAGGAGGAAGGAGCTGGCTCCAATGGCCCGGCAACGGAGGCTGGATGCCACTGTCGCTGAATATCGGCGGCTGGTGGCCCTGGAGGAGGAGGAGACGCAGTCTGGTACAACAACAACGTCCACTGGGACAGCTGCATCCTCCTCCGTGCGGGCTGCCAGCCAGCGCAGTGCTCCAGCGGTACGGAGCCGGGCTACCAAAGCCAAACGCCACCGCCGAGCAGCAAAGAAAGCAGCTGCCCCTCACAGGATTTGCAAGGCACACCGGCGCCGCTTATCCCTCAGACCAGGGGTACTCATAGTACGGCCCGCGGGCCGGTGGCGGCCCGGCAAGCCTTCCTTGGCGGCCCGCCGGACCTTGCAGACATGTACCAATTAAAAAAAAAAAATTCAAGAGTTTTAGTAAATACCGGCGGTTGATGCAGCCTGACTCGGAGAGGCTCTGCTCTAGGGGGGCTGGGAAATTCCAGCCATAGAGTGGAGCTGCAGGGGCCTCAGAAGAGGTGAAACAGAACAAAGCCTCATTAACGATTTAATGGTCTTTTAAAGACCTGTGAAGTGCTCCGGCTGTGTGCGCGCCAAGCAAGCTGACTCATCCCGGGCTGCCACAGAGGAGGGAGGTGGGGGGGGGGATTGTTGGACAATTACAGTGATCAGGACAAACCCCGTGACTGATTGAACCGAGCCGAGCATGAACTTGGAGATCACTCTGCGCAGCCTCGAGTAGCATTTGTTTTATCGACACTGAAGGGATGAAAGTCTGAATCAGCCCAGCCTTATTTGGAATCTCTGCCCTCTGGATTACACCTGATCTCTGCTGCAGTGGTCCAGCCAGCTCTCGTGCACCCTCTACATTAGGGAGTCACTAATAATGTGCTGCAGATTTTGGGAAGGCTGGGGAAGGTGGTTCGATGTGTGCAGCAAATAGCTCTTGCTTTTCGTGATATTTCTAATAGAATTAATACACCTTGCCTAGACAGAGATAGGGAGACAGAGATTAAGAGAGAGGGTGAGGGAGGGAGAGACAGAGGAAGGGAGTGTGAGGGGAGGGAAGGAGTGTGAGGGGAGGGAGGAAGAGAGTCCGGGGAGGGAGAGGGAGGGAGAGAGAGTCAGGTGAGGGCGATGGAGAGGGTGAGTCAGGGGAAGGCGAGGGAGGGAAAGAGAGTCTGGGAGGGAGAGAGAGGAAGAGACAGGGGAGGGGAGGGAGGCAGAGGCATAAGGAGGGAGGGAGACAAAGGGAGGGAGGGAGGGAGAAAGAGGGTGAGAGGGAGAGAGAGAGGAAGACAGGGAGAGAGAGGGAGGGAGACCGTTAGAGAAAGGGAGGGAGACAGTTAGAGAAAGGGAGAGAAAGGGAGACGGAGAGAGGGAGGGAGACAAAGAAATGGAGGGAGACCAAGAGAGGGAGGGATACAGAGAGAGGGAGGGAGACAGAGAGAGGGAGGGAGATGGAGGGAGGGAGGGAGGGAGGAAGTGGGAGGGAGTGAGGGAGACGCAGAGAGAGGGAGAGAAAAAGAGAGGGAGGGAGAAAAAGAGAGGGATGGAGAGAAAGAGAGGGATGGAGACAGAGAGGGGAGGTAGGGAAAGAGAGAGGGAGGAAGACAGAGAGAGGGAGGGAGGGAGACAGAGATAGGGAGGGAGGGAGACAGAGAGAGGGAGGGAGACAGGGAGGGAGGGAGACAGAGAGGGAGGAAGACAGAGGGAAGGAGACAGAGAGAAGGAGGGAGACAGAGAGAGGGAGGGAGACAGAGAGGGATGGAGGGAGACAGCGAGAGTGAGGGAGACAGAGAGAGTGAGGGAGACAGAGAGTGTGAGGGAGACAGAGAGAGGGAGACAGAGAGAGTGAGGGAGACAGAGGGAGTGAGGGAGACGAGAGAGGGAGGGACGGAGAGAGAGAGTGAGAGGGAGGTAGAGAAATAGAGAGAGGGAGGGACGAAGAGAAAGAGAGAGAGGGAGGGAGACAGAGAGAGAGATATGTGTGTATGCTCGGTCTGGTGGCTCAGTGGACAAAGACATCCGCTGCCAGGGCCTGTGTTCAACCTCATGGTCACAGGTTTTTTTTGTCTCTAGCCCCGCCCCCTCTCTCACTGACCACGCCCCCACCGGTGTGGCCCTCGGCCACAAACTACACTGTAAATTTGGCCCCTTAGAGAAAGTTTGTGAGTACCCATGCCTCAGACTGTCCTACCTGGAGCAGGAGGTCCATAACTATAAGAACTCGGTATAGGGCCTCCGCTTTGAACTTGCCACCCTCCGCAAGGAGCATGATGCCCTGGCTGCTAAAACCAACAGCACCCTGCCATAGTGTCCCTTGCCCCTTTTTTAGAGACTTTTGGGGGGTGGGAATTGGGAGTTGGGTTTTTTGGGGACTTTTGAAGGACAATCGTTGGGGTTAGGGAGGGTCTTGCGGGAGATTATTTTGTTAGGGTTATAAAAATATACTTTTTGAAACTTTATCTGACCATACCTGTTTTTTACTGTTTTTGAGTCTGGTGGGTGGGGGTTTAACAGTAAGTTTGTTTTCCTGAATAGTCCTAGGACTTTAGTAGTACTACCGTCAATCCAATCTCTCGTCTCTCCTTATACTCCATTATACTACCTCCAACCAAACGCCTATCTTACCTGTAATTTCTGTTTGCAAGTAGGGCTAGGCCCAGGGCTGGCTCCACGGGAAACAGCGAATAAGGTTGGCAATCCTGGGCGGATAAAATTTCCTCATAGCGGTGGTACTAGTGGTGTGACACAGTGGCAGTTGCATGCCTATGAAAAAAAAGAAAATGAAATCTGGTTTGTCCTCCTGAGCAATACAACGGTACAATAGAGAATATAGCAGGTGACAGAAGTACACTAGAACAGTGCCACATTGTAGCCTAACAAATGGTAAAGTATAACTAATTCGGTTGATGTTCTTTGACATTAGCCATGGGTCTTTGTCAAGCAGAGTAAGAATATATCCTCGGATTTCTTCACCAGCCTGTTGCTATCACCTTATCCTCCCCAGCAAGTGTGTGGATTTATTGCTGTAATTTAGTCACACATCAATCAAAACCACACAGCCCGGGGGAAGAGGGTTAGGGTTTGAAAAATGGATGGGTACGGGGGTTTTTGGGAAAGGTTTTGGGAGACAAGAAAAAATAGCACAGCATGGACAAACAATTGTGAACATAAACAAATCTTTGGGTACAAACCTATCCATCAATCTTTGAAAGTGCATGCACTACTGCATGCATGTCAGTGAAAAGTAAGTAGTACTTTCGACAACTGTGGAAGAAAGAATGCGACAGTACAGGGCGTGTGTGGAATTATTGCTAACTATATTCAACATAAGGTCTCTGTTGCCAGATACCTGAGAGCCTTGCTGGTCACTATAAATCCATTCACAACACTCAATGGGGTTGGTCTGGAAGGTATAGTAGATAGAAAAGGAGAAATTTCTCTTTTTCTAGGTGTCCCCTCACTCACCAGGGTTGCCCCTTGGTGACATGCTTCATCATTGGGGCCATCCCAGTCCTCTACGGGCTTGGGCGTGCTGCGACTTGCGAATTACGTAGGAGCACTTACAAATGACTATGTGTGGTGCAGATGTGATAGTGGAGTGGACTAAGTGATGTGTTAAGGGATCAATTTAGAAGCAGAGAGAGATCCAAGAAATGCAGTCACAGTCAGAGAAAAAGACAAAGGATACTGTATCTGTATGTTGTTGTAGTTGTCCTGTTGAATTTGGTAAGTAAGTTGCATGCAGAAAAAAATTCCTCTCATTAGCGGCACTCCTCCATTGCAGCTGACGCTTCGTCCATCAATGTTGGTGACCAGAAGACACCCTGTCCACTGCCTGCCTGATGCTGAATTGTGGCTCGCTAATGTGAAGCCTGACTCCATCCTTTTTTCCCCATTGCACAGACTGAAACCCGGCCTGTAATTATTCAAAGAAAAACAGGAAGTGATATAATATTACAACACCACTGATAAATAAATATAAGGTATGTAGGCTGTGGAGTGCAAAAAGTCACACTTTGATTTTCCTAGTAGACAGTACAATATTTTTGAAAGTGCGTACTCTGTCTGAGTCACATTTTGAAGGATAAATAAGTATGGGCAAATTAATGTCGCGGATCTTTCCCCTCAAGCTAGGTGTCCTGTAAACTGTGTTTTAGAACAAAATTAGATCTTCCCAACAGTGCTCCCACCCAGACCCTTACTAAAGCCAGTCGCAAAAATGTAGAAGACCACCAATCAAATCTCAAAAAACGAGGCCTAGCAGAAAACTGCTGACAAAACGTACTTTGAAAGTAAAAGTAGGCCCAAGTACCCCCTTACCCACCGTGGATTGCATTCAAACCACTTGCAAGCAACCAAGCAAAAGTATCCATAGCCAGCATTGCTCCAAGACTCAAAAACCCCCCCACCCAAACACATGCAATAGAAATACTGCTAAGCCTAACGAACCCTAAGTTAAGAATAGTGGCAAAGGCTTTCTTTAACTATGCCAAATCCCCCTTTTCCCACCATGGATTTTCTTCAAATGACTTGCAACCAAAATTACACATTCTCACGAGTGCTCTAAGACCCCAGAACTCAGTTGCAAAAATCTAGAACACCCCGAAACACATGCAATCCTGCTGCTAGGGCTAACCCTAACGAACCCTAAGTTACAAAAAGTGCCAAAAGGCTTTTCCGCGAGGATTTTGCCCCAACCACTTCTACCCGGTTTTAGGCCTTCCCAGGAATGCCCCAAGACCCGCCAACCCACCCGCCAAAAAGCATAACACCCCAAACAGGCCAAAAGCAAAATCTCATACTTGCAATATTTCTCGGCCTTCGGTCCAAACGCGCTGCGTAGCTAGGCCATAGGTCCGGTTTGCCACCATGGATTTCCTGAAAAGCAAATGCAATCAAGATTAGATTGTCCCAGCAGTGCTCACAGACCCCGAAACTCACCCACAAACACCAGGAAGCCCCGCAAACAGGCCCCCGAAAACGCTACATTGAGCAAAATGTCAGAAATAGCACAAAAAAAATTGGCGTGGATTTTGTCCAAACCACTTTTATCCGGTATTAGAGCTTCCCAGCAATGGCCCCAGAGCCGTCAACCCAGGAGAAAACGAGTAGAAGACCCCAAAACAGCCAAACAGCAAAAGTACAAAAATGGGGACTTTGTCATTTTTTTCCAAATTTCCCAAATCACTCCGCGCGCGCTCTGCAGCTAGGCCCTAACTCCCCTCTGCCACCATGGATTTGCTTCAAACCTCTTGCAAAGTAAAGTATATATAGCCAGCAGTGCGCCCAGACCCCGAAACCCACCCACAAACACCAGGAAGCCCCCCAAAAAGGCCCCCGAAAACGCTACATTGAGCAAAATGTCAGAAATAGCAACAACAAAAAAATCGGCCTGGATTTTGTCCCAACCACTTCTACCCGGTATTAGACCTTCCCAGGAATGCCCCAAGACCCGCCAACCCACCCACCAAGAAGCATAACACCCCCAAACAGGCCAAAAGCAAAATCTCATACTTGCAATATTTCTCGGCCTTCGGTCCAAACGCGCTGCGTAGCTAGGCCATAGGTCCGGTTTGCCACCATGGATTTCCTGAAAAGCAAATGCAATCAAGATTAGAGTGTCCCAGCAGTGCTCCTAGACCCCGAAACTCACCCACAAACACCAGGAAGCCCCCCAAACAGGCCCCCGAAAACGCTACATTGAGCAAAATGTCAGCAATAGCAAAATAAAAATCGGCGTGGATTTTGTCCAAACCACTTTTATCCGGTATTAGAGCTTCCCAGCAATGGCCCCAGAGCCGTCAACCCAGGAGAAAACGAGTAGAAGACCCCCAAACAGCCAAAGAGCAAAAGTACAAAAATGGGGACTGTCATTTTTTTCCAAATTTCCCAAATCACTCCGCGCGCGCTCTGCAGCTAGGCCCTAACTCCCCTCTGCCACCATGGATTTGCTTCGAACCTCTTGCAAAGTAAAGTATATATAGCCAGCAGTGCGCCCAGACCCCGAAACCCACCCACAAACACCAGGAAGCCCCCCAAACAGGCCCCCGAAAACGCTACATTGAGCAAAATGTCAGAAATAGCAACAAAAAAAAATCGGCCTGGATTTTGTCCCAACCACTTCTACCCGGTATTAGACCTTCCCAGGAATGCCCCAAGACCCGCCAACCCACCAGCCAAGAAGCAAAACACCCCCAAACAGGCCAAAAGCAAAATCTCATACTTGCAATATTTCTCGGCCTTCGGTCCAAACGCGCTGCGTAGGTAGGCCATAGGTCCGGTTTGCCACCACGGATTTCCTGAAAAGCAAATGCAATCAAGATTAGAGTGTCCCAGCAGTGCTCCCAGACCAGGAAGCCCCCCAAACAGGCCCCCGAAAACGCTACATTGAGCAAAATGTCAGAAATAGCAAAATAAAAATCGGTGTGGATTTTGTCCAAACCACTTTTATCCACTATTAGAGCTTCCCAGCAATGGCCCCAGAGCCGTCAACCCAGGAGAAAACGAGTAGAAGACCCCCAAACAGCCAAAGAGCAAAAGTACAAAAATGGGGACTTTGTCATTTTTTTCCAAATTTCCCAAATCACTCCGCGCGCGCTCTGCAACTAGGCCCTAACTCCCCTCTGCCACCATGGATTTGCTTCAAACCTCTTGCAAAGTAAAGTATATATAGCCAGCAGTGCGCCCAGACCCCGAAACTCAACCACAAACACCAGGAAGCCCCCCAAACAGGCCCCCGAAAACGCTACATTGAGCAAAATGTCAGAATTAGCAAAAAACAAATCGGTGTGGATTTTGTCCAAACCACTTTTATCCGGTATTAGAGCTTCCCAGCAATGGCCCCAGAGCCGTCAACCCAGGAGAAAACGAGTAGAAGACCCCTAAACAGCCAAAGAGCAAAAGTACAAAAATGGGGACTTTGTCATTTTTTTCCAAATTTCCCAAATCACTCCGCGCGCGCTCTGCAACTAGGCCCTAACTCCCCTCTGCCACCATGGATTTGCTTCAAACCTCTTGCAAAGTAAAGTATATATAGCCAGCAGTGCGCCCAGACCCCGAAACTCAACCACAAACATCAGGAAGCCCCCCAAACAGGCCCCCGAAAACGCTACATTGAGCAAAATGTCAGAAATAGCCAAAAAAAATCGGTGTGGATTTTGTCCAAACCACTTTTATCCGGTATTAGAGCTTCCCAGCAATGGCCCCAGAGCCGTCAACCCAGGAGAAAACGAGTAGAAGACCCCTAAACAGCCAAAGAGCAAAAGTACAAAAATGGGGACTTTGTAATTTTTTTCCAAATTTCCCAAATCACTCCGCGCGCGCTCTGCAGCTAGGCCCTAACTCCCCTCTGCCACCATGGATTTGCTTCAAACCTCTTGCAAAGTAAAGTATATATAGCCAGCAGTGCGCCCAGACCCCAAAACCCACCCACAAACATCAGGAAGCCCCCCAAACAGGCCCCCGAAAACGCTACATTGAGCAAAATGTCAGAAATAGCAACAAAAAAATCGGCGTGGATTTTGTCCCAACCACTTCTACCCGGTATTAGACCTTCCCAGGAATGCCCCAAGACCCGCCAACCCACCCGCCAAAAAGCATAACACCCCCAAACAGGCCAAAAGGAACATCTCCAACTTACAATATTTCTCGGCCTTTGGTCCAAACGTGCTGCGTAGCTAGGCCATAGGTCCGGTTTGCCACCACGGATTTCCTGAAAAGCAAATGCAATCAAGATTAGAGTGTCCCAGCAGTGCTCCCAGACCCCGAAACTCACCCACAAACACCAGGAAGCCCCCCAAACAGGCCCCCGAAAACGCTACATTGAGCAAAATGTCAGAAATAGCAACAACAACAAAATCGGCGTGGATTTTGTCCCAACCACTTCTACCCGGTATTAGACCTTCCCAGGAATGCCCCAAGACCCGCCAACCCACCCGACAAAAAGCATAACACCCCCAAACAGGCCAAAAGCAACATCTCCTACTTACAATATTTCTCGGCCTTCGGTCCAAACGCGCTGCGAAGCTAGGCCATAAGTCGGGGTTGCCACCACGGATTTCCTGAAAAGCAAATGCAATCAAGATTAGAGTGTCCCAGCAGTGCTGACAGACCCTGAAACTCACCCACAAACAGACGGAACCCCCCCTAAGAGCACCTCAAAGGCAAGCAAGTCAGCAAAAACACTAAAAAATGTGCGCCTCGGATTTGGTCCAAACCACTTTTATCCGGTATTAGAGCTTCCCAACAATGGTCCCAGAGCCGTCAACTCACCTGCAAAGAGGTAGAACAACACCTCCACAAGTGCTGAGTCTTTCTTCATTGGGCGTAAACAAGCCCTCTGCTTTGATGGAAATAGGAGTCTGGAGGAGGAGGATAGAGGAGCATGTTCTTCTGAACTTGTGAACCTGAGGAATGCAGACTGTGGCACCTTCAAATCAATTAGCAAACCAGTGAAGACAGTTCTGCTGATGGGCTTGTTTTTGTGATTATCTGATTAAAGTTTGAAATATATTAACTGTGCACAACAAAGAAAGACAGACACACAGGAATAAAAGTGAATAAGGACGAAAAAGAAAGTTATTGATTCGTTGTCTCATTTTCAGGGCTCGGTATCACGGTCCAGGAATAAGAATAAGGCTTCGTCATCATACTCTGCGAATTCAGGCAGGGTGAGCTCAGTGTCACCTGACAGAGTAGAAATTCCCTCATCTATGTTGCTGGCCACCTCGTCTTCATCCGGCGCGCTTTCTCGTACTCTGAAATCTGGTGGTATGAGGTGCTGATTCATCTTGATCATTGTTAACCTCTCCACATTTTTGGGCGAGAGGCGGCTCCTTTTGGAAGTTACAATGCCACCAGCAGCACTGAAAACATGTTCAGAAGACACGCTTGCGAGTGGGCAAGACAAGTAGTTTAAAGCCAGGTTGGTGAGCTGTGGCCACAATTCTTTTTTCCCATGCCAATACGCCAATGGGTCAGCATTAACATAGACCTCTGTTGAGTCATTCAGATAGTCCTTCACCATCGACTCAAGGTCCTCATCCAAGGTTCCTCCACTTTGCTTAGCTGTTGCTGTGCCTCTGACCTTTTGAGAACCAAACCCAAGCCGAGCTAGCCAATCCTCTTCAGCCTCCAATGTTTCTGTTGTGTCTGGTGCAGATGATCCGGTTGCCGGTGTCTTTAACGGCTGAGAGGTCACTTGTGCCACAGCCACAGGTGCAGAAGTGGATTGTTTTGACTGGGAATGGCCTGCTGATGTACTGCCATTTCCTTCAATTTTCTGCCGTTCTCTTTCAAACCTCTTGGCTGACAAGGCTAGCCAACGTTTGTACTTTGGAACATGTTCATCATCAAAAGGAAAGAATGCTTGGCCTGCCAGCGCCTTTTTGTAGCGTGGATCCAGAATAGTAGCACAAATGTAATGCTCTCCTGAGTGGATCATTTTAAGACGTTCATCACCTTGTAGGAGCTCTAATAATTTCTCAGCCAGAACAAAAGAGTCTTGGTTTTTTACATCTTTTTCAAACACAGAACACACCTCCTTCAGTTGGTGCTCCAGCATGTACAACAATGGGATAGCTTTTCCCAAATTACAGTCCTCCTTGCAGACTGCACGCGTGAAGAACTCAAAAGGACGAAGCATGCGTGTCAGGCTTTGAACTATGTTCCATTGCGCCGCACCCATCCTCAGGTCCTCCTGAGCTGTACCCTCTGTTAAGAAATATTGATCGAGTACCGTATACTGCTCATACAGACGCTCAAGCATGTAGAAGGTTGAGTTCCAACGTGTTACCACCTCCTGGATGAGTGCTTTCACTGGCATTTGACGTTGATATAGCAGGCTCCTCAGCTGCTTCCGGGCCTTAAAAGAATGGCTGAAATGGTTGCACATTTTTCGGCAGGTGTCCAATACTCTGTCCGCTGCACTGCCTTTATTACCCAAGAATTTTTGGACAACCAGGTTTATACAGTGCGCCAAACACGGCACTCTGAAATAGTCACCCAGCCTCATGGCCTTAACTATATTGGCGCCATTGTCCGTGGAAACATAACCAACCTGGCGTTTTTTTGGGGACAGCCACTTAAGGACCTTTGTGTTAAAGACATCCAAAATGTTTTCTGCTGTGTGACGTTTCTCCAAACCAAACATGGCTAGTGTTGCATGTTTCCGAGCAGCTTTAAAAACAATGTCCACGTCAACACCTGCGTTTAGCTTTGCTTTAGCCCCTGAAAAAGAGACCCGGTGTGCAGTGATGCACATGTAATCAGCGCCTGCGCCACTGGTCCACATGTCTGTTGTCAGATGTATAGTGTGAACAGCACTCTTCTGCAAAGCTGCCCCAATCACCTTCAGAACATCTTCATGTGGAACCGCAACTCGGGCAAAATAGAGCCGGCTAGGAACCTTCCATTTAGGGCAGAACGCTGCCACTAATTCTAGAAAACCAACCCCTTCTACAAAAGAAAAAGGGAGAAGGTCCAGAGCTAGCATTTTAGCCAGCTTAGTGTTATACAGACGCGTCAGTGGGTGGTTGCGTTCATATTGCGCTTCTGTAAACAACATCTTTTTAATGTTGCCCTGGACCAAGGATTTACGGGATGATGATGATATCTTCGACCCAGTTACGCTCGCTGATGAACTTTTCCGCATTGATGTCTCACTCTCTCCCACACTCTTAGTGTGGCTCACATGGGGTGTGCTGCTGACAGGGGTACTGGGTGTAAGTGAAGTGTTTGAATCGTCTTCTTCCTCCTCGTCATCATCAGATGAAAAATCAACGTTTTCATTACGTGCAATTCGGGCTTCCTTGACCGCCTCTAGGTGCGCAAACCATTGGACAGGGTGCGCTCTCCTAAGATGACCTCTCTGGCCACCGGTACCATAGTTGGTACCAAACTTACCACGACTAACTCGAAGCTTACACATGCTACAAATGCCAAAGTTTTCCATTCTTGGGCAAACACTAAAGAAGTCCCAAACTGGAGACTTGAAATGTCTTTGGGGGCCGGAGGAGGCGGCGATACTGGTGGT
This sequence comes from Lissotriton vulgaris, assembly GCF_964263255.1. Lineage (NCBI taxonomy): Eukaryota > Metazoa > Chordata > Amphibia > Caudata > Salamandridae > Lissotriton > Lissotriton vulgaris. The sequence continues at coordinate 397,255,750 of NC_141687.1, forward strand.
GGTGGTCCTGCTGCTAATGCCAGATGAAGTGGAGGATGTGGATTGCCGAACTTCAGTACGTTTTGCACTTTCACCACCACTAATTGAGGTCGAGGTGGATGGAAGTCCCTTCTTGCGAGGAAGAAATATGGAAGCGGTAGGTGTTGGTGTACTAGTTAACTCCAAATCCAATGATTGTTGTGTTTCCATTGACTCCTCGTCGACATCATCATCACGCTCAGCAGCTTCTCGGGATAGGGTCAAAATGTCTCTTTGCTGCATGCCCGCTGGGGCTGCAGTGACCATTATGATGACTGGATCGTCGTCGTGAAGGGCTTCATCAGCAGCAGTATGCGTCACTTCTTGTTGAGCCTCGTCACACTCCATAGTTATGAGTTTTTCGACGACCTTCCTTTTTATGCTTAGGTATCTTTGTCAGATCATGGTGTGCCTCACTCTCAGGCTGCCGTTGTGGTACCTAATCGTCATCCAGATCATCAGTAGGAGGTGGGCTTTCTGGCACTGCCCATCTCTGGCTACGTACTGGGGGGAAGTGACATCACTCCTGACTCACAGCACAGGCCCGGGATTGCCTGACACGTGGGAGGCATGCGTCCTCGGGTTGTATAAAAGGACTAAACTGAATAAAACACAAGCGCGGTTCTGGGATCTGGGCCTCATCACGGCCAAGCGGCTGCTCACTAAGCACTGGAAACGACGGGAACCACCTACCCTAGCACACTGGTTTGCATCCTTCACTAACTGGGCTAGAGCAGAGGGTACGGCACTTCACCGGGAGGAAATAGCGGGTCTGAGGCATTTCCCGATCGCACAGCTCTGGGATGACATCCTGGGGTCCTTGCAGGGGGAGGGCGTGGTCAGAGGACTCACGTAGAGAAAGCTGTGCTGGGCGAGCGCCATGGGGCGACAACACAGTAGGCGGAACCATCACGCATCGTGCCCCCCCCCCCCCCAGCTCTGGACACCGACCCCTACGCGCGCAGGCCACAGACACGGTCAGCCACCCACACGAGTGCTCTCCAGCAGATGCCACCTCACACTTTGCCCCCAGCTCCAAGCCGTTGCACCGCTCCCGCAAGTACACTCCGCCCCCCCCCCTACCCCTTCCCCTTATATGTTCACATGTTTGAAGTATCGGACTCCTGAATCCCAGCTGTAGCCACAGCACCCTTCCACGCCACGGCGGACAGACGCCACTAGCCGCGCCCCCGACAGCGAGTCCAGGCGCGGACGACATCTGCTACAACAACAGCTAGGCTACCCCACTTGACTGCTACACGCGCCGCTAGCCAGGCAGGCAACCGGCGAGGCACCATGGCCCACAGGAGCTGTCCCATTTCAAGTCTGCATTTATTTGCGCGAGCGCACCACTGACCCACTAATATACTGACACATTATCAGTGTACACTGCACCGTATAGAGGGGTCTTCTTTTAGCACCGTGCAAGCAGGACAGACACGACACGGCGCAGCCGCGGAAGCGACATTGGTACATGCCGATACGAACTGTTCTGTTTCGTTTGCTGAATTCATGGTTTAGTTCTAGAAAAATTGTAAAACAAGACGTCACTTATGGAACTGTTTATTTGCTGAATGAAAGTGATGTGACCGTAATACCTGAAGTTTAACCTGCCAGAGACAAGTGGGGCGCAACAACACACCCTCCCCCTGCAGACCCTCACCCTCGAGATCTACTGTCTTTTTGCAGCCGGCCCGCAGGGTTGTAGGCTTTGCTATATGTACTGCACTTTTGAAAACTAATAAACGTCTTACAAAAAAAAAATCAGTAGGAGGTGGGCTTGAAGAAGATGTAGACACCCCCCTTGATCTTTTCCTTGCTAGGGATGTGGAAGACAATGAATGATCATCAGGAGGAGTGGCTTCCTCAAATGATACCTCGGTCTGATTGTCAATTTCCTGATGTGCCTCAACTTCGGGAGGAACAACTATTGTGGGCACTTGTGACCCTCCATGCACCTCTGCTTGCGCATCTCCTTGCGCTGCCTCTCCTTCCACATGTACTTGGGCTTGTACTACTTGCACATGTTGTTGTTGCGGCTGTGGTTGTTCAACACTTGTCAGATGAGTTACAACAACCTGTGTTGATTCAGGGACATTGCTGCTACTTTCTTGCGATGAGCCAACATCACTGGTCGATGGTGATTGGAGAAGTACACTGACTGCCTCTGAAGCACTCAAGGGCTTTGACTTAAGTTGGCGTGGTGGTGGAGGCACTGAACCCAATGGAGCGGGGTGCTGCTCCCAGCTTGGTCCCCAGCAGATCCTGCTGCTGCAGGCGTACTTTTTTTTTTGCTCCCAAAAAACGTGGCGGTTGGCACACCAGCCTCCTTGGTAACTTGCTTCTTCTGCTCCTTACTAGCAACTTTCTTGCTAGAGGAGCTACGGAGACCTTTTTTTGGGGCCATCTTCTTCAGAGCAGGTCAGACAGCAGGCCGCAGTTGCACGAATTGTAGAGTTGTCTGAGGCCAGACGTGACGTCGCGTGACGTTATGCTGCACACACACACCGCTGCAGGACTTCTTCCTGGCACTGGTGGTTCTCTTGAGTCTTGTGCACCTAAAAACAATGGAAGACAGAGGAAATTCAGTTCAGTTATACACCCCAAAAAAATCGAAATAAAACCCAGAAAAATCAGCACAATCCCATTCCATCCATGCCCTCCATGATGTTTAAGTTCAAGACACCCCACAGAAAGACTAGGCCCATGCTAGACTCAAATATCCCTGGTGAAAAGGCCACAAGTACAGCCCCCAAAAACGAAAATCACTGAAAAATCAGCACAATCCCATTCCATCCATGCCCGCCATGATGTTTAAATTCAAGACACCCCACAGAAAGACTAGGCCCATGCAAGACTCACTACCCCTGGGCATAAAGGTTGAAAAGTAGGCAAAATGGTTGCAGGCCTAACAACAATGCCTACATTCAAAATGGCTACTTGCCTCCCAGCACATGGCCAGGGCCTGTAGCAGCACTCAAAATGGCCCCCAGCCACATGGCCTGTCCCTCCCCATGAACACCCCCAAAAATCGAAAAACACTGCAAAATCAGCACAATCCCATTCCATCCATGCCATCCATGATGTTTAAGTTCAAGACACCCAACAAAAAGACTAGGCCCATGCTAGACTCAATACCCCTGGTGAAAAGGCCACAAGTACAGCCCCCAAAAACGAAAATCACTGAAAAATCAGCACAATCCCATTCCATCCATGCCCTCCATGATGTTTAAATTCAAGACATCCCACAGAAAGACTAGGCCCATGCAAGACTCACTACCCCTGGGCATAAAGGTTGAAAAGTAGGCAAAATGGTTGCAGGCCTAACAACAATGCCTACATTCAAAATGGCCACTTGCCTCCCAGCACATGGCCAGGGCCTGTAGCAGCACTCAAAATGGCCCCCAGCCACATGGCCTGTCCCTCCCCATGAACACCCCCAAAAATCGAAAAACACTGCAAAATCAGCACAATCCCATTCCATCCATGCCCTCCATGATGTTTAAGTTCAAGACACCCCACAGAAAGACTAGGCCCATGCAAGACTCAATACCCCTGGTGAAAAGGCCACAAGTACAGCTCCAAAAAACGAGAATCACTGAAAAATCAGCATAATCCCATTCCATCCATGCCCTCCATGATGTTTAAGTTCAAGACACCCCACAGAAAGACTAGGCCCATGCTAGACTCAAATACCCCTGGTGAAAAGGCCACAAGTACAGCCCCCAAAAACGAAAATCACTGAAAAATCAGCACAATCCCATTCCATCCATGCCCTCCATGATGTTTAAATTCAAGACATCCCACAGAAAGACTAGGCCCATGCAAGACTCACTACCCCTGGGCATAAAGGTTGAAAAGTAGGCAAAATGGTTGCAGGCCTAACAACAATGCCTATATTCAAAATGGCCACTTGCCTCCCAGCACATGGCCAGGGCCTGTAGCAGCACTCAAAATGGCCCCCAGCCACATGGCCTGTCCCTCCCCATGAACACCCCCAAAAATCGAAAAACACTGCAAAATCAGCACAATCCCATTCCATCCATGCCATCCATGATGTTTAAGTTCAAGACACCCAACAAAAAGACTAGGCCCATGCTAGACTCAATACCCCTGGTGAAAAGGCCAGAAGTACAGCCCCCAAAAACGAAAATCACTGACAAATCTGCACAATCCCATTCTATCCATGCCCTCCATGATGTTTAAAGTCAAGACAACCCACAGAAAGACTAGGCCCATGCAAGACTCACTACCCCTGGGCATAAAGGTTGAAAAGTAGGCAAAATGGTTGCAGGCCTAACAACAATGCCTGCATTCAAAATGGCCACTTGCCTCCCAGCACATGGCCAGGGCCTGTAGCAACACTCAAAATGGCCCCCAGCCACATGGCCTGTCCCTCCCCATGAACACCCCCAAAAATCGTAAAACACTGCAAAATCAGCACAATCCCATTCCATCCATGCCCTCCATGATGTTTAAGTTCAAGACACCCCACAGAAAGACTAGGCCCATGCAAGACTCAATACCCCTGGCGAAAAGGCCACAAGTACAGCCCCAAAAAACGAAAATCACTGAAAAATCAGCACAATCCCATTCCATCCATGCCCTCCATGATGTTTAAGTTCAAGACACCCCACAGAAAGACTAGGCCCATGCTAGACTCAAATACCCCTAGTGAAAAGGCCACAAGTACAGCCCCCAAAAACGAAAATCACTGAAAAATCTGCGCAATCCCATTCCATCCATGCCCTCCATGATGTTTACATTCAAGACACCCCACAGAAAGACTAGGCCCATGCAAGACTCACTACCCCTGGGCATAAAGGTTGAAAAGTAGGCAAAATGGTTGCAGGCCTAACAACAATGCCTACATTCAAAATGGCCACTTGCCTCCCTGCACATGGCCAGGGCCTGTAGCAGCACTCAAAATGGCCCCCAGCCACATGGCCTGTCCCTCCCCATGAACACCCCCAAAAATCGAACATCACTGAAAAATCAGCACAATCCCATTCCATCCATGCCCTCCATGATGTTTAAGTTCAAGACACCCCACAGAAAGACTAGGCCCATGCAAGACTCAATACCCCTGGTGAAAAGGCCACAAGTACAGCCCCAAAAAACGAAAATCACTGAAAAATCAGCACAATCCCATTCCATCCATGCCCTCCATGATGTTTAAGTTCAAGACACCCCACAGAAAGACTAGGCCCATGCTAGACTCAAATACCCCTAGTGAAAAGGCCACAAGTACAGCCCCCAAGAACGAAAATCACTGAAAAATCTGCACAATCCCATTCCATCCATGCCCTCCATGATGTTTAAATTCAAGACAACCCACAGAAAGACTAGGCCCATGCAAGACTCACTACCCCTGGGCATAAAGGTTGAAAAGTAGGCAAAATGGTTGCAGGCCTAACACCAATGCCTACATTCAAAATGGCCACGTGCCTCCCTGCACATGGCCAGGGCCTGTAGCAGCACTCAAAATGGCCCCCAGCCACATGGCCTGTCCCTCCCCATGAACACCCCCAAAAATCGAAAATCACTGAAAAATCAGCACAATCCCATTCTATCCATGCCCTCCATGATGTTTAAGTTCAAGACACCCCACAAAAAGACTAGGCCCATGCTAGACTCAATACCCCAGGTGAAAAGGCCACAAGTACAGCCCCAAAAAAAGAAAATAACTGAAAAATCAGCACAATCCCATTCCATCCATGCCCTCCATGATGTTTAAGTTCAAGACACCCCACAGAAAGACTAGGCCCATGCTAGACTCAAATACCCCTGGTGAAAAGGCCACAAGTACAGCCCCAAAAAACGAAAATCACTGAAAAATCAGCACAATCCCAATCCATCCATGCCCTCCATGATGTTTAAGTTCAAGACACCCCACAGAAAGACTCAGTCCACCCACCACTGAGTACCCCTGGGCAAAAGGCCCCAAAACAGCCCAAAAATCGAAAATTCCAAAATTGTAGTTGCAGCAACTGTATTGCCCCCAACAAACTTACTTGTAAAATTTCTAATCCAACAGTGATCCAAAGAAAGTCAAAAAGGCCTCAAATCCAAATATCCAGCAGCATCCACAAAAAGTAATCCTTCCAGCTCCAGATCCAAATGAAAAGTGACCAGGAGATGGACAAAGCACTGGGAGGAGCCTGCTGGACAGGAACAGGAAGTTGAAGACTGTGGGGCACTTCCTTCCTCCCACCCCCCTCCCCCCCTCCCCAAAATGGACTCCTCGCTAAAAAAGTGCAGGCAAATGTCAACCTAAGGAGTTATTCAGATAAAAATCATCATTTCAAGAAGGTTTATGCTGCTTGCTGGTGGATTTCTTGTGCAGAATTGCAAATTTTATATTTTCGCGTGTGCGAGATTATTGCTGCTCGCCGCATCTCAAATCTCGCAATTGCGAAGTACCGCGAGACGTGATCTCGGCGTACTCGCGTTGACAAACGCTCGCTGCAAAAGTTGGCAAGCCGCGATTACGTAATCGCGCTTGCCAAATTCCCGCGGGATCCCGCAGCAAGATCCAAAATGGCGCAGCACTCGCAAAATATCGAGAAAAACAACTCGGCAAACGATGATAAACGCCGCGCGCCGCAAAATTGTATCACAAGGAAAAAAAAAATCCGCTGCGTGCGAATTTGCGGATTTTGCGGGAAATTCGCAAATCTCGCGGATTGCGAATTTACCGAAAATCCGCAAAATCCACGAGCGTAACGGATTTTCCGCCCATACCTACTGGTGACGCCCCCTCACTGAGGCGTAAGATACAAATGGCACCACAATCCCCTCGAAGCGCGCACTGGGGCCACTTATCGCACTTAAAGTTATGATGTCTTCACTAGCAACGTCACAATGTAGGAATTAAGTTATTTCCCCAGAATCGCAAGATGATGCGCAACCCCGTCTAAACTTGAAACTCAACCCGGGGCCCACTACAATCTCAACAATGTTACAAATCGAATGTCCTCACTAGCCACACCGTTACAATATTACCACCAACCGGTTAGCCATGTGGTATCAGAGCACCTCATACAAGCTCCTGTGCGTTACAGAAAAGTACACCAAAATTGGGAGATTAAGTGATTTGCCCAGAATTGCACAATGTTGAGCGTTCCCACTGAAATTCGAACCCGGCTCCTAAGCAACGCTGATGACCGCTATAGCCGAAGGCCTCGCCGTCGCCCTTCGAAACTTTACAAACGACTACCTCTGTCTACATCCATCTCCAACTGCCTAGTTCTTTATGCCAGCCGTTGTTACCACCAATTAACATAAACACCCGTTTTCAGCCTATCAATATTTACGCTACGTCAGGGTTCCCTCCCCATTCATTCACAATCGCAAGATAGAGTTTCCCAAGTAATACTTAAGTAAATTGCAGCAATCTCAAGAAACACTAACATCTGCGAGGAAATCTTGCCTATTTGTGAAATGAAGTACTCCCATGCACAGACTAGATGGCTGCACTACGGGCAAGCCAGTCACCGTCTGCTGGAAACATCACAAACACAAATAAAGCGTCAACCCCCATTCATTAAGACATCTGGTTTTCCTGGCACCATGACTCAACTGTCCCTGTCTGCGACTTCCGAGTCAGGCATGGCAGGAAGAGGAAGGGAGGGGCGAGAGGAAGAGCGCCAGTTGAAGTATGGAGGTAAAGGAATAAAGACAAGTACAACCTGAGCTGGTGTCCGCGTGTTATTTAAGTGCGAGACACGAAACCTGGCGACGAGGGTGGGATGCGAGGATACCCCCTGAACTGCGTTCGAAGGAAAAGCTGGCCAAGTGCTGTTGTGACTGCTGAGCAGAGCGCTTCATCATCAAGGTGAACGTGTATGGCAGTTCGGCCCACATTCCTACCTACAACGAGAGTATCCTGCGAATCAAACCCCCTGGAGCTCCAGCTGAGTGAACAGCGCATGGAATTTGGGCAAGAGCACTGATTTCCCACTGTTAAAAAAAACGGCACACAGAGGTCACATTTGGCTGCCATTTTAAAATCAGGCACACCTCATGAGGGAGCATTGCCACCAGCCCGGTGGCCATTTTAAGGTCAGGCAAAGAGCAGAAGACACCCCTGGGCCCGCCAAAAACATAATTTGAAGCCTGGTAGACACTGCTGTGGGTTGTCAGGAGCGAGAGGTAAAGCCAACGGTGCCTCATCATGACTTCTCAACCGGACTCCTCACAAAATGCACCGCCAGGTCCAGCCCAAACTATGCCACACAGACATGTAATAAAGGGAGTATCGTTCCTACGTCCTCCCGAACCTTTAATGCTGACCTCTGGAAACAACATGGGTCCCAAATGGAAGAGCTAGATAGAAGACTTTGAAGACTTTATGGAGGGCTCACAGGTCAGTGACCCTGAACATCAACTCATAGTGTTACGGAACCTGGTGGGCAAAGACATCGGGCAGATCATCAAAAAGCTACCTCCAGCAAATGCTGCGCCATACATAGATGTGAGAGAAGCCTTAAACAGGAAATTCCTTCACAAGCGCAACCTGGACTATGAATGCTAAACGTTCAACTTTGCGTCTCGAGAACGAGACGAGTCCATGGATGACTTCATTTTGCGATTAAAGCGCCTAGCACAATACTGCGAGTTCGATAACTTCAACACCGAAGATGCGCTTCGTCTACGAATTATTGAAGGGTGCCAATCAGAGTCACTCCAACGTAGGCTGTTAAAGAAACATTACTCACTCGACGACATCGAGGAGCTCACACGAATAAACGATCAAGCGGAAGAGTACGAGAAAAAGATCAATCAATCAACCAAGGATATTTGTATAGCGCGCTACTCACCCGGAAGGGTCTCAAGGCGCTGGGGGGGGGTCCGCTACTGCTCAAAGAGCCAGGTTTTGAGGCGCTTCCTGAAGGAGAGGTGATCCTGGGTCAGTCGGAGGTGGATCGGGAGGGAGTTCCATGGAAGATGGAAGCTAGCAAGACAGAGAAGCGAGAACAATCTTTCAGAATACAATCTCAACTAGAAACAAGGCTTCGGCCGGATCATCGGAAACCTGGAAAATCCTCATGTTCGTCCCTGGCGGAACCAGAAGCAGCCACACCTGAAAACAAATACCGCAATGCTATCGCTGTGGCCTGGATTACCCTCACACAGGCCCCTGCCCAGCCATGGGACAACAATGTCACCGATGCGAGAGGGACAACCATTTTGAAGCAATGTGCCAAACTCGTCTTAAAGAGGCCAGATCGTCCTAGTGAAGTACTGGATCATGTCACCACGTGAGGGCAGTGCAAAGAAGAAGAGACCGCTCAACGACCTCTTCCACATCCAGCACTCAATCACAAACTTCATATTGATCACGACGATCAATGTCAAGAGAATCATCCGCCCTCACTCCCACATCACAAGACAGTGATGAATGTGTGTGCATGGTAGCAGACCCGGACCAGTTAAAGAGATACTCCCGATTACATATCCGAATAGGTAATCATTCCAAGCTCAAATTCACGTAATATAAAGTCCTGAAGCTGCTGACTGCCTTCTCAGCCTACCTACAGCAGAACGCCTGAAGCTAGTAGAAATTCTGTTCAAAGTTGACGATTCACCCGAAATAATAAACAAGTTTCCAAAACTATTCTCGGGCCTAGGAAAATTTGCTCATGTCAAAGTCAAACCACACATTAATAAGCAAGTAACGCCCGTGGCTCAGCTTCATAGGAAAGTACCATTTCATCTCCAACAAGCAGTCGATGATGAACTCCAAGACCTGCTGAGAGCGAACATCATAGAAAGGTCAACCGGACCTACTCCCTGGGTGTCTCCAGTAGTAGTTGTACCCAAACAAGGACATGAGAACAAAGTGCGCCTGTGGGTAGACATGCGAGCCCCGAACACAGCCATCGAAAGGGAGAGGCATCCAGGACCTCACATCAATGATGTCATCACTCGTTTAAATGGAGCGACAGTTTTCTCGAAACTAGACCTCAACAAGGGGTATCACCAGTTCGAACTCCATGAAAAATCTAGGTACATCACCACGTTTACCACACATCAAGGACTTTTCAGATACAAGCGCCTCAATTTTGGTATTTCCTCAGCAGCGGAAACCTTTCAAGATGCAGTTTAGCATGTTATACACCACATCCCAAACTCATTCAACACGAGGACCATGACAAAGCACTGGATCGTGTGTGCCATGCACTTCTCAAAGCCAACCTCACACTCAACTGAGACAAATGCGAATTCCAAAAATCAACTATCAAGTTCTATGGTCACATTTTCCCTAAAGACGGCATGAGATTCTGATCCTGAAAAAGTCTCAGCACTAGCCGACACTCAGCAACCCCATGACGTCAGTGACATTCGATTCCTCCGGGGCATGGCGAGTTATTGTGCCTGGTATATCAAAGGCTATGCTACCATCAACTACCCGCTGTGAGAACTCATGAGACAAGGCCAAAGCTACCACTAGTCCAACGCATGCAAGCATGTTTTCAATGAGATCAAGAATGCTGTGAGCTCTGCCATACACCTGGCATATTCTAGCCTCGAAGAAAGACCCAGATTACAGTAGACGCTAGCCCCGTCGGACTTGGTGCTAGCCTAGCTCAGTATGATGATGAGAGAGACCAACATCACATTGTGGCCTATGCCAATCACAGCCTCACCAACAAGGAGAAAGTATACTCGCAGCCTGAAAAGGCAAGCCTGGCAGTTGTGTGGGCGTTAGCACTTCCATCTGTCTGTGTATGGGAAACTCTTCATGCTCATTACTGCCCATCAAGCCCTAATCACCATATTCGGCAACCCTTGAGCAAAAATTGCCTCCACAGATTGAGAGGTGGGGGATCCGCCTACAGGACTACACGAACACTATCATTCACAGACCGGGGAAAGAAGAATCCGGCGGATTCCATAGCATGACATCCCCAAGCGCTGACGCAGACATGCTACTCGTTAGCCAAAGAATACCTTCATTTCGTCACTGATCAAGCACGCCCACCTGCCTTCCCACTGGAAGCCATCATGGAACCCACTGCCAAAGACGCCACACTTCAAGACATCATGCGACGTATACCCACAAATTCTTGGAGGCATCTGGAGGATCCGCAACCCAATGTCACCATCAACACACAAGAACTCTCATCCTTTAGACACGTCAAGCATGATCTCTCGATCAATGCGGACGGACTACTGCTGAGACAAAGCACTGGACTGGACCACACTCCTTCCTCTCCGGCAGAACCCATAGCGTCCGCCTCCCCCCTTTCCCATCTGAAGCCTCCAAGATTATATGCGATGTACCCCAAGGATCATCCCTCAGCCCGACATTGTTCAACATCTACATGTCACCGCTCTCCTACGTCGCCAGACTACACGACCTCAACATCATCTCCTACGTCGACGCCACACAACTGATCCTCTCACTCACCAAGGACCCACTCACTGCCAAAACCAACCTCCACAAAGGAAAGAAAGCCATCGCCGGATGGATGAAGAACAGCTGTCTAAAGCTGAACTCGGACAAGACGAAGGTCCTCATCCTCGGCTCCACCCCCTCAGCCTGGGATGACTCATGGTGGCAGACTGCCCTGGGAGCAGCACTGACACCCACTGACCACGTACCGACCTGGGGTTCATCTTCAACTCATCACTCTCAATCACCAAGCAAGTCAACGCCATCTCATCCTCCTGCTTCAACACCCTCCGCATGCTCCGCAAGATCTACAGGTGGATCCCCAACGACACAAGAACGGTCACCCAGGCCCTTGTCAGCAGCAGGCTAGACTACGGAAACACCCTCTATGCGGGAGCCCCGGGCAAACTGCTGAAATGACTGCAACGCATACAGAACACCTCGGACCGCATGATCCTCGACATCCCTCGACACAGCCACATCACACCCGACCTGAGAGACCTGCACTGGCTGCCCGTCAACAAGAGGATCACTTTCAAGCTCCTCACTCACGCACACAAGGTACTCCACGACACCGGACCAGCATACATCAACAGACGACTCACCTTCTACACCCCGACCGCCAGCTCCGCTCCGTCGACCGCGTCCTAGCTACCGTCCCTCGCATCCGAAGATCGACATCCGATGGCAGATCGTTCTCCTACCTCAACCCCAAGACCTGGAACCTCCTCCTATGGCAAACCCAAGACCTACTTACCTTCAGGAGACTACTCAAGACCTACCTATTCGAGCAGTAGCACCACCCCACCCAGCTCCTTGACACCCATATGGGTAAGTAGTGCACTCTACAAATTTCCTGATTGATTGATTCCTGAGAAAGCAGAGAATTGTTATTCCTCCACAACTAAGACAAGGGACCGTCGATCTAGCACATGAAGGTTACAGAGGGGTAGTAGCCATGAAGAAAGCACTGCGAGAGCGAGTCTGGTTCCCATCCCTTGACCAGATGGTAGAAGCCACACTTCAAGACTGTCCACAATATCAACTAGTGGGGCGAGAAGAACCACACGCCCCACTGCAGATGTCTGACCTCCAGACTTTATGTGGCAGCAAGTATCAGTTGACTTTTTCGGCCCGCTGAAATACATAAAATACGTCATCGTTATCATGGATGAATATTCACAATTCCCTACTGCACACCAAATCTCATCCACTAAAGCATCGCCATCATACCTGTCATCAACGAAGCGTTCGCAGCATGGAGAATCCCCAAGGTAGTGAAGACAGACAACGGACCACCCTTCAACAGGCATGATTTCATGGAATTCGCAAACCACCTGAACTTCAAATACAGAAAAATCACTCCCTTGTGGCCCCAAGCCAATGGGATGGTTGAGCGTTTCATGGCCACCATAAAGAAAACAATACAGCAAGCTGAACTGACTCAACGTGACATTCAACCAGCACTCAATGAAGTGTTGCGAGCATACAGGACCACACCACATAGTACCACCAACAGATATCCTGCCACCCTTGTGCTTGGAAGAACCCCGCGCACCAGGATACCGACCTCGGACGCAGTCAGGCGGTCCAAATCCCCAACCTCGAGCCACGAGACACTGGTGAATATTGACAAGACCAAGAAAGCAAAGATGAAATAATACGCTGACAACCATCGATATGCCAAGGTGTCTGACATCCAAGAAGGAGATTGGGTGCTGGTGAGGCAAGAGCGGAAAACCAAAGCCGACAGTCGCTACTATGCCCACCCGCTCCGAGTAATAAAGAAAAAAAGGGAATATGATCACAGCTGCCTCTGGAACCAAAAGGACCACGAGAAACGTGTCGCACTTCAAGAAGTGCAATCCAGCAGTGTATGCACTAGAAGAAGAACCTGACTGGGACACAGACATGTCAAGTCCAGAAATGGATGATCAAGTAGAACATCGTTGTGTGGCTGATATGAACGAAGTGAGAGAGAGGCATCTCCCTCGCCGACCACAGAGAATCATCCGGAGGCCAGCTCGACCCATCGAGTAACTTTAAAGGACCATGGGACAGTTGACAAATCAAAAAGGGGAGAGATGTTGTGTCGCCATGCTTGACCCTGTCTGCGACTTCCGAGTCAGGCACTGCAGGAAGAGGAAGAGAGGGGCGAGAGGAAGAAGTGCCAGTTGAAGTATGGAGGTAAAGGAATAAAGACGAGTGCAACCCGAGCTGGTTTCCGTGTGTTATTTCAGTGCGAGACACCAAACCAACCTTCCTGTCATGTGGCTGCACTCTGGCCAGCTCCTTCACTGAATTGCCCTGCCAGTTTAATATTGATGCACCCCTCCCTAGTTAAATCTCTGCAGTACCCTGCAATCCTGGCACTGACAACAAAACGTAAGGGCAGCTGGCCGCCCATTAACCACTCCTATGAAATCCAATATGAAATCGTGGTGAATGGAAAAGCGCTGCCCTAATCACACCGATCCCCTGCTCGGTCAACAAGAATCCACATAGCTGCGTCTTCTCGGGTCGCCCCGGGTACCGATAAAAGCTGATTCACAGTACACTGTCAATGGAAAAATGCCAAATGTGTTGGAAGGTAGACCTGGGAGTCCAAGGGGCTGGGCACACACAGTTCCGTTACTAGAGTCTCCTCGCATGTTGGTCCCTAGATGTAAGGGGATCTAATGGACAGGAATGTTGGGCACTGGAATAGACTGTGTAATTATGTTCTATGGGTGCTCTACTTCTGTTTTACCTCATATATTTATGTAGTGCGGGGCCTCGTAGAACCTGAGCAAGGTCCAGGTGAGGTGAGGTCCATTTCCCTACCATGAAGGGTGAGCATAAATACAATATTTTCTTTGAAACTGTTTTCGGTGAAACACATTGTATAGGTGATTGACATAGTAAGTTTATAATGACTATGCATTTTGCTCCATAGAATTCGTATTTCCTATCTGACATGGAGGGTTAATGTCATTGGTTGGTACAGGTTGTATCGTACTCAACCCTTTTACATCCTACTTTTTCACTTTGGTGGTGGTGGTGTTTCTTTTGTTTCATCACTACTTAGTGCAACTGTTGTAAGAACAGAGGCCCTGACGAATGCCTTGGGATAAAATACCCACTAGGCAGAAACATGTTAGCCCGTTATTAGATAGGTATTTGTTGGCTGTCTTTTTTTGCACTGTTCTATGTTTTTAATTAGGAGGTGTGGTTCGTCCGTAGAATAAGTTAGAAATAGGAGGACACTCCATCCTAATTTAAAGTCACTATTTTTTCTGTTCCACGGTTTCTCACTTTACCATCAAAGATCAGCCATCATTGCTGGTCTGTTTGTATGGGTGGACCAAATCCTTGACCAGCAACGAATGGTGCGGCACTTGAAGTCCCAATGATCAGGGGACTAGCCTGATTTTCACTGGAGTTTGGCCATATGATAGGACTGATCATTGAGTCAATTTGATGGTAACCCTTTGCTAATTGTTTTGGATTTGTCAACCATGTATGAATGATCTGTACCGTGTTGGTCTTTCCTATACATATAGTGTTCACCTTGTTTTGAAATAAGCTGTCTTGATGTGACTCATCCACCCCGAGATTCTGTTAACTCGGATTGACAGTGAAGCCACATAACTAAGCTGGTAGACCCCCCTGTTTTTTTGTGCTATACAATGGAAAAACGCTGCCATAATGACAACGATCCCCGCTCGGCCCAACAGAACCAACATAGATGCATCCCCTCAAGAGTGCTCATGCTTTCTTCATGATATCAGCCCACACACAACTCAGATATGGGATCATTACACAAAAAGGAAACTGCTCAGGCTTTCTTCGTGGTATCAGTGGACACACAACTCAAAAGCTGGGATCATTATATAAAAGGAAACTGCGTTTCAGAAAATCGGCGTGCAAAACTACTCAATATGGATTCACGAGTGCCCCGAACCTCTCTATCTTGTTGGAATTTGCATTTACACAACACCACCTGCTACTTAAAACCACTCAAGTCCATGTGCGCACTACAACACTCGCTGTTGGAATCAGAGAACTCACTAATTCTACCAAAATGAGATTGCGTGCATGCGCACATCCTACAACTGATTGGCAGCCCACTATCCCCTACGACGTTGGTGCCACTCCCTGCTACATAGGCCTACACGACAACACCTGAGATTTAAATCTTTATTAGCACCAGCTGATCCTCTCCCTCACCAACGACCCCGCCACCGCCAGAGCCAACCTACACGAAGGGATGACAGACGTAGCCAAGTGGATGATGAACAGCCGCCTGAAACTAAACTCGGACAAGACGGAAGTCCTCATCCTGGGATCTTCACCCTCCGCCCGGGACGACTCCTGGTGGCCCCCCGCAGTGCACCCAAACCAACAGACCACGCACGCAACCTGGGCTTCATCCTGGACTCCTCCCTCTCCATGACCAGACAAGTCAACGCCGTCTCCTCATCGTGCTTCAACATCCTGCGCATGCTACATAAGATCTTCTGGTGGATCCCCACCGAGACCAGGAAGACGGTCACCCAGGCCCTCGTCACCAGCCGTCTGGACTACGGCAACTCCCTCTACGCCGGAACCACCGCCAAACTCCAGAAGAGACTCCAGCGGATTCAGAACACCTCAGCACGACTCATCCTGGACATCCCCCGTAGCAGCCACATCTCCGGACACCTGAGAGATCTGCACTGGCTCACGGTCAACAAGAGAATCACCTTCCGTCTCCTCACCCACGCACACAAAGCCCTACACAACCAAGGCCCAGGATACCTCAACAGCCGCCTCAACTTCTACGCTCCCACACGCCAGCTTCGATCGACCGGCCACGCCCTCGCCGCCGTCCCCCGCATCCGAAGAGCCACCACAGGAGGAAGGTCCTTCTCCTACCTGGCCGCCAAGACTTGGAACTCCCTCCCGACCCACCTCCGCCTGACCCAGGACCACCTTGCCTTCAGGAAGCAGCTCAAGACCTGGCTGTTCGAGCAGTAGCGGACCCCCCCTCCCCTAGCGCCTTGACACCCTCCGGGTGAGTAGTGCGCTATATAAATGCTTTGATTGATTGATTGATTGATTGGAGCCAGCATCTCACCACTCTAGTCTGTGTGTGCACAACAACACTTGTTGTTGTAATCAGTGCACACACTAATGCCAAATTTACAAAAAGTGAATGCTGGTTATCCCCGCTTATTCTTCACAAAGGATGTATTACCACCCGGAAGAAGCATTGGCAAATCCTGTAGGCCGGTTTCTTTTCATTTGTGGGTTTTGCTTAGAAACACACAACATTAACGGGCTTATCATTGTAAACCAGGCAAACCTGGAGATGCATAGCCAGAGTAAAACAGAACCATTCTCCTTGAGCACACAGCCCATGCTCGCCAACTTGGCCCAGCAACTACTCACCAAGCAATCGGGCACCACCATGCGCCGGTTCCAGCGCGGAAATGCCCCAAACAAGAACCCCGGATGAAATCTCTCAATCTCCCTGCCTTACAACAACAAAGGCAGAGCTCACCAGTGCCCAATGCTATGCAGATCTTCCACGCCTATTAGGCCAACACTGACCCATGCTATGGAACGCTGCCAGTGGCCGGAACCATCGCACTCACCGATTAACTTTGACAAACCGGGCCTACCTGCCCCCGGATCGAACCTCCGCAGGGCACTTCACTCAAGCTGGGCGAGTAACATTCAAGCCCATGTGGCCCCCGGTCCTCGAGATGGGCGGCACCCCCCAACGGATTCCTGCAGTGCATCCTAATGCTCAATGCCCTGCAAGGTAATAACAATAACAAGAAAAAATCCAACACTTCCAAACTCCGCAGCTAGTGGTGAACAGTGATGGAAAATAAAGAAGAAAGTAGTCCCTAAATGCATAGATAATGCTGAGCAGTGGAAGGAAACTGTAGTTGGTCGCTGCTACTTCCTGCAAAATGGAAGCAAAAGGGAAGTGACGTTTCGGACCACCAGCCAATGAATGAGCTCCATAAAAAGAGCAATGCAAGATTTAACCAATGGAAGCTAAGAAACAAATATACACACAATGGGTGGAGTTTCACCACTAATAGGAGCTACTTGATGCCTTGTAGAGGCAGCGCATGTGCTGCCTATGCGAGACCTAAAAACGAGAAGGAGAACCACAGGCGCCGATTCGGATTCTCTGCTGTCCTCTTCCAGACTCCAGCTGTCCTCTTCCCGACTGCTTCCGACCTCTTCGTGTGACACCTCCGCTCCCGCACCGGCTTTGAGCTTCCTGAAGTCCAGATTCATGCAGTCCATAGCACACAGGGCCGGCGCAGTAAGGAAGAGAGGGCGAGGGTCAGGGCAATGTGCCCCCATTACCAGCCCTGGCAGGAAGTGACATCGGTGACACCCCGGAAGTACTTCTCGACGTTCACGGCGACAAATCCCTCTGCCAGGTGCCATGAGGGCGTGGCTGGGATCCTGGGGTCCATATCCTAATGGTGCACTGCCTTATAGTACATGCTTTCCCAACTGCTTTCCTGGTGCGTAGGGCCCTGAAGGGCTGGCAGAGAATGGAGGGATACAGGCAGGATTCCAGGCACCCCGCATACCTGTTGAAACTGCAAGGATCATGGCCAGCCTTGAGAGGGTGTGCAGGTCACCAGTTGGGGTTTACATGTTTAGTGTAGCTTTCTTCCTGGCGTTCTATGGAGCACTAAGGGTGGGGGAGCATGTGGCAAAGAACAAGGACAGAAGAGGTGGTTTGCAGCTAGCAGATATTCAATGGCCAAATGGCTCCTTGTTGGTCACCATTACCCGAATAAATGGGTTGGGGGACCACATGCTGCTTCACAGGGCCTCAGGGAATGCATGCTGTCCGCTGGAGAATCTCGAAACCATTATGGCACACCGGGAACAAGGGGCCGTGGCCTCTTTTTGATATATGAGGAAGGTTGCCACTCATATGGCTCAAATTTGCCAGGCATGCTCAGTAGGGCCTGGTGTTAGCAGGGTTAGATCTGGCAGAGTATAGTGTGCATTCATTTCGGATTGGTGCAGCCACCATAGTGGCAGGCAGGGGGCGGATGGGACAAGTAGTTCAAAGGATACAGGATGAAGTCTGACAGCTACAAGCACTATGTGAGATTGAACATGTTATAAATGCACTGGCATAATTTGTTCCTATTCTTTACAGTATTCTCCTGTCAATGCAGGTGGAAGACATGATAAGGTGATGCAGCTGCTGGAAACTTCATTTCCTCCTGTCAATGCTGGAGCAAGAGGTGTTACAGATGTGCTAGCGTTGGGCACTCTTACATGAGGTGTTCAAAGGTTTTTTATTCAGCAGGTGACTCTGCAACACGGGCAAGGACGGCCAAATATCAGCTGACTTTCTCCAGTCAAGGAGGGCTACGCTTGGCCACCTCGAGAACTGCATTGGACAGAATGTTGCCCCGGAGTCTTCCGCTTCCAGAGACTGTAATCGTGCATTTGGGAGGTAATGAACTGACTGAGCTATGGCGAAAATATCTTATTTGAACGGATTGTCTCTGAAATCTGTTGCTATTCAAAGAAGTTACTGGAGGCCATAATAGCATGGTCCAACATTGTCCCGAGGTTGAGATGGAGAGGTGATAAATCGGCCAGGGCCCTCAATGAGTAGATGAAACAATTGAACAGGAAGGTTGATAAGTTGTTGAACACGGCTAGACTATCATCTATACCTCACAGGGTGCATCAAGGGTGAGCGATTTTTCTCACAGGATGTGGTACACTTATCGCAAGAAGTAATGCAATGTTTATGGAGAACTTGTTGGCCAGGCTGGGCCAACGTGCACAGTACCGGGGTAGGGGGCAGATATTAGGGGAATTATGCTGGCCTGTGGTGGGTGAGGTCATGATTGGTGGGGATAGTTTAGGTCCCTTTACAGCATCCTTTTATACCAAATAACATCAGCAGAACTGGATCCTGCAAGGGATGCTGCAAGTTGAAAGGAGGTTGCAGTGGTGCATGGGGTTGCGGGTGGCTGCTGGCACGTGGGCCTTACTTGTCAACCACCTGCACAGGTGCGGTTGGCGCAAGATAGAACAGGCCATTGGGGGACAAGAAACTTGGGTGTAGGGGTGTCCCAGGTAAGTATCCTAAGGGCAGCCGGGCCCCTTGCAAAAGAGCTCCCAGTATGGGAGAGGGAAGGTGGGGTCCTCCCATAAGGAAGGATCCATCCTCTGGACGCAGGTGCTTAAAAGGAGTGGTTGCAGAACCAGTCATGGGAACAGGTTATGTTTTGTTGGTTGCACAGGAGCAAACGAGTTATGGTTAGGTGACTCCCATGTACTAGAGTCGCTGTCAAGACTAGATCTTACTTGTAAACAAGATGTAAATAATGTGGTCACTATGTAATCTTTGATGTCTAAAAATGATTTTGTGTGTATGTGAAATAAATATGGCATGGGGCCTTACAACCACTAACCCAAAGACCTGGTCTCAGGCGTTGTCATGGACATTGAAGGTTTTGTGTGTGGAGGGGTAGGTATCCATGGTACATCAGTGAATCCCTGGCCATACTCTCGGCAGACAAAGGTCAACCCCCATTGTCCCCAAACCTGACCTTCAGCATGCTTTGTCCTAGCCATCCTTTAATTTTGTTTTAATCCTAGGCATTACTCTGATTTGTAATGATAGCTATGGCGGTTAATTTTACACTGGTGCTGGTGGGTGTTGTCTGTTAGTTAGGTATTTTTGGTTTTTAAGTGTGGCATATTGCTCTATTTCAGGGTTTTAATGTGTTGCAGAGATTGTTATTCTCTAGCTCTTCCTCTTTTGAACGAGTGACTCGTTTTCATTTCTCAGATCTCATATGTTGGGAATGGTGGTCTAGGCTGTCACAGCGGCATTGGTACTCTTGGCACAGGCCAAGTGTAAACAGAGGTGGGAAGGGTGGCTCAGGCATGGAGGGCCGAACATTGTAAAAGGACAAGATCATTCATCATTGGATGCAGAGACTCATCGAATAAAAGAAGATAATTTAGTTTTGGCTCTTAGGCGCAGTTGACAGCACTGCTTTATTTTAAGCACACAAAGGGATGGCAATAAAAAGGAATGCCAATTATATTCTTTGCATTTGTAAAATGTAATATGTAGTAAATGCAGCCGTAATTTTTCCAAAACATAAACCTCATTAAATTATTTGGGGTTAGAGGGAGGTGTCTTCATTGTGTCCACCTTTGTACCTTGATAACCTAGGACTAGACTGTTTGCTCTTACTTCAGCCCTAAGCCGGGTATGGGTCGTGTCTGAGAGTCAGTAGTGAGCAGGACAAGACCCCCTTCTCTCCAAAACGAACCCTAAGGCTTTTAAATAGGGGAAAATGTCTAAATACTCTTATACAGCACTAACAACTGGCAAGATTCAGTAGTAAACAAGGCTCAGCAAAATATCCCTTTGGTACTGGGTCACCTCCCATCCAACCACAACAAATATTGCAAAAGCAACCATAGTGTTCAAAAAATATAACTGTTCCTGTTGATAAGATATGTGAACACTTTCACAGAAAAACATCATATTCTTTTTCAAGAGGCAGTGTCAGGGGCATGATGCATGCCCCTGCAACTCCTGCGGCACAGGGGGGAACAAGTAGGGCCCCATAACCCTTCAGGGGGTCCCCATTCAGTCTAAGGTCAATTGATATCTGTGTGATGTTACATTCTGCAGGCTGTCTCCATCATTTTGCATTATGCCACTGGGCAGTATGGGGTACTTCTCAACCGAGCTTTTCCTTAGAGTTAGGTTGATGTTGTCAACTTTAAACCTCCACAGGGACCCACCCAAGCACGAGACAGACCTCTTTGCCCCAGTTTGTCCTGGAGTCAGGTGAGGCCACACAACATGTGCACTCCCTAGGGATTAGACTGAGGCCCTGGTGATATGGTGAGCAGCCCCAGCACCTCTTCACCTCTGACCTCCACAGCTGGACAGATGCCTACTGTCCGTAAAGATATCCAGCAAATAACACACACTTAGATGGCATGGTCATGAGCCAAACTGAGAAAGCAACATTGAGTGCAGCATTATGCAATGTTGCTTATTTGAACACAAGCAGGGCACATCGTGTCTATAACAACTGGATTTCAATGGCAACCCGCCTCAGATGTCTGCCCTCCCCAAGGTTGGGCTACAGAAAGTGAGCTACCACCAGCGGGGGGTTTTATTCTGCCCTGACTACAAAAACTCGCAGATTCTGCCCACCGCAGACACGTGAAATGGCGCCCAGAAGTGAAGCTACCGTCCGGCCCATGTTGGCTGTGGAAGGCCCGTGACATGCTGCTTCTAGATGGGAGGGTACGCGCACCTGCGCCTCGAACCGCACTGACACGTGGTGGTGTTAGCTTTCCTTCAATCAAATAAAAACATAAATGTCGGTCTCTTGCTAAATCATAAGTATGATTTAGCCCCAATTCAGATGGCGTTGCAGGTATAACCAGGAGCAATAGAAAAGTGTTGGAGCATGTTTTCGTATGTGCAGGCTGTGTGATCCCATCTGGAGGAGTCCAAGGGACCTCGAACCCACATCCCAGGGCGTGCCACAAACGGATCAAGGCCCGGACTTGCCCTGACTTGCTCCCGAGGGATCGCGGCAGCCAGGACAGGGCACATCTATTAAAAGTCAAGTCCTGAACCTGCAGGCACGCCGCACGCCGCGTTTACTTTCGGTAATGCCTGTTAATGTTGTGCTGATGCCGGGATGCGCGTGAAGAGCGCCCCTGGAGGGGGGGAGTTCAGGGCCAGGGTGAGAGGCGATGTTTGCACGCCCTGGGCTGGGAGAGCCATCAACGCCTTTTGTGATGGTGATGCCGGCCTATTAAGGGCGCGATAAGTATGCGGCTAATTAAGACCGGGATTATATTTCTAATTACCTCCTCAGGTGAGATTTAAGGCGGCTTTGCTGCAAACAATGCGGGGCATTAGGGCTCCCTTTGTGATACAGCCATCAGCTTAAATCAGCTCACGGGGTCTCACTGGGGTCCACAGATGTGGTCTTAAATGCCCTCAGCGGAGAGGGGGCCTGGGCTCCCAGAGAATCACCGACACGGAGGGCAGGTGGAGGCCAGTGACTCCTGCGGAGTGAACTTTAGGGGCCACACAGATAAAACTGGCGGGGTCAGCCGCATGTGTGTATAGATAGGTGCTTAACATGTTTGTGACTATTTCTATATATGTGTAAATAGATATGCTTGTATACACACGTACACACAGTCAGATTTAACCATTTTAAGCAAAACAATGCTGCTATGCAGTGAGAGGTAGCTGGGCAAATGCATGTGTTGCGAGTTGCAGTGCATGTTTTACCTTAAGTGGCGCTTCCTGGCACTTTCAACAACTATGTGGAGCCAAAGGAGGGGCAGGACAAACAGAGCTGGGGTTCGGGCTCTAACTGCCCCCTCTACAGCAACGGTGACCACTGCACTCTCCAAGATGGCCGGCCGATGGATGGTGTCATCTGGTTAAATTGTTGACCTTTCACCTAAGGGCTGTGGTTCTAAACCTGCCCTCGGCACCTGAATAAAGGGCACTTCTGGTGATTTTACCGTATCTCCTCCATGCCTCAATGTACTTTCCCTCTGTATGTGGTTACAAACACGTATGCTGCCGCCTCGCGCTGACCAATTAGAAGTTTCAGTCCTTATGTCTGGAATGTGGCTGGTAAGTACAATACGGTGGACACATTTAGGGGCTTATTTACAAGCCCCTTGCTCCGCCAGTGCGTCACTTATAACATGGGAAACAGTGACATACCGGCGGCGTAAGGTGCTTGTAAATAAGCCCCTTAGAATTGAATTAGTTGCCAACTCCATCTTTGATATCATGTTACAGGCTTTTGCGTGGCTCCCAAATGGCCCCATGACATTTTTGACACTTTCAGCTCTTCTTGGCCATTTAGCAAACAGTACATTTCACTTTGTTGACTCGTATTTTTTCATGTAACGCTATGTGGAGGGCGTTAAAAACCACAGCAAGCAAATGTATATTTGAAAAGCCACTTTACCTACATGACTGTCTCCTTCGGGACATTTTTAGGTCTCGCATGGTGTTAGCAGCGCGCATGCACTGCTCTCGCCATGCGAGGGCTTCTTGGAATCCATACGTTTCCAGAAGTCGTGCCGCTGCTCCGCCTGCATTTTTGATTCATGCACGTTGTCTTGCGTCATGGATTATGCAATACACAATGTAATGATTGCACCGGAGGCAATCAATACACTGAGGGTGGCCACCCTGTTCGCTTTTGGCCCCGCCCACTGGGATTGCATCTTTTACTTGCAGAGGGACACGGCCTCCTACAGTTACTCGGTAAGCACTATATTTGTTATTTTTTGTAAGTTACATGCGCGGTCTGCTTTCATTTTTGGGACAGCGAGCGCTATATTTGTTATTTGTTTTAAGTTTCAGCACGTGTTGTGTAAAAGACTCCCTGAATTAAATTTGCAGGGTTTGGTCAGAGGCTCGGGACCGCGAGCTCTGTATTTGTTATTTTTTTAAAGTTTCAGCAAGTGTTGTGTTAAAGACTTCCTGAATTAAATTTGCAGGGTTTGGTCAGAGGCTCGGTAGGCTGGCGGGGCACATGGGTGGGTTGTGGGGCCCTGCGTTCCTACAGTCGCACCACCCTGGCTGCCACACACAGGCGCAGCCTTGGGAATGGTAAGCGTGCTACAACAGTTGCCGGGGACACGCGGGAGTGGGCGTTGTGCAGGGCACACCAAAGCTCGACACAGACAGAGCACACATAGGATAGAACTAGGGGCATGTATCAGTCCCCGCTGCTTTATCACAGCACAGCACTTTTCTGAGCATCGGGTGGTCTAAAGTGTGTGGTTCCTGTTGAGTCACAGTGTGTGGTTCATGTTCTATCACACTGTACAGTCCCTGCTGTATCATACTGTGCGGTTCCTGCTGTATCACACTGTGCAGTTCCTGCTGAATCACCCTGTGCGGTTCCTGCTGTATCATAGTGTGCGGTCCCTGCTGTTTCACAGTGTGTAGTTCCTGCTCTATCACAATGTGATTCTTGCAGTTTCACAGTGTGCGGTTTCTGCTTTAGCACCGTGTGTGGTTCCTGTTGTTTCACAGTGTTTGGTTCCTGCTCTGTTACGGTTTGTAGCTCCTTCTGTTTCACAGCGTGTGGTTCCTGCGCACCGCCTCACCTGTAGGCAGATACGACCCTGTGCTATGCATGCAGCATTTGTGCAGTGCGCACAGGCCAGTCCACACTGTGGTGAGATTGTGTGATTTTTCTGTTTCATCCTCTCACCTGTGAGCAGATAGACCCCAGTTCGGGAGGAGGCGGGGTGTCCCACTATGGTGGACAAGGCTGATATTTCTGCATCTCCCCTTTACCTGTGCTCAAATACCCCCCTGTGCTTTGTACGTACCATGTGTAGGGGCTGGGGTGGTAGTTGGTGGGGGGTTCCTATGATGGAGATAGAGTGACATTTTTGAGACGCTTACTCAGTTACTTGGGAAAAATTTCCACTACCCTGTCTTGCCAGGTAGGTCGCTCCCCCCGCTGCAGCTCCACCAGCGCTCAAAGTGTCTTCTGTGCCCTGTGATCCTCTGCGACCATTTTGCTGTTTCCCTGACCCTCTGTGCTCTTTTTCCCGCAGTTCCCGCCGCTGCTGCCCCTGCGGCCCGCCCCCTCCATGCCCATTCGCTGCCCCCTGCCACCCGCCTCCCAGCTGCTCCTCCCTCCCACCTCCCCTTAAAATGTTGGCCGCTGCACGGTGAGGAGAGCGACCCTTGACCTTGCCAGGTAGGTCGCTCCCCCCCCCCCGCTGCAGCTCCACTAGCGCTCCGAGTGTCTTCTGTGCCCTGTGATTCTCTGTGACCATTTTGCTGTTTCCCTGGCCCTCTGTGCCTTTTTTCCCACAGTTCCCGACGCTGCTGCCCCTGCGGCCCCGCCCCCTGTGCCAATTCTCTGCCCCCTGCCACCCGCCTCCCACCTCCCAGCTGCTCCTACCTCCCTTTAAAATGGTGGCCGTTACTCGGCCGCGCTGCTGGCGCGGCAAAGGTGCACCTAAGGCAAGCCCATCCGTGCCTGGACCGTGCCCAGCACCAGAACCTCAGGCCCCCGCACCAGCCATGAAGACTGGCTCCGATACGACGATAGCACCCTCATCGCTCTCAACCCATGACGGACCCCCACCTGCTGCATGGCCACCCCGAAGCTCACCCACGGTTCCTTCGCCTGCCAGAACTGCAGCTTCTCCTGCATCGAAGAAGCAGAGACTCCCGCCACAACAGAACACAACCAGCTCCGATGCATCCTGATCAACACCAGCTCTGCACGCAAACACGCCGTTGAGCTCTGGGACCTACTTGACACGCATCACCAGACGTTGCCTTCCTGACCGAGACCTGGATGATTGAAGCCTCCTCTCCAGACATCGCCATCCCCGACGGATACAAGATCGCCCACAGAGACAGCACCAATGGAGTCGGGGGAGGAATCGCCATTGTCCACAAGAAGACCATTAGGGTCTCAACAAACACAGATGACACTCTCAGCACCGCCGAACACATGCACTTCCAGATCCATCGGACTCCAAGACCACCCTAAGAGGCACCCTTGTATACAGACCACCCAGACCCGGACCACAATTCTGCGACTCCATCGCCGACTTCATCAGCACGCACGCACGCACTGACCTCCACCACCTACATCCTCCTCGGAGACCTGAACTTCCATCTGGAGAACAACAATGACAGCAACTCCTCCACCCTGATAGACAACCTCACCAACCTCGGACTGGAACAGCTCGTCACGACGCCGACCCACATCGCCGGACACACGCTTAATGCCATCTTCTCCTCAAGCCCCCACGTCTCCTCCAGCCACGTCTCCGAACCCACCTGGACCGACCACCACTGCATCCACTTCACCTTAGCCCCGCTGAAAAAACAAACCCTCAAAGACAACAGCAAGAGAACCAACTGGTTCACCCCGGAACTCCTAGCGTCAAAGAGCACCTGCCTGAAGTTGGAGAACATATGGCACATCGAGAAGTCGCCTAGCAGCCGCGCAGCCCACAAAGACGCCATCCGCAACCACCACCACCTCATCAGGACCGCCAAGAGAACCTCCTTCAAAGACCGCCCGACAACAACGCACACAACAGCAAGGAGCTCTTAAACATCGTGAAGGAACTCTCCAACCCCAGCTCTAACACCAACAACATCCCACTGTCTCAAGCCCTGTGCGACTCCCTCGCCACCTTCTTCCACCGCAAGATCGCCAACATCCACTACAGCTTCAACCCCCGGACGACCCTAACAGGCCCCAACACGCCGGACCCACCACACCCCACTGACCATGACCCCCTGACAACCTGGGCCAAAGTGAGCATCAAGGACACAATCAAGACCATGGGCACAATCCACTCCGGCTCGCCGTCTGACCCTTTTCCACACCATATCTTCAACAAAGCCGGCAGTTCCATCTTACCCCCACTGCGCAACATCATCAACCCTCCTTCAAGACCGCGAGCTTCCCTGAGAGCTGGAAACAAGTCTAGATCAACGCCCTACTGAGGAAACCCAAGGCAGACCCGAGCGAACTCAAAAACTTCCGGCCCATCTCCCTGCTTCCGTTTCCAGCTAAGGTCATCGAGAAGATAGTCAACGTTCAGCTCACCCGCTACCTCAAAGACAACAGCATCCTGGCCCTTTCCCAGTAAGGATTCCGCAGCAACCACAGCACCGAGATCGCCCTCATTGACGCCACAGACGACATCAGGATCCTACTGGACAACGGCCCTCATCCTTCTGGACCTCTCCGCCGCCCTCGACACCGTCTGCCACCGCACCCTACGCACACGTCTCCACGACGCAGGGATCCGAGACAAGGCCCTCAACTGGACCTCCTCCTTCCTCTCCGGCAGAACCCAGAGAGTCTGACTCCCCCAGTTCCGATCCGAAGCCTCTGAAGATCATCTGCGGCGACCCGCAGGAATCCTCCCTCAGCCCGACACTGTTCAACATCTACACGGCACCCCTCGCACGCATTGCCCGACATCACAACCTCAACATAATCTCCTACACCGACGACATGCAACTGATCCTCTCCCTCACCAAGGACCCCCTCACCGCCAAATCCAACCTCCACCAGGGAATGAAGGCCGTCGCCGAATGGATGGAGGATAGCCGCCTTAAGCTGAACACAGACAAGATGGAGATCCTCATCCTCGGGCAAAACCCCTCAGCATGGGACGACTCCTGGTGGCCCGCATCACTAGACACCCCCCCGCACCAACCAACGACGCACGCAACCTGGGAGTCATCCTCGACTCGAAACTCACCATGACCAAACAAGTCAGCGTGGTCTCCTCCGCCTGCTTCAACACCCTCTGAATGCTCCCTCTGTATGCTCCGCAAGATCTACAGATGGATCCCGACAAGGAAAATAGTTACCCAAGCCCTAGTCAACAGCAGAACCGGCTACGGAAACGCCCTCTACGCCGGCGCCCCGGCCAAGCTCATCAACAGACTGCAAAGAATCCAGAATGCCTTTGCACGCCTGATCCTCGGCGTCCCGTGCAGCGACCACATCACCCCCCACCTGAGGAACCTGCACTGGCTCCCTGTTGACAAAAGAATCTCCTTCAAGCTCCTGATCCACGCACACAAGGCACTCCACAAGACCGGCCCAGCCAACCGCAACAGTAGACTCTCCTTCTACGTACCGTACAGGAAACTCCGCTCCGCAGACCTCTCTCTGGCTACCTTCCAACGCATCCGTAGAACCACAGCTGGAGGCAGATCCTTCTCCCACCACGCCGCCAAGACCTGGAACACCCACCCCCTTATCCTACGACAAACCGAAGACCTTCTAACCTTCAGGAGACAACTCAAGACCTGGCTGCTCGACCAGTAACAACAGAACCACCCCCCCCCCCCTGACCCCTCCCTCAGCGCCTTAGAACCCTTACGGGTATGTAGTGCGCTCTACAAGTTATTTGCTTGATTGATTGATTATATGTCGCACGTGGGTGGAGCGGGTCCATGGATCTGACACCCCCTCCAACAATCACAGGGCACAATTATGTGCACACACTGCATGCGTCCCCCTTCCACTGCAGAGCATCTGCCACCGCTCCCGGTCTCCCCCTTACCTGCCAGTGGCTCGCTTCTCCTTCTCTCCTCACTGCCGCCGCATTGGCAATGCGGATGGTTCAATCCCTTCCATGGATATTCCAAACAAGCATTAAAAATGCAATAGGTCTTGCCTTTCATTAAGTTAAAGCCATTTAACTGGGTCTCGTGGCTCAGTGGATTAATGTGTCTAATGCGTCTACTACAGGGGCTTGTGTTCGACCTCATGGTCACAGGTTTGAATCCACTCAGCCTTTCATCCAGCTGAGGTCGATAAAATGAGTACCGTTGGGTAACAAGAAACATCTGTTATTCAGCGCCAAGATACCCGTAGTGGTGAACGTGCACTTTATAAATACGCATGTTATGTTATTTGCTTTGCTATACAATACCATTAGCAAAGCAAATGGCTTTAACTTAATCAAAGGTGAGGCATATTGCATTTTCAATACTTGTTATTAGTATTGCTTTGCTTTTATGATATTCACTGCCACGTTTAGGGTTTGAAAATGCTGCAACAAATTAAACTAAAAAATCATGACTCCATATCTCTTCCACACCAGGAGCGAAGCTGTCGTTAGTTCAGCAGAGGCAGTAGCAACCTGAAGTGGGGGCATGAGGGAAGGGGCATTGCATGCCAACTAAGACTTTATATTAGTAACTTGCGGGAGGACAGGGCCGCATTTCCTTACTTGCATGTAGGCACGGTGCACCCTTGCTACGACACTGCTCCATGCCTGCGTTTGGTCGATGTTTAAATGAGCAAAGCTCATAGGGGCTTATTTACAAGCTCCTTGCGCCGCTTTTACATTACTTTTCCTAAAAGTGACGCAAAAGTGTCGCAAGGTGCTTGTAAATCTGCCCCATAGAGTTTTCGAACCTTGCATACATTGACTGACGTGTGTGCATCGCAGTGCACACTTTTCATCACAGGCTTCAGCTGGCATTGGCGTGCGGCAAACACCCCAACTCTCGAAGAATCCATGGAGATTGTTTTGTTGTGGTAGACCGCACAGAGCCGAAGGAGTTTGGCGCGGAAATGCCCCGTGCCTCGCGCCAAGCCGCAAACTATTCGCACATAAGCAAAAGCAGAAGAGCTGGGCGATTTCTTGCAGTAGGGTACCAGAAAAAAGAGGAGGATTCCAATGGGACAATTCAATGGCTGTCGGACTAGTTTTGAAAAATGAGTTCTTTGTTGTCCTCGCTGGAGGAAAGCCACCGAATACTTCCGTGGCTATTTGTTCCTGAACTGCGACAGTCTGATCTCGTTCACATATATCCGGTAATCGTTTCAACGTGTGTGCCATGGACACGTGATGATGGAGAGCGCTAAATTCAGAACAGATGCCCAAGAGAAACGCGCCAAAAGACTTGGCGACTAAGTAGCGACCAGAACGACTGAAGGGCGTTGCCTAGTTATGATTTTTAGACACGAAGAGATCATTTTGAATATTTTGCTACTGCCTATAAGATAGCTCGGCGGAACGACGCGCCTGCTGTTGCGATTTGTTTGTGTCCTGGTTCTAATTATGGCACTTCGGATTCAGTTTGGAGGTTACTCTGTTGAATGGAGCAAGATTGCTACCACCTAAATCCCGGCGCTCCCCACTCGACCACACACGGGTAATCCTGGGCAAACAAACTCCTCAATTTAAGCTTCAGTGCTCTAGTTTTTTTGTTAAAATGTGATTGGGCTTGAGACTGAAGGAAGACCTAAGTGACCACCCGGAAGCCAGGATGTGATACTACGTGCATTACATCTTTGTAGAAAAGACACGCAGTTATGTTTCTTACGAATATGTCCTTTTTTTATCACGAACTAAGAAAATTGCATCGTAAGAGAGCTGAATTAAAGTTTTGTGTTTTTATTTTCTATACATCATCACTCGATTGCATTTGTCAGGTGGACAATTCTTGCATGACTTTGCAAAATGTAATGTTTTCTCTTGTATTACTATTTTATGCATTTTACTGTTATGTTTGTAATGACACTTTTAGTCTAGTGAACTATATATTTAGGTAAGTTTGAAAGTGGGCATTTACATATTTAATAACAGCATGCGTGATGTACAGTGCTTGGAAGCTGCAGGCGTCTAACCGCTGTATAACTTCAAAAATATTTCGAGTAATTTTATGTGCATTTGAACCATTACTAAAGCGTCCATGAGTTGCACCAAAGATTGGCACTCCTATTTAAGGCGGAAGGTGCAGACCATTTAGGCAAAAGTGAACATCCCTCATTTTTTAAAAACTTTATCTTAAAACATTTATTGTACCTTCTGATGCAAGTCACTGGGCAAACGCAACAACCTCTTTCTACTGCCAGATCTCACTGGGTGCCCAGATACTGGCCTGTGCGGGGATGCTATTTGTTTTCCCCCTGCCTCTCGCCTATTCATGGTCTACCCTCCCCCTCCACATTTGCCTTCTCTTCCATTTCCCTCCCCCACCCACCGACCAAGAAAACTTGGTAAACAAAAGGCGCCATTTTCACAGCAATTGGGCCTAAATGCAATTATTAGGCAGGAGGTCGTGGGTCAGAGGGGATGGGGGAGGTGAGAAGAGAGTAAAGAAGGCATGGAAGAGGTAATGGGGGAGGAGAGGGGAAACCTGTTACCGCCTGCAAAAAATGCTCACAAGCCGAGGCGTTCTCTTCTGTTGTTACTTTATTTACAGTAACAATAATCTAAGCGCTTACATTGGCATTTCTGACTATGATAAGACATATGGGCTTCTTATTCCTGATTACAATGTGCGCTACCAAAGGGCTTATTCTGTATGTGATCAAGGGCAGGCAGGGGCCATAACAAATGTTGTTTTGATGGGTTTTTAGTCCAGTAATGCCTTATGGACTCTTTGAAATTAGAGGACAGTGGAGTATGTGAACAAGTGGCTGTTTTTTTCACGAGGCCAGGGATTGTATGGCGGTTTATTACATTTATATAATAAAAAGTCGGGGTCTGCTTTTTTTAAAGGTTGGCCTAGTTTTTCCCTCGCATGGGCGCCAACGAGGCATGGACCAAGGCAGGTCGTAATTTTTTCCTGTTTTATTTCGGAAAGATGTGATTCATAATGTTAGGGCTGGTTTAGCCCCGTCTCTCTTGTCGGATGGTCAGAGAATGCAACAGCCTCCACCCTCCCTTAAACACGTGCACTATTTCCTCCCCGTTATAAAAAAAACAACAACGGTCAGAAAAAGTAATTTCGTGTGTTGTTCCTACTGGAGCAGTAGCGCGTGACATATGGTAAATTCTGTGCCGGGCGTGCAGGAGCAGCAGGGGGCTGTGGCGGGAGGGCGGGAGCAAGGGTGCTGCTTTCTCTATAATGGAGAAAGGGGTTTACAAATCTCTTAAAATTACTAATACAATAATGTATGCTTCAAACACAGCTGCCTGCGGGCCTCCTTTTCAGTCACCATGCAGCTCGCTCTGGAAAGCTCGAGATGGCAGTTGAACATGCATTTTAAATATAAATCAGGAATAGGATCACGTGTGTTCAGTGACATAAGGAGAAATTGTCTTCAGACACAGCTTAAGGATTTTGAGGGCCCTGGGACGAACATATTTTGGGGGCCCCCGTTTGGAACAGATATAAATATATGATAGGAGGCAATAGTCCTGTGCACTCATACAAGATAATATATCATGTAGACAAATGTTGAAAGCAAATGGAACCAATCCAACGTTGAGATCTTTGTTTTCTTTAATCGGTCATCAAACACAAAAAAAACACAAAGCCAGCCGACACGTGTTTCGTCAGAGAAATAGTGTACTCCGACTCTTCAGGGCTCTGTAGCTAGATCCCAAACTGTAATATCCCAAAGCCGGTGATATTTCCAACCCCGTAGGGTATGCTAAGTCTTGGCAGAACGAATATTAATTAAAGAGTGAAATTACAAGCTAATCAAAGTTACGTTCGATAATGACGCCAGTGCCGGTGGTTAGGGGAAAATATGATAATCAAACTCCAATAATCACGTGAAACAAAGAGAGAATGTAACTTCCGGATCAGTCCCGGTAAAGCACGAGTACGTCCTGGTGTCTTCCAAACAATCCTGGAATCTCCAGTATTGTTTGGAAGACGCCAGGACGCAGGCACCATTTCGGAGCCAAAATATCAGGCAGCACGTACTCGTGCTTTACCGAGACTGATCAGAAAGTTATATTCTTTCTTTGTTTCACATGAATATTGGAGTTTGATTATCATATTTTCCCCTATCCACCGGCACTGGCGTCATAATCATTCGTAACTTTGATTAGCTTGTAATTTCACTCTTGAATTAATATTTGTTGCAATGCAATATCAGGCAGGAGACAGCTAAAACAAAGCAATTTTTGGCTTGAAAAATCGGTAGTCTCTCGCCTGAATCGGGTCTATTGGCATGTACGATATAACTGTGTCTGAACTGGGTGGCGAAGTGAGCTAAAGAACGATGATGAATTCAACCCAGATCTGTGACTGGGGGTGAGTGTCTGAAAAGTTTCAGCGCTCCGTCCATCATCTCCTTGTGTTTGCTTTGTTCGCCCTAAGTTGGCAGGGTATGACCAGACATGGGTCCCTTGCTCACTTTGCCACTGGATTCAAGCTAGCCTGGCTGATGGGGGCTGTTAGCCCGAAAGCGGCTCAGAGTGCTTGTTTATGGTCCAGGGAAGACATGGCTATGCAGTTTGGGCAGGTATGCCCAGACGTGGGTCCCTTGCTCACTTTGCAACTGGATTCAAGCTAGCCTGGCTAATGAGGGCTGTTAGCCTGAAACCGGTCCCAGCATGCTTGTTTCTGGTCCAGGGAAGACATGGCTTGGCAGTTCGGGCTGGACTGTTCCCATGATGCACAGGGTCAAGACGGATTTGCATACAGCTGTGTCTGAACTGGGGTGGCAAAGCGAGCTACATTTCAGCACTCCGTCCATCATCTCCCTGTCTTTGCTTCCCAGAATATCACCATTCCTGTGACTGTGGCCAATCGCAGTGAGACACAAATTGCCAGTTGCCCAATGAATATTAATTAGGGAAGTTGTTTTGCGACCACATGTGGTTCAGTATTTTGTGGACCAACCTATTTATAAATAGGTCAGTTCACAAACAGACTGCAGTCACAAAAAGTCAGTGCACAATTTGAGACCACATTTTGTGAATTTAATCTTTGTACTTCTGGTCCCTTGTTCCTTTATTCCATCTCCTGTGAGTACTTTTTTTATAGCACACACTGATAACTGAATGACATCTAGGCACTTGCAATAATTCTGTTCCTGTAAAAATGCCAACCTGAGAATGGCTCCTCACTGAGCATGAACCCCTGCTCAGCTTGAGCAGAGGAGAGTTGGATAAGCATGGGTACACAGTCCTTGGCATCCCTCCCGGAACTGCCAGCACAGTTGCCTCCGTTCTGACAAGTTTTATGGTGCCTAGCCTGGAAGTTTAACTCAAAAAGAGTATATGTACAATGAAGATACCACTATAGATGGTAACAATGGTAAGGTCTCACTTATTACAGGTGTCCCAGATAGTTCAACAGTAGTGTTTGCACAGATATCATAGGACCCAGAGACCACCAATTTGGACCTCGTCCCCAAACCCAACTGAGTCAATGACAAAACATGTATTGTTTGGCATAAGGGGTCATGTTTATTCAGAAGAAACCACAAACATAACTTTTCAGCTTAGCAAAGCAGGTCCATGTTACATAATCATGAAAAGAATGTCAATGATTCTTACAAAAACTTCATTATCTTAACACTTAGAACAATTATGTGCACAGGGGTTCAAAAATGTGACAAGAACCATATTTAGAAAGATTGCATGTTATTCCTACGAAAGAATGAATTATGCAGCACTGAGGACTGATTTCCCTACTCTAAATGGACCACACAGGTGCAACCACCTACACCCTCTCAGCCCTCCGTCCGCTTGCTGCCCTGTTCCTGGCACTGTCTCTCCAACACCGTGCTGCTGCCGGGGTCCCAAGATGAAAGACCAGGGGTTACAGCCCATGTAGCTTGTCAATAAAGTGTAACCCATGTCCCCGGGCCGGAGTGTCCATTCTTTGCACTCCTGGGCAAGTGTATGCTGGGCGTTTACCAGGAAAGTAATCCAGGAAGTCTAGCCATTCTTTTGTGAGACTCTCTGAAGTAAGAATGTTTTGAGTTCATTCGATAGCAATACAGTTTTTAATGCAATATTATAAACAAAATGTTCACTATGTCATGATCATATCTTCTTGCTCTCTCTGTACTCGAATATATTTCATACCATTTCTTAAAACATTAGGGTTCATATTAATTACTGTATTGCACCTTGAATTATATCACATTATGTTTTTGATTTAAACTCATTCAACATTTTTGAAATTTAAGAAAGAATGTTGCTGCTAGGCACCTTCTTAATGGAGAGGTTCAGGCGCTGTTCCTGAGAACACATGATCCTCTGAGCCATCAGAGGTGGTCCTTGGAGGCGCCACAATCATGCCTTTGAACAATTGTGAAGAAACACTGTTGGGCTCATTGAACATTTAATTTTTAGCCCAGGAGTGAGTCTAGAAAACCTGGAAGCTGTATTTGCTGAGCTTAATATTGAATTTAGACAGCAGGCTATGCATTAATTAACATGGGAATTTGGGGAATTTTAATTCCATTGTCAACCCTGGAAACCGTTAAGCCCAGTGCAGCTCACCAAGAAACTGCTAACTTTGTTGTTCACAATGCTTTAATATGGATGTCAGGGTCAGTGCCAGACTGGTATCCAAAAACAGTTCTTGCAAATGTTGCCATGCCAGCCCACTTATACTGCACAGAGCACTCGAACCAAGCGCTCTAGGGTGTCCTCAATCCATTAACATAAAAAGCTGGATAAAATGATGCATTTTAGAATATCTATTTATCATTTACTGCCTCCCCCCGCCCCAATATACAATACATTTTTATCATTGGCTGCGTCCCCCAAACCCTAATTTTTCAACACATAATTGGGCCTGTTGTTAACGAAGACCTTTTTGATTTTACTAAAATTGTATATATAATGTACTTACTTAAAGGGATTTTCAGCCCCCTCGTTACCCATTGGTCGGTTCATGTGTCATTCACAATTTCTTCTGCCCTGTACAGCATACAGCTTGAGTCAATGGGTCAATAAACTACAGCCATTGGCGAACTACACTCCAATTTACATACTTCTTTCCTTTTGCAAGATTTTTAAGATTGAGGTGCGACCAGCAACTTACCCAACAATACAGTTTTGCAAAAATCATGACAAAACGAACATTGACAAAGCCAAAAGGCTGGCATCCAGTGCAGGTATTGGTTTTGACAGTGCTTGTCATCATATACTGCCTCATCCCTCCCATCTCTATCTCTCTTCGAAGGAAAAAAAAGGACGTGCACAGGTGCCTTGGAGGTAGGTTCTGTGGGCAGAGAGGCAGATGAGCAGGCAATGAACTGGTGACAGAAAAAGATTTGTGCATGCAGGCAGGTTAACGATGTGGCTTCTTTTGTATGTAGGAAGTAGGGACTAAAAAACACACAGGATTTCAGAATTTACTTAGAATCATACTTTGGGACTACCAGAGAAGAGCTCAGCTGCATGGTGCCGAAAACAATTGTAGCTTCACCTTTCAAAAGAAAAGGGGTTTTTCTAGACGAAATATCATGAGACGTATAACAGAGTTCTGGGGCACAGGTACATTTACACCATGTCCACATTGTGGTGGAACTTCCAGCGCTTGTGCCCAGCGCAAGTGCTCCCGTTTGGGGACCACACTTTCCAAGAGTTAGGCAGCAGGGACCCATGAGAGGGCAGGTAGTATTGAATCATCACAAACGGAACCCGAAAAGGTGGATTATATGGACTTTTATGGCACTTACTGTATACTTCACTTGTGGTCTGAACTACAAGGCCATTTTGCGGTCAAAACCCATTTCACACAACATATTAGTAGGGTGGCAAGAGTAGAAACTGTGGCTGTATAAACAATGTAGATCTATCTAAGCTAAATGAATTGGTCTAACAGGTGAGATTGAAGAAGACAAGTCAAAAATTACGATACAATGAGTCTTCACTGACTATCTACAGGCCACATTAGCCTGATGACCATCCTGGAGTGTAGACCAAATTTGATTTATCTTCTTCAAATCAGCAGGGAAAATATGGATAACTCAGCGGATAATGAAATAAAGGGTATGCTTTTTAAACCTCTGAGAAATGGATATAACAATAATGATGTAAGTATCCAAACAGGTATTGTATACTATTGCCTAATATTTAATGTATCCCATTTCAGTATAGAAACTGGTAACATGTTTCGGCCAGATAGTCTAGTCAGCATCAGGACTGGGGTACCATTTATGAGGCCAAAGGAGATTTTGTTAGGATTTAACCTATATGTTAACTGGTTTGCTCAGAAACTGAATGACCCATGCTCCAGTTTGCACTTGTAGCAGAAGTAATCAGATTCATCCCTGAAAAAAAAATCAAAAGATTATGAAAGACTTCATCTAAAGAATACATCCCAGGCGTGAGGCTAGATAGGGAAAATTACACAGAATCCTGCCCTACTCATATGTACCAAAGCAAATAACCAGGGCCATAGCACAGAGGCTCCACATCTCCTGCAGTGTAGGCGGCCAAGGGTTCCTGGTCCCGTGGGCTCTGAGACACCTGCCATCTTCACCATGCATTTACTGCGTTTCTTTTAAAATACCGTCAGGCACCGAATCCCATGTTTGTAAAAATCAGATTGGTTGTTCGTTGCCCCTCCAGGTACTTTGCAGGGGTTGACCCCTCAGTTTTTGCTGCACCATTGAACAAAACATTCATGCTGTATTTCCATGAAGTTTCCCAAGTCTTTATAACATAACCTGCACCCCTGACAATGTTACAAAGTAACAGAATATTTGGTCGCAAAGCAGTTTTTATCATGCATTGGGATTGAGGTATTTTAGGAATCAGGCATGCTTATTCCGTTGCAAACTTCTGAATTAGAAACATTTTAAATAACAAACCGCTCCCGCCCCATGGTGCCTACCCCCATCCAAGAAGTGACGGTAAACATTATGTCATCCTCAAAACGTCTATAAATGGACAATTAAAAAATATTTCTAAGAGTGAACTTTGGACATTGTTCAACTGATGATTACTCAAGTTTGGAGAAGCTTAAAGAAAAACAAATACGGGACTGCTGAGTAGGCTGCCATATTGAATGCTCCCACAATCTGTTGTCTATTTAAAGTACTCCTGTGAGTCATTGAGCTGACGAGCTCGTGGATGAAGCACCTGGGCGCCAGGGAGCGGTACCGGACCTGATATAATGTTGTCTATACAAATATATGTATATTGTAGACCTGTTTGTTCAATTAGAGAAAGAAATATAATCACCTCAGACGTGTTTGTTTCCGCAAATGACTGTCAGGATTTGGTAGTTGAGGAGTCAATGCCTATGTCTTATTTTATTGAAGATATGACTTAATTTCTTCCTTGGTCACAGGAACGTCCGGCGGATGATAAAACAGGAACTGAACTGCAATCAAGAGCTTCTGGAGGTAAAACCTGATAGTCAGGAACACCCTCTGCAGACCTGCCAAATTACACAGTGCAGCTGTGCATCACACAACATTGTCTCTCTTCACACGATCACTCAGTGAGAAGCCAACATGGTGAGCATAGAGCGAGCTAGATACTCCTACATAGAGCAGGATTCTAGCTTGTGTGTTGCAGGAGCATTGGGTCTAAAACCCATTATACCTCTTACAACTGCTCCAAGAAAGATTCAGGAGTGTCTTGTATTTTGATAGACCCCTTAGTCCAGCTTCCACCATAGCCCCCCTCTAACATGTCTGTTTAGGCAGTAATGAGCTAAACATGCTAGCCCCTCTCACAAACCACCCACCAATCCCCTCAAACTCTTCTCTTGCAAGGTGAAAAACTTTTGTAGGTTGGTAGGTTTGCCTCTGGGTAGGTGTTATGTCTTCCAAAAACTATGACAGTACACTGAAGTAAAGGCAAAGAAACCTGAGGCAAGTGAAGCACCTAACTAAAGGCACCCAGAGTGAGCAACAAACTGAAGTGAATTCAAGCAAAGGTAGGACATAATAAATGCCCAGGTTAGGCCAATTTTAATATGCAGACAAGTTGGCCAGAAGGCAGCAGGTCATGCTAGTTAGGAAATAACCTTCCACTATATTGAACTGGTGCTATTATAGTCAAGAACTTCTACAAAGAGTGGAACTGGATCACAGAAAACAGGAAGTTGGTTAAAACCATAATGACAAAATGTAGCAGCAATATATTTATTTATTTATGCATATTTATATAGCACAGGTATTACCAAAAGATGCTAGAGTGCTTTACAATAGGAACATTTTGTTACATTGAAGTTACAGATGGTTTAAGATGAACAAATACTGCTGTGAGTAACTAAAAAACAACAGAGAATAGGACATGGTAGATCATAACATAAAAAGCAATGTACAGACGGTATATACATAGGTTAAACAATTGAGGTAATGTAGATGTCTGGTCCAAGATTTGATTGCAGTGTCGAAGCTAAAATATCGTTAGAGGAGAAAAATGTTCATGTCCGTTTTTGAAAGACATCAGGGAGGTGATTGTGCATTGATTAAAAGGCAATGAGTTCCAGATTCTGGCTGCGCTACCTGAGAAGGATTGTGCCATCAGTCATTCCTTTTTAAAGCACAGGGGTTCTAGTAGCATTCCACAGGCATTTTGCGATGGTCTGGAGCTGCCGGATAGCTTGAGTTAGTCTACCAGGTAACAGAGAGTGGATGAGTGTAGAGCTTTATGGGTGATCCAGGCACTCTTGCAAATAGTCCTGGCTTCAGTTGGCAACCATTGGAGAATGATAAGCATAGGTGTGAAGTGCTCATTCATTTTGGCTCTTTAGATGACTGTGCTACCTAGTGTAGAATCGGTTTCAGGGTGGTGAGATCGGTTTTGGGGAGACTAGTCGAGAGAGAGTTACAATAGTCTATTCAGGAGAGCACCAGTTTATGAGCAAGAGATTTTAAATCGCGCTCTGGAATATAATGGCGGATTCCCCACAGAAGATACAGTTGATTGCATATGTTTTTGGCCATAGTGCTGATTTGCATTGCATATCTACACAGATATGGCACTTTCCTGCTCTCCCCCCCAGCGCTGGTGCACAATTAGGCTCCCAGCGTCATACAAACACCGTTGCAGCATATTGCAAAGGCATCTGCATCATGACTAGCATAGGTGTTATCCTGGAACGGTGCCCTTCCTGTACAATACTATTCTTAAACTAACGTTTAAACGGTTCCCACTTTGAATGTGTGCTGTACAGTGCAGCACGAATGCAAAGACAGAAAGAACAGCATTTGTCCTCCATAATGTTAATTTCAAACAAGCTTATTTTTTATGCAAAACCCTGTCCTTTTAATAGACAAGATTATGCTGCAAAAACCATGGGTGGCTGCATGAGAATGTCCAGGTAGCACCCATGGTATGTCACCCTTGACACAAAGCAATGCAAAGCTGCAGTAGACATTACTTTCAGGTGACTTTCCAGCACAAAAATGCACTAGAAAGTAAATTTCAAATAAACATTTTGTGTCGATTTGCATCACTTTAAACATACCCACTAAGTTTCTTTTAACATAATGTGGATAGAATGGGAACTATACTCCCTTACATGTGTTGTGTGTTTTTGTCTGTGGTGTTAGTGGGGAACCTCAGTATAGTTTTTGCCACACTGAATTTACTACAGGACCACACCATGTAGAGGCATGACACCACAGGCTCAAAGTCTCAGCGAGGACGGATGTGCAGTGGAGTAGCACCATGCTGAGACCTGCTGGCAGACTCTCAAGGATGGCTGTGCCACAAAGCAACAAAGTGGTACCACAGGGAAATGGTTTCCATCCCTGTGTGTACATTATGGGGGTCATTAGGATGGAGGATTTTCCGCATCCTCCGGACCGGCGGAAGCCACCGCCGGCCCGGAGGATGCGGAAAATCCTCTGCGGACCCACCAGGACCCACCGCCACATTAGGATGGCTGGTGGGTCATGGTTTAGGTCCGCAGCTTTTCCGCCGCGGCTGGCTTACAACCGCGGCGGGAAAGCACTAAAATGGTGAAGGTGTCTCTTAGACACCGTCAGCCAGATTAGGATGTGCTTGGGAACATGCTTTTCCGCGGCGGCTTTTCCGCCGTGGAAAAGTATGTGTAACTGCACTGCAGGGGCCCATTGCGGGCCCCCTAGGTGTAGTTGGGGGTGGGGGTGCACATGGGGGGTACCTATGGTACCCCCCTGCATTTGCGTGCACAATGCAGCAGGCACCGCGCGGTGCCTGCCGCTTTGTGCACGCAAATGCTGTGCATGCATTTTTAACATTGCTGCGGGTGCAGCTTGACGCTCCACCCGCAGCAATGTTAAAAATAAAGGATGTGACCGCCATCCTGGCGGTCACATCCTAATCTGCACACAGGGAACGCCGCAGCCCATGCGGACGTTCCCTCATGCTCTGGGGTCGCGGACGGACTCAAGTCCGTCCGCGATCCTAATGACCCCCTATATTTGGTTTAGACTCTGATGTTACTTTCAATATGATGTTAACCATTTCACACTCATTGTTCTATGTACATCATTGTTGCTATGCTTAGCGTTACTGATAGAAATGTTACTTTTGCTAAATAAATTCATTAATTAATAGACAATAAATATACATTGTATTGGTAATAGGCAAGCAAGAGCTACATGCATTTGTTGTTGGTGTAATGGAAATTATTTATGGCCTGATTATGAGTTTGGCTGTGTGGGAGTAGGACGGCACAGCACCACCCCGCTCTCACACCACTAAAGCTCACCGCTGCCTGCCCGCTAGATTATGATTAATTTTGGGGTTGGGCGGATGGGCAGCACAACTGTCCTATGACTGTGTAGTTTAAAGGCTCATAAGTGAGCCTTATACTGCACGCCGCTGGACCGCCAATACATGTTTCTGCATGGCACGGCCTGAGCAATCCATGCCGTGCAGGAACAGGGGGTACACCATCTGATCCCCTGCATGGATCCCTATGTACGCGGGTTACAGGGGGCCCTGCAGGGCCCCCTTGGTTTCCCCACAGCTAGCCTTTTCATGGCGAGATCACCTCTATGTGGTGGGGAAACTCGTAAAATGATTGCTGCAGTGGCACCACCAAGCATATTGCTTCCCCTGACCGCTGCACCACCATCAGGGATCCCTTGTGCTTGCGGCGGGCCTAAGGTGGTTCAACTGCCGTACTTGTAATATGGAGGTCAGACCACTGGTGCGGTAGTTCCCGCCCACCAGAGCAAGTTTGCCGGTTCAATGGACCACAAAACTTGTGATCTGGCCCTTATTCATCTCGGTCAGGAGAGACTTCAAATGTTTGATAAATTACCAGAGTTTATTCTAAACAAGGATTTTGAACAATGAAATGAACATGTCAAAGAAGTTACCAGACTGCCCAACAAGTTTACAGAACAGCCATGAATTTTGTTGGAAAGATTTGACTTTTCTAAGAAAAAACAAAACTATGAGAAGACGGTTGAAGAGTATATCTCAGCATTACGAAACTTGACATTCACCTGCAATTTTGGAGCATCTTTAGATATTCATATTAGGGACCAATTTGTATATAGTTGTCATTCCATGAAAATCCAAGAGCGTCTTTTGAGTTGCCATGATCCTACTCTCTCTGAGCTTATAGATATTGCGAAGAGTATTGAGCGATCTATAATCTCGAGCAAATATATAGTATATGAGCCAAGCATTCCTTCGGTTAATGTGTTGAAAGACTTGGATTCTGTAAATGCTGTGTCACTTAAGGATAGAACGATTAAAAGTTCTCAGAAGAAAGTCACAATTGGATGTTTCAAATGTGGATCTAGGTCATATCTTAGTAACAGCACTTCTTGTTCAGCTTTAGGGAAGTGTTGCAATGTGTCATAAATAGGTCACTTTCAAAGTCTGTGTAGGAGCAATAAGGGGCATATACAAATAAGCAATGTATATGTTGACACTCATGAATGCACCCATGATTTTTCTCGAGTGGTTCTCACACTTGATTCTGATACCATTTGTTCACAAACCAGTAAAAGGGCCACAATGTGATGTAAGAATTGTGGAAGTGCAGTTGGAGAGGGTGGCTGACTCAGGCGCACCTACAACCATTAATTTAGATATACTGTTTAACCACATCTGTGCAAAAGAAAATTCTCCTAGTCCACCATGTATACTGGCCAAAGCTTACGGAGATCAGGATATCGAAATAAATGTTGGAGGACTTTCTAGAAAAGATGATGTGCTTGGGAAGAAG
Source organism: Lissotriton vulgaris (assembly GCF_964263255.1). Classification (NCBI taxonomy): domain Eukaryota; kingdom Metazoa; phylum Chordata; class Amphibia; order Caudata; family Salamandridae; genus Lissotriton; species Lissotriton vulgaris. Next base: position 397,298,595 of record NC_141687.1, read on the forward strand.
AACTATTGCAAAAATCTATGTAACCATCAAAGGCAAACATATTTTTGGTTGGCAGGATTTGGCCAAATTAGGATTGATGTTAGTACAGGTTCTGATACCCCTATTTGAATCTATTCTACATTTATTACTTCAATTGCGGACGAGACAAATGAGAATGTGCTTGAGATTGTTAAAAAAAATTCCAGAAGTTTTCTGTAATAAAATAGGTGATACTAAAATAATTTTGAACATCAAATAAGGTTAAAGAAGAACGCTGTGCCAGTGGTGCACACACTTATACTGGTACCTTTAAATGTAAAACAGGATTTTAAAACACTTCTGGACAAACTAATTGATGAAGGGTTCATTGATAATACGGATACCTCAGAATGTGTCAGTCCCATACTAATTGTTCCTAATTAATGTGGAGAAATTCATCTTTCCACGAATTCGCGCATACTCATCAAAAACATTGTCATGGATTGCCACCCACTACCAAAAATACATGACTTGCTAGCTAATATTGGTAATGCTGAGTTCTTCTTCTGATTAGATTTAAGGTCTGCATTTCATCAGATACCGCCTGCCGAGAATTGTAAGAATTGACCACATTCATAACACCTTTTGGGCTGCACAAATGCTTGTGATTACCATTTGGTTTGGCATCTGCAGCAAGCGTTTTTCAAAAATTGTTGGACAACATTTTGGCAGGTGGCAATGGAGAACAAGCATATCAAGATGATGCGCTAATCTACGCAGAAACTATGGCTGAGCACAACAAGACACAAGAAAAAGTTGTGAGTATTTTCCAAGGAGTTGGGATACTACTGGGATACACTCAAAAGATAAAAATACCAGTTTCTTACTAAAGATTTAGATTCAGTAGGTCATTTTATTTCTTTACAGGGTATCAATCCAAAATGTTCTTTGATCCAGGCAATCATCGATGTGACACCACCAAAAGATAAAGACACCTTGACATCCCTTATAAAGTGAAGTGAATATTATTTGAGGTATATTCAGAGACAAGCCCTAATTGTACAGCCCTTGCACAATTTATTAAGGAAATGAGTCAAATTTGTTGGGAGTGAGTCAGCAAATGCAGCTTTTGAAAGTGTCAAACAACTAATTGTGGTAATTGGAGGTCAAACAGGGTTACAAATGATAAACAAGTCACAGATCATTGTTTTCACATTGCGGTCTTTAAAACAGGCTGAAAAACATTACAGCACCATTGAGAGAGAGGCTTTAGCCCCTTCCTGGGCTGTAGATAAATTCAAAACCTTCCAGTGGGGAACACACTTTGAGATATTTACTGATCAAAAACCATTACTTCAGTGCCACTGGTTTAGGCAAGACCTCAGCAAGGTTGGTACAGCTCTTGTCACAATTACAGGATTTAACTTCACCATAAAAGTATATCCCTGTTGGGAAAAATGTATGGGCAGACTACCTTTCAAGGATGCTCTTAAACATCTCTCCTACAGACATAGCACAGGATGATGATGTGGAATGTGTGGTAGCATTGGTCGAGGATGTGTTGGATTCCAATGGTGTTATCTCTTTGGAAACAACACCCATCAGCAGCCCATCTACATCTTCTCAGCCAGTCCAGAAACACATACGATAGGAAAGTCTGCAACTCAAAAAACTGAATTCTTTATAACTGAATTGGAGAACGCCACGAATTGTGTGGCTCAATGACTGGAGAGTTTGGCTCAATGATTAGAGCGGCAGACCCTGATGCAGAGGTCTAGCCCGGGACCAGGGTTCAATTCCCTGCCTCGGTGAGTCTTGGGCTCAAAATTCCACGGACCTGATAATTCTCGCCTCGGTGCCTATTCCAATCATGGAGTCCCACTCTGCAACTCTAGGCAATAGCTTGCTTAATCTCCACAATTGCCCCAACAACGCTAAGGATGCCTGGCCTCCACCTTGGGGGTGCCCAGGAGTGGACGCCTCACAGGGAAAGCCAGGATGGGTTCCACTGTGGTATTCGTACAAGCGCCTTGAGACCCTTGCGGGTGAGTGGTGCGCTATACAAGTATCAATTTACAATTTTCACGAATAGACTGTGCAAGCTATTCGAAATCGTCAAACTCCAATTTAATTTAATTTAATTGATTTAATTTAATTGTGGGTTTATATGGCGCTAGAATCGACTCCCGGAGGAGTATCTCCGCGCTTCGACCGCTGGGGAACCCGTCCTGGCTCACCCTGAGAGATGGTCCCTAATGGGTATCTCTAAGGTGCAACCAAGCATCCCCAGCGGTCTGGGGGGCCGTTGTGAAGATGAGGCAAGCTAATGCCCAGAGTTGCCGAGTGTGGTCCCTGACAGGAGTAGGCACCGAGGCGAGAATTATCGAGCCCGCTGACCCTGGTCCATGACCCTGCCGCGTCGGGAATCGAACCCTGGTCCCGGGCCGTCCTCTGCTTAAGGGTCTGCCGCCTCTAACCAGTGAGCCACACCACTCCACGAACTCCAATCAAACAAACTGGGAAAAACCTCCAAAGAACCCCCAAAGCATCAATAACTTGCGAGGAATTTTCTTCCTTCTTCTGTGACAAAATCTCAGCTCTAGGAAATGATCTTAAATCGGCAACGCTCTCCCAATCCTCACTGGCTCCACCTCTTCTCTCCACACTGCCTTCCCAGACTTCACCCAAAAACCTAGCTCACTGGTCCAACTTCAAAGTCTACGAGGAACATTCTGTCTAAAAAATTCTGTCCTTAAACCCGAACAATCAATACAACGACTCTCTCCACTCTAACTGCCTAACCACCGCCTCTCAAGCTATCATCCCCTCTTGGACTGCAATAATTAACGCTTCCCTCCTACAGGGAATGATACCTGACTCTCTTAAAGCCTGCCAAGTCATCCCTATCCTAAAAAAACCTATGATGGATGCTACTTCCCCTGACAACTATAGACCTATATCTAACATCTTAGCAAAAGTTCTGGAGAAATGTGTACAGCAGCAGCTGTGTCAACACATCACCAACTTCCACCTACTAGATGACTTCCAATCTAGTTTCAGACCTGGTCACAGCAGTGAAGCCCCTATCCTACACATCGTGGAGGATGCCTTACAAGCCTTTGACCAAGGCAAAACATGTCTCCTAATCCTCCTGGACCTATCCTCAGCTTTCGATACCGTTAACCACAAAACACTCCTCAAATGCCTCAAACTCAGGATAGGACTGGACGGCACAGTTCTAGAATGGTTCAGGTCCTTCCTCCAGAATCGTTCACAGAGAATCCTAATCGGCGGCACCTTATCCGCTCACACTCCGATCGCGGTTGGAGTTCCCTGTCCCCAACCCTCTTCAACCTTTACCTTGAACCGCTCACAGAGGTGCTTCGTACCGCCAATATTGCCTACCACATGTGTGCCGACGAGACACAGATCTACATTAAAATCTCTTCTCCCGAGTACATTTTCTCCCAGAATGAGGCCTTGAAGCTGAATGTACACTGGCTCACCTCTAACCAGCTCGGAACTCAACGCTAAAAAATTGAATTTTTCCTCATCTCACCAAACAAATACAACCCAGACATTCAAGATTGGCTCAAGGCTATCACAGTGTTAAACTGCACCCCTATAATTGTAACTTCTGCCAAATCACTTGGAATAACCCTTGACGGCAGCTTGAATATGCGTGGCTATATCAATTCGGCAAAAACCACCAGATTTCACCTGAGCTAGCTAAGAAACTTGAAACCCTTCCTCGACACTCCCAGCCTACAAATGGTAATCCAGGCGCTAGCCATTTCCATATTAGGATATGGATGCTCCACCCTCACAGGTCTACCCAAGCGCTGGTTGGCTCCACTGAAAGCTTGCCTCAATGTCTGACCTGTACAGATAATTAGAGTATCCAAAAGTCCGTTTTATCCAATAAAAATGGATGGTTGAATTAAAGACGCTTAGTTAAACTATCCCCAGAGCTGGTGGGCAAAATCAATCAACACGTGGATAGTTTGAATGAAGAATCTTGTCAAAATTATGGGCCTCATTAGGATGGCGGGCGGACTTTGCCCGCCCGCCATCCTTGCTGTAGTAGGGACCGTCCGCCATAAGGGCGGGGGTCCCATCGGCAGCATTAGGATACACCCGCCACAGTGGCGGGCGCATCCCATATTCCTACCATTGTGGCGGGCGGTGCACCTAGCAACGCCCGCCACAATGGCAGGAAAGCATGCTGTGCACTTCCATGCACAGCATGGCAGGCACCTCGCGGTGCCTGCCATGCTGTGCATGGAACTGCTGGGGGGTACCATAGGTACCCCCCTGTACATCCCTGACCCCCCCCGGGGAGTCCCTGGGGGCCCGCAATGGGCCCCCTCAGGGATTCTCTGCATGCCTTGCCGCCAGGGAAAGGCATCCACAATTGCCCTTCATAATATGGCTGGCGGTGTCTGATAGACACTGCCACCATATTATTCCTTTTCCGCCCCGGCCGCGAGGCGACTGGGGCAGAAAAGCATCGGACGGCCTTTCCGTCCGCCGAGGTCCCCCCGCCATACTAATATGGCGGGGGGGGGGGAACAAATGCGAATGTCGGGCGGATTGTCCCCGCAAGGCTGGCGGTAGCCATCGCCAGCCTGGCTGGGGCAATCCGCCTGACATCATAATGGGCCCCTAAGTTTGGTGGTGGAAATTGCTAGTCAAAATGAGTCATTGCTTCAGATTTAGTTTCTGTCAATTCTGGAGATAGTAGCCAGTTTGATTCAATTGTGTCTGACTCACTCTCTTCCAAAGTGGAAGAAAGTGAGGGGCATATTCTCAAGAATGTGAGATAACCATCTCAAAAGTAACTTAACGCAACTCCCAACATCGCAGTCTATCACGGGAAAATTACGCCGTGTCGATGGAGCATTCTCAACACGGCGGCACCATGTGATATTCCCCAGATAACGCATCAACTGACTGCGTTAAAAGCAACACCACGCAGCAAGAATGTGCAACGCTAATGCACAAAAAGCCGCGATGAGGCCAATCGTAATACAAAAATCTGCGAAAACCATCTACAGGCCTGCAAATCACATGCGTCAGGCGGGAATAATCACAGTAAAAGTTGAAAAAACAGACAAACAAATGCAAAACAACAGCAAAATACCATGGATGTTACCGGAGCAAGTACGAAGGAGAACCAGAACCCCACAAGCCCCCAGGAGGACCTGCCTGGGACCTCGGGGTCAGGGAAGGCCAAGGAGAAGAATAGTAGGAAGAAGTGCTTCAGTCCGCAGGAAAACAGGAACCTGATAACAGAGGTGGTCGAACACCATCAACAACTGTTTGTCACCTCACATGTGTCATTGGCAACAAAAAATGGACAATTGCAATCCATCATGGACAAAGTGAATGCAGTGGGAGTGCTGAAGAGGACAATGGAAGACATCAAGAGGCGCTGGAATGACGTCAAGCGCTAAACCAAGCTGAAACTGACCAACAACCGGTAGGCAGCAATTCAGACTGTAGGTGGGAGTCCATGCCCCAGACCACAACTCCCACCAAGAGAACAATGTACCCAAGTATGCAACATCTCAGCCCTGTATAAGCACAGAAGTCAAAGGCACATCTCAGAAAAGGCAGCAAAACAGAGCAGCAGGGGCCAGCCCCCCAAAATGCAGCACACACACATAACATGCAGAGCACATCAACACTGACAACAATGTGGCACAAACCGCAACACGTCCACAACAGAACACAGGACACAGCTGGTGCCAATTGGGTGTAGACACTGGCCAATCACAAGTGGTATTGCAGGGAAATGTGAGTTGATAATGTACAAGTGCAAACACACATCTGTGATGTTGTCGAAAATGTCCACTGTCCCGTTGCAAATAGGCAGCCCCTGCAAAACAGCCACGATGTACACAGTCATGCAGTCTGTATGTAAACAAGGACAATGTGACAACACAGATGTGAACACATTGTTAAATTGCTTCTCCCCTTCACATTGGAGAAGGACAATCAACACCTCCTGCAGAGCAGCCCTAACATCTCTTCTCTGATGACGAAGAGGACCACCACAGCTTCGGCTCCGACGCCCTCCAAGAGTTCATTGACAGTCTCTGCAGCCCACCTCCAGGAGCAGGGCAGCCCCTGCAACGTGGACACCCAACCCCCTGCACAGACCATCCAACAGGCAGCACCCACCACGGCTACCTGCCAGGACCCCCACGAAGAACACCTGGCCTTCCAACGCAGCTTGGTGAACAGGTGCGGGTTGGCTTCGACTGCATGGCAGACAAACTAGATGCCATACGTGGGTGTCTATGTCCCATCAAGGATCACCCACAGTCCCTAACGGACACCCCCAGTCTGCTCCATGTTCTCCAATGAACCATGACTGACATCGCCAGAGTCCTGACTCTGAGACAAGAACGACTGTCTAGTCAGGGTGGGTCCAGCGAGCTCGCCCGGGAGTTGGGACTCATGCGGATGCTCATTGAGAACATGGAGCAGGCCAATGCGTAAAGAGCGACTGCCATGGCTGCACACCAGCGAGAGGTATCTAGGTTTCACAATGACCTCAACACCATCCTCATGCATTTCTGCCACAAGTCCTGGTGCTGATGCATGCTGCTGCTACCACTATATCCACATCTCCACCCCCTGAAGTGTCAGTGCCACACAGTGTGGCTGACATTCCACCTCCTGCCCCTCTGGAGTCACTGCCACACAGTGCTGGAGAAAGGCGAGCACCACCCACACATGAGGCACATGAAACAAAAGAGGACGAAGATGCGGATGAAACCGCCTTACTGGTACAGAGAAAACTGTAGCATTCATCTCCGCCATATGGCCGGTTTCAGCTTGGTTCTGCCCTCTGCATCATTACCTTCCACTGTTCCCCGATACACTCGGTGACACTTACCTTGGACCTCGCAATGGACTGCCATATTCTGTTTGATCGCCAATGACACAGCTAACAGACTGCGGACTGAATTCTTCCTCTTCCTTTGGACTTGTCATTCCTTGAAGGACTCTGGCTGGCCCTCCATGGGCCAACATTGTAAAGTGGAGTTTGCATGGCCCAGTACTGCTCCAGATGCAAGACTCCACTGAATGTGCATTAAACATTCCGAATCACACAAATGTGTTGTGTCAATGGTCTTACTAGTGTGGTAGTATGGATGACTGTAGGGTCAGTGAATCCCTCTTACTTCCATTTGACTCATGTGGTTGGACTTGTTGCAGGGTGACACATTGCCGAATGTTGTCCAGATCGCGCTGACACAACAACAGCGACACACACGTTTGTTACTTCCTTGTCCATCCGTACGGAACAATGCCCAGAGCCCCGGGGGCATACGCCAGGCCAGCCCACTCTGCACTCTTACACTTACAGGGGGGGGACAACGCTACATGTCCCAGGTCTTCCCTGTTGGGATCTGCTGCTCACAGGTCTAGTTGTCAACATGCCACAGCCACTCCCTTACGGCTGGTGTACACCCACACCGCACCCATCTAGCACATGCGTCACAGCACATGTGACCCTGCCAATAAAAAGGGCAGGGCGCATGTAATCGACGCCATGTCCAACCTCTCTCAGGGTGTATCCGTATGGTGTGCATGTAGGCATGGGGGCCCAGGGGCCTGCAACATCCCATTTCGCAGGCCCGGAGGTGCCATGATGGCGTCTGCACCACAATACTCAATCATAGAGGGTCCATGACTTGCGGGGCACAGACTTGGTGGCACCGGATACACTGCAGCCGGCACAGGCACACTGCCACGGGACTGTGACTTTCGGTGCACTGAAGTAGGGGCACCTTAAGTGCTGAGTAGGTGCACAGCCTGGGATGATGCCCCGTCCCGGCGGTCCAAACGGCTCAGGTTTTGTGTGCCCTGTCGAACCGCAGTGTAGGCCTGAGCCAGCAGACAGCGAAGGCCTACTGCCACGTGGCGTGGCCTCACAGGTCACAGAGTTTAGGGCACCTCATGGGCTGAGCGGGTGTGCAGCCTGCGATGATGCCCTGTGTACTGGTATGTCCTCTGCCATGGCGAAATCAAGACCCAGCATAAAAAGTGAAACCTGGTGACCTGCAGAGTGGGGCTGCATGATGTGGAGGGTGCCATGTCTGTGGGCCCCAGGCTTGTGGCTTGCAGCGGTACGTGGTGGGTCCTCTTTTCTACAAGCCGGTGGCAGAAGGTGAGCAGTGAGGCCCTTCATGCATCGCTGGGCGGTGAGAGGGGCTGGGGTGCATTTACTTGGGGCGCAAGGGCAGGCATGCATTGCTGGGCGTTGGGAGGGGCTGGGGTGCAGCTGCCTGGGTTCGCAGGGGTGGACAGGCGATGATGTTGTGTGCAATTGTATGTACTGTGCCATTCATGTATCTGGACTCTGTTTCAGATGACGGGTCTGTCTCAGATGTGGGACCTGGTGAACTGCACTATATTCCGGCACGTGGTTGGAGACATACCGGTGGTAGCAGGTGAGCAGTGCGGCCTGGGTGTGCAGTGTCGGCACTCTCTCTCCCTGCCCCTCTCTTCTTTTCTCTATCTCTCTCTCCCCCTCTCTGTCCGTCTATCTCTCTCTCTCCCCCTCACTGTCCGTCTATCTCTCTCTCCCCCTCTCTGTTTGTCTCTCTCTCCCACTCTCTGTCTGTCTATCTCTCTCTCCCCCTCTCTATCCGTGCATCTCTCTCCCCCTCTCTGTCCGTCTATCTCTCTCTCTCTCTCCCTCTCGTTCTCTCTCTTTCTCTCCTTCGCTCTCTCTCTGTCCCTTGATGTGTGCAGGACACACCTTCTCATCATGATTTTTGTCTTGCAATGTGACTTCATTTCTGTTCTGTGTTTATTTTAATACATTTTCATTTCTTGCTTCGAAGGTAAATGTGTGATGCTCATTTTTGTGACGACACATGCATAGCACCAGATGTGATTGTGCGACATCTTGCGGAATATTTGGTACATAATTCCGTGTAGTTGATGTGGCATGTCTTTGGCCAGGATGAGCGGGGCTGGGGAGGGGGGGTCCTGGGGGTGGTGGTGGGTGTTGTGGCCCTCTTGGGTGTCCGGGCTGCACGATGAATGGCTCCGTGGCATCTGTTGCCCTTCAGGTGTGGCTCTGGGCTGGGCTCCCTTTCCTGGTCCAGGCTGTGGTCTGACTTTACACCAGGTCAGAACAGGTGTTAGTTTCCTGCTGCTAACGCGCTTTATCGCCGATCTGGCTGGTCATTGAGAATGTTGCGGGGTGGTGTTGTCGTGACTTTTGGCACAGGAAAGCCTACTCTGCAACTCATTAGCGATAGTTGTGGGGGTCATCCGTGGCGATATTTTTTGTGGCAGCTATCGCAGGTAAACTGGTGCTATGGGCTGTTAGCACAGCTTGTGATACATTTATTGCGACATTGGCTGCGATAAAGTGCAGTTAACTCTGTAATGGCTCCTTAAGAGTATGCCCCTGATTGTCTCAATGCACGAAACAATACATCTTCTGTGTTGCAAGTACCAAACTCTGTTGGCATATTGAATGATCAACTCAGATGAGCAGTCAAATTTACCCCACCGGAGCATAACTTCCTCTATCGCAATGTGTAAATGTCAGCGAAGAATGTTATTTATAATAATGCACACTTTTCTCTTGCACCAAGTATACTTTTATTATTTCTTTGGACGCACACTCAGCTTTAAAAAGAGGAAAATGATGTAGTGAGTTAATCTTAGTCCTACCTCTGTTTTTCTATACATGTACTTACTTACGTGTTATCTTCATGTTGTTGATGTGTGGCGTTCCATGTTCTGGCCGTGCTTGTTGTGTATTCTAACTGGAAGTTAACAGAGTTTGCAAGTGGACGCCCCAGGGAAGTGGGCTCTTCTACCTTTGGGCTCTTTCGGCTAAAGTTTCTTCAGTTCTTACCGCCTTTGATGTATCACCTTTATTCGACAATTATCCACACACATCTGAGGATTGGGATGTCTTGCGCCTTGAACCTTCAGGTTAAAAAGCAAACAAGGGACACGAGCAACTCATAAATAAAACAGGAGGCGGAAAGGAAAACTGTTTCGGTAGAATATACATATTTTCCTGGCCCTTTCATCTCCCCTGTAGTGCACGGAGCCCGTTAGAGTAACACTACACCATGTATTTCTTGTGCTCTGTGTTTTGGGTGACGTAGAGGCCTATCATTGTAAGTGCATCACTTTTACCACGTGTTCTTGAAGGTAGGCACAGAACCATACTATAAACATTCCATCAGCTGTACCATATGCTTAATGCAAGCAGACACTAATTTGCATTATGTGCCTTGTGTAGGTCGACACACTGTAGGGAGACGCTAATTCCCCTAATGTTGTAGGGTCCACATAACGAGCAAATTGTAGCCAGACTCACAGATATCTTGTAAACTGTGCTCTGTGCCTACCCCATGCTTCACTGGGTGCCCTTAACATTCTGAACAGGTGCCACACAGAGGCTGGGACTACCCAGAGCCTGATGTGTTTGAATCCAAAACCTTTTTGAAGAGGTCGGCACCTGTTTGTCAAGAGCATAGTCACTTAGGCTGAAGTGAGGCTGTTCCAAATCACAATTACCTTCTCGGTTACTAACATTTCTCAATACATGAAAACCAAAGACTCAACACAGGATGCTGACCTGGAATATCACCTACGTGAGAGTGGTGTCAGAACTTTTATTTTTACTCACTTATCCTCTTATACATTCCTCTCAGTGAGTTGGGCGCTTGCCTCCGCGATCGGTCTTTCAACTCCATGTCACTCACATCTTAAGTGTACATACTCTGTGAGCGATAAAAGTTTGCCCTGCTGGATGTGTTCTGTGGGAAATGGAAGACTGCACTTACGCCTTCTGTGAGAGAGGCAAGCTTGCTTTATCACTTCCATGCTGTCCCTATTCTGAGAAACAGCAACTCTTGCACTGCTGCCCGATCTGTACATGTCTAGTGGTGGGAAAAGCTTGTGCTGATTCTTCCCTAGCTGTACCTATCCTCTGAAGGAGGGGAGCTCACATTGTTTCTGCCCAAGGGGCATCTGTCTGTGCAGAGGGGTGTTTCCTCTTCTGTTGCTCCACCCTATAAAAGAAATAAAGAGTATTTTGAATGCCCTTGCATTCCATGCCCTGGCCAGTCAGAAGCTTTAATTGTACCCAGGGTAAAACTAGATGCGGGGCCCTTGCTCAGAGACCCTGGTTTAAATCTCAGCTTGGAAAAACTGTGTGACCATGCACAAATACGTTTCTTCACACCCCTTCAAATAATTCAGTTTCATATATGCACTGAACTAAAATTCTTCCATATAGTTTAATAGCCTATAATGTAGCTTCATCTTTGGCAACAATGAAGGCCTTTCACGGAAGGCACGAGACAACCAACTTGCCTATTGAGTTACTCATAAAACTGTCATTAGGGCAGAAGAGGTAAAGAATGTGTTCCATCCAGGATCAGAATTGGATAATGTGTTATCAAGAAACTTGGCTTCAAAACAAACATCCAGGTATTGATCAAACAGTGTGACCCTAGGGTCTTTTATTCACTGGGCCTCCTTTTCCATGATCACCGCATTTGAGAGCACCCTTTATAAAGGCCACTCAGTGCAGTGATATAATCTAAAGCGCTAAAGTGAAACAATCCAAAATACACTTTTTGATATGTAAATGTTATTTAAAAAAGTGTCAGTCAGTGACACTTGCAGCAGGGCAGGTGGTCTAGGCTAACCTAAAATCTGTTCTCGTCAGCTTTCATGCCTGCTTACCTATCCCTTAAACAGATTTCAATGAAATTGGCTACTTTGTTATGCTTAATTTCCTTCACGGGAGTCTCTGACATCAAGGCACTAGAACTATCTAATAGAATATATTCATCAGAAGGAGTGAATCTCTTCTAAATGTTGAAAACTAAGACAATGTTGGATTCAGTTTTCTACCCAATTTTTTTACAGTTGTGAGAAGCTTTTTGTGGTAAGGTGTATGGAAGAGTATGAGATCAAAGTCTTAGAGTATAGAGTGCATGGGGTCGATCAACTGCTTTGGTCCTATGTTAAACCTTATAGACCTGTTTCCACAGTCACATTAGCAAGATGGTTAGCGAAGTAGGAGATGCTTTGGTATTGAACGCATAGCACCCATATGCTCTCCCGCTGTCCGTCCCTAGTCAGCTGCGAGTGTGCCGTGGTCATGGCCTATTTCATAGAACAGGCTACAATTATAGTAACTTGCCCTGTGAAACATGCTGCACGTGCCAACAGCATCACACATAGCATGTTGCAAGACCTTTCCAAGGAGCGGGACTGAGGAAATTGCCCCTGCCCACCTTCTGAAGCTGGTGAACATGCCTTATGAAGCAGGGATCATTTCACAATATTTGATGCGAGATACCTGTTTTCCTAGGGAAGATGTCTGAGCCGAAATGGGCGATACTCAAGCACTGAAACATGTTCATGTGAAAGATAAGGAAGGTCTATTGCTATGGCCTCTACTTTTAAAAATGTGATGGTAGGGAGACACCAGTTAAAAAATATTTTTGGATCACCCACATAACATTTTAATATATGTCTGACAGTTTAACAAAGTGAAAACATAAATCTTGACTTAAGAAACATGACCTCACCCAAACTAGAGAACCCATAACTGGGAAACTATACAAACAGTAAACAGTAGTAGTCTTGACTGCTTCCCAATGCAAGATATGAAACCCACTGATGGAACATACCATAGTAGGTAAGTGAGTGTTCGTCATCCTATATGGATACAATATTGTATGGGAATTCAATAAGAGGTTTGGCTGTTTCTTTCCGGAGTTTTGTACCTTCTGTATGTTCATCTCTGCTTATTGAAAAAGCCCTTTAACGCCTCTCACTCACAGTTTAGTGTGCGAGCTACCTGTGCTGTACCTGCCTGTGTAAGAGAATGGTGTGATGTTCCTTCCGCTATCCATCTTTTACTTATACTTTGTGTTATGCTATGTTGTGCTGTGACTGTCCATGTTGAACCTTAGTGTTGTGAGGCTCTGTATAAAACTTTCGCTACACACAAGGAAAATCGATTCACATTGCCAATGCCTGTGAGTTAAAAAGTGAACACTCACAATATATGTGAGCAGAGTTTACTTTTGGTTTTACGAGTCAAAGAAGCATTTATTGAACTGGAATAGGCAACTTCGTACAATTTTGAAACCTAGCTGACAGGTAGTTCCAAAGTAGTTCCAAGTAATGTATAACTAATCAGTTTTGGCATTTTAGCTAAAATCACTTTCAGCCCATAATCAAACTATTAAAAGTAAAACTACAAACCTCATAATGCAACATTCTGCTGTCTGGGACAAATAACTGTTGGTACCCAGGGTCGTAGTACCAAAGCACAGAATTATAAAAAGCAAAATAACATTTATTGTTACTTGAGTTTAAAAGTTGAATACATATTATGAATGTGCTACATTTTTATTTTGAGTTGTTGGGTTTATTGGTGGATTGAGTGGGTAGAGATTTTAATTACTTATATATTAATCAATATTAAATGATTGACTATGCTATATATTTTGTTATTTGTTTAATTGCTTATTACATTGATAATTTATGGATTCATTTTTAAGTTTGGGTTGTGAGACTTATTGGGGTATCTAGTGGGTAATTTTTTTAATCAAATATTAATTGACTAATATGTTAATTTTTAAAAAAATGTTTACATTGCTATTAATTCTTGAGGTAAGCATTAGATGTTTAATCATGCGCAGGTAGTTAATTTAAATAGACTTTAAACTAAGAATAATTGATTCATGTATTAAATATGTACATTTTAAATTGGCAAGTGAGTTGCTATTTTTAATTGAAAAATTGTATTTTACATAAAGTTTTTCAAACATTATTTTTAATGGGTTATGGTATTTTGTGGGTTGGACTGAGTTTGTGTTTAAATTTGTATTGTAGTCTATTTAATCTTTGTATTTGCTAACTTTAACAAGTAAAAATGTTTTGGGAATAATTATTATATAACATACAGATGTTTAGCTATGTATTTTATGGGTGAATTTGGAGGTGTACTGTTAGTTTTCAGATACTATTTAAAACTCGTATTAGATTTAAATTATTTTATATAATTTAAAAAATATGTATTTAATTAGAATGAAAGAATGATTTCTGTAAGTTTGAAAAATGTATTTTACAGGGAAATTATATTATTTGGCTGTAGTAAATGTGATCTTGGAAATAAACCGTCTCTCCCCAGTGCTTGCTAGACTGGAGTTAGAATAGTAAATCTGACTCTATCCCCTTCCTTTAATGTATGCACTTCCCCAATGTTTGTTACATTGGAATTAAAATAGTAAATCGCTCCCCCTCGACTCCCCAAATGCACTTTTCCCAAAACGTGCTAGATCGGAGTTAGAATAGTAAACCTGACTCTCCAGTGTATGCACTTTTCCCAATGCATATTAGATTGGAGTTAAAATGGTAAATATGCCCCCTCCTCTATTATATGCACTTCCTAAATATTTGCTGGACTGTAGTTATAATGGTATGTTAGTGTACTTGATGTATGTGTCTACCTCCACATCTGTTAGATTGAATTTTGATTCATTAGCCCTACAAAAAGTATGTATTTTTCCAGTGTTTATAGGATTGTACTTCCATTTGGGTTCTATGCGCCCCGGAGACAGTTGCGCTCAGCCGTGAAGTTTCTGGCGGCGATTTCCCGCCTTACGAGCAGTTCCTTGGCCTTCAAGGCAGCGGAGGCTTGGAATTTCGTTCCCCATGATCTTTGAGGCACTCAAGATCCTAAAATGTTCAGGAAATGGTTAAAAACTCTGCTTTTCATTTAATCTTCAGTTGGCTCTCAGCTCTGCTCCTTTTGGCTCTCGCGTCGGGACACTCTTGAGTAGCCGTGCACGTTATGAATGTCAATAACATAACATAACATTAGTGTATTTGAATACTTTTATTTTATCAATGTATTTGGACTGGAGTTTGGTTACTATTTTTACTATTTCAATAGAAAAAATTGGGTATATTTAATTTAAAGTATTTTTTTTATTATTCTTTCTATAATTTATTTTGAATTGTGTTTTGTGTTTTAAATTTATTTTTCTGTTAGTATTGTGGAAGCCATATAAATTGTTACTTTCCTTACCTAATTAAGCTTCCTGCTTTGTGATGCCAAATATCTACTTTAAAGGCCCGTAGAACGTTGACATAAAAGATTTAATTAAATGTTTCTGCAGTTGCTGAAAGCTGCTCTCGTAACGCAAGGCTTGCTTAGGAAACACATTCAGACAGTGCATGATGCTAGCTTAGCCACAAGCGCTTGGGCACAGCATATTTAGAAGTGGCCCAATCTACGTGTCCTTCACTAGAACATGTGTTGCATAACGCTTCTGCAGAATTTACTGTTACTGGTACATGGCATTAGCTCGGGCTAATGCCATGTCCCAAAATGTCACGAGCAGAGAATATGTGGGTAGCAACAGTCACACCACCGAAGACCATGCAGGTATCACGCAGTTTTGGACTCTTTTGTTTGGTGTAGTGTTCTATACTTATGTAACTCGTTGAGGGTACGGATGGGCAGAGGCCATCCCTTGTGTTTAATTTCTTAAGAAATTTCATAGTCCTGTACTTTTACTGAACATATATTGCACAAATATTGTTTTATATAGCCATATTTTTAAGGTGGATACTCTCACACAACCAGTGTTGAAAGTAAATAGACCTTACCTAAAACAAGCATTGGTAAAGTAAATAGGTCTCACCTATATGAGAGCTATTGGTTTTGTCAATGTATTTTAGACATGTCGTATAGCACCATGGATGTGCATGGCTAAAGGTTAATGACATGGTGTAGAGTAGAGTGACATAGAGGTGAGTGGAATGGTGTAGAGTGGAGTGGCGTACAGTAGAGTGGCATAAAGTAGAGTGGCGTAGAATAGCTTAGACTGGAGTAGTGTATAGTAGAGAGGCGTGGATTGGCAGAGAGTGGAGTGGCATAAAGTAGAGTGGAATAGAGTGGGTGGAGTAGCATGGCATAGAGTAGAGTGATGTAGATTAGAGTAGGGTGGCATAGATCAGCATGGCATGGAATGAAGTGGGGTAAAGTGGCATAGAGTGGTGTGGAGTCAAGTGGAGAGGCATAGAGTAGAATAAATTTGTGCGGAGTGGTGTAGAGTAGAGTGACAAGTAGAGGGGCATAGAGTAGAGTGCATAGAGTGGCATAGAGTGGAGTGCCGTGGAGTGACATAGAGTGGTGTTCTGTGGCATAGAGTGGAGTACAGTGGCATGGAGTGGAGTGTCAGCATGCGTTCCTTGTCTGTAGTATCGGCTGCTACGTACCCAGGAGGTGAGCCGGGGCGGGGGCAGGAGGGTGGGGCAGACGATAAACGTTAAAAAAAAACACTTACCTGTGACAGCTGCTGCTTCTCCTCTGTCCTCTTCTTCCTCACTCTGGTCCTGCAGCAGGATGCAGGAAGTAGCAGGAAGCAACCGCCTCCCAGCCTCCCGATAGCCAATCACAACGTATTAAAAAATGAAAAGAAGCAACAACTTGCAACTTGTTTTTGGTCTTAAAAAGCATGCATTGCCATAGCAGTCCATGGTACTGAAGGGAACTATTTTTTGTGTGGATGTGCTCCTTGTTAAAGAGCACAAGCTGAATGCTGTCACTCACAGTGAACTTAGCCAATGGCTGAAGTAAGCTGACCTTTTTTCTCCATGCTGAATGCTTTAGTGGGTGGAAAGAAAATGTGAATGGCACAACAACAGGCCAATTGTTGAAGAGGGCTTGCTGCTGAAAGAATGTATGTCTATATATATATATACAAATATATATATATATATATATATATATATATATATATATATATATATATATATATATATATATATATATATATATATATATATATATATATATATATATATATATATATATATATATATATATATATATATATATATGAACAAAGTTCAGGTTGCCCTGCTAAAGAGACGCCATCCAGGTAAGGATTCCTTTCTTTATTGTGGGTAGCAGACACAGCAATATGCACCCTCCATCGGTAACGCTGCCAAACATGTTTCGGGCTGCTCCGCCCTTGATCACTGGTCCTATGCAAAGAGTCACTACAGCTGTGAGGACTTTTTGAATGCTCGACCCCACCCACTTGGTTTCTCATTGCAGCTATGCTTTCTGGGTCTTGAAGTCCTTTACCTTCTCCACATTGGATGCTGCATGAAAAAACGGGCTCCATGCACAAATTTTCATTCCCCACAGTGGGTCCTCAGGAGGGGAACATTGCCGTCACTGCCCATATGTTTGTCCCGCAATCGTGGCTCCTCACCTCCACAGATGCACTTATAGTTCTGTGCGTGGCCCGCTTGTGTGGCGGCGGGGGCGTCTCAGCGACGAGGCGCGCCGCCAATCAATGAACAAAGTTCAGGTTGCCCTGCTAAAGAGACGCCATCCAGGTAAGGATTCCTTTCTTTATTGTGGGTAGCAGACACAGCAATATGCACCCTCCATCAGTAACGCTGCCAAACATGTTTCGGGCTGCTCCGCCCTTGATCACTGGTCCTATGCAAAGAGTCACTACAGCTGTGAGGACTTTTTGAATGCTCGACCCCACCCACTTGGTTTCTCATTGCAGCTATGCTTTCTGGGTCTTGAAGTCCTTTACCTTCTCCACATTGGATGCTGCATGAAAAAACGGGCTCCATGCACAAATTTTCATTCCCCACAGTGGGTCCTCAGGAGGGGAACATTGCCGTCACTGCCCATATGTTTGTCCCGCAATCGTGGCTCCTCACCTCCACAGATGCACTTATAGTTCTGTGCGTGGCCCGCTTGTGTGGCGGCGGGGGCGTCTCAGCGACGAGGCGCGCCGCCAATCAATGAACAAAGTTCAGGTTGCCCTGCTAAAGAGACGCCATCCAGGTAAGGATTCCTTTCTTTATTGTGGGTAGCAGACACAGCAATATGCACCCTCCATCGGTAACGCTGCCAAACATGTTTCGGGCTGCTCCGCCCTTGATCACTGGTCCTATGCAAAGAGTCACTAAAGCTGTGAGGACTTTTTGAATGCTCGACCCCACCCACTTGGTTTCTCATTGCAGCTATGCTTTCTGGGTCTTGAAGTCCTTTACCTTCTCCACATTGGATGCTGCATGAAAAAACGGGCTCCATGCACAAATTTTCATTCCCCACAGTGGGTCCTCAGGAGGGGAACATTGCCGTCACTGCCCATATGTTTGTCCCGCAATCGTGGCTCCTCACCTCCACAGATGCACTTATAGTTCTGTGCGTGGCCCGCTTGTGTGGCGGCGGGGGCGTCTCAGCGACGAGGCGCGCCGCCAATCAATGAACAAAGTTCAGGTTGCCCTGCTAAAGAGACGCCATCCAGGTAAGGATTCCTTTCTTTATTGTGGGTAGCAGACACAGCAATATGCACCCTCCATCGGTAACGCTGCCAAACATGTTTCGGGCTGCTCCGCCCTTGATCACTGGTCCTATGCAAAGAGTCACTACAGCTGTGAGGACTTTTTGAATGCTCGACCCCACCCACTTGGTTTCTCATTGCAGCTATGCTTTCTGGGTCTTGAAGTCCTTTACCTTCTCCACATTGGATGCTGCATGAAAAAACGGGCTCCATGCACAAATTTTCATTCCCCACAGTGGGTCCTCAGGAGGGGAACATTGCCGTCACTGCCCATATGTTTGTCCCGCAATCGTGGCTCCTCACCTCCACAGATGCACTTATAGTTCTGTGCGTGGCCCGCTTGTGTGGCGGCGGGGGCGTCTCAGCGACGAGGCGCGCCGCCAATCAATGAACAAAGTTCAGGTTGCCCTGCTAAAGAGACGCCATCCAGGTAAGGATTCCTTTCTTTATTGTGGGTAGCAGACACAGCAATATGCACCCTCCATCGGTAACGCTGCCAAACATGTTTCGGGCTGCTCCGCCCTTGATCACTGGTCCTATGCAAAGAGTCACTACAGCTGTGAGGACTTTTTGAATGCTCGACCCCACCCACTTGGTTTCTCATTGCAGCTACGCTTTCTGGGTCTTGAAGTCCTTTACCTTCTCCACATTGGATGCTGCATGAAAAAAAAAATATATATATATATATATATATATATATATATATATATATATATATATATATATATATATATATATACATATATATATATATATATATATATATATATATATATATATATATATATATATATATATATATATTGAAGCTCCAGGTTGCCCGCAGGTCCGGACGCACTCCGCCAGAACTGTCAGCGGACTACACGCACTTCCTTTGCCACGCCTCTGAGGAAGAAGTCTATGCTTCGAAACGCGTCAGGCGGATGGCAATCTAGGGCTGCAAGGATGCAGCTAGCGGGACTCTGCCCATACCCAATAAAGGTTTTACCTTCATAGCTGTTGTCGGAGTGCTACTTGCCAGGTGGGCACTTTGGAGCGAACATTTTCACACGGCCGCCCAGCCGTGAAGCAAGCACCATCCTGATACTCCTGGGGGCCACGCAGCTCGGTATCCTGCCGGGTCGCGATTTGGGACAGCGGCTTGGGATTGAGGGCAAGTTCCGCCAGCGGAGATCTATCCCAGTTCTCTATAATCCAGCAGTATGATTTGTGCACCCATCCAGGGTTTGAAAAGGACACTACAGTTCCCAGAATGCTCTCGGGCATGGAAAATGTAAAGAACTGTCAGCGGACTACACGCACTTCCTTTGCCATGCCTCTGAGGAAGAAGTCTATGCTTCGAAACGCGTCAGGCGGATGGCAATCTAGGGCTGCAAGGATGCAGCTAGCGGGACTCTGCCCATACCCAATAAAGGTTTTACCTTCATGGCTGTTGTCGGAGTGCTACTTGCCAGGTGGGCACTTTGGAGCGAACATATATATATATATATATATATATATGGAACAAGAAAGCAACCTTGCGCTGGCAGAAGGGCTCACCACGGCACTCCTGGGCCCTCCGGCTTCATAATGGCTCCCAGCAATTTCAAACAACAGGCCAATTGTTGAAGAGGGCTTGCTGAAAGAATGTATGTCTATATATATAGTTATATATATTTCAAAGCTGTTCCCCAAGCAATTTAAAAGTCCGACGCGTTTCGGGGCCACAAATACCCCTTCCTCATGGACAAAATGACAAAGGCATGGCTGTCTCACCTATTAGTAATTCAAATGCGTTTTTATTTGAATATGTCCGCCCTAAGTGAGTGTAGCTCTTCAGGTGTGGCTCTTCAGGTGATGTTGCCAGGAATGCTGGTAACGGTAGTCCCATAGGTGAGTGTATTAGTATTTCCTTTAGTAGGTGCCATGCTTTGGTTACATTGATGTCTTCAATTAGTTCCATTAGTAGGTAGGGGGGCAGGCATTGAAATAGCAGCATTTTCTGGAATGACACGCTGGCAGGCAAAATATCATACTTCAGCCTCAGTCTTGCACACGCACTGTGTTTCATAACGCATGTGCAGCGGAGCTCCTTCTCACGGTATGGGCCTACCGTGCAGACCTATTCAAATAAAAACGCACCAATGTACCAGTGTATCGAAGTGGACATGTGCAGTGCAGCACATATACAACATGGTAACTTCTACAATTCAGAATCCTAGGAATCCTCCATGGTTTGTGCATGAAAGGTAGGCGTACTTCTTTGGCATTTATTCCATGTCTGCACGCTTTGCACTTGGGACATTTCATGAAACCTGGATTTTCAGTAAGCCAGCTTTTCGTTTCAATCACCTTGGGGCTACTTTTCACGAACTCCTCTCTCATGGATTTAGCTCTCCTGAAGGATATCATTGGTCTTCTGGATACCAAATCTCCAATCATAGGATCTCCCTTGACCAAGTGCCATTGCCTATTCATTCAGTCTCTCACACTGGCATGATAGGCATTGTACCCAGTAATCATCCTGATATACTGTGTTGTTTTTACTTTCTCCTTTTTGGTTCTCACCAAGATATCACTCCTATCCAGTTTCTCAACCTTTTTCGTTGCTTGATCTAATACCACTTGGCTGTAACCCCTCTCTCGGAATCTTTCATCTAGATTTCGCTGTGCTATTTCTAGAGAATTTATATCACTGCAATTTCTCTTCGTGAGCAATTTTTCAGCATATGGAATGCTATATTTTAATCTTTGCAGATGAAAACTCGTACGATGCAGAATAGAATTCCCAGCTGTGGGCTTCCTGAAAGTCCGTGTGTGTATTTTATCTTTTTTAATGAAGGCCTCTAAATCAAGGAAATGTACATTTTTGTCACTGATGGACCTAGAGAATTTCAGGTAAGATCATTGGTATTTAAAGATTCGATAAAGCAGGAGGCACTCTCTGACGATCCGTTCCAGATAATAAATAGATTGTGTATAAATCTAACCCATACCTTGATGTTTTCTTCCCATTCCTTCGCAAACTGCACTTTGAGCACCTGCTCCTCCCACCAGCCCATGTGAAGATTTGCATAGCTGGGGGTGAAGCAGGTGTCCATCGCCGTTCCCATTACTTGTTTATAGGTGTCACTTCCATAAAAAAACAGATTATTGTTCAAAAACAAATCTGCCATTTTTAACAACATCTCAGAGTGCTGATACATTCTGGTTGCTCTTCCTCCCAAATAATGTCTTAGAGCTCTGAATCCATCTTTATGGGCAATACTCGTAAATAACGAGGCAACGTCAAGGGTTATCAATAGATTCTGGCTCTCCCATTGGACATTCTGCAGTTTTTTTAAAAAAAGTCTCCAGAGTCCTGAATATGTGATGGCAGTTGTATTACAAAACGTGTAGGAAATGGTCCAAGTAGAGTGAAGATGTTTCAAACAGACTACCAATAGCAGAGATGATTGGCCTGCCAGGGGGGGGCACTCTGTTCTCATATATCTTTGGTAGTAAGTACAGTATGGGTATTATCGTTTTCTCCACTTTCAAGTACTGATACTCCGCATCAGATAACAAACCCATGCCCCTCCACCTTGATAATTCTATGTGATATTAATTTTGATTTCCAGACTATTGCTCTGTGGTACTCTTTGATAGCAGGTCGTATCCTTCAATTGATGCTTTGCTTCTTCATAGTATTTTTCTAGTGGCCACAAGACCACGTTCCCGCCTTTATCGGATTGTCTCACTACAATGTTCGTTCTTGCTTTTATTTTTTCCATGCCCTTTTGATAATTTCTTTCATTGATTATTTCTGCAAAATTCCTTACTAGAGTCTTTAGCTATTTCTTTCAGATCTTTAATCACTCGTTCTGCATATGCATCAATGGAATCTTTGGAAAGAATAGGTGTGAAACAGGATTTTTTCCGAAAGCTAGTGTTGATTGCTCCATATATATTAATACCTTGTTTTTCTGCAGTTTGTGTGCATGAAATCTCTATTTCTATCCCCTGATCTTTACAGTTTTCAGCTTCTGCATAAATTTATAAAAATCAATGCACGTCTGCACATCATTAAAATTTGTTCATTTGCAGAATGATAGGCCAAGGGACAAACATTTGGTCTCATCTTCCGTCAGGGATAGGGTAGAGAGATTTATTACTGTGGTGGATGCTGGTGTTCTTATTTGTCCTGCCTGCGATTCTGTGTGGTGTTTCCTGAACGTAGCTCCCTTCCTTTGCCTCCTTCTTCAGCGTTTTTTCTGTACCCCCGACCTCTTCCCCTTCCCTGGGGTTTTTGTCTTGTGTTGAGGGTCCTCTCCCATCCTAAAAAAGAAAACTACTCCACTACAGTTCTTGGCTTTTCTACTGTAGTCGAGCTTGCACCATCCTCAGGTTCAGTGTCAACTTCAGAGCTCCATTCCGAGCTGGTTTCTACTGTTTTCTTCTTTTCTTTATCACTTGTAGATAGTACAGGGTTCTTTGGCAAGTCTCGGCAACGCAAGGTATCATAACTCTTAGCAAAAGTATATATTCGTCCTCTCTGAGAATCTAAGCAGTCTCTCGTGAATTTTATCGCTTTGCGTTCTTTAATAGTTTTCTCATATTTGACACGTTTCGCTTCCAGATCTTTCTCAAATTTGGTGATCTTCTCTGAATTGCTCACTCCAGCCAAAACTTGCTCTAGACTTTTAATTTCATCCAGGATCTTCAATCTATCTTTTTTAGCATATTTTCCTAATATCTTCATCATGATTTTAGATGATTATGCATTATTGTTTGCCCATTCTTGTAACATTTCAGGGTCTAGATTTTCAGAAGTTGGGGCATTCAGGGTCCTCAAACCTCGGGGAACTCTCTCTACCTCCATGTATTTTTTCAAGGAGCGAATCTCCCACCACTTTGAAATTTCTAGGCGCTTAATTTTTTCTAATTTTCGCATGTATGTTTGCGCATTATGGATCTGTGTGCCATCTCCCGTTGTTGATTCTTTATTGGAACTACTAGTTCCTGGTCTCGTCTCATCAAAGTCGTCTCCTGCCACGTCTCCCCGTTTCTTTCCCATTCGTCCATTTTAAATGCTTAACTAATAAGGGGTCTGCTCCTCTGTGCCTTCTGTGCTAATTCTCCACCAGCACAACAGCTAATGCGATGTTGAACTTCAGGCTCTTGGCACTATTTTCAAGTTTGATCCACCAACAGTTAAGAAAAGACTTGTTCCTTAGGACGACCTCTGCCTCCCTAAATGCCTTTCCCTCTTCCCCGATCACTAACGGCGGATAGACGCGGATTGTGAGCGGTCGCCTACCTGCTCACCGGGGCCCTCCGGTGCTCCGTTTGTGGCAGCCTTTCGCTTACACCTCCACGGCTTTCACAGCTCCAGTGTATCTCGGGGGGCCACCACGTTGTGTACAGCACTGCTCCACTTTGTTTCACCAGTAATCCGCGGGGCTCCAGAACATGGACGCGTCGTCACGGCCGCACTTGGCAAGTGGCTTCACATCAACCGCACAAATCCGGTGCCTTTTTTCTGTACCAAAAGGACGACGCCACAGTCGCCAACGCTTTGGTAAGGATTATTTATTTATAAATGCAATGAACCATGGCGCGTTTCGGCAGGATCCCCTGCCTCGATCACATAAGGAGTAAATTTGTACAACCATTTTTTGGATGGTGGGAAAAAACAATTGCATGGAACACCACGAACCTGGACAAGATAATACTATGGGTCCGTTACATCGACGATCTGTTTTTAATTTGGCATGGCACGGAAACTGATTTCAATAT
Source organism: Lissotriton vulgaris (assembly GCF_964263255.1). Taxonomy (NCBI): domain Eukaryota; kingdom Metazoa; phylum Chordata; class Amphibia; order Caudata; family Salamandridae; genus Lissotriton; species Lissotriton vulgaris. Next base: position 397,322,717 of record NC_141687.1, read on the forward strand.
GTACTTCTCTAAACTGTGCGACAATGATATTGGACTACAATTCACACACACGACCAGTAAACAAGAAATTGATTTCCTGGAATTGAAAATACATGTTGAGAACAATCAATTACAAACAACACTGTTCAGGAAAAAAACGTCTACAAACAGTATTCTATATGGAACCAGTTTCCACCCTCAACCGCTTCTTGCAAGCATACCGTACTGCAAATTTATTCGCATGAAGAGAAATTGCTCGAATGAACAAGATGAACAAGATGCAGAAACCAAAATCATGGAAACTACGGAAAGATTAAGGTCAAGAGGATACAGTGAAAGAATATTGGAGAAAAGTAAGAGAAGAGTGGAACTCAAAACCTGATCCATGATACTTACTACACAAACAAAAAAAGCCATAATTATGTGTGCAAACAAAAAAAGATGAATCACATGGGCCACCGCGATTTGTGACAACTTTCAGTAAAGAAAGTGGCATTATAAAAAGCAAGATCAAGAAATATCCCGACATAGGAAAAATAGTAGGCGAAGGACCAATGATAAGCTACAAAAAGCCTCCATCACTAAAAGATCATCTTGTCAAAGCCACTTCAAGTCAAAAACAATTGATAACAAAAGCAATTGGCTCACTGAACAACAAAATGGATTTAAAAAATGCAATGTTGGCAAAGCTTGCAAGATTGGCCAAAATAAAAACACCTATGAAGAACCTGATGGGAAAAAAACATTAATTGAAGGAAGAATCACCTGCTCTTCCACACATGTGGTATACATCATACAATGCAAATGTGGTTCATGTTACATTGGCAGCACAACCTGTGCTTTAAAAAAACGAATACTGGAACACATGAAGATTAAGGACATGTCATACGCCACAGCCAAGCATATGTCAACATGTCAAAAAAGTGATTGGAGGGCAATGTCGTATTATGGAATACACATGGTCAAACTAGATGAGGGAGGAAGCAACAGACTGCGCAAATTGCAACAAATTGAATCCAAATTCATAATCAGACTTAAAGCAAAAACCCCTCGTGGGATGAACTTTGATGAGGAGCTTCATATACATTTGGATTAGTGACTGTAATATGTGGACAATCTTTATAAACTGAGAAACATCTGAAATAATGGGGTACTATACCCAAATACACAAATAGACATTTAACAATCTATTTACAATCAGTAAACGTGTACTATACGTGGTAAATATGTAAGTATGTATTCTGAATATGACAATAATATGAGAATGAAATTGTTTTTCTGCGCGTAAAAATGCAGCGCCATTAGAGCGTTAAAAAATGAAATAATCAATTCAAATGATTGCGCTTATACATTGCATGCAATACATGATGTGAATGAAATGTACACTGTGACTATTAGTCCCACAATGCATCTTAATCGCCAATTGGGGTAAATAGTAGACATAGGAAAAAGCTCATATATATATATATATATATATATATATATATATATATATATATATATATATATATATATATATATATATATATATATATGCAAAAAAGAAGGAGAGAACTCTGGGTAGTTCTCAAGTTTAGGTGGAAAGCAGCCCCTGTTAGAGCACTCTCAACACCAGCGACACTCTAGATCTGCTCACCTCAAATGTCTGTTTTTCTATCAAAGTTTTTAAGCATAGGATTAGCACAGTGCTATCCACGCCGAGGTAGAAAATTACAAAGTCTTTTGCAATTTATACAGCAAATCCTTTTAGCATAGGACTAGTATAGTTGCATAATTCATGCGTCACTCAATGCCTGAAAGGGTTTTGTTTTAATATATATATATATATATTCACTGAAAAAAAAACATAGTTTCAGATAAGTTATAGTTAGGAATTAGCATTTAACAAACCTTAGAAATTCACTGAAAAAAACATAGGTTTCAGGGTTTTTATAGTTAGCTGGACATTTCACTCGTATAAAACCATTGACATACCCCTGTTATAGTTAGTTGTACTAACTATAACTCGCGCGCCCGCAATCCACTGCTGATGATGTCACATATTGTATCATTCATGACATGGTCAGTGACATCACTGATGACATCATTGATGACTTCAAACTTTAAAACTTAAGGGTAGCCACAGGTGATATACGAATAATGAGAAGAATGGATAAAATTGGGAGGATCTCAAGTAATTGTACTCAAAACCTCTCCCAGCAGTTAATATATTTTTAATGACGTCACTACACTCACATTCGAGGACAACTCAGTTGCCATTGGAACTAGTTCAAGCAAGTAAAATGCTCCCTTTAACTGCGGCTGGGCACTTAATACAGCAATAGGTGGGGTTGGATGAGCCCCGGTGCCACTGCACCTGCTGCACCAATAGTAGTTACATTACACCCCAGTGGTTTCATACCCAGTCCATCTGTTGCACTGTCTCACTCACTGCCCTTTCTCTCTCTCGCTTTAAATGTCTGCTCCCTGTCCTATATGCTGAATTTCTAACACCGGATGCCAAGTTCTTACTATCCGATTTAACGTGTGTGCGGCATTATGGTTGTGGAGGCTGAGCGAATAAACACAGCCAAACACACAGCCCACAGAACACCTGTGGCGAGGTTGCATCTGTGGAGGCTGGAGTGCGTGCAACAAAGAAGTGTCCATAATCGCGCGCACGAAACACGCACACCTCCTTTAGTGCACTTGCAGGCATCTGGAAGGGGGCGTATGCACGGGTTTGGCAATGCAGGTGCGTAATGCGGCGAGCGTTGGCTAATATAGGCCTGCCCCCCGCAACCTGTGAGCCCCATGTTGGCAGGCAGAAAATTGCTTTTCAAAGTTACAGCTTCGTATTTAAAACAGAGCGTGACGCGAAGCGCGATTTATCCCGGTTTTTGTTTAAATGGATCATCTTGTTGGGATTAGCCTGTCTGATACCAGCAGTGTGCAGAATAAGCAGCTACAACTTGAATTTCGAACAATTATTTGAAAATATCACTAGATGAATTGTACTGTTTCTGTGACACTTCAAGAATGGCGATGGAGGCCATCATACGGTCCGGGTGCTGTGCCACCCCTCGCCTACATTCATCCACGTCTTTTCTTTACGTTGATTTTCTGTTAACCCTTTCAGGGAACCAGCAAAAGAAAAATCCAATTTGTGGCGCACAATGGAAAAAAAACGCACTGATTGAACGCCGGACCAGAACGCTCAAATAGCTTCTTGGGACTAACGGTGTAATTTTCATAGAACGTACAGGAATGTCAGCTTTCTTGAAAGCCAGATCGATGCTAACACAGTCTCAGAATGATGTGTGCCCAACTGCGTTGTATGTAGCGCTCCAATGTATTTACTTGGGTGTTTGCAGAGCTACTGTTTACTTACTAAATAAATTCAGTTTTCCTCTGGAATGTGATTGTTTTATACAGGTTTTAAAAAAAAATGCAGTGCCTAATTTGTCCCCCCTCTCCCCGCAAAAAAAACATCAGTGGAGAGGCCCTAAGGTTTGCTTTGGACCCGCCATCGTTCCACCGCCCTACATTTCCTATTTCCTTGTCTCACTCCTGTAAGATCTTTATCAGCTCTCCATTCTCCCTTTGTTACTGTTATGATTTTTTTCTCTTTCATCCTTCCTTCTTCCTTGTCTTCCTTTTTAGGTCTTGCCTACGCAGCGTGCATGCGCTCGCATGCGCTGTATAGGAGAGAGACCTTTAGCCATCGGCACAGCTTTTGGGAAAAAATGTCTGGTGATTCCCTTGCGGGAGCGTGCGGCGCCATATGATGGTGCCATATGGTCGCAATCATCGCAACTTGCTGCACGCTCGCTCAAGGGAATCGCGCAGGTCCCCTCCCCCTGCTGCCACGCGAGCCACGCGTTTGTGCTGGTTTCGTTTTGCAACCGGCTGTATGTGCATTTCAAGCAGCTTCCAATATAACGGTAGACTGATGGAAACTATTACCCTTTTAGCAAATAAAATGCACATTTAAACTAATACAAACTGCTCACAATACCACAGACTTCTTTGGGCATGCATACTTCTTTCTTAATCAAATACATGCGTGAGTGTTTTAAACAAATTCCAATAAAGTCTCTACATTACCTGCCCAATAGCGCCCTTGCCCACCCAACCCTATTATTAACAAACACGGCATTAATTCTTCTTTTTAGCATACGGCTCTCTGCTATGTGCACAGTTCTCCCTGTTTTCACCGCTCTTACAAAACACACCTCTGTTGTCACCTGCACATGTACTTTATTTCCTTCCTCTCAAAACAAAGTAGCGATTTGGGTTGCTGTAGCAAGGTGTGCCTTTAAAGTGAGTCCGATCTAAAGTTAAAAAACAAAAACATACCTGTCCCAATATACATACATCCTGAACAGTTACAGGCAGATCTCTTGAGGCTGTTTATCCAATGTTCCTCAGGCCTCTGCTTCGCTTGCACAGGTTTAATCATTATAACATTAAACTGCGCCAAAGGCCTGCATATTTTCTACTAAGTGAGAGCGCGGTCGCACATTACATTTGCAAAGTCCCAACATATTGGTAATTCATAAGTACCAACAAAAATATTTATTTATGAAAATGTATAATTTACCGTCTCTGCAGCTACAGTAATAATTCCTTTCTTAAAATGCTTGCTGCTAGTGCGTCTGTATCTTACTGCTATCAGTAAACAGAACAAGGTGCTGATTTTACAAAGCACTAGTCAATACCATACATTTATACAGAAGAATAGGATGAGGTTACATTCATTATTTCTGTAATATAAGCACTAAGTGCTCTCGGTAAATACATACAAATAATGGCCCATGCACTGTGCACGTTAACACCGTTTGGTGCGCTGTAATGCACACATCTTCCATCACTTACTGCAGTTTCTTGAACTTTAATTTACATTTTTCATCCTCTTTATTCTTATTTTCACCCTACTCATGTCTTTCACTTCAAGCAAATAATCACTGTGCTGTTCTCTAATTTTTTTCCACACACACACACTTCTTTATTTTACGAGCAAGGTTGCTGCGCATTTCAAACTGGTTCCAGTTATTTTTTGACACACACACCCGTTTTTATTCTACAAACAAGGTTGCTGCAAATGTAAAACTGCTTCCAATCAAAAAATTGCTACTAGTGGTTATGTATTCTACAGTTTTTATGTTTGAAACAAAGCATTCATTCTACTTTATTTGGATTTTTTTGTTTGTTTAACTTTATTGTCCAATTTTGTTTTTTTATACCAGCGTGAACTTTTTGTCGGACATATGGAGAAACAATTGAACCCGTTCACAGCACTATAGAATTTTTGTCTCAGCTCCACTTATTTGTTTTACCAATAAAATACGTTCGCACTCACACTATTACAAACACAGAAACAAAAATACAAATACAATACAAACGCCCCCTTCTTTCTTTCAGCATCTACGTGCATGTGCATTTCAAAGAGCTTCCTTTAAAAAGGTAGCCTGGTGGAAACTGTTAGTTTTCTCGCCAATAAAATGCAGAATTACAAAAATACAAACTGCTCCCACTACCACAGACTTCTTGGCGCAAGCACCCTACTTTCTTTTAGCAACAACCTGCGGGTGCATTTCAAACAGCTTCTAATATAAGGGTAGCTTGATGAAAACTGTTACACACAATTATAACAATGTTAACTACAAAGTGAATGGTCGCTTTTTTTAGCAGATATTAAAAATATTAAAACATAATTACAAAAAGTATTTACCATAATTATGTGTGCAATAAAAATATAAAAATATATTCTTGTCTATTATTACTACAAACCAGTATACTATATACAACAACATTCTAGAATGACCCTGCTCTTTACTACTATTTATACACTAAACTCCACTATACGGCGAGGAATATTGGCATGACAAAAGCTTGTTCTCTCTTAATGTGGACCAAAGTCTGATGATGACAAATTACAACAAGCATTTGCAATGCAATAGGTCTCGCAGTAGTTAAAAGTTTGAGCAACTGGCGTTGCAAATAATGATGCAACGCCAATAGCTCACACTTTCAGTAATGCGAGACCTATTGCATTGCAAATGCTTGTTATTGTAGCCTTCAGTGCTTGACCATTTGTTGGCTGCAACTCGCATCTGCCTTTCCCCATGCCTGCTTTGGCATGTGTGCATGTATGGCGGAAGCGAGGGTCGAGGGGGAGTGTGCGTGTGTTTTTTCACAAAGCCAAAAGGCAGCCAATGCTTGTTTGCATTTGCAGTTTATTTTCACATGTTGCCCATATCATGGCAGGGGTGGCAATGTATGTGTGCCCATATGTGACGGAGGGTGAATGCGGTTCTGTTTGGTAGTGCATTCTGCGAGGTGATATGTGTGTGTCATTCACCAGTAATCGCTGACTTCAGTCCCCCTTGTCCTAGGCCTGCTGGGGTGTTGCACTTCCTCATCCGATCTTCCTAACACAAGGCTTTCCTCCTCTCTGACAATCCTCTGGTGGCTGCCAAGGGACAAATTGAGGGAAGTTTCAGGTACATGATACTCAGAAACGCACAAGTGTCAGGGACATAAAACAACAGTCACCCTGCTGCCCAAAGGCATCAGATGAGCTCGAACTGAAGGCTAAGGGGCCTCCCGGACCCGAAAGCACTGAGAGGCCACACTAGTGGTAATACAGCGCTATAAAAAATCTCTGTTAATATAACAGAAATGTACCACTGGAGGTTTCAAATCTATCATTTCCAGATGGAAAGTATGCAACCCATACTTTTCTGAAATTGATTGCAGCCTGCTCTGGAAAGTTGTAACAGTAGCTGGCCATTCGTGCAGCTCAGGGGGGTGCCTCCTAAACACATTTCTTTTCAGACATGTTTGCACCTGCCAGGCGCACCATAATCTGCCAACCTCCATCTGAGAGCATTCCTGCCTTTTAATACTAATTACAAGCGCTTTCTGACAGTGAAAGGCCTGTAATCCAGTGCTAATGAAACACCTTTAGAACTTCAACTCCACGCTGGGGCTGAGGGTTTGGGGGTCAGTGCCCCCGAGGAGGGGTCTCGCGATCTTATCGCTCCCTCTGCCCCTGCAGGTGAGGTATATCTGGTGTCCAATCCCACGCGGGTGGCGGCCACCTCTCCCATGGCCTTTCCAGGTGATGGACGAGCGGCCGACACAAAGCGGGCCCATTTGTCAGAGCTGGCTTCACGGCGGAGGTGGCGGGTCACGTTTCGGACAGGGGATACCTGGCTATTGTCTCAGCTGTCTGCAGCGAGGCTGACGCCGGCGTCACCGGCCCCCACCTGGCCTGGGACTCAGCTGCGTCCTTTCAAAGGCCGCTCTTGCAGCGTGAACCTCACCTCCGGGGCTCCTGAGAGGAAGGAAGAGCCGGGCCCTCACTCAGCTGCACCTGCGTGCTGTGGCGTCCCCCCCCCCCCCCCACCGCCCCCCCCCCTGCCAGGACATGTCACACCTGAGAACGTCTCGAGCTGTCAGTCGCGTTCTGGAGACGTTTGGGAGGTCAGTCCCTCAGTTCCCACTCGGAAGGGTTTGGCGTTAAAAATAGCTGTGGTTCAGAGATCTGGATGCTGGGAATGAACCCATCCTGTCCCCCACGCCCCGACATATTTCCAGGGGCAAACTCTTGCCTTGTACAGTCTTCTTGCCACATTGCAGTTTGATGGGTGAGCTTTTTGTTTCGCCCAGTGCACTCCAGTGCCCGAGTCCATGCTGGTTGTGTCATTTCTGTGACCTCGGGCAAAGAAGGATTCTTGACCTCAATCAGTGTGTGGGTGGACACGTTGTTCTATGTGAGTCGTGAGAGGGGATCCTGTTTTACTTCATAGAAGACCAAGTGGCAATAAAACGACACATCCTAGGATGGATTGGAGAGTATCTTTCTAAATAATGGAAGTCCATGTAGTGGGTGCGCGCATCAGATGAGGAGGACGCAGCCATACATACACTTGCCCACAGATTTGGTGCGGGGTAACTCTTAAAGCATCCTACCATTAAATGGTGCTTAGGGATAGAATGCAAATTGTGAAGCCAGGAGAACAAGGGACAAGTTGTGGTAGTGGTTTTCAGACTTGTCCTGAATGTGTGATGCATGGAGACCTACCTTGTGTCACAGTGCCTCGATTTCTTTAGCTGCCAAAATTGGCCGCGCTTAGAAAAAGACTAAATGCCAGATTTAAGAATCCCCATAACAAGTGATACATGTCTACACTATAGAATAAGACTATATCAGTGGTAAACGAGTACTTACAGTTGAGCACAAATTAGCTTCTTGGTTATTGGGAGCTGGGTTATCAGATTCCTGATATATTCTATTCTGGCATTGTGCCGGAGCCTAGGTTTCTTGGAGCTGGGTTATTATATTCCTGAAATATTCTATTCTGGCATTGTGCCGGAGCCTCGGTTTCTTGGAGCTGGGTTATTATATTCCTGAAATATTCTATTCTGGCATTGTGCCGGAGCCTCAGTTTCTTGGAGCTGGGTTATTATATTCCTGATATATTCTATTCTGGCATTGTGCCGGAGCCTCGGTTTCTTGGAGCTGGGTTATTATATTCCTGAAATATTCTATTCTGGCATTGTGCCGGAGCCTAGGTTTCTTGGAGCTGGGTTATCAGATTCCTGATATATTCTATTCTGGCATTGAGCCGGAGCCTCGGTTTCTTGGAGCTGGGTTATTATATTCCTGAAATATTCTATTCTGGCATTGTGCCGGAGGCTAGGTTTCTTGGAGCTGGGTTATTATATTCCTGATATATTCTATTCTGGCATTGTGCCGGAGGCTAGGTTTCTTGGAGCTGGGTTATCAGATTCCTGATATATTCTATTCTGGCATTGTGCCGGAGCCTCGGTTTCTTGGAGCTGGGTTATTATATTCCTGAAATATTCTATTCTGGCATTGTGCCGGAGCCTCAGTTTCTTGGAGCTGGGTTATTATATTCCTGATATATTCTATTCTGGCATTGTGCCGGAGCCTCGGTTTCTTGGAGCTGGGTTATTATATTCCTGAAATATTCTATTCTGGCATTGTGCCGGAGCCTAGGTTTCTTGGAGCTGGGTTATCAGATTCCTGATATATTCTATTCTGGCATTGTGCCGGAGCCTCGGTTTCTTGGAGCTGGGTTATTATATTCCTGAAATATTCTATTCTGGCATTGTGCCGGAGGCTAGGTTTCTTGGAGCTGGGTTATTATATTCCTGATATATTCTATTCTGGCATTGTGCCGGAGGCTAGGTTTCTTGGAGCTGGGTTATCAGATTCCTGATATATTCTATTCTGGCATTGAGCCGGAGCCTCGGTTTCTTGGAGCTGGGTTATTATATTCCTGAAATATTCTATTCTGGCATTGTGCCGGAGGCTAGGTTTCTTGGAGCTGGGTTATTATATTCCTGATATATTCTATTCTGGCATTGTGCCGGAGGCTAGGTTTCTTGGAGCTGGGTTATCAGATTCCTGATATATTCTATTCTGGCATTGTACCGGAGCCTCGGTTTCTTGGAGCTGGATTATTATATTCCTGATATATTCTATTCTGGCATTGTGCCGGAGGCTAGGTTTCTTGGAGCTGGGTTATCAGATTCCTGATATATTCTATTCTGGCATTGTGCCGGAGCCTAGGTTTCTTGATTTCCTTTGAGTACGTCTGCCTTCCGGGGTGGGAGCAAGGAGCTCTGCCCCTTGCTCCTTTCGGTAAAGCTTATTTCCCTTCTGAAAGTCCACTGACCACAGGACATACATTTGATACCTTGCCAGTGACCATGCCTCAAAATCTTCCTTTAAGGACATTTCAAATATACTCATTCAAGCATTGATTCTGTCCCGGGCAAATACTATATACTAAACAAGGACATCAGCAAACCACCTTCACAGTCGGCTGTTATGCTTCCTTGAATATATATCATGCGAGGCACATTTTGAAGTCTATGCCCATGTAATTCCTAGCCTCTCTGCTTAGACTGGTAATCAGCGTTTAAATTCTGTCGAAACTGCAGCTGGTTTGACTCCACTGGCTTGTTCGCTGTATGCCTCGGATCAGCTCTGCCAAGTATTAGACGAACGTTTCATCATCATTGACATGAGAACCATATTTTGTACCAAATATAGAACATGGTTACCTACATTTGCCACTACACTTAAGCAAAAAGTGCTGCAAAAAGTTACCTTTGCGAAGATGTGATTGTGGCAGTATGTTACACCTTACCATGCCGGTGCTAGCCAAATGTTAGTTAAAAAGAAATGGGGTTGGGCCCTTGTCAAGTGGGGTGACATGCTGGGCCACACAAACCCTGTATACTCAAAAGATGCTTGCACAAAAAGGTGCTAGCCAAATGTGGCACCAAACTGGAGGTAGAAGCGGATGTCTGCAAACAATGAATAAATAGACATAGTGCTGCAAGAAATAAGATGCAAAAACACACACATCCAGGGAAAATACCTTTCCCACGTGACATGAGAGTGATTTTTTAGGCAGCAATCTGAGTTTTCCTCTGAAAAATGTGTAAGAATGTGTGGTTAAGGACTTGGCCACTATCTTACCATAAAGTATTCAATTTTCCACACTGTTTTGGCCATGCAAATTCTTCTAGATGTTACCTTGAGGGAATTGGCATTTATGCCCTGTTTCAAAGTTAGTGCGGCACTCACAATGAGAATGTAAGAGTAAGGAGTTGTGTTGTTGCATGCGCAGTCACGACCGTCAGTTTATTTTATTGTATGTCTGTATACATATGAACTGCAGCCTGTGTGTGTCACAGTGAAAGCAAGTGTGAGTGTGTCTGAGTGAGTGTCTGTGTCCCCTATCTTAGCTCCCTGACATATGATGACCTTTTCTTACATTATGCCCTTCATCATGGAGCCAATTTGTAACATTGTGGGAACCAGTCTGTTAATAATAGTAGCCATGTCTGGAATGATGGGAGTTACCTCAGTCACTATTAAGGCCATTCCTATTGTGTTAAAGGGCATGGCTGGAATAATGGTGATGAACCCTGACATGATGGTGGTCTTAGCTGAAAACAGGGACGATGCAAAGGGATCTGAAACTAGAGTTTCATTTGAGCTTGTGAGGCGAAATTTGTACATAAGAGTTCTGCTTACAAACTACGTTAAGCCCACCCACTCACAGTAGGTGTAGTTGGCGAGGATCCGATGATGAAGCATACCACAGGTGGTACCTGATGATCACACAAATTCACCTTGGTGCAGATCCTTCACTTTCTTGCGCTATTCTAGGACCCCGTAACCGATCTCTCGGTTTGAAGAGATCACAATAACATAGGTTAATCCTGTTTTGTGCACTTACTTGTAATAGTCTGGGAGGCTGAGTGTTATGCCTTACATAGGTTATCACTCCCACTTCTGGTGATATACATGAGATGTTGTACATGGTAAGGTGAGGCAGTATATGTCCATGTGAGGTACTAATAAACAACAGTACTAGACAATAATGTAAAGCTGATATTTTGAGGCTTAATTAAAATCCACTATCAACATTCTGGAGTACGATGGCTTGACCAGTAGTTCTGAAGTCACTTTCTGGAAGAAATGGTTTCGCTTTCTTGAGAATAGAGACCTGGTAGGTTTCAGTTTTTTGGCAATGTATTCCTTGAGGCTAATGTCAATCAATCAATCAATCACAGCATTTGTTGGATATGTTGGTGTTCCTGCAGAATCCAAGTGATTTGGAATTTAGTGGAAGTTGTGGATCGAAGCCCTTAATATTCATGTTACTGATCCAGGTTTGTACCGTTTCTGGTTTGCTGTTCTTGGACAACAACAGGAATTATGTCTTGGTCGGGCTGAGCTTCAGGTAGGCGCTGAACTTCCAGGTCTGAATGATGTACAAGCAGTGTTTGAGGCATTGGACTTCTGAAGCAGAGGAGACTTTCAAGTAGAGTTGTTCATGATCAGCATATTGGTGAATCTTGATGCTGTGATGTGCGAGTAGAGCATCAAGCAACTACATTTAGTGGTTGAATATGGCTGGGGACAGTATGGACCTGAGCGGACTCCACAGGTGATAGGGACATTTTGGGACCTGGAGGAGTCCATGTGAACAAACTGGTGTTAATTGGAAAGGTAGGAGGAGAGCCACTGAAGTACATTGCTGGTGGATCCCACTCAAGATTGGAGGGTGTGTATGAGGGTGGGTTTGTTTAGTGTACTGAAGGCAGCTGAACAATTCAGCAATATCAGGAGGCAGAGGTCAGCTTCATCTGTGGTCAGGAGGGCATTGTCCAAGAGAATAATACTGCAGCAAGAGTATAGCCAGTTTACTAAAGAGGACATATATTTTTATTCATCACATTAATGATAACATTTGTTTATTGTACATGTCACAGACAAAAACGTCCACTCTGATGTTGTAAATCAAATGTATTATGAGTAAATAATATGCTTCCTTTTTGTCAGATATTTGTACCGGGCAAGCCTATTTTGATAGCTGAAGCTATAAAGAAGGCGCATTAGGAGGGGAGCTGTTGAGAGGGGAGAGCCTTGTTTCAAGGACCACACAATAAACTGACCCGAAAATACCCCTTGGGTCATATCACAACATGAAAGCATAATTGAGGCAATTTCATATCCAAACAATAATGTGTGCATAACATATTTACAGTGCAAACTAGACATTGCCAATTCTAACGAGAATCAGCAGTAGATAATCATTTATATACTTATGCCTGACCACTCAACAGCTCTTCTCTGCACTGCATAATCCAACACCTTGTCCATACCTGATGCATAATTGACAACCATGCTAGATGCCTTTTTGTTGGTAGTCCCTGCCTCCATTCTGAAATACTTGTCTGGACAACTGGACCATAACCTGATCCCCTGGCATAAGCCCGTCTCCCCACTCTGCCCAGGGGCTAGATAATGAGCTACAAAAGAAATTAGGGAAAAACGTTCCCACCCTCAAGCAATTATGGTGAATGATGGATTTCAGCCATTCTATATTAAGAAGATTAGGCGCGTAGCTTTTTAGATGCTTAGTAAAATTACAACCCTTTACAAATGGCCATTGTCACCAGACTCTCCTCAGAATAATATGGAAATAGTCAATAACTGCTTGAGGAATTTTCATAGCCAACCAGGACATGTCTGACTTTAGGAGATCAATGTGGTCTTTCTGTCATGATGAACCATATCGATCCTACCAAAATGTAATACTATGAGGGCAGATGGCGAACACCTTGCTCCTAATGTCCTTTCAACAACCTCTCTCAATTGCAGCACTCAGAGACCACAGGCACCAAACCATTTCATCTTGAAACCAGCCTTCAAAGTTCGGCATTTAAATTTGCATGCTTGGAAAATGTCTGCTGCTGGCTGAACATAAGAAACAATATCAGTGGTACAATTTCAAAACAGCCAAACACCCTGCTAAATCAGGTTGAGGGGCCAAATAGCAATTGTAACAATCTGATCTTCACCTCCCAATCCGTTTTACTTATCGTGTGGCAGAAGTGGCTTCTTCAATCCCATAGGAGTGAGGATTGAAATTAGCAGGCTCAATCCCTGTCATGCGAAGGTCCTTGGATAACACTATTTTGAACTGAAACGTGGAGAAAGAAACCCCACTGTTATAGACAAATAGTGTAGAAGCCTGGCAATTTGAGGGCTGATTAATGTACACCCAAACACCACTACAGTTTAAGTTTATTTTTATTTTGCATAGTTAATTAAAACCATTGCAATAAAATATTCAAAAATTCATAAAACATCCAGGTTTAAAACCAATAAAAAGTCAGAGTGAAAAATTCATTACAATTTAAAATGATAGTTCAGTGGTGCTGATTAGAGACAAACATTTATTCACTGAATGCTGGAAAGTGCATATCTCAGTTTACACTTGCTTTCGCCTAGCTTAACTGTGTGTCGTGTTTTCCACATGGACTCTGCTTGTTGCACAATTTGTCCCTCTGATGGACATCCTCAATAAGGTTCCGCTAAATCCTTTTGTCCATGTACTGGTCAGCTTGGGTCGGCGGGTTTTGTGGAGCATTTTTCAGTATTTTTGGCATTATCCGTTCAACCACCATCATACATTTTACAAATCTGCAGTTTAGTTTGGTATTTGACAGTTTTAAGCAGGCCAGCACCGTTTGCCTTCTGGTGCGGATGCCTTTCTGCTTAAATGGTTCTTTGAGGAACTGTTGCTGTGCTTGGTGCAGCTCTTCACATAGGCAGATTACGTGAAGGATGTCGCCATTGTTGGAGTTACACAGCCTGCAAGAATCTTATCCATTTGTCCTCAGCCATGGTGGTAGGTGCTCGGTGCATGGAAGAATGCCAGTCTGTGCCCTAAGAAGTTCATTTTTATTGCTTTGGGATAGCCCTGATTAAAGTATGTTTGTGGAGTTAGTTATTTGTAGGAGTTGAGGGTCATCCATGCATCAGATCTTTTCGAGAAAACCGCCTTATCCTCCAGTAAGGAGAGTGATTTTACATTTTTCCAGACTTTTTTTTTAAATTGGGGTTACCAAGTTGTACATCCCAAAGATCAGAGAGTTTAGTGGCTTCCAAGGCCAGTCGAAGGTGGTTTCTCGCCTCCTAAAAATCCCTGTGTTCTATGTCGCGCCACAGCAGATAGTTTAGCATGTTTGTAGTGGCGCTTCTTATCTTGTGCCAACAGATGATGTATGCCCCGTACCTGGATAAAACTTGTTTTTGCAGGCCAAACTCCAGCCTTATTTGAGCCGGTGATGTATAAGGCGGGAGGGAGAAGATAGTTCTATAGGCTTTAACCTGCATGCTGTCCAGGCTTTAGCATTTCTTCCCCGCATTGCCTCACTACCATAGGTGATCGATGGGAGAAGTTTGGCCTGAACTACCTTCAGTAGTGGGGTCAAAGTTTGGCCCATCAGTTGATTTGCAAGATTTTTCATCGTCATAGCGATCAGTAGGCCTCTCCTTCTTATTTCCTGTTTCTGACGCACAAAAGAACCTTCCTTGTCGAATGTAACTCCCAGATATTTATACTCAGAAGCTGGGTCAATTTTTGTGCCGCCGAGGAACCAGTTCTTCTGTGGGTTCTTTTTGTTAGTTATTGACATTGACTGTGTCTTGTTAAGATTTATTGTTTACGTTGTTTTCTGTGGCGTATTTCTGCATTTCAGTCAGTAGTCGTTGAAGGCCAATATGAGTGTGGCTGAGCAGCACTACCTCATCTGCATACAGAAGATTGGTTAGAGTTTTCGCACCTACCCTTGGAGAGTGGGAGTTGCAGGCATCAAGCGCTTTTGGGAGATCCGCCATGAAAAGATTGAACAAGGTTGGCGCAAGCACACAACCCTGTTTCAATCTTTTTGTAGTGGGCACTTTTGAGGACCGGTGGGTACCACCACCTAGTTTCACCTGCACCCAGGTATCCGTGTGTAAGAGCATTAGCATGTTTAGAACAGTCTTTGGTATGCCCCATCGCGTCAGATTCCCCCACAGTTTGCCCCTCTCTACATTGTCGAAAGCAGCACTGAAGTCAATGTAACACAAATGTAGAGGAATCTTAGATGATTTTGCTGCGTCGATTATTAGTGAGATTGTGAGGATATTTGTTGATGTTCCAGTCGTTTTACGGAAGCGGTATTATCTGGTTTGACTCAGCCTAAAGTGTAAGCTCCGCTAGTATGATGCCTGCAAAATATTTGGCTTTGTTGTCAGTAAGAGCTGCTAGGCGGTAGTTGTTTGGCTCGGCATTGTCTCCTTTTTTGTAGATTGGGACTATTGTCGAGCCTCTCCAGGATTCTGGTATTCTGTTTAGCAGCCTGATTTCGAGAAATAGAGGTTGCAGGATGTCCACCCACTCTTTGCTCTTTGCTTTATAAAGGGCAGGTGGAATGCCATTCCGTCCCAGGGAACCTTCTTTCCTGCCTTTGGCGATCTGTTTTTTAATTAAGTCTGACAACTGACACCTCGATGCCCCTGAAGGTTTGATTTTTGTGTCTGGATAGACCTGCTCCCTTTTCTCTGAAGTGCTTGATTCAAGTTTTCTCTCTGGAATCCAGCTAGTGACCATTTGGACTCATGCGTTTTCTGTCAAACACCACCACAGGGCAGCAAATGTGATCTGCTGCCTTTTGAAGGACTACCATCTCCGAACCTACCTCCCAACCCACGTTAAATTGAGTTAGAAGAGGGGAGTTGAGAAAGCTAAAGCATGCATCACCCAGCCAGCACATGTTGGTGAGGACCAACCGCCCCATCACAAGTCGCCCTTTGCGCGGGCCACCAGCTCACTAACACTCAGTGTGCAATAAAAGGTCATCCAGAATGCTGCCTTGAAATGCAAATAGCTTGGGGGTGCTACAAATGTCAAGCTGTTTGTCCATATCAATCAGCTTCCTTGTGGCCTTCGTTGTGCTCTTGAGTTTCCTCCAACCTTTCAATACGTTTCGACTGTTAAACGAGTTGGTGTATTCAGTAGCCTCCATTGGCCTGACAAAAGAAACCAGTGCTGTGATATGTCTATTTACATAAACTGTCGACTTCCCATCCTCTCTAAGGTGCCCAAGAAGCTGATCCCAAGTCCATGGCCCCATCCAGAAAATCTAAGAAGCAGTAAAATTTCTCGTCATAGGCTTTCTAGGTCATAGGGTTTAGACTAGCTTAAATGAGGTCTGGCAGTGCTTTGTGCCACGTTTCCAAGGATGTGTGGTGAATGGAGTGATTTCCTCTGCTGACCCAGGGTGATAGCCCCTGAAAACCAGAAGCTCAAAATGAGACAAGGCATAGGCAGCATGATTCATTACACCAGGACCATGTTACCCACTAAGCAGTATGATATCTCAAGTAAATTAGCACAATCTCTTTGAGAAGTCTTATCACCATTTTGCACTTAGCATGTTGCAGATTAATTGTCTCAACCACAGATATACTGTGAGACTAGACCACAGAATGGTCGCCAAAGCGGTCGACCCATACGTGTAGAGCCACAAGGAAGGGAAACAGCTCAAGGAATTTCACATTTCGGACCAGACTCAACCCAGTCAATAGACCATTTCTGCGCTCACCACTCAGACCCTAAAATGGCCCCAAAACCTGCACTACTGACCACGTTGGTGAACAAGCACAATGCCTGACACCATAATACACTGATATTAAAACTGTCCAAAAAGGAGGGCCTAATGAATACGTCTTGCCTGATCTCTGCAGATAGCCTGGTCATACGGTGCTAATCTTTTAATCCAGACATGATATTTGATTTTGATCTTGAAAAGGATCGCCCATTGAGAAGATGCGAAGAGCAAAACTGAGGTGCCCGATCGATACATATAGCTGATGCAAGGGGCCCTTGCTGGCCCACTAGCAGGTCCTTATTAATGCCCTGAATGGCACCACCTTCTCGAGCGGCAGACAACAGACACCTCACACCAAATCAATCCAAATGCCAAGGAAAATAAAATTGTGGCTGGTCCATTAATTTTGTCACCTGCCAGGGGAAACCCAAACCTTGAAATCAATTTGTAGTGTAATGAATCATTGTCACTCTTTATCAGAGGCCCTTCAGCCCAAAAAACAAGAATCTATGCAAGTGATGCATAAACAGGTCTGTTCTATCTTTCTGTTTGAACAGTCATTCTAAGAAGATACTGAAACCTTCAAAGTAGGAACGGGAAACAACACAATCCATGGTCAACCATTTTGCAAAAAAAGGCACCTTAAAACTGAAAATCCAAGAGGCAGAAGTCATGAGGGTGGACTGCTAACAGATTGAAGGCTGCCTCTATGTATACCTTCACCAGGAGGGCCCCTGTACTGAGAGACCTAAGCACAAGTTATGGCATGGGAAAGAGAAGCGTATTTGAACGAGCAAAGTACTGGACATATAGCACCGTTCACAGATTCAGGTTTGGGTGATGACACATTTGTATCGTGAAATGGCCTTCTTAGGCACAGTCCGTAAGGGAGGGCATACACAATTCTTGAATGGCTGTGACTCAACTGGACCGGTAACCCTGCCCACACTTCTCTCTTTTCCAAAATTTTCTCCTGGTCACTTCTTAGTTTGCTACTACAGACTTTTGTCTCTTAAATGATTTGTTCCTCTCCACACTTCAGTCAGGGATTCTGAAACCATAGCCACAGCGAAGTTCATGGACCACTTATGAGTTATGTTATGTCTATTTGCAAAGTGTCCTATCACCCACGATGGTAGCAGGTTTATGTGCCTAGCCTTGCCCATGGCAGGTTGGTTAATTGAAAAGTCATGCCTGTAGCTTCTTGCGGAATTCAAGAAGAGTGGAGGAGGCGGAGGAGACTCTGATGTGGAGTGGAGGTCATTCCACACTTTAGGAGCAATGTAAGAGAACACCTCTCCCCCTGATCTGGTTCTATGTATGTGTGGAATGTGTGTGAGTAGTCCTGTGAAACAAAGATATTCGGGAAAAGAATTGTGACTTTCGGTGGGGCCTAAGTTGTGTAGTGCCTTCAATGTGTGTGTAAGGAGTTTTTCAAAGTGTGTTTGTGTATCGTGCGCCGGTGGAGTTCCCTGCGGTGTGGTGTGAGTTAGCTAGTGCCTAATTTGTGCCGGTGGTTTCCAGTGCTAAGCCGGGGGTAGCGGCAGCACAAGCAAGGGACTTCCGTAGAGCTGGCGACAAAGAAGATTGTCTCTTAACCCCCGACTTGACTTGAGAGGTACTACTGACCTCACCAAACAAAAAAGGTGGAGAATACAACCATTGTTGTACTACACAAATTGTGCAAGTATTTTAATTTTTCAACTCGGTCCTGAGGAAGGTCCCCCAGACCCAGTTGGGCATAGTGGGGCTGAAACATGTTGACCAACTCTGACCAAATCTAATGTATAGTAGATCTAGTAACCCGATCTCGATCTATACGATATCCTTTTTAATAATTCTTGAATCACATATCTTTATTAAAAATTTCTTATGGTGATCCAAGGATTTTTTAATATTTTTTGGGATTCACAAACACACTTCTTTGAGAGCACTATTTCTGAACACTGCTACATAGCCAGTGGTTACCTCCGGGTGGAGGTTGCATACAAGTATATAAAGACCCTATGATGATGCACCCACACTACGTAAATGGTGGAGAGCCAAGATATACCACCACACCGCTTACGTGCGTGTATGAGGGTTTTTTAAGAAGGTTTCCAAAGAACCCCGGTGCTGTAATATCAAGTGTTCCACTCCCCATTTCATTTTTTGACTTATTTAACAGGGCCAGGATCTTTGAATTTATATTTCTTGTGATGGGCCCAGTAATTATTAAAAATAAATACACCTACCTGTCCTCTCCTCTTCCTTCTGCTTGGAAGAATGTCTTCCTCGTATGTCTTCAGAGGATAGCGCATCCAACTCCAGGAATGAAGACTGCATCACGTTAGTGATGTCGGTAGTTCACGCCTGCCATTCAAAAAGCATGTCATTGGAATTGGATACTTACTACAGTTGAGGGAGGGCTGTTGAGTGAGCTGAGGGCGAGGCACTGAGGCAGGTTGGGTCCTGGAAAGATCTGGTCTTAGCGAGACAACAAAGTTAATGTGACATCCCGCGAGGAATTAAAAAGCACATCTCTGCTTATTATTTAACAACTCGCACGACGCACGCATAGAACTGAAACCAGCAGAAGCCAGCCAGAAATTATTAATTTTTATTTTTCTTTTCCATGCCTGTACTCATGGCCTGGGCCTATTGTGAGAGCCTGATGTGCACGGGTCGTGATCTTGTTTGAATGTGAGGAAAGATAGCATCAATAATGCACATAACTCCTTTGTAGGAGTGTTGGGTATTTCAATGCTCTTTTCTTTCTTCTCCATGGATTATGATGTGCTGTGATGCACCATTCTTGTTTAAAAGCACGCAATGCCAACTTCTACTTATGCAGATGTCTGTTTGTTTCCATGTGGGATCCATTGTGTGTCGGCTATGTGTTTGTTTTTGTTTTATGTTTTGACTTGAGTTTGCGTTTAGATTGAGTGGGAGATTGTGTGCATTTTGTTGGTGACTTCCTGCGTCACACGTGTAAGTGTGCTATGTGTGGTACATGCACTGATGTGAGGGTTCTTAGTTGTGTAGGGTTCTGTGGTTTTTCGTGGTTACATGCGTTAGTGGGGGTGTTTGTGATTACATGTATTTGTGCTTATATCTGATCGTACTTCCTGTTATCAATCTTTTGAATGCTCTGGGAGTTTATTTACCGTTTTCCCTCTCTGTATGTGAAAGAGAAACTAATATTATTTCTATTGAAGAATACTTTATTCCATTTACGTTCTATTCATGGTGTGTAAGAATATTTGCAATTGTGTGTGTGTATGTCCCCATGTGTGTGTTGTGTTAGAGACAAAGCCTACACATTTATTTAGAGTGTTTCAAGGTCGAACTGCTTAAGAATTCATATTAAAGAGAAAAAAAAACAAGCCGGTGGTTACAAAAACACTCCTGTCACTTCCTGTTGTCTGCTGAAACAGGATGGTTACGCCAAAATAAGATGAGTGAAATGTGCCTCAACTAATTCGAGTGAATGGCAACAGTAAAGTTCCTAAATCCTTTGGTAAGAGACGCCCACTGCCTGCACCCTGGCCCCCCAGGGCGGTGTCAGGAGAGAAATGTTTAAGTGACAAATTTGGGAGCGATGTGGCCAGGCTCTCTTAAACAAGTGCCCAGAATGATAGATGTCTACACTCAGCATAGAAACAGTTCTGCGTAGCGAGGCTATACGGCAGGGATATAGGCTTGCTGCAAGAAATGTTTGTTTTAATGTCAGGGAAATCAACATTATAAACCAGCCAAGCAGACATAAAACAGGCTCACCTTTCTGGCTCTGTCTGATTGGGCCTATAGGGCACTCTCCGACCCTGTTATCGACCTCCCAAATTAAGCTATTCTGGGCTATATTCAAAGGAAGTACCATGTAGTCTCCACTGCACAGGATCCGCCACCATGGGCCTCTTCAGCATTGGCTTGGTTATGTTTTCCATCAGTCCTGCAAAAATAAGGCTTCTTCATGTGCTATGCACAACCGGTCAGAGAATCAAAATGGTTGCGTAATGTCACCAAGAGGTATTCAAGAGCTTTACATAGTAAAAGGATTACTATTCATGAAAATATCAAGCTAGAGCGAGATGGATTGGGTGGGAGTGGGAGGAGAAAAGAGGATAAAAGCTATTTTAGTTGCCCTGAACTATATATAAAGTGCCCCAAACCGGCTCTCAGTTCTGAACACTGGAGAAGATGCTGTGTTCATGACTTCAGTGGGGTGATCCCAGTCAGTTATGAAACTGTAGTGAATATAGGGCCATTCTTGATCCCTTTATGATAGAACTGTCGAAGAACCAGGCTCACAGAAATACGTTTTGAAGAAGTAATTCTTAAGACCTTTTCTGAACTATAAGATGTTGGTGAGTTTGTGAGTTCCAGGTTCTAGAGGTTGAACCAGTAAAGGATTGTTTAAGGGCTTAGGAAGATCCTAGTTTCAGTTTTTCCAGGATTTGAGAATTCTTACTTCTGGATTGTCTTACACCTGATCTGACCAGGAGATCTGCTAGGTGGTTGGTTTGCGAAGGCACCTCAGGGAGAACTACTGGTTGGTGAATGAAGTCCCCTTGGCTTCTCAGAGTCCATGGGGGACCAAGAGCCACTCCTGCTACCACCAGTAGGTCCCACATAGCCAGATTGCTGAAAGCTTGTCGGAGCCCCCGCCCCTTTTCCCCACCACTCAGCAAACACACCTTCCAGCGAGTTTCTGGTTGGGGGATGAAGTCCCATAGGATGCTGAGTGTCATTGGTACTGGAATACTTCATGTGTCCCCTTTACATGCATTAGCAATTTTTGCCAATTAATTCCAAAATTGTGCTTTAAATGAACTTTGTGATTTCATTTTTTTCAAAATTGTCTTGGAGGAGGGAGAAGCTCCTATCAAAACCTTACTTGAGGAAGGCTCCCTTGCTGAAATTCAGATAGGGTACTACATCTGGCTTTCAGCAGCACCAGTTGAGGATGTAGATGGAGCCAATTTAGTAAGTGGGTTAGGTCAGTGGAGGAATGGGTGGAGCTGGGGGGAGTGGGTGTGGCGCCCTAAAAAAATGTGAGCACCTGCACTTAATATTTTACAAATTAAGCACTGAAGTTAGCGTATTAGTTAAGCCAAGGGGTTTTCAATGCAAATCAACTGGAAAAAGAGGGGAAGCTGTGGCTGCACATCACTTCTGTGATCCTTTCTCCTTGGAATTCTTAAAGCACTTGAACTCAAGGTGCATTGGAAACCCACAATAGGACCATCTATGTTTACATTTTCAAGTCTCCTCATATGAGTTCTAGGAGTACACTTTGCTGAAAACTCCTGTCAATACTACTTTGTTTACAACTGTTAGGAGTTTGAAGTAAAATCTAGTGAAAGTGTGAGACTACTGCAAACTCAAATTTGCGTCTTTGGCATGGCTGGCAACATGCCTTATGAACTGCTGATAAAGCATCAGCACATTTAAATGGACTGCTCTCTTACTTGCATGAAGAGGTGTCCCACAAAATTAGGCGATTATTTTGTCCCGATCAAGAACTCACTAGAGAACCTACACCTGACCCACATAGTGCCTATGCGAGGCAGGTAAGGTAAGTCACACGGACTATCCAGGGCCACCTGAAAAGGAATGAGGCCAAGGGATTAGCAAGCGTTTCCTGAAACACAACCAGGGAAGTCTTGTACCAATTCATTGAGGGGGTATATAAGCACACCCACAAGGATGAATACAATCAGGGATTAACATATTATGGAGCAGATACACACCTCTGTCAAGAGTACTGTAACTGTCATACGGAATCACAAAGTGCTGTGCATTCAATGCATCATGAGACAGCAAGTTCTGCAAAACTCCCAATAATGTCTTTATGATGCAGTCACGTTCATCCTTTGCCCAGCATGCCATTTAACATTTTTAAACCTCAACTCACAGCACTTGTGGTTTGAATGATGCACCATTCTGGGTGTCTGCTTCTGTATTCATTTGGTCTGCCTTTATCCCCCTGAAGGTGCAATCGTCAAAACTGGACACATTTTCTGTTGCGATCTCCAGAACTAGATCCAGCCCTCCACAAGTGGTGCACAGAAATCAACACAATACTTCAGACAAGACCTCCACATGGCCTTAAGGACTGAACACAAAACTTCAGATGGTGCTTTCAGCACTAAATGCAATATTACAGATAGGGCCTACAGAACTAGGCACAGTATTGCACACATGGCTTAGAAAATATTGGCAATGAGGCCTCTAGAGCTGGATACAATACTCCAGAGGCACCTAGAACAGGACACAGCATTGAAAATGAGGTCTTGGAGTACTGCCGCAATATTTTAGGTGAGGATTCCCACATCACATGATTTGCATTTTTGTGCTTGGCATACAACCACATATACCCCCACATTCCTCTTGCTTTCCTGTTCCCTAGGTGTGCGCGCTTCCCCCACACCTAACACAGGCAAAGTCTGCCGCTTACCTGCTGCGGCTGTGCCCGAGGGGTCTGCTGGCTTCTCCTTTGCGGAGTCCACACCTGAGCAGCTTGCTGCCACTTCTTTGCTGGTCCCACTAGGGGTTGCGTCCCCCGCTGGAGTGACAGGGATTGGAGCATCCAGCCCTTACCCTGGCACACCCCCCGATGCCCCGTCCAACTGAGCCACTAGTTGCCTGGCTTTATCAAGTAGGTCCTCCCCGCTGCCAGGCATCCCAGCTGCTGGGTACCAGTTCCCAACTTTACCCATCCAAGGGAGAAACGCCGCTAAACAGGCTACTAAATCCTGAGGAACTGGGGGGAACACCTGCCCCCCCCCCCCCCCATAGGGCCAACTGGGGCCTGCGGGCTACCTGTACCTGCTGGAGGAACACCCCCACCACTG
Source organism: Lissotriton vulgaris (assembly GCF_964263255.1). NCBI lineage: Eukaryota > Metazoa > Chordata > Amphibia > Caudata > Salamandridae > Lissotriton > Lissotriton vulgaris. Next base: position 397,346,515 of record NC_141687.1, read on the forward strand.
CCTGGTGGATTACTACCCCCAGATGACCCGGGATCACCCCCATCCCCACTAGACCGCGTCTGCATCATCATCAGGGGCCGGCACGACTGCCATACATGCGGCGTGTCCGATGCCGGCCTTTCCCTTACTATATTACACACAAGGCAATGAGGCCTCTAGATCTTGTTACAATACTGCAGAGGGACCTAGAACAGGACACAGCATTGAAAAGGAGGTCTTGGAATACTGACACAATATTTTAGGTGAGGATTCGCACGTCACATGATCTGCATTTTTGTGCTTGGCATACAACCACATATACCCCCACATTCCTCTTGCTTTCCCTTTAAATTTGTGCTTGCAGCTTCCCGTGGCACTTTACAAATTGTGCATTAATGCCTCAGTTCGTTTTCCTAGATTTTACATTTGACACCTCCTTTCTTAAATAGCTGTACAACATTTTGACAATATTTTCAGAGAGCCACCCTTTCATGTTTTGGAATGAACCCTACATATGTATAGCCCCAAAACTCATGAACCCCAGTTTCTCCATTCTATGTATGGGGGAACATCAGCAGTGTCGAAGCCTATTTTATAAAGAGTTGTCAGGAACCAGTGATGTCCATCTGCAGATGGTTTCTCATTCCGCAATGACTCCCGAGCATCTCAACAGGCGACCTGCAACCATGAGGGAAATACAAGACCATGCGTTTAATTTGAAGCATAGAAACTGGCAGCAGGGCCTGGAAATCAGACACATTTATTTGTTCTTCTTACATGGCTGCATTCCCATGGACTTTCAGTTGCAGTTCATTGGGAAATGTGCAAATTCCTTCCCTCAAGATTTGTCTCGAAAGAGCGCAAGACATCTAGCGATATCAATTATTCAAAAAGCAAGGGAACTATCAAAGATGCAGACTGGTTTCTCTCTTGTCATGCTAAAAGGCTGCGTGAGCAAACCTCAGCCGGTTAGCCTAGCAGAACCGTAAATAGTGACTAATTAGGGGGGGACCTAATCCCAAAGTATGTTAGGGAAGATCAAGATTTAATCAAGAAAATGGGCCTTGACTAACAATCAATTTGGAGAGGCCTGTGGCTTCCAATGCTGCCCTGGGGCTCCCAACGGAGCTGAGTCTAATTGAGTCAAAGGCTGAAAAATCCACATTGGTTGAATCCCTGAAGAACCGAGGCATGCTCAATATCCGAAGCTCGGTTTGCTGGTTAAGTAGTCCCCAGTGGGCCCTCTAGTGACGTCACACCCCTCTGCTACAATCTGTGTTCCTATCAATTTCCCCAGACTCTATCAATAAGCTCTTCCCAGTTCTATGAAAGGTCGCTGCGTGCAGATGAGTTTGGTACATTCAATTACTAAGAATGAAGTGGATAATGCCGTGTTTAGCAAATTACTTAATTGCCTTCATCTGCTGCACAGATAAAGCGAAAGGGTTTTATCTGCATGTACCCACGGGGCGCACGGCTCTTAGGCAAAAATTCACACATTTCCAGGGAGAGCACCATTCATTTTAAAAAGTGTTTTTTTCCCTTCTCTTTCAGAAGAAAGATTGAGATTTTAGTGCGGCCTGGGAGGGGGGGGGGGGGGGGGGATTAAGACCTGCAGAGGGCCAGCAGACAGAGGTAACTCAATCAGAGCCTGCCACGGGATTAAAAGGACGGAGGGGATTTGGTAAACAGGAACTCGAGGAATTCCTTTACACCCTTCAAGCCTCCCTCTTTCAAGGTCTTATGTTGATAGATGTAAAGCAGCTTATTTTGTTGACCTGATCTCAAGGCAGTTCCTCTTCCAGGCGCCTTCTTTTGCAAGATTTCATTATTTTAGAGTGTTTATGAAAGTAACAAAGAACAAAGCGCAAAGAAAGAAAAGCCTGGGTCTTCGAAGTTCTGTGTTCGGTATCATAAATAAGTTCGGATGCGAACTCGTTGTGTCGTTTTGTACTAATACTCCCTAGATTTTTCTTTGCGTTCGATGCTCCCTTATCACGAAAACAAAACTATATTTTGGAGAAATGTCCTGCTCCTGTACTACATAAATTCACCATCGGAGACAAGCGAGCAGTGGCTGTCACGGGAGAAGGTGGTTCCGGGGGGGAAAGTAACTGGCGCTCACGTAAAGCGCTCCAATACCGGCTTCGGGTAGAGTTCGAATTATATAAAACCGCAAAAAAGAAACAACTTAAAACAGAGGAGTCACTTTCATTTGAAAGGGAGTTCCACACAAGATTTTAGAAACGCCTGGTAACATTTGTTTCAAGGAACAATTCAGCATGTATTTTTTTAGCAACATAAAAATATCAAAAAGCCAGCTCACTGCCAACTCCCCTATTTTAATAATTTGTGTAAGTGAAAGCTCAATTTCTATCTTTCAGTTTCGTGAGAAGATACAGTCATCAAATCCCTTTAGGCCAGGGACTGTCGCCCTGGATAAACAATTAACACTTTGATACTTTGTGGCAACTCAGGTAAATGTGAAAGTCCAGTTTTTATATTGCACATAAAACTGGGGTGCACGTTGTATCTGTTTACAACTGTCCTAATTTCAGTGGATAAAGGAGCCGAAGCACAGGGCTTTAACCTCAGGATATCAGATTTCACAACAGAACCCCTCACTCGCTGGGTGGACCATCAGTTGTAGAGACAAGCATTGGCAAAGCCAATAGGTCTCGTCTATGCAAGAGCTATTAGCTTTGCCAATTTGTTTTAGCCATGTAGTACACCAGTGGGGCTGTTGTTCAGCATGGCTAAAATTTGATGGGGTAAAGGAGAGTGGAGTGTCGCAAAGTGGAGTACAGTGGAGTATTATGGAGTAGAGTCGTGGAGTGGCGTAGAGTGGAGTGCATGGAGAGGTGTAGAGTGATGTAGAGTGACGTGGAGAGAAATGGAGTGTCACAGAGGAGTGGTATAGAGTGTTGTTAAGGGAGTAGTGTGTCATGGAGAGGAAGGGTGTAAAGTGGGTTGAGTAGAGTGTTGTAGAATGTAGTGGCATAGAGTGTCGTGGAGTGGGCTAGTGGGTTTTGCGTAGAGTGGACTGGAGTGTTGAAGAGTAGAGTGATGCAGAGCAGAGTAGATTTTTGTAGAATGGAGTGGCATAGAGTGAAGTAGTGTTGGAGAGTGGAATGGCATAGAGTGAGGTAGAATGTTGTTCAGTGGAGTGGCATAGAGTGGAGTGAGGTGGCATAGTGGAGTGGCATAGAATGGAGTAGTGTGTCATAGAATAGAGTGAAGTGGCATGGAGTGGCGTAGATGTAGCTGCGTAGAGCATCGTAGAGTGGAGTTGTGCTGTAGAGTGGAGTGGCATAGAGAGGAGTAGAGTTTAATGGAGTACAGCATCAGAGAGTGGAGTATTGTGGAGTGGAGTGTCAGAGGAGACTATACTTAAGTGGCATAAAGTACAGTGATGCAGAGTAGACTGAGTAGATTGCATTGGCTTAGCGTAAAGTGGCGTAGAGTGCAATGGCATAGAGTGAAGTGATGCAGAGTGGAGTGCAGTGGCATAGAGTAGATTGTTTCAGAGTAGAGTGAAGTGGCATGGAGTGAAGTGGAGTGGTGCATGGCAGAGTGCAGAGGTATAGAGCTGTATGGCGCTGAGTGCGGTTGCATAGAGTGCAGTGGCGTGGAGTGCAGTGGTGCAGACTAGATTAGAGTGGCGTACAGTGGAGTGATGCAGAGTGGCGTACAGAGGAATGGCATGGTGTGCATTGGCGTGGAGTGGTGTAGAGTGGTGTAGAGTGGAGTGGTGTGGACTAGAGTGCAGAGGCATAGAGTAGAGTGGCATTGAATTCAGTGGCAGAGACTACAGTCTTGTAAGAAGAGTCTCAGAGTGCATTGGCATAGACTAGAGTGGTAAACAGAACAGTGGTGCTGAGGTGAAGAGTGCAGTGGTGCGTAGTACAGTGGGGTTGGGTGCAATGGCATAGAGTAGAGTGGTACAGAGTGGAGTAGAAAGGCATACAGTGAAGTGGTAGAAAGTGCAGTGTTATAGAGTGCAGTGAAGGACAGTAGATTAGCGTGCCATAGAGTGGTTGTCCCACAATATAGTGGCGTATATTATAGTGGCGCCGAGTAGAGTGGGGCAAAGTAGAATGTTGCAGAGTAAAGTAGTGCAGAGTAGAGTGTTGTAGAGTGCAATAGTGTAGAGTGAGTAGAGTGACTTGATGTAGAATGCAGTGGTGTAGAGTGGTGCAGAGTAAAGTGATGTAGAGTAGAGTGGCGTAGAGTGCAGTGACAGAGTACAGTGTTGCATGGCAGAGTACAGAAGCGTACAATGCAGTGGTGCAGAATAGATTGGCATAGAGTGTTTTGGTTTTGAGTAAAGTGGTGTAGAGTGCAGTGAGGTGGGATGGAGTGGTGCAGGGTAGATTGCAGTGGCGTACAGTAGAATGGCACACATTGGAATACAGTGGCTTAAAGCAGATTGTTTCAGAATTAAGTGAAGTGGCGTAGAGTGCAGTGGCACAGTGTACAGTGTCATAGAGGGCAGTAATAAGAGTAGAGTGGTGTAGAGTAGAGTCGAGAGGCAGTGATAGAACTGGCATAGAATGAAGTGGTGAAGAGAAGAGTGCAGTGATGCAGTATGGAGCAGCCGCAGCCCGTGCAGGTAAGAGCGGTGGGGTCGGGTGGGGGAGATTGACAGAAAACAACGAGGGAAAATTAGATAAATAATTAATTTTACCTCTTCCTCGTGTGTCGAAATACAGAAATTCAGCACAGGTGGATGAATACGGTAAGCAGGATTTTGGCAAGGGAAGAACTCAAGCCAGATAACCTAAAACAAATAAATCCACCAAACAGAAAGCAAACAAATGTGTGTCACAAACCACAAACTCAGTGGTAAGCAATAGGTGGAATTCATTCCTGTGTAAGCTTTCCGAATGTCCCCAAGATGCCATTTGACAAACCAGACAGCTGCACTATCTGGTATGCCTCAAGGCTTCCGGTGGCAGTGGTGGTGGTGGAAGTGCTACAATGCATGTCGTTAATGTGTGTATTAAATGTCATGGTCCATGGCAGACATTTTTGTTAATTTGCGATATTCAAGTTCACTCTCAATGTGCAGTGGGATTCACTGTCTCACGCAATGGCATCATGACTTCTAAAACCGATATGGAGAAATACAAAATTGTGACCAAACACAACACAAATACTGTCATTACTAATTGTAGTATACAAAAAAGTGATGGATGGAATGCTTGAATTAACCCCAGCCACTGGTATTTACTGAGGGACACTTCCAAGTCCATTGTTAATTTGCAAACTATATAACCTCAGTTTAGACCTAGCTATATGCAAATCAGGTTTTACTCTGCTCCAGTGGGAGTAGTCCAGCATGAACTGCAAGGCCAGAATCTCAATGAAATAGCTCTAATTCATCTCTGTGCGCATACATTTACAAGCATTTAACTTTTTTGGGATGGCTGATATGTACCTTGTGAGAGGCAATCAATCCTTTGTTGAGGTGGTAACCACTTAGCTAACTATAAGGTTTGGAGCCATATTGAATGCATGGCAGAGCCAGGAGCAAGATTCACCCAACAGGGTTACCTGGTGCTGAAAAGCAGGCCCAGCATGGGCCGAGCCAGGGCCAAGACTAGGTGAAGAACAATATCTTCAGTTTCTTGTGGAATTTAATGACTGCGTCGATGAGAAATGCTAAAGAGAGTGGCAGAGAACAAAAGAGAAAGGAAAGAGAAAAAGAACCGGAAAGCAAAGGGCAAAGAGGCACAGAATGCAGTGAAACAGGAGAGAGGAAATCGACAAATGAGAAAGAATCAGAAATGCACTGAGAAGCATCAAGGAAAGACTAAGAAATGAACAAAAAAGTGGCAAGGAATGACTGAGAAAAAATGAGAGTTGAACAGGGAATGGCGAGGAAAGGGTGAAAAATGATCAAGAAAGTGGTAGAGTAAAAAGAGAAAAAGCCCAGAAAGCAGTAAAGGAGTTCAATGTGCAAAGAGTCAGGGAAAGTTGGGAAATGAGAGAGAGTCAAAGAATGCAGAAAAGGGAATTAGAAATGCAGAAGAGCGGAAAGATAAAATGAGAAAATGTACAAAAAATCAGCAAGGAACATATGATAAAGAATGAGAGTTGCACAGAAAACGGCAAGGGAATGGTGAGAAATGCTGAAGAGAGTGGCAAAGAATTAAAGAGAAAGGAAAGAGAAAAAGTCTAGAAAGCAGCATAGGAGTTCAAAGGGCAAAGAGGCAGAGAAAGTGGTGAAACAGGAGAGAGCAGGAGAATAAGAGAGAAAAGCGGATGGTCGAGAAGGGAGAGGAAGTCGAGATGGGGACCTTCGTGACAGCACAGGAGGTGGGCCCACAAGGGATGAGCATGGTCGGAGCTCCAGCAAATAGCTATGGGCGCAGGCGCAAGGCAAGGACCAGGCAAAACATATGTACACATCGCATGTTGTGCATGTGATGATGTCAGGAGCTGTCTCTAATTACTGCTATTGGTGAAGGATCATATTTAGACAGTGTCTGCTTGCGCTTTATGACAGTGCTATTTTAGACCATTTGAATGATTAGGTAAAACTATAATCTGCCCACATCTACTTTATCTTAACCACCAATCATGACCAAACAGTCATGCCAAGTTTGAGTTTTTAGAGCACTGACGCACAGAGTATTGTCCGACAAAAGGCAAGCCTTCAAACAGGCCTAATGGCTCCCAAATGGAACACTGCCCATCAACGCTTTTCACCAATAGCGGGTCATGTTGCTATACTCTCAGTATGATTGACAAAACAGGGCCCAATCAGGCACTTCTTCTATCAATCATGCACAAAATAGACAATTTGTTAAGAATCACTGTCAATATGCCACGTCTGTGTTTAGTTATGGTGGATACCATTGTGCTACTTTCCCATCCCAGACGTGCTGGGGTCGTGCCCAGTAGGAAGGCACCATTAGTGGAGTTGTGAGCAGCAGTGGGGGTCAGCCCAAAGAGTGCCTAGGGAAGTGGAAGGTGAATCCAGGGACAATGGGGAGGGAGAAGTGTGCAGTGAACAGACCGAACAAGGGGTTAAGCTGCATCATAGTGAGTGGAAAGGGAAACTACTCACCATGAATCAAAAGGATGAGAAGAGCAGCAGGTCAGGAGTCTACAATGGTCTGCAGGTCAAGGTTGGCACAATGTCAGAGAACACAAGGGTCAAATTAAGGACACATCTCTGTGACAAATCGCACCTAAGCTTGTTGAGGATATTGTCGGATAGTAATCCGAGACTGCATAGCTCTAACTTTGGGACTATCCAAATCCTGCATGCTTACGGGGTACTGATCCAACCTTGCAAAAATCAACATTCTGATCACACTACCAAAAGCCCAGGTGTGTCTAAGTTGAGTTTCATCTCTGTCTCGTTCACCTGTCCCCAGCAACAACCACCAGGGTCATCAAGAAACCACAAGCCCTGGCCCTTATGTGAACCAGGCACATATCTCAGCATCAGGAGCAGACAGATGGGACCGACATCAAAGGCACAGGTTTATGGGCTGTCAAGACTTTAATTTAATGAACTGCCAATGAACATTTAAAATTCCTTGCATTGTTCGTTAGATGATTCTCCCAGGACAATCATACAACCTGGCTGAAGGAGAAAATCCAGTGTGCTGAAACACTCTGAAAAAACACTAGGACTTTGAGGCTGAAAAGTGCAGCAGTGTACGAGTTCTAAACAGTAATGATATTTCTAGGATGCTCTCCGATTGGCACACCCAAACACCACCTACACATGGGTTTTTTCTTTATCTACCTGTAATAAGCTTCAAGATGACAGTCCCTAGGCTCTGTACACCTAGGCAGTTCCAACCGTTCCGCTGTATTATACACAGCACACTCCCCCAAATAAAGCCGAATAGGCCCTCATTTACAGTTTGGCAGATGGGATACTCTGTTGAAAACATGCCAGATTATACAGCCCACTAAAATCATGGTTGCCTAGCTCTGCTTAGAGTCAGCTGAACAGTCTTGTCTCTGATGGTGAAGCCTATGCTGAGTCCCCTAGTCAAACCTTTAACCAATGGCCTGTCGGATAGAGTGTTGGTCAAAGTACTGTACCATCTGCCCTAATTTGGGAAGATGTTCCAACAAAGAACAGAATTCGAGGGGGGTCCAAGGGGAAAAATATTTATAGACCGGCTTGCATCCTATCCCCCAGAAAACTATATATCAACACACAGAGGATGCCAAGGGTCTCTAGAAAAGCTATAAAAATTCGAAACACTAAATTGTAGTGTATGAAAAAGGTTTGTACAGAGGAGAGAGAGAACAACAGAAGGAAAAAGTGCCCATCAGCCCACCCGTTGGCGGAACCTCGTCATCTGGGTTAAAGGTGGAAACTGGTATCCACTAGACACCTCATCATTACTTTTACGAGAGTACTAGCACTGGATCCACCAGTGAGAAGGACAGCCAGCAGGAAGTATTAGGAGGCTGAAGGGGAAAAAGTTGCAGAGCTCAAATGATTGTGAAAAAATAAGTGTGATAATATTAAAAATGCCTGTTATGATGGCAAAAGAAATGCTTTATTGGGGGTGACCGACATAACGGCATGGTTAAAAGCAGAGTGAAGATAGTATGAAACTAATGTTTACTATCAATCGTAGAACTTAAATGGTCAACATGTTTCAGCCTTTCCAGGCTTTCATCAGGACCTGCAATGTACACTACTGCAACAGTGAATCGTAAACAATATGGAGACCTACCAATAATCAGTGAAACTCTGGTGGTCTTACGTAGTTGTGATACAACCTCTCCTTAGGACAAAATAAAAAGAAATATACACAAAACATAACAGATGTAAACATATTAAGGAACATCGGTCTTATGTATTATGTCAAGCCGAAACATAAAAACATATTTGCATTACAAACAGTGTTTTTCTGCGCCTCAGCATCATGTCTAAGTGTGGGTGCAGCTATGGGCTCGCTAGCCCGTGTCTACATGTTGGTAACTGTTTTTTCGTGCCGATCTTTGTTTCACAAGCTGACAGACACACATGGCCTTTGTTGCACAGATCTGGTGCTGCGACTGCTTTTAGGTTTCCGGTATTGATACGGACCGATCTGGATAAATGTGGTGAGATGTTTTCTATTAGGTCCGCCTCTGCCTAACTGCTGATAAGGGCTTCTGATTTGTTTACAGACTTTCATACGTGACACTCGGCGATACTTTTCCAATACGGTCCGCTTCCCTTTACTTATTACAGAAGGCGTATTTGTGTTTGCAGTTAGTTTCCGGTCTGCAGGCGTGGACCAATTGGCACATAGCATCTTGTGAGGTATTGTCATGGGTTGTCTATCCGGTCCGCCTCTGTTTTCACCCTCCCTAGATGCAGCGGAAATGCTGCTCCGAGTGTTTCCGGCTTTTATTCAACCAATCATCACCGAGTATACCTGGTGAAATACATATAGCATTTCCTGTCAGGTCCGCTACTGATCTTTGTATTGCGTCCAAACGGAGTATTCACCACATTCCCCTCGGCTCAGTTGAGCGATCGAGGCAACGACGTACAGGTGGGTGAATACGATCTGGATCTTGCTACATGTCTCTCTTTTAATCTAAGACGTCAGATGCTTCTGCTGATTATTGCGCTCTGCTTAGCCATAACTTTAAGGACTCTCTGTAACAACAGTTCTTGCTCCCTACTAATTTTTCAAGAGCGCTTTTGAATTCTTAATTTGCAGCATATGGGATATATACTCAAAAATTAAAAACACATGTCCAGGTTTCTCCACATGTGTTTTTCCATCTATTTTAGCCAGGCTTTACCTAAAGATATTCGTGAGTAGGATATACATGAGTATTCGCTCATCTTATTTAAGCGCTGAGTCACACACTTACCTGAAGCGCTTTTCTCTGTACCCCTGAATCCAATTGAGTGCTTTCTTCCTGCCTTTTTTGCCATCAGCCATTGCCTATATGTAGCATCATCAGAGCTATTTTATTATGCACTACATGCTGAGCTGCATATGCATATTTCATGTTTTTCTCTTCCTTTTCCCCATAATTAGAGCGTGGCCTCTTTTACCTGAGCGAGTGCCAGGCGAGGTGAGGCCTTTCTCCATAAGTTATATAGGTGAGTCAATTGTACCAGAGTGTGGTTCATTGATTAAATACATAAGACCGATGTTCCCTAATATGTTTACATCTATTATGTTTTGTGTATATTTCTTTTTCTTTTGTCCTCAGGAGAGTTTGTATCACAACTACGTAAGACCACCAGAGTTTCACTGATTATTGGTAGGTCTCCATTTTGTTTACGATTCACTGTTGCAGTAGTGTACATTGCAGGTCCTGATGAAAGCCTGGAAAGGCTGAAACATGTTGACCATTTAAGTTCTACGATTGATAGTAAACATTATTTTCATACTATCTTCACTCTGCTTTTAACCATGCCTTTATGTCGGTCACCCCCAATAAAGCATTTCTTTTGCCATCATAACAGGCATTTTTAATATTATCACACTTATTTTTTCACAATCATTTGAGCACTGCAGCTTTTTCCCCTTCAGCCTCCTAATACTTCCTGCTGGCTGTCCTTCTCACTGGCGGCTCCAATACTAGTACTCCTCGTAAAAGTAATGATGAGGTGTCTGGTGGATACCAGTTTCCACCTTTAACCCAGATGACGAGGTTCCGCCAACTGGTGGGCTGATGGGCACTTTTTCCTTCTGTTGTTCTCTCTCTCCTCTGTACAAACCTTTTTCATACACTACAATTGAGTGTTTAGAACTTTTATAGCTTTTCTAGAGACCCTTGGCATCCTCTGTGTGTTGATAAGATGTTCCAACATACTTTTTTCCTGTTCGAGACCACAGGAGAAAGCCTGGCAGTGCTGAAAATGAAATTAAAACAACCTTTGGTAAAGCCTATATGACTACTATGCGAGCTATTGGCTTTCTAATGTTTATAGCCATGTTACATCGGACCACAGCTGCTGTGCAGTGGGGCTGAAAAGACTTTTTAAAAAGCACTCTGGCCGCATCATGGCATTTTTTTTAAGCTGCTGGCGGGAGGGTGGGTTGGAAGGCATATCAGAGGGAGGGATTGCAACACAGAAGAGTAGATGATTCCTACCCTCCCGCCAGCAATGGAAAAAAGTGCAATGATGCATAGGACCCGGATCCCCCAGCATGCTCCCCGCTCCCTCCTTATGACTTGACAACCCACATGAGAATCAACCACAGAGATTTGTGTGGGTGTAAAGAACGGCCATGTTTAATATTTTTGACATTTTCATAAACATGACAAGGCATTTCAAAATTCATTAAATGCAGTTATCAACACAATTTTATTCTTGTCTTCCTGATCTTCTTTCGCCAGATACAGCTTCTAATCCTCCAACACAAAGGGGGGGGAGGGTTCCGGCTCCCCTCTACCATGCCGTGCATCCACGCGAGGTGCAACCCACCTGCGACTCATGAGGAGAGGGCCCCCAACCTCTGATCCTTGTCCGCCTTCTCCAGGGGCCCACCCTCCGACCACCAGGCTGACCAGGGACCCAGGAGGCTCGTAACCTGTCGCCCTAGCCTCCCCAGCCGGGGCCCTATTTCACAGCGGGGAGCTTACCGTCTCCCCCCTCAGTGCTAGCCTAGGGAGTACGCAAGGCGGACTCCCGTCCATTCCGTCGGTCAATTGTACTGTTCCAAGGTCTTTCTACCGCAACACGCCCCTCTAATCCACTGAGCTAAAGGGACGGGTGGGTGGGAGTTCAAATTATCCTAAGGGCTGTAGGAGGGAGGACGCTTCAGGGAGGCCGCCACGATCCGGTGCCACAGAGGAAGGAGAGGCCGGGGTCACTGCCCCCAGTGCCTAAATAGGTCACCAGGCTCCGCCCTCTGTCGCACCGGAAGTGCGTCCTCCTGACCCCGGAAGTGATAAGCGGCCGGTCGCCCATTGGGGCAGACCGGTCGCCCCTATCTGGATCAGGTAGGAGGGCGGGGGCCGGGGGGCCGGGCCCTAAGGGCGCGCTTGCCGATGCTCAGCTCGCGCTTGGCATAGGACCCGGATCCCCCAGCATGCTCCCCGCTCCCTCCTTATGACTTGACAACCCACATGAGAATCAACCACAGAGATTTGTGTGGGTGTAAAGAACGGCCATGTTTAATATTTTTGACATTTTCATAAACATGACAAGGCATTTCAAAATTCATTAAATGCAGTTATCAACACAATTTTATTCTTGTCTTCCTGATCTTCTTTCGCCAGATACAGCTTCTAATCCTCCAACACAAAGGGGGGGGGGGGGGGGGGGGGGGGGACTTCCGGCTCCCCTCTACCATGCCGTGCATCCACGCGAGGTGCAACCCACCTGCGACTCATGAGGAGAGGGCCCCCAACCTCTGATCCTTGTCCGCCTTCTCCAGGGGCCCACCCTCCGACCACCAGGCTGACCAGGGACCCAGGAGGCTCGTAACCTGTCGCCCTAGCCTCCCCAGTCGGGGCCCTATTTCACAGCGGGGAGCTTACCGTCTCCCCCCTCAGTGCTAGCCTAGGGAGTACGCAAGGCGGACTCCCGTCCATTCCGTCGGTCAATTGTACTGTTCCAAGGTCTTTCTACCGCCACAAAGGTGACCAGGGCCCACAGGTCCGTCACCTTCCCCACCTGCGCTCTGCGTGAAAGACCCTAATGTTCTAACCCGGCTCAATGTACTGATGCCTGATAACTGCACCCCATCATTGCGATACCTCACCTTACCGGAAAAACCATCCGGTGCGGAATGTGACACCAGCAGCCCTTCACTGAGCCCACCTGGTCACTTCCAACCTTGTGATACCTCACCTCTCCGGAAACTGGAAACCATTCGGGTGGAATGTTACCCAAGCGGCCCTACACTAAGCGCTACTTGGGCAATTCCTACTTGAGCCGCCTCACCGAGACATTCCAGGCTCTCAACTTCCTCCCAGGGCCGACTGCCCCGACTCAAGAACCCTGGTCCCTTCAGGCCTTCCGGCCATACCACTCGCCATGGTCGCCTTGCTGCTTGCCGCATGGACGAGTGCCTTGTGGCACCACCACCTTCGTGGGTACACTACTGAACAGGAGAGAAATAGAAAAGTCAAGTATGGTCATTGGCAAATCATCAGCAATTCTGACACCACCATTCTGGTCAAACGGGTCTCCGCCACCGCAGGATGACCAGCGCCCAACCTTGCCCATTGTGCCGCCTCTGCAGTGGTTATCTCCTCTGGCACACCCGTGGTATAACGGATTTGTACAATCGGAATCCTTGTTATGCCCTCCTAAGATAGGCGGAACACTAATTTGCCATCTGACTGTCTATACACTCTGTAATTGTCGGACTGCATTCATTCAGTTGCCTTGTGACAAAGCTTACGCTCAGCATTTGAGGCCTCACTCTGCTACTTATGGCAATAAGCCACAAATTATTGCTACAGGTCCGATTGATTCACAGGAAGAACATAGTTCTGTGTCCGTAGGCCTGATTTGTTTATTATTTCAAAGTCAAGGCATGCCATGTATATCAGCCTAGACAGAATAATTGCAAACACATATTTCTGTATCAAACGGCTTTTAAGGTGGGATATTGGTATTTCTAATACTAAATCCTACCGATAGGTAATTTGTCACACCAAATATCAGACTACCTTTGTAGGGAGTGAATTTTTCTGTGTACTGATTCCTACTAAAATCGTTTATATGTATGCCCGGATCTTTTCATGTTTACCCTTTAATCATCAAATAACACACCCCTACCTACCCCCCATATCCACAGGGCCTTTGGGTCTACTATGTTCAGAAATGGTCTATCATTTATCCTCTGCTTTCACCCAGGACCGCTATCTACCTCGGGTAATTGTTCAGACTGTCTCGGTCATTGGCTGCCTTGCTTATTGCGCCAAGCAATGTTAACGGTGTGCTTGCCACTCGGTTCATCTGCGGTGCTCCACCTTACACGTGGTCATTCCTCCAAGAATGCAAATTATGGCATGCAACTGGTCGACGTTATTCACTGTCTTCCCCCTCCAATATGACCCACATATTGATACCCATTGTGATGGTCGTGCTTTAACCACCATAGTATAGACTATTTCCCATCCAATTGCCAAATGGACCCCCTCTGTCATAGTCCTATTTTAATGCAACATATGCTGCGTGTACAAGACATCTTTTCCACCTGCGTAGCTTTTGTTGCTGAATTTGAATGCATTTTCTCGCCATTGTGTCAGAGGCTGACTGGGAAGCTATACAGTGCATCGCTGAATGGATACGAGTACCATGTGATTTACAGAGTGTGTGCCCAATTGATTCTTGTGTACCCCCATGTAGGACATAAAAGGCGCTTTCATACTTAACAAGCCAGACCAATTGATATCGCCAAAGCGTGTTAAATGTAGTTGCACTGGAGAGAATACTATACATTAAAACTCGTTCTCCGGTGTTATAGAATGTCTATATTTCTCATCTTTTTACGTTCCCCGGATGCCGCTCAGCTGAAGATATCCTGAAAAAACTGGGACTGTAAACTTCTAATCTTTGAGAAGAACCAAAAGTATGAATGAAGGCAATTTCGCACAGAGATGATGCCCACTAGGACGTGCCTTAATGTTAGTGCCACGTGCTTTCAAGGGTCACGAATTCTCAATCTGAAGAGTGACTGTTAAAGTTGGCTTAGAGGAAGATGGCACCTTCCATATGACTGCTGGGTCATGACCTCCCACGTTTCCCAGTTGAGCCAAGCAGGCATTTCCACCCAGTCGGAGCCCCTTTTTAAACAAGCTGACTTGCCGGCACGACCAAATTATTCCATAGTATCCTGAAATACCTCAAATTATCGAGTGTGCAATAACGTAGGACATTTCACGTTCAAAATTATTATAAGAACCCATTACAATAAAAGTTTCCATTACCCCTTTGTATTATAATCGTCCTACATGTTATGTACCAGTTCTAGACCTTACGTATCTCTTATCTTTCTGCTGCTGTATCGTGGGCTCAGACTCCCGCTGGCCAGGTAATGGGTGAATGTGCGCTTTATAAACACACATATTATGTTAATGTAAACAATTAAAAAAGCTAGCAAGGAGCCATGTTACCCGCCAGAAAATCCCATGACTTACAAGAAGCACGTCGCCTTTTGGAATGATACAGGCCCCTGTTTCGCTTTATCTCAGCGCAGTCAGTTACCAGAGCGGTTAGCGCAGCTATCAGCTTAAAGCGCTGAATTGTTCAGCCTTGTCTTAAACCCAGAAAGTCCGGCTCCTCCCGACACTGCCCAAACAGGCGCGGCGGAGGAGTTGAGGACCAAGGAGCCATGTTACCCGCCAAAGATCAAGGCCCCCGTTATGCTTTACCTCAGCGCAATCAGTTAACAGACCTTTTAAAAACACAGAAAGTCCGGCTCCTCCCGACAATGTCTAAACAGGCGCTGCAGAGGAGTTGAGGCGTTTTAATTCACTATGAGATGCCCTCAGTCACCTCTGTGTCCAGTCCACAACCCTCCCTCAAAGCGCAGCTGTACAATAACATTTCATCTCAACCCCTCTTATTTTAATGTGCACGAAACAAATATGTAACCTATCCCTCAGCGTTCAACACTTTAAGAAGTCCCCCAGACTGCAGCCCCCGCCGTGTCAAACTGATATCAATATAACTTCCAAAATAAGACATGTTTTATGAAGACACTCTTGACGAGAACCCCGTAATGCATATATGCATACTAACACTCTTCAGAAATAAGGCACTTTAATGCACACTTGGACGCTCAGATCAAGATTTGGAAATAAGGCACTTTATAATGCACATTTGGACGCTCAGATCAAGATTTGGAAATAAGGCACTTTATAATGCACGTTTGGACGCTCAGATCAAGATTTGGACAATATAGAACTACCATAGACTTACAAAGCATTGTTTCCAAGTTGTTGCCGGCCGCCACCTGACATAGCGCTCTGAAACAAACTTTGCCGAGCGCAAGTTAGTACCCGGGTACTAGCAACTAATGCGGCGATCTGCAAGACACCAGCTCAAATATCGGCACACCAGCCCCAGCACTCCCTCGCACTGAGGTCGGGAAACCAAACTAAATGCCCCTCACAGATGTGCAACACAGCCCTGCCGAGGGAGCACTGTTCTCACTTCCCATCACTCAAGAATCCCAACTAATCAGCAAGGGGATGCGATGCAACTGCCGCCCTCGGATCGCCAACTAGTTCTCATCCACTGCAAGCAACAGAGACGGTACAGAGCTACCCCCACTCCCTGCACTGAACCTGACTTCCAAGTACGACATGGCTTCCACAATAGACCAGTGCTGTGTCCGTTCCCCAGAACAAACTCATCCAGAGCCAATTCAAATGGCTTCACGATGGACGGAGCAGCCTCAATTCCCTGCACAATCCCTAAGCTATCTAACCCGACAACCCACTGAACAGTGCAGCCTGCATTGCGTAAACCATCCGTCGGCTACCTCATACTTGCTGCGCACGCATGAATGTAGTGTGATACTGGGAAATTACTTCACCGTCCGGTACCCCAAAAAAGTAAAGTTGCACAATGGAACTGTAGAGATGTGATGCAATTCAGATGTACTCTGCACTACACATATTCCGGTCGGAGCACCGAGAGGACGTGAACCAAGCTCCACTTCTCCGCATACGTTATATCTTCAAATACAGCACCACAACCCTATTGCCTATCTAGGTTCCCCTCACCAAAAACGAGCACCCACCAGCACGAGAAAGCAAAGAAGAGCACGTCAGCACGAGCGCGAACGTACCACATCAAGAAATATTCGCCCCCCGAGCGCACCTCGCCCGTGTTCAGTTTACTCTCCCCCCCCCCTCAGCCCGCCCACGTCAACCAGGAAGGAGCCTGCATGCCCGGGAGTCCTGCCGGCAGCCGCGGACCACCGGAGCCGGCTTCAACCCATCGCCCGCCCCAGATACCCCTCCCACAATCCGCGGCTGCACACAGGCCCCCCAGGCACCCCCGACTCCTCACCTGGCGAGATGGACGGCTGCAACTCGACGCGCCTCTCCTCCTTGTCGCCTCCCGCCACGCTCTTGGCTGGGTTGACTCGCGACCCAATGACCTCCAGCACCGGACGAGGGGATACGGGGGCATTTAAAACTAAAGGAATTTACAACTAAGGAACTTTAAAACTAAGGAAATTAAACTCAGCTTCAAACTAAGTTCAAATATCCTAAGGGCTGTAGGAGGGAGGACGCTTCAGGGAGGCCGCCACGATCCGGTGCCACAGAGGAAGGAGAGGCCGGGGTCACTGCCCCCAGTGCCTAAATAGGTCACCAGGCTCCGCCCTCTGTCGCACCGGAAGTGCGTCCTCCTGACCCCGGAAGTGATAAGCGGCCGGTCGCCCATTGGGGCAGACCGGTCGCCCCTATCTGGATCAGGTAGGAGGGCGGGGGCCGGGGGGCCGGGCCCTAAGGGCGCACTTGCCGATGCTCAGCTCGCGCTTGGCAATCAACGCCGCCCGCTTCATATTGTTTTTTTCCTATAAACATTTAGCCGCGGAGTGCTGCAGTGCAACATGGCTAAACACATTGACAAAGCCAATAAGTGGCTTAGTGGAGACTGATTAGCTTTGTTAGTGGTTGTTGCAGGAATGCATTGGCAAAGACAAAATATCTGGCTTTAATGTGCTACTGCAGGAAAGAACAGGCATATGTCTTCTCCGTGCGTTAGAGCATTAAACCCAAACCTATTTACGTTCCAAATGTGTATTCAAATGATGTCTCGATTCCCACTGTGCAAAATAGTATCCCCACCAACACTGCTTAGTTCTAGACCCCCACCCCTAAATTCGGGTCTAGTTGCGCCCCTGATTTTGCCCATGCAGTGCCTGATTAGAGCGCCAGAGGTGCACGTTGCCAGACTGGTGCATGAGAGTAGAGGTGAAGGCTGAAATCCACCCAGTGCTGAACAGGGTTGCTTTTGGGGTTTGCAAGGATAATCTCCATTGCTATGTCTATGAGAAGCAGCTGGTAATGATGAACACAGCAGAAGGAGGCGTCCGTGGAGATGGTCTTCCCTTGTGATCCTGCATACTCACTCAACTCAACTTGCCAGTGTAAAGAAAACGAGATGGAGGGTAAAAAACAGAGGTATGAAAAGAACCATGGCTCCATCCTTTAGCCACTTCATCTCCATGTTCCAAAATGTGTTCCATCCTTTGCTTCTTTCCTCGCACTGCTAAAACCAACCAACATATGTACATGAAGTTGCAACACTACGCATACAGGGACTGCACCTGTTGCTCTAAAAGTTGGTTCCTTGAAGCCTAGTGTGCTTAGTGTTGTGGGATTAAAAACTGAGTCATTCTCGTGTCAAAGGCAACAATTGGCAGCTCTGCTGTACCCTCTATTAGAGATTTGTCTTTTCTGCCCCAACACTCATTAGTGCACGGATTCCGATGTCCATTAGTCTAAAAAAACTTCTCCATCACACCTGCCAATATTTTGAGAATTAAAATTGGGGCTAATAAAAGGGCATCGTAGAAGTTTCTTAATCTTCAGTTCAGACCTCGCAATGTAACTGATATTAATCAGCTAGAAAAGTGTAAAATAATGTATATTTGACTACACCGAAATAATAGCAAGCCTGCTACAATAAGTGAACACGGAACTCTATATTAACCAACGTTTTAGGATTGTCTCCCTTCCTCCGGTAAGGAACAAGCGTCACGTATCATCCAGCAATATATATGCTTTCAATAAAAAGAAGGTTTTTTCCCCAGCAAATTCAATTGGCTTATGAGCCAACATAAAACTCCTAACAAGACGAGTTTAAGTATCATGGCATTTTCTGGAAATAGCTATTTTTGCTAGAAGTGTTGAGTGGCCATTTTGATCAATATATAACTTTGGTTTAAATAATGACTGTTTCATGTCTAAGTAGCGTTTAGCTAGATTGTTTAGTGATTTATTTGGATGTCAATGTATAGAGAGGTTTTCAGCTTTGACACCATGGCTCCATGGTTGAGTTCCGTGGCGTGGCTAACCTGTCTGTGTGAAGCTGAAGACCCTCGACCTGCCAGTTTCACATAAAAAACCCACAGAGAATATCTTTCTTTATTCCAAGTTCTCGGACCCTGCACTTGATGTAGTATCTCTTTGACTTCATTGTGCCAGACGTTAACGGTTTACAACTTTCACACAGCCATAAATCTGTGGAAAAACAAACTCCCAGAGGCCGCCGTCCGAGCTCCCGCCTGCTCCTACTTGGCGCTCTGAGTCAGACCAATTCAGGCTGGAATAGAGGGTAGAGGGGGGAGTCCGGCTACAGGATTTAGTTTTGTTTTTCC
Source organism: Lissotriton vulgaris (assembly GCF_964263255.1). NCBI lineage: Eukaryota > Metazoa > Chordata > Amphibia > Caudata > Salamandridae > Lissotriton > Lissotriton vulgaris. The sequence continues at coordinate 397,365,792 of NC_141687.1, forward strand.
TCAACTCTAAACATTACATTCGACGACGTGGTCCCAGCAGCCAATTGGAACCCTGCAATAAAGACAACAAAAACAGCGATTGGCCCGGAAAACTGCTGCGCACGCCCTCGCCTCGCGCTCCTTCACTCCATAGTTTATTGAATGGGGACTGGGAATTGGAGGGGGAGGGGCGTCTATTCCCTTTATAACACCGTATACACACTCGGCGCGCGGCTGATTCGATGTCTCTCGGAGTAAGAAGAAGGCGCGCGGCGTTGTAAAGTGTTGCGGCAGCAGCTGGGGCGAAAAACACCGATGCTGCTCCTGCCTGTCAACCGAGTGAGTACTCAGCTACAGTACCAGCATAGAGCAAGGCAAGAGACGGCGGGCAGAAACCGAAAAGACAATTCGCCAACGGAAAGTTAAGTGAAAGGCGACCTCGGACCTAAAGGCATCAATCGTTGCTGGAGTTTAACTTTCTTTCTCCAGAGATACCGCAAGAAGGGGAGAGATCGCTGCCTGGTAAGGCTTCCTTCCTGGACTGACGCCTGGCCACTCCTCGGTGCGATCGAAACCCGTTATATTTGTGCTCCACGAAAAGGGAACTTCGTACCACCAACTGGATTGCATTAGGCACATTTAAAAAACTTGTTCTAACAAAGAGCACAGACTCCATAAAAAAGTTGGTGTTTTTCCGGGGAAAAAAAAGAATGAAGCTTGCTGCACCTGGAAGTTTTTGGGAGGGACTTGAACGTTAAAGAGAAACTAAAGATTTGGCTACAGCCCAAGAAACTGGACATACTTCAGAAACAATCAGCGCTGTCTCCAAGGCACTAACATACCCCCGTTATCTTCTCAAGTGCCACACGTGCTGAAGGGAGCACGCCTTTCTGGACTGATCACCATTGGGTACTTCTTCAGTCTGCCTTGCCCTGCACGTCCCCTTCGATCCTCCACGGACTGCCGTAAAGTTGTTGGAGTTGCCCGGAGGCCGGCAAACCTCTCCCCGGGGATGGCGCCTCCCCCAGCCCTGCTGCTGCTCCTGGTGCTGGGGCTCCCGGCCCGCGCCGCCCAGCCGTACCACGGCGAGAAGGGCCTCTCCATCCCGGACCACGGCTTCTGCCAGCCCATCTCCATCCCGCTGTGCGCTGACATCGCCTACAACCAGACCATCTTTCCCAACCTGCTGGGCCACGTGAGCCAGGAGGACGCCGGGCTGGAGGTGCACCAGTTCTACCCGCTGGTGAAGGTGCAGTGCTCGCCGGAGCTGCGCTTCTTCCTGTGCTCCATGTACGCGCCGGTCTGCACCGTGCTGGAGCAGGCCATCCCGCCCTGCCGCTCCCTCTGCGAGCGGGCCCGCCACGGCTGCGAGGCGCTCATGAACAAGTTCGGCTTCCAGTGGCCCGAGCGGCTGCGCTGCGAGCTCTTCCCGGTGCACGGCGCCGGCGAGATCTGCGTGGGACAGAACAGCTCGGAGGCGCCCACCGGCCCGCCGCCCGCCCCCGCGCCCTCTGCCGCCGGCGCCTCGGACCTGACGCCCTCCGGCTGCCCGCTGCACCTCCGGGTGCCGCCCTACCTGGGCTACCGCTTCCTGGGGGAGCGCGACTGCGGCGCCCCGTGCGAGCCCAGCCGCCCGCACGGGCTCATGTACTTCTCGGAGGCAGAGGCGCGCTTCGCCCGGGCCTGGGTGGGCAGCTGGGCGCTGCTCTGCGGCCTCTCCACGCTCTTCACCGTGCTGACCTACCTGGTGGACACCCGGCGCTTCCGCTACCCCGAGCGGCCCATCATCTTCCTGTCCGGCTGCTACCTGATGGTGGCCGTGGCCTACGGCGCGGGCTGGGCGCTGGGGCGGCGCGCCGCCTGCCTGGAGCCGGCCGGGCCCGGGGGCTGGCGCACCGTGGTGCAGGGCACCAAGCGCGAGGGCTGCACGGCGCTCTTCATGCTGCTCTACTTCTTCGGCATGGCCTCCTCCGCCTGGTGGGTGGTGCTCTCGCTCGCCTGGTTCCTCTCGGCCGGTCTCAAGTGGGGCCGGGAGGCCATCGAGGCCCAGGCGCAGTGGTTCCACCTGGGGGCCTGGGCCCTGCCGGCTGCGCAGACCATCGTGGTGCTGGCACTGGGCCGGGTGGACGGCGACCCCCTCAGCGGCGTCTGCTACGTGGGCCTGAGCAGTGCCCCTGCGCTGCGGGCCCTGGTGCTGGGGCCCCTCGCCGCCTACCTGGCGGCTGGCACTGCCTTCCTGCTGGCCGGCTTCGTGTCCCTCTTCCGGATCCGCACCGTGATGAAGAGCGGTGGTTCGCAGACTGACAAGCTGGAGCGGCTGATGGTGCGCATCGGGGTGTTCAGCGTGCTCCACACCGTGCCCGCCGCCCTGTTGCTGGCCTGCCTCTTCTACGAGCAGGCCTCCCGAGGGGCCTGGGAGCGGGGCTGGAGGCTGCAGACCTGCAAGAGCCTGGCCGTGCCCTGCCCGCCGCCGGGGCCCTCCCCTCCAGCAGGCCCGGACTTCACCGTCTTTATGATCAAGTATCTCATGACCATGATTGTGGGCATCACCTCCGGCGTGTGGGTCTGGTCCGGCAAGACCCTGCAGTCCTGGCAGAGCTTCTACCACAGGTTGAGGGGCACAGGGAAGGGGGAGACGACAGTATGAGCCCCCTGGCCTAAAAGACTTTAATACTGCACTGGCGAAGGGTGCACAGAACTTGGACATCGGTGTGCCCTTTCTGAATGGCAATAAGCTGGGCTGTGTGTGGTCTGGCCTAAAACCGTGAATGTTGGACACGAACTGGGGGCGCACAGCAGTCCCCGAAGCCTTACCTTGTACCACTGCGTGGAACTGTGATAGACCAATTTTGCAGGAAATGCGATGACTTTAATTGGACACCTGTAGTCCATCTTATCCGCTGCTCATTACTTGAATGCCCATCACACCTGTTGTACACGGCCCTCCTCTCCCCATAGTTGTGTGAAGATGCCCATCCTTGTAATGTAGGTTATCTTCAGGACAAGTAACTTGAAATATCCACCTGAACTCTGCTCAATTACAGCCACTGCGTCTACCAGCAACGCTGCTCTGTAATGAAATTGTACCGAACCTACTGTTTTGGCTGTGAGGGGAAGTGATGTTTAGATTTCTTCTTTTCTTTTGGCTTTGTAAGTAAGGAGACCGCTGAAGCTGGTGCTTGCTTTATTATTTCATGCGAGCTTGGATACGCCACTTTTTTTATTTTTTTTTTACTCTGGTAGCAATATATTGAAACGGAGTCTCCTTCGTTAAAAGGTTCCCTATAAACTTGCTTCTGTGGCTTTGTGGTGCCGTTTCAAACATTCCTGTCCCACAAAATACATTTTCACTGCACAGCTCAAGCATTTCATTTTGGAAGTCCTTAAAGTGAAATATGAATGCGGATTCAATGTGGAAATTGAATTCACTTGTTTTTTGTTGGGTTTGTGTGTCCCCAGATCTCGCTAGAAATACTCAGCAGAGCGTCATTTGGCTAATTGAATCGCTGTTCCTTATCGGTTGTTACTTATTAGATGATTTGCACCATTGATTGATTCTGGGTGTTGGTAACTCCGCGTTCCAAATGTAAATTCAAGTATGGTTTGTTGTCCTACCCTATCATTCCGCTGGCACCACTATGCTTTCACCACGCGGTGTCACCGGCGCGCTTCTGCCGCTAGCCTCATGCATGGGTGTATTGAAGATGGCTGGTGTCCCAAGGGTTCACTTCACTTCCCTTTCGAACGAGTTCATGGCCACTTGTAATGCTTTAATAACTCTTTTAACGAATGATAGACTTTGGTTTACATCTTACTCAGTTATTTTAGTATTGTGACATCAAAACTCTCGTAATTTGTTCGTAACCAAATACATAATTTCTGCCCCTGTCTCCAGGCACCAGTTACCATTGTAGTGTTTTTATGATTGTTACAGGCGTCCAGTTTACACTACTTGCACACCCCACCCACGGTTGCTTAATACGTCTCCTTTTTTTGTTTTTAGCAAACTGTCCAGATATTTTGAGAGGAAACCTGCTTTCTTTACAAGAATGAATGTTTAAAAGAAGCAAATAATTTTGCTGCACGTGTATATGTACATATATATATTGTAAATATGCTCTTTTGTACGAAGATATATATGTATTTATAATGTTTTTACCTATATTGCCCTGCAAGAGATGCAAGAAGTTTCACAATTATGGCTAGCCAAATAAACCTCTTTTTTAAAATATCATGTGTTTAATGTCTGCCCTCCCTTTGCTCTCATCCATTTCATTCAGTGAACAAATGCAATATTTATCTGTAGCAAATGGTGATAAATTGGGGTAAAGTAAGAAGCGAAAGCCGTTCACAGCAAAATGGAAGCCGTGAACACCATGCAAGAAACTTCAGTTGATTATACACCTATGTAACCTGCTCTGCTACCAAACCAGACTAACCCACAGTGATGCTTTGCTGGTGAGATGTCAACAAAATGTTTCCTGTTTTTCCCATCACTCCAAAATCCGGTCCTTGGTGCAAGCATACAATCCACACATTTGCTATGCCTGCCTCTGTTTCGATGAAATCGCACTGCAGTGCCAACATGGACCAATAATGATTCCGCATAGATGACAGATTAGGGATACCGGTGGTAATACTCTGTGCTCATACTTAGCGCTGGGCTTGGTACGTACTGTGGCTGCAGTAAGAGGAAACCCTGTCCAACCAATACTAGAGCCACTTAGCCATTGATTCCTTCAGGAACTTAAGCTCGCTCGGTTCACTTTGGTCAGTTGCCACAATGTAAGCGACTGTAGTAGTATGTGTATGTATGTATATATTTATCTCTATCGGTAGTTATTGCTACATTTAGAAGCAGCATAGTTTTGGGATGTGGCGCTATATAAAACGAGGTCATTTCTCATTCTGTAGGCAGCTAGCTCACAAACATGAGTACACCTGGCACTTGCTGTTATTAGGCAAACTGTTCTGGATGTGCAAAAATCTTGAGACCGTTTTCGTGGTAAATACCAAATTCTGACTAGACTGACTGCAGAGAATTGACAGCCCTATTCTTTTAAAATTAGTTGCACAGTTGCCCCCTCCTTTAAATGCGCATTTTCTCGTTAGAGGGACCCGTTTCTCTTCCAGTCCTCTTTAGAACAAGCATTGGCGAAGTCAGAATTTTTTTTTTTTTTAAAATATAAGCATATGCCACAAATTAAAGTGGAGGTAGGGGGGTGGATCACGCAGCCATCCAAATGCGGCTGCCAACAATGATTAGAAGATTAAGAAACCTGTTGGGTAAGCCTCTCAGCTGTCCTATGACTTTATTATCCGAATTGTAGGAAATAAATTGCCACCTAATCAAGTACTCAAAATTGTAGGCAGCTACAGTGTTACATTGTCTCTTAGGCACATTATCGCAGCAATTTTAAATGGGTGACAGAACATCATTTTCCTTTCAATTGAGCACCCGAAGAGCAAGAAAAATAAATTGCATTTATATAGCGCATACTACTTCAGACAGGGCATTAAAGGCAGCTGGTATTTCAAGGTAAAATGAAAATTAAATAAAACCCACTTTGAGCCAGCATTGCCAGTGGATGTGGACAATTAACCCGTGTTTGGCAGTAAATCAAAATGAAGGGAGGGAGTGGATTAAACTTTGCCCTGCTGTATCGTGGCGTGGGCAGAAGCAGCACACGAGTGACCATTTAACAACCAGTGGATCAAGGCCATTTCCAGAGGCTCATGTGCATTTTTGTTGTTTTAAACAATAGTTTAGCGAGCATAGGTCAAAACTTAAATCTGAATCTTTGGCACACTTTACACACACTAACTGCACCTACTTAAAACGGACATACCTTGAAGTGCCGTGACTGCAGTGAACGATATTGCAATAGCTTATAATGTTCACAGATGTACAGCTGAGGGCTTGTCGCATTGTCAGTATCACCTGTACCCCCTCCCACCCCTCCCCGAAAGACCCTCTTTTTCGCCCTCATCCTCGCGTGCAGTTGCCACCAATCCAAACTAGGAACTGGGTTTCTGCTTTAGTGATGGTCTTCCGCTCTAGGAAGCTGCCTTTCAGGATTAGTCCTTTGTAGGTAAAGCGCCCCGAAGTTCCATTTGACTGCAGCGCTTCGAAACAGACTTACAAAGGCAATCGTTTGGGGCTATACAAAATAGTGTATATGTAGTTTATGGTATCTTTATTTTATGTCACAACACTAAAAAAAAGGAAATAGAAAACATACCAGCGTACAAGGTGTGTATGTAAATAAAAAGTACATTTTATTAAAAAAAATCCATTTTAATCGAGCAGATAGATAAGCACCTAGTGGGCAGGTGTACCTAGCACAGGCATAGACGTTTAGTTTTAGCCACCGTGCAGGAAAAGGATTCCTGTTGCCACAAAGTTAAATATTGCACTGAATTTGAATTGGCATAACCAGAAAATAAAGATAAAACATACAGAATTAAAGGGTAAACAATGGGAATATTTTCGTCAGAAAAATAAGTTAGTGGCCTACCAGCCCTGACACTGAAGTTGCACTTCTTTTTAGGCAGATGTGAACATGTGACAAGGGTTAAAAAAAACAGCGCTCACAATGTAAAAGAGACCACTGCAGTGGACTTGCCAATTCCTGTGGAATTGAAATGTGATGGACAGTTGAGCAGACCACCGGAAGACGATGGCGAGCCCTGAGCTTCTCTGTATACATGTATGCAATAGTTTTGCTTTTTTTTGCCTATGGCTTTAAAACAGCAAAACTGTCTGTGTGCACGACTTGGAAATCGTTTCCTCTCTGCTGACGGCCATCTGACTTTGACTTTCTTTCATTGTTTCGGTGGGAGTGCTGCAGCTGTAGTGTACCCCGAGTTTGTCTAATCGGTAGCCAGATTGAACAACATCTACCTGTAAAATTCTACCCTACAGAAATATCCTTACTAAAAATGAGCACATATCTGAAAAACTACAAAGAAGCACCTCTTCCCCTCGCACCTCCATGAAAACATTGGAATTGTAAATGACCCAAGGCCTACAATGGTCGCAGATTAGTATGGCTGGATATAGAAGATTAAGGTGTTAAGGTTCTATAATATTAATGTATCCTACACCCTTTTGACTGCTGAGTTTCTGGGGATTCATAAACCAATATATTATGTTTGTTCAGATTGGAAAGGGGAAGCACGTTTCCTTGTCGCTCTGGTACTATAAGACACCCATCCATGAACGTGTTTCAGTATAGTACAGCAACTATTCGGCACGGCCTCACTTTTCACATGTAGATTTAAAATAAAAGGGGAACTTGTAGGCATGCATCTTTATAAGTAATTCAACATGGATGAGCAGGAGAGTTAAGCTACAGTGGACGTCTTTTTTGCCACAAAGCGTAATCTTATTTTGTTAGGGACCATTTTTTCCCCTTTCTTAATATGCATTACTGGATAACAGCCCACCCAGAAAGCGTTGTACTGTTTGCCTCGTGGAGTGAAATCAAAGAACCCAGTTTGGGATTTTGCACACAAGCTTTTGGTTCGGCTGAAAATGATGCTACACAGCACTCTTTTCCATACAAAACAGCAAGGTCTGGACTTGCTGCTGATCTGCAATTTCCACTCTTGCAGGCTTACACATTTGGGTCCATATTATGAGTTGGGTGTAGTGGTAACTGTTGCATGCCACAGTAAATAGTGTATGACTTTAACAAATTGTATGATCACCAGTTAAAAGCAGATATTTAGCACGTGCTAGATTTGCATGGATGTAGTCTGCATACAATATTTACTACGTGATATTTACCATGCAAAAAAACAATGTGGTTAAACTCCTTTACACGTATGCAAGGTCATTGAGTACCAGTGAAAAATACCTCCAGTTAAAAGCAGGTGGTAAAAATTCCTGAAGTGTAAGGAATGGAAGAAAAGCTGTAAAATAATACAGAAACCATAACCAACACAATAATGAAAAAAACAGAACCTGCTCTGTTTGAGCGTAAAAAATAAATACAATTACACACACTCTGCACATTGGGCCAGACCTACAAAAACAGACCTGTACAGCTGACGTTCTCATAGGTTGGTTATTGCAGCTCACACATCCATTCCACAGTACACCACCATGGATTTAGCACTGTCAGGCCACTATATCATTCTATGCCGGATTCATGTTCTGCTACAATAAACCACGCAGCATAAGGATGAAAACGAAATGATCTAAAATGGCACAGCAACGCAGAAGAGCCAGGATTGACACAGTAAGGCTGTAAGCCATAAATGGCAGCCAGAGGATGTACAGGCTCAATATAGGCACCAATGCAAAAAAGTATTTTCACCATTACAGATACTGTGGATTCTAAAACAGATCCACTGCCACCCTCTCTTCGGGAAAATGCTAGCAGAGCTAGAACTTTTTGCAGCAGGCCCCATACATTGGACGGTAGGATTGGTGCATGGGATTTCTCTTGTCAACCTTCAGCAAAGTATCCTGCTATGTGATGGATGCTTTGCATAGAATGAGTGGGCAGCATATAGAGCTCCCCTTGAACACTCACACAACCAATGCCAGCAAAGCAAACATCTGTGCTACAGCAGTATTTCAGGACATCCTAGGGTCCATTCACTGCACTCGTACATCTGGCTGTCTCACGTAGACAGAAACAAGTGTGCTGCAACCGTTAAATGAAGTTCACTATTAATGTGCACATGCTGTGTGATGTGGACATCTATATACTGACCTGCTGTTAGGTTCCCTGGATCAAGCCACAGTGCTGTGATTCTGCTGAAAATGAACATTAGTCCTACTGTGGTTATACAGCACACTCCATGAGTAGATACATCTACCCTTCATCTTCAAGATTATAATGCATTATGATTGTTAAAGTCAGGGCACAAGTCGTAAAAAAGAAGTGGGGAACGCTGTCTCCGGAAGTGACGTCACGAAAGGTGGCTTGCACCATCGGGTTCATTGCCTCCCCTTGCTCACCCCTTAGATGCGATTGCATCTGAGAAGTCTGCGCATGAGCAGCGTGCTTTCAGCTCCGAGCTCCTCGTCCAGGAGAGGCCAAAGAGTGAAGTCCAGCTGTTTGGCAGCGGGGACGGCATCCACCCGGTAAAATAAGTGGGGGGACGCCGTCCACCCGCGTGGTACCCTGACTCGAGCCCTGGTTATAGTCCATCAATCAATGTCATTAGAAAGTTAGTACCCCCAATGGTGTAATATACGTGGGTCAGAGGGGACATGTGTAACATATTACACTGTTCAGTGATTATGATTCTCAGACAAGACAACTTTTTAACAAGCATATGTACTACCATTAGTAGTCTTATGTCTTTTACATTGAATCCCTCCGACCGCGACCTTCTTTCCTGTCTTCCACTCGGACATGTTGAGGATGGTCCAAATTTTATCTTCCCATGGCTTGCGGTGGATAACTTCTACCAGTTGCTATGCTTTAGTGCATTTGCTTTGCATCTCACTTAAGTACCTAGCATTTCGTTCTCAACATCATTTAGACCTATTGATATATTATTTATTTTGTATGTCATCTCCTTTCACAGGAATTTTTTGTGTGTATCATCTTCAGCATGAGATTACACATTAAAGGGTCATGGTGTATTACCACCTCATTGGCCAAGACCTACACCTCAGGATCCCTTAGCGTGTACTTCTTTTGTCTTCAGGGGTTCACAGTGGAATAGTTTGGCAGGTTTCTGCTTGTGATGATTGAGTGGAATCAGAGGACGACAATAGATAGTGTTTGTCTTGTTTTCAAGGGATCACTGAAATTATATCTACCCCAAAAATATCGAGATACATTAATATCGTTGATAAAATATCGATGGACAAAATATCGACTGGCTATCTTCAAACTGATAAGTACTAAAATATTGACTCTAAAATATTGAGTTACAAAAATATAGACTGTCAAAATATCGTTTTTTTAAAATGTCTTTAAATTAAGTTAAAACTAATGTAGTAATTAATATATTTAATATAAACTTACTTAAAATTATTAAATAAATGTTATATTAATAAATAATTATTGTAAATTAAAAAAAATTATAACAAAAATAATACATACATATATATATATATAAACAACATATTATTAAATAAACATATATAATATTTTTACTGTAGCATAGCAAAATGGTTAAAATGTATTGTAACACTCTAGTGAATTCAACAGTAACAAAAGCGTTGGATAGCGTAGGGGTAAAATTTACTATTCCCACTCCAGTGGGTGCTACAGTAGGGAAAGCGTTGGATAGTGTAGGGGTTAAAATTACTATTCCCACTCCAGTGGATGCAACAGTAGGGAAAGCGTTGGATAGCGTAGGGGTTAAAATTACTATTCCCACTCCAGTGGGTGCAACAGTAGGGAAAGCACTGGATAGCGTAGGGGTAAAGATTACTATTCCCACTCCAGTGGGTGCTACAGTAGGGAAAGCGTTGGATAGCGTAGGGGTTAAAATTACTATTCCCACTCCAGTGGGTGCAACAGTAGGAACATCGTTGAATAGTGTAGGGGTTAAAATTACTATTCCCACTCCAGTGGGTGCAACAGTAGGGAAAGCGTTGGATAGCGTAAGGGTTAAAATGACTATTCCCACTCCAGTGGGTGCAGCAGTAGGGAAAGCGCTGGATAGCGTAGGGGTAAAAATTACTATTCCCACTCCAGTGGGTGCAACAGTAGGGAAAGCGTTGGATAGCGTAGGGGTAACAATTACTATTCCCACTCCAGTGAGTGCAACAGTAGAAAAACTAAACACTTCATAAATAATTATAATTAATAGAAATATTATTACCAATTAAATGTAATTTCCAATACCTATTACTTTTATTTACCAATTATTTTTAATTTAATGGACAATTCTTAATTGATTAACCATTTTATTTAATTTACATTATTAATTATTATTAAATTACTTCCCACCCTATCCCCCTATAAACTCACAACTCACTACAGAAAATTATTTACTAAATATTAATTATTTATCAATAAAATATTTATAATTAATTACCAATTAATATTTATTTTAAAATTATTATTTTACATAATTAATTAAATATAATTAAATTACTTCACACCCTATTCCCCTATAAACCCACAACCCGCTACAGCAAATATTTTACTAAAAATTAATTATTGATCAATTATTCAATTATTAATAATTACCAATTATATTTTAATTACCAATTATTAATTATTTAACAATTACAATTATATTACAGATTTAATTAATTATATTTTAATTACTTCCCACCCTATTCCCCTATAAACCCACAACCCGCTACAGATTTATATTACACAACTATTAAAAACGTACCTTATTTTCGATATTTTTGTTGTCTATATTCTATCTAGTCGATATTCTGTCTAGTCTATATTTTTGATTCGATATTTTGGCTATTAATATCGATATTACTGGATATTTTTGTAGTCTATAATATTTCTGGTCGATATTTTGCCTAGTCTATATTTTTACCTCAATATTATATCCAGTCGATATTTTTGATTCAATATTATGTCTGTTTACCGTTTTCAAGGTGTATTGTCCACACAAAATGAATGCCTGCACACTCCCATACAGGAAACAGTTGTTGGTGTGCTTTGGAAGTGTATCTGTGTGTTGCTCTGGCTTTCTGATCTCTAGGGATTAATTTTCAAACCCCAGAAACTTTTGATGCTTGAAAACGGGCACTTCCTGATGTTTTGTGCATGTGCATATCGGGTGCAGTATTTGCCACATGCAACAAATAGCACACATTCGGTATTTAACATGTGCAGGCTCAGATGAAAAGTTTTTATCAGAATTTTCTGACTTGCATAAACCCCTGTTTGTTGAGGGACGGGAGTCCAAGTTGGGTTTTGTTTACTGCTTTCAGTTATTACCGGATGTGTTAAAAATCTCACCCTTCATTGAATTGTGACAGGTAAACCTAATGGAATTTAACAGGGAAAAAGTTGTAATTTGCTGTACCATTCAGGTTTTGGTGCATTAAGCACAAAACTCCACATGTTATCCCAAAAACCTAAGATAGGTGTTATTTATCACATCCTAGAAGTAATAAACCCCACTGGTTTTAATCAGGTGCGAAAAATAGCACCTTCATTCTGACTAACTTTGAATCGGGCCGCACTAAAAAATACTGATTTAACAAACCCCACGGAACTGGCATTTACCAAATGTGCAGATTTGGTGTATTTTTACTACCAAACTCGTAATTGAGGCCACGGTGTGGAGCTCTCCAACAGAGTACATCTCAAAGCAACATTTGTAGGAGCAAAGGTGATGGCTGCACAGAGTACATCTCAAAGCAAGATTTGTAGGAGCAAAGGTGATGGCTGCAAAAGTCTTCGCCATTAGAAATCGCTCGCAGCCCTGAGTGATGGTCAGCAGGGGAGATTTTTCCAGCACTCCTCCCATCCAGCACCCCTTTGCTGCTTTAACTAGACCTATAAGTAAGACTGTAATCTCTTGATGAGCGGAACCCAGAAATAGGATTACTGTCAAACCAAGCGGCCGCTGGAAATAGTATAAAGTGTTTTTCAGGACATTCCAAAGTGTTCTGTTTCATTATTTCCCGCAGAAGGTAATTGGAAGTTATGCAAAGCCCCGCACTCCCCTTCCAGTTTGTATCGAGCTATCATCATCTGTTCCATATCATGAGCAGCCCCCAGCATTTTGTCCTGCCTCCAAGAATGGCTAAAATGGCGCCAGGGATCCAGATTACACAACATTGACTGAAAGCTAATGTCAGTTGAAGCTATACAAGTGTACAGACTCCTAATCTTCTATGGTTTTTTTTTTTTCTTCTTGAAAACCTTTATTATGTAAAGAAATGACAGTTACAGACCCACAACCACGGAGGCTGGTCAGTCGAGCATAAAAACATCAACATCAAGTTACACAGCTCATCAGCCGACAACCCGGGGGTACGGCAGCGATACTTCACGATTACGTACAAGCCTGTGGTATGCTAGGATTCGTGAAAGGTTCCACATTTTGTATTTTATTTAAATAAAACCACTAACAAAAACACAAAAAAAGAGAAAAACGAGGCATGGCTATGTATAAACTGGCAATTCCCTATGGCTGGGGGGAAACTGGTGAAACACATATGAGAATGAGGAGAAATATCGGGGAGGGCGGGGGGGGGAAACCTGATAGCAACCAATACAATGCAATCAACAAGAGCTGAGTACAAGGAACGCACGATCAAGGAAGAAGGAGCGGATCCGGAAGGTCGGTGAATGGGGGGGTACAAATCTCACCACGATATGCATTCCATTGTCCCCATATCCTACCCCATTTCTTGGGTCTGCCGCGGGAAACATATACAACTTTCTCTCTGAACATGGACCAGTCCATATTCTCCTTCCAGCACAGGAGCGTTGGTGGCCTTGGGGAACCCCATAACTGAGCTATGTCACGTTTAGCAACCATATTACCCAGTGTGACCCATTGAGTTTGAGCAACAGTGCAATCATTTGGTTCCCAAACATTCAACAGACAGCGCCTGGCTTCAGGCAACAACACTACACCCGTCACTTCACCCATAACCACATGCACTCGGCGCCAAAATGCCGCCACCTCCGGGCATTCCCAGAGGACATGCAGAAAAGTGTCTAGCATACCATATCCACGCCTACACAACCCGTCCACAGAGAAACCCATATGCATCAGTCAAGGGCCCGTGACATACACCCCATGCAATATTTTAAGTTGCACCAGTCTGAGACGTGCCGGGATTGCAACCTCCTTAGGAGAAGAGATCGCCGCCTGCCAATCCTCATCATCCAGTTCTAATCCGTCTCCGCTCCAGATAGTCCGCAACTGCAAAAGTAGATCCGAACGGTCATTAATACGTTTCTTGTAAATGAGGGATATAGTGCTATCGGGGACATATCCATCAAGCACCCTATCCTCAAGAGGGGAGGCCTCCGGAACAGAGGCGTCAGCCGGAAAAACCGATTGAATCGCATGGCGGACCTGGAGGTACCGGAAATACTCTCTATCGCTCAGTTTATATTCTCGCTGTAGTGCCTCGAAGGTCTTGACTGCACCCTTTGCCCAGAGGTCCCCCACCTTGCCAATACCAATAAGGTCCCAGCTGGTGAAACCTTTCGATTTCCACAGACTACCTAGCGCTTCCGAGGCATACAATGGGGTAGACTTCGTCAACTTATCCATCCAGCCCGTGGCAGCGGTCGCGCTTCCCCAAACTTGCACAGCCACTGCCGTAGGGCCCGTGAGATGCTTGCGGTCGGCTCTGGAATAGAAGGCCCGATTGTAATCTCCCCCGGGGAGTTGCCATCTGTCCATCTCAAAAGCGGGATTTGGGACGGGGCCATACATGGCGTGATTCACAGCACTCAACTGGGAGGCCCAGTAGTAGCGCTTGATGTCGGGCAGTGCGATACCTCCATCGTACCAGGGCAAAGTCAATTTTGCCAGTGCAATACGTGGTCGCCCTCATCTCTCGAAAGTAGCCAGCAGGTATCAAATCAAGTGTATTTTGAATGGCATATAAGAAGTGGGGGAGAGACATCATTTTGAACAGGGCCGCCCTTCCCAAAGGGGACAGCGGCAGGCCACACCACGCCGTAGCATCCGAACGAAGCCGGGAAAGCGGAGGCAGCAAATTGGGGTCCAATGAGATGTAGATCCCCAAGTATTTGAAACCGTCCCTAGAAACCGGTATAGGACAATGGCGAGGAAGAAGAAGCTCGTCGTCTGTGAGTGGATAAATACAGGATTTAGCCCAATTAATAACCAGACCGGAATTCCTTCCAAAGGAACGCAGCATGTCGAACAGAATGCCCAGCGACTTACGAGGAGAGGTAAGGTACAGCAATATATCATCCGCATAGAGTGATATACGGTCCTCGAAATCCGCCGACCAGCGGATGCCCTTAAGCAATGGTTCCCAATGCAGCCATGCAGCCAGGGGCTCAAGGGCAAGCGCGAAGAGGAGTGGCGACAAGGGACATCCCTGTCGCGTTCCCCGACCGAGGGTAACTTATCTTCTATGTTGGCCTCTCACATCACCTGCTTCCCCACGGGTAACCGATTTGGCCAATTCATGGCCTTTCCTTAATGATGGAGAGCAGGCGCATTACCTAGGAGGCTAAGCCACCCTGGTCTTCTGTTCCCATTCCACCCTAAAGAAGTAACTGAACTTTAGTAAGTTGTGGAGACGTGACTGTAGCTCACCACTCTGTATAAGCGGCATATTAGCGTCTTTTGTAAAGCATTATAAACCTGCTAGGGTGATCAGTCATGACATGTTGTTTACTGACACGTTATAGACTTAAAGCTGTTTACATCTGGTACCAGTGCAGGGGACTTCTCGCTCTCTAAGGAACCCACTCAATGGGGAATGGAACCTGCCTCTGCTCAGTGCCTCATCCTCAACAGTACCAAGCCCACATTTACATGCCCGTAAAATGTTGCGCTTGACATTAAGGATGGACAGCTGGATTTATGAGGTAAAATAGAACCTAAATAGCAGAGGTGACTAAATTATGTGGCAAGAAATAAAAAGCAATGTGGCATATTTTTTGGCAATATTATTTTGTCATTTTAGTATGCCATAGTACTTTCCGGGGAAAACGGTCACCTTGTTAGTACCGCAACAATCTGTAACTAACAGGTGACCTGTCAGCCGCTGCAAAGGGTCTGCCCACAAAGCATCTAGAACCCCTTCGCCCAATCACTCATGCACTTTTGTTCTCAGAAATATACTGAGTATACACAATGGGATATTTTCAATATATTTATTGACCTGTTATTCTTGTATAAAATACGTGTGCTGAGATAATCAGTAGACAGAAGCCTATGAAAGTGATTACAGGCACCAAAATAGTGAATAGCAGGTGTAGTTTCACCATGGTGCTAAAACAGTGAATATATGAAGGCATATAAGACATGGTGGTAATCTGGTGTACTCCTACTATGTAGTCTCTGCTCTATGTGCATCTAGAGTGTATGTAGAAGTATAGCCAAGAATCCCGCAACTGAATGATTCAACCCGCTTACAGCAGCAGTCGCCTTGCCTGTTCCTCACGCGGCAGGAGCTGCTAGCCAACCAGAGCACAGGAGGTGCTTCAAATACAGACACGGTTTCCCGCAGCGCAGGTCCTGCTTACAGCACGAGTCGCCTTGCCCGTTCCGTGGTAGGAGCTGCCAGCCAACCAGAGCGCAGGAGGCGCTTCAAATACATACATGGGTTCCTGCAGCGTGGGCCGCGCCCGGGCGGGCCCGTCATCGCCAGAAAGAGGCAAGGCAGGGGCATCCCCTTTCATCTAACTGTTGGACGGAGCCTCTTTGGTGTTATGGCCATATTCCTTCGAGTCAAGGTACTGTGTTTAATTCTCCCTTGCCCGTGGCCACTTCTAAAACCGCATGAGCCGCTCTGCAAGCCCTACTTTGACCATACTCTGCCCCTTGGTTCTACACTGTATTGCATCAGTGTTTGTGCATATCTGATATTTCTATATTAGTGTCAATTGCACATTTTTGAGTCAGAGACATTATTTGATAATTGTTCATTTTCTTATTTTCTCATTATATATATATATATATATTTTTTGTTGTTGTTGAACTATGGGCAGACGGAAAACCATGGAGGGCACAGTAGCGGGTAGTAGCACTAATAGTGGTGCAGGTAAGGGTAAGGCTAGGAAAAATAGGAAGCCTGCTGCTAGTAATTGTGTTATGGATAGAATTGATACTCTGGTAACTGAGTGTGAGGAAATTCTAGTTTCAGAACCATCATTACCATGCACTAATGGCCTCTCGTCTTCCATTCCTACTAGTCCGTCACGTCCAACAATTATTCCCACAATGTTCCAGAAACACTCTAGTAAGGGAAATTGAGACAATAGCACCATTATACCAACGGTTTCAGCAAAAGGCCACGGACAGGCCGAGGTTACTAAAACTCCTGACTCTGCCATCACACTGATGAGTGCGTACCCCAACTCCCAGTTCCCGGTTCAAACAGGTTTGCCGTACTGGCCATGCATGACATCAACACAAACACAGATATACAGGTGACGAGCACACCACAAGCACAAGATTGCGTAGATAAACAATCACTTGACTTGCAGGATATCTCTCAGACCATCAATTCACTTAAGTGTGAAATAGTAACTGAGGCATATGATTGAAGAGCTTATAGTACTGTTCAAAACGTTAATACCATTGGCCCCACCCCGTCATCAGCAATCAAACCAGCCACCTTATCACAATAAAAAAATTGAATCACTAGACAAGCTACCTCTAATTGAAAGGGCTAAAGTAAGCGGTACTGTTTCTTGTGTAGCACTCCCCTTGAAATCTACTCCCCAAACTCTGAAAGATAACTTTTATAACCATGCAAGCACTATTACACCTGAAGGCTCTGAGATCTCTAAGGTTTATACATCTAAGGAACGCCCTTACCAAACTGCCCCCAGAGAGTGGATAGAACAAGCTAATTCCAGTTGTAGTTCTGGTAGAACTTGATTGGGAATAAATACTCTCGCTAAACTACACCAGCAGACTCATTACTCACATGCTGCTTCTCAGCCACATGGCCAAACAATCCATATGTCCAATGTTTCCAAGCTTAATCGCAATGCTGTTCGTGAAAGTCCTGACTCCCTCCCTAAGTAGCAAAGTAATACACTGGATTCGGCACACTAGGTGCTGTCGCCGGTGATTCGAGAGGACATCACCTGCACTCGTAGGAAACTTATGATTATATTGAACTTACACTATGTAACACCGATCTGGCGGCGAATCTTCTTGCCTTAGAATATAGAACTTGCCCCGCCTTCTTCATCCATACAATTCAGGAGTGCAGGAGCTCATATAGGGGGTGGGATAACTGGCATCCAGGAGCAAAGGACATCCTTGGAAGCAGTCGACTTACTAGAGATAGCCAACTGCTCAAACATGGTCCCAAGCACTACAATCTTCAGCTTAATGTGTAACAATAAAACCCCTCTATCCAGCCCTAATGCCCAAGACATAGCATCGGTTGTTCTCGGTAATGATGGCTCAAGCAATCTCCTTGAATTCGAACAGAGGACATATGGGAAAAAATCAGAATCAAGCATATTGTTAGATTTCCCTGAGATGCCCGCTCTCCCAGTGCAGTTAAGCCGATTACCATCGACCAATACTTTTCTGGCCCCGGCTCCTTCTCCCAATAAGCTTAGACTCATATCGTGGAATGTGGCTGGTCTACAAAACAAACTCCTACTCCCGCCCAGGAATGAACTTATTGAGGGTTTTGACTTTTGCATCTTCCAGGAGACAAGGAGTTTGGTGCCACTATTCAAATCAGGCTATGCCTGTTTTTGTGATCCAGCTACTACTGTGGGGAGAGGGCGTCCTTCAGGGGGGTTTAATTGTTTGGATGAACATTGCTCTAGGTTGTCGTATTCATACACACTCAATCCTAAGTCATGATATTTTGAGACGTCCTATCAACGGTCCGAACGGTGGGGATATTGTAGACCTGTTTAATGTCTATATTGTGGAGTGGTGTGGCTCACTGGTTAGAGGCGGCAGACCCGGAAGCAGAGAACGGCCTGGGACCAGGGTTCAATTCCCGATGCGGCAGGGTCGTGGGCCAGGGTCAACGGACTCGATAATACTTGCCTCGGTGTCTACTCTAACCAGGGATCACACTCGGCAACTCTGGGCATCAAGCTTGCCTCATCTCTACAACGGCCCCCCACAGACGCCGGGAAGCCTGGTTTCACCTTGGACATACCCAGGAGGGACCATCTCACAGGGAAAGCCAGGACGGGTACCCCAGCGGTCTTCAGCGCCAGGACACCTCGAGATGGGGTAACAGTGCGCTTTACAAGTATCATCATTACATATTAGAGGAAACAAGAGGGGTAACTCGATGCCGACCATTACGCTCTTAGAACAAGCTTGATCTAGCTGCTCGCCTGATTCTCGAATTGTGATCGCAGGGGACTTTAATTGTACCTTTGAGCTCAGAAGATATGTTGGAGCATGAGGGAGTTGACAGTCTAAGGTCAGTTCCTTTACTTAATATACCTCCTATCAAAAAGTGGACCAACTTAGCAATTCATATCAATGCAATCAAACTTAGTGGCCATTCGTAAGACCTTGTCCAAGAAAACTGTAGAACTCTAAGCTGCTGTTGCAGATACATCTGTGCAGGAAACAGTCCCAGTTATCCATTCTTGCACTGTAGAGATATTAAGCTACTATTTTCAGGCACCTTGTAGGTACAACACCTCACGGGTTCACCAAAAAAACAACATTCATGGTTCAATAAGAACTGTAAGCTCAAAAAACAGGCTTTAGCCTCAGCACTTAGAACTAAAAACTGCCCAGAGGTCAAATCGGCTGGGAAAGAATATAAGGCTGCTCTCCACATAGCAAAAATCGAGTGGGATGAACAGTACTGGCAGGAGTTGAAGGATGTGTGCCTTGGAAAAAACACAAACCATTTCTGGTCCCTAGTGAGCCGTGGAAATACCAGGGACTCAGGCGCTATCCCCAACCATATTACCTGCCAAGAATGGCAGGACCACTTTGAGAAACTGTATACCACTCTAGAGGACGGATGTTTGGAGGAGCCATGCGGCTCCAAAGAAGTCTCCCCCATAGGGAATGTAAGTGATCTATTTTCGAGGGTCAAAATAGAGGCAGCGATTATGAAACTAGTCCCCGCCAAAGCCCCAGGCCCAGACGGTCTTTCAGGAGACTTATTTCTGTCCGACCCTAGACGGTGGGTGTGTTAATTTCAGCTACTATTCAATGCTATTGCTTCAGGATGCCCTGTCCCAGACTCCTGGAAAGGCACAGTAGTGGTCCCTATCTATAAAATAGGTGGTAGGGAAGACCCTTCTAATTACAGGCCTATACGTTTGATGGACGTCATGCAAAAGGTCCTTGGCAGGGTCCTCTTACAGAGAATACAATCCTGGTCGGAAGAGGAGGATGTCCTTTTCCAATACCAGGCGGGGTTTAGAGCCAGCAGTGGGACGATCGACCAGGTATTTAGGTTAATGCTTATACACTGGAAAGTCGTGT
Organism: Lissotriton vulgaris; assembly: GCF_964263255.1. Lineage (NCBI taxonomy): Eukaryota > Metazoa > Chordata > Amphibia > Caudata > Salamandridae > Lissotriton > Lissotriton vulgaris. The sequence continues at coordinate 397,385,838 of NC_141687.1, forward strand.
TAATTGGAAAAGGCAACCTCTATCTGGCATTTATAGACCTAAAGATCGCATTTGATCTGGTGCCTAGGGCCAGATTGTGGCAGATCCTTAAAGACATGGGCATCCCACCTCTAATTCTCAACCTACTAATCCGTCTCCATGAGGGAAACTATGGCCAGGTAAGATGGGGAGCCCACGGTCAGCTGACAGAGCAGATATTGGTTGGCAAGGGAGTCTGCCAGGGTTGTCATGGCTCCCACTCTGTTCTCTTTATAGGTGAATGGGGTGGTGAAGTTCCTACAAGATGATCCAGCTGACGCCCCTATCCTGGCGGGTGAGAAAGTGCCAACCCCCTATTCGCTGATGACTTCTTGTTGGTGTCAAATACCCCAGTAGGGCTACAAAAATGGATAAACCGATATCAACTCTTCTGTGACTCAGGGGGCCTAGTTATTAACACCACAAGACAAAGCTCATGGTCTTTAACCCCCATAAATCTTTTAGGAATAATTTTACACTGAATGGTATTCCCTTGGAGAGAGTCGGGACCTTCGAGTATCTTGATATTCGACTCTCTGATAAAAATGCATTGGAGGCCCCATTCAGCCAAAATGCTCCTGAATCATAAACGCGTGACCAGGACCCTAAATAAGGACACCACTGCTCGTATAGCAGACCAATTGCCCCTACTCTCGTAGTCTATGATGCAAAAGCAAGCCGAGCTATGAGGGTTTGAAAATGTAGATGAGATCAGCAGGGCTGAACATACATTTTTGAGGGACTTGGTTATGCTTCCCCGTAACACACCATTAACATCTTTAATGTTCGACTGGGGTAGGCGGCCATTTAGAGCCATTGCCAGACTCCGCCCTCTGCCCTTCTGGGCCCGCCTAAGATGCACTGCAGAGCTTACCAACTAAGCTTGAACCCTAACGGAGGTAATGAATTTGGATGTGGACCATAGGGTCCAGTGGATGTTAATGTTAGGTGTTCTTATAAAGTGCAAACTGATACCCGAAGGTGTCCTGGCACTATGTGAAGAAACAGCTGGGGCTGGAGAGGGAGAGGAAAATACACCGGATCTATTGGAAAAAAGCAATGTTTTTAGTGCTTTCCTAAATGGCAAAAGATTTGTCATATTTCTAAGGTATAGAGGAAGAGCATTCCAAGATTTAGCCATATTGACAGTAAAGCTTCTGCCGCCCCAGGTGACTTTTTTTTACGCGCGGAAAGTTTACGAGTTTGGCGTCGGATGACCGCAGTGTTCTCTTTGGAAGGCACCAGTGGAAACAGTGTGTTAGGAATTCTGGGCCGATTCCATGAAGGGCTTTGAAAACCAAGCAAAGGGACTTAAATTGAGTTAGTTTCTTGACTGTTAACCAATGAAGCTTTTTTTATTGTGGCTGATATTGACTCCTACTTTGTGTGGCAGTTAAGTGTCTGGCTGCAGCCTTTTGCAACATCTGTAGTTTATTCAAACACCGCTTATGAATAGATAGGGACAGGCTATTGCAATAATCCAATCTGGACATTATCAATGCTGTAACTACAGTTTGTTGTGCGTCTATCGGCAGGAGAGGCATTCTTTTATTGCAGGTTTTGAGGATAAACGATGTGGAAGATGCAACCTTATTTACCTGGTCCCTAAAATTTAGTTGATCGTCAATCAAAACTCCCAGGTTCTTCACCTTCTTGATTGGCATAGGTAGAGGACCCATATCCTTCGGCCAGCACTTAGGAGTCCAGAACGTAGGGTTGTTACCAAACAACACCATCTCCGTTTTGCCGTAGTTAAGTTTTAAACAGTTTTCGGCCATTCAAACTGCCACTGCTTTCATACAATCCTGCAGCCTTGACGCGGATTCGTGAGTGACCCCTGGAAGTAGTGTTGCCACTATTTGGGTGTCATCTGCATAGTACGTTAGTGTGAACCCAAAAGACTGAATTAGGGGTGCTAGTGATGACACATAGACATTGAATAAAGTTGGCTTAGTGAGGAGCCTTGCGGCACCCCACAGGGTAAGAGAAAGATTCAGCTTCAAATTCCTCCAGTGCCACTGTTTGAGTTCTGTCAGAGAGGAATGATTTAATAAGCTTCCACGCATTGCCCATGAAGAAAACTATGGTACTACTTGGCCTTACAGAATCATGGGACACCCAAATTCCACCAGTCAAGGAGGAACTTAAGCACCTGTACTAGGATTGGATTGATAGTCAAGAGCTCAGCAAGCCAGCTCTGGGAAGATTAACAGAGGAATTGTTAATGTTTAAGCAAAATAGAAGAATAGAGCCTTACCAACACATGATTCAAGTCCCACGGGATAGGACCCTGTACATTCAGATTAGGTTTGGCGCGCTCCCTGTTAATACCCTAACTTCAAAGTGACATACAGCGGAGAACACAACAGGCAGCTGCCCTTGCTGCGGAGCCCAGGTGGAGTGTGTTGGTGGTGTCCTGTTTGCTTGCCCAGCCTATAACAAAGCCAAGATTAAATGGCTAAAACCAATATGCAGTGACATGGGCACCCCCAACCACCGATTTGCTCTGCAGATGTTAAAATCCGATCCAAACGTTCTTTTTTCACGAGGCGTGGCAAAGATTTTGGGCCAAGTATTGCTAACTAGGATCAAAGCCACACATGGGGCGACCTCAACATAGGCTTTTTTGACTCTAGAGGAAGCCATCAAAGCATTGTAACTTTACACTTTTTAAAATCATAGTTTATATCGAGATGTCTCTGTTAACCTAGACTATCTCTTGAGTTGAATGTAACACCTGCACTTTATACAAACATGATTGTGATGAATTGTACTCTTCTTTATCCTGTTTTCTTTTATCTCTATTTTAACTACTAAGTATCTGTGATGGCAGAAATTGTTATGAAATTGGTATGCATGCCCTTCCAGATACTTGTTTTTAGTGATGTCTGTTTCACGCTTTGCACGACAACTTGTTTCCAAAATTGTTGCATTAAGACATTTAAAATGACCTTTTGTATTCTAAGATCGTCTTATCATTCAACACATATTTTTATTGTATATACATCAAATAATGCTTTTATGAGACATGCTGTCGAATAAAGCAATTTGAATTGAATCGAATTGATTCAACCAAATTACCTGACGGGAAAGAATGTAGGACCCCGTCTTGGTCACAAACTGGCCACCACTCACAGAGATGTTAGGCAGCTGCTTGGCAAAGCTTCAGCATGCAGGGACCACTCGATGTCAGTTGAAGTGCCTCCTCTGCTAAGCTCCAGAAACGCTTATGTATTTATAATAAAAAAGCATTCTTGCGATATATATGCAGATTAGCATTGTTTTGGATATGTAGATAGCCCTATCGCCCTGTGGATGAAGATAGAATGACATTTGTACAGCGGGCGTAAATGCCTTGTACTCGGTTTTCAGGGCCTCATGATAATGTTGCACAAACCCAGATGCATAAAGCAGAGCAACTAATCCAAACATTGTCAAGCTTGCACACAAATGTGTGCAAAGGTTACACTGAAATGTTACTGTGCTGATAGAGGACAATGTAATAAAATGTGCGGCATTGCGACATGGGCCTAACCCGGGCACATAACACTACTGGCTTTGCTGTTACCCGAAATCAGTAGACCAGTGGCAACTGGTTATTGCAGCGGCAGCTCCTCCATAATAGCAAATGAACGTCGCCCCACTGCTTTGTGCCAACAAATGTAGAATAAAATGATGATAAAACAATTTTATCATTTTAGTTTTAAATCCCTGATTGACTGAGCTGATGCCGCAACCTGATACAAAATTATGCCATTGTTAAACAGTGAGGTCGCACAACCACACCATATGAAATTTTTTTTTTCTCATAGGTAAAAAACAACCAAACACTGTCTTTGAATAGCATTCAGGTTTAATTAGTTGCTGATACATATCCATTACATTTCCTATGCACTAGAATACCATCAAAATAAGAGCATAATCTCTACTTCTTGTGGGTGATTTTACAGATATGCTTCATATTGTGCTGTTTCACTTATTGCAAAAGGATACGCCCATTAGTACTGTAGATGTTCTAGAAAACAGGGGCTGCATGTGCCAGGGTGAATACTTTCCAGTATGAAAATCTTATGACCAACTGTCATATGTATTGGATGATGTCACCAGTGATGTGATAGTGATGTCATTTGATATGTCATCAGTGGTAAATTTCAGTGTTTTTTTTTTAAAGTTCAGTTTTTAAATTAATGTAACACCTAATTATAACATCACTTTAACCTTTTTACAGGAAACTTCCTGGGTATTTTTAACAAAAAGTAAGATTTTATTACAATAGTTCACTATAGCGTCACTTTAACTTTGGGGATTTTTCAGTGAATGCCTGATTTTTTATCATAATCGCTGAACTCCTTCACTGATCATAGATTTAAGTTGTGCACGGTGTGGGGTTGGCTGCATGGCTTGGTCTGTGGTTAGCCCTGTTTCCAACTCCTCCCATGCGCCCAGCCCCCTAATGCACGTTGCCTTGGCAGCAGGGGCTGCTTCCATTTCTGGTGGATGACCAACCCTTGCACACACCCCCACCCTTATTTTTCTTGTTTATTTATTTATTATTTCTTCCAGTACCATGGTACTCTTGTGGTACTGCAGCCCGAGCAGCACCCAGAATACAGGGAGACAGCTCAAGCTTAACTTATTAAAACTTGTTCGGTTTCGCGGTACCACAGTTCTCGCGGGACTTTCACAGCACTTCACAGGGACATGCTGCTCCCCTACTCCTAGAAGTGCCTGAGGACGGGTGTATCCCTACTCTGCCCCCTGACATGTTATTTTAATTTTAACCTCTGGACAATGGGATCAAGTCTTCGAGTAGTGTAATGGTGGGCGCAACATTTTCTTCATCTTGCGTTCAAGCTAATAGATCGCTGAGTCTTGCTAGACGATACATAATAATAATAATAGGGAGTCTTGTAAAGCGCTTGGTGACGCACAACGGCGTGTCCCCGCGCTGAGAGAGGTGCGAGGGTTAGCAGAGGAGAATACTTGAGCGTGAGGCAGCTACCTGGCGTACAAGAATGTCTTTAGCTTCGCTCTAAAGCTGGACTCTGAGGGTTCCAGACGCAGCGCGGTGGGGAGTTTGTTCCAGCTTGAGGCTGCCAGATACCTAAAAGATCTGCCGCCCATCCGAGCTTTGAACACTTTGGGAATGGACAGGCGCCCTGAACCAGAAGATCTAAGGGAACGGGAGGGTTCATATCGTGTCAGCAGACCTTGCAGAGGCCGAGGTGCCCTGCCATTAACAATACTATGGCAGGTGCAAAGCGCTTTAAATTCCACCCTGCTTCTCACCGGAAGCCAGTGCAGGGCTTGGAGCGCGGCTTTAGACGCTGATCTTCTGGGCAGTCTAAGAACCAGGCGAGCTGCGGCATTTTGCAAGACCTGCAGGCGACTCAAATTCTTCTCCAGAGTCCCTAGGTAGAGTAGGTTGCCGTAGTCCATTTTGGAAGTTACTAGTGCATGCACTAGTGTTTGGCGGGCTTTGATGGGAAGGAGCTCAAGAACCTTCCTGAGACTCTTAAGGATCCCAAAGCAGGAGCCAACCACTCGATTAACCTGGGGACCGAAGGTCAGATTGGTATCAAACCAAACACCTAAATTCCTCGCCTCCTGACAGGGAATTGGTGCCGGACCCAGGCAGGGTGGCTACCACGCCGACGTCCAGGCCGCTTGGTCTCCACCCACCACCAGCACCTCAGTCTTGCTTCCGTTGAGCTTGAGGCAGTTAGCGGACATCCAGGCAGCGAGATCTTGCATGCATGCTCTGAAGATGTCCGCTGCGAGACTGGGTGCGCGTGATAGGGAGATGACCAACTGCGTGTCGTCGGCGTATGACACCAAGCGCAGACCGTGGCTCTCCACTATGGTGGCAACCGGGGCAACGTACAGATTAAAAAGGGTAGGACTCAGGGACGAGCCCTGCGGCACTCCCTGGTCCAAGGCTACTCGCTTGGAGTAGCAGTTTCCCTGTCTGACTTGGAAGCCGCGGTCAACCAGAAACGATTGGAACCACTTTAACGCTGCACCTCCTACCCCTTCTTTGTTCAGACACTGTAGCAAGGTGGAATGTGCTACAGTGTCGAACGCTGCGCTCAGGTCCAGAAGAATCAAGGCCATGGTATGGCCCTCATCAGCGCCTTGCCTGATGGTTTCAGATGCCATAAGGAGCACTGACTCTGTCGAGTGCCTTGAGCGGAACTCAAACTGGGTGGGATGTAGAAGGTTGGTATCTTCCACAAATTGCATTAACTGCAAATTAACCACCTTCTCTGCCACTTTGGAGAAATAAGGTAGTAAGGAAATGGGGCGTTAATTCTCCAGCTTTTCGAGGCTGATGTTGGGCTTCTTACGAAGGGGGAGCACCACAGCTTGTTTCCATTCCTTAGGCAACTTGCTGGACCTGAAGGAGACATCCAGCAGGTGTCTAATATAAGGTTCAAGTGCCGTCAGACTGTCCCCCAGCCGTTTAGGAGATACTGGGTCCCGTGGGGAGCATGATTTCAATGACCTACATATTCTGATCAGATCTTCTGCTGGAGGGCAGGTCAGCTTGAGCAGCAAGTCCTGGCCATCTGCCTCTTTTATTAATTCTTCAAACTCACCCCCTGCAGAGGGTCGAGCAGGGAATGCCGAATAAATTTTGGCTACTTTGTCGCCAAAATATTCTGCAATGCGATTACAGGTGTCTACTGAGCAGTCCTCCGTACCTGCTGAGAGCTTGGGGATGGTTAATGATTTGTAAACACAGAACAACTCTGGAACATGGAACAGAAAAGACTGACAGGTAAATAAGCCCTCGCAGCCAATCAGAGCAGTGCATTTTTTTAATTTGCGATAACCCTATCCAAATATCACTATAATTTAACCAGCTAAACAGATTTACACCAATTAATAAAAAGCATGCTCTCTTACTTTCAAATTTTGTGTTATTCCATTCAGTTGTGTTTTTCAGTATGGCTTCCCAGCTCACCTTGAAACGTTCTAGGAGGAAAGTGAAGTGGATTGACATCTAGTTTGGAAAGTTTCATGAAGAATGGTCATATGGTGCCGACGTTATTTGTCAAACGTTTCGTTTCAAAAATCTTTATTTCGATCACAGATCATAAAAGATACATAACAAAATATACACAGTTATAAACGTATTAAACATGATGTGATCCAATAGTTAAGACATTAAAATACATTAAAAGGAGATCAGAGGGTACAGTGTACTGTGCTAAAGTCTATCAGGGGGTCTGTTATACAAGTCTTTTCAGCACGCGACTACGAGTAAACCACAGGGAGGTTAAAAATTTTGAAAGTGCAAAGACAACAATAGGAGAAAGATCTGTCTTTAAGATTCTATAGGCAGGTTGGAAGGATCTGAAGCCCAAGTTCCTGAGTAACGGGACTAACCAACGTTTCCTGCTCCTCTCGTAGCCCTTGCAGAAGAAAACAGCGTGAACTTCATCCTCCTTCGGATGAGCACAGACAGGGCAAGTGGAGCGAGGAGACCAAGACGCTGTAAAAAATGCTAGAGGGAGGCATCCGTATCTCCATTGAAAGAATAGTTTCCTCGTTAGCAGAGGGGAGATCGCATCAAGAGTACTTTTGAGACAGTAAGAGTCTTTCGCTTTCAGGAATAAGTGTGTCAGGGATCCTTCACGGCTGTCGTTGATAGCTCTTGTGAGCATCAGTTCGTAGTATGCTCTCGCGAGTACCTTCTTTGAAATCTTTGTACAGGAGTTGGAAGGATCCGTCCATAGTTCCGGGTAGCCCAGATCCTCGAGCCTTCCCTTGACATAGGTCAGCCACGGGATCCTCGTGGCATTCCGCAGCTGCAAGAATTCCTGGAGTTCCTCTCTGTAGTTTAAGAGATCGGGGCTGCACCACAAACGCCTCCAAAAGGTTAGGGGTTTAAGACCTAGCTCCTCTGTTATTGGTCTTACTCCCAGATCTAATCTGAGGGGGAGTAATGGAGTGCTCTGGGGGAGGGCAGTGACCTGTCTCAGGAATTTATTTTCGGTGGACTGTAACTTTGGGAGATGAGTGTGACCCCAGAGCTCACCCCCATATGTGACACCCGCCCGTGCTTGAGTTTTATATATGTGAATAATTGAGGTTAGTGGACGATAAAAGGATTTGTTCGCCAGGCGCATAGTGCCACCCGCCAACTGTGCCAGTTTGATGGTCACTTTGGCCTGATGAGACGTCCACGATAGATGTTCGTTTAACGTGATCCCCAAATATTCAATATTGTGCACACGTTCCAGTTGTGTTGTGCCTAGCCTGGGTGGGGCTCGATTCTGGGGGTTAGGGTTCAGGATCATGAACTTAGTTTTTTGGGGGTTGATTTCCAATCTCCGATCATTACAAAAGTCTAGAAAACCGTCCAAAATGCGCTGAATCCCCATGGGGGGTTTAGACAGCAGCAGGGTGTCGTCTGCAAACATGATTGCAGGCACCCTGCTGCCGTTCAATTTTGGGGCATCGGAGTTGGGGATCCTATTTAGGTGGGCAACAACCCCGTTCACAAAGATGCAGAACAGGGTCGGTGCGAGCACGCAACCCTGTCTCACACCTCTGCGAACGGGGAACCTTTCGGTTAGTTTGCCACCTTTGCCACACCTTACGTGAGCGTAGTTGTTGTGGTGGAGTCTCATCAGGATTGTCAGGATGTCAGTAGGGACATTCAACTCTTCCATGACTCTCCATAGCCTCGCTCTGGGAACCAAATCAAAGGCGGCACGTAGGTCTACAAAGATGGTATATAGACTGCCGCCCTCGATTACAGCTGTTCTCCAGTAGAGGAGATTTAACCTGAAGATTTGGTATATGGTTGATACACCCTCCCTGAATCCTGCCTGGTAAGGGGACAAAATTTCCATTTCTTCGGTCCAGGCCTGCAGTCGATTCAGAATCAGTCTACTGAACAATTTTTGGGATATGTCGATTAGACTGATAGGACGATAGTTGGAAGGGAGCAGGGGGGATCCCTTTTTGTAAATTGGGACCACCTCTGCTCCCCTCCAAGTATCGGGCACCTCCAGTCCCCCCGCAATGGCATTGAATATTAGTGTAAGATAGGGTGCCCATATCCCGGGTTCCTGCTTAAACAGGTCCCCGGGCACCCCATCAAGTCCTGGGGCTTTTCCGGCAGCTAGCCCTTTAATGGCGTCCCTCACTTCTTTTTCGGTGAAAACAACCATAGTGGGACAGGATGAAATTGTGGGACCATCTCTGTTCTGTTCACCCCCACCCTCTGCGTACAGGGCCTCAAAGTGGGTCTGCCATACCGTAGGGGCTATATTGGGCTCTATTGCGGAGGATAAATCCTCCGTGCCGTTCGCCACTACACGCCAAAATTTACGGGAATCTTTAGCTGTTAATGCATTAGTGAGGTTTTCCCAGTAATCGTGGTCCCATTCTGCCCTTGCGTTCTCCAGGAGGATTTTATATGATCTTCTCCTGGCGCGGATTTCATCTTTGTTATGGTGTTCCTTTATAGCAAGTAGCAAGTGGGCCTTGGCTTCCCTGCAAGCGGCATTATACCAAGATGTCTTCGGTTTAGGGCCATTCCTTTGCCTTGCAGATGAGAATAGGTCCTGCTCTAGGGTGGTGAGGATGCCTGCATGTATTTGTGCAAGCTCTCCTCTAGTAGCATCGTCTAAGACCCTAGTTCCTAGCTGGAAGGCATCCTCCAGTAATGGGATTATCCTTTCATATAGCCGGGATATTCGTTCTGGGTTGCTAGCCAGTTTCTCCCACTTGACCTTCCTACGATTATTTTCAAGTAGGAGGCCCGTTTTATCTTTGTCCGACCCATTGATTATTGCCTCTCTCCCAGGCAGGGAATAAGTCAGTTCCAGGGAATTGTGGTCACTGTCTAATCTTGGGGTGACTTTAAAGTCGACTATTGCTTGCCACATAAACAGTTTGACCATAATGTAGTCCAATCTGGATTCGCTGCCGGGTTTGTTAAAAGTATGGGTACTTGGTGTGTCTGATTTGGTACGACCGTTGCATGCCCTTAAACCAAGGTTGAGGGTGAGGGCAGTTATCTGAAGGGCTAAAGGAGTCCAGGCCCGTGGGGGTGGTGCCACCGTCTCAGGTATAAGCCAATATGAATCTTCCTCCAGGGAAGGACCATCACGTAGCCCAGGCAGTGGTTCGTATTGAGCATTGAAATCGCCTCCTACCAGGCAAGCAAGTTCGCTTGGGATTCCTTCTAAGAGCTTGGCTAGCTCATCCACTGTGCCAGATTCTTTGTGCATTGGAACCGGCCTTGAGTAGATATTGATTACTAGCAACTTCGATGAGTCCGGCCACTCGAGTGAGACAGCCAATAGATCATCAGAAGCGGTCTCTAAATAAGTAGCTTGGCAACCTAAGTCCGTGGCTACCCATGTAGTTAGTCCCCCAGATGGCCTACCCCTTCCCCCCCATTTAGCTGCTTTAAAGAAGGAGGCAAAACCCGGGAATGCTGTTTCTTCGCGCGCCCAAGTTTCTTGTAGAAGAATTATATTTTTTGATCTGATGTATGTACCCCATTCTGTGCAATCTATTTTGCTAGCAAGGCCTGCCACATTCCAAGAAATCACTGTTATTTCTAGTGGTTGGGTGGAGGCCGTGCCCATAAAAACCGAGTTGGTAGTAGTACACTCGTGGGGCGGCCGTGGATTTGTGGGGACGAGGAACGTACCCTTGGGTCTGTTATCAGGGGAAGGAGAGGAAGGCGTAACGCTTGGGACCTGTCTGGGATCAACTGTGCCAGGTGCTAAAAAATAAGTATCAGCAGCTGTGGCGAATTTGGGCTCGTTTGTGGGAGATATTTGAGTTGCGCTCCCCTCATCAACCGCATGTCAGTCTACCATTTCAAGACTGCTGTATCGGTTATGGGTAGCTAAATAGGCGGGGTAGTGTATTCTATGAGGCCCTGGAATTCCCCTCCTGTGTCCACCACCTCCCCCCCTCCTTCTTGTGACAGTTTCCCAGCCGGCCTCATCCCCATATGTAGGGAACTGCTCTGTTGGTCTTTCCCTGTGTGACGGATAGTTGTTGTTTTCCCTGTGACAGTTTTCCCAACCCTCCAGCAACTCCTGGTGGTACCTCCACCTGTGGTCCTCAAGGTTATACAGATTTGAGGGGTAAAAAAATGAGAGGGGTAATGGTTGGATGGTGCTAGCAAAATCCTCATCAGCAGCACAGGTACAGATATATGCGGCTGTATTCGGATCTCTGAAGGTGACCAGAATACAGTCACCTCTAATGGATTTCTTAGTGTAGCCCACCCACGTTGCCCTCCTAGCCATGGATATATCGCTAGTAGTTCCTCTCGGTAGCGGTCTGTTTACGGAGAGCCAGTTGATTACTTTGTTTTTGAGTGAAGTGGTGGATTCAAATGTGGTGGAATTTAGTTCAGGAACCCCCGCCAGAACTAGAGTGTAGGGTGCTGCTTCTGGGGGGAGGTTTATGGATTTAGGTTTGGGAGTAGTATTAGGTTTCTCTCCAGTAGTAGGAGGATCTCTCTTAGCTTTAGCCGGAGGCGGAATATTATCTTTCAGTGGAAGGGTTGATTTTGGGGTAGCAGTTGCCGTTTGTTGGGTAGGGATAGGGGCCTTGTTTGCAACTAGTGATGCCGGAGCGTTGATTGGTGCAGGTTGTGAGGGTTTGGGATTAGTTTGTGGGGGTTTATTAATTATTTTTGTGGGAGGACCATTGCCTTTGGTGGCTTTTGGTCCTGGTCCCTCTCTTGTTGTTTTGGTCCCACTGTTAACAATTTTCCTTGAGTCGGCAAGTTGCACGGTTGCCTTTTCGATGCTAACTAGTCTAGCTTCGATCTTGATAAGTCTTGCCTCAAGGGGGCTCAGCAGAGACCTAACTAGTGTGCCTATATCCTCTAAAGTGATGTCGTCTGAGGTAGTGTCTAATGGTGCGTTGCTGCTGAGTTGTGGTAGTGAGGTTGAATTGATCATTGTAGGGGGAGATGGCGGTCCTGATATATTCACAATAGGGTCAGAGGAAGCACCTTTCTCCCTTTTGCCTCTGACTTGCTTGGATTTCGGAGTTTTGGTCCTATGATCTTCTTTATTTTGAAGCCCCTGCTTCTTTTTAGGAATAGCCCCTTCCCTAGTACCCCTATTGCTATCTAAGTTGGTTCCTACAACTTTGGCTGTCTCAATGTTCTCTGTGGTTATAAGCTGGGGAATTTGGGTGTTAGGTAGGGCCATAAGGCTCATGTCCTCAAAGTCACTCGGGACCTCAATAGTGAGCTCGGGGTTGGTGGGATTAGTGACTGGGAGTGGACATGTTGCCTGGTCTGTGCTATGGCTGTTTGGAAGACCAGATCTGTTTTCTGGGGTTCTAGCTTGGTCCATAGGGCCCATTGAAGATCTCCTTACCCAGTCTATTTCTTGTGAGATTCTGCGCTCCAGAACCTCGATTTCCTCAATCAAAAGGGAGCCAGCTTTAGCAAAGTAAGTGTCAATAGGGCCTTTAACAGCCCCGGATGCAGCTAGTGAAGAAGTTTTGCTCCTGGTTTCCCGTGTACACATTTTACTAATGGTTCAAAGACCTTTGGATACAGGCAAAGAGGGGGGGCCCGGACCGGACTCTGACGTACTCGAACGGCCTCAAACGGCCCGCTCTTTGCCCGGTCTTCGCCCCGTGCTCCGTCCCGCGCGTGTCCCGCGTCGCGGTGGTGCTGAGGCCAATGAAGTACAAGAAGGTTGGGGGCGTGGCCGCCGGGGGAAGAGGCAGCAGCTGTGAAGAGCTGGGGCTGCTGGTCCTCGCAGTCCCCCGGTAGGCTCCACGCACTGTGCACTTTTAAGTTAACTCGAACTGGGAGCGCGTTATCTCTCCACCGGCTGTGGAGCCGCTCACACCAGGGAGCAGAGGGTCACAGGGCAGATGAGCGGCACCCGCGAAGCGGGTGTCGCGAAAGGTAGCAGAGTTAGCAGGGCTGGAGGCAACGAAAGTCTGTCTCTCTCCTCACACGCGAAGGGAAAATCCAAGGGCACCCACTCAGCAGACACACCCAGGCGTTGATAAGGCTGAAGGCTGGGGGCGTGGCCGCCGGGGGAAGAGGCAGCAGCTGTGAAGAGCTGGGGCTGCTGGTCCTCGCAGTCCCCCGGTAGGCTCCACGCACTGTGCACTTTTAAGTTAACTCGACCTGGGAGCGCGTTATCTCTCCACCGGCTGTGGAGCCGCTCACACCAAGGACCAGAGGGTCACAGGGCAGATGAGCGGCACCCACGAAGCGGGTGTCGCGAAAGGTAGCAGAGTTAGCAGGGCTGGAGGCAACGAAAGTCTGTCTCTCTCCTCACACGCGAAGGGAAAATCCAAAGGCACCCACTCAGCAGACACACCCAGGCGTTGATAAGGCTGAAGGCTGGGGGCGTGGCCGCCGGGGGAAGAAGCAGCAGCTGTGAAGAGCTGGGGCTGCTGGTCCTCGCAGTCCCCCGGTAGGCTCCACGCACTGTGCACTTTTAAGTTAACTCGACCTGGGAGCGCGTTATCTCTCCACCGGCTGTGGAGCCGCTCACACCAGGGAGCAGAGGGTCACAGGGCAGATGAGCGGCACCCGCGAAGCGGGTGTCGCGAAAGGTAGCAGAGTTAGCAGGGCTGGAGGCAACGAAAGTCTGTCTCTCTCCTCACACGCGAAGGGAAAATCCAAAGGCCACCACTCAGCAGACACACCCAGGCGTTGATAAGGCTGAAGGCTGGGGGCGTGGCCGCCGGGGGAAGAGGCAGCAGCTGTGAAGAGCTGGGGCTGCTGGTCCTCGCAGTCCCCCGGTAGGCTCCACGCACTGTGCACTTTTAAGTTAACTCGACCTGGGAGCGCGCTATCTCTCCACCGGCTGTTGAGCCGCTCACACCAGGGAGCAGAGGGTCACAGGGCAGATGAGCGGCACCCGCGAAGCGGGTGTCGCGAAAGGTAGCAGAGTTAGCAGGGCTGGAGGAAACGAAAGTCTGTCTCTCTCCTCACACGCGAAGGGAAAATCCAAAGGCACCCACTCAGCAGACACACCCAGGCGTTGATAAGGCTGAAGGCTGGGGGCGTGGCCGCCGGGGGAAGAGGCAGCAGCTGTGAAGAGCTGGGGCTGCTGGTCCTCGCAGTCCCCCGGTAGGCTCCACGCACTGTGCACTTTTAAGTTAACTCGACCTGGGAGCGCGTTATCTCTCCACCGGCTGTGGAGCCGCTCACACCAGGGAGCAGAGGGTCACAGGGCAGATGAGCGGCACCCGCGAAGCGGGTGTCGCGAAAGGTAGCAGAGTTAGCAGGGCTGGAGACAACGAAAGTCTGTCTCTCTCCTCACACGCGAAGGGAAAATCCAAAGGCTCTTCCTATGGCAAATTCTGACCTAATCTTAACTACATTATATAAATGTAATGTTAACAAATAATATGCCACTCACTTCAGCTGAGCTGCTGTCTGGAAAGTTTTAGGGTGATCCGTCAAGCCAGAACCAAGAAAAAAGGGGGTCCCAAAATGAATTTTCCCAATGCAATGTACCTTAGGGATTTTAGACATAACTACAGCCCAAACCACTGAATGGAATTACACCAACATTGGCAGAAAGCTAGATCTTCGTTCAAAAACAGTGCTTTTTGCAATTTGGTGTAAATCTGTTTAGTAGGTTTGAAGCTATTGAAGTAAACAAATGTATGTATATCTAGAGACGCGGATTCACTGCGGTTCCGTGGATCCAAGCGCCAACCGCGGTGCTTTGATTTGCTGGCCACAACCTGAGAGGAAAGTTGCAGCTGCCATTCAGTTCCCAGGGGGAAAATGACATTTAAAAGTAATAGAAGGGGTCAGGATAGAGCTACCCTGACCCCATGAGACTGCTAGAGGTCGTCTGTCACGTTGCAAGAAATTATCCACAAAAATCTATTTTCAGTGTGTGAGGATCAACGGATCCACCTGGAGCCCCACAAATCTGAGAACATTTGACGCTCCACCCCCTCCCCAACTAGCGCACACGCTCTGTATCTGCGGCCCCGCCCGCAGGGTTGACATTAGGCCCTGATGAAGCATGAGTAAAACACACCAGATGATCCCGGCAGGAGAACAGTCTGTGGCATGCACCCACCCGCTTATGCACTTCCCGCGCCTTCCGTGCCAAGTGTGCCCTCCCCTCTATCTGCTTACTGTAATGCTCCAAGCATCCACTCCCAGTGTGCCGCTACAAATTTCAAAGGTTTTTTAAATGCAAATTCCTAACTACAACATGTCTGAAACCTATGTTTTTTTCAGTGAATTTCAAATGTTTTGTAAATGACAATTTTTAAATGTATAAATTGTTATATTTATTTTTTTTATGCTGATCTACTGCATTTTTAAAACTATTTTTTAGATATTTTGTATGTTAAAATACATTAAAATTACATTATACATTACATTACAAAATATACTTTCTCAGAATGAATTACTTTAGTTTAAATACTTTGCAAATAGGCAATAGACTTTTAAGTACAGTAGTTACATATGTTGCAATGGCCAACACAATTTCAAACACAATACAACATTGAGCTCAATGTGAATATGTAGTTAAATGCAATTAGTTACTTTATGGATTGCTTTTCTAACCACAGTACTGGATCTTAGATTCAGTCCTGGGACATCTCCTGTAAACAGTTGAGTAAAAGCGTTTTGGTTACAGTAGTGATTTTTAAGGAATATTATTGTATTTTAAGAGTTGACTGAATTTTTTTCACAAAGAATCACTAATGTTATCCTATGGGAGTAAATTCACTTAGCAGGTAAGTAGTGTTATCATTACTTTTTCTTACTGAGTGGTGGATCCTGGATCCAGCACTGGTGCATCACCTGTAAACAGATGAAAGAATGTGTTTAAGTCATACAGGCGATTTCTAAGGAATATTTGTAGTTTGTGAAAATAGACACTTAGAAACTTTTCTGATGAAACCCAGACAATAGATTCCTATGGAAGGAAATACAAGTTACTGGTAAGTACAGTTAGAATTACTTTTCAGGGTCAGTGCTGGGCTAAAAGATGCAGCACTGGGTTCGCTCCTGATAACATGTGAGTAAATCGGAATTCGTTGTTCAAATGACTTTAGGAGAATATTTTAAAGTTCCAAAACTCCACACTTAGAAGAATTTCCAAGTAAAAACAGTCAATGTTAGCCTTTGGAAGGAAATTCAAGTTACTGGTAAGTATGGTTAGAATTACTTTTCAGGATCAGTACTGGGCTCAAAGATGCAGCACTGAGGTCTCTCCTGATAACAGGTGAGTAAATCGGAATTCGTAGTTCGGCTGATTTTAGAGGAATATTTTTAAGTTTCTTAAATCAGCACTTAGAAATTTTTTCAACAAAAAGCAGGAAATGATATCCTATGCAAGGAAATTCAAGTTACTGGTAAGTACGGTTAACATTATTTTTCAGGATCAGTTCTGGGCAGCACTGAGGTCTCTCCTGATAACAGGTGAGTAAATTGGAATTCATAGTTCGGATATTTCACTTCAGTCCAGTATATATAGAGCCACTTTCCTACACCATCTCCTCCCTTCACCACTGTAGAAACACGCCCTCTAGTGCATTTTAAGTTGGGGAAATAATTCCCCTTCAATCCTGAGGTTCCCTAGAGTCCAACTAGCCCACTAGGTACAGCCAGTAAGCACCACAGAGCTGCGTAGCAGAGAGATGTAAAAAGGGGCACGGCCTGCACCACCTCTTTGCAACGCAGCGGTGCTTCCTGGAAGCACCTGGTGGGCTACTTGGCCCCCATGGTCCCTCAGGATTGAAGTGGAATTTTTTCCCCAACTTAAAACGCACCACAGGGCGTGTTTGCACACATCATCTCAGGCCCCGTCCCCTCCCTTCACCACTGGGTAAACGTGCCCTGTGGCCGTTCTAAGTTCAGAGATTAAGTTCCCTTCAATCCTAAAGGTCCCTAAGGTCAAACTAGCCCACTAGGTACCTCCAATATGCACCACAGAGCTGCATTGAAGAGAAGTGTTAAAAGGAGCGTGGCCTCTGAACACCTGTCTGAAACGCAGCTCCCTGGCGCATACTGGAGATACCTGTTGGGCTATTTGGCCCTCATGGAACCCTCAGTATTGAAAGATAATTAATTCCCCAACTTAAAACGTGCCACGGGCATGTTTGCACAGTGGTGAAGGAAGAGAGCGTGGCCTGAGGTGACATGTCTGCAAACACGCCCTGTGGCCATGGGGGGTGGCGGTCCCCAGGGCCACAACAAGGCTGCTGGAGGGGGCCGTGCCGCCCCCTCCCATATTTTACAAAGCCCTTGGGGTGGTGGTCCCCAGGGGGGTCAGTCATGGACCCCCCAACTAGAATCTTTAGTGCCCTGGGGAGGTGGCGGTCCTCGGGGCGTGTGGAGGGGCTTGAGCCCCCCCACATACGGTATTTTATCTTTTTAAAAACCCCAGGGGTGGCGGTCCCCGGGGCTGCGTGGGGGGGCTGTGTGCCCCCTCACAATGTTAATAAAGTCGAGCCCCAGGGGTGGTGGTCCCTGGGACTCGGGGGTGCCTTGGAGGCCCCCACATTAAACTATTATCCCCAGGGGTGGTGGTCCCCAGGGCTGCGAGGGGACCATGTGCCTCCGCAATTATTCTTACATTGCCACGGGGGTGGCGGTCTCCGAGGCAGTGTGGGGGGATTGGGCCCCCCAACCTCATTTTTACCAAGCCCCCGGGCTAATTAGCATTGATGCGCGGGAGCCCGCACTTCATTTTTTTTTTTGACCGGCAGGATCCGCGCCACCAGAGCGGATTTTGCAGATTTAAAAAAAAAAAATGTGGGGGCCTTGGGGGTCTTTGTGGGACCCCCTGAGCAGGCCTAGGGGGTCAGGGTGTTTCTACCCTGCCCCGTTTTCGTGTTTTGCACGTTTTTTTTAATTAGGTGTCTTGTGCCTTGGTTCTACAGAGGCACAAGATGGCTGCCAACACTTGCTGATTTGGAGTGCTGACAGGCAATTAGAATACAGCTTGTGCACTGCAGGGTGCGCGGATCCTGCGCCGCCATAGATATATATGTACTTTTAATTGTGATTTTCTCAGGAACTACTGAACGGATTTACACCATTTAAGCAAAAGGCACGAGTGAACTAAGGACTACCTCTTTGCCAAATTTGGTGTCATTTCGTTCAGCAGTTCAGGCTGTAGCCGCGATGAACAGTTCCTATGGAAAACTGCATGGGGGAAACACGTTTTGGGACCCCCCTTTTTTCTCA
The DNA here is from genome assembly GCF_964263255.1 of Lissotriton vulgaris. Classification (NCBI taxonomy): domain Eukaryota; kingdom Metazoa; phylum Chordata; class Amphibia; order Caudata; family Salamandridae; genus Lissotriton; species Lissotriton vulgaris. Next base: position 397,404,055 of record NC_141687.1, read on the forward strand.
GGCCCGCTTCACAAATCACCCCAAGACTTTCAGGATAGGAGCGGACCGGAGCTGGCCATTAGTTTTGAAAATTTCGCGAAGATTCATGAACCCGCGCTAAAGTTATTCCAAATAGAATGTTGCGTAGATTTCCTATGGAAAATAAATCCTAACTATAACGACCTACTGGCGACATATATTCACTGAAAAAACCATAGGTTTTAGGGACGTTATAGTTAGTTGGACATTTCACTCGTACAAAACCATAAAAATTCGCCCGTTATAGTTAGTTCAGCTAACTATAACTTGCGCGCCCGCAATGCACTGCTGAAGACATCACATATTACATCACTCATGACATGGTCAGTGGCATCACTCATGACATCACTGATGATATCTCAAATGACATCACTGATGACAACATCCAGTGAATGTATGTTTTTCTGAAAATCAAATATGTTTTATATATGTACATCTCAAGGTTGATGGTAGAATAAATAGGTATATAAGTGTCTAAATGGATGATTTTTGGGGGAAAATTGATTGTATAACTGACTGATTAAGTGCATCTTAGTGAATACATGGGTTAGTGAGTAATGTTTAAATATGTAAATATCTGAATCAGTCTCTCACTTTGTGTATAAGTGGCTGCATGGGTTGGTGAGTAGATACACAAGTTTCTATATGGATGATTAGTTGGTTTTTTGAGAATCATTACGAGTGTCTGAGTGTCTGAATGGTTCGGTGGGGGGTATTACTTAGTGCATAGATGCATGAATGAGTGACTCACTGTTTGTATGTGTTAAAGACAGCATGTATGCAGGACTGTATGGGTGGATGAGTGTGTGTATGGGTGTGTTAGTGAGTATATCCAGGAAAACAATCGTTCAGGCATTGATCACCTCCCATTTGGATTATTCCAACGGCTTGTACATAGGACTATCCTCGGGTCTCTACCGTCGCCTTCAGACAGTCCAGAATGCTGCAGTACGTCTGGTCTGTGGTATTTCCCTCCGTGAACATATCACACCTCATCGGCGAAATCTGCACAGGCTACCCATTCACAAAAGGGCAGAATTTAAAGCGCTAACTCTGGCCCACCGGGCAGTCAAGGGAAAGGGCTCTGCATACCTCTCCTCCTGCCTTCGTCCCTACAGCAACACCAGACTTCTCCGTTCCAGCTCTAAACATCTTATTTCCACCCCCAGATTAAAAAAAGTACGCTCTGGGGGCAAAACCTTCCAAGTCTGTGCCTCTTCCCACTGGAACAAGCTTCCCATTTCCATCCTGACGATACAGGAAGAACTCCCCTTCCGTAGAGCTTTAAAAACCTTCCTCTTCTGCTAGTTCCATCTGAGTTAGACTTAGCTTCAGTATACACAGGAGCGCCGGGACACCCCGTTGGGGTAGCTGTGCGCTATATAAAACTCACTAAATAAATAAAATAAATACATGTGAGTATTGGTGTATGTGAGAGTGAGAGATTGAAAGAGTTCCTGTATAAATAAGTATGTGTTTCCGTAAGTGATTGTTTAAGAGAGTAAGTATCTGAAAGGTTCTGTAGAAGTAAGTTTGGTGGAGTGTGTATAGCTGTATCTGCAAGTAAATGGATGTTTGATTATTTGCCTTTGTGACTATGTGTGTGAGTAACTCTATGGATGAGTGTTGGTGTGTAACAGGATGTATAGGTGTATGAGTACATATGATGAGTGAGTACATGTATGAGTGACTGTATAGGACTATTGGTGAATGAGTGGATGTGTGTGTAGATCTTGGAATTACTGAATAGGTTGTTGTAACTAGTATTGGTATGTCCATTGTTTTAAAAATGTTAATTTCTATTTTTGAGTGTGTGTATCAAAGGTTATATTAGAGTGAGAGGAGGTCTGCCACTCTATCACAAGGATGATATCATCAGTGATGTCATCAGTGATGTCATTTGAGATGTCATCAGTGATGTCATGAGTGATGTCACTGACCATGTCATGAGTGATGAAATATGTGACGTCATCAGCAGTGCATTGAGGGCACGTGAGTTATAGTTAGCTGAACTAACTATAACAGGGGAATTTCTATGGTTTTGTACGAGTGAAATGTCCAACTAACTATAAGGTCCCTGAAACCTATGTTTTTTTCAGTGAATTTCTAAGGTTTTTGAAATGATCATTTCTAACTATAACGTGCCTGAAACCTATGGTTTTTTCAGTGAATTTCAAAGGTTTTTTAAATGCTAATTTCTAACTATAACATGCCAGAAACCTATGGTTTTTCAGTGAATTTCAAAGGTTTTTTAAATGCTAATTTCTAACTATACGTCCCTGAAACCTATGGTTTTTGTAAGTGAACTTCTAAGGTTTTTTTAATGCTAGTTTCTAACTATGCCTACAGAGGTAGGACATGTGAAGAAAGGAGAAAAACGCACAGAAAGAAGAAAAAGGAATGCAGAAAGAAGCAATAGAAGTCTTCAAAGACGAAGAAAAGTACATGAAGAAACAAGACGTGCAGAAAGAACAAACAGAGGAGCAGAAAGAGGCCTTGTTGCAAAATCATCCTGTACCACCAACTTTTTCAGATGGGTACTGGTGGTAACTGACTCTGACTAACGAGTCCTAGAGCTAGTGCTATTCTAAAAGACACTTAGAATACAGTGAAAACACCTACATACACTAGGGAACACTATGCATTGGGGTACCCCTGTGATTACCATGGCCTCCTCTGTAAGACCCGAGTACATAATAGGGATGGGGGATTGAAACTACCTCTTAAAATGCGCCACTGAGCGCGTTTGCACACTGGTGACGGGGGGGGGGGGCTGAAGTGACATGTGTGCAAACAGCCCCTGTGACCGTTTTTAAATTGGTGATAAAGTCCCCTTGAATCCTGAGTGTCCCTTCAATCAATCAATCAGAGTACTTGTAAAGTGCTCCCAAGGCGCTGGGGGGTGATGCTGCTACTGCTCGAAGAGCCAGGTATTGAGGAGCCTTCTGAAGGCAAGAAGGTCTTGGGTCTGCCTTATGTGGGTAGGGAGGGTGTTCCAGGTCTTGGCGGCGAGGTAGGAGAAGGATCTGCTGCCGGAGGTCGTTCGTTGGATGCGGGGGACAGCTACGAGGGCGAGGCTGGTGGAGCTGAGCTGGCGGGTGGGGGTGTGGAATCTGAGTCAGGTAGGCTGGCCCCGTGTTGTGGAGTGCTTTGTGTGCATGGGTGAGGAGCTTGAAGGTGATCCTCATATCGACGGGGAGCCAGTGTAGGTCTCTCAGGTGGGGGTGATGTGTCTGCGGTGGGGGACGTTGACGAACAGTCGGGCAAGGGCGTTTTGGATGCAATGTAGTCGCTGTAGGTGTTTGGCTGGGATTCCTGCATAGAGTGCGTTGCCGTAGTCCAGTCTGTGCTGACGAGGGCCTGTGTCACCGTTCTTGTTTCGGTGGGGATCCACTAGTAGATCCTGCCGAGAATGCAGAGGGTGTTGTACCAGGAGAAGGAGATGGCGTTGACCTGCTTCGACATTGAGAGGGAGGGGTCGAGGATAAATCCTAAATTGCATGCATGGTCGATGGGTTTTGGTGCTGTTCCCCGTGGGGTCGGCCACCAGGAGTTGTACCAGGCTGAGGGGGTGGGTCTGAGGATGAGGACTTCCGTCTTGTCCAAGTTCAGGTTCAGACGGCTGCTCCTCATCCAGTCGGCGACGGCCTTCATTCCCTCATGGAGGTTGGTTTTGGTGGTGCGTGGGTGCTTGGTGAGGGAGAGGATGAGCTGGGTGTTGTCGGCGTAGGAGATGATGTTGAGGTCGTGGTGGCGGGCAACTTGTGCGAGGGGGGTCATGTAGACATTGAACAGAGTCGGACTGAGGGATGAGCCCTGGGGGACTCCGCAGATGATGTCCGTGGCTTCGGATTGTAAGGGTGGGAGATGGACGCTCTGGGTTCTGCCGGAGAGGAAGGACGTGGTCCAGTCAAGAGCCTTCTCTTGGATTCCGGCTTCTGGGAGGCGTGTCTTTAGAGCCAGATGTCAGACCATGTCGAAGGCGACTGACAGGTCCAGGAGGATCAGGGCTGATGTTTCGCCGTTGTCTAGTTGGCGCCTAATGTCATCTGTGGCGGCGAGGAGGGCTGTCTCTGTGCTGTGGTTTCTTCTGACTCCGGACTGGGATGGGTCCAAGATGTTGTTGTCCTCCAGGTGGCGGGTCAGTTGTATGTTGACGATTTTCTCGATGACCTTTGCCGGGAACCAGATCAGGGAGATGAGCCGGAAGTTCTTGAGGTCCTTGAGGTTCGCTTTGGGCTTCTTGAGGAGGGCGTTGATTTCAGTGTGCTTCCAGCTTTCTAGGAATGTCGCTGTTTCGATGGAGATGTTGATGACCTTCCATAGTTGGGGTGCGATGGCAGCGTCTGCTTGGTTGAATACGTGGTGTGGGCACAGGTCAGACGGAGATCCTGAGTGGATGGAGTTCCTGACCTTGCGTGTCTCGTTGTTTTTGATGTTGGAGCAGGAGGTCAGGCGGTTGTTGCTGGTGGCGTTCACAGGGGGGGTGGAGTCTGGCATAGTCGGGGCGGTCGTGGTGTTGAAGCTGTTTTGGATGTCAGCGATCTTTCGGTGGAAGAAGAAGGTTAGTGAGTCGCACAGTTCTTGTGAGGGCGGGATGTCGTTGGCGCTGGGGTTGGAGAGTTCCTTTATGATGCTGAAGAGCTCTTTGCTGTTTTGTGCGTTGTTATCCAAGCGGTCTTTCAAGGAGTATGTTTTGGCTAATCTGATGAGGTGGTGATGTCTGCGGGTGGCATCCTTATGGGCTGCGTGGTTGTCCGGTGTGCGTTTGTGGAGCCATGTCTTCTCCAGTTTCCGGCATGCGTGTTTGGAGGCCTGTAGCTCGTTGGTGAACCAAGTGGCTTTCTTGTTGGCGTGGCTGTTGCAGGGTTTCTTGAGCGGGGTGAGGGTGTTGGCACAGTCGATCCACCGTCTGAGGTTGCGTGCTGTGGCGTCTGGGTTGGTGGGATCGGTGGGTAGGTTCTGAGAGAGGGAGGTGGTCAGCTGGTCTTCGGTGACTTTGCTCCAGCAGCGGCGAGGTAGCTGTTGGGTGCGGGGGTGCGTGGTTGGTTTCTTGAAGGTAAAATGGATGCAGCGGTGGTCGGTCCCGTGGAGTTTGGTGGTGTGGTCGAAGGCGGCATGGAAGCCTATGGAGAAGATGGGGTCTAGCGTGTGGCCGGCGGCATGGGTGCGGTGACGAGGTGTCTGAGGCCGAGGTTGGCGATCAGGGTGGTGGAGTTGGCGTTGTTGTTGTTCTCGAGCTGGAAGCCCAGGTCCCCGAGGAGAATGTAGTCCATGGAGGCGAGTGCATGGGTGCTGGCGAGGTCGGCGATGGAGTAGCTGAACTGAGCCCGGGGTCCGGGGGGTCTGTAGATGAGTGTACCTGTGAGGGTGGTGTTGGGAGTGTCATCAGCGTGGGTGGCGACCTTGAGGGTGGACTTGTGGACGATGGCTATTCCTCCTCCGATTCCGTTGGCACGGTCCCTGCGGGTGATCTTGTAGCCGTCCGGGATGGCTATGGCGATGTCGGGCGCCGAGGAGTCGTTCCACCAGGTCTCGGTCAGGAAGGCCACATCTGGCGCGGAGGTGTCGAGCAGCAGATCCCAAAGCTTGACGGCGTGTTTGCGTGCGGAGCGGGTGTTGAGGAGTATGAAGCGGAGGTGGTTGGGTCCAGTCTTTGGAGGTTTGGTGGTTCTGTCGCAGGTGAAGCTACAGGTGTGGCAGGAGAAGGGTCCGTGGGTCAGGTTCGGGAGGCCTGGAAGCAGGTGTGGTTTAGTCCGGTGTTGAGTGCGTGGAGGGTGCTGGTGTCATAGTAGATTCTGGTGTCCTGGCGTTCGCGGGGTCCAGGTGTTCTTGCACTGGGCGCGGTCCAGGCACAGATGGGCGCAGACGGGCTTGCCTTAGGCACGCCTTTAGCGTGCCAGCGGTGTGCCCGCTGCACGCGGGCGCTTCTCGGCCTGCATATGAGGTGGTTTGGGAGGGAGGAGCAGCTGGGAGGCGGGGGCGGGGAGGCGAATGGGTGTGCAGGGGGCGGGGCCGTAGGGAAGCAGCGGCAGGAAAGGGCTGGAACAGGAGCGGTGGGGGGCGGGGGAACTAGCACACGGGCAGGGGAAGGAGAGAAACAAAACCTCTGGAAACACAGAGGCAGCAAGGGCAATCAGGTGACGAGCAGCGGCTTGGGGGTGACCTGCCTGCAGACAGGGTCAAAGGTCGCTACCTTGGGTCCAACCAGCCCACCAAGTATCTCCAGATAGCGCCATAGAGCTGCGTTGTAGAGAGTTGTAAAAAGGGGTACGGCCTGGACCACCTCTCTGCAACGCAGTGCAGTGGCGCTTACTAGAAGCACCTGGTCGGCTAGTTGGCCCCCAGGGGCCTTCAGGATTGAAGGGGAATTATTTCCCCAACTTAATACGCGCCACAGGGCATGGTTGCACGCGTCATCTCAGGCCCCGTCTCTTCACCACTGTGTAAACGCACCCGGTGGCCGTTTTAATTTGGAAGATTAAGTTCCCTTGAATCCTGAGGTTCCCTCGTGTCCAACTAACCCACTAGGTACCTTCAGTAAGCGCCACAGAGCTGCCTTTTGCTGAGAGGTGTAAAAAGGGGCGTGGCCTCTGAACACCACTCTGCAACGCAGCTCCCTGGCGCATTCTGGAGGTACCTGGTGGCTAGTTGGCCCTCAGGTATTGAAGGGGAATTAATTCCCCAACTTACAACTCACCAGGGGGCACAATGGTGAAGGAAGGGGCGGGGCCTGAGGTGAAATGTCTGCAAACACGCCCTGTGGCGTGTTTTAAGTTGGGGAATTAATTCCTCTTCAATCCTGAGGGTCCCCGGGCACCAACTAGCCCACCAGGTACCTCCAAGTAAGCGCCAGGAAGCTGCGTTGCAGACAGGTGCTCAGAGGCCACGCCCCTTTTTACAACACTCTGCAACACAGCTCCGTGGAGCTTACTGGAGGTACCTGGTGGGCTAGTTGGCCCCCAGGGACCCTTAGGATTGAAGAGGAATTAATCCCCCTACTTAAAACGTGCCACAGGACGTGTTTGAATACATGTCACCTCAGGCCCCGCCCCACCTTTCACGACTGTGCAAACGTGCCCCGTGGCGCGTTTTTAATTGGGGGATTAAGTCCCCTTGAATATTGAGGGTCTCTGAGATGGAACTAGCCCACCAGGTACCTCCATTAAGCACCACAGAGCTGCATTGCAGGGAGGTGTAAAAAGGGGCATGGCCTCTGAACACCTCTCTGCAACGCAGCTCCCTGGTGCATACTGGAGGTTCCTGGTGGGCTAGTTGGCCCCCAGGGAGCCCAGTATTCAAGGGGAATTAGTTCCCCATCTGCAAACACCCCAGGGGGTGCGTTTACAGAGTGCTGCAGAAAGAGGGCTGTGCCTCCGGCGCGATGCCGGTCTTTTTTTAAAATGTATTTTTATAAGAAGGGGGGCTGTGTGGCCCCCCTTCTTTTCATATTTTATTGGCTGTGGGGACCCCATTCCCCAGGGCCTGACCCCTATTTATTTATTTTTTTCGCCTCTGCCCCCCTCTCGAGGCCATAATCAGCCCCGGGGACCCCATCCCCTGGACATGGCCATTTATTTTTACATTTATTTGGTGGGGGGCTGCGTTGCCCCCCTCCCCAGGCCATTTATGGGTCCGGGGACCCCACCCTCCCTGGGCCGGCCTTTGTTTTATAAAAAATTATTTTCGAGGAGGGGGGCGGTGTGGGCCCCCTCCCGGGCCACTTCTAGCCCCTTGGCTAGAAGTGGCCCGGGAGGGACCCCATCCCCCGGGACTTGCCCTCTCGGTTGGGGATCCTGGAGGGGTCCCCAGTCCCCCACGGTCCCGCCAGCTCCCCGCCTCCTGCGGGAGCCGGCATTGCTTTTCCACATGGGGAGCTGCTAAGATGCAGCTCCCCATGTGGAAAAGCGATCAGCTTTGGTTTTTGGAAGAGAGAGCAGGTTTCCTGCTCTCTCTTCCAAAAGCAAAAGTTGAGTTTGCTGTGGCAGGGCGGAAGCCGCAAGGCTCCCACCCTGCCATACAAACAGCAGTGTACCGGGGGTGGGCATCCCGGGACACTGCAGGAGCCGGCCCTGGGGGATGTTGGTCCCCAGGGCCATCACAGGGATCCAGGAGGGGGGACAAGATGCCCCATCCCAACATTGTTTAAGCCCTGGGGAGGTGGTGGTCTCTGGAGCTCGGGGTCCGTATCAGACCCCCAAATTTACATACTTACTGCCCCGGGGTGGGGGTGGTCCCTGGGGCGTGTGGGGGGGTTCGAGCCCCCCCACACAGGTAGTTCTTTTTTTTTAGAAAACAAGCCCAGGGGGGCAGCGGTCCTCGGGGCTTCGGGGGGGCCATGTGCCCTGCCAATATTTTATAAAAGCCCCAGGGTGGCGGTCCCCAGGGCTTGGGGGCCTTTAAACCCCCCACCCATTTACCATAGAAGCCCGGGGGTTGGCGGTCCCCGGGGCTGCGGGGTGCCATTTGGGCACCCCAATACAATAGAAACATTGCCTCCGTGACTTGGGCCACCAAGGGCTAATTAATAACGAAGCGCAGGAGCCCGTGCTTCATTTTTTTTATTCTTGCAGCAGGATCTGCATTTCCTCCGCGCATCCCGCCATTTAAAAAAAAATATTACTTGTTTTGGGTCCTGGGGGTCCCTGTGGGACCCCCTAAGCAGGCCTAGGGGGTCAAAGTATTTCTACCCTGCCCCCTTTTCTTGTTTTGCGCCTTAGGTTTTCTGTTTTCTTGTGCCTCGGTTCTACCGAGACACAAGATGGCTGCCAACACTTCCTGGTTTGGAGTGTTGACAGCCAATTAGCATGAAGCTCGTGACCGGGAGGGTGCGCGGATCCTGCATGCCTCTATATATAGATATTTTTTTAATTTTGATTTTCTCAGCAACTACTGAACGGATTTACACTATATAACAAAAAGAGTTCTTTCTGAACCAAGGGCTACCTTTTTGCCAAATTTGGTGTAATTCCGTTCAGCAGTTCGGGCTGTAGCCGTGTCTAAATTTTCCTATGCGAAATAGCATGGAGAAAACAGGTTTTGGGACTTCCCTTTTCTCTCGACCCTTGCTTGCCAAATCACCCCGAGACTTTCAGGATAGGAGAGGACTGGAGCGCCCCACAAGTTTTGAAAATTTCGCGAAGATTCGTCAATCGGTGCTAAAGTTATTGGGAATAGAATGTTGCGGTTTCCCTATAGTAACTAGGTCCTAACTATACCTACCTACTGGCGACTGCCAGTAGTTAAAATATATATATATACATATATACATATATATATATATATAGTAGTGGTAGTAGTACCAAACTGCAGATTCATAAAAGGATACTCCAGCACATACGGGCCATTAACACCAATGACTCCGCATATCCAGTACCACGCCATTTCAAAGAGTGCCATAATAACAACAGTGCACTACTGAAATACTATGCCATAGATTCTGTAGGTCCTTTAAGAAGAGGAGGCTACAGGGAGGGGACATTGAGAAAACTAGAGACAAGATCTATCTTGGAGATGGACAGCAGATCTCCGGGAGGTCTTAACTCCACAGAGGATTTTTACACCTACCTCTAAATATCTCTATGTCCAATGGATTCTCTTGAATAGCGATTACATCTTAGCTAGGATTCAATAGCTTACTGCTTGTCTGTGTTAAACAGAGGATAAGAATCATGTGTACCTATGGGGTTATATACTGTTCTAAAATCATATGCCCCAGTTCTGATGTGCATTGTGGATATTTCAGTTGTGTTCCATAGCCTAGGCTTAGGCTATGTGCTACACATAAATGAATGACAGATCTATATAAAAAAAGAGAAAAAGAGAAAAAATATTGAGATTCACTCATCACTTGTTCACTGTCACTAGTGTTGCAACATCACAAGCCCTATGGGTAGAACACTCTAGTATATTCTACCATAGTATTCATGGGGGAGGCTGCGATAATGTATTTATACAGATATTATCTCCTCCCCATATTTATCAAACAATAGTAATAATAGACTTTCATCAATGTGCAATATATTTATTCTATATCAGGGAGTATTTTCTACTGTTATACTAATATTGCATTTATGCAGTTGTATTTTCTAAACACTTTTTCTATCCAGTCTGTGTATATATTTATATGAATTTACTGTAAATATATTTATTGTTGATGGTATTATATATTTTTACAAATGAAATTCAAATCTTAAGTTGAAGAATATATATATTATTGTTTAATGTAAATATAGTGGTATGTCTGGATGAAATTGCTCACACCCTGCTTTTTACACATGTACAGCTATTTAAATGGGGATTACCCCACGATTTTCGAAGTAGCTATGTAAGATGTTGTCTATGTCTATTACTTCTTGTGAATAGCATGTGACTCTTTGCAACCAATCACAATTCAAATTTAATAGCACTTGCACTTTAAATTCTGCCTTCCCTCTCCATGCGTCATGTGACCAAGGCCTCTGTGTAGGCCGAAACGTTATGCCGAGGTGTGCCTTCCACTTGATTGAATAAATCACTGCTCACCTGCACTTGGGTCTCCTTCTCTTCTTCTGCGCCGCTGGTATCCGAAAATTGGGCTCCTGGCGAGAGAAAGCTGAGATTGTGTTTATATATATGTATATATATATATATATATATATATATATATATATATATATATATATATATATATATATATATATATATATATATATATATATATATATATATATGTGTGACAATCCCTGCTACCTCTCGCCCGGAGCCCAGTCCTGGATACCGCTGCGCAGGAAGAAGAGAGGAGACCTCAAGTGCAGTGAGCAGTAATTTTTATTTCCTCGAGGAAGCGGCACACCACAGCATGACGTTTCGGCCTACACAGAGGCCTTGATCACATGACGCACGCTGGGGAAGAGGCAATTTTTAAAGTGCTAGTGCTCAGTGAAAATACAATCTCATAGGTAGGTTATGGTCACATGTCACGCTGAGTCATAGACAGAGACAAAAGGTTGTGAGCAAAACACAACACGGGATAATCCCTGAATTTTCGCACATACTGCAAAAAATACACTGAGTAATGTTACAAGTGCAAATGCTAACTGATTGTTATAAACAATACAAAGCAGGGGTCACTGGGTAATCCAATGGATGGATAATGCAAAATATACGCCATTGTGCAAAGTGCAAATTGTGTCATGCGGATAATTGATATAATAATCAATATATACACTATACAATACACTTCATGTACAAAATCATGTATAACATCGAATTTTAAAGGAATGTATAAAAATATAAATCTATAAATAACGTGTTATAAATATATAAATATATATGTTAGAACCATGACTGTACAAGCATATTGGCAATAAATATATATGTAAACACAGCACTATTTACACGGGATGAGACCTCTAGTGAACATAAAAGATATATATATATTTCGCCGATAAACTCCTTGCCACTGCTTTCTCCCTCGTAGGATGCAGAAAAAAGAGCACGGACCGCCAAACTTAAAAATGCCTTCAATTTATTGCTGGTTCAGCTTACAAGCAAATGCAGGCAGCCATGACGCATTTCGTCCCTATTAGGGGGACTTGATCATATATATATATATATATATATATATATTCACTGAAAAAACTATAGGTTTCACACCGGTTATAGTTACCTGGAAATTTTACTGACATAAAGCCATTGAAATTCCCACGTTATAGTAAGTTGGACTCACTATAACTTGCGCGTGTAATGCACTGCTGATGACATCACATATTACATCACTCATGACATGGTCAGTGACATCACTCATGACATCACTGATGACACCATCCAGTGAATGTGTGCCTTTCTGAAAAATAAACATGTTTTATATATGTATATGTAAAGGTCAATGGAAGAATAAATGTTTAAATAAGTGTCTTAATGGATGTTTAAAAAAAAAATGATTGGTTAACTGGCTTATTAAGTGTATCATAGTGAATACATATATTAGCGAGTATTGTTTACATATTTAAATGTTTGTATCAGTGTTTCACTTTGTGTATAAGTGGGTGCATGGGTTGGTGAGTAGCTACATGTGTGTTTATATGGGTTATTAGATTTTCTTTAGTATCAGTATAAGTGTCTGTATGATTTGGTCGGGTGTTACTTAGCACACAGATGCATCAATGACTGACTCACTGTTTGCATGTGTTTTGAACACAGCATATGTGCCGGACTGTATGGGTGAATGAGTGTGTATATGTATGTGTTAGTAAGTGAATGACTGTCTTACTAGTGTCTTTATCAGTAACTACATATGTTTTAATCTAGTATATGTGAGTATTGGTGTATATAAGTGAGTATATGTGAGAGTCAGAGATTGAAAGAGTTCTTGTTTAAATAAGTATGTGTTTCTATAAGTGATTGTTTAAGAGAGTAAGTATTTGTAAGTTTCCTTAGAAGTAAGGTGGTAGTGTGTGTATAGCTGTATATGCAAAAAAATGGATGTTCAATATTTTATTTGCATGTGTGAATATGTGTGTGAGCAACTTTTGGAAGACTGTCGGTGTGTTAACGGATGTATAGGTGTCTCACTACATATAATGAGTGAGTATATGTATGACTGACTATATAGAACTGTTGGTGAATGAGTGGACGTGTATGTAAATGGTGGAATTACTGAATTGGTTGTTGTAACTGGTATAGGTATCTCCACTTTTTTGAAAATGTTAGTTTCTATTTTTGAATATGTGTTTCAAGGGTTACTTTACAGTGAAAGGAGGTCAGTCTCTCTGTCACAAGGATGGTGTCATCAGTGATGTCATGAGTGATGTCACTGAACATGTCATGAGTGATGTAATATGTGATGTCATCAGCAGTGCATTACACGCGCAAGTTATAGTGAGTCCAACTAACTATAACGTGGGAATTTCAATGGTTTTATGTCAGTAAAATTTCCAGGTAACTATAACTGGTGTAAAACCTATGGTTTTTTCAGTGAATTTAATAGGTTTTTTAAATGCTAATTCCTAACTATAACTGGTGTGAAACCTATGGTTTTTTCAGTGAATTTCAAAGGTTTTTTTAATGCTAATTCCTAACTAAAAGTCTCACTTTATAAGTAAGACTGTTAGCGCTCTAGTTGTTCTTTAGAACACTCTGGTACATACTATCATTGGGCTATAGTTGCGCTACATCTGGCTGATATTTGGGCTACATTTGTATTTTTTTGTCTCTGGTGGCCATCTTTGGGCTACATTGGGCTACCCTGGGCTACATTTGGGCTACATTTGGGCTCTAACATATATATAGCCCAATGTAGCCCAATATATATTTTTTTTAAGTTAATTTTTTTAAAACCAACTGGAGCATATATCTTGAGACATAGCAAACGCACATCGGGCTACCAGTCCTTACAATTTTTCCCAATTTCTTTTTTGTTTGTTTGTATTTTTTTGTCTTGGAGCGCTCCCGGTGCGCGCCCCGGTGAGCGCCCCGGAAAGCGTAGTATTTTGAAGCGCCCCGGTGCGCGAACCGGGAAGCGCCCCGTTAGCACCAATGTCGCGATCGAAAACAACATCGTGACGCATCGCGTAAGTGTGACGTATCGCATAGCCGCGCGATGTTTCTTATGACGCGCTGCGTAACGCACCCGGAAGCGCTCCGCGGCGCAGCAGGGAGCGCATAACGTAAGCACGCCGGAGCGCGTAACGTAAGCGCATCGGGTCATGTGACTTGAAAATAACACTTTTTATTGGTTCTCATCATTTTTTTTCTCAAAATAATAAAAGCCCCCTCCTTTTTTCCTCATTCTTACTTTCTTCATTGAGAGAGCAAGAGCTATTTTTGTGCAAACAATGGCATCACTTGTTGCTGCAGCTGGTGCACCCCCACCACCACCCCCACCACCAAGAAAAGAAGGTCCACCACCACAGTTTCAGGATCAACAACGAAGGCGCTTCCTCCCTGAAGAACCAAGACAAAGGCACGTTAAAGTGCACTTCATTTGGCAATTCTTTTCTTTTCCAGATGACCAGAAAAAGGTGAACGCCCCCAAAGTCACCTGTCTTATTTGTGACAACGTTCTCTCCAGGGGCAATCCCTCAAAGAAATATTATTTTGGTAATTTTACCATGATCCACCACATGGAGAGGTGGCATCCCAATAATTTAGCCCAGGCTGAAGTCCAGGAACTTCGAAACAACCCACCCCCTATGGCCAGCACTTCCTCTTCTGTACCCTCACTTTCTGTTCCTGAAGAACGCCAAATGGTGCCAAATATTCAGCAAAAATTTGGCAAGCTCAAATTTGTTTGCATTTTCTGTGGCAAAACATTATGCTATGGTGAACTTAGCGTCACCTAATAAATAATGCTGTAGACAACCACCAATGCAGCAAGAAAAGAAAACAGTAATTCTTTTCTTTTTGTTTGCTCCTGTTGAGCCATTTCCAATTCCCTGTTTTTTGTTTGTTCCCTTAAAAAACCCAAAAAATATATACAATTGTTCAAAAACACAAAAAAATAAAAAAATGTTCAGAAAAATAATAAAAAAATATAAAACAACAAAAAGAATTAAAAAAAAGTTCTTTTCAGAACTACCTCCCATTTATAAAATATTGGCAAAAATGTTAAACTCTGGCATTCTTTTTTTTCTTTTGTGCACTTCCCGGTGTGCTCCCCGGTGCGCGTACTTGGCGCTCCCTCCGCGACAATCGAAATTTTTTTTTTTTTGCCCCGCGAGGCCCTTTTATAGCCCCCACATCAAACCTAGGCGATCAGGGGGGTCAACCCTGCCCCCTTATGGTAATTTCCCCCTTTGTTTTGGCCACCTCTTGTGTCTCGATCCTAACGAGACACAAGATGGCGGCCGCTCCGGACTGTTTCGAATGTTTACAGACACCCAAGAACCAATCAGCTTTCTGTGCGCAAGTCGCGTGGCGCGCCCGGAGCGTTCCCCGGAGCGCGTACCGGGGCGCTGTCACAGATATATATTTTTTTGAACCTAAATTACTCAAAATCCACTGAAGCACATATCTTGAGACATAGCAAAGGCACATCAGGCTACCAGTCCCTACAATTTTGCCAAGTTTGGTGGAAATCCATTCAGCCGTTCGGGCTAAAAGTGAGGTCGACCGCCCTATGGAAATTAACATGGGGAAAACACGTTTTGGAACCCCCCTTTTATCTCAGCCCCCGCTTGACAAATCCCCCCCAAACTTTAAGGGAAGGACCGGGGCGCCGCGAGGCCACTTTGAGGAAATTTTCAGGCAGATTCGTCAACCGGCGCCAAAGTTATTCCAAATAGAATTTTGAGATTTAACATTAAAAAAAATCCTAACTATAACTACCTACTGGCGACCGCCAGTAGGTAATACATATATATATATATTATATAGTATATTTATATATATATATATATATATATATATATATATATATATATATATATATATATATATATATATATATATATATTTATATATATATATATAGAGTGATAAGAATGAACCAGTGAGATTTATCGCCACCTTCAACAATCAGACCAAAGAAGTGAGAAAATGTATAAGTAAATCTTGGCATGTACTGGGAACAGATACAACTATAAAAAAATGTATTGATGTTTATCCCAGTATTACTTACAGGCGATGTCCAGCGTTACAAGACATACTTTGCAATAGTCATTTGCCATATGAAAAGAAAAAAACATCTATCCAAGGCTTTTTCAAATGCTTCTCCTGCAAAGCGTGTAAATCTAGTAACAACTGTAAACAAATCACACTTTCAGGAAACCAGAAACCATTTATCATCTCGAAGCATTTAAATTGTAAGACAGAGTTCTGTGTTTATGCCCTAATATGCCCCTGCAAATTTGTGTATATTGGCAGCACCATAAAGCCAGTAAAATGACGCATACTGGAGCACATGCGAGCTATTACCAATGACGATAAACAGTATCCAATCGCTCGCCATTTCCAAAAATACCATAAGGGGAATGCAAACCTGTTACAATATTGTGCTCTAGACTCAATCCCAATGTCTGAAAGGGGTGGAAACAGGAAAAAGAATTGCGTAGGCTAGAGTCACGATTAATCATAAAATACGAAACTATGCAGCCAGGAGGGATCAATAAGGATGAAGAATTGGTGGTCCACCTAGGCTGAGAACTGTATTGTGTTTTATCATATTATATGAATGGAATTCTGCCGCTGTGTTGCTATTCAGAGTTTGTTAAGACATGTTTTTTAAATTAGTATTTGACCATTTTTAATTGATTTGCACATTATTCACTTGTAGGAGACGGAGTGTTTTGCCCAGTATGAAGAAATTCTGAGCTTTGAAGGAACATTGAGAGAAACAAATCGTTTCAGCCCACTTGGGCGGAATTGTACAATTTATATTTATTTCCAATATGACAGTCAAACTAAGCCGTGATGCATATGCCCACTTGGGCAGAATTTTACTAAAGTTTGTAAAGAGTACACAATTTTGATAAAATACATGAATTACATGACATCCAGAATTTAGGCCCACTTGGGCTATGAGAACTACAACAATTTTCAATATTATGTGAAGTTGAGAGATTTTTTATCTCAAAATGTGATACGTTAATTTAAAATTGGTTATAAATGCATTAATCATATGTAGAACAAATCACGGCGAAAATATGTAAATATTATAAGTATTGACTATGGATGTTTTGTTTAAAGTACTGTTCCATCATGGCGACTCAGTATTCAACAGAAAATAATGGGCTGAGTAAAATCCGTAGTCCTCTTTTTATCGTTTTGCACTAGATCACCTAAACACTGTGCACTAACAACTGACCCGTGACCAAGGAACCGGCTGGTTCCGAAACGCGTCGGGCAATGTTTGCCACTGCTGCATAAAGAATAAACTGCTTCACTGAAGAATTGGGGCTCGGCGTCTTTTCTTACTCAAACTGTAAGAACCCTTTTGCTGGAATATATATATATATATATATATATATATATATATATATATATATATATATATATATATATATATATATTTATTTATTTATTTATTTTATATGTTCTCTGAAGAAACCCCAAAGGTTACAGGGACACGTTATAGTTAGGAAATGGAATTAAAAAATCTTTGAAATTCACAAAAAAACAAAGGGAAGGATGTTATAGTGACATTTCACTCATACAAAACCAGAGAAATTCAGCAGTTCTAGTTAGCTGAGCTAGCTATAACTCAGGACCCCACAATGCACTGCTCATGACCTGACATTATATCACTTCTGACATGGTCAGTGACATCACTGATTATATCTCAAATGACATAATTGATGACATCACTGATGACATCATCCACAGAATCTCTGACACACCCACTCACACCCCATATAACTTTTCATGCACCCACCCCAACTTCCACACTAACATTCTCAATCCCATTCACTCACCTATACCAGTAGTTACACAACTACTCACTGATTCATATATCGACACACACATCCACTCACTTGCCCATTCAGCCACTCACATACCCACTCACTCACTAACACTGGCACTGGCATCTTCACTCATACACCCATACAGCCACTCACACACAGAGTCAGTCACCCATAGAGTTACTCAAACACCTGCTCACCTACCCATAAAGTCATTCACACAGCCAGTTAACCATACAGTTACACACACACACACACACGCAGCTACTCATACAGATAATACCACACACTCACTCACCTATACAGTCACTAACAGAAGGACACACTCACTCATACAACCACTCTAACATTGACTCACATACCAATATTGTCACTCACCCTGTCACTCACCTATACTGCCTTTCACATATCCAGTTGCTCACCCATATACCACTGGCACATGCATTCACTCACCGACACAGCCATACACACACACTCACTCAACTATACAGCCTTTCACACACACAATAACTAACCCATAGAGCCATTGACTCACCCATCCATACAGGCAGTCACACACCCCCTCACTTATTCACACAGACACTCAGCCATCCATAGAGGTATTCAGACAACCAATCATTCAACAATATAGAAACTCATGTACTGACTCATACACCCATACAACCAGTTAGACACTAACTGGCAGACAGATGCAGACATTCACACAACCAGCCACTCACCCATACCTTCACTGAGGCACCAAATCACTCACTTATACAGTTAGTCACGCACCCACTGAATCATCTAATCATCCACTGATTCACCAATACACCATGGTATTATATTTAACATTCATATCCTTTTTTAAAAACACTTACAATCACTGAATGATGTAGTCAGTGATGTCATCAGTGATGTTATTTGAGATGTCATCAGAGATGTCCCCAGTGATGTCACTGACCATGTCATGAGTGATTAAATATGTTATAAGTAGTGCATTGCGGGGGCATGAGTTATAGTTAGCTCAGATAATTATAACTGCTGAATTTTTCTAGTTTTATATGAGTGAAATGTTAGCTTAAATATAACATTTTCTGTGAATATATATAGATATACATTCACAGAAAAAATCAAAGATTACAGGGGTGTTGTATTTAGCATGAGATTTCACTAGTACAAAACCTGTGAAATTCAGCAGTTGTAGTTAGCTGAGATAACTAAAACCCGCGCCCTGCGCAATGCATAATGCACTGCTTGTAACTTCACATATTACATTACTGATGACATGGTCAGTTACATTGCCGATTACCTCACTGATGACATATCAAATGACATCACTGATGACATCTCAAAATGTTTATCAGTGTTAAATATATATACCGCGGTGTATTAGTGAACCAGTGGGTGTATGAGTGCCTGTATGTATGATTCCATAGCTGTGTGACTGACTGTATAAGTATGTGATTATGTGTCTCAGTGAATGTATGTGTGAGTGGCTGGTAGTGTGAATGTTTGTATCAGTCAGTCAGTTGGCATCAAAGTGGATGTATGGGTATGTGAGTGGATACATGAGTGGCTGTATGGGTGAGTGATTGGTTGTCTGAGTACCTGTATGGGTGTCTGAGTGTCTGTGCGGGTAGGTGAAGGTGTGTGTGACTGCGTGTATGGATGAGTGGGTGAGTAAGTGGCTGTATGGGTTAGTGATTGGGTATGTGAGGGGTGTATGGGTGAGTGAGTATGTGTATGGTTGTGTGGATGAGTGAGAGGATATGTCTTTGGTACATGGTTGAGTAACTACATGGGTGAGTAATTGCGAATGTGAAAGGAAGTATAGGTGAGTGATTGAGTATATGAGTGACTGTATTGGTAAGTGAGTGATTGTGAGAGTGGCTGTGTGGGTGAGTGTGTGCTGGTGTAACTGACTGGATAGGTGAGTGAGCATGTGTTAGTATCGCTATGAGCGATTGTGTGTGTGTGTAACTGTATGTGTGAGTAAGTGGCTGTGTGATTCGTTGTATGGGTGAGTGAGTAGGTGTGTGATTAACTCAATGGGTGATTGACTCAGTGTGTGAGTGGGTGTATGGGTGTTTGAGTGGATATTTCAGTGGCTGTATTAATGATTGAGTGCCCTGACTTCCTTTGCCTGGGACCTGGTCTCCCTCCCCGCAGCTTCGCCTGGCCATCACTCTGCTCGTCAGGCTGAGGCGAGCAGGGTTCAAGTCCGCTCTTGACCCTTTCTCTGTGCTTGCCCTAGTTCCTTGCCTTGGTGCTTGGTTCTTTCTGTCTGTAGCCTACTGGCTTTCTTTTTATTTTTATTTGTGCCCTCTTCTTAACTCTCTTTCACCCCTTTCTTGCTATTTGCCCATTTTTCTCTTTTTTGCCTTCTCTTCGCTTGTGCTCCTCATGGCCACTCCCACTTCCCGCTTCCCGCTTCCCACCTTTCCCTCCTCCCAGCTGCGCTTTCCCTACGCCCTCCTCTATTTAATAGGCAGCTGTGTGCAGCGGGCGCGCCGAGTGTGCCCGTCCGCGACACGACCACGACCAGACCACGACCAGCACCAGGGACGCAGGATCCCGAACCATCCACTGCTACGACTCAGCCGCCCTCCTGGCATTCAACCACAGAAGAAGCAACAACTGCCGACAGTCAATGCCGAACACAACCCACTGCCAAATTTTCTGCCGCCTCTGCCGCCAGACCATCACCAACGCCCCGGCTGCCAACACTGCCAACGCCCTAAGATGCATCCTCTTCAACGTGCTCTCTGTGCACAGACACGCCGTGGAGATCTGGAACTTCCTGGACACCCTCTCATCAGGCGTCACCTTCTTTACAGAAACCTGGACCAAGGCCTCCTCCACCCCTGACATCGCCCTCAGCAGATCCGATGGACCTCAAGAACTACCCATATCGCTCCTCCCCTTAGCGGCGAAAGTCGCTGAGAAGACCGCCAATGCAGAACTGTCAAGGTTCATCGAAGACAACGCCATCCTCGATCCTTCTCAATCCGGGTTCCGCAGCAACCACAGCACTGAGACCGTCCTACTCGCCGCCACAGATGACATCCGCACCCTCCTCCACCAAGGCCACACGCAGCCCTGATTCTACTTGACCTTTCAGAAGCCTTTGACACCGTCTCCTACCGTACACTCGCCACCAGACTACACGACACCATCATACAAGCAACCAGCACTTGACTGGGTCCGATCGCTCCTCACCGGCAGAAGTTAAAGTATCAGACTGCCACCCTGCTTCTCCAAACCCATGGAAATTAACTGGGGAGTCCCCCAAGGATCGTCGCTCAGCCCAGCCCTCTTTAACATCTACATGGCCCCCTCACCGCCATCGTCCGACAGCACGACCTCAGCAGAGTATCCTATGACGACGACACCCAGCTCATTCTCTCCCTCACCAAGGACCCCACCACCACCAAACTCAACATCAAGGAAGAAATGCAGGACGTCGCAGCCTGGATGAGCAACAGCTGCCTTAAGCTCAACTCGGAGAAGACAAAAGTCCCCGTCCTCGGAACCACCCCATCAGCATGGAACACCACCTGGTGGCCCACCGCCCTCTGCAGCCCCGGACTCCACGGATTATGCCAGAAACCTCTGAATCGTGCTCAACTCCTCCCTCTCCATGAACTGAAAGGTCAACGCCGTTGCCTCCAGCTATTTCAACACCCTCCGCATCCTCCGTAAGACCTTCAAATGGATCCCCCCAAGTCAAGGAAGACAGTTACCCACGCACTCATTACCAGCAGGCTGGACTACGGAAACACCCTCTATGCCGGCATAAACAAGTCTCTACTCCACAAGCTCCAGACAATACAGAACACCACCGCCAGACTGGTCCTTGGTATACCTCAACATGAGCACATCAGTCAACACCTATGGAAGCTCCCCTGGCTCCCCGTCACATTCAAGATACTCACCCACGCCTACAAATGCCTACACAATACCGGACCCCAATACCTCAATGATAGAATCACCCTGCATGTACCCAAAAGAAACCACAGATCCGCCAACTTCGTCCTCGCCAAGACCCCGTGCATCCGCAAAGCCAAAGCAGGGGGACTGAGCCTTCCCCTACATTGCGGCCAAGACCTGGAACAAGCTTCCAATCAACATCAGATGCACCCCCTCCCTGAACTCCTTCAGGATGGCTCTCAAGACCTGGCTCTTCGGCTAAACGGAACTGCTGCCCCTCCTGCCCCCAGTGCCTTGAGATCCTCAGGGTGAGTAGAGCGCTTACAATTCCCTGATTGATTAACTGGGTGGGTGCATGAGTGCCTCTATGGATGAGCGAGTGGATGTGTGTGTAGATCTATAAATCAGTGAGTGGGTGTGCATCTCCTGGCACACTACCAGTTGGGGGAAGAAGTCCACTTTAGTACTGAGAACCTCAGGAATAAAGTGGAATGAATTCCCCAACCAGTAGTGGGCCAGTTGGCGCATTTGCAGTGTGGTGGGGAAAGGGGGCGTGGCCTTCAAAGACCTCTCAGCAATCCTCCTGTGTGAAACTTATTGGAGTTAACAGGGTTTGTTGGCCCCCAAGGACCCTCTGCAGCCCCGGGGACTTCCTCCCCTCAACAGTCGTGCGCCAGGAGGCTTGTTTGCACAGTGGTGTTTTTAAAAAAATTATTTATTTTTTAGGAAGTGGGGCCGTGTGGCCTCCTTTCCCAGGGCTGTTAAAGTATTGGTATAGTTGGATGAATTTGTTTATGACAACATTTAATCAATCAAATAGGATTTATAAAGCATGGCAATCACCAACTAGGGTATCCAGGCACTTGCAAGTCCTGCAGCCTCAGACCCTTGTACACGCTTACTAAGGAGCAGAATGCCGACAATTCCCAATGTCCCTTGCGGAACCCCTCCGTAATATAAATTTACAGAATGATAGGTGGGCTCCAAGGGGTGAAAGGGGATGGGGACCAAGAAGAGACTGCCTGATTCTCTCTGGTCTTCTACCTTATTATGGACACACCTTATCTTCTGACATGAACCACCTGTAGATAGTTCTTGCTTCTTATCTGGGTAGTTGTAATTAAAACTGTAAATAAACTAAATATTATTCTTAGTGCCATTACTACATACCCAGACTAAATCAGGATTGAGCCCCTCTGTGTTGCATTTAATAGTTAGTGCAGGGCTGTTAAGGCTAGAGTGATCATGATTGGGCAGGGTGAGAACTTGTTTGGTGCCAGTGCTGGCAGGGAAACTGCTGTGTCCTAGGGTGGGCTCCTTGGGACACAGCATGTGAGCCAGCCCCGGGAGATGGGGTCACCAGTGCAATTAATAGCTCTGGGAAGGGGTCCTCCCTATAAATGTAAATAGCAGCCCTAGGGGATGGGGTCCTTAGTGCCTTTTAGTGACACTTTAAAGGGAAGGGGAGACTTGCAGATCCCTCTACTTTGTTGAAGTTTAGGCCCCTGGCCTATAATGACTCCCCATATTTAATAAATCAGGCCACGGGGACCTATCCCTGTGGCTGAATGTGGCTCAGGGAGAGGGGCCACCACCCATATATATGTTAGATCAGGCCCTGGGGATGGGGTCCCTAAGGCTAATAGCAGCTTGGGGAGGGGGACTGCACACCCCCTCATCTTAAAACTACTTCCGGCCCACGGGGATGGCCAAGATTCCTTCTTTTCCATTTTGCCATGGATATGCGGATCCTCCGTGAATTTGCTGCAACATTTTTGGGCCCCTGGCGGGGTCCCTCAGGACATCACCACTATAGCTAGGTTGTCACGATATTGCTGACCTGCCCCTTTATGTCTTTTTTTTTAACCTTTTTTGAGACCTCTGGACCGTCATCTTTCTTTACCCCTACTTGCCGGACCCCCCCCCCCGAAACTTTCCATCTGCAAACTAATCAAAAAGTGGCACTTTTAGGTAAAGTTTTGTGGAGATCCATCACGCAGAACCAAAACTATTAGTAACACCGTGGGATATAATCTCTGCGCACTGCCAAAATGAAGGACACTGCCAAGGATGGAGAAAAAAATGAATTGCCGTTTTCATGTGAGAAGAGGTATCAGTAATCTAAACTCCGAAGTGTGCAAGTAACATCTTTGTTTTGCATCGGAGGAGCTGTGGTAAATGGTGAGCAGCTATAACACTGATTGACAAGGCTGCGGCCACAGGTAGGATTGCTTTACGAGATCTGAGACATCATGATCAGTAGTGATCAGCAGCACAGGACTCTAAAACTCTCTCCCTTTCCTCAAGCAAGATGGGCAGTTTTAGATGGGAGTCTGATGTTTTCCTTTTCTCTTAGAGAGTAATTTAGAAGCATTTCTAAAGGACAGCGTTTCTGCACACGGACTACAGTCATTTTAGCACTGCAAATTGTGCGTGTCTGTTCATTGCGAGTAGTGTATGTGAGCGCATAATATTATGAAAACACAAACAACTAAGCAAACACGATGTCAATGTATATGTGGCTTGCAATTTCACTTATGTATATGCACGGTTCAAGTCGTGTTGCAGGACCCGACACTTATCTTACGTATTATACCAGAGGTCCTCATTGGGAATTAGCATCAAAACATGCAGTCACAGGATGAAATGCACTTGCGTGATGGTATTGCATCCAATATTCAAATCATGATGCATATATAACAAAAGTGCAAAAACAACAGTTGATGGACAGAATGCCGAACAATGTCATACATTCACCCCCAGTACAGAGATCTGGGCCTAAATCCATCGTTTTTTTGCTCACCATGCCATTCCAGTTTGAACCCAGCCATATGCAAATCAGTCTTGACCCTGTGCCTCATGGGAACAGTCCAGCCCGAACTGCCAAGCCAGGACCTCCCTCGACTGGAATCAAGCATCCTAGGATCGGTTTCGGGCTTTCAGCCCTCATCAGCCAGGATAGCTTGACTCCAGTGGCGTGGAGAGCACAGGACTCAAGTCTGAGCATACCCGTCCCACTCGGGGTGACAAATGCAAAAACAACAGTTGATGGACAGAATGCAGAACAATGTCATATAAAAAAGTGTTCAAATATTGTAGTTAGAAAAAATGAAAGCAGTTGCATATTTTTCTGTTTTCTATATCCATGCATCACGTGTTTTGTGTAGAGTTTAAAAAAGGCAATCAATATGGCGTCGACTTGTGTGAGAAAGGCTGGTCTCTCTGCCAAAACGTGTCACATTGGCTGTTTTAATTGGATTAAATTTAGTGTTTTAAATTTGATCCTGGGAAGCGTCAGGATTTAGTAGACAATCTAAAGAGATCTATAGGATTGTCAACAAGCATTGGCCTATGGTCACGAAAGATCCTGTTATAGGCAAGGATTTGCCTGGTAGGGTCTCTCTGACTTACAGCAAGGCTCCTTCCCTAAGGGACCAAATTGTAAACACAAATCCTGAACCAATCAGAGGCAGCAGCTGGTTGCAAACGGGCAGGGGCTTTTACAAGTGCAAAACATGCAAAGCCTGCACCTATGGTGTCAATACTAAAGAATATAAAGATGGGTTTAGTGACACAGTTCACCCAATATCACAGGTATTGACATGCAAGACCGACCATGCGGTATACGTCCTGCAATGCCCCTGTCCACTGATGTACGTAGGAAGTACAAAGCTTCCTGTACATCAGCGAACCCTCCAGCCAGACATCACCATTGCCATCCCTGAAGGATACAAGATTATCCGCAAGGACCGCGTCAAGCATACAGGAGGTGGCATCGCCATTGTCCACAAGAATTCCATTCACATCACAACCAGCTCAGATGACAACCTTACCAGCGCCGAGCACCTTCACTTCCAGATCCACACCGACCCCAAAACCACACTCAGAGGCACCCTTCTCTACCGGCCCCCGGGCGCAATTCAATGACGATATCGCTGACTTCATCACCACACACGCCCTCCCCTCCGAGGACTACATCTTATTGGGAGACCTCAATTTTCACCTGGAAAAGAGCAATGACAACAGCACCACCACCCTTCTGGACAACCTCGCAAACCTTGGACTTAAACAACTTGTCACTTCCTTCACCCACATTGCAGGCCACACACTCGACCCTATCTTCACTTCCAGCAACTACGTCTCTTTCAGCCACACCACAGCTCTTCACTGGACGGACCACAGCTGCGTTCCCTTTTTCTTCAATAAGCCCACAATCCACCACCACCCTCAACCCACCCTGCGTAGAAATTGGAACAAAATCACCAGCGACCAGATCTCTTCATCGCTCCTCCAAACCCCTCCTGTCCACTCCTCTAACCCCGACCAAGCAGCCATTAACCTCACCCAATGGCTATCCAAAAGCGCCGACATCCTAGCACCGTTGAAAAAACATCAAAACAAACTAAGCAGCAAGAAGGCCTCCTGGTTCAACGATGATCTTAAGAAATCCAAGAAACTCTGCCGCTCCCTCGAGAAAGCATGGAAAAAAGACCCAAACTCCAACACCAGAGACGCCTTCAAAAACGCCACCCGCATACACCACCAACTAATCCGGTCCGCCAAGAAAACCGCCTTCAAAGACCGACTAGATAACAACGCCCACAATAGCAAGGACTTATTCAACATCGTCAAAGAATTTACCAACCCATCAGCAAACTCCAACAACATCACCCCCTCTCAAGCCCTCTGCGACTCCCTAGCCTCCTTCTTCCACAACAAAATTGCAGACATCCACAACAGCTTCGACAACCGACCCGAAGACCTACCCACCCAATCTTCTGCAGGACCTTCTCCCCCCTTGAACATCCTTAACAACTGGAACCCAATCTCCACTGAGGACACCATCCGCCTGATGAACTCCATCCACTCAGGATCCCCAACTGACCCATGCCCTCACCACATCTTCAACAAAGCAGACTCCATCATAGCACCACACCTCCGAGAGGTCATCAACTGCTCCCTCAACTCCGCCACCTTCCCGGAAAGCTGGAAACACGCAGAACTCAGCGCCCTTCTGAAAAAACCCACAGCTGACCCCACCGAACTCAAAAACTACTGCCCCATCTCGCTCCTTCCTTTCCCGGCCAAAGTCATCGAGAAAGCTGTCAACAACCAGCTTGCCGCCTTTCTCGAAAGCAACAAATCCCTCGACTCCTCACAGTCCGGATTCCGAGCCAAACACAGCACTGAGACCGCACTCATCGCAGCAACAGACGACATCCGAACCCTACTGGACAATGGAGAAACAGTCGCCCTCATCCTCCTTGACCTCTCCGCAGCATTCGACACAGTCTGCCATAGCACCCTATTACAGCGCCTCAGTAACATCGGAATCCAAGGAAAAGCACTGGATTGGATCACCTCCTTCCTCACCGGAAGAACTCAGAGAGTCAGGCTCCCTCCTTTCAAATCAGAGGCCTCTGAAGTCATCTGCGGCGTGCCACAAGGATCATCACTCAGCCCCACCCTCTTCAACGTATACATGAGCCCCCTCGCAGCCATCGTTCGCCAACACAATCTCAACATCATCTCCTACGCTGATGACACCCAACTGATCCTCTCACTCACCAAGAACCCCAACACCGCCAAAAACAACTTACACGAAGGAATGAAAGAAGTAGCCGAGTGGATGAAACACAGCCGTCTGAAACTGAACTCAGACAAAACAGAAGTCCTAATCTTAGGTATCTCCTCCTCCGCCTGGGACGACTCTTGGTGGCCAGAAGCCCTTGGAAAAGCACCCATCCCGACGGACCACGCACGGAACTTGGGCGTCATCCTGGACTCCTCACTCTCAATGACCAGACAAGTCAACGCTGTCTCATCATCCTGCTTCAACATTCTTCGCATGCTTAAAAAAACTTTTCGCTGGATCCCCACCGAAACTAGAAAAACGGTCACTCACGCACTTGTTGCGAGTCGCCTGGACTACGGAAACACCCTATACGCCGGTTCCACCGCAAAACTCCAGAAAAAACTCCAACGCATCCAGAACGCCTCAGCCAGGCTCATACTTGATATCCCGCGTAAAGAACACATCTCTGGTCACCTGAAAAACCTCCACTGGCTCCCCGTGAATAAGAGAATTACCTTCCGCCTATTAACCCACGCACACAAAGCACTTTACGATCTTGGTCCCGAATGCCTCAACACACGACTGTCTTTCTACACCCCCTCCCGTCAACTACGTTCCTCTAACCAAGCCCTGGCCACTGTTCCCCGCATCAACAAAGCCACCATGGGAGGTAAATCCTTCTCCTACCTGGCAGCCAAAACCTGGAACTCTCTCCCCACTCACCTTCGGCTTACTCAGAACCACCTAGCATTCAGAAAGCAACTTAAAACTTGGATATTCGACAAGTAATTTTCCCCCTTCCTCAAGCGCCTTGAGACCCTATGGGTATGTAGCGCGCTATATAAATTTCTGACTTGACTTGACTTGAACATCTAAGAGCGATCTCAAATGGGGACAACACTTATCCTGTGGCCCGCCACTATCGGGAAGTACACCAGAGCAACAACAAAACACTGTCGTACTTCGTGATAGATAGTGTTAACACAAATAGGCGGGGAGGTGATAGAGAAACAAGTTTGAGAAAACTTGAAACTAAATATATCCTCATGTTGAATACCAAGACTCCATCAGGTTTAAATATCACTGAAGATTTATATACATGTCTACTATAAATATGTCAACACTCTGAAACCTAGGATATTACTTCGCGCCCCTATGATAATATGGGAAATGTCTGGGCTGGGACAGAAATTTACCCTATATTACATACGTAGGACTACATATAGCACCCTACATCAGTCAATCAGATACTGCGGGATGTAACTGTAGCTGCTATAAAATAGAAAGATGAACAATGAGATAAAGAAAAAGAAAGAAAAAAAGTTTAAAATGGAGAAAAAACAGTAAATAAGAAACAACAAAAATAGTACTCACTACAGAAACAAAATTGTCTGAACGATTCAGCTAACAGGTCCTTATTCCTGGGGCTGATCTAATTCAGATAGATTTGTCCTGATTTATTTTGCACTTCACTTGCACTTTATTATTGACATGGGAGTAAATATATGTTTTACAACTGGAAATTCATCCAAAGGTCATTTAATGGGTGTTCAGTGGACAATAAGGATTGAATTCATTGAATTGCCTATGTATTAAAACACGGTAACATTTACATCATATGCTTGCTTGGATTTGCACTTTTGATGGTACAATCTATCGACAGACGATTAACATATAGGCATTTATTGTTGCACATAGTGCAGAAAGTTTTAAATGAACCTATAGTCATATAGCACAAGCACCTTATTGTTAATAATGTAAATATGTAAAGATGTAAAAATATGTAAAATAGGTAAAAAATATGTAAAAACAGGTATAAATATGGATATATTATAATAGTATTTAATCTATTTTTGTATTTGGAAGTGTTATTGGGCAATTGTCTATTATAGAGCGATTTATATATTTTGTATTTAACCTAGAATTATCGAATTCAAATTAATTTTAACCACTGTGTACCAGAAAGTATTTTACCAAGATATCATGCGTTAATTATGCTTTAGATTTGCCATCAAATATTTAATTGAGATATTTTGTATGTAAGTCATAGCGGAAAACAATATTTCTTCCATGTCTATCACCAAACCGAGCATGTGATCACAAACTTTTTTTCAATTAATGGCTGCTCCTTTAAAAGAACGGCTCTGGAATAATGACACTGTCATGTGAACAAGGCTCCTCGGAGCCGAAACGTCATGCGTTGTGCCTGCTCGTGAATAAATTGACCTGCACAAAATTGGACCGTGTCTGCGTCTTTCTAAGGTGTGGGAGGACGCCTCGCCTTTGTGGAAATCGAACGTGGATTTCTTGGATGTTTAACCGGCAAGCTTCCGAGCCGGTTTTTACACGGACCCCCCTTGTTGTGGTCGGAGCCTAATCGGAAACATTCCTGGACCCTGTACCTGGATTTTGGTTGTACCCCGGAAGGAGTAAGGCTAACTGACCCCTTGAGGCCGCAAAACAAGCTGCATTGAACGCCGAAGTGGAAAACAGAGACAGCACAAGTTGCGCGTTGGACAGCTGTAACAAGCCGGTGCAATTAACTCTGTGATAATCCAATCAACGGACAAGCGGGCTTTAACAGGAAAGGGGTAAAGTGCAACGACGCGGAGGAGTGAAGCAACGATTGAAATTGTCGAACTCCAGAAACGCCGTAAAATATTGAAAACAGTATTAGTAGGCATGTCGGCTGACAGTGTCCGAGACCGGGAGGCATTGGCACTTACAATGTTCTCCGACAGTTCTCCGCTCCCTTCTGACAGCAGGGAGGCACCTGACATTTCAGCTAGCAGCAGCGGCAGTAGCACCTTGCGGAACCTGATTACGACCTTGGAAAAGAAGTCCCGAAGCGAACAATCCAAATGGTGGGAGTCGAAATCTTTGCAAAGGTATGTGGAAGTTAATCGAATCCCGCGGGGGTTGCGCATTTTAACAACACCTACTTATGATGACCCCAACCCTGAGTTGATGAAAGAGTGGGCAGAGTGCAATCTTGATGCTTCTCGATGCCAAGTATTAATTCTAATTAAATATGCTGACATAGATCGCGCTAAACTGTTAACTGAAATAGATGAAATTAATGAACAATTGGCGAGTTTGGGAGAAAGTGATGAGAAAGAACAGCTTCTAAGGGCCATGCAAACCCGCCTGAAAAAGGAGGAAGCTAAGATCATTGAAAGGAAGAAGTTCAAATTCCAAAGGGATCGTAATGACTACGAGCTTGGACAAATATTCACTTTTGCCAGAAAGTACGATGCACTGCGAGGAGGAGGAAATAAAACTCAGCCTCAGCCTAAACGTAAACCCAACAAACAACCAAGGGAACAAAATGACACCACAAACTCAACTTTCAGTTCGGACCCAGATTCGGGTTCAGAATCAGAGCGCATAAACCAGGCATGAGGGGCTGGGAATGTTAAACCGTCACCTGGGCAGGAGATGTTTTTTTTATGTCAGCAGAGACTACAAACACTGAGGGCAAGCACGCAGCAAAAACATATAAGCGGAGAGCAAACCTCAGAAGGCGCCAAAGAACAAGGGCCAGCAAAAAGAGGCTATCAAGGGAAAAAGCGGGGGAGAGGCCAAAGCAGGAACCTGGGAAACCAACCCAATTAAGCGTAAATAACAATAAAACCATTGTAAATTTGACTCCTACAACACTAACAACAGAGGAAGAAAAAATATTACAACTTGGCCTGTCTTTTGCACCTCAATGCAACTTCAATTACCCAGCAACCAGGTGTGACTTATATAAAGCAGTGAGAAAACTAAAGTTACGCAAATTCTTTGCAACTAAAACCAAACAGAAAGAGAAAACTCCATCTACTATTGTTGACCCAGAAAGTGAGCAAGTATCTATGTTGAGCCAGGGCACACGGGACATCATTGAGCTTTGGGAAACAGATGGAGTAGGATACAGTATCAATAGTGAAACACAAAGCCAGGCAAACTTGGATGAATGTGGTAATCGCATTGTGAAAGTTACTCCATTCAAACCTCCATCCAGTTATACACCAATACTCCCACGAGACTCAATAGACATCTTCCATGAGAACGTGGTTAGTGACCTGAAAGACCTCAAGTCAAACATGCCCAAATGGAAATTCAACAGATTATCCCATGGCTACAAGACACTGGTGACCCGCCTTTCCAAGGATAAAAACATCGTGATCCGTGGCAGTGATAAGGGGGGGAACATAGTACTAATGACTAAATCAGATTATGATAAAGAGGCTTATGCACAGATCAACGACAGGAACTGCTATGAACGTATTCCTCCCCAAAAAATAACTATAATCAAGACTGATTATCATAAAAAGTTATCAGGATGGAAATCAGCAAATCTGATTAGCGGGGATGAACACAAATATTTGAAGGTCAACAACCCTGTACTACCAATCTTGTATTTCATCCCAAAGATTCACAAAGACCCTATCAGACCCCCTGGCAGGCCAATCATCTCTGCCAGGGGAAGCCTATTGGAAAGGACATCAATTTATATTGATTATTTTCTACAAGGTTATGTACAGAAATTAAAATCATATGTGCGTGACACCAGTGATTTTCTGATAAAGCTCAAGGAGGCAGATTGGAGGCAGGGAGATTGGCTTTTAGCCCTTGACGTAACTTCGCTGTATACCAGCATATCGCATACTCAGGGTAAGGAAGCAGTTGAATATTATCTCTCTAGGAGATCTGAAGATTGTAAAGCCCATAATACTATGTTGTTGGACATGCTGGATTTTTGTTTATCTAACAACATCTTTATGTTTAATCATTTGATTTATCGTCAAATACAGGGGGTGGCGATGGGGGCCAGCTTCTCACCAAGTTTCGCGTGTTTGCACATGGGAGCTTGGGAGGAGCTGGTCCTTGAAACCACCTACCTGAATGAGATGAGGGACAACATTATTGTTTGGTTTCGTTTCATTGATGATTTGTTTATGATTTGGCGGGGCAGCAAGGAGTCTGCTGAGAAATTGCGGAACGTGAATTGTTAGCCATTAAGGATGTGTTTCAAGAATGGAGGCATCATCTGTTGGGGGCTAAACACACTATTACTGTTTATTCTGACCATAAAAATTTACAATTTTATTCCACTGTTAAGGCTTTTACTCCTAGACAAATGAGGTGGTTACAATTTTTTAGCGAATTTGATTTTTTGATTATGTATCGACCAGGGAAGAAGCAGCTGTTGTCTGATACACTTTCATGTTTAGTTTGTGAAAAAGATTTAAATTCTAAGAAGGATCCTCCCAGTATTTTGCCTTTAGAAAAAATTGCTGCTGAAATCCATTCAGAAAGTTTCTTGGATTCCGTAAAGAAGGAATTAAAGAACTTTGATGTTCATGAGTGGTTATTAAAAAAAGGTAATTCCATTAGAGATGGGTTTTTCTATCACAATGATAAATTGTTTGTTCCCACAAGGGATTTACAGGATAAGGTCATGCAATGGAATCATGATTTGGCGATTGCTGCACATCCAGGTATTAACAAAACCCTGGATTTGTGTCAACGTCATTTTTGGTGGGAAAAAATGATTTCTATTATTCAACAATTCGTGAAAGCCTGTCCAGTTTGTTCTCGTCAAAAGGCTTTACACGAGGTTCCAATGGGTTTACTTCGTCCTATGACTATTCCTCCTCACCCTTGGCATACAATCAGTTTAGATTTTATTACTCATCTCCCTAAGTCTAATGGTTTTACTACAGTTCTTGTGGTGGTGGATCTGTTATCCAAAATGGGACATTTTATTCCGTTACGCAAGATTCCCTCGGCAACTGAATTCAGTGCTGTATTTTTATCTAATATTGTGAAACTTCATGGCCTGCCTTCAAAGATTATTTCTGATAGGGGCCCTCAGTTTATTTCTAAATTCTGGTCACAACTCAGCAAACTTTTGGGAATCGAGTTGGCTCTGTCTTCGTCTTTTCACCCACAGACGGATGGTCAGACTGAGAGATTGAATCAGCATGTTGAACAGGGTTTAAGATGTTTGTTAACTACCTCCTCTCATCCTTGGGATGAAGTGTTACCGTGGGCTGAATTTTCCTATAATAACACCACTCATTCAGCTTTGGGTTGTTCTCCTTTTTATTTTCTCACTGGTCAACATCCAAGATCTATTCCTATACTCTTACCTGATGAACAATTGTCTATGCCAGCAGTTACTGATAGGTTGACTCATCTGTTGGATATCCAGGATAAGGCTAGAAAACAATGGGTCAAAAGTAAGTTATCTATGAAAAAGACTGCTGATTCCCATCGTAAAGCTGCTCCTTTGTATAAGGAAGGTCAGTTGGTATGGTTATCCACCAGGAACATTCAGTTGGAGGGTCCCAGGAAGTTGAAGCCTAGATATATTGGGCCTTTTGAAGTTAAGAAAGTTTTGAACCCTGTATCTGTGAAATTAGTTTTACCTGAGGAATATGCTATTCACCCTGTTTTTCATGTTTCTCTGTTGAAACCTTTTGAACCTTCTACTCGTGCTGATAACCCACCACCGCCAGTAATTGTCGGTGACCATGTTGAGTACGAGGTTAAATCTATTTTAGATTCCAAAAGGATTCGGGGTGCTTTGTTTTATTTGGTTGACTGGAAGGGTTATGATCCTTCTGAGCGATCTTGGGAACCTGAGAAAAATGTTCATGCTCCTAGACTTGTTAGATCTTTTCATGCTCTGTATCCTGATAAACCTAGACCTGTAAGACGACCTTTGGGGGGAGGAACTGTTAGGGGTGTTACAGGTCGTCTTCAATAGATTCTGACCCAGAATTGATTCAGTGTAAATATTGTGAATCAAAAGGGTTTATTTAGTTTTGTGATTTCATTTTGAGTATTACTTTAATGATAAGTTTAACTAAAATTCTGTTTAGAAATATAATCAGTAGCAATTGCCTTTAGCAATGCTTGTTTGTTATTTTGTGCAGTTACATAGATTGTGCGCTCATGAGAGACAGGCTCGGGGCTCCCTCGCGCTTGGTGTCATGAAAGTAAGAGCCTCGCGCAGGTCTCGTGGCTGAAGCTATAAATACTAGCTTCAGCCAACTGTCAAATGCTTCGTCTCTCGTTGTTCCCTGCGAGAGTTTCTGTCCCCGTGTTGAAACTCCTCTGGCCTTGTAACCGTCTTTTCCCTTTACTTCCAGTAAAATCCTTTAATTCCTTTTGGGAAATCCAGTCGGCGAGATCCTGAAACCCCCGCCTGTTATTTACGCTGATTTTGCTGCATGCGCGACAGCATGGCTGAGCTCCGGTATTTGTTATGACAGCCGGGAGGTTTGTTTACCCGCTTCCCTCTGCCGGTCGGCTGTTCGAGTCTCCTGTCAGCCTGACAGCGAGTATTTGGCAGAAATCCTGAAAGAAGGACAGTAAGAGTTCTAATTTAACTTCTAAGAGGCCACGAACAATTTTACCTTTAAGTACGTGGCAAAGGTGTAATTAAGAGACAATCCTCTGCTGAAAACTTTTTAAAGGTTTAGCACGTCGAGTAGAGCTGAGCTAGATCAAACCTTGACAAAGGCTAAAGACTCTGTGCAGTGAGCAGGAATTATATATATATATAATGTGAAACGCTAGTTACACGAAGTGTCTTACAACAAGTACAGAAAGAGATTGTCGCCTGCCTTTGAACTGAGACAAACTGTGATTAGATTTAGTCGCGCAAAAGGCGGATTGCAGAGTAAACAAGCCTTGGTTAAGGCAAATGTGTTAAATAGGCAAATTAACAGACAAATAGGACAAATGTGTACAATTTGTGATATGTTGATTAAATTACTGAAGTATTTTTAAAAGGTTCGCATATTTACAAGTTGGGCCAAGAATAACAAGCCTTGGTAAAGACAAATGTATAACATAGTCAAACAGAATTAATGTGTACAGTTGTGTTATGTAGACCTTATTACAGAGATATATATATTTATATATATAAAGGGTTCGCATATTTACAAGTAGGGTCTGGAATAATTATCTATGATAGTAGAGAGAATTAGGTAGGCTGTATTTCTCTGTCTTCCTACTGCAGAATCTCCTATCGAAAGAAATAATTAAAGACTCAGGTATGATCCTGCATGAAGGTTTCGAGTTCAGTTAAAACTAACCCAACTAATCTAACTAGCCTGTCTTACTAGTTAAAGTGTTAAGTGATTCTGACATGTTATGTTTATTTGAAGGTGTCAAGATTCTGAGTCAGTGCTAAAACTTCAGAAAAAGTGCGAACAAGGGTCAGACGGATTAATGGTCAGTAAGCACAATGTTTTGTTGAATATAGAAATTAGTTAAGAAGTTGTCAACTGAGTAATAGCTGTTAATGTTGCACCACAGCGTAGCGTGAAGGCAGCGCAGAACATCTTTGAGAGAAGATTCTCGGCCTGGAGCACTTTCTTGAGAGAGACTCAACCGAAGATTTAATATTGTATAATTTGTTGTGAGTCTCTCTGTCCACTTCCCCTTTCCCTGAGGGAGAAGTCAATCCAGTCAGTGTCTAAGTCCTGATTGGGTTGGTAGATCCTTGAGGGAGTTGGGAGTTTGCAGCTCGAGAGGAAACGTCAGAAGAGTCTCACAGGACTCCTCAACAGTAGACGAAGCCTATCTTCCCTATTTTAAAATCGTTTCCTTTCAAGTCTGCAAACTCACCCTCATGGATGTTTCACAGTTGTCACAGTTAGTCCAGAAGATGACAGTGGAGATGGAAAATCTACGTTTAGAGAATCAATCGCTTCGTCAGGAGCTAGATGAGACTAGGGTTGGATTCTCGTCTTGGAGGGATTCTTCTAAGGAGAAGAAACCGGTTTTAGCACCAGCTAGATTTGGAGTTGATGTTAATCAGCCTCATACCTCAGAAGTTCAGTCAGAAAAACAACCAGTTCAAGTTACTGTTGTTACTCCTACACCTGTCCCTTTGGCTAACCCTGAAAGGTTTACTGGAGATAATAGCAGATTTGCAACATTCTTTAGTCAATGTCAATTGCACTTCATGTGTAAACCTCAAATTTTTTCTTCTGATTCTGCTAAGGTAGCATTTATAATTTCTTATCTGGGAGGGGTGGCTGCTAATTGGGCCATGCCTTTAGTAGATAATAATGACCCTTTGCTTCACAATTTGCAGAATTTTAAATTGGCCATGTCCAGTCTTTTCGCCAAACATACCTTAATTCAATCTTCTGACAATGAGTTATTGAGTCTTCGTCAAGGGACCAAGGACCTTGTATCCTATATAACTACCTTTAATAGACTTTTGTCTGAAACTCATTGGCCAGAGGAGAAGAGGATTTCTTTATTTTATAGAGGTCTAAAAGATGATTTAAAAGATTCCCTTGCACACATAGTGAATTTACCTGATGGGTTTAAGGAATTTCAGGATCTAGTGATTAGACTTGATCACAGATTGGGTGAACATAGAAATGAAAAAACTAGGAGTGAGTTTAGAAGTCCTCTAGTTAAAGTTGAGAAAAAAGAGTCAGAAGCTAAGAATGTTTTTGTTGAACCTGTTTTTTCGGGTGGTTTCAAAGGGCCTTTAACTCCTGAAGAAAAAGAACGGAGGCGTAAGGGCAATTTATGTTTATACTGTGGCAAACCTGGGCATTTTGCCAAGGATTGTTCTGTGAAACCCGCCAAAAAGAAAGTTTTAGTTGTTGAAACTCTTCCCATTAAGCCGTCGGAAAACTGAAGTTCTCGAGGAAAGCAGAGATCGTTTCCTCGAGCAAAATTTCTTCTAAGATCTCCAAATTTGTCACTAATGTAACTACACATATTCCCAAACATTTTACTATTCGGATGGTCTTTATCTTAACTACTCTTCAAAGACATAGCATTCCTGTACTTTTGGATTCTGGGGCAACTGGGAATTTTTTCGATATTGGGTTTGCCCATAAACTGAATCTGAAATGTGTTACTAAGGAGGAACCTGAGTCTGTGAGAGCTGTTGATGGTTCGGTTTTGTCTTCTGGTATGATTCAATTTAACACCGAACCATTGATTTTGGTAGCAGATAATGGTCATACTGAAAAAGTGGTTTTTGATCTTATTGATGCACCCAGTTTTGGTGTCATTTTAGGCATTCCTTGGTTGGAATTACATAATCCAAGTATTGATTGGATTAGAAGGACTGTTACTTTAGAGTCTTCTTTTTGTAAGTTACACTGTTATCAAGAAACCAAAGATCCGGTGATGCCCCTTTTTTGTGCTGCTCTAACTGCGGAAGATAATAGGCTTCCAGTTGAGTATAGAAATTTTTCTAAGGTTTTTGATCCTGTTGAAGCAACCAAATTACCACCGCACAGAATTTTTGATTGCAGAATTGATTTAGTTCCTGGTGCTATTCTACCATGTAGTAGAATTTATGCCTTAACCGAACCTGAAAATGTTTATTTAAGGAACTATTTGGATGAGCTTTTGGAGT
Organism: Lissotriton vulgaris; assembly: GCF_964263255.1. Taxonomy (NCBI): domain Eukaryota; kingdom Metazoa; phylum Chordata; class Amphibia; order Caudata; family Salamandridae; genus Lissotriton; species Lissotriton vulgaris. Next base: position 397,441,334 of record NC_141687.1, read on the forward strand.
TAGGTTTCATTCGACATTCTACTTCTCCTGTTTCGTCTCCTCTTTTCTTCGTTTCGAAGAAGTCTGGGGATCTGAGGGCTTGTATTGATTACAGAAAGGTTAATAAAGCAACCATTAAGAATAGGTATCCATTGCCTTTGATTCCAGTGCTTCTTAATCAAATTAAGGGTTCTAGTGTTTACACCAAACTAGATCTTAGAGGAGCATATCATTTGATTAGAGTCAAAGAAGGTGATGAGTGGAAGACCGCTTTTCGTACGAAATTTGGTCTTTTTGAGTATACGGTTATGCCATTTGGTCTTTGCAACGCTCCAGCGGCCTTTCAATATTTTATTAATGAGGTCTTGCATGATCTGTTGGATGTCTGTTGCATTGTTTATATTGATGACATCTTAATTTATTCTAAAAATATGGAAGAACATGTACAACATGTTCAGTTAGTGTTACAGAAATTAAGAGATCATTCTCTATATGCTAAATTGGAAAAATGTGTTTTCAATGCTTCTCAAGTGGAATTTCTCGGCTATTGTTTATCACCTGAGGGGATTCATATGGATCCAAAGAAAGTCGAAGCAATTCTAACCTGGCCAATTCCTACTTCAATTAAGGACACGCAGAGAATTCTTGGATTTGCTAATTTTTATAGGCGATTCATTTCTAAGTTTTCAGATATTGTTACTCCCATTGCCCAGTTATTGAAAAAAGGAAAGGTCTTCTCTTGGACTGAAGAAGCTGATCAAGCGTTTTCATTGTTGAAGAAGGCTTTTACTTCTGCTCCCATTTTGGTTCATCCTGATCCTGATAGGCCTTTCTTTGTGGAAGCTGATGCTTCACAGTCTGCTATTGGTGGGGTGTTGCTTCAAAAGGATGCAAATACTGGTCACTTCCATCCTATCGCTTTTTTCTCTAGGAAATTGCTTTTAGCTGAGCAAAATTATACGATTGCGGAACGTGAATTGTTAGCCATTAAGGATGTGTTTTAAGAATGGAGGCATCATCTGTTGGGGGCTAAACACACTATTACTGTTTATTCTGACCATAAAAATTTACAATTTTATTCCACTGTTAAGGCTTTTACTCCTAGACAAATGAGGTGGTTACAATTTTTTAGCGAATTTGATTTTTTGATTATGTATCGACCAGGGAAGAAGCAGCTGTTGTCTGATACACTTTCACGTTTAGTTTGTGAAAAAGATTTAAATTCTAAGAAGGATCCTCCCAGTATTTTGCCTTTAGAAAAAATTGCTGCTGAAATCCATTCAGAAAGTTTCTTGGATTCCGTAAAGAAGGAATTAAAGAACTTTGATGTTCATGAGTGGTTATTAAAAAAAGGTAATTCCATTAGAGATGGGTTTTTCTATCACAATGATAAATTGTTTGTTCCCACAAGGGATTTACAGGATAAGGTCATGCAATGGAATCATGATTTGGCGATTGCTGCACATCCAGGTATTAACAAAACCCTGGATTTGTGTCAACGTCATTTTTGGTGGGAAAAAATGATTTCTATTATTCAACAATTCGTGAAAGCCTGTCCAGTTTGTTCTCGTCAAAAGGCTTTACACGAGGTTCCAATGGGTTTACTTCGTCCTATGACTATTCCTCCTCACCCTTGGCATACAATCAGTTTAGATTTTATTACTCATCTCCCTAAGTCTAATGGTTTTACTACAGTTCTTGTGGTGGTGGATCTGTTATCCAAAATGGGACATTTTATTCCGTTACACAAGATTCCCTCGGCAACTGAATTCAGTGCTGTATTTTTATCTAATATTGTGAAACTTCATGGCCTGCCTTCAAAGATTATTTCTGATAGGGGCCCTCAGTTTATTTCTAAATTCTGGTCACAACTCAGCAAACTTTTGGGAATCGAGTTGGCTCTGTCTTCGTCTTTTCACCCACAGACGGATGGTCAGACTGAGAGATTGAATCAGCATGTTGAACAGGGTTTAAGATGTTTGTTAACTACCTCCTCTCATCCTTGGGATGAAGTGTTACCGTGGGCTGAATTTTCCTATAATAACACCACTCATTCAGCTTTGGGTTGTTCTCCTTTTTATTTTCTCACTGGTCAACATCCAAGATCTATTCCTATACTCTTACCTGATGAACAATTGTCTATGCCAGCAGTTACTGATAGGTTGACTCATCTGTTGGATATCCAGGATAAGGCTAGAAAACAATGGGTCAAAAGTAAGTTATCTATGAAAAAGACTGCTGATTCCCATCGTAAAGCTGCTCCTTTGTATAAGGAAGGTCAGTTGGTATGGTTATCCACCAGGAACATTCAGTTGGAGGGTCCCAGGAAGTTGAAGCCTAGATATATTGGGCCTTTTGAAGTTAAGAAAGTTTTGAACCCTGTATCTGTGAAATTAGTTTTACCTGAGGAATATGCTATTCACCCTGTTTTTCATGTTTCTCTGTTGAAACCTTTTGAACCTTCTACTCGTGCTGATAACCCACCACCGCCAGTAATTGTCGTGACCATGTTGAGTACGAGGTTAAATCTATTTTAGATTCCAAAAGGATTCGGGGTGCTTTGTTTTATTTGGTTGACTGGAAGGGTTATGATCCTTCTGAGCGATCTTGGGAACCTGAGAAAAATGTTCATGCTCCTAGACTTGTTAGATCTTTTCATGCTCTGTATCCTGATAAACCTAGACCTGTAAGACGACCTTTGGGGGGAGGAACTGTTAGGGGTGTTACAGGTCGTCTTCAATAGATTCTGACCCAGAATTGATTCAGTGTAAATATTGTGAATCAAAAGGGTTTATTTAGTTTTGTGATTTCATTTTGAGTATTACTTTAATGATAAGTTTAACTAAAATTCTGTTTAGAAATATAATCAGTAGCAATTGCCTTTAGCAATGCTTGTTTGTTATTTTGTGCAGTTACATAGATTGTGCGCTCATGAGAGACAGGCTCTGGGCTCCCTCGCGCTTGGTGTCATGAAAGTAAGAGCCTCGCGCAGGTCTCGTGGCTGAAGCTATAAATACTAGCTTCAGCCAACTGTCAAATGCTTCGTCTCTCGTTGTTCCCTGCGAGAGCTTCTGTCCCCGTGTTGAAACTCCTCTGGCCTTGTAACCGTCTTTTCCCTTTACTTCCAGTAAAATCCTTTAATTCCTTTTGGGAAATCCAGTCGGCGAGATCCTGAAACCCCCGCCTGTTATTTACGCTGATTTTGCTGCATGCGCGACGGCATGGCTGAGCTCCGGTATTTGTTATGACAGCCGGGAGGTTTGTTTACCCGCTTCCCTCTGCCGGTCGGCTGTTCGAGTCTCCTGTCAGCCTGACAGCGAGTATTTGGCAGAAATCCTGAAAGAAGGACAGTAAGAGTTCTAATTTAACTTCTAAGAGGCCACGAACAATTTTACCTTTAAGTACGTGGCAAAGGTGTAATTAAGAGACAATCCTCTGCTCAAAACTTTTTAAAGGTTTAGCACGTCGAGTAGAGCTGAGCTAGATCAAACCTTGACAAAGGCTAAAGACTCTGTGCAGTGAGCAGGAATTATATATATATATAATGTGAAACGCTAGTTACACGAAGTGTCTTCCAACAAGTACAGAAAGAGATTGTCGCCTGCCTTTGAACTGAGACAAACTGTGATTAGATTTAGTCGCGCAAAAGGCGGATTGCAGAGTAAACAAGCCTTGGTTAAGGCAAATGTGTTAAATAGGCAAATTAACAGACAAATAGGACAAATGTGTACAATTTGTGATATGTTGATTAAATTACTGAAGTATTTTTAAAAGGTTCGCATATTTACAAGTTGGGCCAAGAATAACAAGCCTTGGTAAAGACAAATGTATAACATAGTCAAACAGAATTAATGTGTACAGTTGTGTTATGTAGACCTTATTACAGAGATATATATATTTATATATATAAAGGGTTCGCATATTTACAAGTAGGGTCTGGAATAATTATCTAAGATAGTAGAGAGAATTAGGTAGGCTGTATTTCTCTGTCTTCCTACTGCAGAATCTCCTATCGAAAGAAATAACTAAAGACTCAGGTATGATCCTGCATGAAGGTTTCGAGTTCAGTTAAAACTAACCCAACTAATCTAACTAGCCTGTCTTACTAGTTAAAGTGTTAAGTGATTCTGACATGTTATGTTTATTTGAAGGTGTCAAGATTCTGAGTCAGTGCTAAAACTTCAGAAAAAGTGCGAACAAGGGTCAGACGGATTAATGGTCAGTAAGCACAATGTTTAGTTGAATATAGAAATTAGTTAAGAAGTTGTCAACTGAGTAATAGCTGTTAATGTTGCACCACAGCGTAGCGTGAAGGCAGCGCAGAACATCTTTGAGAGAAGATTCTCGGCCTGGAGCACTTTCTTGAGAGAGACTCAACCGAAGATTTAATATTGTATAATTTGTTGTGAGTCTCTCTGTCTACTTCCCCTTTCCCTGAGGGAGAAGTCAATCCAGTCAGTGTCTAAGTCCTGATTGGGTTGGTAGATCCTTGAGGGAGTTGGGAGTTTGCAGCTCGAGAGGAAACGTCAGAAGAGTCTCACAGGACTCCTCAACAATATACTAGAAATAATGAACTACACACCAGAATTTTCCGAAAGAAAACTGCTGGAAACAGCAGTTTACACGCTGCGAGTGGCCACCCCAGGCACCTCATAGCAAGCATTCACTATGGGGAAATGCTGAGGATGAAGAGAGGATGCAGTGACCCTGCAGAATTAAAACTGGCACAACAGGAAAGTAGAAAAAGATTCCTAGAGAGAGGATATTCAGCCAAAATTGTGGACACAGCTATTGCCAAATCTGAGTTAATATCCAGGGATGAGTTACTAACGGGCAATCACCAAAAAAGACAACTAAAAACTAATCAAAACCGAAATGAGTTCAGGATAATCACAGGATTTAGTAGACAATCTAAAGAGATCTATAGGATTGTCAACAAGCATTGGCCTATGGTCACGAAAGAGCCTGTTATAGGCAAGGATTTGCCTGGTAGGGTCTCTCTGACTTACAGCAAGGCTCCTTCCCTAAGGGACCAAATTGTAAACACAAATCCTGAACCAATCAGAGGCAGCAGCTGGTGGCAAACGGGCAGGGGCTTTTACAAGTGCAAAACATGCAAAGCCTGCACCCATGGTGTCAATACTAAAGAATATAAAGATGGGTTTAGTGACACAGTTCACCCAATATCACAGGTATTGACATGTAAGACCGACCATGCGATATACGTCCTGCAATGCCCCTGTCCTCTGATGTACGTAGGAAGTACAAAGCTTCCTGTACATCAGCGAATCCTCCAACATCTAAGAGCGATCTCAAATGGGGACAACACTTATCCTGTGGCCCGCCACTATCGGGAAGTACACCAGAGCAACAACAAAACACTGTCGTACTTCGTGATAGATAGTGTTAACACAAATAGGCGGGGAGGTGATAGAGAAACAAGTTTGAGAAAACTTGAAACTAAGTATATCCTCATGTTGAATACCAAGACTCCATCAGGTTTAAATATCACTGAAGATTTATATACATGTCTACTATAAATATGTCAACACTCTGAAACCTAGGATATTACTTCGCGCCCCTATGATAATATGGGAAATGTCTGGGCTGGGACAGAAATTTACCCTATATTACATACGTAGGACTACATATAGCGCCCTACATCAGTCAATCAGATACTGCGGGATGTAACTGTAGCTGCTATAAAATAGAAAGATGAACAATGAGATAAAGAAAAAGAAAGAAAAAAAGTTTAAAATGGAGAAAAAACAGTAAATAAGAAACAACAAAAATAGTACTCACTACAGAAACAAAATTGTCTGAACGATTCAGCTAACAGGTCCTTATTCCTGGGGCTGATCTAATTCAGATAGATTTGTCCTGATTTATTTTGCACTTCACTTGCACTTTATTATTGACAAGGGAGTAAATATATGTTTTACAACTGGAAATTGATCCAAAGGTCATTTAATGGGTGTTCAGTGGACAATAAGGATTGAATTCATTAAATTGCCTATGTATTAAAACACGGTAACATTTACATTATATGCTTGCTTGGATTTGCACTTTTGATGGTACAATCTATCGACAGACGATTAACATATAGGCATTTATTGTTGCACATAGTGCAGAAAGTTTTAAATGAACCTATAGTCATATAGCACAAGCACCTTATTGTTAATAATGTAAATATGTAAAAATATGTAAAATAGGTAAAAAATATGTAAAAACAGGTATAAATATGGATATATTATAATAGTATTTAATCTATTTTTGTATTTGGAAGTGTTATTGGGCAATTGTCTATTATAGAGCGATTTATATATTTTTGTAGTTAACCTAGAATTATCGAATTCAAATTAATTTTAACCACTGTGTACCAGAAAGTATTTTACCAAGATATCATGCGTTAATTATGCTTTAGATTTGCCATCAAATATTTAATTGAGATATTTTGTATGTAAGTCATAGCGGAAAACAATATTTCTTCCATGTCTATCACCAAACCGAGCATGTGATCACAAACTTTTTTTCAATTAATGGCTGCTCCTTTAAAAGAACGGCTCTGGAATAATGACACTGTCATGTGAACAAGGCTCCTCGGAGCCGAAACGTCATGCGTTGTGCCTGCTCGTGAATAAATTGACCTGCACAAAATTGGACCGTGTCTGCGTCTTTCTAAGGTGTGGGAGGACGCCTCGCCTTTGTGGAAATCGAACGTGGATTTCTTGGTTATATATATATATATATATACGATTCCAGCTTACAGCATGCTCCTAACCGGTGCAGGCAAATGAGTGGTATTCAGCCGGTAAATTAATATTTATATAATAAAATATTTTTCTAATTTCAATGCAGTCCAAGGAAGCAGGCATCAGATGAAGCCCATGATGAAAAAACAATTAAGACTCGTTATAATGTAATGATAATTAGCACCTTTCTTTATTTGTAAGCAAGGGGACGCCAATTAGAATTAAAGTGTACTGTAAGCACATAACATGCTTTCATCTGTCCTTGGTTGGGAATTTATGCGCACAAAAGAACATGTATACAAGTATAAAATAACAGCCTGCACCAAGCTGCAGTTAAGTGAGAAACAAGAGCCAATGGCCTTCATCTTTTGCACCCTCTCCACAGATGAGAACAGAACCTAATCTTGAGAGTGCCACACTTACCTAAACTTTATGTAAAATATACCTTATAGCACACGTTTATATCTCTGGTCCTCTGAATAGTATTTTTGTTCACTTTGTGGCAATACAAATTGTGGACTTTTTGGGTCTTCTTTTAAGGCCTGGTCAAGACACAACTTCAGCTGTCTTGCCAGCGTAATCTTTTCCAGTAATGTCACACTAAAAACACACAGGCGTTAAGTCATCTCTCTGCCTCCATTGGTCTGTTCACATTTTGATTCTGACCATCATAGCATCCAGCATAGGGCAATGAGTTGCCCAATTCTTCTGTTGACTGCCTTGCAGTGTGAGCGACAGCATTTTGTCCGAGCATATGTGCACAGCCACCTGAAAATGAGTGCACTTGATTCTCGTGTGCATGAGCTTCTGGGTCACTACTTTTAATTTATATATTTTTTATGTTTGCCTTTTTTTTTTGTATTTTGTGTACGTTTGAAAAAACATAAAATGAATGAAGAACACTGCATGGTTGCCAAAGCCAAGCGTATTGGATTTGCCAATACTGGCTCTGCCATGCCATGCCCGCACTATAATATTTCAAAGCCGCCATCTAAAAGCAAAATGGCAAAGCTGAGTGACAGGCTTAGAAAGAGGGATCGACAACCCATTAACATAATTGAACACATGTCCTTGGCGGCTGCTCCTCCGCCGGGTCATGGTCGCTTCACTGCAGGTGTTCACATTCCTCCCAGCTCACATCTCGGAAGTCTCCAACGCTGTGTTTAGTAGCCAGCGTTGCGTGCTGTCGCTCTGGTCTCTGAATCACCATGCCAACACACATTGGCCACTCGCAGGCACTAGGATGAGCACATGGTTTAGAGATTGTTTTTCATCTCTTCCAGCAACTTTTTCATACATATTTATTTATGTATCTGCTACAAACGGTTAACTGTCGTCTAAAGACCCCTTCTGGACCATACCAAAGGCCTTAATGTGGGTTTAAATCCAGCACATTGCTTAACTTTCTTGTCACTCTCAATTGCTTGGTTCCTATTCAATGGATTTCCTTCCTTTTATTGCGTTTGAATCTCCCCTGGTGTACAACCTCTGTATCCTAGGCTTTTTTGATTGAATGACTTGCATCCTTCCACAGCCACATTCAGGGTGTTGCTGTTTTCTTTCCTTTAAGCACTGCATGAGAATGCATGTGTTTTCTTGCTCTCTTTTTCAAGTGCTGCTTCACCCCATCGAATATCTTCCCTTAGGCAGTTGTCATTTGCTATGAGGCCACTACGTTTTCAAACAAGCATTACCAATAGTTCTGGCTTTAAAGGAAAGTTGTATGGTCATGTGAAGCCTTACAAGTAACTAGCATGGGAATGGATATGTATTTATGTGAAGCAAAGAACTCTAGAATAATATTAGTGGAGGTTTAAAAGATCAGGTGACTGTAGCACTGTCAAGTCGTCAAACCAAACAGCCATGTAGGTTAATGTCTGCCCTCCTCCCATCTATGCTGTTGCCAGAGAAAAACTCCACAAATGATCTAGTTATCTAAGGCACTTCAATAGCATTACACTGTCATATGTGTGCCACTGAAAGTTCAAGCTCATGCAGCTGGATAAAAAATAAACAAAATGATCACAGCTGTCTGGAGGGCAAGCACTTTTTTGAGAGCGCACATAACCTTTGCCCAATCAAAATATGGCATCTTAGCTCCGAACATGTGGATGGAACCAAAGACTCTCTGTAGTGATGCTCACATAACTGTCTGGCAACGGCTGTGCTGTCAAGTTAGACCATAAAAAGTGGTCCATGCCCTCTTCTAACTGTAAATAAACAAAAACAAAAACAAAAGACATTGCTGGTTCACCCTATGCGTATGCACACATGTGATGACACGTGCGTCATCACAGTGGCATAGCAAAAGTAAAGGCCCCCCCCCTGCAAAGTATATTGAGGGCCCACCCTCCCGTCTCACTCAGGTTCTCTCTGGCTAGGGTAATGTTCTGATGGGCCACCTGGAGCTTGCCCCCCACTACAGGGGCAGCGGGGCCTTTGTTACTCCATTGCGTCATCACGCATGCGCCCAAACAAAATGATGGGTTCATTTTATCACACCTTTTTTCTTTTGTTTCCAGTGTGGCACAGCATGGTTAAAAAGCATTTGTTTGCCCCATGCTCCACAGCATCAGTAGTAAGTTTCTGACAAATCCAAAACATTAAAAAGCAATACCTATTGTCTTTGCCAATGCCTGTTTTTATTGCACACACAGACCGTTGTACCAGCGCCTTTGTGAAGAGGTGAATTCATTGTTCCACAGTGGAAAGCCTGACGAGGATGGAGGGTCCCTTTGTATTAGCCACAATGCGCCTCAATGCATGTATACATAAACACCACACAGTTAGGACGATTGGTTGCTCAGTCAGTTGAGTGCAACTCACAAAGGGCTCTGTATGTTAACCTACAGGTCAGGAGGCCCCAAACAGAGCTGCAGAGAAATAAATATTTCACCTGCCAGAGTGAGTTCAATGAGTATCGTTGGGTTGGCTAATAATAACGATTAGAGCATAGAAAAGGAACACATATCTACATATTTCAATGTATACTGTGGTCGTATGTAAATTGCTTGAGCATAGATTATACAATACATTTAAAGGCATTCTGATCACACTTTGATAACCAAAAAATTGAAAAAAATGTCTTTCTGTCACCATGATTTAAACGACTGCGCTTGAGGTTACCCAGTCAGGCTGCGCTTGGAAAGTGTATGTGGCTGACTTCAGGCGTGGTTAGGGAGTTTGAAGTAACTTCCAGGAAACTGATGGTTGTCTTGAGTAGTAGTTTATTTGGTTACATGAATGTGAGCCAAGCAAGAAAGCATCCAGCTCCAACCGTAGTTAACTCAAGAGTAAAACCATAAATATTCAACAGTAACTAAGCAGTGTAAGAGTATTCTTAGAATCATTATCATAGTGCATTGGCAATATACAAGATATATCAACTAAAAATAACACACATATTACTACAGAGTGTCATGCCTCGAGACTCCTACGACACTGTCCCTTTAAGAAATGAGCTATTTAGATCACCATGAACCAAGGAGCGACGCTTCACGTTCTTGCATCAAGCTCCATTCGTTTCCGTGTCCGTCTTGCTCTTGATGCCTGACTTCCGTTTTGCTTGGCTCTTCTTGTTTGATGAACCGAAGAGAGCGTTCCCGGCCCCCACGTTCCTGAGCGGCTCCGGTTTGCGCTTTATTTCGGCAGCGGTCAGCTGTCTGTAGGCGTTCTAATAGATTGGGCGCCTGTTTCCAGATTGCTGCGTATTCACGGTATCCTCCGTGAACCTTTATTCCCCCTCGCCCTTGAGTCCCGCCCGGCGGCCGAGTTTTACCCCCCATCCGGCTGGGCTCAGCCTTGTGTTCTTTCCGGTGTATTGCTTCGCCTGACAGCCGGGCCTGTTCTCCGCTGTCCGGCCGGGCTTCATTCCCACACCGCCTCCCTGGGATTCCTCTACCCGGCAGCCGGGCTTAGTCTCAGCTGCCCGGTAGGGTTTTCTATATTACCCATTAGATAGTTAGTTAGTATCTTTCCTTCTCCCCCTATTTTCGTCCTCTTCTATTAGTCCAACTCCCCCTTTTGTTTATGATAAATCCCCTTACTGGATTCTGGTCCTGGGATTCAGCTTCGTGTATTTGGTGTGATTCTTGCATGGACCAGAGTGGGTGCAGCTTCATCTTCACTACAGGGAATCACGGTAACAGCGCTTTTGCGCTACTTATATATATATTATCAATGGGCTTGTCATACAGAAGGCTGATTATATTTTTTTTTTGGTTTTCACAAAGGTCATACAACCGACAGAAGAAGTGGGCAATAGGTTCATTGCATACCATCATTTAGTGAATGTTTCTTCAAGTCTTCTACAAAATAGCTAAAGTGAGAAGTGTAACAAGTTAGACTATATTATTCCTACTAGTATTTAGTCAATAGTTACTCACTAATGCATTATGTCATCTTTGCCACAGCTCCAGATGAAGTTCCTTAAATAAGACTCCACATGTTTAATTCAGCGACAAGTTAGACAACCTTGGGTATGTGATGTTTCTATGTATAAAGGTGTTTAGGGATTTAAGGTTAGTGTGTCATTAGATAAGATTACTTACTCACTTTTTATTGCAGCCTACCTGTTGACCAGTTCCCCCATCAAAGTACCACGCATCCAGTCTGAAGATCACCATCGAACACATTTTTACCCCCCAACTTTCCTTGTTTTGTCTCCCTGTTTTCCCCTGGCGTGTCTCTCGTACTCTAGTGTTTGATAGAGTCAGAAGGCCGTAGGGGAAGGCTGTGGAATATTCTTCGGAAGCAGGTCACTTTATGCGAGAGTGCCCAGTAAAACCCACACAGTCAAAGTATTCGGGAAACTAGTAAGCCTGGGTTCTTGTGAGACGAGGAACCCAGGTAGGTCTGGTCTTACAGTCTCTTCCTCTGACCTTATCACCACGCCCACTAATCATTTATATGTCTCTGCACATCTGACTCAAGGTGCACTTGGTTTACATGTATTGGTAATGATTGATTCTGGGGCATCGGGGAACTACATGGACCTAGAGTGGGCAAAAGAGAATATGATAACTTGTACAAAAAAGGAGATAGCCAGTAATGTCACCACCATCGATGGCAGTTCTCTTAGTTCTGGTCCTGTAACTCAGCGTACCACCCCATTACACATGACAATAGATCCTGATCATCATGAATGAAGTGATGTTCGATTTAATTTGTTCTCCACAATTCCCGGTGCTGCTGGGTATTCCGTGGTTGAGGTCTCAAAACCCTAACATCAATTGGGAGACTTCTACCGTAACGTTTCCTCCTGTCATACCTCCACCCTTAGTTGGGGAAGCTGTGGATGAATTACACATAGGCAGCGACAGTAGTGAGAATAGTCCTGCTCTACCGCCCTGTTATCAAGACCTAGAGGCGATTTTTGATGCTAAGGAAGCAGAAGTTCTACCCCCACACAGGGTCTATGACTGCCGTATTGATCTCGAGGCAGGGGCTAGAATTCCATGCAGCAGAGTTTACGCCCTTACTGAAAAGGAGAATGTTTATTTACGTGACTATCTGGACTCCATGCTTGAAAAAGGGTTTATACGACAGTCTCGTTCTCCGGCCTCTTCCTCTTTGTTCTTTATTCCGAAATGAGAAGGAGGTCTGCGTTGCTGCATTGATTATCGGAAGTTAAATGCTGTTACAATAAAGAACCGTTACCCTCGGCCTCTTATCGCCTCTCTCCTTGACAAAATCCGCAATGCCCAATTTTTCACTAAGTTAGACTTACGTGGGGCTTATCATCTGGTGCGGGTCAAGGAGGGAGACGAGTGGAAGACAGCCTTTTGCACCAAATACGGTCTCTTTGAGTACCTTGTGATGCCCTTTGGGCTTTGCAATGCCCCAGCGGCATTTCAATTCTTCATAAATGAAGTATTAAAGGACATGCTTGAGATTTATGTGATTGCCTACATAGATGACTTATTAATTTTCTCTTCTACCTTGACTGAACACCAACAACATGTACGCAACGTGTTAGAACGTTTGCTAGACAATCGTCTATATTGTAAGCTAGAAAAGTGTACTTTTCACACCAGGGAGGTACCCTTTTTGGGATATGTTGTTTCCCCTAGATGACTTAGTATGGATTCCTCCAAGGTGGAGGCTGTTCTGGCATGGCCTGCTCCTCGTTCAGTAAAAGAAATCCAAAGCTTTTTGGGTCTGGCCAATTTTTATCGACGGTTCATCCGAAACTTTTCAGCCTTGGTATCACCTATTACAGCTCTATTGAAGAAAGGTGTTCCCTTTGTATGGTCCTGTGAGGCAGAACATTCCTTTCGGCTCCTAAAAGGGGCTTTCACTAGTGCCCCTGTTTTGCGGTATCCTGATCATGCACTGCCCTTTGTGGTGGAGGTGGACGCTTCTCAAGTGACGGTGGGAGGCGTACTATCCCAAGCGGATGCGGTGTCTGGCGAGTGTCATCCGGTAGCCTACTACTCACATAAGTTCACCCCTGCCGAATATAACTATGCCGTGGGGGACAAGGAACTTTTAGCCATCAAAAAGGCCTTTGAGGAGTGGAGGCAGTACCTCTTGGGGGCTAGACATCCTGCTGTAGAATATACAGACCATCGTAACCTCCAATACCTCAAATCAGCCAAGGCACTGTCCATGAGACAATTACGACTTCACTGTCCAATATAGACCTGGGAGGAAAAACGGCAAAGCAGATGCCCTATCCCGAATGGGTTTTGAACCCCCTTCAGACCACATAGATCAGACCTATATCATTCCCAGAACCAATATCATTGGAAACATACAGACTGAGGACGATTTCCTAACACAGGTTAGAAGCAGCCAAGCCTCGGTAGACATGATGCAGGTGGTAGGGTCACATGAAACTTCTATGAGAGGAGGACTTGTGTGGGTACAAGGGGGAGTGGTATTACCGACAAAGGAGTTACAGGAGCAAGTCCTGAAGTGGTACCATTCTCATCCTATAGCAGGTCATCCAGGGATCAAAAGATCCATCGAAGCAGTGCGTGACCGCTTTTGGTGGCCTACTATGGTGACAGACATTGAACACTTTGTGAAGACATGTTATGTATGCGCACAAACCAAAGTATCACGCCTCAATCCCGTGGGCTTTCTCATGCCCTTACCTTCTCCTTCTGGCCCTTGGCATACTGTGTCACTTGATTTTAGAGTGGAACTACCGCTCACGAAGTTAAAGAATAATACCTTCCTAGTGGTAGTAGACCTATTCACAAAGATGGCTCATTTCGTGCCTTTAAAAGGGTTACCCACGGCAGTAGAACTGGCATCCATATTCATGCAACAGATAGTTCGACTTCATGGTTTTCCTTCTGTCCTGGTATCTGATAGAGGGGCCCAATTCGTGTCAAGATTCTGGAAGAGTTTATGTTCTTTACTCCAGATAGACGTCCGTTTGTCCTCAAGTCACCATCCACAGTCAGATGGTCAAACGGAGAGAGTTAACCAGTGTTTTGAACAATACATAAGGAATCAGATGTTACAAACCCTAATAGACTGGGATGAGTTAGCTTGGTTAGCTGATATCTCCTACAACAACAGTACACACTCCTCCATCAACACCACCCCTTTCTTTTGCTCATATGGTTATCACCCTAAGTTGTTACCCTACGGTATTCCTACTGATTGTCCAACCCCTGCTGCTTCTGACAGGGTAGAGAGACTACATGAAGTACAGAAGAAAGCATTAGAGAGTCTTGAAATGGCAAAGGTGAGATACACAGAAGGAGCAAACCTACACAGGAGATTGGAACCTATTTACGTACCAGGAGATGAGGTCTGGCTCTCTACAAAATACATTACTCTGGGGGGTCCACGCAAGTTTAAACCCAAATACATAGGTCCCTATAAGGTGGAAAAGGTGATCAATCCTGTCGCCATGAAACTAATACTTCCTCCATAGTTTAAGATTCATCCAGTATTCCATGTGTCACTGCTCAAACCGGTTGAACCTGGGACTAAAGTGCCTGTAAGACCTGCTCCTATAACTCTTCAAGATTTGGAAGAATATGAGGTTGAGGCCATCCTAGATTCCCGTAGAGTGAGGAACACATTACAATACTTGGTCCATTGGAAGGGTTATGGTATTGAGGAGCGCACGTGGGAACCTGCTTCTAATATCCATGCACCTCGATTGCTACGAGTGTATCATCAAAAACATCCTGATAGGCCCAAACCAGGAGGGGAACATTGTGGAGGGAGTGTACTGTCATGCCTCGAGACTCCTACGACACTGTCCCTTTAAGAAATGAGCTATTTAGATCACCATGAACCAAGGAGCGACGCTTCACGTTCTTGCGTCAAGCTCCATTCGTTTCCGTGTCCGTCTTGCTCTTGATGCCTGACTTCCGTTTTGCTTGGATCTTCCTGTTTGATGAACGGAAGAGAGCGTTCCCGGCCCCCGCGTTCCTGAGCGGGCTCCGGTTTCCGCTTTATTTCGCAGCGGTCAGCTGTCTGTAGGCGTTCTAATAGATTGGGCGCCTGTTTCCAGATTGCTGCTTATTCACGGTATCCTCCGTGAACCTTTATTCCCCCTCGCCCTTGAGTCCCGCCCGGCGACCGGGTTTTACCCCGCCATCCGGCTGGGCTCAGCCTTGTGTTCTTTCCGGTGTATTGCTTCACCTGACAGCCGGGCCTGTTCTCCGCTGTCCGGCCGGGCTTCATTCCCTCACCGCCTCCCTGGGATTCCTCTACCCGGCAGCCGGGCTTAGACTCCGCTGCCCGGTAGGGTTTTCTATATTACCCATTAGATAGTTAGTTAGTATCTTTCCTTCTCCCCCTATTTTCGTCCTCTTCTATTAGTCCAACTCCCCCTTTTGTTTATGATAAATGCCCTTACTGGATTCTGGTCCTGGGATTCAGCTTCGTGTATTTGGTGTGATTCTTGCGTGGACCAGAGTGGGTGCAGCTTCATCTTCACTACAGGGAATCACGGTACCAGCGCTTTTGCGCTACTTATATATATATTATCAATAGGGCTTGTCATACAGAAGGCTGATTATATGTTTTTTTTTGGTTTTCACAAAGGTCCTACAACCAACAGAAGAAGTGGGCAATAGGTTCATTGCATACCACCATTTAGTGAATGTTTCTTCAAGTCTTCTACAAAATAGCTAAAGTGAGAAGTGTAACAAGTTAGACTATATTATTCCTACTAGTATTTAGTCAATAGTTACTCACTAATGCATTATGTCATCTTTGCCACAGCTCCAGATGAAGTTCCTTAAATAAGACTCCACATGTTTAATTCAGCGACAAGTTAGACAACCTTGGGTATGTGATGTTTCTATGTATAAAGGTGTTTAGGGATTTAAGGTTAGTGTGTCATTAGATAAGATTACTTACTCACCTTTTATTGTAGCCTACCTGTTGACCAGTTTCCCCCATCAAAGTACCAGGCATCCAGTCTGAAGATCACCATCGAACACATTTCCCCCCCCCCCAACTTTCCTTGTTTTGTCTCCCTGTTTTCCCCTGGCGTGTCTCTCGTACTCTAGTGTTTGATAGAGTCGGAAGGCCTTAGGGGAAGGCTGTGGAATATTCTTCGGATTCCTGACGCTCCTGTGGAACCTACCTGCAATCCTTACACAGAGTTGCTGCAGGAGAGTAGAGGAGGACAAGGAGGATGGAGTGTAAAACCAGAGAGAGGAGATAGAGACTCAGGAGGATGAAATGTAGGAGGTGAACTGGGTATAGGACGAACAGGCAGAGGAGGGGACAGAGAGAGGGGAACCAGGAGGTCCAGAGTACCAGGGCCACTAGGAAGACCAGAACCAGCACAAGGAGGACCCGGAGGAAGAGGAGGACCAAAGGTGAAGGATGACCAGTAATTCTAGCTCACATGCATTAGTGTCTGTCCTTAGTTACAGAGGTCACAACTCTTGCAAGTGGTGTTTTGTTCTGCTTCTTAGGCCACACCCTCTTTAGGATCCCCCATTTTTGTCAGCCCACTTAAATCCCTTCATTGTCATAGGCTAATATATGTTGTGGAATGCTATTGTTGCCTCTGTGTGCCCTCTTCTCATTTCTTGCACTTTAAAAACCCTTTTCGAAATGTCTCACAACTTCTTGTGACAATGGAGTAACACGTTTGAATGGCCTTTACCTTTCCCTTTCCATCAAAGTAGACGTACACCCTGCTAGGATACCTCAAGTGACAGTGGCAGTAGGTGTGTCACTGGCCCTGTTAATAGAGACCTATTTTTAGGTTGTACTGTCCTTCTCCAGGCAGTGTGGCAAGCTTACAGATTCTGTGCCTGCTAAGGGCTGTAAAGTCTGACAATAGGATTGCCATCAAGGGACTACTGCTTGGTAGTAAGGAAATGGCGCTGCAGCAACTGCATTTACACTAATAGTAATGCAAGAAAAATGAGCACCGTAAAAGAGAATTTTTGCACAGATGTAGGTGGCGCCTACCCTATGATTTAGGGTCACGTGATGCTTTTTGTGCAATAATTAACAGTTAAAATATGTTGCGAAATATATGGAAATATGTGGAAAATAAGTCTCAATCTGATGAAAACGTGTACAAATCGACGGGTGCATGTCACAGTATCCAACCCCGATATAGCGATATGCAGATATATCTTGACCATGAAATCGATTCCCTAACTATCCCCAGGGTGTAGATTTACAGATAGTCCCTCTGTTATGACAGATATAGACATAACTCCATATTATAGTCTTGATATATGTGAATGCTGAAATTCAACTTCGATATTGTGCGTCAACATCACAGAAACTAGAGAGAAGACCTTGCGCCCCTCTCCGTGCTGCACGCATTGCAGCCACAAACCGGCAGACTTCTTTCACATGACCTGGACCTGCCCACGTCTGGCCTCATATTGGGCTGCGATAGAGTCTAAACTCACACACATCGTGGGCTGGCAAGTCCCCCATGATCCCATAGGACTTCTTCTGGGGGTCATGGATGGCCTAGACGGGTACCAATCGGATAGGGTGTTCCTGGGGACAGCCATCGCAGTAGCCAAACGCGATATTGCCACCACATGGGTACAACCCAAACCCCCAAGTGTGGCCTGGTGGCACCAGGGAGTGGACTGGACTATTTGAAGCCCAGGGATGTCCCGCTAAATACTGCAGAGTATGGGGTCTATGGACGGGCCAACTAGACTGGTCACATTTGATCCTGTTTATGTACATGAATGTATACCTTGTACGTTTGGGTTGTGGAATGGAGTGCATATCTGTTTCTAAGTACGGCAAAAGTGGCCCGTACTACCGAAAAATACAGTGGTCAAATGTGCCAAGCTGCTTCTTTTTGTTTTCAAAATCAATAAAATTGTTTATCAAAAAAAGAAACTAGAGTGAAATATATTTGAGAGAATATCTGTGTAATCCCTAAAATAAGGCGGGTGTCACTGCAGGTCTTTTTTTCTAATTGCAGATCATTTAGAGATTCGCAGAATGACAATATATGTACTATGAATATATTCTGGCCTTCAGTGAAATGCACTTACTTCGCACTGACTCATATAACACTCAACATATTTAAAAGATATGTACTTTGGCAGAAAAGGAAAGACACATATTCCAACCCAATCCAATATTTGGAAAAGGCATTCATTTAATTAAATATTTTGTTGTCTTTATCATCTTTAAAACCTAAAATAGAACTCTGTGACATAAGAAATTAAATATTCCATCCAAAGAGAAAACAATTGAAACAGCACAACGACTTTCTCAACAACAGCTATTAGACATGTCTACCATTGAACAATTAAAAGTCACCGGCGGGATCCAGCTTTTCACAAAGATAAGGAGCTATCGTCCCGGGCTCCGCGCTTGACGCGGACTAAGACATAAGACAAAAGACTGTTTACTAAATGAATGCCAGCGCCATGGACTGGCATTCCGAATCCAGATAACAAGAACACAGTGTCTCGCATACGCTCCAGTTATAACGGATTGCATAGGGACGCGAAAAAGGTCTCAAAACAAATGTTGGAATACCAGTACTATTATGGATGAACCAGGTCAAGGATTAATTTGACAAAAGGGATTTGTGTATCTCAAAAAGAGCTCACAAGGAGTTCTGAGTCCTGACGAGAACCTTGGTAACTCACATCATTGGGTTCGAAACGCTTTAACCATTATTTAACTAAACAAGTGTGCTTTAAAAAAAGATACTATGTTGGCTCATTTTTGTACAACTTGGCCCAAAATAAATTATCCATTCTAAATGAAATATTGTTGTGAGCCAGAATAGTCCCCTGTCTGGCTTTGGCCCTGACAAAGGTTGCTCTTGTGTTTGTTAAAAAAAAATAATAATAATAATTAAAAACATTTTTTTTAAATTAAACTTTAACCTACATGGCTTTGCTTATTTTTCTCTTGTTTCCAAAAAAGAGAAACTTGTTTACGAAACACAGAACTCGAGCTCATTTCATCTGTTTTTTGTAATGTTGCATTTGTTATCAATGTTGTGTTTATGTAGTGTCCAACAATGTAGTTTGTGGTGTTGAGTATTTCAGAATTTGATTCACTTTATTGTTGTGTTCCTCTGTGAATTGTTGTATGTTGATTTATTGATTTATAAAACCGATTGGTATTTGAAAAAACCTATCAAACAATTTTTGCAAACAAATTAAAGAAATTGAAAGAAATAAGAAATACAATTATGATTTAGGGTCACATCAAGTGTCATGTGTGATCATGTGAAGGGAAGAATAACTGATATCAGTATTGGCATGTGTGTTGTTGTGTGCTTGCAAAGAGAAAATGAGGCATGAATTTACAACTATAGCTGTAAGAGGTATCGGCAGATAAACAATCTAGGCGTTTGTATTCATTAATTGCAAAGGCAAACTCTCCAAGAAGGTAGACATGATGAATTTACAATTTGAAGCAATGTGTCTTTTGCCTCAACTCACTGGAACATGCCACCAAATAGAGGGGACACGCCAATTGCCTCTGGAATGGGACACTCCCCTCCATTTCATGATCCCAGCATCATTAAAAAAATATTCCGAGGCCCAATTTCTTGCATTTGGTTATACACTACCATTTCAGGTTTACTTATTAACAAAAATATGTCATTAAATTCACAAAAATCACGTAAGAACATATATTTAGAAAATTAGTAGAATGTTCTGTTCCCAAATACATAGTCAGCTAGACATCAACAGCCTTATTCATGAAGGCTAAATCGGCTCGCAAAGGGCCGGATTCTGAGAATCCGGCCCTTAGCGAGTGCGATTTTTGCATTTGGGATTCAGCATCCCAAATGCAAAAATCGGTAATTGCTAAATCGCTAAATTGCGAGGAATTACATTTAAGGAATCTCTATTTGAGATTCCTTAAATGCAATTCATGAAGCATTTGAAAATTGCGAAAATGCAATTTCGGGCCGCTATTTACCGAGAGGTCAGACCTCTCGGTAAATAGCAAAAACTTAGAAAAATGCTTTTAAAAGCATTTTTCTAAGTTGCATGTTGCACACACACATGTCCTTTGGACATGTGTGTGCGCAACACCTGTTTCAATTTGAATTTAAGGGGTGCTACAGGGTGTCCTTTGGACACCCCTGGCACCCTTTAAATCGCTATCTTATTTGCGAGTAGCAAATTGCTAATCGCAAATAAGGAATACTCCCCATGCATTCCTATGGGCCTTTTGGCCCATAGGAATGCATGGGGAGTTATTCCTTATTTGCGATTAGCAATTAGCTAATCGCAAATAAGGAATCAGTTGGAATCGCAATTAATATTGCGATTCCTACATGATTACCGTTTTGCGAGTCTCAAATAGCGATTCCTTATGATTCGCTATTTGAGCCTTGCAAAACGGCCCGATCATGAATCAGGCTGATAGTTATCTATAACTCAGTCCCTCCCTGTGATTTGAAATATTTTTATAATTCTCATAGTTTACCTTTCCACCTGGTCCCTTGGTACCCCTAACCCTTCCGGACCCGCTGTGGGACAAACTTTTCAGCAAAATAAGTCCAGTCTTATGCAAACTGAGGCAATACCCACTTATGCTAGAAGCCCTTCCCCCTAGACCTACCAGCTGGGTTACCCCCAGCACCCACCAGAGAGATGAGATGAGCAATGGAGCCATAACTTGGTCTCCTGATGCAGACCTCATTCTCTACCAACCCAAAGGGCCACCAACCTTTAGAGCAAACATCGGGAATTGAAGGCTGGTAAGGGCCACGTAAGTGACTGACCCAATGTCCAATACTAGTAAAGGGCTTTGAATGCTGCAAATGCACCTTTTGAGGCCCAGGTGAAACCTGTATTCTATGTGCCTTATTCCTTGTCAGATGCCAAGGTGACCAAAAGTGACCCCACCAATCATGAATTTACCGCACCACAGGTCACCATCATTCACCTACGATCTGGCCTCCCCCCAAGCTGAAATATGAATTGACATGAAGATGAAAACAGTACATTTACAAACGTGTCATCGCCTGCAGAGAAAAATGCACCCACCAGTAAGAAAAAACCTGCCTTTCATAATCACTGGGGTTGCACCTATTTCTAGGTGCCTTCAGATGCCTCAGCATTTTTCTGATCAAGTGCTTTGTGGATCCGTTAAGTACCTGAACAGGGACCACTCTGTGGAATATCGAAACTTGAGGGGTCGCCCCATCAAAGTACATGGAGGGGGTCCCCCCTTCTCTGGACCCAATCAGGAGCTCTCTAGTGAGGGGCACGCTGCCTGTGCACAGTACTGGGGTGACCCTGGAGCTCTGGGTCCCCACCACCTAGAGGCGGCGGGGGCTAATATTACTCCACTGAGACCGCCACACCTGCCTTGGGACTATCTGGGACCATGCTATTACTGCATCAGGGAGTCATATAGATAGGCTGTCCTGTTTTCAGTTTCTATTTTTGGTAAATTCTGGTGGGGTTTTTTCAGTGTTTTCAATATCTTAAAAAACAGTTGTTATCAGTGGTTACACATTTTCACACCACTAAAAACAACAGAAAAGGTGTTTTTCCGGTGTTTATGGAACGTTTTGCTTTCATCATTGCTTGCTTTCTGCACTGAAAGAACATGGTATATAGACAGTGTACGTATAGTGTATATGAGGTCCAAAGAGATTTTTGCAAATTAATCTTATTGTAGCACACCATACAATACTTCTTCAATGAGTCTTTGGTCATGTGCGCTTGCGCTTTCCTTCCCATGTAAACTTCTGAGAAAAGGCCCTCTCAGCATTCATAGCCACTTGGGCTGAGAACCGTCCTAAGGGGCACATTTGCGATGACTCTTTCTTTGATGCCACATAAAGCACAAAATGATAAATATTTGCATTTTAGTTCCTGGTCATAAGAAAACAGTGCACCAGAATGGACTAAAAAGTCAATAGCATCCCTCATTAACTCTGAAGATTGTAAAGATGCTTTCAGCATACCATCTAAGAAGTGGCAAGGATCTCCTACAGAGAATCACTTCCACTCGGGTATCAATTTTGACAAGTCCTCACACACATTTTTTATTTACGTAGCTGAATCACTACAAATACAAACAATATCACTCTAATCTTTGTTGAACTTGGAAAGAACCTTTTTTGCAGAGCATAACAAGTGACACTGCGTTCCATATTTTCCAGAAGTCTGGTGTCACGTTTTCACCACTATCCCAGATGCTTGGTGATATATATACTTGTCACTATACCTTGCATTTAATGTTTAAAGCCTGAGGTGTTAGTAATTACCCCACTATCACTACTGACCCACTAGAAACTATGGTCTGATATATTAAGGATTTTTACCCATTCTCTGTGGGCAAATGTGATGACACATATTAGGAAAGATTTTTATGAAACCAGCCATTTTACCTATTAGTGAAAGAATGAAATGCAGCCAAAATATCAAATGTGAGTTTGATATGTACTGATTCTCTACAGTTTATATAATAATTAAACTAAACCTAAAACGTGAAACTAAACCCTGCATCTTTAGTCCAAAGGCCATAAAACTGAAAAAAGTAAAAGGAAGAAAAAACAATATTTTTGTGGCATCATTAAAGAACAAAACTCAAGCAGAATAATGTTAGCCAGTCTTTCTTACTGCTAGTTTGTAAAACAAAGTTACATTTTATTGACTCCTTCAGTAAGAACAAAATGACTCTTTCACTTCCTTTTTCCTTTCTTTGAATGGCATTTAGTTTGTGGTTGTGCAGGTGTTTTTTCAGTGTTTATATGTTTTCACCGGTGAGGGCTATTTTTCCTTCAGTGGGGTTTTATCAGTTAAAATAGGTTTAAACCTAAAACCCCACAGCCTACATATAGATGACAATGACAAATTGGTGATTAACAATCCCAACACAACGCAGCGACATCTCCATCATAAGCAGGGCAGACCTTCTGACATATGAAAGTAAGTGTCCCTGGGGTAGATGGGTTGTTGCTATCCCTGGGGGTAGTTTGCAAAGTAGTGCTACGTGTAGCTACGCGATGTGCACTTTGCACTACGCAAGCTACGCAAACTGAGTAGTGCACTGTGCAAAATGTTGTTCGCACTGATTGCACAGTGCCGAATGCTTGTCCGCACTGTGCAATCAGTGCAAACTGCATCTTGCACAGTGCAAGCGGTCGTTTTCTGCCGCTCGAGCAGATTTCTACTCGAGTGGCAGCTTTCTCAACGCAGACTGGTAGTTTGTCATCGCAAGCGGTTACTTACGCAACCACTAGCAATGAGAAACCTGCCCTCCCCGCGTTGAGAATCTCGCTGGGAGGTTTATTTTCCATGCTCGTGATCGGCAACTTGATGTTGAGGACTATGAGCAAGCAAAAATTGACCGCTGCACTACGCTACGTGTGTTTGCACTGTGCTATGTGCAATTCGCATAGTGCGAAGTAGGGGAAACTACGCGAGCATAGTGTACTGCTTTGCCCAGGGTTAGTTGTTTGCTTTTGACTACCACGGGCTACATGGAGGCTACTCGAGCAGGCAGTTATCTGCCCCCCACTTCTAACTGAGGCGGGGAATAGGGAACTTGGTGGTGTAGGAAAACTGCTGAATTATACCGGTTCTCCCATCTCATCATGCTCTAAATGTACCTCTTAGTTTCCAATAGATTTTGTCCCTTTTTTGAAATTTTCTGCAGATGTTCTATCCCTGCATGCATTTCCAGACAGGACGCATCAGAAAGGAAGGAGGAATAATTGGGGCCAAGAATCAGGGCTTCAGCAGCTTCTGCCAACTTGAACTAGCCATGTTGACCTCAGGACACACAGGGAGTCCACTTTTGAAACCAATAGTCACAACAGAGTTCCTCCCTGACACACACACAGTTCTGACCCTCCCGTTTTTAGGTCGAGCCGCAGGCATTGCTTTAGCAATGCTTGTTTGGCGAGATTATAGTAAGGTTTTCAAAAGTGTACCCAAACTGCGGATTAGGTACAGTTCATGTGAGCCTGGTGCGTGCACATCGCCAGCCACATCGCACACCATTTGTCTGAGCCTCGGCATCAGACTTCAAAGGAATCTGCTCCCCCGTCCCCCCATTAGACTACAAAGGAATACGCTCCCTCACCCCCCCTCCGCCACGCAATGCAGAGAGCTTGTTTCTTTTCCTCCCTTCTCTTTTTGTATTTTGCATTCCATTCAGTTACAGTTCTTTTTTCTCGTCTCCCCTCCTGCCTTCCCTTCGTCCTTCAGCCTCACATTCTACTTTCCTTCTTCTCTCGCGCTCCTTCCCATCTTTTCTCCCTCTCTCCTTCTATATTTCCATTATACTTTCCTTCTTTAATTTGTTACATTACCCTTTTTCTTCGCTTCTTCCCCTTCACTAGGAGGCTCGGTTTTCCCCAGTGTTCCACAATGATGTTCAGGGTCTTCCTGTTGTGTTCATGTCTGCTGTTTCTCCCCCTTGCTCTTGTAATTAAGCCTCCTTCCTTTGTGTTTCCATCTGCCTTTCTAATCTCATTAGCCTTCAATCCGTCATGGATCATTAAGTGCGTCCCTCCCTATCGCAGCTGCTCTCCTGTAATCGTTTTGCTTTCCCACCCAACTCCTCTCCTCTCTTTCCCCCCCACTCTTTAACATTCCTTCTCACTTATATCGAGGCCAAGAAAGGGAAAACAATATCGTTGGAGGAGGGTTCTTTTGGAGCATAAACTCGTTGTGGATTCAAGTGCAGTTATATCATGCCATCTAGTGGCTAGGTTTTGGAATTTCACCTTGCTTCTATTATGACGATCATTGACTTTGGGAATTTTTTAAGGGGAACAACCTACGACAGGTAAATATGCTTTGTATTTTTGAAGGAAACATTCAGAAACTTGTCACTGAGCCAGTTATTTAACAAAAAGTGCAAAAAATAAAGTCTGAGCTCAATACTTTTGACAAGCAAAAGAGAACACTAGAAAGCCGCTTGCATGAAAAGGATTTATTTCTTAAGCCATACACTCTCCTTTCTTTAATGTTTGAGCGGATGAAACTAGATGACTGATTGGAAAAATCAGCATCATAAGCATTGCAAGCTTTATAACAACACCACATACACAAGCTCACTCAACCACACATCCACACACACAAACACACACAACCACACACATGCAACCGCACACACAACCACGCACACAACCACACACACAACTACACACACATAACTACACACACAACCAAACACACAACCACACACAACCATACACAACCATACACACACAACCACAAGCACAAACACAACCACACTCACCCACACAACCACACACACCCCACCACACACACACAACCCACCACACACAACCCCACACACAATCCCACACACTCCCATACACACAACCCCACACACACAACCCCACACACAACCCCACACACACAACTCCACACACACAACCCACACACACACAACCCCACACACAACCCCCCCACACACAACCACCCACACACTCCCCCCACAGACACAAACCCCCACACACAACCCCCCCACACACACACCCCACACACACACCCCACACACCCCACACACACCCCACACACACAAACCCCCACACACAAACCCCACCCCCACACACACACACCCCTCCACCCCCACCCCTCCCACACAAACCCCCCCACACACAACCCCCCACTCTATCTATCTATCTATCTATCTATCTATCTATCTATCTATCTATCTATCTATCTATCTATCTATCTATCTATCTATCGCACTCTATCGCACTCTATCGCACTCTATCGCACTCTATCGCACTCTATCGCACTCTATCTTTCTATCGCCCTCACTCTATCTATCTATCGCCCTCACTCTATCTATCTATCGCCCTCACTCTATCTATCTATCGCCCTCACTCTATCTATCCATCTATCTATCGCCCTCATTCTATCTGTCCATCTATCTATTGCCCTCACTCGATCTGTCCATCTATCGCACTCACTCTATCTATCACCATCACTCTATCTATCAATTGATCGCCCTCACTCTATCTATCTGTCTATCTATCTATCGCCCTCACTCTATCTATCTATCGCCCTCTCTTTATCTATCGCCCTCTCTTTATCTATCGCCCTCTCTTTATCTATCGCCCTCTCTTTATCTATCGCCCTCTCTTTATCTATCGCCCTCTCTTTATCTATCGCCCTCCCTCTATCTATCTATCACCCTCACTCTACCTATCTATCGCACTCACTCTATCTATCTATCTATCTATCGCATCATCACAGCATCACTCAGCACCACCACAGAATCACTCAGGGGCACCACAACATCACTCAGGGGCACCACAACATCACTATGCGCTACCACAACATTACTGAACGCCACAGCATCACTCGTCGCCACCACAACATCCCTCAGCGCTATCACAGCATCAATCTGTGCAACCATTCAACAACAACTGGTTCAAATATGTTCTCTCAATGTTTCAAGCTTTATTGCAAATGTCACAAAAAGATGTTAATATTTCACTTCTGTTCTTGGATTTTTGTCACAATAAAATACATTGAACATAATCTTCTCAAAAGTTATTTACAAAAGTTAAAGCTATTGCCATTATAAATTACAATAATTTTTATTTAAGTATTAATTATTTAAAAAAATTAAAAGCCATCGTTATTTGTAATATCAATATATCTAAGTCACGTAAATACAACACATATTGCATTACAAATACTATAGGTGTCACATTTGCAAAAGTCAAAACTATTGGCATTGTAAATGACAAAGCTATTAATTTCGCTATTTTCAAAACCAACACATAAATAAAATATTTGTGATTTACAATACCAATAGCTCAAACTTTCCTAATGCGAGACCTATTGCATTGCAAATGCTTGTTACGTTTGCAGGCTGTCCAACACACCCTCTGTCCTGATGAAGACATGACACAGATGCAATTAAGTCTGCACTACTACATAGGGTCGAAACATTGACGTTGTTTATGTCAATCCATCTATGCAAAGTCGCAACGCAAATAAGGAAAATCTTCATTCTGTTGTGACTATTGGTTTCAAAAGTGGACACACAAGAACTTATGTTTTGTTTACATGTATGAATATATGTAACCTTTACTATCTTTGTACAGCACGGTTTGAGTTTGAGTTTGAGTTGGGATTTATAAAGCGCGTAGCTACCCTAGGGCGTCCCAGCGCTGGCTTGACCTAAGTTCCAGAGGGGAGAGCAGAAGAATTACAGGTTTATGGGAAGAGCCAAGTTTTTAATTGCCTCCGAAAGGCCAGGAGGTTTTGTTCTCTCCGCATGGCAAGTGGGAGGGCGTTCCACAGTTTTGGGGCGTTGTAGGAGAACAAGCGCCCCCCGGATCGGGACTTATTTATTCTCGGAACGCTGGCGAGGGAGAGGGAGTCTGATCTGAGTTGTTTGTTAGAATGGTGGGGTTTAATGAAGGGTCGCAGAATCGGGGGGCCTCTGCCTTGCATTATTTTGTGCGAGATGCATAAGGTCTTAAAGGTAATCCTTTCTTTGACCGGGAGCCAGTGTAGGCTTTTAAGTGCTGGTTTAGCCGAGCATCTCGGTTTGGTTCCAGTTAGAAGTCTGGCAGCAGCGTTCTGGGCGCATTGTAGTCTATAAATGACTGATGCCGGTGCCCCCAGGTACAGGACGTTACCATAGTCCAGTCTGGAGTTCACCAACCCCTGCATCAGAAGTTTCCTAGATTGGAAGGGAATCAGGTGGAGGATTTTTCGCGCCATTCGAATGAGGCCAAGGCAAGTGCCCGAAGTTTTTCTGGCCTGAGTTTTGAAGTTGAGGTCTTGATCCAACCAAATGCCAAGACTTTTGACTTCGGGTTTCGGGGTAGGAGGCGTTCCCATGCATGGCGGCCAGGAGAGGGATGGAGGGAGTTTGTGGGGGTTTCCCAGGAGAAGTATCTCAGATTTTTCTCTGTTCAGTTTTAATCGAGATTCACACATCCAGTGGAAAACGCTCTCGAGACAGTTTGCCAGATTGTCTAGGCTATTGCTCAGCTGGTTAAAAGAAACCACCAGCTGGGTGTCATCGGCATACATGACTGTTTTTATGCCAAATGGGGTGATAATGTCCTCTAAAGGGGACATGTAAACGTTAAAAAGTGTGGTGCTCAGGGAGGAGCCCTGGGGGACCCCACACTGAAGTGGCAGGGCTTTGGACACGGCGGTGCCATCCGACACTTGGAAGGTTCTTTCTTCCAAAAAGGATTTGATCCAGGACAGGGCGGAGTCAGCGACTCCTATCAGGCTTAGCCGGTGGATGAGGATGGCATGATCCACCGTGTCGAAGGCGGCACTCAGGTCGAGGAGGATCACTGCCACTGATCCTCCTGCGTCTATGATGGTTCTTGCCTCTTCGACCACGGCTAGCAGAGCGGTGTCAGTTCCCTGTCCCGGTCTAAACCCTGTTTGGGATTGGCGCAGGAGTTTATTGGCTTCAAGGAAATTAGAAAGTTGGTGGTTGACGATTCGTTCGGCCACTTTGCTGATAGCAGGAAGAAGAGAGATGGGTCTGAAGTTGGTTGGGTCCGTGGGATCAAGGTGGGGTTTCTTTAGGAGAGCCCTGACAGTGGCTTTCTTACAGTTGGCCGGAACAGAGCCCAGTCTAAAGGAGGCGTTAATGAGGTGGATGAGAGGAGGGGCAACCGTGGAGGCTACTAATTTTAATTTGCTCATAGGAGCTGGTCTGAAGGAGCACCACTTTTTACAGTTTGTAAGGTGGACAGAAATATCTCTGTGGTGATCTTGGGAAAGGTTTGGAGGCATGGCGCCTCGGGGCAGGGGGGGGGGGATAACTGGGATTTGAAAGGAATTGGGGCCAGGAAGAGAAATGAGAATTTTGTCGATTTTCGACGAAAAGAACTCAGCAAGCTGGTTGCATCTGTTTCCCGATGGGTCGGGTGTGGGTAAGGGGTCTGGAATTTTGGTAAGTAAGCGTACGATGCGATAAGTTTCTTTCACAGAATTGGCAGCCGCTGATATCTTATCCTCGAAGAAGGTTGCCTGTGTTTTTTTAATGCAATTTTTATAGTGCTTGATGGCAGCTGTGTACTCGTTTTTGCTTTCCGTCGTCCAGTTTTTTCTCCAAAGGCGCTCGATTTTTTTGCATGTCTTCCTGAGATGTCGTAGTTCTTGGGTGAACCACGGGGATTTCCACGGTCATCACCACTCACTACCAGTCACTAAGCATTTCACAGTTTATGTGTTCTTTATGTTATTTTGTTTCGGACAGCCAGTTAATTAATACAGGCAAGGTATATACTAAATAATTACCTTTGGTACAAAATTCAGTGTTGTGTGTCTTTGTGTACTATACATCCAATGTTGCTACATAATATGTATTAAGTACAGTGAAGCAAAGACCCAGGTTCTGAGGGTCACTGGGTTACCCCATTTTAACTAATGGCCAATCCTTTTGTGGCACTCTTTTCGGTGAAGGGAATTAGTTAATTGGACAAAACAGTTCATCACGGATTGCCTCACATTAGAACATGTACAGGAGATTTCTTGTAATATGTATATAAACAAGATTTTAATTGCCCTGTGGTTGGGAATTTTATTTGAAACACCAAGTAAATGTTTGAGTATAACAAGAAAAACGTGCTTTATATCCCAATGGGTGAAATAAGGCTAAATACACGGTCCAGGTTTATCTTGATGGACAGCTGACTTACCTGTCAATGGTAAAAACTCCCCGCAACAGATTTTTTTAACAAGGTTTTGATTACCTCTTATCCCAGGCATGCTGGGTTTTCCATCAGATACTTTTTCTCTCAAACTCAATCATGCTGTCCTTGTGATGATGTGTCGCCCCAATCTGACTGGCACATTTTTTTCTTTTGTAAATTTTACATTGATCATTGTTAAAATTTTTACTTCCAATTATGTGCAAGCTTAAATTCAAACAATGTCGCTCGGGTTTGTTATTTCTAAGAATGTTGTCCGGCCATCTGGTCTGTTACTGTGTTGTGTCTATTTTACGTCTTTGACTAAAAACCAGAAAATGGTATAATTGTCTAAAATGATTTATTGTGTCTTTTATGCTGCTTTTATATTTTTTTAAATCGAATGTGCATTTTAGAATGTGCATTTAATGCTGTACGGTGAGCTTTTATGATTGGCATGAATACAGATCGAATAAAATGAATTTGAATTTGAGTGAGATGTTCATACTCCATGGGACTTTCTGCGGCGAAGATTCTGACTGCCTCTGATTACTTCCAATATATAAAATTGTCTGAAGCAACTAAAGTACAAAGGCCACTGAATATGCAACCTCTGCCTTTTCTTACTGCTCCGAAACCTTTCTAATTAGACATCGTTTGTTCTCCACGTTCTGACCTCGAAAGAGTTTTAAAACCTTGACAGGAGCCGGCTGCGGTGCCATCCTCCCGTTTCATCATTTATTACTCTAAACATCCACTTATTTCCCTCTCAGAGACCCATAGATTCTAGATAATCTAACATATATTAGAACTGTTAACGGATAAATGAATCTCTCCTAATGGTAATTATAATTGGTTGTGAGCTGTGATTAAGTTAGATGAAAAGGTTCGAGAGATGGTGTGCAGTGTCCTGCTGACTAATTACGGCGCAGTTATAATTCATCATGGCAAGTTTCTTTATGGGGGAAAATAATTGCTAATTAGAGTTTGCTAATTGACTCCCGGTGAAATCTTTTGACTGATTCGTGTGATAGAGAATTTCGGAGCACCACTCTTTAGTCCGGTTCTCTAGCTTCGTGTCTGCCTTTCCTTCCAATTTGCTAGATGTTCTTCTGACTTTTGGTAGGACTAGACCTGTGTTTAGCAGGTTTACGAAACATGCGTCTCACTTCCGTGATATTTAGTGTATGGTGATACATTTTCAAACTTGCATTTATTTGATGTATGTAAAAAAAAAAATATATATATATATATATATATATATATATATATATATATATATATATATATATATATATATATATATATATATATATTTTACCATAACTGCTCCGCAATTGAGAACACCCACACAGCCTCTACTTGAACCTTCTTTATTCGGGGAGCCGCCGCAGGCTCGGGAAGGAAACCACTGCGTAGTGTAAAGCCATCTGCCTACGCGTTTCGGAAGTTGTTCCCTTAATCATGGCATGGCGTTGTGGTGGGGAACCAGCAGCTTGCACAATGTTCTTTTCAGGTGAAGTAACCCGCTCAAGTCCCGCCCTCATGGCTAGTCTCTCGCACAGCACCCTGGCTCTCGTAGTCCAAGGCAATCCATTAAATCCATAGTGGGTGCAGTCCTGATCGTTCCTCCAAATTATTTCCCGTTGGGTCGCTCGTGGTCCCCTTCTTTTGTCTGTAGCGTACCTTGTGCTCCGTCGAACAGGCAGGCTGTCCCGTTTCACGTGTCCTTGATTGCAGACACACGGGTCTGCGGATGCAGAGGGGTTGTTCTCGTGACCCTAGCTGGCCACTTATTAATTTACCATAACTGCTCCACAATTGAGAACACCCACACAGCCTCTACTTGAACCTTCTTTATTCGGGGAGCCGCCGCAGGCTCGGGAAGGAAACCACTGCGTAGTGTAAAGCCATCTGCCTACGCGTTTCGGAAGTTGTTCCCTTAATCATGGCATGGCGTTGTGGTGGGGAACCAGCAGCTTGCACAATGTTCTTTTCAGGTGAAGTAACCCGCTCAAGTCCCGCCCTCATGGCTAGTCTCTCGCACAGCACCCTGGCTCTCGTAGTCCAAGGCAATCCATTAAATCCATAGTGGGTGCAGTCCTGATCGTTCCTCCAAATTATTTCCCGTTGGGTCGCTCGTGGTCCCCTTCTTTTGTCTGTAGCGTACCTTGTGCTCCGTCGAACAGGCAGGCTGTCCCGTTTCACGTGTCCTTGATTGCAGACACACGGGTCTGCGGGAAGGAAACCACTGCGTAGTGTAAAGCCATCTGCCTACGCGTTTCGGAAGTTGTTCCCTTAATCATGGCATGGCGTTGTGGTGGGGAACCAGCAGCTTGCACAATGTTCTTTTCAGGTGAAGTAACCCGCTCAAGACTACGAGAGCCAGGGTGCTGTGCGAGAGACTAGCCATGAGGGCGGGACTTGAGCGGGTTACTTCACCTGAAAAGAACATTGTGCAAGCTGCTGGTTCCCCACCACAACGCCATGCCATGATTAAGGGAACAACTTCCGAAACGCGTAGGCAGATGGCTTTACACTACGCAGTGGTTTCCTTCCCGAGCCTTCGGCGGCTCCCCGAATAAAGAAGGTTCAAGTAGAGGCTGTGTGGGTGTTCTCAATTGCGGAGCAGTTATGGTAAATTAATAAGTGGCCAGCTAGGGTCACGAGAACAACCCCTCTGCATCCGCAGACCCGTGTGTCTGCAATCAAGGACACGTGAAACGGGACAGCCTGCCTGTTCGACGGAGCACAAGGTACGCTACAGACAAAAGAAGGGGACCACGAGCGACCCAACGGGAAATAATTTGGAGGAACGATCAGGACTGCACCCACTATGGATTTAATGGATTGCCTTGGACTACGAGAGCCAGGGTGCTGTGCGAGAGACTAGCCATGAGGGCGGGACTTGAGCGGGTTACTTCACCTGAAAAGAACATTGTGCAAGCTGCTGGTTCCCCACCACAACGCCATGCCATGATTAAGGGAACAACTTCCGAAACGCGTAGGCAGATGGCTTTACACTACGCAGTGGTTTCCTTCCCGAGCCTGCGGCGGCTCCCCGAATAAAGAAGGTTCAAGTAGAGGCTGTGTGGGTGTTCTCAATTGCGGAGCAGTTATGGTAAAATATATATATATATATATATATATATATATATATATATATATATACAATTTCCACTCTCTACGTGTTCTGTTGTCACGCCCAAAAAAAGACGAGAGATTCCACAGCAGCCGCTGGTAACTTTATTAATATTTTCTTTTTTTCAAGTGCATTGCTGTGCCCTCCACGAAACGCGTTTCGGTGATCCCAGTCGCCTTGTTCGCTGGCCAACTAGTGTTTACACCCCCTCCAGATTTTAAATTCGGTACTACCACTCCCTGGTCGCCATCAATTTAATTAAAACAAACAAAAGACTGAAGTAAGCATATACTAATGAGAGTTCATAGCATAAAAGACAGACTCCATTTTTTGAGACTCATCTTAAAATCGTCATATGCTGTTATATCAAAGAATGTCATTGTAAAACACAATATATATAAAAAGTATGTACAAAATAAGTTATACATCCTAATAAATAAGTGTTTTAAAAGCAGATATCAATTGATGTATAATAAAAATACAATCAATAATTCTCTATCTCTTATTCAATCAAACCATAATGACATTAGCAGCTATTGTATGTTCTCCATAAATGATATCGCTTGTTTGTTATTTATGTCTTAAAGATGGCTACCATCGTAATGTGCAAAAAACAATACTATTGTGCCAGAATAAAGTGCATAAGTGCAGAACAATTAATAGACCCCCAGCCGGGAGTCTAGTACCTTCATAAATTTAAAAAACAGGGGATCAGGGTAAAATAGGCCAAAATAAATATAGCTAGCAATCAGTTTCTTTTTACTGTACAAATACATATAGTTTTCTTTCGAAAAATACCAGCAGTTTAAACATTGAATATTACCACACCTTAAAATTATAGATGAACGAGAATGCTTTCAATCCTTCCATTTCCTAAATCAACAATGTAGATATTGATGCAATTTATAACATTCCATCATGGTTACCTTAGACTTTTTTTCACTGAATATCATCATTCTGGTCATAAACCCATCCATTTCCAACTTAGCTTAAAGCCATTCCGGCCCAGCTGTCTTGTGAAATAAATAAATCTAAAACCACGAACGTAATAAATATGATAAATATCTAAAACCAATCTCAATAGCTGTTAAACAGAATTAATACATCTAAAAATCTCCATTAGCTCATGTTAGGCTCATTCTTTCAAAGAAAATGGTGCAAGTCTTCACAGATGTTGAGACCATGTGGACTTTTTGTCTCTAGTTCTACAATGTATTTGGTCTCCAATCGGCGTAGCTGTTTCTCTCTATCTCCGCCCCTTTTACTTTTTGGAACGCTGTCTATTACAAAATACTGCAACTCATGCAAGTTGTTTCCATGCTCTGCTTTGACATGTCTCGCCACTGGGTATGTGGGGTCAGAGTTGACCGTGGCTCGCAAGTGCTGCAGTTTTCTAGCTTGCACTGGTAACTTTGTGCTGCCGACATACTTCAACCCACAAATGCATTTTAGCACATACACGGCGAATTCAGTCTTGCACGTGTAGTGGCCCTTAATGTGAATTAGTGTGACCGAAAATGCATTTGTATATGACACGGTGTTAGTGCCAAATTTGCATGCTCGACATGAGCTACATTTAAAAAAAACGTTCCTAGATGAGGGCCAGCTGTTCTTAATATACAATTCCGGACTAGTCTTCACCAGATCTGACCTCATCGAATGGGCTTTACGAAATGTGAAATTGGGTTTATGTGGATATATTACATTCAGTACAGAGTCAGTCATAACTATCGGCCATTCCTGGTTGACAATCTTTTTAATAGCCTGAGATTATCTACTAAAAGTGTGATGAACCTACACTTTCTCTCCAAGTTACTCCCTTGACCTGTAACTCCTAAGGTCTGTCCCTCTCCCTGAGCATCAATTAGTTTTTTCTGTAGGAGGGTCCCTCTGTCAATTTGGTTAGCTTTGCGTAATGCAATATTCAGGTTTTTTTCTTTGTAGCCTCGTTGCAATAACCTTTCCTTAGCCTTTGTTTGAGCTTCTGTGCGTGCCATCTCTGTACTGCACGCTCTATTATACCTAAGGAACTCTCCATAGGGTAGGCTCGCTATTGTATGGTGGGGGTGAAAGCTGCTGGCGTGGAGCAAGGTGTTCCCTGCTGTTGGTTTCTGAAAAAGGCTAGTTTCTATTCTGCCTTCCTGTATCTTTACCAGAATATCTAGGAAACTAATGGAGGATTTATCAACATGGTATGTGAATCTTAAATTCAGGGAATTAATGTTAATTTTGTCCACAAACTTCATGGCCTCACCTTCTGTTCCCTTCCAAATGATAAAAATATCATCAATATACCTCCATAGTCGCACAATATGTTTCTTGCACAAGTCTCCATGCTCCCCCCTGAGGACTAAGCATGAGCGGAAAATCCGTTCCGCTCGCGGATTTTCGGTAAATTCGCAATCCGTGAGATTCACGAATTTCCCGCAAAATCCGCGAACGAAATTCCGCGAACGGAAGGGATTGGGCCAAAAGTTCAAGCTGACTTTTGTAACTCTTTTAGAATGGCGCCGGCAAGCTGCCAGAGCCATTCTAAAATAGTTACAGGGGGCGTGGCCAAGATGTCGGGGTGAGCGGACGCTTCCTCCCATAGCTCCTCCGGCCCGGCTCAGCTCGAGCCCCGATTTCAGCGCTTCTCTCCCCCCGCGGTTGCTCTGCGGGTGAGAGGATTGTGTCGGAGTTCCGGGCGCACCTATTGATACAACTTTGACTCCTATCGCCCCGGGGGAAGTACCCCGAAAGTTGGCTTAAAGTTCGGAGCACGGAGGAGAGCCTGGGAGGCGGAGCGTATTGCAGTGCTGTCCAGGCGCCTCGGCTGGGCCTGGTGCTGAAAGCTGGTGATCCCGAGTGTTCGGTTCCGATGTGCTCCGGAGAATAACAGCGCTCCCCGGCCGAAGCCTACGTGACCGGTGCCACCGACGCGCAGCAGACCCTGGACCTTAGCTGGCACTTTGGCCCCTCGCTACCGACAACGGTGCATGGCGCGGCGTGGGGCCCGGACCTGGCGGAGAGGGACGGAGGCTTCTACGAGGCAGCCGACCTGGGCAGACCCACTGGCGGGACTGTGAGACACTAGCTGTGGACTTTCCTTGCTTATTGTGCCCCGGGGGTCGCTGGCGGTCTCGCCACCACAGGCCGCTCTATCGGGCCCCGCCCTGCTGCCATCTTCTCCCTGAGGAGCTGGAACTGGCGACCTCCACCCGTGCCCTTGGCGGGCAGGTGCCCACTTTCGCATTGGCTCATGTCCTGATCACCCAAGGAGTGCGCTTTTGAAAGACCCTGACTTTGGCCCCCCCGATTGCCACCTTGGTCGATACAACGAGAATCTCGCCCCGGCCTGAGCCGCCATTTTGTCGCTTGTGACGCAGCACCCTTGTCCTCGGCGGGGTCTCACATCTGGTGCCCGCAGGCGACTGAACGCATCTACAGCGGCCGGCCCTGAACCTTGCCCACTGCAGTGGCCACGATGACTGGGAGAGGAGGCTCAAGAAGGGGTGATCGCACTCTGCCAGACATGCTCAGCAGGGCCCAGCAGCTGAGGGACAGGACGCAGCCGTCGCCGGGGTCCTCCCGGGCCTCGGCAGACGCAACTGGAGGAGAACCACCGGTCACGAGGTCCTTTATGGAGGACCTGTTTAGCTCCCTCAAGGACGACTTCCAGACCCTAAAGAGAGAAGTGGCCAGCGAGGTGCGAGAAGTGCGCAAGGAGGTGGAGGGCCTCGGCGAGCGTGTTGACACGGTGGAAACGGCGGCCCAGCGCCGTGACGAGGAGATAGTCCATCTCCAGCAGGACGTTCTCCGTCTCCGAGAGCAGTGTGTCGAGCTCCAGGCCCACTCTGAGGACCTCGAGAACAGGTCCAGACGGAACAACATCCGGGTGCGGGTTGTCCCATCCGCAGACAAGGGGACGGATTTGGTGGCCTATCTACAGGACTTGTTCCGAGAGATTTTGGGAGAGGACGCAGAATTCCCGATCCGCATAGACAGAGCGCACAGAGTGGGCCGACAGCGCCAGTCTTCAGCACCCCCGCCGGACATTCTGGCGTTCCTGCCTGATTTCCACTTGAAGGAGCGCATCATGGCGGAGGCCCGCAGGAAGCAACACCTCACTTTCAGAGAGCGACCTGTGGCGCTCTATCAGGACCTGTCCGCCATCACGCTGCAGAAGCGCAGGTCCTTTCGGATTGCTACAGACTTTCTGTGGGAGCATGAGACGCCCTACTCCTGGGGTCACCCCTTCCGTCTCATCTTTCGATGGAACGGAGTGTTGCACCAGCTGCGCTCCCTCCAAGACATCTGTGGGGTGTTGGGACTCACGGCCACGGAGGAAGACGGAGCGACGCCCACATGGAGGCGCCCGGAGAGACGGAGTCGGCGGAGATCGACGAGGAGAAGATCGTCAGCGACTGCGAGTCGCCCTGATTCCCCTACCATCAGGGCGGATATGGAGGAGGCCCTGAGAACGGCGGCCAGGAACTTGCCTGAATCCAACGGCGTGGCCATGACGGCCTGATTTCACTCCGGGGGGAGAGATGCTTAGCTTTTACGATGCTGGGTTGGGGCTGGGGGTTGGGGGGGAACGGTTGGAGGTGAGAGGCTGAACGTCCACTGGATTGTTTTCTACAGACTTGCCCGTCCGGGCTGGACTGAGACAATGGGGTGTTTTTATTTGTTTGTGGTTTTGGCTAGTTGCCATGGGTTGGTTCTGGGAGGGCGTAAGAGTTGTTTTGTTGTTGGTGGGGTCCCGTCCGATAATGCCCAAGCACACGTGAGGCCGGTCCTGGCCTTCCCTGCGCGCCTGCCCCGCGCGCCCCCTCCGCTGATCCCTTGCCTTCTGCATAGCGCTTCGATTCCCTGGGGGAGATGCCGTCCTTGAAAGTGGTGACCCTTAATGTTAAGGGTCTGAATAATCCCGTGAAGCGCAGAGCGATCCTATCCCTGCTAGAAGGCACGCAAGCGGACATATGCCTTTTGCAGGAAACTCATCTGCTACCCAAAGATTGTCATAGGCTGCGCTCTGCCAAGTTTCCCACCCAATTCTTCTCTTCGGCGGCGACCAAGACTGCA
Source organism: Lissotriton vulgaris (assembly GCF_964263255.1). NCBI lineage: Eukaryota > Metazoa > Chordata > Amphibia > Caudata > Salamandridae > Lissotriton > Lissotriton vulgaris. The sequence continues at coordinate 397,479,333 of NC_141687.1, forward strand.
GGCGTAGCCATTCTTTTGGCTAGCTCTTTCAGGGGCGAGGTGTTGTACAAATATGCCGAACAAAAGGGGAGGCTCCTAGCGTATCGCATGCGGCTTGGGGGTATTGCCTTCACGGTTGGCTCCGTTTACAGCCCGAATGATCACCAGGATCGTTTCCTGGAATCAGTGTTGGTGGACGTCACTGCCTCGCCCGATCGCCATGTTGTCTTGGGGGGAGACCTGAACATTGTCTTCAACTCGGCTATGGATAGATCTGCCCAGCGCTCCCCACAGACGGGGGAGCTTTCCCGCGTGGTGCAGGACCGGATTGCGGAGCTGGACCTGCATGACCTCTGGCGCGCCTTGCACCCCACCGATAGGGACTATTCCTATTTCTCCCACGCGCACCGCACTTATTCGCGGTTGGACTACCTACTGGTGAGTGGACCGCTGCGCACGGCCGCCACGGCGGCGGACATCGGGGTCTTGTCCCTGTCCGATCATGCGCCGGTTTCCGGCGTCTTTGCATGGCCGGCGACCCCCCCCTCCAGAGGGTTGTGGCGGCTTCGGGATACTCTTCTACATAAGAAGTCGGTCGTGAAGCGGGTGGAGGAGGTCATTCGGGACTATTTGGTCCACAATGGCAACTCCGACACGTCTCAGGCGACGCAGTGGGCGGCCTTGAAAGCGGTCCTGCGGGGGGAATTTATCTCTATCTCCTCGGCCGAGAACAGGGAGCGGCAATGTAAGAGGGACGAACTGACTGCGCAGGTTAGGGAACTTGAGCAGGTTCACCGCCGCACGGGGGCTCCTCGAGTCTGGAGGCAGCTGAAAGCAGCGAGGAAACTCCTCTCTGCGCTGGACCTAGATCGAGCGGAATATGCGGCGTTGCGTCTGAAGCATGCCTTTTACACGGGCGGGGACAGATGCGGTAAGCTCCTGGCCCACCGGCTCAGGGCTGCGCAGCAACGCAATGTGGTGAAGGAGCTAGTGGGTGCAGACGGGGTTTCTGTTTCCGGTGACGCGGAGGTGGCGGACTCCTTTCGTAGCTTCTATGAGGCGTTATATGCCGCGGAACCCTCCTCGCTGAGGGACGCTGAGGATTATTTGGAGTCGGTGACCCTCCCGGTACTAGAGCCCGCCCAAGCGGATCACCTAGAGCGGGACATCCATGTGGAGGAGGTCATCTCCGCCATAGCACGATTGAAACACGGTAAAGCCCCGGGCCCGGATGGCTACACGGCCTTGTTTTATAAGACCTTCTGTTCCACAGTGGCGCCTATCTTGGCTCGCCTTTTCAACTCCTTCTCCGAACCGGGGGCTATCCCACCGGACCTTCTCTCCGCGACTGTGTCGGTTATCCCGAAGCCCGGGAAGGACCGGACCCTGTGTGGTTCTTATAGGCCTATTTCGCTTCTGAATGTTGACCTTAAGCTCTACACAGGGATCCTAGCGGCCAGACTTGGACTGCATCTACCGGGTCTGGTGGAGGCGGACCAGGCTGGCTTTGTACCCGGGAGACAGACAGTTGACAACACCAAGAGGGTGACACACATATTAGAAAAGGCCTCGCGCGTCCCGGGGGAGCGGATGTTACTGTCGGTCGACGCGGAGAAGGCCTTTGATAGAGTTCATTGGCCGTACCTTGAGCTGGTTCTCGGGAAACTGGGAATCGGCGAGAAGTTCCGCACCATGATCTTCAATTGCTATAAAAGACCATCAGCATCGGTACGGGTCAATGGGCACAGCTCTAGTAGTTTTGACATTGAGTGCGGTACGAGACAGGGCTGTCCCCTCTCACCGCTTCTGTTCGCCCTCTACATGGAGCCGTTTGCCCAGAGGGTACGCGATAATCCGGACGTTATTGGGGTAAAGATGGGTCAATATACCCATACCGTTAGCCTTTATGCGGACGATGTCCTGTTGACCCTAGATGACCCCAGGAGGTCACTCCCTGCTTGCGTCCAGGAACTGGATGCCTTTGCACGCGTGGCCGGCTTCAAGATGAATATGGCTAAATCGGCTGCCCTGGACGTGTCGCTTGCCGCGGACACCAGGAGAGACCTTCAGCGTCTCTTCCCCATGCAGTGGTCCTCTTCCACGGTGCCATACCTAGGGATCCTGCTGGCGCCTTCGCTGCCTGAAATGGTTAAAGCAAATTACTCTTCCCTTGGTAAGAAGATTAAGGAGGAACTCGGCCGATGGAACAAGGGCCTGCTCTTGTGGCTGGGCCGTATCGCGGCGGTGAAGATGACGGTGCTGCCTCAGATTTTGTACCTTTTTCGCGCCCTACCTCTCCAGCCCCCTGTGGGCTGGATACAGCAAGCGCAGGCCGACATCTCACGCTTCGTGTGGCAGGGCCGCAGGCCTCGGATGAAGAGAGTTCTCTCTGCGCTTGCTCCGGAGGCGGGGGGCCTTGGCATCCCGGATCTCCGGAAGTATTTTCAGGCGGCGCAACTTCGATATTTGGTGGAATGGAGCAGGTGGGAATCTGACAAGCACTGGCTTTTTCAGGATCAGGCGGTAGCGGGACGTACCCTTCAGGAGGTTCCATTCTTGCGGCGCGCACATCGCCCGGCTAACCTCTACGCCTCCTTTGTTACCCGGGTTCCCCTGCGAATCTGGGATGCGGTTTGCGAACTCCGCGAGCTGACTACCTTCCCATCACCGTTTACACCCATAGTTGGTAACCCGGACTTTACTACGGGCTTGGAGCCGGGTGCTTTTTCCCACTGGGTGAGCGCGGGTTGCCGGGCACTTTTTCAGATTTACGGACCGGAGGGGGTGCTTCCTTTCCAGCAACTTCGACAGGAGTTTGGCCTGACGGAAGTAGACAGATTGCGCTACATGCAGGTCCGCCACTGGGCTCTCCAGCCCCAGGTGCGCGACGTAGCAGCCCGTCAGATCACTCCTTACGAGCGCTGGCTAGTGACCTGGACCTCGGAGGCCAAGCTTATTTCCGACCTATATAAGTTTCTCCAACCCCCGACGTTTCATTTCCATAATCCGGGGAGGGAGCGCTGGCACAGAGAGTTGGGCAGGACCCTGAGTCACAAGGAGTGGGACAGGATCGCATATCGGGCGAGGCACTCTGCATACCACACTGGGCTGACGGAGACCTTTACTAAGGTCTCCACCTACTGGTACTACACCCCGGAGAGGCTCTATGAGATGCACAAACTCACTGACAAGGGCTGTTGGCGGGGCTGCGGACAGGAGGGTACTCTATCGCACATTCTGTGGGATTGCCCGGTGCTGACTGCCTACTGGAAAGAGGTCTTAGATGAAGTGGATAGACACTTTGAAATTGCGCTGCCGCGCTTCCTGGCGTATGTCTTGCTAGGCCTGCCCAACGATTTGATGTACCCGCTGAAGTCCCGCAGGGGTAGGCAGATTGCTATTGCGCTAGGCTCAGCGGTCCAAAATATCCTTATTCACTGGCGCACCTCCACTGCCCCCTCCATCACTGGTTGGCTACATAGACTCTGGCAGGTTCTGGGTATGGAGAAGATGTCGCTTACAGTGGCTGGAAATGTAGATCAGTTTGAGGAGCTCTGGCACCCCTTCCTGGCACTGCTGTCCACAGAATTCCGTGAGCTCACATGTCCGAGGTACCTGCGCCTTCTTAGGCTGACGCCACCGGCGGCCCCGGCAGATTAGGCGGGATGGGGCTGGGGGGATTTGGGGTTGGGGGTAGGCTGTTTGGGGCAGATGCTTCTACTAAGGGCTATTGGACGGGAATGTTGGGGTATTGTTTTCTTCTTTTTTCCTTTTCTGGGGGCGGGGGGTTTGGAGGGACTGCGTTGTGTATTGCTGTGTTGCAGTAAGTTACTTGCTCTTAGCTCTGGCTGGGGGGTCGGGGAATATGGGAGGGCTATGCACATTACTTTAACGCCTTACAGTTGATGCCTCTCCTTCCCCTCCTAGACCACCGACCTCCCCCCTTCCGACCAGAATTGCTGCAACGTATCTTTTTTTTTTCCCTGTATTGTACTGTATGTAACCTTGACCTCCTACTTCCCTTCCCCATGTTTCTTTTGTTTTAATAAAAATGCTTTCAACCTAAAATAGTTACAAAAGTCAGCTTCAAATGGAAGCTCTAATAGATAAAGTAAAGCAGGTGCTGCTCAAATTCAGTTACACAATCATTAATCACCCCAAACTTGGGGCGATTAATGATTGTGTAACTTAATTTGACCTTCAACTGGAGTGTCTGCTTTACTTTATCTATTAGTGCTTCCTGTTGAAGCTATTTCTAGCTATTTTAGAATGGCGCTGGCAGCTTGCCGGCGCCATTGTAAGTGGGGCTGAGGGCAGAAGGGCACAAAAGAGGGACAGAGGGCAGAAGGGGACAAAACATGAGTGGGGCAGAGGGCAGAAGGGCACAGAAACAAGTGGTACAGAGGGCAGATGGGCATAAAAAATGAGAGGGTGGCAGTGATTAAGCAGGCAAAAAAAAACCCGCCAAATTGCAAAGCGCCTCACGAACACCCGCGAACACGCAAAGCGCCTCGCGAACACCCGCAAGCACGCAAAAATAAAAAAATCCGCATATTCGCCCGAATTCGCGAATTTTGCGGATTGCCAATTCGCAAATCCGCAAATTTGCGAATTGCCAATTCTTACTGAGGACATGCTCCTCCCACCAGCCCACATGTAAGCATGCGTAGCTGGGGGAGAAGCATGCCCCCATTGCCACACCCTGTATTTGCCTGTACACCTTACCATCAAATAGAAAACGGTTGTTATGTAAACACCAATGTATCATTCTCAGCAGCATTCTATTATGATTATAGTATTCAATACTACGTTGTACAAGAAAATATTCCACTGCCTTCAGACCATCAGTGTGTTTTATACAGGTATACAGGGATGTTATATCCAAGGTTACTAGCAAATAGTCTTCCTCCCATTGAATTTAATTGAGCCTTGCTAGGAAATCACGGGAGTCCTGGATATAAGAGGGTAGTTTAGTTACAAACTCCTGCAGGTAAAAGTCTACATATTTGGATGTGTTTTCAAAGGCATTGTTGATGGCAGAGATTATAGGCCGTCCTTGCAACGGATCAGTCCCTTTGTGCACTTTAGGGATGAGGTAAAATGTCGGTAATGTAAGATGAGTTTTAAGGAGGAATTTCAGTTCTTCTTTTGTAATAAGTCCCTCTCTTGCCCATTTATTCAGTTCTTCATTTGCTTTATGGACATATATATATATATATATATTGAAACCAACGTGCCCTGTATCTTAAAAGCCGGTTGGCAGAGCGCTGTCGAGTGTGCTCCTGTTGCTTCAGGGCACGTTGGTTTCAATATCTATATATATATATATGTGTGTATATATATATATATATATATATATTCACTGAAAAAACCATAGGTTTCACACCAGTTATAGTTAGGTGGAAATTTTATTCGCATAAAGCCATTGAAATTCCCACGTTCTAGTTAGTTGGACTCACTATAACTTGCTCGTGCAATGCACTGCTGATGACGTCACATATTACATCACTCATGACATGGTCAGTGACATCACTCATGACATCACTGATGACATCTCAAATGACATCACTGATGACATCATCCAGTGAATGTGTATCTTTCTGAAAAATAAATATTTTTTATATATGTATATCTAAAGGTTGATGGAAGAATAAATGGGTAAATAACTGTCTAAATGGATGTTTTTTTTATGTTGTAATTATAACCTACGTGTGGCGCTGTTCATACCAAGAATTAAAAGTTAAAGGTCAAACCTTCTTGGCGGTTCGAGTGCCTCCTCATTTGTGTGGCAGACCTAGGAGCAAGATATATATATATGTATATACATATATATATATATATATAATGGCGACAGCACTGAAAATAAAATAATTTTGCATCCAATACCTTGGTTTGTGCCTGTTCCTGTTCGCAGCTGAGGAGAAAGGCTACAGCGCGAGGGAGGCGAAGGTTTTGGCATATATATATATATATATATATATATATATATATATATACGCATAAATTATGCAAAAAACGAAGCAGCAAACTCTTTACTCTTTATTTACAATTATGAACCTTAAAACATAGAATTAGGCGTGGCCAAGATGGCGACCTGAGGAGACGTCTGATCGTGAAGCTCCTCATCCCTAACCCCCGTTAATGCCCCGTTACTGCACAACCTAATCCCCCGAGCACCTTGATTACTGCCCGCTGTTGGGGAGCACATGGAGGAAGCTTTGGAGCGCCGGGCACGACACAGGGAAACGCCTGTGCCCCTAAGCGGCCGAATTCGCTGTTCCTGTCCCGCGGAGTACAACATGGCAGCCGGACCCGCTGAGTGACAGCAGACGGCCTGGTCCCCTGGGGCGTGCCGCCACGAGCCTCAGACCAGCACTGAAGGCGACATCGCTCCCCTAATCTGGGAGGTGAGCGACGGTAGAGAGAGAGGCGAACCGCGGGCCAGTCATTGGGTTGGCTGCGGCGAGGCGCGGCCGAGCCACCTGGGAGAAGAATCACCTGAGGCCCCGGTCTGGGCCTGTGCGGAGCCCGCTCGGCACGCAGCCTTAGCGCCTGTGGAGACGGAGTGAGAAGCGGCCGGCCGAATCGCGGCCCACAAACCCCCCAGAGGAGGTGAGGAAAGCTGCGCTGGGCTGCTCTGGGTGCGGAGCTCGGGGGGCGTCTACTCGAGCCCCGGCAGGAGGCCTAGCGGGACCTTCATGCACGGCCTTTTGACGCTCTGCGGCAGGGTGCCATCCGGCGCCCAGGCTAGCGCAAGATCAGAGGCAGACCCCACGGACAATCCAGAGGCACGGGTCGCACCGCAGCACTGGGAGCCCCGGGCAAGAGAGGAGAGCTACGCCAGGCCGGAGTGGGCCGGAGCTCGGGGGGAGATAGTCGAGCCCCCGGTGTGGACCGGCGAGGGGGTAAAAATGGCACTGTATCGCGCGGGGCCCCTGTGCAGGACAATAGAGAGGCACCGGACTGCCGAGGTCCGTGAGCCCGGGGAGAGCTGTCCGAGTCCCAGGTGGGAGCCTGGTGGAGCCTACCAGCATTGTGACTGCAACGCTGCAGCAACGCTGCAGTGCGGGACGAGAGACCCCAACCTACGGCCCTCATGAGTGTTTTTCCTCGGGGACGACTTGGCCCCCTCCCCTGACTGTACTGATCCTTGCTTGGGCCCATTCAAGGCGGTGCATCCGCTGGAGGTGGGGGCGGACGAGACAGAGCGCGCTGGGACCACGCGCGCAATAGAACATGGCTACCACGAATCACAGAGGGGGCCGTACTATCCATGACATGCTGGCTAAAGGCACCCCGAAAGGAGACAAGAGCCCCGACAAGCCAACACTAACGGATCACCCCAAGGAGACGGTGCTGGAGGGGGGAGAGGCCCCCATCACCAAAACTTTCTTGGAATCCCTATTCCACTCCCTCAGGGAATACTTCCAAACCCTTAAGCAGGAAATGGCGGGCGAACACAGAGAGCTGCGCCGCAATGTCGATGGTCTCGGAGAGCGCGTGGCGGCGATTGAAGACACTGAGCACGCTAAGAGCGAAGAGGTCGAATTCCTGCAACAGGAGATTATCAAGCTTCACGAACAACAGACAGACCTGCAAGCACACGCGGAGGACCTCGAGAATTGCTCCCAACGCAACAACATACAGGTCCGGGGGGTGCCATCCAAATCGGAAGGGGACAGTGTTACAATCTACCTGCAGCGATTGTTTCGGGAAATACTGGGTGAGCCGGAGGATTTCGAGATCCGAATTGATAGAGCACATAAGGTGGGCCTGGCGCGCCGCGCGGCGGCCCCTCCACCCGAAATTTGGGCCTTACTGCTCGACTACCCTCTGAAGGAACGCATTCTGAAAGCGGCACGCACGAAGCAGCCCCTCCACTTCCAGGGACACCCGGTGGGGTTATTTCAAGACTTATCGGTGATCACGCTGCAAAAACGAAAGGCGTTTAAAGTGGCCACGACTTTCCTGCGAGACAATGGAGTCCCGTACTCCTGGGGCCATCCTTTCAGAATCATCTTCAAGTGGGAAAGGGCCCTCCACCAGCTGAGATCCCTACGAGACATGTGTGGACTGCTGGGCATCGCCAATGAAGGTGACGCAACGGTGGAGGGTTCATCCACGCAAAACACCCAGCCACGATCCCCGCGGACGTCGGGGGACGAATGGCAGCGGGTGGGACGCTGCCGATCACCCAAAAACGATCTCAAACCGGACCCCAAGACTATAGCTCAAGAACATGCAGCAGCGATACAGGAGGTCTCCAAAGACACGAAAAATGGAAATTGATGCGGCACCGATGGGGGAACCAATGCACAGCATCTTAGCACTGGGTTGGGGGGACGGGACGGGGGGCCTAGAAGGCCACCACTGCCACACACTTTCTTAGCTCTTAACTCTACTACAAGCCTGGACTGAGTTTGTATAGGCCTGGGACAATGACCGTTTGTTGGGGTTTCACAGTTGGGGAGGGGGGTGCAGGGGGGGGTGGAGGGGGTGAGGGAAGTTGGGGAGTTCGGGAGATCGGGGCAATTGGGGGGGTCGGTAGGGGGGTTGTGTTGGGAGTGGGGTGTTGGGTGGGTCGGGGTGACCTGGGGGGCAAGGGGGGACAGATGTTTTTGGGGGCGAGGTACCGGTGTGCTCCGTCCAGAGAAGCGACAGGCAGAGGGTCACTAGGAGGCTTTAGACTACGACACAGAGTGGGGGGACGTACACACGCTTATGGCTGAGGAGTCCATCCAAGTCCTCACCTTGAATGTCAAGGGACTCAACAACCCTATCAAGAGAAGGGCGGTGCTGTCCTACTTGGAGCACTCCGGTGCGGCCATATGTTTGCTGCAGGAGACGCATTTACTCGCCAAGGATTGGCATCGGATGAGGTCCAGGGCCTTTCCAATACAGTTCTACTCATCCCTCACAGAGAAAAAGGCAGGGGTAGCTCTGTTATTCACAAGACACTTCAGGGGCAAAGTGGGGGAAAAGGTAGCGGTAACTAAGGACAGACTCCTGGCCTACAAGGTACATATAGGGGACTGGTTGATCACATTGGGTCCATCTACGCACCCAATACCAAACAAGAAGCCTTTCTTAAAGGGGCGCTAGCTGATGTGGTAGGGACCAACACGAGATACACGCTGGTGGGAGGTGTCATCAACATAGTTATGGACAACAAAAAAGATAGGTCGGTCTGCGGTTTGGCGACACGGGGGCATTATCCACCGAAGGGGGACTGTGGCTGGCTAACAGGGGGTTCCTGGATCTTTGGAGAAAGGCCCATCCCACCTCCCCAGGGTACACCTTTTATTCTCCGGTACACCACACTTATTCTAGGATAGATTATTTCTTCAGCTCAACTGAGTTGGGCCCTTTGGTCCAAGACATCGAGGTCACCCCAGCGGCGCTGTCGGACTATGATGCGGTGGCAATCCGCCTGTCGGTCCTACGTGGACAGTCGCGCAAGGGCAAATGGCGTCTGAGGGAAAGCCTGCTCCAATGCAAAGGGGTTGCACAGCAGCTCTCCAAAAGCATTACAGACTATCTGAGCATAAATGACACTGGCGAGGTGGCCATGCCAGCCGTCTGGGGCGCACTCAAGGCGGTAGTTCGGGGGGAACTAATTGCGCTCGCGGCGGCGGACAACAAGGAGCGAAAAGAAAGACGCCTGGCGCTAACGGAGTAGGTGCTGGAACTTGAAAGGGCTCACTGCCGGACGGGGCTCCCAGGATTTGGCGCAAACTGAAAGCAGCGAGGCACAACTCGCGAGTCTGGACCTGGACCGCGCGGAATACACGGCGCTGCGTCTCCGTCACACATACTATTTCGGGGGGGACAGGACTGGACGTCTGCTGGGCAGTAAGCTCAAAGCCAAAATCATCCGCTCCGCGATCCCTGCTGTCCAGGTGGAGGGGGGTAGGGAAGTCAGAGAGGACGATCAAATAGCCGAAGCATTCAGGGTGTTCTACGCCACCTTATACACAGCAGATGCGTCCTTAGACACAGAGGCAAGGCAAGCGTATTTAGGTGAGGCGAGGATCACAGCTCTCAATGAGTCGAACGCCCAATCTCTGAAGGCCCCTATACGACTGGAGGAAGTGATTTTGGCGATAGCACGCCTTAAACCGCTGAAAGCCCCGGGCCCGGACGGTTTCTCCGCTGGGTTCTACAAAGCGTTCTGCCCCCTCATAGCCCCAATTTTAACTAGACTGTTCAACTATTTTCAGGGCCCCGGTTCCATCCCTCAAGATATGGTGAGACATCATCGTCCTGCCGAAACCAGGCAAAGATACAACCCAATGCGCGGCCTACCGTCCGATCTCGCTGCTCAACCTAGACTTAAAACTCTTTACTGGGATCCTGGCTGCCAGACTGGGTCCCTGCCTCCCTGGGATAATAGAGCCTGACCAAGCGGGTTTTATACCGAACCGGCAATGTGCGGATAACACCAAACGCCTGATGCACGTCATTGATAAGGCACACTTCAATGTTTCGGACACGGCCCTCCTATCAGTCGACGCCGAAAAAGCGTTCGACAGAGTGGACTGGGCCTATCTAGATGGCACACTGACAAGATTCGGAATAGGTGAGCGGTTCCGCTCAGGGATAGCCAGCTGCTACGAGGCACCGCGGGCAACCGTCAGGGTTAACAGGACAGGCTCCCGGCCATTTGACATCAGGCAGGGATGTCCACTCTCGCCGCTCCTGTTTGCCCTATATATAGAACCATTCGCTCAGCGTGTCCGGGACAACCAGTCTATCACGGGCATCTGCTTTGGGGGCGAAAGGCAAACGATCACCTTATATGCAGACGACCTCCTGGTGGCCGTGGACGATCACAAGACATCGATACCTGCATTCCTCGAGATGACACTGTTCGGGAGGGTCTTGGGCTTTAAAATGAACGTTGATAAGTCAGTGATGCTCCCACTAGGGTGCAATACCCGCCTGGCTAACAGGGGACTGTTGCAAATAGGGGGGCTGACCACGCAGTTGTCGTTGCCGTATCTGGGGATCGTCCTGACACCTGCCACGGCTCAAACGGCCGAACAAAACTACGCCAAGCTCCTCACAACCATCCAAGGCGATGTCCAGCGCTGGTGCCAGCAACCACTTTCCTGGCTTGGGAGAGCAGCGGCCGTTAAGATGTCCCTGCTGCCTAAGGTGTAATACCTCTTCCAGACTATCCCAGTCACTCCACCTTTGGGCATGATTAAGAAATTTCAGGACATATTACAACAGTTCATATGGGCTGGCAAACATTCTCGGCTCCAACGTGATTTAGTAATGCGGACAACTGCAGAGGGCGAACTGGGCGTCCCGGATTTACAACGATATTTTCAAGCAGCACAGATGCGTTACCTCTTAGAATGGTCCCGCCCGATGTCTGAGAAGCGCTGGCTAATCCAAGATAGGGCAATGGCAGGAATGCTGATATGGGGAGTCCCTTTCCTGGCACGGCCGGACAGACCAGCGTACATCAAGAAGTCCCCCATCACCCGTACGCTTCTTCAGGTCTGGGACAAGGTGGCAGTTGTCAGGGCCCGCTCCACAGGATCCGTTCGATGAATAATGGGGTCCACCTCCTGATGTTACCAACACCCCGACTGATTACACAGGGGGTTCGAACCATCAGGCGAGGGATATATAATGAAAAGAGACCGGGGAAGGGTAGGGGTCAGCAGGGACAAGGGATCTGAAATGACAGAGCATAAGAATTATAACACCAATCAACTTACTGCTACTCTCAATAATTCTCACTAGAGCTCAGAATACCTTATGTAGCTGTACACATTCCTCCAACATGCATAAGATAGAATTAGTCCAATTTCCTGTAATGAAACACACAGGTTATCACCTAGATCAATAAGCAGTCTACAAACTCAGAAATACACCCTTAATGATACACACCATACAATGTGGAGATGGACTTTGTAAATGACCCCTATGGATACGACAAGTTTCTCTGGAGATTATTCACTTGTCAGTGGTTCAAAAACCTTAAAAGAGTTTAGAGGAAATTACTCTTATGTCACTCGATTAGGCAATGTTCATTTCACTTCATTGTAGAGGAATACATATCCGCTCACTATGGAGAAGAAAACGTTGGTGTACACTTTAACATGAAACTTTCAAGAACCAAGAAACGGTAACGTGTGGTTGGGACCACCACCACGCTCCGCTAAATAAACAATGCGATCACAATTCCGTTTGCCGGCAATAGGTAGTTGTGACCACCACACTACTCCGGTTTAGCAATGCTAGAAATGAACACTCTGGGATAATTCCTAATCCCCGCAATATTCCCCTCCCTGTAATCCTTACGGAGAAAGGATTCTACAACAATAAAGCCGTATTGGCAACCAGCAGCAGCCGCCGCATAGTTCCGCGGAAAGACAATCACAAGGCAGCAGTTCTCGGCAATGGCACGCATCAGCCGATGCGTAACCTCCACACCGAGGACAATACAAGCAATGCGAGAAGCGCGCGAGTCAGAATGCTCCCAGCGGCTTCCGACTCCAATACCTTAAATGCAAACGACGAACTCAGTTCCAGGAACTTCAACCGCAGGCAGCAGCACGACGCTACCGCAGCCCGGTCTCCTCCAAACACTAGTCAACACAAATGACGGACTCAAAATTAGGTGCAACTTCCTTCCTGTTACCACCACCCATATACTTCCCCCCGCATAGATTCATGGGAGTTGTGGTTTCTAACAGTTAGGTAGGCGCGGTAATGCAGAAACCTGACAGTATGCCCTCTCACCTAGCGCCTCCTAGGCCCAGGCTTGGTAGGGAATCTCCGATGAAAGGACCGGACAGCAACAGGAGCATGCACATTCAGGGAAGGCTCCCATGAATCGTCCTCAGCAGTGTAACCCTTCCAGGCCACCAAGTACCATAAAGCGCCCCTGCGACGTTTGGAGTCCTTTATGCAACGCACAACATACTCCAAGCCACCATCGCACTGCACCGGAGGAGGCACCTTCCGACGTGCAGCCAAAGCTAGCTTCATCAAACTGCAGTGGAACACAGGGTGGATACGAAGGGAAGCTGGTAGTTTCAGTTTATACGCCACGGGGTTGACCTGCTTCAAAACAACATATGGACCGATGTATCTAGGGTGGAACACAGAACGAAGTTTAAACCTAATGTTCTTGGTGGACAACCACACTCTGTCCCCCACCCGGAAAACAGGCCCCTCCCCTCGATGCTTATCAGCCCACTTCTTGTAATCTTGTTTGGCGTGGACTAAATGCCTAGACACTTTCTTTTGGACCGCATGTAAACGGCGGACCAGACTCAACACCGAAGGCTGGTTTCCCACGTCCACAGGAATGGTTATGGGCAATGTTCGAGCATCAAATCCATAGTTGGCGTAAAAGGGGAACACCCCCAAGGAACTATGCCACGCGTTATTGTAGGCAAATTCAGCCAGCCATAACAGGGATACCCAGGAGTCATGAGCCTCAGCAGCATAGCAACGTAGGTATTTTTTCAGAGTCTGATTGAGCCGTTCAGTCTGACCATCAGTCTGGGGATGGAAACTGGTCGATAATGAGGCTTTGATTTTTAATGCCAAGCACCATGATTTCCAAAAGCTTGCAATGAACTGAGGACCCCTATCGGATATGATGACTTCAGGGATTCCATGGAAACGAAAAACATTAGACAAGAGCAGCTGCGCAGTTTGACCAGCCATGGGGAGATTTCTGCATGGAATAAAATGACCCATTTTCGTGAGGCTATCCACCACAACTAGCACAGCAGTATGTCAGTGATCAGAAGGCAACCGTGTGATAAAATCCATACTGATGCTCTGCCATGGCTTCTTTGGTGGTGTGGGCAAAGGCATAAGTTTCCCCTTGCTCTGACACTGCAAGGACTTTGCACGTGCACACACCTCGCACCTTCCCACCCACAGGGTCACATCTCAGGATAGCGTATTCCACCAGAACTGTCTTTGAACCAAAAGCACTGTTTTCTTTATCCCTTGATGACCAGACATTGGCGAGGAGTGACACCACTCGAAAGCCATTTTTCTGCTTTCCATGGTAGGCAAGAACAGTTTGTTCCTTACAAAAGGCAACCCATGGTTAAGGGACCGTTCTGTGTCTTTACTTCTCCACAGCCTCCAGGCCGTAGCTGTCTTTTGTACTTTGATTGTCTCCAGGAACGCCTCCGCGTTAAGCACACATATTACCTTGTTTGGTTCAATAAAGGCTTCCATTGGAGGATCAGCCTTCACCACCACGGTATCCCCCAAACGGGACAAAGTGTCCGCCTTTCTGTTTTCAACGCCTGGACGAAATGTGATGAGAAAGTTGTATTCGGCAAAAAACAGCATCCACCTCATTTGCCTCTGAGACAAATGTCTAGCTGTACGCATATATTGCAAGTTACGGTGGTCTGAATACACAGTTACAGGATACAAGGCCCCCCAAAGATACTGTCTCCATTCCTGGAAGGCCTTTTTAGTAGCGAGTAGTTCTTTTTCCGCTATCGTATAGTTTCTTTCGGCCTGACTCAACTCTTTTGATAGATACGCCACAGGGTGGAGTTGGCCTGTTTGGGGGTGTCTTTGGAACAAGATAGCCCCTACTGCTTCATCCGAAGCATCTGCCTCAACGACATAAGGTAACTCAGGTTGTGGGTGTGCCAATATGGGAGCGGAAACAAATGCTCTCTTGAGATGACCGAAAGCAGTGTCAGCTTCCTGCGACCAACAAAACCCCACCCCTTTTCTAAGCAAACGAGAAAGAGGTGCAGCTATATGTGAGAATCCATCTATAAATCTCCTGTAATAGTTAGCAAAACCCAGGAAACATTGGATGTCTTTCACTGTTTTAGGTGTGGGCCAGGACTGTACTGCTTGCACCTTTCTTTCTGCCATCTGTAACCCATCAGGACAGAGCATGACTCCCAAAAATTCCACAGTAGACACCCCAAACTCACATTTACTGAGCTTACAGTACAATTTGTTCTCTCTCAGCCTTTGTTGGACCTGTGTAACATGCTCTTTATGGAGACCTACATTTCCGGAATAGATCAAGATGTCATCAATGTAGACTACCACACTGATATCCACCAGGTCTCTCAACACATCATTTAGGAAGTATTGGAATGCTGCCGGGGCGTTACACAGGCCAAAAGGCATCACGGTGCATTCGAACAATCCGTAACATGTTTTAAATGCCGTCTTCCATTCATCACCCTCCCTCATTCTTACCAGGTGATAGGCCCCCCGGAGATCCAACTTAGTGTAAATGCAGGCCTTCCGTACTTGATCTAATAGCACAGGAATGAGGGGGAGAGGATACCTATTACGAACAGTGTTCTTGTTCAGCATTCTATAATCAACACAAGACCTTAATTCACCATTCGCTTTAGCTATGAAAAATAAAGGAGAGGCTGCAGGGGACTAGGAAGGACGAATGAAGCCTATAGACTGGTAGTGAGTCAAATACTCTTTGAGGTGTTTAGTTTCTGGCACTGATAAGGCATAAACCCGACAGGTAGGCATCAGAGCTCCATCAACCAACTCGATGCAACAGTCGTATGTACGATGAGGGGGTAGTTCATTAGCTAGTTGTTCACTAAAAACATCCGCAAACGACTGATACTCATAGGGTAATGTTACCTCTTTTTCCGCAGCCGTAGCCACCACATAAGGAATAGACAGCTCTCTTGCCTGAGTGACTGGATGTACAGACATATGTGCTTGACATTCAGGTGACGGAAACCTTAACCTTTTTACCCTCCAATCAATATCGGGGTTATGGTACGAAAGCCAGGGCATGCCCAGAATAACCTCATATTGTGGGGCTTCAATTATATTTAAGACCAAACTGTCTCGATGTTCCCCTTCTGGTAGTTCCACAACCAACAACACCTCTTCTGTTTGCTCAGTAATCAACCCAGATTTTAATGGTTTCCCGTCTACCGCCCACACTTCTTCAGGGGGCTGTCTAGGTATACATTTCAAGTTTAGTAAAGTCACCAATCCACTATCTATGAAGTTGCCTGTGGCCCCGGAGTCAATCATCACTAACACTTGATGGACCACACATTGACTCACCAAACACATGGATAACCCAATATGTGATACAGAATCCTGAATGACCTCACAAACCAGAGAGGGAAGTTTCAAAGGAGTTTGGTCACCCCTATCTTCCTTTACCTCGCTGACAAGCTCGGTACTAGATAGCGCTAATCTTTTCTTTACCCATCCCCCTGTACTTTTGGGTTTGGAAGGACATTCTCTCACGTAATGACCATTTCTCCCGCAATACATACACAACCCCTGGGTTCTGCGGGTTTTCTCTCTCTTCTCTGGTTAAGGGTGCCCGTACTGCTCCTATCTCCATGGGTTCATGGCTTTCAACTACTCCCGATGTCCCTTTCTTGCTTGTGTACTCTGGCCTAGGAGGACCTCTATCCCATTTTCTCCTATCCCCAGATCTTTCTGACATCCTGCCATCTAACCATAGGGAAAGGCTAATCATCCCAGCACAAGTAGTGGGTTGGGGATCAATTTGGGCTATAACATCCTACATCCCATCCCTCAGCCCCTGGTAGTAAATGGACATCTGTTTTTCCTCGGGCCATGATGACTCTGCCACCAACCTAATAAATGAAGTTAAATAGGTTATCAGTTCGTTACGCCCCTGTCTTAACTCAAGCAATTCTTTGTCAGCACTGAAAGTAGTGGCCCGTCTATCAAACACCCGCTCAAACTCGGTTCTGAAAGCCCCCCAATCCGATAGTATAGCGTCGTCTCTACGTACCAATGGAACCGCCCAGCTTGCAGCATCGCCGATCATATAAGAAATGGCGAACGCTACCCTTGAATGGTGGTTGGGAAAAGATGCAGGCTTACATGAGAAATGCATCATTATCTGCGTAAGAAATATCTGTGTCTTAGATGAATCCCCCGAATACCTCTCAGGGCTTGCCAATGGTATGGGAGGGGGTACCGTGACTTGTATTCTGGGATTTAGCGTAGCAGCATCAAAGGGATTACCTGTCAGCCTATCCACCCTTTCTCTTAAAGCAGTAGCTTCTGCTCTAGAGGCAATCAACTCCTGCTGAACTACCACAAGGGCTTGTAAAACTTCATCTAGGGTAGCCATGATTATTCAACGATCGTATCGGGTGGAGCTTTTAACGTGGGCACGTAATTCTGTCAGGGCCCGCTCCACAGGATCCGTTTGATGAATAATGGGGTCCACCTCCTGATGTTACCAACACCCCGACTGATTACACAGGGGGTTCGAACCATCAGGCGAGGGATATATAATGAAAAGAGACCGGGGAAGGGTAGGGGTCAGCAGGGACAAGGGATCTGAAATGACAGAGCATAAGAATTATAACACCAATCAACTTACTGCTACTCTCAATAATTCTCACTAGAGCTCAGAATACCTTATGTAGCTGTACACATTCCTCCAACATGCATAAGATAGAATTAGTCCAATTTCCTGTAATGAAACACACAGGTTATCACCTAGATCAATAAGCAGTCTACAAACTCAGAAATACACCCTTAATGATACACACCATACAATGTGGAGATGGACTTTGTAAATGACCCCTATGGATACGACAAGTTTCTCTGGAGATTATTCACTTGTCAGTGGTTCAAAAACCTTAAAAGAGTTTAGAGGAAATTACTCTTATGTCACTCGATTAGGCAATGTTCATTTCACTTCATTGTAGAGGAATACATATCCGCTCACTATGGAGAAGAAAACGTTGGTGTACACTTTAACATGAAACTTTCAAGAACCAAGAAACGGTAACGTGTGGTTGCGACCACCACCACGCTCCGCTAAATAAACAATGCGATCACAATTCCGTTTGCCGGCAATAGGTAGTTGTGACCACCACACTACTCCGGTTTAGCAATGCTAGAAATGAACACTCGGGGATAATTCCTAATCCCCGCAATATTCCTCTTCCTGTAATCCTTACGGAGAAAGGATTCTACAATAATAAAGCCGTATCGGCAACCAGCAGCAGCCGCCGCATAGTTCCGCGGAAAGACAATCACAAGGCAGCAGTTCTCGGCAATGGCACGCATCAGCCGATGCGTAACCTCCACACCGAGGACCAATACAAGCAATGCGAGAAGCGCGCGAGTCAGAATGCTCCCAGCGGCTTCCGACTCCAATACCTTAAATGCAAACGACGAACTCAGTTCCAGGAACTTCAACCGCAGGCAGCAGCACGACGCTACCGCAGCCCGGTCTCCTCCAAACACTAGTCAACACAAATGACGGACTCAAAATTACGTGCAACTTCCTTCCTGTTACCACCACCCATATACTTCCCACCGCATAGATTCATGGGAGTTGTGGTTTCTAACAGTTAGGTAGGCGCGGTAATGCAGAAACCTGACAGCAGTGGCCAAGGGCTTAACGTCTTTCCCATCGGCAATGAAGCCCCTGCTGGATAATCCGGCATTCCCGCCGGGGACAGCCCCCGGCTCGTTCTCCCAGTGGCGGCTGACGGATTGTCGGTCAGCCGGGCACCTGTTTGACACAGAAGGCTCCATGCAACTGAATGACATACAGGACTTCTATGGGATAGACAAACCACAAAGATACTAGTACTTTCAGTTCCGACATTGGCTTACAAGCACCGACGTCTTACCGCATGTTAGCCGACATCTCACGGCATACTAGAAATGGCTTGTCACTAAAACTGCAGACACAAAAGCCCTCACGGAACTATATAAACTACTGGCCCCCCACCTCTCGCGACTAGATCGGCGGGTCAGCGGCGGTGGGAGCGGGAGTTGGGGCGTGCACTCTCGGATGGGGAAAGGTGGGAAATTTACCACAGAGGCCACCATACGGCCAGAAACATGGCCAGTCGGGAAGCGGCGGTCAATGTGGCTTACTACTGCCACCTGCCACCTGCACAGCTCCACCAGAGCAACCCGAGACGTGATCCCAACTGCTGGAGGGGCTGTGGGCAAATTGGGACCATGCTTCACCTACTCTGTGAATGTGCGGAAGTGCAAGAATTCTGGGAGGCAGTGCTCCGGGATATAGACCACCACTTTGACACAGAAATCCCTTGTTTCCCAGCCTACACGGTACTGGGCCTCCCGAACAAAATCACGTTCCCGCTCAAATCAGTAAGGGGGAAACAAATGGGTTTGGCAATGGGAGCAGTGACTCAACACATCCTTTCCTTATGGGGTACTCCGAGGAAATCCACGCACACAGGGTGGCTCCACCGATTGTGGTGCGTGATGGGCATGGAAAGGATACAAGCATCCCTTACGCAAACTACAGATTCCTATAGGGAAACATGGCAGATTCCCTAATCTCACTGCTCACACAGGAATTCAACGAGCTGACATGCCCAAAATATCTCAGGGTTCTCCGACTGGTGGATGAATTTCACAAGCAACCAGAGAGCTGTAACTGTGACACCTGATGCAGTACATATAGAGAGTTACGTAGCAGGGAAATGGAGCACACCGGAAAGGGGGGGCAAGGGGTGAGGTTGTTGGGGAAAGAGGCCATTGGGGTTAGGGTGGGTAGGCAGGGAAGTTCGGGTACGGGAGATAATAATTGCATTGTTCAAAGAATCGCCTTTACCTTTGCTTGCATGGACACAGAGCACTCTCCCAGAGACAAAGCGTTCACAGCACGAGCGGGGAGGGAGACAAGAGCAAACCTACAGTACTATGCTTGTCCAATTGTTATATTGTGCTATGCAGCTGAAACTAATAAAAATAAATTTGATCTCAAAAACATAGAATTAGTATTTGTGAAACAATATGTGAAGGTTTCAATTAAACTTTGCTGTTTGCAAAAAGCGACCACTCTATTTTTCAATACAAAACATCTATATGGTGATAGAATGCCAGTTGCAGTAGTTCGCTTTCCTTAAGTGTCGACAGCGTTTCGACCCTAATATGGATGTAGGGTCTCTTCAGGGCCTACAGTATGGGGACATCTAGGGAAATTAAAATTAAGAATATGTGTTTAGTATTGCTGGTCCTGTTACTGTGTGCGAATAATAGGAAAGCTTAGGCTAGAGGGATTACCTGAGTTGCGAATTGCTGGAATATCGGTGCCGTGTGTGAAGAACCGTGTACAGGTGAAAATAAAATACTCACTAGGAAACCCGGCCGGGTCCTGTTTAGGAAGACAGAATTATATGGATTGTATTACAGGGGAAACGCAGAAAAAGGAATTGCAATTGATATAAGGCTTGTTACATTCCTGTGTCATTTACCACTATGGAGATTGTGGGTTGCAGCAATTCGGGGAAGCACAATGGTTGTTCTATTAGTTGCAGTGCTCGAAGTTAAGGGATTCTTTTAGGTCTGTTGTGCTGGTCAGCGCAGGCTTTTAATTTCCATTTCCACAGCCATTGTGATTCCCCGAATTGCTGCAACCCACACGCTCCGTAGGGGTAAGTGACACAGGAATGTAACAAGCCTTATATCAATTGCAATTCCTTTTTCTGCATTTCCCTTCTAATACAATCCATATAATTCTGTCTTCCTAAACAGAACCCAGCCGGGTTTCCTAGTGAGTATTTTATTTTCACCTGTACACGTTTCTTCACACACGGCACCTATATTCCAGCACATATTCTTAATTTTAATTTCCCTAAATGTCCCCAAACTGTAGGTCCTGAAGAGACCCTATATCCATATTAGGGTCGAAACGCCGTCGACACTTAAGAAAAGCGAACTACTGAAACTGGCATTCTATCACCATATAGATGTTTTGTATTGAAAAATAGAGTGGTCGCTTTTTGCAAACAGCAAAGTTTAATTGAAACCTTCACATATTGCTTCACAAATACTAATTCTATGTTTTAAGGTTCATAATTTCACTTGGGACACACTTCACAATTGTAAATAATTTCTGATACTTCATGTGTAATCACGTTTACTGTGAATTGAAATTTCAATACAAATATTGAAAAAAGTCATCAGTGTTTCTGGCTTCATTTCTATCTGACATCTCACCACAATCCCTGTATATATACGCACATTTTCGCTTTTTCTCTAAATCTAGTATTAAGTATCTTCTCCACAGGAGCCACTGTTTTGTCTTAAAATACTTAATCACCCTTGTTTCGTAGTGAGTAGGGTTCCCTTGTTTTTCTTTTCTTGTCCTATAGATATAAGGCCTGAATTTGCCTTTTTGGAGCAGCACTGCATCAAGTGCAAAAAAGTAATTTGCTATGGAGAGCAGTCGGTGGATGCTATTTGTGCTGCTCAACGCAACCACCGATGTTACAATTTTTGATTTTGTTGTTGTTTTTGGAATGATCTTTAATTTCAAAAGTTACCTGTTTACTTTTTTCCTTTCATTATTTAGTTTTTAGAAAAACACAAAACAAAAGATAAAATTTTTGAAAAAATACGAACAAAATACAAAACAAATAAAGAAGAAAAAAAAAGTTCTTATCAGAACTACCTTATCTGGTTAAAAAAAAGAACTATAATTGCATGGTAATGTCTGAAAGTTTGGCTGAATATATGTGTAGAGCATGATTGACTGAAAGAATGTATTAGTAGTGTATGGTGAATTTATAGGTGCAGATCTATGAGGAAGTGCTGCAGCATGACACTGCAAGCTTTAGCTGCACCGCGCTGCGGCACTTCCGAAGCACATGGATATGACATATATATATATACATGAATATGTTGCAACTCTGTGCTTCCCTCTGCACTGGCGCACAAACTGCAGCCATACACTGGCACAGGCACCCTTGCATCATGGTGCAAGGATGCCTGTGTCGTGGGGAGATCGTTTTTGTGCAGGAAGGGACACCTTCCTTCACAAAAACAATCACTAAAGGCATTTTCCTCCTTTAATGTGTGCTGTGGAATGCAGAATGCATTGAAAGAGGAAAATACGAGGAGAAATGAAAACATTTCTCCACGTGCCTCGTTACACCACCTCTAGGGTAGCGCAACATGCCCACATATCTCCAGATTTACGATTTCTCGTAAATCTAGAGATGTGTCTTGTTCCATGGGTGTTGTGTGGAAACATACATAGCAATACCCATGGAATGCCCCTTCAACGCAAAGTGCTGCGTTGGAATGGGCCGTATTTTCAAGGAGAGGAAAAGCCACGCAGGGTGGCTTTTCCTCTCCTTGTAAATATGGAGGAGCACCCGGCGCCATCACTACATAATGAAAAGTGACGTACTGGTGGCGCAGGGGGCTTGTAAATCTGCCCCATAAGTGCTTAGGTATTGGCGGAGTGATACAATAAGAACATGGTGCTGGATGGGTGATGACGAAGTGCATGAGACTGACAGGAGGTATCCTCGGCTGCATGGATACTACTTCAGTATTTAGTGGAGTGTACCAATAGTATGTATCTGCTTAGAGGTTTGTAGGGATTGTGCACAGAATATTGTATGTGTACTTGTGTTGGTGCCTAGGTCATTCTATAAAAACATCACTAGTAACTGGAATGATGACAGTGCTGCAAACAGAGTGCACAGTTAATTTATAAGTGCTTAGGTATTGGTGGAGTAATAGGATAAGAAGATAATGGTAGATAAGTGATTAAAGAAGTGCATGGGACAGGCTGGACGATTCCTAGACTGTATGGGTACTAACTGGGTATTTAGAAGAGTGTATCAATAGTATGTAGCTAGTTAGAGATCTGCATGGATAGTGCACAAACAATTGCAGCTGTAGTTGTGTTACTAGCTAGGCAATTCCATAAGTTCATGGCTAGTAACTAGAATAATTACAGTACTGCAAACAGAGTGTATAGTGAATTTATAAGTGCTTAGGTATTGGCAGAGTGATAGGATAAGTTGAAAGTGCTGGATGACTGATTTGAAAAGTGCATGAGACTGACATGAAGATTTCTACACTGCATAGGGACTAAGTGGGTATTTACAAGACTGTATGAATAGTATGTAGCTGGTTAGAAGTCTGAATCCATAGTGCACAGAATGTTGTAGCTGTACTAGTGTTGCTGGCTAGGGAATTCCTTAAGTACATGACTAGTAACTGGAATGATTACAGTGCTGCAATCAGAGTTTATGCTCAATTTATAAGTGGTTAGGTATTGGTGGAATGATAAGATAAGTAGATAGTCCTGGATTGGTGATTTGAGAAGTGCATGAGATTTACAGGAAGATTTCTAGGGTACATAGGTACTACTTAGGTATTTAGTGCAGTGTAGCATTAGTATATTTGTAGTTAGACACATTCTGCACAGAATATTGTAGGTATATTTGTCTTAGTAGCTAGGCCGTACCATAAGTACATGACTAATAAGTGAAATGATACAGTGCTACAAACAGGGGGTCTGGTGAATTTATAAGTGGATAGATATTGTCAAAGTGATTATATAGGTACATAGTGCTGGATGGGTGATTAGAGAAGTACATAGGACTGACAAGAGAATTCCTAGGCAGCATGGGTAGTACCTTAGTATTTACTACACTGTACCAATAGTATGTATGTGGTTAGAGGTCTGCATGCATACTGTGTAGAATGTTGTATGTATACTTCTCTTAGTACCTAGGAAATTCCATAAGCGCATCTCTAGTAATTTGAAAGATTACAGTGCTGCAAACAGACTGCAAGGTGATTTTATAGCTGCTTAGGTATTGGTGGAGTAATAGGATAAGTAGATAGTGCTGGATGGGTGATTGGAAAAGTATATGGGACAGACAGGAGGATTACTAGGCTGCTTGGGTAGTAACTTACTAAGTAGCTGGTTAGAGGTTTATATAGATACTGCACAGCTGAATGTAGTAGTACATGGATAGTGTTTGGATTACTTAATCTTACCTTTACAGTAGTAGATATAAAAATATTCTAAAAAATTTTTGAAGTTTTTTATAATTTAATTTTTTTTAAATTTTGAACTTTAGAAATATTATCTGTAAAAGAGAAGAAAAAATACCGTTATAATGTATAATATTATAATTTTATAAATGCAACATAATTTAAGCATACTATAAAATATTTAGTTTGCCTTTTTTGCTGTTCTCAGAATATATTGAATGTCACTATAAATAGTGATTTCAATGTTACTCTTTACATAACAGCAGGCAAAAAAACAATCAATCAGATTGTTTAAAAAAACAAATCTGTGTCAAAAATATTTTCAATATAGTCAACTATCTCTGCACATTACATAAAAACAACATACCATATATTACAAATCACACATATAAAAATGCTTCTTTCTAAGAGAATTTTGTTATTACAATATGAAAGAACCAAAACAATAAATCAATCAACAATTCTTTATAATAATTTCCATATACTCTAAATGATGTTCTTTAAAATATATGCTGTCAGAATATCCAAGCAAAAGTACTTAATTGATATAAATATCTTTCCTCTAAGCCAAATGATATTCCTGAAATCCTTTATACTAAAATTGTCCAATAGTAATCGTATTAATACATTTTAACATATTCCCAATATGCCGAATTATGTTGTTAGAACTTTTAAAAATATTTGGTAGGAATGTGGTCATTTGTAAGGCAAACGTTGTCTAAAAACCAAATGAGCATCATTACAATATATCCATCCTTTATTGCATTTTAAATACACAGTGTAATGTCCAGATGTTATTGAAGGACCATCGTGGAAGATAATTGCTACTGCTACAAAAGTTCTTCCTGAAACTGATAGTTTATTTGCTACAAAATGTTTAATTAAAGTTTCCAATTTTCTTCCATCAGCTGTACAACGTTGTATCATGAAAATTATATATTGTCCACATCTTTGTATAAATAATGTCGATAACATTTCTGATTTGTATTGGCTACACTCCATGTTTTGATTTGCTGCTTTAACTAGTTTGTTGAAAGACACTGTTTTACAGTCTGGGATTGTCAAATATGTGAATCTTTCATTGTCTATGTTTGTGGTAGAAGTAAACGTACAATTTTAACATTCATTTTTCCATTTATAGCAAAGTCCAAAAAGATTTTCAATTTCTATTCCTTCATTTTCCAATACTGCAAGCATATACATTAGAAATTCCTGAGCATCATGTTGGACATTCTGCGTAAATTGCGTAGAACCAGAACATATATGCAGAAGATTGCGAATATCAGATACACTTTGTATTTTACTTTTATAAGTTCTCAATTTTTCATAAATAGAATGCAACAAGGAACGAAATCTTTTTTCTCGATTCTCCATAATTTGCTGTTGCAGACTTTCTAGAAAAAAAAACATTTACCACTACATTAGCATAGCAGTTGATACCTGAACTATTTTCTAACTGATATCCTACTATCTCTTCAATAGTGGCCTTTTTATTTTTGCTTGCAATCTCAACATTATCTTGATTTTTTTCCTTCTCTTTTACTTCACTACAGATATTCTCATATCTTCTTTTTCAACCTAATACATGCTTTTCATATATGTTATGTTATGTTATTACAATTTATAGAGCGCACGTATACCCATAGGTGTCTTGGCGCTATGGGCGGCAAGTAAGTCTACACTGTTGGCTAGTTTTGGAATAGCCAACTTTTCAAGCCTTTCCGAAAGCCAATGAGAGAGGAGGAATTTCTGAGCTCAGGAGGGAGCGTGTTCCAGAGTTTAGAGGTAAAGAAGTGGAAACTACGCCCACCCCATTGCACAGTGCGGGTTATTGGTACCTGTAGTAGTTTAGAGCCTGAGGACCGCAGATTCCTGGTCGGTTCGTACCAGGAGAACAGATTTTGGAAAAAGGTCGGTCCTTTGTTGTTAAGGGCCTTAAAGACTATGGAAAGAGCCTTGAATGTAATCCGTTGCTCCACCGGAAGCCAGTGTAACTTGCGGATTTCAGCGGTGACTGAGTGAGTTCTGGGGATATTGAGAAGCAGCCTAGCGGCCACATTTTGCATGCTTTGAAGTTTTTTAATGCATCGTTTTTGGGCGTTGCCTAGTAATCCGTTGCAATAGTCCAATTTGGACTGGATTAAAGCTGTGACAACGGTTTTTCTGGCGTCTACTGAAATATAGGGAAGAATTTTTCTAATCTTTTTTATGAGAAAGTGGCTTGTTGAGACAATAGCGTTTGTGTGATGAATTAGAGTAAGTTTAGGATCAAGCCACACCCCTAAGTTCTTAACTTTTTCCGCTGGTCTAGGGTTTTTACCCAACTCCCCTGGCCACCAAAGGTTACCCCAGGCTGGTTGGACATTGCCAAATGTTAAGATCTCTGTTTTAGAGGAGTTCAACTTGAGGCAGTGGGTGTTCATCCAGCAATTGACCGTCCGCATACAAGATTGAAATTGTGCAGCGGGAGATGGGTCTTTTTTATGTATTGTTATGGCAATCTGTGTATCGTCAGCATATGACGTGAGGCAGAACCCAAAGTTGAGAATTATTGGGGCCAGCTCTGAGACATACACGTTAAAAAGTGATGGACTCAGGGACGAGCCCTGAGGCACTCCACAGGGGAGGGTATAAGTTTCCGAGCGGTAGGTGTCCAGCTCAACCGCGAGTCTTCTGTCTTTAAGGAAAGAGGATAACAGAGCCAATGCTGTGCCCCCGATCCCTATTCTCTCGAGCCGCTCATTCAAGAGAGAATGGTCAACCGTATCAAATGCGGCTGACAGATTGAGGAGTATGAGCATGGCTGTGCCGCCCCGATCCATTGCCATCCTGATCTTTTCTGTGGCTTTAATCAGTGCTGTCTCAGTGCTGTGCTCTCGGCGAAAGCCGAACTGAGATGGATCCAGCAAGTTATTATCATCGATGAATTGAGTCAATTGGGAGTTCATAATTTTATCAATTATTTTAGCTGGTAGAAGAAGCCTGGCAATAGGGCGGTAGTTGGTAGGGTCAGTGGGCTCTAGTGAGGGTTTCTTGAGTAATGGAAAAATGGAAGTATCTTTCCAGGTTGAAGGAAAACAGCCAGTCCTAAACATGGAGTTGAAGATATCTGTGAGACCTGGGCTAACCACATCAACGATTTCTTAAAGAATTATCGGTGGGCAGGGATCAAAGGGGGATCAAGATTTGGAATCTTGGATGTATCTGGCAACGGTCTCAACAGAGACGGGAGAAAAGGCAGGATACAGGATATTCACCTGAATTAGGAGCATACAATCTTCTTAACCGATTATACTCTCTTACACAATTTGCATCTGCACTAATCTTTCTCTCATCAAAATCAATCAAATGCAATCCGGATAAATTTCTGACTCTGGACAAAGAAACATATGCCATACACTCTTTAAATACGGTACTTCCAATGTTTACCAAAGCACTATCTACACTTAAACCTTGAGATGTAGGAATAGTCACTGCATATGCCAGAGAAAGAGGAAACTGTTTTCTACGAACATAGAAATCTTTCACATGCAAAAAACGAACCGAACAACAACAAATTTGTTTTACTTCTTCAATTTGATCAAATTTGATTTTCAAAAATTCAATTCTATCTCTATTTTGCTAATTAACAAAATCAACAACTTTACCCAATGCTCCATTTACTAAACCTTTTTCCACATCCAAATGATGCCGTGAAATTACCTGACAGTTTACTCATACATATAAATTCTTTTCTAAACCAGAAGTTTTAGATATAGATTTTTCTAAAGAATCCAATTTTGTTTTTAATTTTTCCGTCAAAATAATAGTGATTTCTTCATGCTCTATTTTATCAATGGCTTCCATTTTTATTACTTGTTCATTTTCCAGCTTTAAAAGTTCTTCATTGAATGTAGAACACTCGCGGAGTGTTGTCATTATTTTCAGCAATTTCTTTGTATATTTTTGTATATTTTTTCAGGAACTATATTTTCAAACACGTTTGTAAGTAGTCGACTTTGCAAAGCTTGTTTGCCATGTTCTGTCAATACTCCAATTCTTATATCTTGAAGAATAGTTCCATAATCAACATAATTTGCCTGTCACATATCTTTAATGAGTTCTTTGTATTCAAAAAAATGACCAAATGTTAACATTTTCAACACTTCCCACAGACTTTTTGGTATATTCATGTACAAGTGTTTTAAATACTGGTTGTCCTTTTACAGGAGTGAGTTGCAGTAGATCTCCAAAAACTATCACATGTTTTCCTCCAAATAAGACATCATTTTCTGTTTTTAGAATTTGCTGCATTCTAAAATGCACTAAGGCAAGCATTAAGTTTGAGACCATGCTCACCTCATCAATAATCAGAAGTTTCATTTTCATTAGCACTCTTGAAACTTCATAACAAGCTTCTCCAGATAGCTTGTGATATTTCAGTTTTCATGCTCTACAGGTAGCATTAGTAAACGATGTAATGTAATTCCTTTAATGTTTAGTACTGCCAACCCAGTTGGAGCAGATACAACACAACACAAATGTGAGACAGTTGTTTTCTGTAGATAACTGGTTAATACTTTAATTAAGAAACGTTTTCCTGTACCAGCTTGACCACTGACGTACATTTGGATAGGTTGCAATGATGTGCATGTGCATTCTTTCTTTTCATGAAGATAACCATGGTCGATCTGTTGTCTCACTTGCTAATATATTTCTTTTTGTTCAATATTGAATTGTTCTTCCAAGTTTCCTAAGTCCATAATATCTTCTTGAGCTTGATGCATTGGTGTTTAAACTTCATTCATGGTGATTGCTGCTTCATTTTCAAGAATTGTAATAAAAAGATGTAAGCCAATTAAACTTGCTTGTAGTGTCTTAATTACACACACCGGAGAGGCTTGAGGCACACAGAGATAACAGCTCAAACCCACTGCTCACCGTCTCTACATTCTTTGATGTCACAACATTCCAGTAGAGAATATTACCTTAAAGGCATAGATACAGCACATCTCCCTTTTCATAATAATAAAACAGTGAAAAGAAAGAAACCAAAACACATAAGACCAAACAATCACAGAATAAAAACAGCAACAACACTGAATTTAATAGAGAATAATGACAATATAAGCCATAAATGAAACCTCATTTAGATGAAAATCTTGTAAATGCAATGGAGGTCTCCTAACTCTAGAACTGCGAAAAGGATGACAAGAAATATCATGAGAAACATCATGCAAATTTCCAGATCTTGACTTCACATCACCATCCTTCTCCCTACATTTTGCCAAACGAGACATGCTCCAAACATCTCCACCAGCAAGCATGACCACATTTCTCATAACCTTTACTATGCGTCTCGGCCCAAAGTATTTAGATTCCCTTTTAGGAGACCACACAGCCTTTTTAACATAAACAAAATCACCCACCTTCCATATATCTTTCTTCACCCCCATCTTCATATCAAACCTCCTTTTGTAGTAACTCTGATAGTTCTTAATTCTCCAATTGTTGACAACACAACCCCTATCCTTAACACTTAACCACAAAGGATTAAGTTTAGAACCAGCCATACTACCCTTCAGACTCTTAAAAGGGGAACAACCAGTAACATTGTTGGGCGTATGTCTATGGGCCCACAATTTTCCTCTAAGAACAGGCTTAAGCGGAACCCTCAACTCCAAAACAGTTTGAGCCGAAGCTCTAATCAATCTATTCATGCTCTCCACAAGACCATTTGCCTGAGGAGTATATAGAGCAGTTCTTTGATGAGTGATTGATAGATCACATAAAAAAATCAGAAAATTCCTGTGAGTGTGAACTGCACTCCATTGTCGGAGACCAAGATGTCAGGAATCCCTTCACAAGTGAAAGTATCCTTCAAAAATTCAATAACATTCTTTGAAGTGACAGAACCCATACAAGATGCAGACACCCACTTAGATGTATAATCCACTAACACTACTACGAATCGTTCAGAAGGAGGCAAATTATCAAAAGGACCAACTAAGTCCACAGCAAGTTTGGACCAAGGATGTTCAGGTATTGCCACAGGTGAAAGAGGAACAGTTCTTATGTTCCTTGATTTGTCATTCCCCGCACAAATGACACAATCTTTAACAACTCCCTCAACCTGACAATCTACTTCAGGCCACCAGTACGATTCTCTAACTCTAGCCTTCGTGAGACTACGTCCCAAATGTCCCTCATGAGCAAGGTTTATCACCTTTTCACGCATCAACAAAGGGGGAATAAGTCTGTCACCACGAAAAAGTTCTCCTTGCACAATGTTTAACTCCTCCCTGACATTCCAATAACCTTTAGCACAATCAGGAACATCTTTCAAAACAGACCAACCATTTACCACAAAATTCAAAATATGTTCTCTGGCTTCATCATTCACATAACAGCTTTTCTACTCAACCTCATTTAACGCTGACTCTTTCACCCACGAAACTGTCTGACAATCCGACTCAATCACCACATGCTTCTCCAAGGGTAACCCGAAAGAAAATCAGCCGGGACATTTTTCAAACCAGGCAAATATTCTACACTAAAGTTGTACTCAAAAAGTCCTTCAATCCATCTTTTAATTCTAGGAGTAGTACATTCAACATTCCTGCAAGAAAACATTTGCACAAGACGCTTGTGGTCAGATCTGATCAAAAATAGTAAACCCCACAGATAAAATCTAAAGTGTTTTATAGCCCATGCACAAGCCAGAGCTTCACGCTCAATAACTGAATAGCGTTCTACGGCTCCCTTCAGTGAACGAGAAGCAAAACCAAAGACCCTTTCAGAGCCATTAACCATTTGGGAAAGAACAGCTCCCAGACCACGAACACTTGCATCAGTAGTCAAAATCGTCTTCCGCTTCACATCAAAGTGACCTAAACTAGGCATTTTCCCAATCTCTGACTTCACGATATTAAAAGCTTCAACACACTCTTGGTTCCAATTAAAAACAGTCCCTTTCTTCAAAAGAAGTCTGATTGGTTGCATGACACTAGCAAAATTGTAAATAAACTTAGAATAGTATTCAGACAGACCGAGAAATTACTTCACCTGGTCTTTGTTTGATGGAGTAGGAGCTTTCAAAATTGCCTCTGCCAGATTAATCTTAGGACTGATCCCTTCTCCAGATATAGAATGACCAAGATAAGGCACAGAATTCACTCTGAATTTACACTTTTCACGTTTCAAAGTTAAACCAAATTTTTCTAACCTCTTCAGAACTTCAAATAGAATTTCATCATGTTCACCCACATCATGCCCATGAACCAAAATATCGTCCTGAAAAAATAAAACAGAATCAATGCCCGCCAAAACATTCTTCATAGTTCTCTGGAAACAAGCAGCAGAACTAGCTGGCCCAAAAGGCATTCTAATAAATCTATAAGCTCCTACAGGGGTTACAAATTATGTCAAATGTCTCGATTCTTCATGATGCAAAATCTGGTGATATGCCGCAGATAGGTCCATCACACGGAATACAGAGGCCCCACTCAATCTTGAAAGAATCTCATTAATATTTGGCAACGGCTGTCTATCCACCCAGATTGAACCATTCAAACTCCTCAAATCAACACACATCCTAATTTTGGTACCATTGTCCTTTGGGGCTAAAACGATGGGTGCAAGCCATTCAGAAGATTCTATTTCTTCTATTACACCCAACTTAAGTAACCTGTCAATTTCCTCTTGCAAGGGCTTCAACATATGATTTGGTACCTTCCTCACCTTATGCACCACAGGCTTTGCATTTTCTTTTAAGATAATCTTGTGTTTAAAACCACTCAACAAACCCAAACTGTCAGTAAAAACATTCGGATATCTCTCCACAATGTCCTGAACCCCACCCTGCAGAGAGACTAGCATAACCTGTTCAGGTGCATTCGGATTCAAGACGGTACCCAAATCTCTTTGGTGACGCCACCCCAGGAGATTATCTCCACGTTTAGCAACATAGACCTTCCCTACAGTTTCTCTGTCTTTAAACACAATACTTTGTACAGAATAACCAATTAAATCAATTTTTTTACCCCCATAACCCACAGGATTTATGTCAGGTGTTAACAGTTTTATGTTGCGAGGACCAAATGTTTCAAACCAAAATTTGTCGCTGATTAAAGTATATAACGAACCTGAGTCAGTCAAAACAGGTACAGACTCATCAGCTATAAAAATGTCACATTTCGACATGGTTATGGCATCTGAATCTACCCCTTTTACATCATTTACCACAACAGATATTTCATCCGAAACACAGTGTACAGCTTGTTGATCAAAATCCTCCTCTTCTTTTACAAAATTCACCTTGTTGCTTTTACACATGCGTGCATAATGACCCCTCTTTCCACAGTTTTTGCAGGTATTATTCTTTGCGAAACAGTTTGGGAAATTAGATCCATGAAATTGGCTACCACACCTCAAACATTTAAATTTCCCTTCTCTGTTCCAATTAGGGTTTGCTTTTGATCTGTCTGGTTTTTGAATAGGCTTTCCTTGACCAGAGTTCGCTTTGCTAACCAAAGTTGCTTTACCGACATAGGTAGCATTCACATCAGATGACACAGAAACTTGTCCCTTCTCATTGATATTAGAAACAGGATCAGAAGAACTTGGACCTTTACGTATCTCTTTAACCCAATTAGAAGTATGCTCAACACTCTCAACAATAGTGATAGCCTCCTTCAAATTTGGGTTCTTGGATGATAACTTCTCTTGGATTTTGGGTCATTTGTGCAACGAACAAGCTGATCGCGAATGAGAGAATCAGTAAGCTGCTCAAATTCGCAAGTCTGAGCAAGTGACTTAAGCGCAGCAACATAGTTCCCAACTCTCTCCCCTTTGGCTTGTATGCACATAAAAAATGTATGCCTTTCCATGACAACATTTATGCGTGCTCTAAAATGTCTCTCTAAAGAAAAACACTCATCTCATAGAGATCATTGGGTTCTCCCGCACCTCTGCCTATGGGTATAGGGTCTAAACTGTCATAAATATTCCTCCCTTCAATTCCAAGGTTGTTCACCAAAATTGCTTGCTTTCTAATACCAGAAAACTTTTCCCCACCAATTGCAATTAAATATGAGTCAATCGTCGGCTTCCATTTCTTCCAAGGTAAGATTGGTTCACCCTGTTCACTTAAAAATTGAGGTGGTTGATTCATCCCTGCAGCTGCTGACATCCTGTAAATCAAGGAAACACAACAAGCTAAAAAAATACGCTGAAATTATTACTTAAAATAACAATCTAAAATAAGTATGGAAAAAAAAACAGAGTGACCACAGGATTCCCTAAATGTGTCATCTCATCCCTGTTATATAGTATCTCCAATGTGTTTTTCCTCTTATCCCTTCCAATATATCAGCTTCACTTGTATAATGTTCACCAACTTTTCTTCTTCTTCTTTTAAATATTCGTATGCCACAATACCTCAATGTCAATTGTTAGACTTGTTTAAAAACAAACTTCTAGCTATAACATCCGTATCTATTCATTAATTGTCAGGAAACAGTCTTCTCCATGGAAATGAATTATGCCACTGAGGCCACAGTAACTGTTTCAGGCTTCAATAGCTAAAGTTTCCCTGTCAATACACATGACTCCCACGACATTGTATTTCAATGCGCTTCCGCTGTGTGCATCAATGCGCCCACACTACTGATTCCCTTTATGTTTAACACGACTCTCCACTCGTGAAAACTACTGTCAAAGAAACGCGCCGCTGATGGGATGCAGACGCTGATCCAACGTTCCTTGCTGATAAATAGACGCGCTGCTGCTCAGAATGCACACGCCTCAATGTTCCTTCAATCGCGTGTTTGCCTCACGCTGTCCTCACGCATCAGTCACGCGCATGCCTTTTTGAAAGATGCGGTCATCAAAAACGACGGCAATAGCAAACATTAAAAACAAAAAAATTATCGGTCCACTTTCAGGGACAGCACTCACTCCACTTTCAGAAATAGGGCTTCACAAAGGCTCAGCTTTCATAAACGTTCCAAAATCAGCAAAATAAACGCTCCATAAATCGAAGAGATAACAACTGACCTTCTACATCAAGGTTAAACAGAGAAACTTCTATTCTCTTCCGTGTGTTCTTTTCCGGTCTGTGTTCCCTCTATCGTCGCCAGTAATAAAAAGATGTAAGCCAATTAAACTTGCTTATAGTGTCTTTATTACACACACCGGAGAGGCTTGAGGCACACAGAGATAACAGCTCAAACCCACTGCTCACCGTCTCTACATTCTTTGATGTCACAACATTCCAGTAGAGAATATTACCTTAAAGGCATAGATACAACACATCTCCCTTTTCATAATAATAAAACAGTGAAAAGAAAGAAACCAAAACACATAAGACCAAACAATCACAAAATAAAAACAGCAACAACACTGAATTTAATAGAGAATAATGACAATATAAGCCATAAATGAAACCTCATTTAGATGAAAATTTTGTAAATGCAATGGAGGTCTCCTAACTCTAGAACTGCGAAAAGGATGACAAGAAATATCATGAGAAATATCATGCAAATTTCCAGATCTTGACTTCACATCAATATCCTTCTCCCTACATTTTGCCAAACGAGACACGCTCCAAACATCTCCACCAGCAAGCATGACCACATTTTTCATAACCTTTACTATGCGTCTCGGCCCAAAGTATTTAGATTCCCTTTTAGGAGACCACACAGCCTTTTTAACATAAACAAAATCACCCACCTTCCATATATCTTTCTTCACCCCCATCTTCATATCAAACCTCCTTTTGTAGTAACTCTGATAGTTCTTAATTCTCCAATTGTTGACAACACAACCCCTATCCTTAACACTTAACCACAAAGGATTAAGTTTAGAACCAGCCATACTACCCTTCAGACTCTTAAAAGGGGAACAACCAGTAACATTGTTGGGCGTATGTCTATGGGCCCACAATTTTCCTCTAAGAACAGGCTTAAGCGGAACCCTCAACTCCAAAACAGTTTGAGCCGAAGCTCTAATCAATCTATTCATGCTCTCCACAAGACCATTTGCCTGAGGAGTATATAGAGCAGTTCTTTGATGAGTGATTGATAGATCACATAAAAAAATCAGAAAATTCCTGTGAGTGTGAACTGCACTCCATTGTCGGAGACCAAGATGTCAGGAATCCCTTCACAAGTGAAAGCATCCTTCAAAAATTCAATAACATTTTTTGAAGTGACAGAACCCATACAAGATGCAGACACCCACTTAGATGTATAATCCACTAACACTACTACGAATCTTTCAGAAGGAGGTAAATTATCAAAAGGACCAACTAAGTCCACAGCAAGCTTGGACCAAGGATGTTCAGGTATTGCCACAGGTGAAAGAGGAACAGTTCTTATGTTCCTTGATTTGTCATTCCCCGAACAAATGACACAATCTTTAACAACTCCCTCAACCTGACGATCTACTTCAGGCCACCAGTACGATTCTCTAACTCTAGCCTTCGTGAGACTACGTCCCAAATGTCCCTCATGAGCAAGGTTTATCACCTTTTCACGCATCAACAAAGGGGGAATAAGTCTGTCACCACGAAAAAGTTCTCCTTGCACAATGTTTAACTCCTCCCTGACATTCCAATAACCTTTAGCACAATCAGGAACATCTTTCAAAACAGACCAACCATTTACCACAAAATTCAAAATATGTTCTCTGGCTTCATCATTCACATAACAGCTTTTCTACTCAACCTCATTTAACGCTGACTCTTTCACCCACGAAACTGTCTGACAATCCGACTCAATCACCACATGCTTCTCCAAGGGTAACCCGAAAGAAAATCAGCCGGGACATTTTTCAAACCAGGCAAATATTCTACACTAAAATTGTACTCAAAAAGTCCTTCAATCCATCTTTTAATTCTAGGAGTAGTACATTCAACATTCCTGCAAGAAAACATTTGCACAAGACGCTTGTGGTCAGATCTGATCAAAAATAGTAAACCCCACAGATAAAATCTAAAGTGTTTTATAGCCCATGCACAAGCCAGAGCTTCACGCTCAATAACTGAATAGCGTTCTACGGCTCCCTTCAGTGAACGAGAAGCAAAACCAAAGACCCTTTCAGAGCCATCAACCATTTGGGAAAGAACAGCTCCCAGACCACGAACACTTGCATCAGTAGTCAAAATCGTCTTCCGCTTCACATCAAAGTGACCTAAACTAGGCATTTTCCCAATCTCTGACTTCACGATATTAAAAGCTTCAACACACTCTTGGTTCCAATTAAAAACAGTCCCTTTCTTCAAAAGAAGTCTGATTGGTTGCATGACACTAGCAAAATTGTAAATAAACTTAGAATAGTATTCAGACAGACCGAGAAATTACTTCACCTGGTCTTTGTTTGATGGAGTAGGAGCTTTCAAAATTGCCTCTGCCAGATTAATCTTAGGACTGATCCCATCTCCAGATATAGAATGACCAAGATAAGGCACAGAATTCACTCTGAATTTACACTTTTCACGTTTCAAAGTTAAACCAAATTTTTCTAACCTCTTCAGAACTTCAAATAGAATTTCATCATGTTCACCCACATCATGCCCATGAACCAAAATATCGTCCTGAAAAAATAAAACAGAATCAATGCCCGCCAAAACATTCTTCATAGTTCTCTGGAAACAAGCAGCAGAACTAGCTAGCCCAAAAGGCATTCTAATAAATCTATAAGCTCCTACAGGGGTTACAAATTACGTCAAATGTCTCGATTCTTCATGATGCAAAATCTGGTGATATGCCGCAGATAGGTCCATCACACTGAATACAGAGGCCCCACTCAATCTTGAAAGAATCTCATTAATATTTGGCAACGGCTGTCTATCCACCCAGATTGAACCATTCAAACTCCTCAAATCAACACACATCCTAATTTTGGTACCATTGTCCTTTGGGGCTAAAACGATGGGTGCAAGCCATTCAGAAGATTCTATTTCTTTGTCAAAAGAAGATTCTATTTCTTCTATTACACCCAACTTAAGTAACCTGTCAATTTCCTCTTGCAAGGGCTTCAACATATGATTTGGTACCTTCCTCACCTTATGCACCACAGGCTTTGCATTTTCTTTTAAGATAATCTTGTGTTTAAAACCACTCAACAAACCCAAACTGTCAGTAAAAACATTCGGATATCTCTCCACAATGTCCTGAACCCCACCCTGCAGAGAGACTAGCATAACCTGTTCAGGTGCATTCGGATTCAAGACGGTACCCAAATCTCTTTGGTGACGCCAACCCAGGAGATTATCTCCACGTTTAGCAACATAGACCTTCCCTACAGTTTCTCTGTCTTTAAACACAATACTTTGTACAGAATAACCAATTAAATCAATTTTTTTACCCCCATAACCCACAGGATTTATGTCAGGTGTTAACAGTTTTATGTTGCGAGAACCAAATGTTTCAAACCAAAATTTGTCGCCGATTAAAGTATATAACGAACCTGAGTCAGTCAAAACAGGTACAGACTCATCAGCTATAAAAATGTCACATTTCGACATGGTTATGGCATCTGAATCTACCCCTTTTACATCATTTCCCACAACAGATATTTCATCCGAAACACAGTGTACAGCTTGTTGATCAAAATCCTCCTCTTCTTTTACAGAATTCACCTTGTTGCTTTTACACATGCGTGCATAATGACCCCTCTTTCCACAGTTTCTGCAGGTATTATTCTTTGCGAAAAGGTTTGGGAAATTAGATCCATGAAATTGGCTACCACACCTCAAACATTTAAATTTCCTTTCTCTGTTCCAATTAGGGTTTGCTTTTGATCTGTCTGGTTTTTGAATAGGCTTTCCTTGACCAGAGTTCGCTTTGCTAACTAAAGTTGCTTTACCGACATAGGTAGCATTCACATCAGATGACACAGAAACTTGTCCCTTCTCATTGATATTAGAAACAGGATCAGAAGAACTTGGACCTTTACGTATCTCTTTTACCCAATTAGAAGTATGCTCAACACTCTCAACAATAGTGATAGCCTCCTTCAAATTTGGGTTCTTGGATGATAACTTCTCTTGGATTTTAGGTCATTTGTGCAACGAACAAGCTGATCGCGAATGAGAGAATCAGTAAGCTGCTCAAATTCGCAAGTCTGAGCAAGTGACTTAAGCGCAGCAACATAGTTCCCAACTCTCTCCCCTTTGGCTTGTATGCACATAAAAAATGTATGCCTTTCCATGACAACATTTATGCGTGCTCCAAAATGTCTCTCTAAAAGAAAAACACTCATCTCATAGAGATCATTGAGTTCTCCCGCACCTCTGCCTATGGGTATAGGGTCTAAACTGTCATAAATATTCCTCCCTTCAATTCCAAGGTTGTTCACCAAAATTGCTTGCTTTCTAATACCAGAAAACTTTTCCCCACCAATTGCAATTAAATATGAGTCAATAATCGGCTTCCATTTCTTCCAAGGTAAGATTGGCTCACCCTGTTCACTTAAAAATTGAGGTGGTTGATTCATCCCTGCAGCTGCTGACATCCTGTAAATCAAGGAAACACAACAAGCTAAAAAAATAAGCTGAAATTATTACTTAAAATAACAATCTAAAATAAGTATGGAAAAAAAAACAGAGTGACCACAGGATTCCCTAAATGTGTCATCTCATCCCTGTTATATAGTATCTCCAATGTGTTTTTCCTCTTATCCCTTCCAATATATCAGCTTCACTTGTATAATGTTCACCAACTTTTCTTCTTCTTCTTTTAAATATTCGTATATGCCACAATACCTCAATGTCAATTGTTAGACTTGTTTAAAAACAAACTTCTTGCTATAACATCCGTATCTATTCATTAATTGTCAGGAAACAGTCTTCTCCATGGAAGTGAATTATGCCACTGAGGCCACAGTAACTGTTTCAGGCTTCAATAGCTAAAGTTTCCCTGTCAATACACATGACTCCCACGACATTGTATTTCAATGCGCTTCCGCTGTGTGCATCAATGCGCCCACACTACTGATTCCCTTTATGTTTAACACGACTCTCCACTCGTGAAAACTACTGTCAAAGAAACGCGCCGCTGATGGGATGCAGACGCTGATCCAACGTTCCTTGCTGATAAATAGACGCGCTGCTGCTCAGAATGCACACGCCTCAATGTTCCTTCAATCGCGTGTTTGCCTCACGCTGTCCTCACGCATCAGTCACGCGCATGCCTTTTTGAAAGATGCGGTCATCAAAAACGACGGCAATAGCAAACATTAAAAACAAAAAAATTATCGGTCCACTTTCAGGGACAGCACTCGCTCCACTTTCAGAAATAGGGCTTCACAAAGGCTCAGCTTTCATAAACGTCCCAAAATCAGCAAAATAAACGCTCCATAAATCGAAGAGATAACAACTGACCTTCTACATCAAGGTTAAACAGAGAAACTTCTATTCTCTTCCGTGTGTTCTTTTCCGGTCTGTGTTCCCTCTATCGTCGCCAGTAATAAAAAGATGTAAGCCAATTAAACTTGCTTGTAGTGTCTTTATTACACACACCGGAGAGGCTTGAGGCGCACAGAGATAACAGCTCAAACCCACTGCTCACCGTCTCTACATTCTTTGATGTCACAACATTCCAGTAGAGAATATTACCTTAAAGGCATAGATACAACACATTTCCCTTTTCATAATAATAAAACAGTGAAAAGAAAGAAACCAAAACACATAAGACCAAACAATCACAGAATAAAAACAGCAACAACACTGAATTTAATAGAGAATAATGACAATATAAGCCATAAATGAAACCTCATTTAGATGAAAATCTTGTAAATGTAATGGAGGTCTCCTAACTCTAGAACTGCGAAAAGGATGACAAGAAATATCATGAGAAACATCATGCAAATTTCCAGATCTTGACTTCACATCAATATCCTTCTCCCTACATTTTGCCAAACGAGACATGCTCCAAACATCTCCACCAGCAAGCATGACCACATTTCTCATAACCTTTACTATGCGTCTCGGCCCAAAGTATTTAGATTCCCTTTTAGGAGACCACACAGCCTTTTTAACATAAACAAAATCACCCACCTTCCATATATCTTTCTTCACCCCCATCTTCATATCAAACCTCCTTTTGTAGTAACTCTGATAGTTCTTAATTCTCCAATTGTTGACAACACAACCCCTATCCTTAACACTTAACCACAAAGGATTAAGTTTAGAACCAGCCATACTACCCTTCAGACTCTTAAAAGGGGAACAACCAGTAACATTGTTGGGCGTATGTCTATGGGCCCACAATTTTCCTCAAAGAACAGGCTTAAGCGGAACCCTCAACTCCAAAACAGTTTGAGACGAAGCTCTAATCAATCTATTCATGCTCTCCACAAGACCATTTGCCTGAGGAGTATATAGAGCAGTTCTTTGATGAGTGATTGATAGATCACATAAAAAAATCAGAAAATTCCTGTGAGTGTGAACTGCACTCCATTGTCGGAGACCAAGATGTCAGGAATCCCTTCACAAGTGAAAGCATCCTTCAAAAATTCAATAACATTCTTTGAAGTGACAGAACCCATACAAGATGCAGACACCCACTTAGATGTATAATCCACTAACACTACTACGAATCTTTCAGAAGGAGGTAAATTATCAAAAGGACCAACTAAGTCCACAGCAAGTTTGGACCAAGCATGTTCAGGTATTGCCACAGGTGAAAGAGGAACAGTTCTTATGTTCCTTGATTTGTCATTCCCCGCACAAATGACACAATCTTTAACAACTCCCTCAACCTGACGATCTACTTCAGGCCACCAGTACGATTCTCTAACTCTAGCCTTCGTGAGACTACGTCCCAAATGTCCCTCATGAGCAAGGTTTATCACCTTTTCACGCATCAACAAAGGGGGAACAAGTCTGTCACCACGAAAAAGTTCTCCTTGCACAATGTTTAACTCCTCCCTGACATTCCAATAACCTTTAGCACAATCAGGAACATCTTTCAAAACAGACCAACCATTTACCACAAAATTCAAAATATGTTCTCTGGCTTCATCATTCACATAACAGCTTTTCTACTCAACCTCATTTAACGCTGACTCTTTCACCCACGAAACTGTCTGACAATCCGACTCAATCACCACATGCTTCTCCAAGGGTAACCCGAAAGAAAATCAGTCGGGACATTTTTCAAACCAGGCAAATATTCTACACTAAAATTGTACTCAAAAAGTCCTTCAATCCATCTTTTAATTCTAGGAGTAGTACATTCAACATTCCTGCAAGAAAACATTTGCACAAGACGCTTGTGGTCAGATCTGATCAAAAATAGTAAACCCCACAGATAAAATCTAAAGTGTTTTATAGCCCATGCACAAGCCAGAGCTTCACGCTCAATAACTGAATAGCGTTCTACGGCTCCCTTCAGTGAACGAGAAGCAAAACCAAAGACCCTTTCAGAGCCATCAACCATTTGGGAAAGAACAGCTCCCAGACCACGAACACTTGCATCAGTAGTCAAAATCGTCTTCCGCTTCACATCAAAGTGACCTAAACTAGGCATTTTCCCAATCTCTGACTTCACGATATTAAAAGCTTCAACACACTCTTGGTTCCAATTAAACAGTCCCTTTCTTCAAAAGAAGTCTGATCGGTTGCATTACACTAGCAAAATTGTAAATAAACTTAGAATAGTATTCAGACAGACCGAGAAATTACTTCACCTGGTCTTTGTTTGATGGAGTAGGAGCTTTCAAAATTGCCTCTGCCAGATTAATCTTAGGACTGATCCCTTCTCCAGATATAGAATGACCAAGATAAGGCACAGAATTCACTCTGAATTTACACTTTTCACGTTTCAAAGTTAAACCAAATTTTTCTAACCTCTTCAGAACTTCAAATAGAATTTCATCATGTTCACCCACATCATGCCCATGAACCAAAATATCGTCCTGAAAAAATAAAACAGAATCAATGCCCG
The DNA here is from genome assembly GCF_964263255.1 of Lissotriton vulgaris. Lineage (NCBI taxonomy): Eukaryota > Metazoa > Chordata > Amphibia > Caudata > Salamandridae > Lissotriton > Lissotriton vulgaris. The sequence goes on from NC_141687.1 coordinate 397,521,038, forward strand.
CCAAAACATTCTTCATAGTTCTCTGGAAACAAGCAGCAGAACTAGCTAGCCCAAAAGGCATTCTAATAAATCTATAAGCTCCTACAGGGGTTACAAATTACGTCAAATGTTTCGATTCTTCATGATGCAAAATCTGGTGATATGCCGCAGATAGGTCCATCACACTGAATACAGAGGCCCCACTCAATCTTGAATCTCATTAATATTTGGCAACGGCTGTCTATCCACCCAGATTGAACCATTCAAACTCCTCAAATCAACACACATCCTAATTTTGGTACCATTGTCCTTTGGGGCTAAAACGATGGGTGCAAGTCATTCAGAAGATTCTATTTCTTCTATTACACCCAACTTAAGTAACCTGTCAATTTCCTCTTGCAAGGGCTTCAACATATGATTTGGTACCTTCCTCACCTTATGCACCACAGGCTTTGCATTTTCTTTTAAGATAATCTTGTGTTTAAAACCACTCAACAAACCCAAACTGTCAGTAAAAACATTTGGATATCTCTCCACAATGTCCTGAACCCCACCCTGCAGAGAGACTAGCATAACCGGTTCAGGTGCATTCGGATTCAAGACGGTACCCAAATCTCTTTGGTGACGCCAACCCAGGAGATTATCTCCACGTTTAGCAACATAGACCTTCCCTACAGTTTCTCTGTCTTTAAACACAATACTTTGTACAGAATAACCAATTAAATCAATTTTTTTACCCCCATAACCCACAGGATTTATGTCAGGTGTTAACAGTTTTATGTTGCGAGAACCAAATGTTTCAAACCAAAATTTGTCGCTGATTAAAGTATATAACGAACCTGAGTCAGTCAAAACAGGTACAGACTCATCAGCTATAAAAATGTCACATTTCGACATGGTTATGGCATCTGAATCTACCCCTTTTACATCATTTACCTCAACAGATATTTCATCCGAAACACAGTGTACAGCTTGTTGATCAAAATCCTCCTCTTCTTTTACAAAATTCACCTTGTTGCTTTTACACATGCGTGCATAATGACCCCTCTTTCCACAGTTTCTGCAGGTATTATTCTTTGCGAAACAGTTTGGGAAATTAGATCCATGAAATTGGCTACCACACCTCAAACATTTAAATTTCCCTTCTCTGTTCCAATTAGGGTTTGCTTTTGATCTGTCTGGTTTTTGAATAGGCTTTCCTTGACCAGAGTTCGCTTTGCTAACCAAAGTTGCTTTACCGACATAGGTAGCATTCACATCAGATGACACAGAAACTTGTCACTTCTCATTGATATTAGAAACAGGATCAGAAGAACTTGGACCTTTACGTATCTCTTTAACCCAATTAGAAGTATGCTCAACACTCTCAACAATAGTGATAGCCTCCTTCAAATTTGGGTTCTTGGATGATAACTTCTCTTGGATTTTGGGTCATTTGTGCAACGAACAAGCTGATCGCGAATGAGAGAATCAGTAAGCTGCTCAAATTCGCAAGTCTGAGCAAGTGACTTAAGCGCAGCAACATAGTTCCCAACTCTCTCCCCTTTGGCTTGTATGCACATAAAATATGTATGCCTTTCCATGACAACATTTATGCGTGCTCCAAAATGTCTCTCTAAAAGAAAAACACTCATCTCATAGAGATCATTGGGTTCTCCCGCACCTCTGCCTATGGGTATAGGGTCTAAACTGTCATAAATATTCCTCCCTTCAATTCCAAGGTTGTTCACCAAAATTGCTTGCTTTCTAATACCAGAAAACTTTTCCCCACCAATTGCAATTAAATATGAGTCAATAATCGGCTTCCATTTTTTCCAAGGTAAGATTGGCTCACCCTGTTCACTTAAAAATTGAGGTGGTTGATTCATCCCTGCAGCTGCTGACATCCTGTAAATCAAGGAAACACAACAAGCTAAAAAAATAAGCTGAAATTATTACTTAAAATAACAATCTAAAATAAGTATGGAAAAAAAACAGAGTGACCACAGGATTCCCTAAATGTGTCATCTCATCCCTGTTATATAGTATCTCCAATGTGTTTTTCCTCTTATCCCTTCCAATATATCAGCTTCACTTGTATAATGTTCACCAACTTTTCTTCTTCTTCTTTTAAATATTCGTATGCCACAATACCTCAATGTCAATTGTTAGACTTGTTTAAAAACAAACTTCTTGCTATAACATCCGTATCTATTCATTAATTGTCAGGAAACAGTCTTCTCCATGGAAATGAATTATGCCACTGAGGCCACAGTAACTGTTTCAGGCTTCAATAGCTAAAGTTTCCCTGTCAATACACATGACTCCCACGACATTGTATTTCAATGCGCTTCCGCTGTGTGCATCAATGCGCCCACACTACTGATTCCCTTTATGTTTAACACGACTCTCCACTCGTGAAAACTACTGTCAAAGAAACGCGCCGCTGATGGGATGCAGACGCTGATCCAACGTTCCTTGCTGATAAATAGACGCGCTGCTGCTCAGAATGCACACGCCTCAATGTTCCTTCAATCGCGTGTTTGCCTCACGCTGTCCTCACGCATCAGTCACGCGCATGCCTTTTTGAAAGATGCGGTCATCAAAAACGACGGCAATAGCAAACATTAAAAACAAAAAAATTATCGGTCCACTTTCAGGGACAGCACTCGCTCCACTTTCAGAAATAGGGCTTCACAAAGGCTCAGCTTTCATAAACGTCCCAAAATCAGCAAAATAAACGCTCCATAAATCGAAGAGATAACAACTGACCTTCTACATCAAGGTTAAACAGAGAAACTTCTGTTCTCTTCCGTGTGTTCTTTTCCGGTCTGTGTTCCCTCTATCGTCGCCAGTAATAAAAAGATGTAAGCCAATTAAACTTGCTTGTAGTGTCTTTATTACACACACCGGAGAGGCTTGAGGCACACAGAGATAACAGCTGAAACCCACTGCTCACCGTCTCTACATTCTTTGATGTCACAACATTCCAGTAGAGAATTTTACCTTAAAGGTATAGATACAACAAATTGGTTGTCCTAGTGGATCTTCACTCAGTGGAGCAAAACTATCTTGAGAACTGTCTCTAGCAATCTCAGCTGCAAAAGTAGCTTCTTGATCAATTTCTTCATTCAACCTTTTGAGATTTGCAAAAACTGTGCATTCAATGATATCTTTACAAACATTGAAATAATCTTCATAGAACTGAAAATCTCCAAGTAATTCCAATTCTGTACACCAAGGCTTGAAGAGTTGCAAAAGTGCTAAATTGTAAAATTCTCTTCTATCAGGAGTATCACAACTGCGTTTTCTGTGATAATTCAGATTTCCTTTGCTTTGTTTCACCAAACATCCTTCAGTACCAACCACTGCATATTTTCCTTCATTTATTTTTTTCTGTAGTATTCCTCTTAAAAGTGTAATATTGCAGCACTTCATAGAGACATATGTTTTCAAGATGATGACTTCTATTTGGATAGTATGTGTCCAGCATGTGTGTATTGACAATATCTGTACTTCCCAGTTCATTTACTGCTAAATATTTGATTTCTTGTATAGATTTAAGTACTCAATTTCGCGTTGCAGCAAGACCTAGACTCACCCAAATGATTCTTCTAGACTTTGAGTATAAACTTGCAGATGACAACCGATCCAAGCATTCGTACGCTCCAATCTCTCTATGGGATAACATCTTCAAACTGAAACTGTACAATTTCTTACTAAGACTCTTCACGTGGTAAATTTCTTCCCACATTTCTTTCAACTCCGTCTTTTCTGATTTTGTTATGTAAGATGTCACATCCCGGGCAACAGCAATGGAATTATCCGCAACATATTGGATATCCATATTAGCATTCCTCATTGAGAGAATAACTGGATTATAATTATTGATATACTTTGATTCTTCACTTCTTCTCAAATTGTATGTATTTTTGGGTGATTTTCTAGTGATGGTATGTCTCACAGCTGAAATGAAACTGTTTACTCTTCCTTTGGATATTACAGGACGTGGAAATCCAAAACGACATTTGGTATAAAACTTTTCCTTAGGCTTGTATTTTCGTCGACGGTATTTGCCACATCGATGACTTTGGAATCAAAACACTTGTTGCCTTAAGGTATTTTCTTCTGTTCTTTTTGGTATAGCACATTTGACATTTTCTTCAATAAAAGATAAAACAGTGTCATCCGAATTGGTTCCAAATTTGGGTGCATCCTTGATCCATAAAAGCATATGTATATGAGGAGCTCCTCTAGCTTTATACTCCTTTCTCCTAAAGAAATCCACAACTTCTCCATGAGGAGGATTCTTTTTATTGCAGATGAAAGACATCATAGCTTCAAACCTATGATTGAAATATCTGCATACATTTACAGGATCCAAAGAGCACAATTCTCCAGGTGTCTTGTATTCAATATTTTTGATATTTGAATTTGCTTCTCGAATACATTTAAGTAAATCATCCCAAGAGTATTCAGCACAGCTTAGGGTAACAAACCATGTAGGAGTTACTAAGTTCCTTAGCATGCATTTAAAATCTCCATGATGATGATACCAATACTCATTAGTACCAAGCTGACATGCAATCAAATTAATCAGTTGAGATTCTAAATGATCGTCTCTCTGATGTACTTTATCCATAAATTCCTTTGCAGAAACATTTCGGAGATGTATTCCTGTTTTAAACTGTGGATGACTGCATATGAAAGTCCAGATAATACACTCTCAAACAAACAATGAAATATATATCGGATACATTGTCGAAATCTTGGATCTTCTGCATACAATCTTGTTGTCCGATATTTTGATGCAGGAATCTGCTCTGATCGTTCACTCATGGGAATCCCCTTCACTTTCTTCATTCAGAATAATTCAATAGCATTCTCCATCACTTCTTTCGAATGAAGTGGATGTACACTATAATGTTCATAAATGTCTTCATTTTTGGACATGTCCACTTTTTCAATTTGACCACTTGATGTTTCACTATCATCTCCTAAAAGTATTTCTTCTTCTTCCACATACACATTTTTGTAGTAATCATTGTTTTTTATAAGCTATAATGTTGCCTTTTGCACTTTCCTGACATCCTCTAATTCCTGCCAGATTTTCTTCCTCTTAGTAGGAACACCATTAACTAGAATAACTAGTGGTTCACTTTTTACATTCTCTACACCAATAGTTTCAATATTGTTATTTAAATCTAGAGGTAAATATACATCTTCCTTTCAATCCTCTCTGTACGTCTGTAGGAGCCAATTTACCTATTTTAGGCTCCATACGAACAATAGCTTGAAATGGGGGCAAACATTGAATCAGAATTGACTAATATGTGTTTAAATCTATCAGTTTTGAAGGAATAGTTACCAGCTCTAGATTATTATGAACAGCTCTAGCAGGCATTTTATTATCATCTAATTTGTTATAACAATATTTACAAATACACTGAGCAGAACCCAAATCAAAGCAATCCTCTACCAACAAATAAGTTGAAAATTTCTTCCACTTATCATTATTTTCTCTTTCACTTTTTAAATATAGATCAACAGTCCTGGTCTGATTTTTATAGTGAGTTCGTCGGCAACAAATACAAGAACAATTTGGCCTTTCTCATGAAATCACCTTAAACTTTGTCATTTGTTCTTCAAACTTTTCTGTAGTAGTATGTTCCACATTTTGTTCAACATCTACTTCTATTAATGTCTCACTTTCTGCACTCTCTTTTTCAGGACCAAAGTAACAAAACTCTTATTCATCACAAACATTTTTTACATCTGATACTGACCCACGCAAAAGAGCACTATTCAACTCATTTAAAATTTAAAATTATTGCTGGACTTTTTGCGTAATACAATCTTCTGACTAACTTCCGCATTTGAGAATGATGTACTGCTAACATTCTAAAATGTTGAAAAACACTTTGACATACTTTCCTAGAAAGATAAGCCAAAGAATGACTTTGCAAACCAGTATTTTTTCTCACTCTGCAAGGATCTAGTCCTTGCAACATCTTAATCTTGCCAATTTTTTTTACTATACTGTCGTGAAAAATTGTGTAAAATATCAATAGATTCCTATCATATACTACAAATACTACTACAATCCCAAGTATACACTGGGGTTTTAGGACGTCTCCTTAGAACTTTATCAGCTATTAGTTCTTCTAAATTTCTAGTAACCATCTTCTCTTTCTCAATTTGACAACCATTTCTAACCTCATAAGCTTGACCACTGATATCAACTGTAAGCAATATTGTATTGGTTTGAAAATAACTCTCGTCATTAAAAAAAGGCTCTGAACTTGAACTGTGTTTCCATTCACCCAAAAAAATATCACAAAAGTTAGTTCTGTTAATTACTTTTTTCTTCTTACTTTTGGCCTTCATAAAATGTATTGGCTTATCTAGTGATCGAATTCTGTTTAAAACTAAAATGAATAATCTCCCTTTAAATTCAAAAGCCTTCTCAACAATAGTTTCAATTTCTTTCTTCTTTTTAGAAAATGCTAATCTTCTTTTGTATTTCTTCACATCTTTCAACAAATTAAAGACAACTCTATTGTAAAACATCTTCTTTCTAATTTCTTCATTCTGACTTTTCCTCCTTTTACCATACATTGTGTCTTTTGAATGTGATTTCTCATTATTTAAGTTTCTTTTCTTCTTATTTTCATTTGTTGCTGAGGCATTCTTTTTACTTTCCACAATGTGCACACTGTGTCTAGGCTTTGAAATGTTTTAAATGAATTCTTTTGTTCTCTTACCGCAAGATTTTTTTTTCCCACATGTTGTTGTTCATCTAATTCTTGCTGTTGAGTTTTCATCAAAAAATAGTCGTTTTTTTGTTGTTTCCTCTTTTCTGTTTTTCTAGCCATGAAAAGTTTATTTGAATGATTATGAACAATATCTGTAAAAAATAAATATATATAATATTATTTTAGGCTCCACCTCGCACTCTCCAGTACGTGATGCACTCTTGGCAATAACTACCGCCAGTCAGAAATGTAGCTCGGAAGACTTTATTTTACATCAAGCCAAACTCCAAAAACCCAACGCGTTTCGGTGACACACTCGCCTTGGTCACGGGTAATCGTATGTTTGTCAAACCGACATTAAATAAAGATAGAGAATGTGCTCAAAAAAATGTGTATCTCGTGCATAAATATCAACATAGGACTAAACATCACCATAGTATCAAATACATGCCGGCCATTTTTGCATGGTGAAATGTGGGAGGCAGTGTATTTACACACAATCATCGATCATTTTCTTTGAATGATATATCTTCTCACAGTTAGTATTCACAATTTTTTCACAATTTTAGTACGTTTCATAATCTTTTCAAAATCGATTACGGTGAATTTTTGTCATTGTTGTTAAATACAATACCTACAAATAAACATTAAATATCATGTTTAAATATAGTCATAGTCAAATAGACCAACAAAAGTGCTCCTGAAGGATAGTGTCAAATCCCAAGTGGGTAATTTTACATAATAGTCCATAAACAAAAACAAAAACGAAAAAGAGACCAAAGTTTTTGAACAATCCCAGTGGATATTCGTGGGTATTTTTCTTAAATATTTAAAGCCTTTCCTAAGTGGGTAAACATATTAAATTCATAGTTAATTCATAGTTGTTTATATGGTCTCTGTGTAATCATTATGGACAAATTGATATAACTTCCAGGAGTATCACAGGACTCCATAAATTCCTGGCACATTTTCTTCTTGTGTCCTCACCTGAAAGAAAATTGAAACGTACATTGGTGGCTTATCCTATGTTGTCTTGTCCTATGTTGATAATGTTTCAACAGTGACATTAAAATTGGTTAAAATTATACTAATAAAATTTGCATGGAAGGAACGTGCATCAGTTTTGAAATTGATTGCTAATTTAAAAGATGAAATTGAAAAGGAAGAAAGCAGTGATATTTATAAAACTAAAACGGAAGAGATGTCTAAGAAAATCAATAAATATGAAGAAAAGATTATCATGAAAAAAGAACGAAAATTCTTAAGAGAATCTTATATATATATATAGACTTTTTCAGGTGGAGTAAATTATGGACGGCATCCTAACAGCTTGGGGCGCCGAAGAAGGCTCACACGCCGAAATGCATCCGCCTGCGCTGGGACCATTGAAATAAAGCTGTTTTTCCCTGAACTCCCCTCTTGGTCTTTGTTTCTTCTCCACGGAAAAGAACCACTTGCAATATTTCTGTGACTGCCAAGGCTCAGTCCAAAGACCCTGCAGCACAAAAAAGACCCGGAATTGACTTTGGCAACTCGCTGCTTGCAGCTACCTTTTTCCAGGCTACTGGAATTTCCAGCGTTCTGCCAGCAACATCAGGAAGACAAAAGAGAGGATCGAGATATTTCATCTCAATTGGGCACTCTGTCTGACATTTGACCGCCCCCACCCTGTTTGACATCTGAAGACGCTGGTCGCTGCAGTCAGAGGGGACTAAGAAGAAAAGCGGCAATTTCATCTGTTCTTCGAGCCGTGCCACTCACCTGTGAAGCTTGCACCGAGCCCATGCTTACTGACTCCTTCATGTGAGACCTTCTCACCTATGCATCTACAGTGCATGTTGGGACTTGGAGTTCGACATATTCTACTCGAACTCGGATTGGTCAGCCTACTGCCAGGGGGAGGAGATTCAGGTGCGAGTAAAGACTTTTTCAGGTGGAGTAAATTATGGACGGCATCCTAACAGCTTGGGGCGCCGAAGAAGGCTCACACGCCGAAATGCATCCGCCTGCGCTGGGACCATTGAAATAAAGCTGGTTTTCCCTGAACTCCCCTCTTGGTCTTTGTTTCTTCTCCACGGAAAAGAACCACTTGCAATATTTCTGTGACTGCCAAGGCTCAGTCCAAAGACCCTGCAGCACAAAAAAGACCCGGAATTGGCTTTGGCAACTCGCTGCTTGCAGCTACCTTTTTCCAGGCTACTGGAATTTCCGGCGTTCTGCCAGCAACATCAGGAAGACAAAAGTGAGGATCGAGATATTTCATCTCAATTGGGCACTCTGTCTGACATTTGACCGCCCCCACCCTGTTTGACACCTGAAGACGCTGGTCGCTGCAGTCAGAGGGGACTAAGAAGAAAAGCGGCAATTTCATCTCTTCTTCGAGCCGTGCCACTCACCTGTGAAGCTTGCACCGAGCCCATGCTTACTGACTCCTTCATGTGAGACCTTCTCACCTATGCATCTACAGTGCATGTTGGGACTTGGAGTTCGACATATTCTACTCGAACTCGGATTGGTCAGCCTACTGCCAGGGGGAGGAGATTCAGGTGCGAGTAAAGACTTTTTCAGGTGGAGTAAATTATGGACGGCATCCTAACAGCTTGGGGCGCCGAAGAAGGCTCACACGCCGAAATGCATCCGCCTGCGCTGGGACCATTGAAATAAAGCTGTTTTTCCCTGAACTCCCCTCTTGGTCTTTGTTTCTTCTCCACGGAAAAGAACCACTTGCAATATTTCTGTGACTGCCAAGGCTCAGTCCAAAGACCCTGCAGCACAAAAAAGACCCGGAATTGACTTTGGCAACTCGCTGCTTGCAGCTACCTTTTTCCAGGCTACTGGAATTTCCGGCGTTCTGCCAGCAACATCAGGAAGACAAAAGAGAGGATCGAGATATTTCATCTCAATTGGGCACTCTGTCTGACATTTGACCGCCCCCACCCTGTTTGACACCTGAAGACGCTAGTCGCTGCAGTCAGAGGGGACTAAAAAGAAAAGCAGCAATTTCATCTGTTCTTCGAGCCGTGCCACTCACCTGTGAAGCTTGCACCGAGCCCATGCTTACTGACTCCTTCATGTGAGACCTTCTCACCTATGCATCTACAGTGCATGTTGGGACTTGGAGTTCGACATATTCTACTCGAACTCGGATTGGTCAGCCTACTGCCAGGGGGAGGAGATTCAGGTGCGAGTAAAGACTTTTTCAGGTGGAGTAAATTATGGACGGCATCCTAACAGCTTGGGGCGCCGAAGAAGGCTCACACGCCGAAATGCATCCGCCTGCGCTGGGACCATTGAAATAAAGCTGTTTTTCCCTGAACTCCCCTCTTGGTCTTTGTTTCTTCTCCACGGAAAAGAACCACTTGCAATATTTCTGTGACTGCCAAGGCTCAGTCCAAAGACCCTGCAGCACAAAAAAGACCCGGAATTGACTTTGGCAACTCGCTGCTTGCAGCTACCTTTTTCCAGGCTACTGGAATTTCCGGCGTTCTGCCAGCAACATCAGGAAGACAAAAGAGAGGATCGAGATATTTCATCTCAATTGGGCACTCTGTCTGACATTTGACCGCCCCCACCCTGTTTGACACCTGAAGACGCTGGTCGCTGCAGTCAGAGGGGACTAAGAAGAAAAGCGGCAATTTCATCTGTTCTTCGAGCCGTGCCACTCACCTGTGAAGCTTGCACCGAGCCCATGCTTACTGACTCCTTCATGTGAGACCTTCTCACCTATGCATCTACAGTGCATGTTGGGACTTGGAGTTCGACATATTCTACTCGAACTCGGATTGGTCAGCCTACGGCCAGGGGGAGGAGATTCAGGTACGAGTAAAGACTTTTTCAGGTGGAGTAAATTATGGACGGCATCCTAACAGCTTGGGGCGCCGAAGAAGGCTCACACGCCGAAATGCATCCGCCTGCGCTGGGACCATTGAAATAAAGCTGTTTTTCCCTGAACTCCCCTCTTGGTCTTTGTTTCTTCTCCACGGAAAAGAACCACTTGCAATATTTCTGTGACTGCCAAGGCTCAGTCCAAAGACCCTGCAGCACAAAAAAAGACCCGGAATTGACTTTGGCAACTCGCTGCTTGCAGCTACCTTTTTCCAGGCTACTGGAATTTCCGGCGTTCTGCCAGCAACATCAGGAAGACAAAAGAGAGGATCGAGATATTTCATCTCAATTGGGCACTCTGTCTGACATTTGACCGCCCCCACCCTGTTTGACACCTGAAGACGCTAGTCGCTGCAGTCAGAGGGGACTAAGAAGAAAAGCAGCAATTTCATCTGTTCTTCGAGCCGTGCCACTCACCTGTGAAGCTTGCACCGAGCCCATGCTTACTGACTCCTTCATGTGAGACCTTCTCACCTATGCATCTACAGTGCATGTTGGGACTTGGAGTTCGACATATTCTACTCGAACTCGGATTGGTCAGCCTACTGCCAGGGGGAGGAGATTCAGGTGCGAGTAAAGACTTTTTCAGGTGGAGTAAATTATGGACGGCATCCTAACAGCTTGGGGCGCCGAAGAAGGCTCACACGCCGAAATGCATCCGCCTGCGCTGGGACCATTGAAATAAAGCTGTTTTTCCCTGAACTCCCCTCTTGGTCTTTGTTTCTTCTCCACGGAAAAGAACCACTTGCAATATTTCTGTGACTGTCAAGGCTCAGTCCAAAGACCCTGCAGCACAAAAAAGACCCGGAATTGACTTTGGCAACTCGCTGCTTGCAGCTACCTTTTTCCAGGCTACTGGAATTTCCGGCGTTCTGCCAGCAACATCAGGAAGACAAAAGAGAGGATCGAGATATTTCATCTCAATTGGGCACTCTGTCTGACATTTGACCGCCCCCACCCTGTTTGACACCTGAAGACGCTGGTCGCTGCAGTCAGAGGGGACTAAGAAGAAAAGCGGCAATTTCATCTGTTCTTCGAGCCGTGCCACTCACCTGTGAAGCTTGCACCGAGCCCATGCTTACTGACTCCTTCATGTGAGACCTTCTCACCTATGCATCTACAGTGCATGTTGGGACTTGGAGTTCGACATATTCTACTCGAACTCGGATTGGTCAGCCTACTGCCAGGGGGAGGAGATTCAGGTGCGAGTAAAGACTTTTTCAGGTGGAGTAAATTATGGACGGCATCCTAACAGCTTGGGGCGCCGAAGAAGGCTCACACGCCGAAATGCATCCGCCTGCGCTGGGACCATTGAAATAAAGCTGTTTTTCCCTGAACTCCCCTCTTGGTCTTTGTTTCTTCTCCACGGAAAAGAACCACTTGCAATATTTCTGTGACTGCCAAGGCTCAGTCCAAAGATCCTGCAGCACAAAAAAGACCCGGAATTGACTTTGGCAACTCGCTGCTTGCAGCTACCTTTTTCCAGGCTACTGGAATTTCCGGCGTTCTGCCAGCAACATCAGGAAGACAAAAGAGAGGATCGAGATATTTCATCTCAATTGGGCACTCTGTCTGACATTTGACCGCCCCCACCCTGTTTGACACCTGAAGACGCTGGTCGCTGCAGTCAGAGGGGACTAAGAAGAAAAGCGGCAATTTCATCTGTTCTTCGAGCCGTGCCACTCACCTGTGAAGCTTGCACCGAGCCCATGCTTACTGACTCCTTCATGTGAGACCTTCTCACCTATGCATCTACAGTGCATGTTGGGACTTGGAGTTCGACATATTCTACTCGAACTCGGATTGGTCAGCCTACTGCCAGGGGGAGGAGATTCAGGTGCGAGTAAAGACTTTTTCAGGTGGAGTAAATTATGGACGGCATCCTAACAGCTTGGGGCGCCGAAGAAGGCTCACACGCCGAAATGCATCCGCCTGCGCTGGGACCATTGAAATAAAGCTGTTTTTCCCTGAACTCCCCTCTTGGTCTTTGTTTCTTCTCCACGGAAAAGAACCACTTGCAATATTTCTGTGACTGCCAAGGCTCAGTCCAAAGACCCTGCAGCACAAAAAAGACCCGGAATTGACTTTGGCAACTCGCTGCTTGCAGCTACCTTTTTCCAGGCTACTGGAATTTCCGGCGTTCTGCCAGCAACATCAGGAAGACAAAAGAGAGGATCAAGATATTTCATCTCAATTGGGCACTCTGTCTGACATTTGACCGCCCCCACCCTGTTTGACACCTGAAGACGCTGGTCGCTGCAGTCAGAGGGGACTAAGAAGAAAAGCGGCAATTTCATCTGTTCTTCGAGCCGTGCCACTCACCTGTGAAGCTTGCACCGAGCCCATGCTTACTGACTCCTTCATGTGAGACCTTCTCACCTATGCATCTACAGTGCATGTTGGGACTTGGAGTTCGACATATTCTACTCGAACTCGGATTGGTCAGCCTACTGCCAGGGGGAGGAGATTCAGGTGCGAGTAAAGACTTTTTCAGGTGGAGTAAATTATGGACGGCATCCTAACAGCTTGGGGCGCCGAAGAAGGCTCACACGCCGAAATGCATCCGCCTGCGCTGGGACCATTGAAATAAAGCTGTTTTTCCCTGAACTCCCCTCTTGGTCTTTGTTTCTTCTCCACGGAAAAGAACCACTTGCAATATATATATATATATATATATATATATATATGTATGTATATATATTCCAAACGATAATGTCCCACAAAATGAAGGCTGAAGCACATTTCTCTCCGCTCTTGATTTTCGCCATAATCGCCAAACACTTTTCAGGGAAGAGTTCCCCTTGATCACTGGCACAGCGTAGGGGAAAGGAACTGTTTGCAGTTTGTACACAGGTGATTTAAGTTCTTAGTACTGCCCCAATGGGCGTGTCTCTGCTCTAAGCCTTGTGGTTACTGTAGTTCATAATTTCGCCATATTGGTGCCGCTGAACCTTTGCCTCTAACAATAAAATTCCAGCTAGGCCACAGGTAAGAACTGGGCGGGTCTGCTGATTTTCTTGTGCCAACCAAACAGGTATGTTGCTCCTTCTGTGTGTCAGAACTATCAAAGACACACGGACCCGCTCTTCCTGCCGTGGGGTGTCTTCGTGGCCAGAGCAGGCCACATATATTCCAAACGATAACGCTCCATGCAATGAAGACACAACCCGCAACGTTTTTCATACCCTCTTTATTTCGGTCGGCAGCGGCAGGCTGAAGCACAGTTCTCTCCGCTCTTAATTTTCACCGTAATCGCCAAACGCGCTTCCGGGAAGCGTTCCCTTTGATCACTGGCACGGCGTAGGGGAAAGGAACAGCTTGCCGTTTGTACACAGATGATTTAAGTTCTTAGTGCCACTCATACACCTATACAGACACTCACATACCGCCACTCATCCATGGAGTTACTCACACACCTAGTCAGTCATGCAATGAATCAATCACATTTCCCCACCTATACAGTTACGCTCCACGCAATGAAGACACCACCCGCAACGTTGTTTCATAACCTCTTTATTTCGGCCGGCAGGGGCAGGCTGAAGCACAGTTCTCTCCGTACTTAATTTTCGCCATAATCGCCAAACGCGTTTCTGGGAAGAGTCACCTTGATCACTGGCACGGCGTAGGGGAAAGTAACAGCTTGCAGTTTGTACACAGGTGATTTAAGTTATTAGTACTGCCACATTAGGCGTGCCTCTGCTCTAAGCCTTGTGGTTACTGTAGTTCATAATTTCGCCAAATTGGTGCCGCTGAACCTTTGCCTCCAACAATAAAATTCCAGGTAGGCCACAGGTAAGAACGGGGCGGGTCTGCCGCTTTTCTTGCGCCAACCAATCAGATACATTGCCTCTTCTGTGTGTCAGGACCATCAAAGACACACGTAACCGTTCTTCCTGCCGCGGGGTGTCTTCGTGGTCAGAGCAGGCCACATATGTTCCAAACAATAACGCTCCACGCAATGAAGACACAACCCGCAACGTTGTTTCATACCCTCTTTATTTCAGCCGGCAGCGGCAGGCTGAAGCACAGTTCTCTCCCCGCTTGATTTTCGCCATAATCCCCAAACTCATTTCTGGGAAGAGTTCCCCTTGATCACTGGCACGGCGTAGGGGAAAGGAACAGCTTGCCGTTTGTACACAGATGATTTAAGTTCTTAGTGCCACTCATACACCTATACAGACACTCACATACCGCCACTCATCCATGGAGTTACTCACACACCTAGTCGTCATGCAATGAATCAATCACATTTCCCCACCTATACAGTTATACACACAACACCTCACTTATTCAAACATATACTAACACATACTTACTCTATTATACAATCACTGATACAAGTACACACTCATCCACACAGCCACTCTCACAACTGCTGACTCTCACGTATAGTCATTTATATACTCCAACCCTGACATTCATTGCCTTTTACTTGTACACTGAGACATCCAATCTCTCACCAACACACCCATACACACACTGAGTCGCCCATAAAGCTGTTTACACATGCACTCTTGAACCCATACACCCAGTGAATCAACCACTCACACATCTATGCACAGTCACACACACACATACTCAGTCTCCCATACAAATACTCAGGCAACCAATCAATAACCCATATAGACACTCATATAGCTAGTGACCAACATATGCAGCAGCTTACACAACAACAGACATACTGATGCACACATTCAGACAGTTTAGTCACTAACCCATGCATTCAGTAAGACACATTTACTCATTAATTTATACAGTCAGACACGCACCTACTAAATCATTCATCCAGACATTTATACACCCACTCATTCTTGAATACACCTTGGCATATCTATAAAACATATTTAAACTTTACAGAAACACACAGTCACTGGATGATGTCATCAGAGATGTCATCAGTGATGTCATTTGAGATGTCATCAGTGCTGTCATCAGTGATGTCACTGACCATGTCATAAATTATGTAATATGTGACTTCATCAGCAGTGCATTGCGGGGGCGTGAGTTATAGTTAACTGAACTAACTATAATGGGGGAATTTCTCTGGTTTTATACGAGTGAAATGTCCAACTAACTATAACGTCCCTGAAACCTATGGTTTTTTCAGTGAATATATATATATATATACATATATATATCAATACACAATCCTTCTCACGAGGGAAAAAAACGAGGAGCCCACCAGTAAAATCCACAGTGATTTTAATCAAAGACCATTTCCATTTAGCAGGGTTCAAAATGCGAGAGATCTACGCGTTTCGGTGTCGCAGACACCTTGGTCACGATCAACTTTTCTTTTTTTTTGGCATTATTTAAAAGCCTCATATAACTGATAGTTGCATCACTTCCTGTCACATGGTATATGGGGTCTAACTGCATTAGTGTGCAGTAGTTTTTTCATTAAAAACCAACTGGACAAGCAAAACAATTTACACAATTTTATGGAAGTCTCTCCCTTTTGATTGTAATATCAAGTATCAAATACCACTTTCTCATTACACCTCAAAAATAGAGTTACTATTAATGTTTTATTCCTATCAGTGGGATTTCATCATTGTTCCACCTGTTCCACCTGTTCCATGGTATTCCCCTCCAATGGGCTGGTGTGTATGGTAGTTGCATTTTAGTCATATGACTATCTTTTGTCTTTAGTTTTCTTTCTTTGTTTATATCCTTATTTTTATTGTTTTATTTTTATTTTTGTTGTTTGTTTCAATGTTTTCAATTATTGTTTTCTTTTCCTCTTTCCCAGCCTTTAGATGTCCCTTTTTACGGATGAATATATAACTCCTCAGATTGATTAAGCATGTGCGGGCTTAAAGTTCGAAGATTAAGAATATGGCGAGATTCTTTCTGGCGCAAGAGTTTTTCCTTGTTTCCTCCACGCTCACTCCTTGGAATTGTCTCAATACCAAAGATTTTAAGCGTTTCCAATCGACTTCATGAAATTGTTCCATATGTTTAGCAATTGCGTTCGATCTGTCCTTGTGTATCATTGCTCTTTTGTGCTCCATTATTCGTTTAGACAGTCAGTTCTCCCGCAGCCAGCTCCGCACCAGCCGCAGCTCACAGGCAGCGGCCTAAGTCCAGGCCTGCGCAAGTAGTTCTAAGCCCGGGCGAGGCCGCAATTTCACTCACCGCAGCCGAGGCCGACGGGCACTAAAAGGCTGCAGTCCGCGACTTCACCGCAGGGACCGCCATGGCCTCCCAGGTCTCGCTCTCACTACCCGGTCAGACGCCGCGTCCGGGTGCCCTGCAGCAAACGATAATCCGCCGTGCCACCACTGAGCGCGAAAAGACCCAGCAGAGCAGACAGCAGCTCAATCAAAACGGCACTCCCAGGACGGCAAACAAGATGACAGGGAGCCACAAGTGGACGAGCAGAAGCCCCGCAGTTTCAGAAGGGCCTACAGCGTCAGAGCAGACGCCATTTTCCGCACCACAGCAGTAACGTGGTAAGAACTTGCTGACACTTCACCAGCCGGTTTACAGGGCCGCATTCACTAACGCCAGAAGCAGCAAGGGGTTACAACCCCATAAATGTGTCCAGAGAGGTTAGATGAGCAGCATGGCAGCAGATAATTGGCAGATTGTAGCACGACTGGGCAGAGCCTCTCTCCAGTGCGGCCATCTTGCCGTGCACCCTCTAGCGCCCCCTGCCATTTTAACTTTAAAGACACAAGGAGGGAGGGTGCTGGGGTTTGACCCTGAAGGTCCAAGAAAAGTACAAGGGAAACTTGGACATAAATTCAAACAGTCACGGGTACAAAAACAGTAGTTTTAACAGTACACGGTGCACAGAAACCAAGAGTTCAACTTCAACAGTCACAGGTAGAAAAACATTTATGCACAGCACATGTATGTGTTTTACCCCCTTCTTTGTTGTTTGTTCAGTGGGCTGTTTAGGGCACATAGAGGCCGGAGCTACAGGATGGAGGTGCCTGTCTTGGGGTTTCCTGCATAGACCATAAGGGCTTCTGCAGGTTTGAGAGGAGAAGGAGGACTCAGGGTTGCTTGGCAGGTAGATGGCCAGTCAGGAAGGCGCAGGCTGATGGCCAGGATCTCCTTGGATACAGACAGACTCAATTCACACTTTGTATGTCTTGTTTTTACCATGCAGGTAAGGCCAAACTCTAAGCCACTTAAAATACTGCAATTTCCTGAACTTAAACAAATCACTTTTTTCTAGCCAAAAACAAGTGCTACATCCACTTTCTAAACACAGTTTGAACCATAAAGCAGATTAAGCAGTCTCTTAAAAACCCTTTGCTTAGCCTCTGAGTGTCTAGTGTGTCCTTTTAACCTTAAAGACACAAGGGGGGAAGGGTTGCCCCTTGAGGCCCCAGCACAGTACAGGGGAAACCAGGACAAAAACTCAAAGAGTCACAGGTAAAAAGAACAGCAGTTTTAACAGTACAAATTGCACAGAACCCAAGAGTACAATTTAAACAGTTATAGATGGAAAAACAGTAGTTTAACGTTTGAAAAATACACAGGGCAAAACTGTGTTCTTACCACCTTCTTTCTCCCTTTGAACAGAGGCAACGTTTGGTCACTATTTTCAGTAATTGTGTGCCAACAGTAGGTGGTGCTCTAAGGCTGTTACGCTTTATTGCCCTATAGAAATGCCAGTGTACAGTCTTTTGAAGAGTCGCAACTGGTCTCAGCTTTCCACTGTGTGCTAAGTGGTGAAGTTCTTACTTTTATCTCAAATGCATAACCTTTAACTGGCACACATCTGCACAGGAGGTCTGTAGGAGGTACATAACACACAAAAGAGCAGACCAGGTCTGGAGACGGTGTGTAACTGCAACAGTGACTGTGTGACAATAGTGGTGCATGCGTGAGGATAACATTGAAAACAAAAGGCTAAAGCAATTCCCATCAGACCACCCTTGTGGTGGAGTTTGCGTCATGTGGGAATTACTATTCATACCATCCCAAGTCCGACCATATAGTGCCGGTGCGGGAGTGGATGTTGATAATATAGTCATGATGTACATCCTAAAGTGATGTTGATAGAAAAGTGCAGTGCTCAAGTGATAGTGATAAATAAAATCGACTACCCGGACTCCATAGTGCGTTTTAGACAGGAGTCCATGTGTCGAGGGTTAAAAATACGCCAAGTAGTAAGACTACTCTCTGGCGCTGTACAAGATGGTCGACATGTTTCAGCCTCATGGGCACTGTAAAGGTATGTGCTTACTGTGTTCCCTTTTTCTACACTATAGAGCGGGGCCTCATACTCCCGAGCGGTCGCCGGGTGAGGTGAGGTCGTCACCCACACAAAGCTGGGTGAGTATCACCTTGAGGAAATGCCTCAGGTTGATTAAGCTATTATGCTTTTTTTTTTAAAAATGCAGAATGCAAATTATTCTAGCAGGTGTGGCTATACGGTCTCTGTGTGCGTGTGTGGGTGTATGTGTGTAGTTTAGGGTTGTTTGACAAACTGTTTTCTGTTTTTTGTTTTTGATAGGAAGAAGACATATTTCTCTCCCTCCAGTGGACACTTAAGTATTGGTATACATGTAACTTTTTACAAGTACATTCTTGTTATGATCCACTTAACACATCACATGCAGTTGCAGTAGCCATTTTATGTTTAAGGTCCTGAAGAAAGCCGGGGCAAATGCCCATGAGGCTGAAACATGTCGACCATCTTGTACAGCGCCAGAGAGTAGTCTTACTACTTGGCGTATTTTTAACCCTCGACACATGGACTCCTGTCTAAAACGCACTATGGAGTCCGGGTAGTCGATTTTATTTATCACTATCACTTGAGCACTGCACTTTTCTATCAACATCACTTTAGGATGTACATCATGACTACATTATCAACATCCACTCCCGCACCGGCACTATATGGTCGGACTTGGGATGGTATGAATAGTAATTCCCACATGACGCAAACTCCACCACAAGGGTGGTCTGATGGGAATTGCTTTAGCCTTTTGTTTTCAACGTTATCCTCACGCATGCACCACTATTGTCACA
The DNA here is from genome assembly GCF_964263255.1 of Lissotriton vulgaris. Lineage (NCBI taxonomy): Eukaryota > Metazoa > Chordata > Amphibia > Caudata > Salamandridae > Lissotriton > Lissotriton vulgaris. The sequence continues at coordinate 397,540,630 of NC_141687.1, forward strand.
CAGTCACTTTTGCAGTTGCACACCGTCTCCAGACCTGGTCTGCTCTTTTGTGTGTTTTGTATTTTGTACGCAGGGGAATGAGCAGACAGGTCGTTAAATATTCCCCTTGACCCTCCACACACATTCCTGTTTTTCTAGTATTAAGAGCAACTTTTTAGTTGCGGGTCAATTTGGTTTGGATGCAAACGCAGTTTTGTTTGCACCCCTAGAGCTCACCCAACTCAATTGTGTATGTTGCCCTTCTGTCTACCTCTACTGACACTCCAGGATAACAACACCCTTTCCATTTCCTTGACAATCATTATGTAACCAACAATCCTCTTCGGGGTTTAGCTAGGCTCTATCGAATAGTGACTCCTTATGTAGTATATGCCCCTTTAAATTTGCATTGGTAATCTTTACTCTGTGGGTCAGGCACCTCCTGCCTCTTTTCTCTCTATAAACAGGTTGCTATAGAGCTACTTTTGAAAGATCGTCCTCTTTGCTGCTGAATCTCCTGAGGCACAGCCGGGAGAAGGGACCCCTAGCACTATTTTAGACTTGTGTGTTTATTAATTGCTTTTAAAAGTTCATTCACTGTACCTTACTCCTCGCACTGCGAAAAAACGCTGCCGAGGGCGGGGGTTTGTTGTATTGCTGAGGCACAATTGGCCGGAACAGAAAGCCACGCCCACCAACCGTAGCCACGCCCCTTTTTCGTCAAAACGCACGCTGAACACGAGCGCTGCGTCTTTGCTGCTGAATCTCCTGAGGCACAGCCGGGAGAAGGGACCCCTAGCACTATTTTAGACTTGTGTGTTTATTAATTGCTTTTAAAAGTTCATTCACTGTACCTTACTCCTCGCACAGCGAAAAAACGCTGCCGAGGGCGGGGGTTTGTTGTATTGCTGAGGCACAATTGGCCGGAACAGAAAGCCACGCCCACCAACCGTAGCCACGCCCTTTTTTCGTCAAAACGCGCTCTGAACACGAGCGCTGCGTCTTTGCTGCTGAATCTCCTGAGGCACAGCCGGGAGAAGGGACCCCTAGCACTATTTTAGACTTGTGTGTTTATTAATTGCTTTTAAAAGTTCATTCACTGTACCTTACTCCTCGCACAGCGAAAAAACGCTGCCGAGGGCGGGGGTTTGTTGTATTGCTGAGGCACAATTGGCCGGAACAGAAAGCCACGCCCACCAACCGTAGCCACGCCCCTTTTTTGTCAAAACGCGCGCTGAACACGAGCGCTGCGTCTTTGCTGCTGAATATCCTGAGGCACAGCCGGGAGAAGGGACCCCTAGCACTATTTTAGACTTGTGTGTTTATTAATTGCTTTTAAAAGTTCATTCACTGTACCTTACTCCTCGCACTGCGAAAAAACGCTGCCGAGGGCGGGGGTTTGTTGTATTGCTGAGGCACAATTGGCCGGAACAGAAAGCCACGCCCACCAACCGTAGCCACGCCCCTTTTCACTCCCCACCTCATCCCTATGTAAGATGTGCCCTTACAGGAAGCGCAGCGGACGAGCGCAGCGGGCGCGACGAATGCGCGCCGAAGGCGCGCTTAAGGCAAGCTCGTCTGCGCTCGTCCGCGCTGAGACCGGGCCCAGGGCATCCCCCCCTGCCCGAGCTCTCCCGCTCCACAAGGCAAACAGATACAGCAGAGAAACACTCATGCTACTAAACCCTTTGGCAGGCAGAGCTAACTGCCCTCGTCTAAGTCCCCACTTTGAGTCCGAGACCAATAGTCTATGTCCCAACTGCCTAGGGCGCCTGCCTCATATCAATCCCCTTCCACTAGTTTTACATTCGAACCCTGATCAGAACACAGGATATAGGCACTTCCTGCCAACACACGTCGTCCCCAAACAGACCATTAAGGGAGAACTAGTCAGTGGACTATTAAACGTCAGGTCTCTGCCGAAACACGCCACTGAAATACAGCTTTTGGTTGAGTCCAACCATTTGGACATTTTATTTCTGACTGAGACATGGACGGCTGCGGGAATGGAACTAGAGCTAGGGCCGGCCTGCCCGCCAGGATACAAGATCATTCATAAACCTAGGACCATAGGACGAGGAGGAGGAACAGGGATCATCTTTAAAGAGGAGCTAAATATTGCTACCTTAGATGTCGACACGGTTTCATGTGCTGAAAAACTTGGGATATCGATCAGACATGACTCAGGCCACTGCCTCACGAGCCTAATCTGCTATAGGACTCCGGGACATATCAACGCAACACAACAGCAGGAATTGATTGCCGTCATCAACAACATATCAATCTCACACAGCAAACTACTGGTACTAGGAGATTTCAATCTTTGGGATAATGACCAACTACACACGGCCTTCCACAATATCACCCACTCTTGGGAAAACTTAGGGCTGAAACAGTGGATAACTACCCCCACACATAAACAGGGAAATACACTGGATCTAATATTTGCTGCAGAGGATCTTATTACAATGAGAACAACGCTCCCAGTAGATTGGTCAGACCATCACCTCCTACTTTTCAACATTCACACCTTGACTAATACAGGACCTACTAATACACAGAGCAGATCCTTTATTGGACGCGATTGGAAAGGCCTGCTAAAAAGGAAAGAGAAAGGAAAGTTCAATCTCCATCACATTGGGAATTCGTTCAACCCAGAGAACGACATCACCACTAACTATCTCACATTGTGTAAAGAAGTAACCAAAAAGCTTGACGATACTGTACCCCTGAAAGTAATCAGGAAAAGAGGAAGACCCTCCGCGCCCTGGTACACGGATAACCTGAAGGCACTGAAAAGAGCCTGTAAAAACGCCGAAAGGATGTGGAGAAAAAATTACTCGGAGCCGGAGAAACTGATATGGAGACAAACCATTGTAAGATATAAAAAAGATATCATCGCAGCTAAAGCAAACTATTTCGCCGACTTACTACTCCACAGCTCTAATAAGTCCTGTGACACTTTCAGGATAATCAGAGAGTTATCCAATCCGGATTGTGCGAACAGTCAAATTAAGCCCTCACAAGAATTATGCGATGACTTAGCTTCCTTCTTTCAGGAAAAAATCACTAAAATCATTGAGGGAATGAAGGGTGCTTCCATCTCCTCTGAGCAGGATAATAGTAACCCCGAGAATAGGGAGAAGAGCGAAGACAACGCAGGACGACCCAACCCAAAGGCTACCTTAGAAAATTTTAAAGTCCTTACAGAACAAGACTTCACAAAAACTGCTCTTAATACAACCTCAGGGTCCCCTCTGGACCCTTTGCCTCACAAAATAGTAAAGGAGTTCAGGGATGACCTTTTCCCAGTATTGCAACAGCTCTGCAATCAATCCCTCATTTCTGGCACAGTACCAAAAGAATGGAAATTGGCGGTTGTTACCCCCCTATTAAAGAAACCTAATCTAGACCCGAACTGCAAAAAAAACTACCGTCCTATATCGCTCCTGCCATACCCCATAAAGATCATAGAGCGGTGGGTCAGCAGATCCCTTGCCCTCTTCCTAGAAACCAACAACATCCTGGAAGAGGAGCAATTCGGTTTCAGACCAGCTCACGGAACCGAGTCAGCTCTGCTGACAGTTCTGGATGACCTGCGAATGAGGGCGGACAGGGGGGAATCAGCAATCCTAATTCTGCTGGACCTGTCCGCCGCATTCGATACGGTGAGCCACGACATCCTGCTGACAAGACTAAAAAACATTGGAATCGGCGGAGTGGCGCTCGATTGGTTTCACTCCTATTTAAAAGACAGATGGCAGGCAGTAGCCATCCCCCCATATCAGTCGGAATTTGTTAAAGTCCCACATGGCGTCCCACAAGGGTCCGCAATCAGTCCGATACTTTTTAATATATATATGCAACCCCTGTTGGGCATTATCAAGGCCCACGGTATTAGCGTGATCAAAAATGCGGACGACACGCAGCTGATGATTTCCCTTGATGGTGCCCAGGCCAACTCACTCACGGCTTTCCATACCTGCATGGCAGAAATGACACTCTGGCTAAACCAGAACTCACTACAATTTAATAGTGATAAAACGGAAATAATGCACTGCGCAGTTGGCAGAATTACCAGAAGTCTACCCACCGATTTCTGGCCCTTGGACTCGGGGGAGTCTTTAACCCCAGTGAAATCAGTGAAGAATCTCGGAGTCAGCTTTAACGACAGTCTGAGTCTAGAGACCAATGTTAATAAGCAGATGAGTAGCTGCTTTGCTTTAATGAGAGGACTGCGAAAGCTGCTACCCCTCTTACCAGCGCAGGTCAGAACCACCATAGTTAGGAGCACCATTCTCAGCCGCCTGGATTACTGTAATGCTCTGCTTCTGGAATCCCCGGCCTATTTGATCTCCAGACTGCAAAGCATCCAGGCGGCAGCAGCGAAGCTGGCACTCTCCCGAGAGCGAAGATCCTCTACCACCCTCGCTCTAGCCGATCTTCACTGGCTACCTGTACATCAACGGATCTGCTTTAAATCCCTCTGCATTGTCTTTAGGGCAGTACACGGAATGGGCCCCCGACCACTTCAAAAGAAATTCAAATGGTATATACCCACACGGTCCCTCCGTTCCTCATCTTCCAACCTGATAAGCATACCCAGGATCAGGAAAGCCACTTATGGTGGCAGAGCTTTCAGCATAGCCGCAGCCCATCTGTGGAACAAAATGCCTATCGACATCAGGAAAACAGACGAACTGATGGCTTTCCGTAAAAAGGTGAAAACATGGCTCTTCCCCAAAGTTTAATCTCACCAGAACTTTATACTATCCCCCTCCTCTGATGCACAGTATTTTCAGCAATATGTACACAGCGCCAGGATGCAGAAGCGCTCTACAAATGCTATAAAATAAATAAATAAAATAAATTGCCACTCAGTATGGGCGCTTTCATATTAAAGAATGATTCTTACATGATTTTTTCAACATTATTTTTTCAACATTTCATTCCAATGGTGTAGGGATACCATCCACTTCACCATGAATTGTTATCTTCCACATTGGGAGATACGCACATGGGAAAACCATCCCCCCACTCCCCTCACTTTTTATTGGGAGTCCTAAATGAAATGCCGAGCCCGGTTTGGCGAGACTCGCCGGGCGCATGCCTGAGGGATAGTGTTTCCAGTTGGGGCATGCAAATTAGTCCTGAGTGAGACAGGACCGAGTGCAATATAAAATCTTCTAGTTGTACCTCTATAAGAGGTCTCTTTGTTTCCTGCCTAAACGATTGAGTGTGAGTTTATTCCTTTTCTTTTCTGTAAAATACGGCGCTATGTAAGGATACAACAAGCCAGAGCCGTGAGTAATAATAACTACTGCGCATGCGCCAATGAGCAGCGGATTTTGATTACCGCGCATGCGCGAAGAAGTAGTGGCGTCTTTTGCGCTAGCTTCCGCATCTTTTCAATTTTAACACCACGGAGTGCTGATTATTCAATCAACGTTGGCCTTTAAAAGGGCAATGGGCGGTACTATATACACCTCCACTTCCGCTCGTGTAAAACCGGGGGCACCGACGGACAGGTGAGTCGCCTGGTGGCCTTGCTTTATACTAGTAAGTTCCTACTGATGAGACAGGATCAGCCATTCCCTGTGAATGAAATAAGATAAGAAGGAGCCAGGATGGCTCTGTTTCTAGGAGGGAACTCTGTCGTTCTGTATCTTTCAACAATCAAGGAGCCATTGATTGAGAGTGGCTTAGATAGCCATTCATGGGCGCCCCTCAAGACCCCCCACTAACACTAATGTACTGTGGTCTTAGACTAAGTCTCCAGTCTACACTAATTATTCATAGTGTTTCCAGAGGAGTCCTAAATCAGCTGTTTTGAGGCACACTATAATGTCAGGACAATGCCTTGCGATATGATGGACATCGCAAGATGCGCAATTTCTATGCGCCCCTTGGGAGTCTCTGTATGTGTCATTTTTCAACTTGACAGTTGGGTCACTATCACACGTCTGTTGGGTTATATGTGTAGTACCATTGGCTTGGGCACTGTAAAGGTATGTGCTTACTGTGTTCCCTTTTTCTACACTATAGAGCGGGGCCTCATACTCCCGAGCGGTCGCCGGGTGAGGTGAGGTCGTCACCCACACAAACCTGGGTGAGTATCACCTTGAGGAAATGCCTCAGGTTGATTAAGCTATTTTGCTTTTTTTTTTAAAATGCAGAATGCAAATTATTCTAGCAGGTGTGGCTATATGGTCTCTGTGTGCGTGTGTGGGTGTATGTGTGTAGTTTAGGGTTGTTTGACAAACTGTTTTCTGTTTTTTGTTTTTGATAGGAAGAAGACATATTTCTCTCCCTCCAGTGGACACTTAAGTATTGGTATACATGTAACTTTTTACAAGTACATTCTTGTTATGATCCACTTAACACATCACATGCAGTTGCAGTAGCCATTTTATGTTTAAGGTCCTGAAGAAAGCCGGGGCAAATGCCCATGAGGCTGAAACATGTCGACCATCTTGTACAGCACCAGAGAGTAGACTTACTATTTGGCGTATTTTTAACCCTCGACACATGGACTCCTGTCTAAAACGCACTATGGAGTCCGGGTAGTCGATTTTATTTATCACTATCACTTGAGCACTGCACTTTTCTATCAACATCACTTTAGGATGTACATCATGACTACATTATCAACATCCACTCCCGCACTGGCACTATATGGTCGGACTTGGGATGGTATAAATAGTAATTCCCACATGACGCAAACTCCACCACAAGGGTGGTCAGATGGGAATTGCTTTAGCCTTTTGTTTTCAACGTTATCCTCACGCATGCACCACTATTGTCACACAGTCACTGTTGCAGTTGCACACCGTCTCCAGACCTGGTCTGCTCTTTTGTGTGTTTTGTATCTTGTACGCAGGGGAATGAGCAGACAGGTCGTTAAATATTCCCCTTGACCCTCCACACACATTCCTGTTTTTCTGGTCTGTAGGAGGTAACAGTATAGTTAAGTCTGTGACTAAAGGTACAGCGAGGCCCACATAGTCTTATGGGTATTTGTGGTAAATGAAGATGCAAGGTAGCCAGTGGTAAGGTGATAAAAAGAGCAGGTTTATTCTTAAGGTAGAAATCTCAGGTTACAGGCAAAGTTGGTATGAAGGAAGCCTCACTGGGAGCAGCCTCCCTGCTGCTCAGCCCATGCACTACAACTGACGTTTGTTCAAGTAGGCACACATCAGCATTCTAATTACATTACAGTCACTCTGGCTGAGAAGCAGGGGATATGACACTAAGGGGAGAATATATGGCATAAAAATGAAGATACCACACACCTTCCTTCTTTTTGGAAAAAAATGAAAATATAAATCCAAATAAGACAGTAATAGACAACATCCATAAAAATAAGAAATGAAGCAAGGGAGTACAAATTCAATCCCACATTTCATAAAAATAAAAGGACCAGAGAAGAAGATAAAAGGATAAGAATTACATATATATACATCACTCGGGAAATGCATTCACACTCTCTCCCCTCCGCAGACAATAAAGTATAGAGGTACAACGAAAGTGACACCTCATAATACAGTCACAGACTCTGCAGCAAGGTACAAGGGTGCAATACGTGTGTCCCAACAAGTGCCATACACCTGCCCAATATTCAGGTGCAAAACACATGCCTCTGCGGGTGCAACACATATGCCCCATCCACAAGGGTGCAATACGTGTGCCCTCATGGGTGTCATGAACCTGCCCAATACTAAAGTCGCTTCGTGGAGTGTTTGGGCCAGTTGGGGGCACTGGGAACTAGAGGCCCCAGGAGACACCAGCAGCAGCATCAGCCCTCCCTTTCCGCCCGCAGCACCACTTAGCAGCTCGCGCCTCCCGGTCCGCGGGAGACGCTTCGTGGAGTGTTTAGGCCAGTTGGGGGCACTGAGAACTACCGGCCCCAGGATACACCAGCGGCAGCATCAGCCCTCCCTTTCCGCCCGCAGCACCACTTAGCATCTCGCGGGAGACGCTACGTGGAGTGTTTGGGCCAGTTGGGGGCACTGAGAACTATCGGCCCCAGGAGACACCAGCGGCAGCATCAGCCCTCCTTTTCCGCCCGCAGCACCACTTAGCAGCTCGCGCCTCCCGCCTCGCGGGAGACGCTTCGTGGAGTGTTTGGGCCAGTTGGGGGCACTGAGAACTACCGGTCCCAGGAGACACCAGCAGCAGCATCAGCCCTCCCTTTCCGCCCGCAGCACCACTTAGAAGCTCGCGCCTCCCGCTTCGCGGGAGACGCTTCGTGAAGTGTTTGGGCCAGTTGGGGGCACTGAGAACTACCGGCCCCAGGAAACACAGTGGCAGAATCAGCCCTCTCTTTCCGCCTGCAGCACCACTTAGCAGCTCGCGCCTCCCCCTTCACGGGAGACTCTTCGTGGAGTGTTTGGGCCAGTTGGGGGCACTGAGAACTACCGGCCCCAGGAGACACCAGCGGCAGCATCAGCCCTCCCTTTCCGCCCGCAGCACCACTTAGCAGCTCGCGCCTCCCCCTTCGCGGGAAACGCTTCGTGGAGTGTTGGGGGCACTGAGAACTACCGGCCCCAGGAGACACCAGCGGCAGCATCAGCCCTCCCTTTCCGCCCGCAGCACCACTTAGCAGCTTGCGCCTCCCGCTTCGCGGGAGACGCTTCATGGAGTATTTGGGCCAGTTGGGTGCACCGAGAACTACCGGCCCCAGGAGATACCGGAGGCAGCATCAGCCCTTCATTCCGCCCGCAGCACCACTTAGAAGCTCACGCCTCCCGCTTTGCGGGAGACGCTTGGTGGAGTGTTTGGGCCAGTTGGGGGCACAGAGATCTACCGGCCCCAGGAGACACCAGCGGCAGCATCAGCCCTCCCTTTCCGACCGCTGAATAGATTCAAACTTTTGTCACTAATAGAGGAGGTGGACTGACAACTAACATCTTCAATAAACCCTGTCCGTTCCAATACTGAGAGAGCAAGAAATGAAGGCCAACGGCCATCAGTCCTTGACCCCTCCCAAGATAATCTATTCTTGGTAAACTCTCTGTCTCTGCCCTCTCACCCAGTTCTGCTACCTATACTACAGGCTCAGGAGCTGCTAATTTTCAACCATGATCATAAAATAAATCATCCCAGATTTTATGAAACAAAACACTCACAACTAGCTGTGGTTTCTTTAACTAATAACTACCCCCCTAAAGAGAGAAGGTATTCAAATCCATCCCCCCAGACAGTGGTTGATCCCTTGGGAGGGTCTGCTATCAGTGTAATATTTTGGAACATTGCCGGTCTCCGATCTAAGATTAATCATGGAGGGTGGATAACATTTGTGCGGTGTTATGACATCCTCTGTTTTCAGGAGACATGGGCAGTATCACCTATTCATCTAAACGGCTATAAAACATTCTTTTCCTCGGCACTCACCTCACCCACAGGGCGAGCGAAAGGTGGGTTAGTGGTCTATTTTTCCAACCTAATTCAAGATGTAGAAACTAGCTCCCTAAAAAATTAGGAGAATTACCAGATAATCGTAATAATCGTAAATAAACAAGCTCACATAGTGGTAGTAAATTTCTACAATAACTTACAGGAAACAAACCTAGTGGAGACACTGAAGAAAATTTGTCACTTCCTCTTAGACTATATCAATATCAATCATGGGAAAAATCCCACAATCATATGGGGCGGTGATTTTAACCTATCACTATGTGAGAGAAATAATAATATCACCTGCGGCTTTTCTGGACCTCCAAGACAACAACATTACTCATTTTCCCCTCTCCCTAAAAGGAGGGTATATGAATGAGACAATGTCACTCCTCCAACTGGCTTTTGCTAACGAGCTGCTAACACCTGCCACTAGCTTATGTCCCACTTATAACTGTAGAGGAGCGTCTAGCTGCATTGATTTAATCCTCATGGCAATTAGTGCTTCCAACCTCATCACTAACTTTACAACTCATGATTGCGCATTTAGTGATCATTTTCCTATTTCTGTCATCATGCAACTGATAGGGGGCCGAAAAAAGCCAAAAACATTGTTTCAGGACGAAAATCTTACTATGAATAGACCAAATGGCTACGCAATAAAGTGGGCCTGTACCGATCCTGAAATAATAACAGAAAAGATCATTAGAGGGTCTAAGACAGCACTTAGTTTATGCCTGGCAGAGAGCTCGTCTCCTCAGGAGATTATAGACAATTTTAAAAAAATAGCCAAATCGGTAAACAAGGCTCTAACCATTATTCCCAAAGGGAAAAGAAAACCTAAGACCAGCTGGTTTAATTCATCTTGTTCCCAAGCTTACTCTGCTCTTAAAGCAGCCTTTAAAAAATCTCCCAGAGATAGGACTGAGGTCACCCAATTAAGGAAAACATATAATAAAACACTTGGGCAGCGAGGGAAATAATTAAAAGAAGAACATTGGGTTGCCTTACACAACAGCTTTAGTGATACTACAGCATTTTGGGAGGTTATTAATTCATCATTTCTTTCAGGCCCAAGAGAGAGAGGCAATATAGAAGCTACAATTAATGAAAGCGAATGGATAGCCTATTTCTCCCAGATGTTCAGACTCACAGAGCCTGCTACACCAACTTCTGGCAGTTCCGGGTAAGGGCCTGAAAACCCAAGTGACCTTCCTAGTTCATTGGCACTAGATTTTACCTTGGCCGAAGTTGAGCTAGCCCTGAAGGCAAGTGGAGGAGGGAAGGCCCGTGGGCCCGGACGGGGTTCCTGTGGATCTATATAAATTTAAAATGGACCTATGGGCACCTTTATTATTCAGGGTCCTAGAAGCTACTGGTAAGGTTGGACTCTTGGACTCTTGGTCGGAGTCCATCTTGGTTCCGGTTCTCAAAAAGGGTAACCGTAACAGCCCAATGTGTTACCGCCCTATTTCTTTACTTGACTCGTTGGGAAAGGTGGTGGGCCGAATCCTATTAGAACGCCTACAGTGCTGGACGGAAGATAACAACTTCATACCTGACCTCCGGTACGGCTTTAGGGAAGGTCTCTGCACCATTGAGCAGGCCCTTAACCTGGTGCTACTTAGAGGCAAGTATGTGGACACGAAGGGCGGCAGATTATGCATGGCATATGTAGATCTTACTGCAGTGGTTGACTGTGTGGCCCATGCAAAACTCTGGGACATCCTGATAGAAATGGGGGTTGACAAGCTTTTGGTTAACTTTCTGAGAGAAATCTACTCAAACGCAACTGCAAGAGTAAGACATGGCTTGGGGGGCCAGCTATCCCACCTTGTCCTGGCTCCCTTCCTCTTTACACTATATACAAATGGTTTGGAATCAGCCATGTTGGAGGGAAGCCAGGACCTTCCTTTAGTCCAGAACCCCCCAATTCCTGCACTTCTATACGCGGACGACGCGGTCATCATAGCCCGCACTCCCCTCGAACTGCAGCGTTCCTTAAATCGATATAACGCATTTATGTTGCATTTAAACCTAAAAATTAATATAAAAAGACCTTTATAATGACCTCTGGTAAAAAATTACGAAAGGGAAATGATATCTACATAAGTAACTCCAGGATTGACCACACTCCACCCTATCCTTATTTGGGAGTGGTTATAGATGAAAAGGGCACCTGGAAAAGGGCAATTGAGGTCAGAAAGTTGCAGTTTTTGAAAGCTTCTATGGTACTAGTAGCATTCACATAGAGGCTTGGAAAAAGACCGCCCAAAGAGATGCTTGAAATCTATCGTGCCAAATGTGTCAGCACAGCTATTTACGGGGCTGGGGTTTGGGGACATGTGCAAGTCGAATCTATCCAAAAGGTCGAAAACAGCTTCTTAAGATTCTTACTCGCTGTACCACAAACTATGTCAACATACAGTTGCCATCTACGACTGGGTGTGCCCTACATTTCCGACATCATTCGGATGCAACCAGTCCTGCTTTGGCACCGCATATGGACATCTCATAAATTAATGTTCACTCAAGCAATCGTAATGGATTGTCTAAAGCTAAAACACACACATAAGATCCTATCGCTACAATATGTTAAGAAGTTCCTCTGTGAGCCTGCAGAATTACTATTATAATCCTCAGGAAATGGCCAGGATCTCATGAAAGTTGTTAAGGAATGAATGCTTAAAACACCTAGCTGATCTCCGACTGTCTGCTGAAGCAAACAAAATCTCTGTACAGCATTCACTGTCTGTGTCAATCCAAACAACTGCCATGATCGAGCCCTATTTAACTTTGAAGCTATCTAGCTTTGACACATTCTTACTGATTAGATTTAGATGAAATATTTTTACATCGTCTTGTAACCTTTCCATCCCCAAACGACTGGTCCAAGCAGCTAACTCAATGCCCATGTGATGGTACCTCAATGCAGTCCCTTCTCCATGTAACCCTTTTCTGTAAATTTTATTCTGAACCCAGAAAACGTTGGCTGATCCTGTTACTGAAACTGTTGGGTCTTCGTCAATGCGGACCTGCCTTTCTGGCTCTTCAATTGCTGGAATCAGACTTTATAGCTATAAATATGGCAAGGTTTTTAAAATGTTGTATTCGGCATCGAGCCAACCTGTAGTCTGAGCCTAGTTCTATCTTAAAAATATTGATACATGACGTTTTTAACTTAGATAAGAAACATTTTAAGACAGTAGTCTAATAATGCACTTTAGGATGTTATTGTAAATTGTATTCTACTCTTTTTGGTTATATGTTGTAGTAGGAAACTTCTAATGCACTTTATTCGGTTATTAAAGAAAGTATCCAGAGAAACTTACATATTACAGAATTTACAACATGCGGGGCACCTATGATGCAATCCGTGTACCTTGTACCTCCTGAAGGTATTTAAAAGCGAAACTTGCACATTTCTGAGCTCAGACCAAAGCACTGTATTGCTTTATTTGCACATGACGTTCCTTGTTAAAAATAACTGCCATTCCTGCAACTTATTTGAGTTTTAAATTGTTTTAGATTTTTAATTTGCACCTCCTGGAGGTATTTAAAAGCGAAATTTGCACATTGTTGAGCCTAGACCAAATCACTTTATTGCTCTTTTTGCACATGATGTTCCTTGTTAAAAATATCTGTCATTCCTGCAATTTATCTGAAATCAGAATTATTTTTAGCCTTTTTATAGTGATAACATCCAGTTTAAGCTCCAAGAGATAGACGATTTTTTTTCTCAACTTTTCTATTTTTATTATGGAAATATTATTAATATTTATGCATTTGTGATGGTTTTAACATGAGTACATGTAATTGCTTATATGGTTGTGCACTGCATACCGAATAAAGCATTTGAACTTTGCTAAGTGCAAAATACATTCCCCAGCGGATGCAACACAAATGTCCCAAATTAAAAGGTTTGGGCGCAAAGTAAATGCCCATCACCAGCAAAAGTAAGCAGTTGTAAAGTATGTATTTGTTTGGGTTTTAACTTACTAGCCCATCAGAAGCAACGTCTGCGTGCAAGCAATGTAAACCTACATGTAAACCTAAGTACGGTTTAGGCTCAACGCAAATGCCTATATCCTGCAACAAAAAAGCATGTACGGTTTGAGCGCAAAAGAGGTGCCCCATCACCAGAAAGTATAATTTGCATAATAATAATAAGTAATGTATGGGTGTAACCCAATACAAGTAAAGGCAAGTATAGTCTGGGCAAAATGCAAATGCCCATCACTAACAGAGGTAAGTAAGTGTGGTTTATGTAGCAGAATCCCTGCCCCATCACCAAGAACTGTAAGAACTGATTGGGATGCAGTAACTAATCCCCAGCTCAAGTAAAGGTGTGAAACATATGGCCCAAAAATACAACCCCCAGAACAAGTAAAAGAAAGTATCATTTGTCCCAGGTGCAACGCTCACAGATGCAAGATGAAGATGCAAAGAAGTCAGTAGTAAGGTGATAACAAGATCAGGTTTGTTCTCAAGGTAGGACACTCAGGTTACAGGTAGAACTTGGTAAGAAGGTATCAAGAAAGCCCCAATAGGTCACTCTCACTGACCAGGAGGTGACATAACACTAAGAGGAGAAATCATGGCATAGAAACAGGGCCGGACAGGCCGTAGCGGGCCGGTTTTCAAGCATGGGCGGTTTTGTCAATGGGGGGCGGTTTTGCAGCAGTGCTGCAATATCGGCCCCTGTAACAAAAGTGGCAGCAGTGCTAATGTGGCAGCAGTGCTGCTTCTCGCTAGTGCTCATCTCCCCCATTCTCCCCCATGGTGCCGGTGTAATAGGATTGCCAGTGCTGGTTTGTTTTCCCAGTCCGGCCCTGCATAGAAATGAAGATACCATCGTATAGTATCTGGCTTCAAGGCCTGAAGATTAAGGATTCAGGCCCCTTCATAAGTAGTTGTGATTTGTTTCAGAGTCCATCATTATTCACTTCCATGTGCTTTGATATGTCCTTTAAAGGGTAGGAATAATTGTCGCACGTAACATTAATGGAAAACATAATTTACTACGAAGGCATTACCACGCGTAACTTTTACTACGGTTCACTTACCACGCAAACTTCTCTTCAACGCGGGTGCATTCCACGACCGTCTTTACCACGCAACGCAAGTTTCATTCCTTCGTCCTGCGTGGTCATCATTAAGTAAAAGGAAAAATAAAAAAAGGGGGCTTGAGGGCGCTGGGGGGGTCTGCCCCCCAAAAGAAACAAGCGGATTGTAAAAAATAAAGAAGAAAACGTAGAATAAAACCGATATTAAGTGCCTCTGTTGATCAAGGAAAGAGCCTCCCCAACGACGTGGCGTGTACGTCATTATAGAAGTCCTATCTCCATTTTTCAAGACGTGTTTTGGCGCTCGTTTCCGTGAAGGGCTGCTGGTGAAAGGCGTGGAGAGGTGAGATAAGAATCCAATGTTTATACTTAAAAAAATAAAAAGTACGCGAATTGTAAATTAAAAGAAAGTTAAAATGTAAGGTAATCTGTTGTATTTGTTTGTTATAAACATCGATCTTTTGCTTTGTTCTGCAGTTTGGACTATTTTCTTTTAGCCTATCAGTATCATTACGATTCAGAAAAGGGGGTGGTGATGGACAGAGTATCTGAATTAAGCAGAACACTCGTACCCAGTCAACAGATCAGGGCTTGATCCATCACCATTTTTTAGCTCACTGCACCATCCCAGCTCAGAACCTGGCTACATGCAAATTAGTCTGTCCCTGGCCCAGTGCATCATGGGAACAGGGCAGACCAAACTACCAAGCCAATTCTTTTACTGGAAGGAAACAAGCTTCCGGGGACCGGTTTCTGGCATTACAGCCGTCTTCGGCCAGGCTTGCTTGAATCCTGATGGTGCAATGAGCAAGGGACTCATGTCTGAGCATACCCTTCCACGCTTATGGTGGACAAGATCGCGGACATACACAACAGCTTCAACAACCAACCAACGCACACCATGACCGAACAATCACCCCCACCACCACCCTCCACGCCTGGACCCCGATCAGCACTGAAGACACCATCCGCACGATGAACTCCATCCACTCCGGATCACCGACCGACCCCTGCCCTCACCACGTCTTCAACAAGGCCAACGCTGTCATCGCACCCCACCTGCGAGACATCATCAACACATCCTTCGACACCGCCACCTTCCCTGAGAGCTGGAAACACGCCGAACTCAGCTCTCTACTCAAGAAACCAACAGCGGACCCCACCGAACTCAAGAACTACCGCCCCATCTCGCTCCTCCCGTTTCCAGCCAAAGTCATCGAGAAGACCGTCAACAAGCAGATGGCCGCCTTCCTCGAGACGAACGGATCCCTCGACCCCTCACAGTCCGGCTTCCGAGCCAATGACAGCACCGAGACCGCCCTCATCGCCGCCACCGATGGCATCCGAGCCCTGATGGACAATGGAGAAACAGCGGCCCTCATCCTCCTAGACCTCTCCGCGGCATTCGACACGGTCTGCCACTGCACCCTAGTACAGCGCCTCAGCAACATCGGAATCCAGGACAAGGCGCTGGAATGGATCATCTCCTTCCTCGACGGAAGAACACAGAGAGTCCGCCTACCACCGTACAAGTCAGAGGCCTCCGAAGTCATCTGCGGCGTCCCTCAAGGATCATCTCTGAGCCCCACCCTCTTCAACGTCTACATGAGCCCCCTCGCGGCCATCGTACGCAAACACAACCTCAGCATAATCTCCTACGCCGACGACACCCAGCTGATCCTCTCCCTGACCAACGACCCCGCCTCCGCCAGAGCCAACCTGCACGAAGGGATGAAAGAGGTAGCCGAGTGGATGACGACCAGCCGCCTGAAACTGAACTCTGACAAGACGGAGGTCCTCATCCTGGGCTCTTCCCCCTCCGCCTGGGACGACTCCTGGTGGCCTCCCGCCCTGGGCACCGCACCCAAACCGACAGACCATGCACGCAACCTGGGCTTCATCCTGGACTCCTCCCTCTCCATGACCAGGCAAGTCAACAACGTCTCCTCGGCGTGCTTCCACATCCTACGCATGCTACGGAAGATCTTCCGGTGGATCCCCACCGAGACCAGGAAGACCGTCACCCAGGCCCTCGTCACCAGCCGACTGGACTACGGCAACGCCCTCTACGCCGGTACCACCGCCAAGCTCCAGAAGAGACTCCAGCGGATCCAGAACGCCTCAGCCAGACTCATCCTCGACATCCCACAAACCAGCCACATCACCGGACATCTGAGAGACCTTCACTGGCTCCCCGTCAACAAAAGAATCACCTTCCGCCTCCTCACCCACGCACACAAAGCCCTACACGGCCAAGGCCCGAGCTACCTCAACAGCCGGATCAACTTCTACGCTCCCAAACGCCACCTCCGATCAGCCAACCACGCCCTCGCCGCCGTCCCCCACATCCGAAGAGCGACTACAGGAGGAAGGTCCTTCTCCTACCTGGCCGCCAAGACCTGGAACTCCCTCCCGACCGACCTGCGCCTGACCCAAGACCACCTCTCCTTCAGGAAGAAGCTGAAGACCTGGCTGTTCGAGCAGTAGCGGCACCCCCCCCCCCCCCCCCCCCCCAGCGCCTTGAGACCCTACGGGTATGTAGCGCGCTCTATAAGTGTCACTGATTGATTGATTGATTGATTGACAAAACGATTCAGAAAAGGGGGTGGTGATGGAAAGAGTATCTGAATTAAGCAGAATACTCGTACCCAGTCAACAGATCAGGGCTTGATCCATCACCGTTTTTTAGCTCACTGCACCATCCCAGCTCAGAACCTGGCTACATGCAAATTAGTCTGTCCCTGGCCCAGTGCATCATGGGAAAAGGGCAGACCAAACTACCAAGCCAATTCTTTTACTGGGAAGGAAACAAGCTTCCGGGGACCGGTTTCTGGCATTAGAGCCGTCTTCGGCCCGGCTTGCTTGAATCCTGATGGTGCAATGAGCAAGGGACTCATGTCTGAGCATACCCTTCCATGCTTATGGTGGACAAAACGATTCAGAAAAGGGGGTGGTGATGGACAGAGTATCTGAATTATGCAGAACACTCGTACCCAGTCAACAGATCAGGGGTTGATCCATCACCGTTTTTTAGCTCACTGCACCATCCCAGCACAGAACCTGGCTACATGCAAATTAGTCTGTCCCTGGCCCAGTGCATCATGGGAACAGGGCAGACCAAACTACCAAGCCAATTCTTTTACTGGGAAGGAAGACAGACTAATTTGCATGTAGCCAGGTTCTGAGCTGGGATGGTGCAGTGAGCTAAAAAACGGTGATGGATCAAGCCCTGATCTGTTGACTGGGTACGAGTATTCTGCTTAATTCAGATGCTCTGTCCATCACCACCCCCCTTTTCTGAATCGTATCAGTATCATTATGCACGTTTCTAAGGTACGTAAGGGTCGTAACGTAAGTTTTGCGTAGTATAATCCAGCGTTATCAAATGCTGCTTGGAAAAGACACATGCGAAGAAAAATGTGCGTGGTAATGCCATGCGTGGTACTCGTTAGCGTTGTATAATCATATAACTGCATTAATTAGATCATGTCGGGAGCCACCGGAGTTCTAGGATTGTGTTGCGTTTCTTGCATAATTGTGGATTTTCCGCATTTGCCACATAATCCCCAATCTGCTGCATAAATATCAAGATTTTAACTAAAAAAGGATTCTAGCTCAAATGGATCAAGTTACTAAAAACACAGTGATGTGTTGTTATGCAGCGAAAAGCCCATTGCAAACGTTGCCTGGTCCCCCTTCAGTAGCTTATTGCTGCATTTAAATATTAAATTATTACTAGTGAGGTGAATCCAATACTAATACAATGTTAACATGGGTACAAATAAATGAAGGAATGCTGCCACAAAATCTGCTGTATTGCACCCGTAATTTGCCTTTTCTTGCCGCATCATTTAATCATCCAACTGCTTGAAGCTCAGCTCCGACAAGACAGAAGTACTGGTCTTTGGAAAGAGGAACTCCTCGGGACACCAGCTGGTGGTCTAAAGAGCCGGGACCAACACCAATGACCACACCAGAAATCTAGGGATCATCCTTGATGACAAGCTCAATATGACTGCACAAGCCAAGGCAGTGAGCGCTGCCTGCTTATGTTCCACTTATGTTAAGAAAGATCTTCAAGTGCTTGCCACAGAAAACCAGATGCACTGTCACACAAGCACTCATCACAAGCAACCTTTACTACAGTAACGCACTGTATGCCGTAATCTCCAAGCAGCTCTTACACAGAATTGAGACCATCCTAAACGCTGGTGTAAGACTCATACTTAACTTCCCACACTGTACCCATATCTCAACCCACCTTTGGGAGCTCAACGGGCTCCCCATTCACAAATACAGTCAATTCAAACTTCCCACGTACACATACAAAGCTTTGCACAGCACTGGACCAGCTTACCGGAACAGCCGCATACAATTCACCAGCCTGCCAGACCCCTATGCTTAGGCTCACTCGCACATTGCCCTGCGCTTTCACAAAAGCAGAGCAGGAGGTTTTTCATTCTCCTACCTGGCATCCAAAACATGGAATGATCTACGACTACACTAGCCTTTTACCCTCTTCTGGAGTTCTGCAAGAGCTCTTCAAATAACTGTACAGGGACCAGACGCCCACACACCAGCTCGAGTGTCTAAATACCCTCAAGGATGTTTAGTGTGCTGTACAAATCAACATAACATAACTGCCTATAATCTGTCCCTCTCCTGCCACACAAAACTAGTTGGCCTTATCATGCTTTCTGATAGAAAAAGTGAGATATTTGTCTAATATAAATATACATTCAGTGCACACCAATCATTAAGACGTGCCGGGGACTGTTGTCAAGAATTTTTGTGTCGGCAGCCTTCTGATGAGCTTGTACTATTGCACTACTGTATAAAGGTTTCCACTTGGTGTCTGTAGGGGCTGCAGGCTAGATGTTTGAATTCCAGTGGTGGTGCCCCAACCCTTAACTAATTATTGTACCGTCAAATAAACAAACATTCAGCAAACACTGCAACACAAATACGTTGAAAGTAGATGTTTCCACTCCCACAGTCTGTCTCTCTTGCTTTTTCCTACACTCTCCCAGAGGCGTATTCAAAATGATGGGACCCCCATGCAGAATGTGATGAGGGGCCCCTGAATCTCCCATATCTCGCAGATATTCATTGAACTTGGGCTCAATGGAGCCCTCTTGAATGTTTAGTGCCCTCTGGAGGGTCAGAGGACCACTGATCCTACACCTAATTTGTTAGGGTCTTCCAGGTTCAAACTGCTTGGAGAGTCTTTCACATTACAGTCAGGAGGGCAGGCTGTAGTCCGGGGGTCTTGTAGAGAGTGATCATTGGGAGAATACCTAGTTAGGTATCCATAGCTAGTGGGTAGTACACAATCAGTGCTGTGAGATGGCTGAGTAGGTCATGTGATTGGATGGGCAGAATAGTCAAATGTCTTGAGTGCACTTACGAAGTCTTAGACTTCTAAGCAAAACTGTGATGCACAAAGCACTATTTCAATCTAATTTTATTGAACTTTTTAGGCAGTAGACTCCTCCTGAACCTCCATTGTGCAAGGCCACTTACTCATTTCAATCTATGTGGTTTACATGCAGACATCTGTTGTGGAAGTGGATTGTGCCATGCCTAGATTAAGACAGCGGGTAAATCGTGGGCACCTCGCTAATGTCATTACCAAACTACCCCCTTGGCTGCTGGGGCTATTCCCCTGCTGTGCTGGGGGGCGGGGGCGTGCACAGCGCCCCCATGCTCATACAAGCTCAGCTCATCATGAGCTTCGGTGCTTCGGTGCTCATGACGAGCTAAGCTCGTCATGACCACACCCGTTTAATGGAACGCTCAGCACAGCAGGGGAATTACCCCAGCGTACGAGCGTTCCACGGGCCATGACGAGCTGAGCTCGACATGAGGACCGGAGCACCGTGGCTCATGACGAGCTGAGCTTGTCATGAGCATGGGAGGGGTTAAGTACTGCTTATATTTGTGTTCTTATGACATAGGGTATGATTTAGATATCGGCGGATGGGTTACTCCATGACAACGGTGACTGATAGCCTGTCTGTCGAAATATACATTCCATTATATCTTATGGGATTTATATTTTGACGGATGGATATCAGTCATTGTTGTGATGGAGTAACCAATTCCTCGAGATCTAAATAAGGCCCATTGTCTTTTGCTTGCGCCACTGTTATTTCTATCCCATTCTCTGTAAGCTCTCTCTGCCATGTTCACAGTGCCTCAATGCACTGTATCAAAAACGTAAATAAATACACAGCAGGGACATAACACTGCAGCAGTTAGCGCAGAGGGTAAGGGCAGTCACATATTTACATGGTGAAAGGTATATGAGCAGCATGCCAGAGTGAGGTGCTCACAAACAACTGAGATAGAAAATAGGCCCAGGCACAAAATTAAATGTGGCCCCCATTAGTGAATAAGATAGCTAAAAAAGTGGCCCACGTAGACGAATCAGATAGCTAAAAAAGTGGTCCATAACGGCGAATCAGACATCTATAAAAGGGCCTTCCTCTGGAAATCAAGACAGTTTTAAACTTGCAAAGAAAATCGGTATAGGTGTTTTGCAAGGTATGGGAGACTGCATGTATTGTACTTACTCACAAACAGACAAAAAACAACCCATACACTGCTCTGTGAGACCAGCCCTTAGGGCACTGCCAGGTTGCCCTATTGGTCAGTTCAACCCTGGCGGTGTGAAGAGGTGCTGATTAAAACAAAATGGGGCATATTCACAATACAGTGGCAAGGCGTGTTGTAAAGCCAAGAGGGCTAACAACACGTTCCGTCACTTTAGAAACGCAGGGCTGCACCATATTTACTAGAATATGTTGCAGCCGTGCTTTTCCCCCTGCGCTGGCGCTAACTTCAGCTGCCTAACACCAACGCAGGCACCCTTTCACCATAGTGCAAGGGTGCTTGTGTTTAGGGGAAGATCATTTATGTGCAGGAAGGTCACCCTTCCTGCAGATAAACAATATTCAAATGCTGTTTTGTAACTTCTATGTGTGCTGCTTAATGCACACATAGATGTTGCAAAACTGCATTTTTTTTAAATGATTGTTTATGTGCAGGAAGAGGGACATTCCTGCACATAAACAATAATAAAAAAAATGTGCTGTTTCTCTGTGTGCTGCACAAGGCATTGCACATGGAAACAGCAAACACTAGGAGAAATAAAGCATTTATCCTCGTTTCGCCTGTTTAAGCCCAGGTTTTCTCTGGTCTTAATTTCAGATCTGCCTCCTATTTACGCTGCCCTTGTAAATAGGGGGCAGAGTCAAAATCAATGGATGTTGCGGTGGAACACCCACGTAACACCCATTACCCTCCCCTTTCACACTAAATACAGCGTGAAAGGGTGCCTTATTTACAAGGTAGCGTTAAGCCACGCTAAGTGGTTTAACGCTGACTTATAAATAAGGCAAGGCCCCTATCGCCATCACAGCGTCACTGTGACGTTGTGATGGTGGCAGGTGCTTGTAAATATGCCCCAAAGTCTGAGGTGGCTTTGTATAACAAAATGTAGTTGAGCTTATATAGCGCACAGCTACCCGCAGTGGGTGTCCCGGCGCTTGCTTAGGGAACCCGTCCTGATATTCCCTTGTGTGATAGCCCCAGCGGGTATCCACAAGGTGAAAGTCAGGCATCCCGCCGCGAGGGGCCGTTGTGGAGATTAAGCAAGCTATTGCCCAGAGTCGCAGAGTGTGAACCCGTGAGTCGAGAAGGCACCGGCGCGAGAATTATCGAGTCTGTGGAATTTTTAGCCCAAGACCCGCCGAGGCGGGGAATTGAACCCTTGTCCAGGACCGATCTCAGCTTCCGGGTCTGCCGCCTCTAACCCCTGAGCCACACTTCTCCACTAGCCACACTTCTCCACAAAAGTGAATTCTTCTTTATTCCAATAAAAGGAGTCCACGTCCTGTAGTTCCTTCCTCCAGCAGATTCCACTGCCAACTGAATAAAGTGAAGCTGTCAACTATGGAGAATGAACACAGAACTCTGATTCCATAACAAGTTTAAACATTACGTGTTGCATTATAGGCTAACTGGCAGGAGCCTAGAAGCCAGAAATAGAACTAGTAGACAGACTAAACATTTCAACACTACAAGGTGAGCTCTACTGGGATAAAATGGCAAAGCACCAATAGCATTGAGAAAATATTGGTGGCTCGTAAAAAACAATTACAATGTTGAGGTAGTGTTCTCACTCCAGAGCTTACACATAAATGTGGGTGTGGCTGGCATGAAGAGGCCTTTCCAACAAGCAATGGCAAAGGCAATAGGACTCACCTATACTAGAGCTATTGGCATATGTTTTCGTCATGTTCTACACCAGTGTGGCTGGTGTTCAGAATGGCTAAAAGTTAGGGGGGTTAAGGAGAGTGGAGTGTAGTGGAGCGCCATAAAGTTAAGTAGAGTAGAGTTTTATGGAGTGGCGTAGAGAGTTGTTGCCACAGTGGTGTAGAGTGGTGTAAAGTATAGTTGAGTGGTATGGAGTGGAGTGGAGTGTCATAGAATGGATTGGTGTAGAGTGTTGTGGAGTGTCATGGAGGAAGTGGAGTGTCATGGAGTGCAATGGCATAGAGTGGAGTAGAGTTGAGTGGCGTAGAGTGGAGTAGAGTGTCAGAGTGGAGTAGAGTTGAGAGGCATAGATTGTTATGGAGTGGTGTAGAGCAGAGCGGAGCGGCATAAAGGGTACTGTGTAGAGTGAAGTTGAGTGTTGTAGAGTGACATAGAGTGGAGTAGAGTGCTGTAGAGTGGAGTGTCATAGAGTTTCAGAGTGGATTGGCATAGAGTGGATTGAGGAATAGTGGAGCAGAGTAGAGTGGGGTAGTGTGTCATAGAATGTAGTGGAGTGGAGTGGCCGGGTGTGGCATAAAGGAAATTACGTAGAGCATCGCAGAGTGGAGTAGTGTTGTAGAGTGCTATATACTAGAGTGGAGGGTTCTATAGCTGAGTGACATAGAGTAAGTGACATATTGTGGAGTACAGTTTTATGGTGTAGAGTGTCAAAGAGTGGAGTATTGTGGAGTAAAGTGTTGTAGAGTGGAATAGAGTGAAGTGGTGTAATGTACAGTGATGCAGAGTAGATTGGCATAGGGTGCATTGGCTTTGAGTAAAGTGGTGTAGAGTCCATTGTAGAGTAGTGTGGGGTACAGTGCATTGACATAGAGTAGAGTGGTGTAGAGTTGAGAGGTGATGAGTGAAGTGGAATAGAGAGGAGTGATGCAACAGTGTAGAGTAGGGGGTGTAGAGTGCATAGGTGTAGAGTGCAGTGGCATTGAGTGGTGCGGAATAAAGTAACCTAGAGTGCAATGGTGCTGACTATAGTGCCTTAGAGTAGAGTGTTGCAGAGTAGAGTATAGTGGCTTACAGTGCAGTAATGCAGAGTAGATTGGTGCAGAGTTCAGTGGCATAGAGTGAGTTGGTTTTAAGTAAGGTAGTGTAGAGTGCATTGGATTAGAGTGCATTGGCGTAAAGTGGCGTACAGGGCAGAAGGGTGAAGGGGTGCAGGGTCGATTACAGTGGCATAGAGTGGAGTGGCGTAGAGTGGAAAGGTGCAGCATGGAATAGAGTGGCATACAGAAGATTGTTTCAGAGAGAGTGAAGTGGCATAGAATGCAGAGTCATAGAGTAGTGTGTCATAGAGTGCAGTGTCTTAGAACGCACTAGTGCTGAGTAAATTAGAATGCCTTTGAGTGTATTGTGTAATCAGTGGGGCGTAGTAGAGTAGTGTGGGGTTGAGTGCATTGGCATAGAGTAGACTGCTTTAGAGTAGAGAGGTGCTAAGTGAAGTGGCGTCGAGTGGAGCGCTGCAGAGTAGAGTGCATTGATGCAGTGTGGAGTGGAGTGGCACAGTGTGCAGTGTGGCAGAGTATAGTGTAGTGAGGCAATGTGGAGTGGCGTGGAGTGGTGTGGTGGGTCATAGTGCTGAGTAGAGTGCAGTGTTGTGGAGTGGTGCACAGTAGAGTGGAGCGGGCTAAAGTGGCGTATGCATGGTGTGGTGGCATACTGCCATTCAACTGAATTGTACAGCACACTGAGTAGTTGGCATGATTGTCACATAAATCTTCTCACTTTGAAGTTAGAGAAAGAAAAGTAAACAACAGGAGACAGTCTCCCTGGAAGACAGAGCCTGGCATTTGACCTCTGTCTTTGAATACACAGCAAATGTGAAGAGATAAGAACAAGATGTAAAGGCCTGTTTGCAGAAGTTCAGTACTCGTGGAAGAATACAGTAAATAGGTTAGGGCATGGTAAGAGGCAAACTCAAGCTGTATAGTCTAAAACAAATAAAGCCAGCAAATAGAAAGTAAGCGAACCTAAGTTACAAACCCCGAAGACAATGTTCAGAAATTGGTGGAATGCATTCCCAGGGAAGCTTTCAGAATGTCCCCAAGATGTCCTTAGGAAACAAGACAGCGCAGCTGTCTTGTAGGCTTTTACCTAAAAATGGCTGATACTCGGTAAGGGTGTTAATCTCTTTGTGCCACAGTACTCTATCTGGCAAATGTCCAGGCATTCAAGCACACCACTCAGCGGTGCTGTTTGTATCGGGCTTGGCGGAATTATAGGCAAAAAAATCCAGTTTGAATGGGAAGTGACCTCCTCGTAGCCCATAATGATCTGTGCAGCAGATACTTAACCCTCTTAGCTACTTTGCCTAACTATTTAGCTACAAATGGTGTGTGGCTCAATGGTTAGAGCGGCAGACCTTGATGCAGAACTCTGGCAAGGGACCAGGGTTTGATTCCCGCCTCAGTGGGATCGGGCTTAAATTCCTCTGACCGGATATTCTCGCCTCAGTGCCGAATCTAAGCATGGGCCCCACGCTGCAACTCTGGGCAATAGCTTGCTTAGTCTCCAAAACGGCCCCGATGCACAAGGGATGCCAGGTTTTACCATGGGATGCCCAGGAGTGGACACCTCACACGGAAAAGCCAGGAGGGGTTCCCTTGTGGTAGGAGTACAAGCGCTGGGATGCTTATGGGTTACTGTTCGCGCTATACAAATACAACACATTTACTACACACTTACAATTGCGTCACTACTGAATTAGTAAAAGGGAAAAGAAACATATTTTTTTAATTAGCTTAAGGTACAGCAACACATGAAAGTCTGAGCTTATTAAATAAAGCATTACCTTCCTTATATGTACATATATACCTTCCATGTACTTAGGTATCTTTATATGTATTACTTGACTCCTAATTCAGCATCTCCAATGGAATACCCTATATCTCACCCTACACCTTTCTCAATGTATCCTCTACCTCCATTCTGATTCATCCCAAACCTTATTCCACTACTTTCTCCAATGCACTACCCTATTTCTCACCCTTTGCCTCGCTCTATAAATACTCTAGCTCCACTCTTTGATTCATCCTAAACCCCATACCATTACTTTGATACCCAAAATAACTCTTTCTAGACTATTCCCTCCTCTACTGCTCCTTGCATCATCTCTACCTCTTTTACTCATTGGATCTCCCAAACAAGCCTTTCTAAACCCTTCCCCTCATGTATCGCACCGAGACTCATCCGATACCTCATCCCCTCTCTCTAATCCACTTCTAGAGACTCTTCCCTCCTTCATCGCTCCTTTACTCATCCCAAACCTCCTCAAACTGCTATGATCTCCAAATAAACACGTTCTCGACCCTTCCCTCTTCTATCCCTTCACTACCCTTTTCGATCCAACTAAGACTCACATGTCCACTGCTCAAATTCATTTCAGATTTCCCTATGCTACTAATTCACCACTAATGCTTTTTGGGTTCCGGAACAGTGTGCTACTCACAGAAAAACGCTTCAACGACTCATCAGGGGTGGTAAACGCTATATAAATGCAATTTCAATTATTGCATCTAGAGAGCACCTTGCACTGTACGCAAAATATAGTCAAATATTTTCCAAGTAGGAGGCACACGCAGGTGCAGAGGCGGAAGTAAGACGAGACGCCAGAGAACAGCGACTGATAAACAAAGAAGAATGAACCTGTAATTAGCAGCTCTGGGCGCGGGGCAGGGCAGTCGTTACTTACACACCGGCTGATATGTTCTTTTTGGGGCTGAGCCTGAAACCCGAGCCTGGTATGTGCCCCGTGCCCCTCCTGCAAGAACTTCAGTTCACTCTGCTGCCAAGGCAACCGGGAAACAACCTGCTGCACAATGGGGCAGGATGCTGCTGGAGGAGCAACATTAAATACAGGGATGAAGCAAGTTAGCAACCACCGCGGAAAGGACAACAAGAGCTGAGAGAGAGAGGCCAAGAAAGTGGGAGACTCGGGTGGGGCGGACTCCCAGCTCCCCGGTGGTTCCTGGCATAGATAGAACTCTTCCCGGCGCCACGCGAGCAGGGAGACGGAGGCGCCTGCAAACTTCAGAGACAAGCCCGAGATTACTGGCGTCAGCGGCAGCTCACAGCCCCCAATTCGGACTGGACTCGACGGGATACTGGGTCGACGGGAAATCTATCTACAGATACACTGGCTCGTCGTGACATCGACAGGTTTACCAGCTCGGGGTACATTGGCTGCGCGGGATAGTGACAGGACCTCATCCTGGCGGCAAAACCCCTGACGGCATACCGACCCTGCTGGTGACATATCAATAGGGTGCATGTTGGCCCCGCAGGAGACCATCACAGCAGTAGGACATCGGCTCAGCAGCGGATACCTGCTCGGGGAGACACCGGCTCGAGACGATATCGGATCTGCGGGATAGCGGACTCAACTTCAAAGGATTTCAGCCTTCCCAGGATTGGTTAATGAGTTAGTGCGTTCTTTGGGTCGAAGTAAACTTTTATTTAAAAAAAAAAGAAATACAATTCTCCAATTGTCTCTGTGGGAAAACAGCTCAGACATCATTCAGTGATACCTCGGGCCGGGGGTCATTGGTTCATTGACTTAGTGGATGTCCATTTGTCACGTCATCAGTTGGGGGGAGTTTCGTCTGTGTGAATAGCTACACTCAGAGATGTGAGGGGTCAAGGAGTCAACAGGTGTTTTTTGGAGGCAGCTGCCAAGGTGGGCGATCGGTGATGACACAATGACCACCCTCTCTCTGCTGAGCCGCGGCCGGGGGCAGGTGATCAGCCCCAACCAGAGGCTGGAGGTGCACTTTGAGCCGGAGGTGAGTACAGTACAATCAGGCAGCACAGGTGTTCCCAAACCTGGCAGAGAG
Source organism: Lissotriton vulgaris (assembly GCF_964263255.1). NCBI lineage: Eukaryota > Metazoa > Chordata > Amphibia > Caudata > Salamandridae > Lissotriton > Lissotriton vulgaris. The sequence goes on from NC_141687.1 coordinate 397,568,234, forward strand.
TGCCCAAGACGCCCTTGTAATCCTTGCAGTCCTCACAGTCAGTGACCCATGTGTAGGGAAGGGTTTCATGGAACTTCAGATGTTCCAGAAATATCCTGTGCTGATCTGGCCATCCTGAAATCAATTCTGCTTTGCTACCCTACAACCTGGTGGTGGTCAAAACTTAAATGACTGAAATACAAACTTAAAAAAATGGACTCAAAAACGTATAATGCAAAAATATCCCTGATTCACTGAGGGAAAGTGTGACTCAGCATATTCTGCCAAGGAATCCGGGCTGCTGTTGTCCATGCTAGGGGATAGCAGTAATAGCTCTCATTGGAAAATGAAACCATTGAAGTGTAAGCATGTGTGTGTGTGTGTGTGTGTGTGTGTTTGTGTTTGTGTGTGTGTGCGTGTGTGTGTATGTGCAGTGAAGCGGCATCAGCTATTACTCAATCAGAAATTGTATATTAAATATAATTCTAAAAAAAAATTATCATAGCCAGAATATGGACTACCACAATCATATGGAGGTGAGTGTCAATAGGTGGGTATAGATTTACTATACTCAACACAACATATATGTACATTGACAATATGTATCTGTGGAAAGTACGTAGAAGTGGACTAAAGAATAGTAAATCTATGCTTACCTATTTATATTTCCCCACACAATACTGTGGTTGGTGATCTGTATTCAGATATCATATTTTTGTACTAAAGTATTTTCGCACTTGGTGTGATGACATGCACCGGTAAAGAAAGTATCTTAGAAGAGGACATTAAAATCTGCAGACACACTAGGACTTAGAAGTCAAGGAGATGGTCCAGTTGGGCTCTAGAAGTCACAATAACATGTCAATTAATTCCTGGCAGGAATTTAAAATGAATTTATTAAAGAAATGGAAAAGAGTGGTCAGACAGAGTTGACATTAAGGTTACGGGAAGCTAAATACAAATTCATGCATCAGGGGAAAAGGTGACTTGGGTGCGGTCAGGATGGAGAGAAGGTCTTGTGGTCTTAACACTAGAGAGAGAGAGATCACAGGATTTTCTTATCAGATGATCTAAAACTTTAGGTAATGTTCAACATGGCTGTATTGTGATTAAAGGCAATGGTGGCTGCATAATGTGAGGCTTGTAGGGCAGAACAAAGGATATTGTGAAATCACAGGTGGATACTTCCCTAGAGGCTTGTGCCCAGATCTGTAAGGCTCATTTGAAGTGTTGTGTTCAGCTCTGGTGGCCTTATTTCGAAATTCTCCAGTTCTTAATGTCACATTTGAGGGTTGTGCCCAGTTCAGGAGTCCATGCCTGGAGCACTGTGCACAATTCTGCAGGTTACATCTGGGGGATTGTTCAGTTCTGATGGGCCCGTCTGAGGACTGTATTGAGTTCTGGAGACCACCTTTGGAGCATTGTCTGCAATGCTGAATTAGTTATTTCCAATACTGTCTTGTTTTGGACCCTTGAATCTAGTTCTGAAGGTTTACCGTAATTAAAGGAGTAGTGTATTCAGTTCTGGAGTCACATCAGACTTATCGTGTTCAGTCCTGGAGGCCATATATGGAGTGTTGTGTCCAGTTCTATAGGCCAATTCCCAAATTGGATAAACATTGAGCAATTATAATATAGATTACAACTATCACAATGCAGTAAGTTCTGCACCAGAAATCCTGGGAACATAACAATAACTTAAATCTACTTATTTTGGAAGAGGCGAAATGTCATGACCAGCCAAATGGTGTAGCAAGTGGCACTCTGTAAAGGGGATCAAAGTTCGATAACTCACAACTCCACACAGTGTATTATTTTTTTTTTTTTACTTTACAAGCTTTGCAAACAAAAGTCCAGATTCCATGACGCTTAGCGGTGTGTAGCTGTAAGGAACATCACGTGGACAGGAGTTGCTTGGTGGCCACACCCCCCCTCCTCAACCAGATACTGCTTCCCAGCATGTCTACAGCACCACCCTCATTCTTCGTACCATCTTCAGTCAAGGTAGCCCCATCAGTAAAGTTCATGTGTCTGTGCCACACCTATAGTGTGATTCTATTATGGTGCCAACAAGGGATTTTTTTTCAAGGATTAAATCACAGGTAATCTATCACTTATACATTTATACTTCTGATCAACTGAATTAAATTCAAACCTGCTGTTGTTATCAATTGTCATATGAATATGGATATGGTAAACAAAATACTCAGAAAGAAGAAAAGCTACACGGTTATTGAGTTAATAAAATGATATCTCTTTATATGTATTTGTTTAAGAAGGGTACTTGTTACAATAGGAAGAATTCATCAAGAACAAATGGACTGGGAAAAAATCAATTGTTCGTCACGTCCACTTGCGTTGTGGTCCACTCTTAGTAAGTTTTAAACATTGAATCTTGCATAACTTAAAACAATGATTCTTATGTCTGAGTTCTTTCAACTTTAAAGATGTGGACTAAGAAGTCGACGTTTCGGCCTTGTAGTGGTTAAATCCTTAAGGCCATCCTCAGGACAATTCAGTCTTTATGAGGTAGAGACCCCCTGTGAAAGATACAATAATTATTTTGTTACCTTCCATCTATAGAAAATTTAAAAACAATGAACCATGTGCATATAGAGCTTTTAGCGCTATCTAATACACATATAATATTTCACTTGCATTGTCTAGAGAAATACTATGATGTAAGAATTTATTATAAACTGTATTCCACATTTTAGAATTGAAGTTGATACAGTGATTAATGAATTTGTGGTTGAGAGCATTACTTGACACGTTTTACCACATTACAAAACGTCACTGTAATGACCATCTTGCTATTTTAGATCAATGACATATTTTGTAATGGTTGTAGACTTTTCTTACATACATGTCCACTTTTAACCTTCTATTCTTGTCTATTACTGATGCTAGTTTTCAGGTGCCTAGTAGTCATGTAATTGGTATTGCTTTAGTTATGATCAGCTTAGTGACTATATGGAGGCTCACATCTATTGAATCATTATTTCTGTGCTTACTCCGGGAGATCATTGAATGTACAATATTTCTCTTGTATCAATAGGGGACAGCCTCAAAATCACAATTAGTGTCTGCTTGTTTTTACACCTCTAGTACCTGAATGTTGTCTTGATCCTTATGATTCTGGATAAAGTGTCTTAACTGGAAAAATCTGACAACCTGCCACAGACAATAGAGTCTAGTTATAATTCTTTGTCTTGTGAAAAGGACTTTCACATTGTGCTTATTAATCAATTTCTTAAAATTACCTGCTCTTGGAGAATAATGAGTGAATCAAGATACTGGGACAGGTAATTTCAATCCACGTCTCAACAGCGTGTCTAGAAAAAGATTGTTATATTCGTGTGAGTGCTGGGTAGATAAACGTGACATTGACTTCACGTTTAGCTGATAATGACTGATTATGTAAAGATGTCTTGTTGTTGAAGTATTGTATTTATGAGCAAAACAACATATAACGGTAAGAGAGGATATTCGAATTTGTGACATTGTTTAACCTCCATTGGTAGAAATATTAATTAGTAGCTGGCATAGGGCCAAGACTTACAAATAATGCCTTGTTTTTCTTTAGATAAAATTTACCTGCTCTTCAAGGAGTTTTTACACTTGAGCAGATAGTGGAACCGGCGTGTTCAATCGATGTTTCTACAGCGTATCTGAAAAGGGGAATTGTATTAATTGTTAAGTCGTATGAATGTAGCGCCGTAGTTTTAATTACAGAGTTTTTAGTGTGATTGTCATTTTAACCTTGATCAGACTGTCGTGAAAATACATACTAGTCACAAACCGGCAGTGACTGTGTTAACTTTACTTTTTGCCAGGATATAACTAAATGCCGCCAAAGAAAGTTTGTAGAAGGACTAAATAACGGTGATGGATCAAGCCCTGATCTCTTGACTGGGTAAGAGTGGTCTGCTTAATTCATACACTCTGTTTATCACCACCCCTTTTTTGAATCGTTTTTGGCCACCACAAGTGTGGCAGGGCATACTCAGACATGAGTCCCTTGCTCACTGCACCACCAGGATTCAAGCAAGCCGGGCCGACGACGGCTGTGATGCCAGAAACCGGTCCCCGGAAGCTTGTCTCCTTTCCGGTGAAGAATTGGCTTGGTAGTTTGGTCTGCCCTGTTCCCATGAGGCACTGGGTCAGACTAATTTGCATATAGCCAGGTTCTGAGCTGGGGTGATGCAGTGAGCTAAATAACGGTGATGGATCAAGCCCTGATCTCTTGACTGGGTAAGAGTGGTCTGCTTAATTCAGACACTCTGTTCATCACCACCCCTTTTTCTGAATCGTTTTTGGCCACCACAAGTGTGGCAGGGTGTACTCAGACATGAGTCCCTTGCTCACTGCACCACCAGGATTCAAGCAAGCCGGGCCGACGACGGCTGTGATGCCAGAAACCGGTCCCCAGAAGCTTGTCTCCTTTCGGGTGAAGAATTGGCTTGGTAGTTTGGTCTTCCCTGTTCCCATTAAGCACTGGGTCAGATTAATTTGCATATAGCCAGGTTCTGAGCTGGGGTGATGCAGTGAGCTAAATAACGGTGATGGCTCAAGCCCTGATCTCTTGACTGTGTAAGAGTGGTCTGCTTAATTCAAACACTCTGTTCATCACCACCCCTTTTTCTGAATCGTTTTTGGCCACCACAAGTGTGGCAGGGTATACTCAGACATGAGTCCCTTGCTCACTGCACCACCAGGATTCAAGCAAGCCGGGCCGACGACGGCTGTGATGCCAGAAACCGGTCCCCGGAAGCTTGTCTCCTTTCCGGTGAAGAATTGGCTTGGTAGTTTGGTCTGCCCTGTTCCCATGAGGCACTGGGTCAGACTAATTTGCATATAGCCAGGTTCTGAGCTGGGGTGATGCAGTGAGCTAAATAACGGTGATGGATCAAGCCCTGATCTCTTGACTGGGTAAGAGTGGTCTGCTTAATTCAGACACTCTGTTCATCGCCACCCCTTTTTCTGAATCGTTTTTGGCCACCACAAGTGTGGCAGGGTATACTCAGACATGAGTCGCTTGCTCACTGCACCACCAGGATTTAAGCAAGCCGGGCCGACGACGGCTGTGATGCCAGAAACTGGTCCCCAGAAGCTTGTCTCCTTTTCGGTGAAGAATTGGCTTGGTAGTTTGGTCTGCCCTGTTCCCATGAGGCACTGGGTCAGACTAATTTGCATATAGCCAGGTTCTGAGCTGGGGTGATGCAGTGAGCTAAATAACGGTGATGGATCAAACCCTGATCTCTTGACTGGGTAAGAGTGGTCTGCTTAATTCAGACACTCTGTTCATCACCACCCCTTTTTCTGAACCCCCCTTTTTCTGAATCGTAGTTTTAATTACAGCGTTTTTAGTGTAATTGTCGTTTTAACCTTGATCAGACGGTCGTGAAAATACATACTAGTCACAAACCGGCAGTGACTGTGTTAACTTTACTTTTTGCCAGGATATAACCAAAGGCTGCCAAAGAAAGTTTGTAGAAGGACTAACGCATGTGAATGCGAAATTAAGCTTAAACGTGTGTCATGGTCTTATAGCGAAAATACTTCACATGTCTACGTATAGTAGCAGTTTTAACAAGCCGTAAAAGTCACAACAATGACGACTGCATATTTATGCCGGCAGTCAAAGTTTTAACACTGCTGGGGTTTAGACAAATAAATAAGCTAACGATTTACTACTGAGAAACTGGCGTAGAACTTACTTATTATATTTCCAATTCCGAATCAGACTCGAACGTGGCGTCATCTCGCGAGAGAATAACTCAGCGATGACGTGCCTTCTTTCGATTTAAATACCTAGTTGCACCCGCCCCTGCGAATATTATCTCAGAGTTTAAGCGAAATTTGGTGGCCATCTTTGAATGGATAATTCCGCGTGTGACCTCTTGCATTTGTAGAATTTTTTAATTATCTAAGCCGAACTGAGGACTGTGGCTATTGAGAAACTTTGTACGTTTCTAGAGTGCAAATTAGATAATTTAATAAGGAGCCAGCATTTCCTAAAGTTAATTAGACGTTTATCTGATCTATCTATCTATCTATCTATCTATCTATCTATCTATCTATCTATCTATCTATCTATCTATCTATCTATCTATCTATCTATCTATCTATCTATCTATCTATCTATCTATCTATCTATCTATCTATCTATCTATCTATCTATCTATCTATCTATCTATCTATCTATCTATCCATCTATCTATCTATCCATCTATCTCATAGTATTTCTCTAGACAATGCAAGTGAAATATTATATTTGTATTAGATAGCGCTAAACAGCTCTATATGCACACGGTTCCTTGTTTTTACATTTTCTATAGATGGAAGGTAACAAAATAATTATTGTATCTTTCACAGGGGGTCTCTACTCTGTAAAGACTGAATTGTCCGGTGGATGGCCTTAAGGATTTAACCACTACAAGGCCGAAACGTCAACTTCTTAGTCCACATCTTTGAAAGAACTCAGACATAAGAATCATTGTTTTAAGTTATGCAAGATTCAATGTTTAAAACTTACTAAGAGTGGACCACAATGCAAGTGGACGTGACAAACAATAGATTTCTTCCCAGTCCATTTGTTCTTGATGAATTCTTCCTATTGTAACAAGTACCCTTCTTAAACAAATACATATAAAGAGATATCATTTTATTAACTCAATAACCGTGTAGCTTTTGTTCTTTCTGAGTATTTTGTTTACCATATCCATATTCATGTGACAATTGATAACAACAGCAGGTTTGAATTTAATTCAGTTGATCAGAAGTATAAATGTATAAGTGATCGATTACCTGTGATCTAATCCTTGAAAAAAGTTCCCTTGTTGGCACCATAATAGAATCACATTTTAGCCCAAGCTCGCAAGGGTTTATTGGGTCACCCACCCTTTCTGAAACTACACCTATAGTGCGGCCAGGTTCCAGACCCCCTCTATTCTTCGTCTGCCGCCTCCTGTACTTATCCTCATTCAGGCAGTGGGTGCCATTTCCATTTGCAGGATGGCACACCATTCATGCGCAGGACATCCTGTGGCTGGAAAACAGCCCCATTGTGCAGGTGGGTTAAATTGAGTCAGGGTGAAGTGAATACACTTTGCCCAGCTTTTCTGTGTTGGAGTTTCCCAACTTCATGCTCCTTCACAGGCAAAAGTAAAACATGTCCCCAGTTGAGAGTCCACTTCAGTACTTAGTACAGTACTTAGTAATTAACATTACTAAACAGCTAATATATAGGGATTTTCAGAAAGTGAGATCATGAAAACATGATGAGAATGCAAAGGGTTCGACAAGGCATCAACTGCAAATGGCCATAGTCACAGAGGAGGGGGAGCATTTGAGGGCCAGTCCAGCCCAAATTAATCTTTGCCCACTCTCAAATGACGCAGGCAGCTGGCGCAGCATTTATCAGAAACTCAGTTTATCTAAAGAAACTGCATTTATATTTGAAGGCATTCAATATAATCGCCAAACGCATATATTCAAAATACCAATCCTGGAGTTCAAAAGGTTAACAAAACAGTAAAAATACCTTTAAATGTTCTTTTTATTGTGTCACATCTCCTGTGCTAAAGGCCGATGTCAAATGTCAAGCTATGTTGTCTGACTAATATTGGCTTATTCGTTTAATCTTTCTTTATTTGACTGAATAGTGAGATAATTTTGTCAATAAAATTATGTGACGATCAGACTGGGGAACTGGGAGTGTGAAAAGTAAGACTTTAGATATCAATTTTTTCTAATACAGAACAAAATTGAAATGACTTTAAATGAACTGTGCAAATAATTCAAAATATATCAGCAGTTATGGAAGGCCAAATGAAGCACATTTTCTTATGTAATTCTTAAGTGTGATGGAAATTAATATTTTAATTTGATCAAAGCAAATCTTGATGATGCACAAGCGGTACATATTGTACTGCATTGTATTGCAGCACTTGCATACCACTAATTACTACCTCTAGGCGGGTTACTGAAGCACTAACCTACATGGGCAGCAAGCTGCGCCATGTAGGGTGTGTGGGATGCAAGGTTGTTGTCTACGTTTTGTGTTCCTGTGTAGGATGCAGCACCTAGCAGTGTGGTTGAGTGAGATGAGGAGTGAGAGATACAGACAAGCAGTATAAGATTTTGTGTACGCTGGCAGATTTGAACCGCTCTCCAGGTCGCAATATGGTATTTCTTATGATAATAGCCTACCCATCTGCTTACTGCACTGGGCTGTTTCATCAGAACTTAAGTGTATAATTGTGGACCTGAGGTGGCATGGTTGGAGAGAGAGTAAAGTGGAGAGATCTGCTGTAAAGGGCACTTCTACTATCATCCCATATCTGAGTGTCATTGTGAGATGTAAAAAAGCAGCCATAGTGTATACATATTTAGAACCTGCAGTGGTGAACTAGATTAAAGTCCTCTGATTGACCAGCAGTGTGTGATAGATCTCTTCGTTTATTCCATGCTTGTTGATTTGGTGATGGCAGGTTTATTTGCTGCACAGTAATGATGTACAACTCTTGTAGCAGATTCATTTTATATGAATTTTAAGAGTGTAAATTATAGTTGGCTACTTACCACTGAGCGTGAAGGTGTTAGTATTAGTGTGAGCCAGAAATAATATATATGAAAATACGTGGCTATACAATGCATTGGGGAACCATAGATCATTCCTTAGCTTACTTAAATATTGAATGTAGTTTTCTGGTTGGGTTGTTTCCAATCTATGTTTTGTAAGCTGAAGATTGAGTTTGAGGATAGAACGGTCTTTCCAGGTTATTTTGATGAGATGTGGGATGGTGTAGTTAGGTCCCGGATGCTTCAAATGCTGGTTGGTAATGAGTTTCAGAGCTGGGCGGCTTGTACTGAGAAAGCAGTGCCTCCTATGGATTTCTTATGGTAATATGGTATGATAAGTGGTGCAAGCCTGGAGTGCAGCACCCAGTTTTCTTTGTTTTGCCTGAATTTAACTTTTAGGTTTAGCTGTCTGTAAGAAAGTGGCTCTGTATATACTGCACCAAAGTAAGGTTCAGTGTGCACAGAGTCCACAGTTCCCAGAGGTACGGCAGAGGCTAAAGTTAGATATAACCTTACCCTCTAGCAGTATCAGAGGACAGTGTAAATCATTTGTTGTACACACTCAGTCAGCATATGGTCTCACACACTCAAGAACTGAACTCTAGGCCAATGGTTTTATATATAAAAATATATAGTTTTATTTTAGAACCACAGTAGGTATCATAAATACTTTCTCAGAATGAGATTTTGCAATTGAATACTTTCAAATAGCAATAAACTTTTAAATGCAAAATATACAGTTGTTGCAATATGCAACACAAGTTAAACACAAAATAACATTGAGCTCAATGGGAAGTTTTAAGTAAATGTAATACAATCACGTTACAAATGTTTTTCGTACTCAGGGCTGGATCCTGGATTTAGCCCTGGCGCATTTCCTGTAAACAGTTGAAAGAAATCGTTTTTGTTACACAGGCGATTTTTAAGGAATATTTGTAAGTTCTGAAAATCGACACAATTCTGCACCTATTTTCTAAAAAGGATCTTAGTGTAAGATCCAAAGATCACTTTGCATAGTGGTCTTTGAAGTCCTCTCATGGTCTAATCATTGTTATTTGATCTACATTGCTTTTTATAAATGCTTAACATTGGCACCCTATTGCTATTTTTTACTATGTGGTCTTGGTGAGATGTGCTGGTGCTTTGTCTTATAATGCATATCGCTGTGTCTACATTTATTGGTATAGTCGCTCAAAAGTAGAACCCACAAACCTATTTGCTGAGAAAGCCATGTTCTATTATGAAGGTGATTTGGCTTTCTAGTTTACAGTTAAATAATGCAGTCTCTTTACTGTTTCATAATATGAAGCTTGATTTTTACCTCCACCTCTAGTGATGCCAAACAATCCACCTGCAAGTAATATTTTTTAATTTCTAGTGCACATGGCAGGCTTTCATGCTTTCTATATTCTCCACTCATATAAGTGCATGTTCGTCCAAGCAATATTAGGTACATTAAGGGTGCCAGTTCGAGAATTCTACGCAAGGAGTCTACTGTATGTGAAAGAGAGGAGAGTGCCAACAATTGTGGAAGTGGAGGACTCTGTAGCATCCAAATGGGAGGTGCCATGCAAGCAGCATCAAAGACAGGTTATCCCAGAGTAGAATTCTAGATGCAAACTGTGAATCCATCACTCTGAGTCTTAGAGGCACTGTTGCAACCTGCCCATCTATGCTTTTCCAACTGGAGATGGAACTAGTGTCCTCTGATAGTCCACAGTCCACAAATGGACCCATCCTAAGCTCACACAATCACCTATCATTTACTGTGCCTACCTAGTTATCTTGCTGGTCGCTGTCTGGTAATGGTCTACTTTTGTATACCACCTTTCTCAGAACTTGCCTGTAACTATGAGGGTTATATGCCAATGTGGGAGCCTGCTTCTAGTCCATGCATTTATGACTGGCACTTTTGATCAAATGTCATTGAATTATCTATCTTTTCTCACAACTTTGTTGTGAAATCCATTGTGGTGTCTTCCCAACTTCCCCAGTAAAATGGCATTTAAATTCTACTTAGTTCTCATCATTGTTGCAGCCCTAAAATATTTAAACATACCAAATGTCCTTGATGGAAATGCACCAAGCTCTCTGTAAAAATATGTTAAATTAGTGGTGTGTTAAGTTAAAACTTCACCTATGGAGTTTGGTGGCATTAGGAAACTCCACTCTTTACAAAGTAGATTGTTTCCTAACTTTACTTTACTTAAAGTTTATCCCATCGGGCCTTCCAGGTGTGATAATTTTCTGATGTAGAATGTCTCAGGTAGAACATCCTTCAGCAACACAATATTGAGTGAGGAGGCTGGACATTAACCACCTCAGGTAAGCGGTGTGGGAGGGAGTGCTCTGAATTGAGGCCAGCTTCTTTTGTTTAAAAAAAGAACTTCATAAGCTTCGCATTTCACAAAGCTTAAACAGTCTAAAAAATACAGAAAGAAGCGAGCCAGCCGACTTTACAACTTTACACCTCTCTATTTTGAAGCTCATCTTTTTGATAGGATTTAACATTGGATTGTGGAAAGTTGATTGAGTGTGCTTTATTTTGTAAATTGAAAAAAATCAACAAATTCCTAAACACATTGAACCACACAATGTGCATCCTGACTATCAAAACCAGAATTTCGATGGCACACAAGGTTGAGGCTAGAATATTGAAATCAAACTATTGACAGATAAGTAAGTATGGACATTATTAACCTTACTTCAGATATATGTACCTACGTGATACATGCACTTCTCAAATTCCATATTCAACTATACTAATTCACCACTAATCCTTTATGGGTTCCAGAGTAGCGTGCTACTCGCCAATAAAGCGTCTCAACTCCCCATCAGGGTTACAAGCGCTATATAAATGAAAACCTTTGCCCTTGTCTAACCCTCCCAACCCTTCTCAATCCGAATAACTGACTAACACATCCACCACTAAAATAACTTTCATGTTTCACCATTCTAATTCAACACTAATACAGAGTAGCGTGCTACTTGTACTTAAAAAACCCCATCAGGGGTAGCAAGCGCTATATATAAATACAAGCCTCTTTCCTTCTTATTTCCCGCCACCTACCCTTCTCTACCCAAATAACTGAATAACATATGCACTACTCAAATTACTTCATATTTACTATACTAATTTTCAGCACTAATCCTTTATCGGTTCCGGAGTGGCGTGCTACTTGCCAGAAAAGCGCTCCACACCCATCAGGGGTAACAAGTGCTATATGAATGTAAACCTTTCTTCCCCTTTTAACCCTCTGCTTTACTTCTCACTCCAAATAACTGATTAATATCCACCACTGAAATTACTTTCACATTTCACCATATTAATTCACCACTAATCCTTTATGGGCTTCCGGAGTAGCGTGCTTTAACACCCCATCAGGGGTAACAAGCGCTATATAAATACAAACTTTTTTTCCTCCTCTATCCTTCTGCTATCATTCCAAATCCAAATAACTGACTAACCTATCCACCACTTAAAATGTACTTGCATGTTTTACTATACTAATTCAACACTAATCCTCTATGGGTCCCGGAGTAGCATGCTACTCAACGAAAATGTGCTTCGATGCCTCGTCAATACAATACAATACAATACAATCTTTAAGGTATTTAAATATGGAGTTAGAAATAATAAATCTATACTTTCCTATATGCACTTACCTTTTGATATTCTGTCAGTAATATTTTTGAACCACCATATTCTGGTGGTCAATATTTAGTAGTAGAAACAATAACACCAGTAATAAAAAAGCACCAAAAAGTATTATGTGCTTTAAATCCTTGCACACTGTACCTTTTCTCTACAAGAATTAGGGAAAGAATGCACCTGTAGTTCACAACTTTGAAGTTTGGTCATATCTGAAGGCCACACCCCCCCCTAAAAATATATTCCAAGCTATGGAATATATACTTATACCCTTGACGCCCAAGGGTATAAGTAGCGCTTTACAAGTGTTAAAAATAAATAAATAAATAAAATAAATAAATGGGGCAGACTGCAAAGCCTCAAAAGTATGAAAGCAGGTTAATACGCAGGTGGCAGATATCCCTAGAACTTCAGCCATAGCTGGCTGCCAGAGAGAAAACTGAAAATGCAAGCATTGGCAATAGCAATTGCTCTGGCTTATAAATAAAAGAACCTCTCCAATCACTGATAAGTTTAGACACCCAATAAATCATCATGCATGCACACTTGTCACTCATTTATGCACTTATTTGTTACAAATCAACAATAAAACATACATGAATATGTAAAAAACACGTGAAAGATATATGAAAAAAAGAAAATGACTGGCACCTAAATTATGTGGGCATATCCTTACATTGCAAAACTATAATTAAATAAAGCAGCAGGTGGAGTTCTTTCAGTGGTACTGTACATCGTGTATAGTTTCAATGTTCCAACATATCTTCAACATTTAGAAGTAGCATGTTAGCCATCTTAGAGGAGTGAAAACAACAATACACTATACACAATACCATTCTAAGATGGCTGCTAAGTAACTATCTCACTAGGTGGCATGCTTCAAATTCTAACGTATAGAATTTATCAATGTTGTACTGATCCAAGGTGGCCAAAATGGTTCTTGTAAACAAAGTGGCCATCTTTGAACTGTAAAACAATGATATTCTATGGATTAAGCTATTCCAAGATGGTCAGCCACTTTAGAAATAGTGGCTGCCTAGGATGCAGCAACCTGTACATTAAATGAGCAGCAAGCGAGTGCCCTGTAAGACTGTCTGGGGAGCAGAAGGAAGCCCTTAAAAAAAGAGCGAAAAGAAAGAAATGGAAAAGTAAAAGACTGGCCTACAGCCCAGACACTGAAGTGCACTAATTTTTCGGCAGATGTGTACTTGTGTTCAAGCAAAATGCTGTTACTCACAGGGCAATAGAGCCAATGGCAGAAAATGGGCTAACAAGTGGCTGCATCTAGTATGCTGTCATTTGGAGAAGCAGAACGTGAATGGCACTCAAACAGACAGAAGATGTCTGACCCAAAGACTCTCCATGTAGATATATGTATGTAGAGCTTTTTATGTTTTTTCATTACAACTTCACCTACAGTTGCAAGGTCCTCCTAAGAGGGTCTAGCAAGGATTACCACAGTGCAAATCATCTACCCCTTTGTTATATCAAAGATGGTAACCTCAATCCTTGCTTACTACAGGAATCTGTGAGATTCCATGTAGCAAAAGCCCTCTTTACAGGAATTAACTCAATTTAATATCAATCTACCTCTAATGGACTAATGTCTTCAGCATATTCTTTTCACCATAAACATGTCATGCCTACTGCTTTTGGTTCAATATTTCACTATAAACAGATCAGGTCTATGGCATCTGACCTAACCTTTTTGAATTAACCAATCTTCCCCATAACGTTTATTATTAGCTCATTATCATAACTAACTTAGTCTTGCTATACCATCGAGTATGCACTCATAATATTAGAAATATTTACAACATTAGGTTTACAAAACAGTACAGATTCCCCACTTTAGAGGGCCAAATAAGAATTCTCACAATGCAAATGTACCTACATTGTTTGTCAGACCAGGAACCACCACCATACCCCTGGCATATTTTAGTAACCCCATGCCTACTAATCTATGAGAATCCATATTATGCAATAATTATCTACAGGCTTTATCACTGAGCAGTAACAATCCACTATTAAGGACCACTGGCTTTATTAAATACATTTTTACAGCCAGTAAGACATGCCTTCTATCTTTGTCATAACTTTCCATAATAAACAAATCAGACCTTCGCCATTTGACAAAATATTTCCCACTGAAGCCCACAGCTTTCATCATTGGCTTGTTGTCATCTCCATCTGAGGCCTCCTGAATTGCACATAAACTAGCACTAACAAGACACAAAATTACAAATCTATTCAAAATTGTAGTTGCAAAAAGAATTCACAAGTCCCCCTAAAAGGACCTAACAAGGATTACCCCATTGCAATTTACAACTCCCAAGTGCTTGTCAGAGAGGACAGACAAAAACCTTTGGCTACTATAAAAATCTGTGAGATTCCATGTAACAAAATATCTTTCTACACTCTCCAACACACTGAAATACTAATCCACCCTTAAAGGATTACTGGGTTAAACAAACTCTTTTTTAGGGGTAGAATTCCGTTCCGCCTGTGGAGTTTGCAGAGTTTCACCCACTCCACGCAGAGTGCGGAGAGTTCCGCAAAACTCCACGAAGTGACGCGGAGTGGAGTTTTTTCTCTCGAGTGGCTCACCAATGTTAAGTTGGGGAGCGCCTGTGAGAAAAAAAGTGCGTGCTCGGCATCCTAACGTGAGATTTCTCAACACGGGCGGTCCCGGCAGGTCGCAATGCTTGTGTTGAGAAATATGCCGCACACTTTGAGGAAGCTGCTGCTGCTTGAGTAGAATGTCTACTTGAGCAGCAGAAAGCAGCAGCACCCTTTGGCGCGACGCCTAGAGCCATTTGCACTGATTTTACAGCGCAGGACAAACTCCTGGCGCTAAAAATCAGTGCGAACTGCGCAACTTATCAGACTCTACCGCTGGCGGAAATCAGCGGAGCGTGGCACTTCATGGAATTCTGCAGAGTACAACTCCAAGAACTCCGCCCAGACCTACTCTTTTTCACAATTAATTGGTTAAGAGTATTGCCTTTGTCTTTTCTATTCATAATAAATGCAAAAGATCTATGGCACCTGATAAACATTCCCACAGAACCAATCAGGCCTATAGCCTTTTTCACTGGTTTGTCAATGGAACCATCTCAGTCCTACTATATTTCTTATAGGCTTTGCCACAAGGCAATTATCGATCTACAGCATACAATTACAAATATGTGCAAAATTAAGTTGGCAAAACAATATGCAACCCTTCATTAAGTGGCATTACGAGGATTTCTTTAGTGCAATTCTTCTACTCCAGTGAGTTTTCTTAGGGGCAAGCTAACACTAAAATGCTTGCCTATTATGGTACTCTGTGAGAGTCCCTGTAATAAAATTCCTGTTTACGAGGTTTAACACAATATAATGAATGATAATCACCCTCTTATGTATCCCAATGTATCCCAATATAGGCCTAGGTAATTTCATGACCTTTTACCTACATTTGTCCTACCTTGCTCTGCATAACGGTGCAACATAAATGTTGTGTGGTTTTCTCCAAAAACTAGCCTAATTTATTATGCGTGAGGATTCTCAGTATCACAGCAGGATTACCATCTTCCACACAATAACTCTGTATAAGGGTCAGCACAATTGCCATCTTTAGCCGACGTGCCCACAGTACCATGACACATCCAGATAGAACCCCTGCCCCTTCCGCAATGTAGGTAGAGAAACGCAAATCTCCGCACACTCGGGGGCTTAACAGAAGTTGGCCACCCGCTTCCGGCCCACCTCCCGCCCGCAGTATTAAATTACATTACAAAGCCTAAAAAAACATTTAAAAGAAAACTTACCTTATCGCAGGCGCATCCGTGTCCATCGTGCCATCTTTTGGGAACCGCGCATGCTCGGGAGCCTGCGCTTGCACATTCCTGGTGAGGTATGCGCATGCGCGGGCTCCCGCGCATGCACATTTCCCAGAAGAAGGCGCGATGGACAAGGATGCGCCCCCAATAAGGTAAGTTTTCTTTTAAATTGTATTGTAGTCTTTGTAATGTAATTTAATACTGTGGGCGGGAGGTGGGCGGGAGGCGGGTGGCGGGCGTCACGTAACGGAACTATGTGGAGAGGCACGGACATTGGTTCAATCTCCGTGCCTTACACAACTTCCGCCCACCCCTACTTATAACCGTATATATCTGTTTCTGTCTAATGGTTGTTATAGCACACATATGGAAAGGGGCGACCACTCGGTCCCCCCGAACGTATGGCGGAGTACCACGATCCCCCCGGGAAGCCATCTTGGGCGGGAGGCGAGTCTCGGCTGGTATGCCCGAAGCGGCGTAGCCGGGGCGCGCCTTTTCCCGCCCTAGAGTGGGTTGGCCTAGACACCGACGCGGCTGGCCACGCCCTTGGGGCAGGCAGGGGCGGGTTTACGCCCGCCCTGAAGACGGATAAAAGGAGAAGCAAGATCCGAAGGCATCCTCTTGTTCCTGTGCTCTGAAGCTGCACCTCCTCGCTGCACGTGAGCTCGAGACGGAACGAAGAGCCAATTTTGAGCGTTGTAATCTTTCTTGTTTGTTTTCCAGATACTCTGTTGGAGAATGCCGAAGAAGGCGGGAAAGCACATGACTACTGACCAGATGCTGCGCGTTCTTATGAAAGAGATGACTGAGTTAAAGAGGCGAATGGATGAAAACGAGGAAGGGGGACCGAAACGTCCTTTGGCGGGAGCAGCCCCGGGAGGGAAAAACAAGAGGCCCAGGAGAGGGAGAGCTGTGGAAGACATCCCGGGCCCTAGTACCCCGCTAGAGGCACCCACCCCCGTGCCGGAGGGAGGGAATCCGATTCCCGTTGTGGTCACCCCCGTGTCCGGGGACGATATGCCGCCCGAGCTGGCAGCACAACTAGCAGCGTGGTTGGGTAAAGATAGTGAGGGCGCCACGGCTGTCGACGCGCAGGTGCTGATGAAGCAACTGCGTGAGTCACGGGAAGCAGCGAAGGTATCCACGCCGGCTGCGGTAGTAGAGAAGCCACAGGGGACAGGTTCGGTCGCAGAGACGCCGTCCGGTTCAGGTAAGCGGCCATTGCCGATTGCAAGGGATGAGTCAGCACCTTCTCGTAGGGAAAGGGTGGGTCAGCATGTTCCCTTGGCTATTAAGGAGAAGATATGGGCGGGAGAATATGTAAACATTTTCTCGTTGCTTACTGATCACTATGAAATGGAGCATGTTAAGGGCCAGAAGGATCTCATGCATCCGAGTGTTTGGCGCGCAAAAATGGCCGCCTTTAAGGTGAACGAAAATATTGGCAATTGGGGCAAAGCGTGGGGGGTCTTTACATCGATCTTGGGGGAACGAAGGCCCGATCTGCTGCACGAATTGCCGATTTATCAGTCTCGAATCATGGGGTACTCGGTATCACATGAGGGTAATCATTGGTTCTGCTATGATAATCTGTTTAGAAAGGCTAAAGAACATGATAAAAGCTTAACTTGGGATTGTTATGATTCTGTGTCTTGGGATAAAATGAAGGAGACTGGTATGTTGAAAGTGCCATTGGTGGGGAGTAACGTTGGCGAAACCTACCGCCAGTATGCGGGGACGCCCTTTTGATCAGGTGCAGGTACCGACAATTACTCGAGGCCTGCCGGAAATACAGGAAAAAGGGGGGTTTGTTGGAACTTCAACAGGGGTAAATGTACCAGGCCCCAGGGATCGTGCAAATTTAGACACGAATGTAGTGGGTGTGGGCAAGCATCCCATCCTGAGTCCACGTGCCGAGCCAAAACGGGTGATAATGGGGGGAGGGGAGGCGCCAAACAGGTCTAACATAGTCCGAGGGGCGCCTTTACCTACCCCGATTGATACTCTGGCGATGATCCCCTGGCTCAGTGAATACCCTGATCGTACTTCTGCTGGGGTGTTGCGGAACGGTTTTTCTTATGGTTTCCGCATCCCAGTGGGAGACTTTCAAGGTGTGGAGAAATGTAAAAATCAGCTATCGGTCTTGCAGCATACGACCGTGGTACAGGATAAAATCCGGAAGGAGGTGACTCGAGGTCGAGTCGCCGGTCCGTTTACTGTACCCCCGGTTCTTGATTTTGTTTGTTCCCCTTTAGGTGTGGTCCCAAAGAAGGACCCGGGTGAGTTTCGGCTGATACATAATTTATCAGCCCCACGTGGTCTCTCCGTGAACGAAGCGATAGACCCGGAAGTGTGTTCGGTGCGGTACGCATCCTTCGATGAGGCCGTAGCCATTTTGAATCGCCTGGGGCCCGGGGCGCTGATGGCGAAGTCTGATATCGAGTCAGCGTTCCGGTTGCTCCCGGTACATCCAGCCGATCAGCGGCTCCTAGGTTTCATGTTTCAGGGTCATTATTACATGGATAGGTGTATGCCGATGGGGTGCTCTATATCTTGTGCCTATTTCGAAAAATTCAGTAGTTTTCTACAATGGGTCTTCACAAAGAAGACGGGTTTCCAACATGTGATGCATTACCTTGATGATTTTTTGTTCCTGGGGCCAGCCGGGGATCCGGAATGTGGGCAGGCTTTGGCTCAATTTTGTGTTTTAATGAATCAGTTTGGCGTGCCATTGGCACCCGGTAAGACTATGGGGCCTTCCACTTGCCTCGAGTTTCTGGGGATCGAGTTGGACTCCGATGAAGGTTGTTTTCGTTTACCAGCCGAAAAAGTGTCAAAGTTCAAGACATCCCTGCAAATATGTATAAATGGATCCAAGGTCAAACTACATCAGTTACAGCAGCTAGTGGGCCAGTTGAATTTTGCCCTGAGGGTTATACCAATGGCCCGCCCCTTTTCTCGTTCGATTGCTCAAGCCATGGTCGGCCTGAAGGAGGGCCATCATCGCACGAGGCTCTCGGCTGAGGTCCGCCAGGACATGCGCATTTGGTTGGCATTCCTGGCGGATTTCAATGGTCGAGTCGTCTGGAACAAACCAGCCGTGTCCTCTGAGGAGCTGGGGCTGTGGACGGATTCGGCAGGGAGCATAGGTTTTGGTGCCATCTTCGGCACAAGATGGTCTGCACAAAAGTGGCCGACATGGTGGCATGACAGTGGATTGACAAGTAACATTGCTTTCCTGGAACTTTTCCCCATTTTAGTGGCCCTGAGAACTTGGCCCGAAGGGTTCAAGGATCACTCTGTGGTATTCTGGTCTGACAATATGACCGTGGTCGAGTGTATCAATAGCCAGGCAGCACGATGCAAATGGATTTTGAGATTACTCAAAGAAATTGTTTTACTGTGTATGCAATTGAATGTGTTGTTCAAAGCTAGACATGTCCCAGGGGTAATGAACCAGGCAGCTGATGCACTGTCTCGTTTTCGTATGCAGGCTTTCTGGGGTTTTCTTCCCACAGCGGACCCGGAGCCGGCACCCTTTCCCGAAGCTCTCTGGTCTCTCGGTGCCCCGAACTTCGTAACCTCGTGGGAGAGAGTTTAGCACCCAGGACGAGGAAGGCATATGAAGGGGCGTTCCGGTCCTATTTAGCCTTTTTGGGGACTGATAGAGAGGAGCTTTGGGGACAGGAGGAGTGGGTGGTAAATTTTCTGATGTCTTTACACCTGGTTGGGAAATCGGTGGCCACGGCTCAGAGGCATCGGGCTGCCATTTCCTTTGTTGCTAGGGCTCATGGGATCCAGGACCCGACAGCGTCTTTCGTAGTACAGAAAGCGCTACGGGGGTGGCAACGCCTTGAGGGTCGCAGAGTAGACGAGAGGCGCCCGATAGGTTTGGATAGGCTGGCCCAGTTATTATCCAGCCTCCCTGCTACATGCTCATCTCAGTTTGAGACAGTGTTATTCCGAGCCGCTTTTACGCTGGCATTCCATGGGGCTATGCGGGTAAGCGAACTAGTGGCAAGGAACAAACAGGATGTGACAGGAGGATTGTGCCAGGAGCACGTCCAGATCAGGGGGGAGACAATGACTGTCTCATTTGTCAGGTCCAAGACCGATCAAAGCGGGATGGGTGACTGTGTAATCATACGCAGGATTCCCGGGTCCTCCATGTGCCCGGTAAAATGTTTAGAAGATTATTTAACACGAAGGGTGGCATCATGGGGGGGACATTGTTGAGACACGCTGACGCCACCCCACTGACGAAGTTTCAGTTTCAGCGGGTGCTTGCGATGTCGATTGCCGCTGCGGGATTGAACCCAGGCGAGTTTGGGACCCACTCCTTTCGGATAGGGGCGGCTACGGAAGCTACAGCCAGGGGTCTGAATGTGGAACAAGTTAAACGGGTGGGGCGTTGGTCCTCCAATTGTTATAAAAGGTATGTGCGGTTGCACATGTTGTGAAGCTGTAACGATGTACTCACGCTTCTTGTTTTTCTTTGGTTTCAGTTGCGCAAGCCTACGAGGCGGGGCGGACTTTGCAGTCGACCCAACACCAGGCCAGCGGTCAGACATCACCGGCTGTGAGAAAGGAGGTGTGGGTCGTGGGCCACTCATACGTGAGACGTGCCGCGGACGTATTCAAGGCAGGTGACATGATTCACGTGGCTGGGGAATACGGGTACAGTGTGTCCTTCTACGGAAGAGGCGGTCTCTGTATTGACCAGTTTCAATCATTTTTTGAGGGTTTACTAGGGCGGACGAGGTCACCGCCGGCTGTAGTCATAGTACATCTTGGGGGTAATGATTTGGTCATCACTGGTAGACGACTTCTCCTTGAGGCAATGCTTTCCACTGTAAGTTGGTTAGCTAGGAGAGTTCCAGGGTGCACAATTGCATGGTCCCATATGATCCCACGAAAAGTGTGGCGGGGGGCTATTTCGGTTCCTGCTTTAAATCATTCTGTTAGAAAGCTTAATAACAAAGTGAGTAGGTTATTCCGTTCCAAGACACTGCATTCTATTTCGCATGGGTGTATTAATGATGACAGTATGTATTTGGGGGATGGTGTGCATTTGTCTCGGGTGGGGAATGAGTTACTCATAGGAGATTTCTTAGCATGGCTAAAAACGTTATAACATGACCTTTAGGTAGGAGTTGTGTGGGGGGTCCGGATAGCCGGTCAACTATCCGGCCTGTGGCGGTAAGGTCATGATCGGTGAGCACTAATTGGAAGATCCCTATGAGTGGGCGTCACCCAACACGGATGGGAGCGCTCGGGGGAGGTGGCCATTGGCCCCTCAACGGGGAGGCGGTCCCTTCTAAGGATGGGTCGCCGAAAGAAAAGGAAAGGCGGTCAAGGCCCCTTCCTGGGTAGGAGGGGTTACAGCCCCCTCCTGGGGAATTTCCCGGGGCCAGGACGTCTGCGACGGCAGATGTGGTAAGTTGTGTGGGGTTTGGGGGGGGGTCTACGCTACCTTCTAGATACCTCACACGAGTCCTCGTACGACCTCTAAGTGGCGTCGAGTTTTATTGGGGCCCCCGTCAAGTCAAGGGAAATTGGTAATTGCACTTGAGGTACGCCTCTGGGCCGCCCCTCACAAGTGAGGGCGATATTTCTGGGTTAGGGATCTTGACACCGGTTACGACCTTGCCGTTGGCCCTTAAACGTTAGGATGTACAATTTCAAAATTTCAAGTAAATGTTTTGTAGGATGTTAGTTCGGCTAGGAGAACCTTTGTATTAGAGAATCTGTTAAGGTTAGCCAAACATCACAATGTGGTAATGAAATTGTACATAATATGAAACTGTTTATTTAATGTTTTAATTTTGTTTCATATTTTAATAAATACGGCCGGGAGGGTTACTCCCTCCCGTCTTCCAAAGACTTCAGAACTGTTTCCGGTTTCCCATCCTTGGGGATTGTGTTGAGAGGGGGTGGCGGGTATCTCAGCCATATGGAAAGGGGCGACCACTCGGTCCCCCCGAACGTATGGCGGAGTACCACGATCCCCCCGGGAAGCCATCTTGGGCGGGAGGCGAGTCTCGGCTGGTATGCCCGAAGCGGCGTAGCCGGGGCGCGCCTTTTCCCGCCCTAGAGTGGGTTGGCCTAGACACCGACACGGCTGGCCACGCCCTTGGGGCAGGCAGGGGCGGGTTTACGCCCGCCCTGAAGACGGATAAAAGGAGAAGCAAGATCCGAAGGCATCCTCTTGTTCCTGTGCTCTGAAGCTGCACCTCCTCGCTGCACGTGAGCTCGAGACGGAACGAAGAGCCAATTTTGACCCACCCACCAGCCCCTGAGGACAGCAAGTGGTTTTTGAATAAAGTTGATGGATAACTCTGATTTTCGTTTACAGGTTGTGTTATTATCGTGATGATTTTGAGTATGTAATAAAGGATGGTCGATTTGTGTTACATGTCGCAAATAAAGAAATTCTGCTTTAGTATTCATTGGTAAGCATGCATTTAATAAAAGTGTAGTTGCTACTGTCTTTTTAGTTTAGTCATTTAGTTAGCATTGTCGTATTTATTTTTGGTCGGGCGGTAAGGTCATGATCGGTGAGCACTAATTGGAAGATCCCTATGAGTGGGCGTCACCCAACACGGATGGGAGCGCTCGGGGGAGGTGGCCATTGGCCCCTCAACGGGGAGGCGGTCCCTTCTAAGGATGGGTCGCCGAAAGAAAAGGAAAGGCGGTCAAGGCCCCTTCCTGGGTAGGAGGGGTTACAGCCCCCTCCTGGTGAATTTCCCGGGGCCAGGACGTCTGCGACGGCAGATGTGGTAAGTTGTGTGGGGTTTGGGGGGGGTCTACGCTACCTTCTAGATACCTCACACGAGTCCTCGTACGACCTCTAAGTGGCGTCGAGTTTTATTGGGGCCCCCGTCAAGTCAAGGGAAATTGGTAATTGCACTTGAGGTACGCCTCTGGGCCGCCCCTCACAAGTGAGGGCGATATTTCTGGGTTAGGGATCTTGACACCGGTTACGACCTTGCCGTTGGCCCTTAAACGTTAGGATGTACAATTTCAAAATTTCAAGTAAATGTTTTGTAGGATGTTAGTTCGGCTAGGAGAACCTTTGTATTAGAGAATCTGTTAAGGTTAGCCAAACATCGCAATGTGGTAATGAAATTGTACATAATATGAAACTGTTTATTTAATGTTTTAATTTTGTTTCATATTTTAATAAATACGGCCGGGAGGGTTACTCCCTCCCGTCTTCCAAAGACTTCAGAACTGTTTCCGGTTTCCCATCCTTGGGGATTGTGTTGAGAGGGGGTGGCGGGTATCTCAGCCATATTTTATACTGGAATGACACTGGTTCAATAAATTTTAAAAAAAATATCCCTATCATTTATTCTGTATATCTCTCTGAGACCAAGTGAGTACGAGTGACTGAGCGAAAAGTACTGTACTGTTTCCACGATCCCTGAGGTATCAGGATTCTCATGTTCGAGAGTTGCTAGAAACTTTTTGTTCCTTGGTAAGATTGAGGGGTTACATAGTGGCACTGTACACTGTAGTGTACTGTAGACTGTAGTTGGTCTACAGACCAACATATCCTATGGGGGTGTCTGGAATCAGCCTGAACACCAATCCCTTAGTTTATGTTGTCTAAACATGCAGAGCCTATATAGATTTGTAGGAACTACACGACAACGGTTTGGTTCTTATTTAACGTTCAAATCTGAGTAGTTCAGTTGTGCTTTTCTCAGAAACCCCCTACTCACATTTACCCAGACATGTCTGGAGTGGGGAGGCAAAATCCACCACAGCTAAGTAGGCATACCCTATGCATTGGCTGTAAGTGTATTCAAGCTTGAAGGATTATAGTTCACCATACTGTGCAAAACCTTAGCTCTATTACTATAAGGGATTGTACCACTCGAGGTATAGTCTTCACTGTCGTCTACACCAGGACTCATGGTACCCCCTCAATAGCAGTCATACCA
Organism: Lissotriton vulgaris; assembly: GCF_964263255.1. Taxonomy (NCBI): domain Eukaryota; kingdom Metazoa; phylum Chordata; class Amphibia; order Caudata; family Salamandridae; genus Lissotriton; species Lissotriton vulgaris. Next base: position 397,592,221 of record NC_141687.1, read on the forward strand.
GAAGTATTAAAAAAAATACAGAATGTGTACCTGGCAGACCATACCCTGAACTTAGGGATGAAATTGATAGGCCATTTGTCCCAGGTGTCCACAATTATGTCAGAAACATAAAAGGGGAGGCAGGTGGCTATATGCTAAACCCTGAGGAAATGCACTCTTGCATAACACGAGCAGAAATTACCTGAAATTACCAAAGAGACCTATGCTTCGCTGGGTAGAGATAATTTAGGAGCTAGACCTGTGGAACCACAATTAATGGGTAATCCTGAAAAGGCAACTTAAAGCAAGCACCCAATTCTTCTAAAAATAAATGGGATAATAAATAATCAAAAAACAAGCAGAATAAACCACAATCACGGGGTGGGTCTCCTCAACAGGAGATCTCTGACAGAAAATATAACCTTAGAAACCATGGCAATAATAAGAAACCTGATAGGTATCAGGACACTGATACACAATTCTCTTGTTCCTTTCAGGGTTCATCCAAAAACTTGGAGTGGGAAAGACGGTCAGAACGCAGATCAGAACGCGCGAGCCTATGCCAAGAGACACACTTCGCACTCTCGACTATATTATCAAACAAGAAGATAAAACAAAATCAAAACCTCAATTTAAAAAGAGGGTAGCTGGCCTTAAAATAAGAAATGCCCAAGCTACTGAGTGCTCAACGTCTGAATGAGGAATGGGCTCTGAAAATATTAGACAGCGCAGGAGAAGTAACAATAGCTCGCCAGAACCTGATGGAATTTCTGGTGACAGCAGCGTTGAAGGAACATATCACGGTGAAAACACCTGATACATGGGTAAGTTTCACGCATCAGTTACACGAAATAACACTCCATATGGAGAAGGACATACCAAGGAAAGTGATAGGTCTCTTTTGGGAGAACATGACTTTTGGATACGATATCCTTTTGGCTGAAAAAGATTGGCCACCTGAGTTTGTTATGGAGTGCCCAAAAAGAGAGACTGTAAATTTACCAGCTATCTCCGACCTTGTTCCAGAATCATTAAAAGATTCATACCCGCAGGAATGGTCGGTAGCACTAGTTCCTGCATCATACTGCAATCATGTAGGGTAGGATGCTGAGTCACCCTACCATGAAATCCAGATAAAAATGACTCCAACTCCATAGAGGCAGTGAGATCTTAGATGAACTTGAATATCAACAAGTTATTAAGAATTGCACCTCTTCAATTAATAATCCTACGTTTTCAGTAATGAAACTCAGCAATTCATACCATCTAGTTTTAGACTACAGGCATTTTAACACATGCACAAAGACATTCACAGTTCATAATGAACATAGTGCTGCATTAATGAATAACATTGTGCGGAAGAAATACAAACCAACACTAGATATCTCAAATGGATTCCTCCATATAGCGCCTGAAAGCAGATATGTGACAGCATTTTCGGTCCCAGATTCTTAGCATCAATTCTGTAGACTGCCCCAAGGGTATAAGAATAGCCAGTGTTGTTTTCAGCAAGAGTATCAGAGTTACTTAAACATTTTGATGGGAAGATACTGTCCTATGTAGATGATATTTATCTGATGCATGATGAACTATTGGATGATTTAACGAGGGTGAACAACATAATTCTGGAGTTTGCCCCTGAGGGCTACAAATGTAACTTTAAAAAATCAAAAATTGCCCACCTCAATGTCCTCTTTTAAGGATATGAGCTCTCAAGTGAAGGGAAAAGCCTAACAGCTAATTTCGTAGAAAAATGTGAGCTGCTCCAATCTCCAAAGGCTCCATTTTAGGTTTCCTAAATTTTGGCAGAACATACATTTTGGATTACGCACAAAAAGTAAAACCTTTCTATGACTTCATAAGACCTTATTTTTCAGCTCGACATCAGACACAGGAACACAAAGAAATTCTCAGTTCCTTACAAGCTGACATGATAGCTTGCAAACACGTACACACGTGTAAACACCACAAATGTGCTGATTCGTGTAGTCGCTGGTCAATCCAGGTACACTTACCTAACCTTCAATGAAGGCAAAACTGTACCCGTTGTATGCAAATCACATTTGTACACACGCACGTTGAAATTCGTTTTGCGTCAACTGAAAAAATACTGACAACAGTAGAGACTGCTGTAGTGAGAGAAAGTGAGCAAAGACAGTTCCCAACAGGTATTATGTGAAGACAGTTTTAGAAATGTATGCAACATGCATTACAAAGAAAGGAAAACCAAGGAGTCAAATGCTTTTCAGAAAGGGTAATCGTTTTTTCAAAAGCAAAAGGAAAAAACTTTCAAGGGTCAATACAGTTAAAGCAGCACTGTACAGAGTGGATTCATTGCCTGCAGCCCGCTTGACAGCAGAGCCCCAGTTACGGCCTACAGCCCTGATTAAGTCAGGCCTTGCCAGTATTACTCGCTGCCCAGACGGAAGAAACATTCAGTAACTTTGGACCATTGAGTTTCTAAAACAGGATTTCAACTACGCCTTCCTGCCTGAGCTTAAGTCACTGTTCCCATCGACAACCCTGTCCTGATGACGATCCCGACTAAAGGGGATCGAAACGCCGTAGACTAGACAGCTTTAATTTTACGACGCATATCACGTCTTGTGCTCCCATATAAATAATTGTGTTTCAAGTGATTGCAACTTGTCTCTGTTGGAGCCATTATTTGATGTTTATACCCTGGCTAATGCATCGCCTTTGCTGTTGTTTTTAACACTTGCACACTCACTTGTCACTGATTGTATATAGCACTTGCACCAAGTGTCACCGGGTTGTCACAAGATCCACTCTGTACAGTGCTGCTTTAACTGTATTGACCCTTGAAAGTTTTTTCCTTTTGCTTTTGAAAATAAGATTACCCTTTCTGAAAAGCATTTGACTCCTTGGTTTTCCTTTCTTTGTAATGCATGTTGCATACATTTCTAGAACTGTCTTCGCATAATACCTGTTGGGAACTGTCTTTGCTCACATGATACACCCATCCCAACGAGGTTTATGGGTCTTCTCCTGTTGTTCTTACACGTAGTGAGAGAAAGAGCACTAGCTCAGGGAAAACGCATAATTGCCGTGACTCCAGTACCAACCTTAGAAGCCATTACAAAAGTGAGCATTCCAAACGCAAAAGAGCTACATCCACGATGGGTACAATGGGCTAATTCTCTCACTACAACAGATGTAGACTACAAATTTGATTCTACATTAAAAACACAAGCATTCTTGCAGTACGAACAAGAAAACCCTCTCCCGAATTAGATAAGGCCTCTAGATCAGTATGAATATATTATTTACACTGACGTTTCTGCTCAACCTGCTGTAGGAAGTAAATAGCAATACAGCGCCGATTGTAAACAGATGTATGCAGGACGGCAAGTTCCATCCTAGCAATACACAGACATAGTCTCTGGGAGATTGCAAGGCACAGCTGGCAACACTAAAAGCTCTGATACTGGCACTAAAAAATATGGATTGGGAATTCCTTACACTGATTGTATGCTATTCATTTTACTGTGTTCCATCCTACAATGAATATCTTCATTATTGGGGGCAGAATGGGTTTAGAGATTCTAGAGGTTGCACAATAAAGCACAAGTTGCTTTGGGATCAAGTGGCAGAGCCTAAAAAAGGCTTGCCACGGGCTCACGTGATTCCTACTAACCCTGGGCATAGTACTACGCTACGCTAACAGCATACGTAGTTTGTTCTAATTCGCACTCCGCAAATTGCACGGAGCACAGTACAAAAACTGTGCTTAATCACGTAGTGTAGCAGTTAAATCAACAACATCCTCAGATGTTTTGATAAAGCATATAATCAATTCACAAAAGTGAACTTTTTCAATGAAAACATTAGGTAATTAGAGAGGTGATGATTTTGCCCCCCCCCCCCCCCGGGGGAGGACCAAGCAGATGCCTTGAAAACAAAGAGCATAAACAAAAAGCACATCTTGTTGAATGATTCGGTGGTGGTCCCATCCTCTTAGGACCTCCCCGATGACAGTTATTGGCAAAAAAACAATCCCAACCAAAGGCCCTACAAATCATTATGGGACGAGATTAGCAGTGGGCAGTGAATATTATAGTATCCAATATCAAAATAATTCTACAAAGAGCTGCAGTTCAACTAGTCGTTACTAGATGTCCCTCACGAGTCAAATGCAAAAGCATTGAAATTATTCTTACATCAAACTGCAGTTCCACTAGTCTTTACTAGATGTCCCTCATGAGTCAAATACAAAAGCGTTCAAACCCTTTCGTCAAACATTGGAATTTGACTCGCGAGGGACATCTATTAACGACTAGTTGAACTGCAGCTCTTCGTAGAATTATTTTGATATTGGACATGTTCCTTTTGTTTTTAAGCTATTCTAGTGGGGCTCACATTTATGCTATGTTAGGCTGATGTAATTGTGTTCATTTTGGCCCTTATTAGCAACCCTGTTCTGTCCTTCTTTTTACCTTGGGGGATTCTTGCTGAAGGGATTCCACGTGCCAGTGGTTGGGAGAAGAATGTTCGTAAGGGGTTGGGATTAAGGAGAAGCATCAAGGCTAGTTTTATTCTTGAGGCACTTATTAATGCATGCTCCATGATGAAATATAAATCTTAAACTGCCATTGCTATTCAGACATTTGACCTTGACTGCCTTGTTATTACTGAGATTTAGGCAAGGGACGACTCCGGCCCGACTTGGGAGACACTGTCCTTCCTGGGTGCATTATTCTCAGATGTGATCGTTCAGGTTGGAGGGGAGGAGGCCGGGCCCTAGTTGCACGTGAGACCTTCAGCTGTACCCTTAATCCTGTGGAGAAGAGCACAGGCATCTTATTGGAGACAGCCTCATTTGTGATTAAGGTATCTGCAAACTTTACATTTTCGAGCCTCCTGATATATCACCCTTATGGGGCTTGAGCTAAGTTTGCGGAGGTCTGGTTTCATACCTAGGAACCTAATATGACTGTTGCCCAATATACTATCTTTGGGGATTTTAACTTTTATTTTGACAATAGTCAAGACAATGACTGTGCTCTCTTTCTGGATCTTATGGCCAATCTTGGTTATGATCAGCTGGTGAAATCCTCCATGCATACAACTAGTCATACCCTTGATGGGATCTTTACAAACCATAATAATCTGTTCATTAAGGTAGCTCATCTTCTCAGTTGGGTAGATCACTGGTTGATCTTGTTCAAATTATTTTTCCCGTGCTCCATTATAGGTGCAAACTGTCATTACCCTAGGCAGATACGCTGCAGAAGCTTGAATAAAATCACAGTTGAAAACTGAAAAGCAACCCTAGCATCAGTATCTGATGCTAAGGATTTTTTATACCCATCTGCTGCAGAGGGATTTCATGAGTGGATTAATGCGGCCCTGGACATTGATGCTCCTTATAAAAAGTATGTTGTTAAAATAATTAAACCCTCAGCCCCCAGATTTTTGTTAGATCTCATGTCCCTGAGGTGGGAATGCTGAAGACAAGAGAGGAAATGGGAAAAGGGAATCCTTATCCCAGTGAAAAAGAGAAGCAGAAAATACTTCTTCGAAACTATAAACAGGCTATCTTCCAGGCCAAATCAATCATGCTTTTTCACACAGATTGGGTAATAATTCCTCTAGTATGTTGTTCAAAGTTGAAAGTAATTATCTGAGCCTCCGACGGTACATATGCTGAAATCTTCTCAAGAGTTCTGCGATAAGGTTGCAGTCCATTTTCAAGAAAAGGTCCCTAATATCATTTGAGATCTAGTCCCTCCAGGGGGTGAGGAAACGATCTTTGATGATTCGGCTCACTATTCTAATGAGAACCCTTCCACTGCCTTTCCTCACATCTCGGTTCAGCAAAGGAAGGAGCTATTGCTGTGTTAAAATCAGGAGCAACCTTGGACCTGGGTACGCATTCAATACTAAAACTGGCTCCTGATCCAATGGCCACATTTTTATGCAAGGTGTTTAATGACACGCTTTATTCAGGTAAATATCCCTACAATTTGAAGGAATCTATTGTTATGCCGCTCCTTAAAAAACCCAACGCTGACCCCCAGGATCGGAAGAATCTCCGTCCCATCTCTCTTCTCTCTGCCCCGGCTAAGATCCTGGAGAAATTCATCAATAAAGAACTGATGAAATATATTAATACCCAGGAGATCTTAGATCCTACCCAGAAGGAGTTCTGTGCCTCTCACATTACCGAGTCTGCCCTTATTGCGTCTATCTGTGCGCAGGTAGATCAGGGTCGGGTGCAGTTTCTGATAATGCTTGGTCTGTCAGCGGCATTTGATGCCGTCTCTCCGGCATGTATGGTTCAGCGTCTACGGCAAGTGGGAATCAATTCGACAACCCTGTAGCTTCTCCATTCATTTATGTTGACTAGGGCTTAAATTGTTAGCTATGTTGGCTTTAAACTAAGGCCTTTAGTCTTTCTTTTGGGGTGTCTCAGGGTTCAACTTTGAGTCCCACCCTTTCCAATCTCTATGTAGCTTCTCTGGCTGACCTGGTGTGTTCCTTTGGCTTTCAGGTGTTATCATATGATGACGATACACAAATTATCGTCTCCATCTCCAATGACCTGCAAAGAATAGCAGGGAGGTTTAATCAGTGTATGTCCAGCATTATCTGCTGGATGAAAGACAATTCACTGAAGATAAAGAACAGATAAGACTGAAGTGCTGGTATTTGGTTCTCAGAACTCCATCTGGTCAAGCTCTTGGTGGGTGTTGGTCTGCGGACCTCTCCCTGCCCCCATTAGGACAGCCAAAAACCTGGGGGTCATCTTTGATGATGCTCTGAATTTTGATGCCCAGATCAGTCGCACCGTCAGCACCTGTTTCTACATCTTGAGGATTCTGAAAAAGGTTATGCCTTTTATTCCTCCTGAGCTGCACCAGTCAATTATTATTGCCCTGGTCACTTCTCGACTGGACTACTGTAACGCTCGGTACCTGAACATCAATGGTGTTTCACTTAACAAACTTCAGGTGGTACAGAATGCGGTGGCTCGTCTTATTCTGAACAATCCCAAGTGTCTTTCAGCCAGGAATGGGATTCGCTCCCTTCACCGGCTCCCCGTCAGGAAACTTATCTGCTTTAAGGTTCTGTACATGATATTTAAGGCCTTGCATACTAAGGGCACCTCACATCTGAAGTCTCTCTTTCAATGGTATGTTCCGGGGAGGCAACTGAGATTCACCTCACAGAAAAAACTGTGATCTCTAGATTTCACAGGACTGGATGGGGTGACCACTCCTTTTCGGTAGCAGCCGCCAAGCTATGGAACACCTTACCCATTTACATTTTTAATGCAGGCTCCTTCTTGACTTTTAAAAAACATCTGAAAACCTGGCTCCTTTCATCTTAGCTCTTGGCTGCTTCTCATCTTGTGTCCTCGTGGTCAGCTATAGTGACTTGACACCTCTGGGTATTAGTGCGCTTTACAAGTGCTATCCTATCCTGTCCTATCCTATATTGTCTACAGTGTCACCAAGTAGGCAGGTACAATGCATTGGGTAAGGAATACATACATGAATCTTGGGAATTACCTTACAGAGTTAGATGCAGCAATGGGGACACTGAAGTCTTTTTCAGCGGTTCAGACTGCGAGAATTCGTTAAGTGGGGCTCTAATTTGCCAGGATATTATGCTTCACGGAGCTTGTAATGCTTCAGTCGTAAACCTATCATGAAACTTAAAAGGATCCCCAGCTGCTGAGATTCATCCGGTGTTCAAACTGCTCTTGAATGGGAGTTATTTGATGTCGAATAATCAAGGATGTTTTAGGATGCTGCCAGGCATCGCATATCTGGTCACAGTAAGCTCCAGGGTTACTTTTTGTATGCAAGTATTGTTTCCACCGACCCACACAGTTAGAGAGGCACCGCTGTGGCCTATATTGAATGTTTGCTTTATACAGTTTGATTCTCTAAGCAGACTGAAAGCCATACTTTTACAGAATGATGTGGCCTTAACCTCAGCCTACAAGACTTTTTATCTCCAGGTTTCAAAGTCTTCGGCTGAGATACAGGCACTAGTCTGAACTAACTTCCTGCTTTATTTCGGGGAAATGTAACATCCTATCTTTAACATGTCTGATACGAGTGGGATAGTACAAGTATTTAAGAGCATAGGTTCTGAGCTCCTAAGCACCTTTCAGACGATCTTCAAAGTTATTACATCATTTACACACTCTGTATTGGGAAGCGTTTTTGGAGGGCTTCCGCTGGTCCTACTACTTGTAGTGGGCATCCTGGTTTTAATTTTCCTATGCAACAATGGATGTTCCAGTTTTCAAAGAGATGTAAACAGCACTCCTGGTGCGATGTTGCCGTGAACACATGGCACTCCATCTGGGCACACCTCGGCTTCACGAGCTAAACGAGCATTGGTTCCTATCATTCAGATCAGTCTGGGTTGACTCGTCTTGCCTGTACTCCACTGCCTATTCTGCAGATACAAATGCATGTTGCATATATGTCTAACTTCCATTGGTTGCGCCTCCAGACGTAGATGTACTACTGGACCCATAAAAGGCCCAGTTATTGCAGTGTCCTCAGCGTATTCAAATGTTGATGACGGCATTCTGAGAGCTCCTGTCAGAATGGACACTGGCTCTACAACAGGCTCACAGGTGTCAAGTGCTTCCTCAGCGGCTGCTGTGGGAACCAGAGAAGGTCACCTTTGCTCCATTGACCTGATCCAAGAGGTGTTACAGGGACCGTCGTCTGCGAAGGCAAGCAGCAGTGATGTTGCGTCTCCCACACAGGACACATAAACATTTGGCTCTCCTTGTGAGGGGAATATTTTGGCCTTTTTACAAAACAAACTCAAATTGGAATTCAACATTTTTTTCTCTTTTGCTTTCACTGAGCACTATTGCTTTCGGTGTGCTCATTTGGTCTAATAGTATGTTGACTATTTAGAGGACTTATAGAGCTTTTTAAACGTTTACCTCATTTTTCAACACATGCCATGTTTTTAGATGTTTTTATACTAATACTTTAGCAAAGTCTTCTTATGCTTTTTAAACAGGCGTATTTTAGCATTTGTAACTTTGTCGTCCATTCGGATGAGGAGTGGGTGTTATGAACCCTAATGTACCCCAGTATAGGCCGAGGTAGTTGCACAACCTTTTACCTACATTTGTCATACCTTGCTCTACACAACACTCTCTGATGCTGACCTTTCACCTAGTTAGGTGCCGTATAAATGTTGTGTGTTTTTTTCTGAAAACTAGCCTCATTTATAATGCATGTGGATTATCAGTATCACAGCATGATTACCATCTTCTGTGTAATAACTCCGTAAAAAGGTCACAACTATCGTCATCCTTGGCCGACATGCCCACAGTACCATGACACATCTAGGTAGAATCCCTGAGGGTACCTTTTGTGTATATAAGTACCACATTTTCGCTGGGCAAACCAGAGGAGGATACATTCCATGGTGACACGAGACACTGAAGTCCCTGCACACAGACACTCTAGCAAGCAGTGGTCTGACATCCCTCGCGGGGTGCCAAAATTGAGACCCAGATGGGGTCCTTTGTTCCCTCACATCAGGTAATGGGGTTGGCTCTTACCTATGGGTATTCTTGGCTTAACACCTACATACATGCTAGGTACATATAGGTACATCTAGTTAGGTTCTTGCATCATAGGAGTATTCATGATTATTGCCATGTATCTATATGCATGCATATATTCATTGGTTTAGCACCAGGGTCGAATTCTACCTTTTATTTACTCTGTTACTGCTTATAACCGTATATATCTGTTTCTGTCTACTGGTTGTTGCAGCACACATATTTTATACTAGAATGACACTGGTTCAATAAATGCTTATTGAAAACGTCCCCACCATTTATTCTGTATATCTCTCTGAGACAAAGTGAGCACTAGTGGCTGAGCGAAAAGTAATGTACCGTTTCCACGATCCCTGAGGGATCATGGTTGTCATGTTCAAGAGTTACCAGAAGCTATTCAATCCTTGGTAAAGTTGGGGGGTTAATAGTGGTACTGTTAGCTAGCTGGTCTACAGACTAATATATCCTTTGTGGGTTTCTGGAATCAGTCTGAACACCAATCCGTTAGTTTATGTTGTCTAAACGTGTAGATCCTATATAGATGTGTAGGGAACTACACGACAACCCTTTAAGGCCCATTAACTTTCACATATTCTATTCATGAAATAAATACTCAAGGTCTACTAACTTTGTTGTAAATTTTCACAGTAAAGAGATAGTCATGCTCAATGGCTTGTCACCATAGCCAACTCAGTCCTGCTGCATTGAGCATCATTTGTTCCACAAGACAAAAAGTGCATCACAAGCACCTTTTCAGAGGAAGCATTCGACTTCTGGCAAAACATAATATGTACTCAAGGGAGTTAACATTTAGGTGGAGCCAAAGCACCTCTGCCAGTAGTCATAAAATTACAAATATGTACAAAATTACAATTATAAAAACTAAATACAATCCATCCTAAAACAGCATAACAATAATCTTCAATGTGATCTCAAAGTGTAAATCTTCTGGTATACTATGAGATTCCCTTTAACAAAATACCTGTCTACAAGCTTTAACACAGTGTAATGACATAATGGCAATCCACCCCTAGAAGCTTATTGACTTTAACATATGTTTTTCACAATAAATGTCAGGCCTACTGGCTTTGTCATAACGTTTAACAATAAATAGATCATTACTACAGCCTACATCAACAGCAAATCAATTCTGCTGTCTTGAGCATAAGTCTTCCCTCAAGGCAACAGGTTCAATACAAGCACTGTTTTCAGCAAAGTTCAATACAAACCAAAATCTGGTTAGAAGCTCATCACATGAGCACAGGTGTCTAGCAGCCTGTCCTATAATTTCTCAAAACGCTATTTTAATTGTATTTTTTCTTGATAGGATGTGATGGTGAAATTGGTGAAAAGACCTCTACTGAATCTTTGCAGGGATGGTTGTTCTTATGTTAACCAAGTGCATTGTTCACAAAATATGCACAATGATGCACACTGTATTGCCATGTGTACTCTCTCTGAGTACTGTTATGTTGTATGTAGATGAGTTTTAATGTTTATAGGTTTCACTTTTTTATTTTTATTTGTAGACATACGTCACATACATGGTGGGCATACCTGCTTTTCCTCCCCTGTCAAGCAAGCCTAAGACATTGCTTCCAGCAAATTCTCTGTCTCTTGGCCACCCATGTGAAATGAATGCATATGGCTGGAGATGGATGATGCCACTCATTTTTAGACTCAATGGAAGTATCTGAAAAACGTAAACTATCTTCAGAAGAACTATAATTTTACTATAATTTTAAGGGCAGCTTGGCGTCTGATCCAAGATGGTGTCTGACTCATGACACCGTCTGTGTGCACATCGCAGCTAATGTAAACTTGACCAGCCTGTATAGATCAATACAATTTTCTGTAGTAAGTATATCCACACAAACGATCAGCTGAAGGATGTAGTTGTTGTAACACTCCGACAAACCCACCACCTATCACCAATCTCTCTGATTTATTGAGATCGATGCGGAAAATGGAGACCGCACTGAATCGTTTGAAGTTCATGATATGATCTTCTATGGACTCCAGGTTCCACCACCTCAAGCAAAATATCTGTGAATACAGTGACTTTGAAGCAATGTTGCCTAAATGTGACTCCCCTGATTGATGCATGTTGCATCATTCCTTCCTCGAGGTTGGCTCTGGCGGTGGCGGGGTCGTTGGTGAGGGAGAGGATCAGCTGGGTGTCATCGGCGTAGGAGATGATGTTAAGGTTGTGTTGGCGTGCGATGGCTGCAAGGGGGCTCAAGTAGATGTTGAAGAGGGTGGGGCTGAGCGAGGATCCCTGTGGAACGCCGCAGATGACTTCGGTGGCCGCGGATCGGAACGGTGGAAGGCGGACTCTCTGGGTTCTTCCGGCGTGGAACGAGATGATCCACTCCAAGGCCGTTCCTTAGATTCCGGTGTTGCTCAGGCGCTGTATCAGAGTGCGGTGCCATACCGTGTCGAAGGCAGCTGAGAGGTCCAGGAGGATGAGGGCAGCTGTTTCCCCATTGTCGAGCAGGGTCCTGATGTCGTCGGTTGTTGCGAGGAGGGCGGTCTCGGTGCTGTGGTTTGCTCGGAAAACCGGACTGCGACGAGTTAAGGGATCCGTTTGTCTCGAGGAATGCGGAGAGTTGCTTGTTGACGGTCTTTTCGATGACTTTGGGGCGGAAGTTCTTGAGGTCCGTGGGGTCCGCTGTGGGTTTCTTCAGGAGGGCGCTGAGCTCTGCATGTTTCCAGCTCTCCGTGAAGGTGGCGGATGCGAAGGAGCTGTTGATGATGTCCCAGAGTTGGGGTGCAATGAAGGAGCCGGCTGTGTTGAAGATGTGGTATGGGCATGGGTCTGTAGGGGAGCCGGGGTGGATGGCCCTCATCGTGCGGGCGGTGTCTTCGGTGCCTACCGAGGTCCAGGTGCAGAGGGTGGTGGTTGGGCGCACTGGTTCGGTGGTTGGGTGCGTGGATTGTGTGCCGAAGCTGTTGTGTATGTCGGCGATCTTGCGCTGAAAGAACGAGGCGAGTGAGTCGCAGAGGTCTTGCGAGGGTGTGATGTTGTTGTTGCAGGCGCTGGGGTTGGAGTGCTCCTTGACGATGCTGAAGAGTTCCTTGCTGTTGTGTGTGTTGTTGTCCAGTCGTTCTTTGAATGTAGTCCTTTTGGTGGTGCGGATCAGCTGGTGGTGTTTGCGGGTCGCGTTCTTGAGGGCTGTCATGTTCTCTGTTGTCTGGTCGTAGCTCCAGGCTTACTCGAGGGTGCAGCAGGTTTTCTTGGAGGTTTTGAGGTCATTGGTGATTCACGAGGATTTCTTGCTGTTGGGTCTGCCGGGTGGTTTCTTCAGTGGTGCGAGGTTGTCGGCGCAGTTGGTGAGCCACTGTGTGAGGTTGTGGGCTGCTTCGTTGGAGTCCGCTGTGTTGATTGGAGGGTTCTGGCTGAGGGAGGTGGTGAGCTGGTCGGTGTGATCTTGCTCCAGCTTCTGCGGGGAACCTGTTGTGGGTGGTAGTGGGTCGTGGTTCTCCTGAAGTTGAGGTGGACGTAGCTGTGATCAGTCCAATGTAGTCCGGTGGAGTGGCTGAAGGAGATGTGCTTGCTGGAGGAGAAGGTGGGGTCAAGCGTGTGGCCGGCGTAGTGGGTGGGGGTGTTCACCAGTTGCTGGAATCAGAGGTTGGTGAGGTTGTCCAGTAGGGCGGTGGTGTTGCTGTCATTGCTGTTCTCCAGGTGGAAGTTGAGGTCCCCTAGCAGGATGTAGTCTGAGGAGGTTAGGGCGTACGAAGTCTGCGAAGTCTGCGATGGCTTCGCTGAATTGTGTGCTTGGTCCCGGGGGTCTGTAGATGAGGGTGCCTCTGAGGGTAGTCATGGGGTTGTTGTGTATCTGGAAGTGAAGGTGTTCGGCGGCGGTGAGGGTGTCGTCGGAGTTAGTGTGATTCGGATGGTGTTTCTGTGGACGATGGCGATGCCTCCTCCGGTTTGTTTGACGCGGTCCCTCCGGGTGATCTTGTAGCTATCCGGGAAGCCTATGGCGATGTCAGGGGCTGATGAGGCGTTCATCAGTTTTGAAAAACATTTCAAAACTGCTTTCTTTCACTTTCCTTCCCCAATTTTTATTTTGTCTCTCAAAGCACACATTTTATCCACTGCTGTTAAGATATTTTTTCCTTTTCCTTGCATACTGGTGTTAATTTTATTCAAATGTTCAAATATGTCAGCAAGATATGCCAATTTTGTGCACCAAAGGTTGTTATGAATTAGATCGCAGAATCCGTGTTGCTGATTTTCCTCGAAAAGTTTAAGCATCATTTCCCGCGATTCGAATGCATGACAAAGCAGGTAACCTCTTGAGAGCCAACGAACGTCTGTGTGCAGTAGGAGCTTTTTTAATCTTTTTGTTCACAAATATGAGCAAATATTTTTGATTTAAGAGGACTGCTTTTAATGTAATTCACCATTTGAATCACTTTGTCCATAACTTCCCTTAATTCATTTCCAATGGTTTGCGTGACTAGTGCCTCGTGATGTAAAAAGCAATGAGTAAATATGATATTTTCATTTTCTTTCTATGCTAAAACTATAAAACCTTTTGTTGAGCCAACCATTGAGGGTGCACCATCCGTGCATATCCCGACACAATTTAACCAGTGCAAATTATTTTCCTTCATGAAGCTATCTAAAGTTTGAAATATATCCTCACCTCTAGTTCTCAATGTAAGTTCTAGGCAACACAGGAATTGCTCAGTAATTTTGTCAGTATGAATGAAACGTATAAAAACCAGTAACTGAGCTAACCCACTGACATCTGTTGATTCATCTACTTGCAATGTAAAGATCATATTGTCGTCTTTAAAAATATCCTTCATTTGCAGCTTAACGTTAGCAGACATATCTTGAATCCGTCTTCCAATTGTATTATCTGCCAAAGGGATTTTATTAACTTCAATCTCAAATTCTGGCCCAAACATTGTTCAAATAATAGCACAGCAAGATTGCCTTATGGTGGTTTCGGCAACAGTGTGTGGTTCCTTTTTTTTTGCAATTATTTGAGCAACCAAGTAACTTGCCTTGTGAGCTTTCTCTGATGTCTTCATTCTCTTTGTGAATGATGCAGACTGCTTCCTTTTAGATTTTGCAAGCTCAATAAAGTATTCTACTGGTTTTCTGACAAATGGCTGTGTTTTTTGGTAAAATGGTGTTTTAATTTATTTGGTACCATACTTTCATTTGCAAGTATTTCCCCACAAACTAAACACCGGGGACAAGGATGGTTTTCATTACCAGAAAATGTGAACCCCAGTTTCATATAAGCTTTATTATATAAACGGGGATTGGCGATTTTCCCTTTACACTTCTTACATACTGAGACAGACCGTTCAGTTGATTCTTGGGTACTTTGCTCACTAGCTGCTACATATTGTTCTTTGCAAACGTCATCGTCACCAGCTTTTCACTTCCAAAGTATAAACGTATCCATTTTGTGTTTCTGTTTGCCTTCCGGGAAAATGAAGAAATGTGGAAATCTAGAGAAAGGAAGAACATGAGATACGAAGTTTAACAATCTTACGCCTTGCTTACAGTCTTCATTCTCTCCAGTAACATTTCAGGATTTGAGTAGTAGATAATCATGTGAAGCTCTGAGCATAAGGTGGGACAGAAGTTTTAACTGCATTGATGCTGGCTCTGGCAGACTCAGGAAACCAAGTGAGCTGTCCAGAGTCCACAATTATATTCCATCCTTTATCAGAAGGCCCTTACATTTCCATGCCATGGTCTTCCCCGCCAAACTAGATTGCTTACTTTCCTAAAAAACAAATCAATGTCTCATTTTTAATCTACTTATTTGAACTGGAAGCAATCAAGAGATAATCACATAAACAACAACATATTGCTCTGCTATGACACTGAAGCCTTTTTGACTGGATCAGAGACAGGCAACCTAAATGAGGTAGCAGTGCGGCACGTGGAAAACATGCCATTGAAGGTGGAAGTGCCACGCCAACATTGCCCATGGGATATTCTAATTAAGGACCACATTTCTGAAACCTCTAAAATGGTTGGGAAATCAAACTGTTGCCCACGCTGTGTTGAAAATAATGGCTGCCATCTTTCAAGAATCTAGTTCAAATCTAGTCAATAATATCAGTGGACTTAAGATTGGCCTATAAAACAATAAAGCAAACACAAGGAGATGGTGGACGGAGCGCTGAAAATTCACAGACACTCCCCCCAAGGCACAGATCTGGGTTGGATCCATCATCATTCTTTAGCTCACTTCGCCACCTCAGTTCAAACTCAGCTATGTGACAATAATTGTACACTAGAAAAGTAAGCAGTAAACACAGAGTTGGAATCGCAACCAGTTTTGAAAGCCAGAAATATTAACAAAGCATTTCCATAACAGAAAAAACCATGTGCTTGAAACGTGACTTTTGGAATGTACAAACAACCAGAGTGCAACACTATCATAATGGCTAACTGAACAACTCTAGTTTTACAGTTATATTCACAAACATCTCAATTCAGCATACTGTAAGGCTCACTTTAGTGCACACGTAACTGAGCAGTCATAGGATGGTAAGGATGTAACACAGGTTATTTTAACATGGTGTTTCAAGTGTCCAGCTTTACAAATGAATGTCTGGATTAGAATTAGAGAAGCCGAAATGAGGCAGCTTGCTTCTGTGACCACATGATCCACATTGATGGAAAAGATTTCCAATTACCTCAGGATTGACTATTTCCAATATTTTTGTGGGACAGTTATTTGGCAATGAGCCTGAGGGTTTGGGATTAGCTTTGATGGCACTTAGTATATGTTTGTCGCACTACATACTTCATTTTGTACAGTCCAATAAATTTTTGACTATTTCAATGGCACCTCATTGGTCTTTCTGAAAATAAAGGCGCATGTAGCCCATAATTGACTGGACAGGTCAGGTAGTTAAAAGGTTTTTCTTTGGCCCCTCATGTGAGCACTGGTGGCACACAGGAACATTGCGGACCATTGTGCACCTAGATAAGTAGATGCTGGCTGTGTCTGTGCAGACAGGTCTGGACATACGCTGCTGTATTTTTTTAGGGCAAACTCACCTCAAAGGTATTCAATATGCTCGCTAAAAACAATCACAAGAAAGGATCAAGCTGCGGCAAGTGTAACTGTAAGCATGAAAGGCCTTTGGCAGGGGTGGACATTAAAACTGACATTGGGCATAGCACAGAAAAACATGGGTGTCAAGGCTCTGCTATACGAGCCAAGCAGGGAACAAGTGGAGGGGTACACCTACACTGGCCTTTGATGTCTGCCTGTTTATCGACTCAAGCACGTCTTGCACATTATGCACATTCACAGACAGACAAAGGGCGGCGCCTCTCCTATCATCTTTATCCTCCTTATTTCGTAGTTAAATGTGCCCTTTAAATTGCAAATAGCAGCTGATACTAAAGAAACAAACACACATACAGAGGCCAATACATTAACTCTGTTGTCATAAAATTAATATGGCGCCAATCTCAGAGGTGTAGTTTGTGTCCCCTGGTGCCAGGTTCGTTAACTAGTATGGCGCCTATCTCGCCGGTGTAGTTACAACTAGGTGCTCATTGTGTCAATTAATTGTATCTCAGTTTAGAATGCCAATCAGAGTTGGGTATGCAGAGTCTCATTTAGTATAATATGCCTCTTTCAACTAGGGATGAACCTGCCTTGTGGAATCTCATTACAAGGTTACCAAGTTATTTCAGTTTAGGTGTACAGACAGTTCAGTCCTGGTACATTCTTTATATATTGGTCCTGCGCCAGCACTGTGTCACACATTTTTCTTTCATGGAGCATGAAGTGCATAGCTATCATACTACCATGCTGCCACCGATCCAGGAGTTCATGTTTTGCACCGGCAAGAGAAGTTTCTAGGCATGCTATCTGAACTAGAATGGGGAAAGACTTTAGAGGCGACTGCAGATGTGCACCTCGGTCTGTCAGTGGCTCTCACTCTTCTGAGTTCACATTTTCTCTGTGTAGTTCTCTCTCTCACCCCCCCAACACACACATACACAAGTACATTCCCTCCCCTCCTATACACACATATACTCGCACACTCTATCTCTCTTTCACACACGCACACACACACATACACTCACTCCCTCTCAGACACACTTACAGATAGATGCACACACACATACACCCTCTCACACACACAGACACCCTCGCTCTCTTCCTCACACAATCACACACACTCTCACACACACACACTCTCACTCACACATGCACTCTTCCCCTATCTCGTTCAGACGCACATTCTCCATCTCACTCTCCCTTTCTCCCACACAAACACTCAGATAATATGCGCAATATTGATTATATCATGCAAGCGTTAGCAATCATAGCTGGGCATTAATAATAACAATGGCCTTCGGGCACCGTTAACAATAAAGGTTGATACTAAAGAAACAAACACACATACAGAGGCTAATGCTTTAGCCGTGTTAGCATAAAATTAATATGGTGCCAATCTCGGAGGTGTAGTTTGTATCCCCTGGTGCTAGGTTAGTTAACTAGTATGTCGCCAATCTCGGAGGTGTAGTCTTAACTACACGTCCGAGATTGGCGCTATACTAGTTAAGTAACCCAGCCCCCGTGTGATACAAACTAAACATCTAAGATTGGAGCCATATTAATTGTATGCCATCTGTGTTTTTATATGTCGAAATCTCACTTACTGAGTGCCTGGGATGGGGTAGAGGCTGCTCTGTGGTCACTGTGTCACAACAAGGCTGCAGGCTCAGAAGTGCTCAGGGCAGAGCTGTGAGCAGTGCCGCAGCACTCCCAGAGGGGAGGATCATTACTTCCACTGGCCTCTCGCTGGTTAAATGCAGGCCCGCGTCAGTCCACCGCTTGGACAATGCCTCACTGAGCCTCGGTATAGCGGAATTGAGCTCCGAACCATGAGGCTCCGCTCCGCCTTCCGCATTGCACATCGCACTCAAACTGCTGACTCAGGTTTTTAGTTTGCATTCCTCTAATATCGGCCCGCAGATGTAGACGTCATTGCGTTGCGTGACACAGCCACACATGGGGCACGACACAGTACCGTGTTGCTCCACACAATTTGGAAAGCCGTGCTGTAGACCATGCAGTCTTACGCTATGAGGGGGCGGAATGTGCTATTTTTGATAGCATGTCAACAGCTACTAAAATTGTAGTGAAGGTATTGCTTTTTGGATGGTTAGCAATAAAATCCAGACTAATGGTGTGCCAAAGAAGTGGGGGTATAGGCAGAGGCTGTAATAATCCTGTAGGCGCAGTATGAGTGTACTTGTTTCGTGCACAAGTTGGGTAACCAGATACGTATTCTTGTATATCCTTCCACATGTTGTTCCATCAGAAGGTTTTTTGACAATTTTTTAGGGTGTTCGTTATATCGGGGCACCCCTCTAATGCTTTGTCATGATGCCATTGAATTACTTAACGTCTTAATTCTACAATAGGGATGTACAGTTTCTGAGCATGAAGGAACTGCTTGTCTGTGATAGTATGGTTAGGTGTTTTGATCCAGTCTTCAGCCTTTTGTTTTTTACATTCTTCATTTAAGGGCACCATAAAGGTGTCACCCTCGCTGACTGCGACTATCCTTTCTGGTCGAATGATAGTATGGGAGTCCGATGTGGAATGGGAAGAGTGAGCATATCCCAGAGTAGAAAGAACTTCAGACTGCAACTGCTTGGTTCCTGGGTGATAGGTGATGATAAAATCAAACCCGTAAAGAAATGCAGCCATCACATCTGGCAGGGGGTGAGAGGCCTAACGGAGCTAAAGAATTGTACATTTTTATGATCTGAGAATATTGTGACTGTATGTTTAGCCCCCTGCAGATCATGCTTTTATTTGGTGAATACCAGTTTGATGGCCAGAAGTTCTCTTTCAGCCACTGTATAGTTTTGCTCACCTGGTAGACAATTTTTTTAAAGAAAAGGCTACGAATGCATGTGGCCAGTTCTTGGGTTCTTTTTAGATAGAATTCCTCCTGAGCCTACTTGCGAAGCATCAGCTTCAACATAATCGGACTGGTCTGAATTGGAATGCTAAAGAATGGGTGCAGTGGTGAATTTAGTTTTTAACAGCTGCAAGTCCTGATTGGCCTCTGGAGACCATGCAAATGATTGAACTTTTTTTAGCGGCTGTGTTATGGGCGCACTTTCTCTGAAAGGTGTAGGATGAAACAACTATAAAAATTGGCGAAACCAAGTATCTCTTGAATTTCCTTAACATTTGGTGGAGTTGATCAATTGGTAATGGCTTCTACCTTTTTGGGGTCCATATTGAAGTCTGTCGGAGATAAGTGATGCCCCAGAAACTCTACTGACTGTACATGAAAGGAACATTTGTCTTATTTAGCAAAGAGAGCGGGTTCCCTAAGGCACTGCAAGATGGCTCGTACAAGCTGTACATGTTCTTGTTCTGAATTTGAGTAAACCAGAATGTCGTCTATGTAGATGATTACACAAACATCCAAAAACTCTCTAAAAACCTTGTTAATGAAATATTGCAATGCTGCCAGAACATTAAATAGCCCGAAGGGCATAACAGTATACTCAAACAGCCCAAACTTAGTCCTAAAGGCAATTATTCATTCTTCGCCGAACACAGATTAAGTGGTAAGCTCCCCGTAAGTCTAATAAATGGTGGAATTTCTGACCTGACAAAGTAGTACCAGAATCAACAGACGAGAATAGCGCTTCTTAATAGTTACTATATTGACTGCCTTATAATCCACACAAGCCCTGAACTCCCCATTCTTCTTGGATTTAAAGAAGATTGGGGAAGATACAGGCGATGTGGAGGGGTGTATAAAACCTGTCTCTAGTAGTGCAACCAGATATTTGCGTAGATATTGAGTTTCAGGTTCTGTCAATACGTAAACTTTACTGCAGGGCAGTGTTGCTCCTGGGAGGAGATCTATGCAGCAATAAGAGGCTCTGTGTGGGGGCAGTTGGGTTGCTTTCACTGGGGCAAAAACATCTTAAAAGTCCCAGAATTCTTTGGGTTGTTTAAGGTTTTCTCTTAACCCTTGATAGAATAAGGATGTTCTTTTCTCTTCCTGCCAGTGGCTTTCCCCCACCAGTTGATTGAAAGTAGTGATATAAGTTAGCAGGTCCTTAGAACCTTGTCGTAGGTTTAACCCCGCCCATGCTCATGACGAGCTGAGCTCGTCATGAGCCACAGCGCTCCGGTGCTCATGACGACCTCAGCTCGTCATGGTCCGTGGAACGCTAAGGTGCTGGGAGAATTCCCCTCCTGTGCTGAACGTTCCACGGGAGCCAATGCACCTGTGACGAGCTCAGCTCATCATGAGCACAGGACCGCCGTGCCTCATGACGAGCTGAGCTCGTCATGAGCATGTGGGCGCTGTGCTCGCCGTCCCCCACAGCACAGCAGGTGAATAATCCCTGCAGCGAAGGGGTTAATAACTCATTATCACTTGCTTGGATAAAAACATGTTTTGCAAATATGTTAGCCATGGCTGCCTTAAAAGTAGAATAGTTATGCAAAAGAAGATTGTTTGTATCTACTAAAGGAATTGCCCAGTTGGCAGACACACCTCCCAAATAAGAGATTACTTACGCTACTTTAGCAGCCTTATTGGGAAACACCTGAGGTTTGCATAGGGAATGTAATTGGCATTGACTCATAACGTCTGCAAATTTAGTACTGTCACCATGACAGTGTTCTGGAGCTGCTAAGGGCATAGGACTGGGTGTAGAGACAGATACATGGAGGTTCTGGTCAGTAGTTGTAAATGTCCTTCTCTGAAATGATTATCCAAACACAGGCTTGGTCAAAACTGGGCGACTATCCTTGGGTTTAGTATCCCTCCATTGTGTGAAATGTGTCCTCTTCCGTTGCAACTCTTCCTTAAGTGTTGCATTTTCTGCTATTAACCTATTCTGATCTAGTTGTAATTGCTGCATTAACAGATTGTTAGGGTCGTTGAGGTCCCCTGATAAGGCACATGCTATGTGCATTTTATGAAATATTTGGAAGATTCTAAATGTTGTGTTTTCAGCATAATTTGTATTTTATGTTATTGAAGCTACATTGGTTGCTCTTAGGTTGATACTAAGTCTCCACACAACAAAAGATCAGTTTTTAATAATAAGCCCAGGGGAAAATATTTGTATTGGTATGTGCTCAGAACATGGCCCACGGAAATGGGATCATCTGCTTGTTGCTCCAACCTAGCTGGCATGACTGCAGCCCAGTGAAACTGCACTTACCCGGTCAGGTGTGACATGAATGCCAGTACCAGCAGTGAAGTACCTATGTGGAGGTCACATGGCTTCCTATGTGTTTTCCTCAGGCCTAAACACAAGCTAGAAGATCACCTTGGTCATAGTGATGGTCTTCTGACATTGATCTATGTCCTTTTTATCCAAAAGGGATGCCTTCTTCCTCTGCACAGGTCAGTCAGATAGCACCACCAAATGCAGTTGTGAGTTACTCAGTGCCTTACAATTCCAGGTGGTAACTTCTCTTTGTGGGTTCACCTCTAAGCACACGGGCAAACTTCAGGAATGCCCCAAGGTCAAGGCACTCCCACAGGCCAGCAAGTGATAGAGGAGCACCCAGGATACTTGGCCCTTACCCGTAAGTGTAAGATGTGCATGTCCCAACTTGTTGCAATAGCAGCTTCAGTTAATGGTCACTTCAGCTCCTTCAATGTCCCCCATGTCTGACCAGTGTCTCCCTTATGTAATTGGACCTTCAGTGCCACTCCTAAGCAGTCAGTCAGCTCCTTCCCTCAGAGCAGCTTGCTATACAGCTTCTCCTACCAGATTGTAGGACTCCCCAGGTTCCTGGCATGAAACTGATACAGTGGAATGGGGTAGGATACTGTCACCCTTAGAGCTCAGAAGAGTTTCTGAGTCACCTCTGGTGTGGGACCTTGGAATCTAGTATATACATCTTGGCATACTGCCAGAAATGTTTGCCCCATCTTTATACTAAGATTCCTGGCAGGATTTGTATGTTCCAACAGACAGCTCTGAGACAGGTTTTGGCCAGCTACCGTACTTTGCATATTTCTTTCAGGCTGTTCCAGCCATGGTCTTTGTCGTTAGGTACATCAAACAAAGGAGGGACTGGGGGGCAAGTTTACCGAGGTCCAACGTACATACCCCAACAAGGCTGTGCACAAGACGAGTACGGAGTTCCTCTAGGGCGGGTTGTGGAGGAGAGTGAAGCTGATGGAGACACATAGGTCTAAGTAGACCACTGTTGGGTGAATACAGGAGAGGGAGTTCTCCTTGTCGGAACTAGGGCTCTCACACACCCAGCAAACTAGGTGTCATGCTTCATCATTTGAGACTGCCCCTTGTCAGGTCGGCGCTGCAATTTCTGATGGGCACCCGAGACCGGGGCTCTTTATCGGGGATCTTTTGTTCCTGCCGGTGGGTGCAGTGGGGGTACGGGCCCTAGTATGTGTAGATGTGGGAAGACGAGTGAACTAAAATAGGTCAGTTAGTCTTAGCCAAAACTTTATTCAGAAGGTAAACTGCTTACCATAAAAGAGTGAGAGGGTCAAAGGACTAGACGTAATGTTTCTAGTAGTGTATGTCCTGCTCTCAGGTGATCGACATTTTTCGTGCCTATCGGTTCATAAAGATCTGGGCTCTTCCTCAGGATCGAAGGGATGCTATCTACACTAAAAATTGGTAAGTGGATATTACATTCCCCGATCTTAGGTTGGTTGACCTGTGGGTTAAATAAAAGTAGATGGAGATGAATTGTAAAAATCAGATGTGGGCAATACTTATTATAATGACCATGTAGTGTCTCTACAGCTCTGACACTCAATGTCCGGCATGGCAGACGTGCTCGTTATTAAAACCAAGGAGGAGGACACGGTGTCATGCTAATATCACAGTGAACTAGGCCATAGTTGCCAATGTGCTATCCTCCATGTGCATAGTGCTCATAGTTCTTGCAAACGTCTAACAGTGGAGTAATCAAGTCAGTGTGAAGGTGTAACAACCGGATTTTCGGACCAGATGGAATCAGCTCCTAGGAGCCCCTCTAACCCAGTCGGAACGTAATCACCTCCCTTCTTAGAACCTATTTACAATGGGTATAGATATATGCATACCTAAGGATGGGGCAAATAGCAATAAACATGCATAGATTTTCTACAATATCCTATTCATACCAGTCAGTCTCGCGGCCACTTAGGCCCAGACTAATCTACCCTGGGGCAGGTCTGATTATGTACCCATACACACTGATCACCATCAGTGCTCACTCGCAATCCGGCGTGCCTACACACGGGCCTGCAGTCCCAGTGCTCTCATTCACTTCTCCGGTCCACAATCCGGCGGACCTACACACCGTGTCCCCCCGGTGCTCTCATTCATTTACAACACGATCCACAATCCGGCGGATCTAGACACCGTGTCCCCCCGGTGCTCTCATTAATGCCGCGTACCCACGACGATCACTTTCCTATGAACACATATGGAAGAAATCTCTCATTGTCTACTCAGGATAAAACTACGATAATAGAATTTAGTACGGCTTTCCAAATTGAAATATGTACCTTCTGCTCTTGGCATCAAACGTTCCCTCTCTCCCTCATTGCTCAGTCACTTCTTACCTGATCGGGATTCGCATCCGTTCATGCAAACAATGTCTGACTAGAAGGCCAGGTTACCCTGATTGAACAAGAATACAAGGCACATGTCGGTTCACTAAGAACTGGGGTATTTTTATTACAATAATTACAAACACAATACTATACGATAGCATATATTCTGCAAAGAAAAGTAAAAGGTTAGAATGGGCACTCTATAAGGGAAAGGGCGGAGGTCACCTTATTAACGTGAAGTCGGGGTTCGGCAGTCATCTAGGTTCCCTTCTCGTCTGTGTCTTGGCTTGTCTCGGAATCACACCTTAGCAGTCACGAGTACACGTCTGCACCGCTATGCTCGATCTCCTCTGCTTCCCTCCAAGTCACTGGAACCTCTCTCGTTATTAGCTGCTGTCTCTCTCTGTCTCTGATCGCTCTGCGCTACCTCTCCTTCTCCTTCAGTCTTTCTCAGAGAGTCTCAGTTTCTTGATCTTTCTCGGACTTCAAAATGGCGACTGTCTGCCTGGAAATAATTAATGGCATAGATGCTAACGGCTAGTTGCCGCCTACAGACTGACTGACTCATTGCCTAACACTTTCGCTAATATCGAAGCCTGTCCCTTCATGGAAAGTTACGACCAGTAACCTGCCGCCCACCAAATTCTTGTACCTCCCCGTACCAAGGACATGTTCCCAGCCGGCCGGCCTGAAGTTGTGTCTTCGGAGTGGAGAAAAATACAGTCTTTCGATAAGGGCCAGCCCAAGCCCGTTCTCTCCAAGCGAACAACACCTCGAAACTAAAACATTACATTTGACCTAAAAAGCCTCTCAAGCTGCCGGGCAGAAAGCAAAATGGAGTCTGTCCCGTTTGAGGCCTACAAGGCCCGAAATAAGCATAACTCCATAGAAGGTATACTAACACTCTTGCAAAAGGACGGATCATCACTAATACTGATGAATCTATCCCCTAACTTAAATTTATAAGCCCTGATCTGAAGAAAAGGGTACGAAAATGCACTACTGTGCCTCATCGATAAGTCCTGTTTATAGTCCTAATCCCTGTACTAAAAGGGTAATAGGCTGGAGTCATCTTCCATCATTCTCCCTCCAAAGAGGGCCGAAAAAGTCGGTCATTACACTTCACCCTTGACTCCAGTCTATTAACCATGTTCTATATGGAACTAACATCAGTGGAAGAATAATAAGAAACAAAATTAACTGATCTATTTCTCTTGCCAAATCTGCAATATTGGAGTAGAGAAGGAATGCACTGAAGAAAGCAGCAAATGGCTACTAAAATACAGATAGAGATCATAATACCCCCTAAAATCTGTCGTAGAGAATGTAAGTCAGGTAACCAATTAAAGAGCCAGTCAAACCAGCCCTGATCAATGTGTTTTCTAACTTCTGCAGTCAAGTCGTGAAGTTTGTCAATATGGGCTTGGATCGATTTAGAATGGTCGGACAGGTTAAAGCAGCAAAGACCATCAAAGTCAGAACAATCATGTCCATGTTTTAACAGGAGGTAGTCAATTGCTGCGCGGTTTTGCAGAATAGCTCTGCGTTCACCCTGGGCATCTAATAACATGTCAGATAAAATGGTTGAGGTTTGGTTAATCGATTTGACCATCCAACAGGCCATTTTTCCAATGGATTTGGCGTTGTAAACTGCCAACGCCGGGACACCAACAATGGAAATAGCTAAACTTAGATATTCAGATTTAGAATAAAGATGAAGGGAAGAATCACAGTCCTCATGTAACATCATAGAATTACGGACCACACGGGAATGGGAATTGGGATGTGAAGAAAACATTAATAAACTCAGTCTGGTGATGGCACACGGACCGCCGGAAATATTTGCAGGAATTTAGGGCCAGGAGGAATTCCCGCAGGAAAATAACCAACCAGACGGTAACAACATTGTACGGTAATGGCTAGGAGCAACCAATATACGCTTGCATGTCATATTATTTTTAACAGAAACACATGAATTCGGGACTCTTCGTAAACATAACAAACGTTGATGAGCCGAAAAAGAAGTGGCAGCATTTAACTTCAGTTTGACACATTCAGTAATTGCTTTGGGATCACAGGTCAAAATAAAACATAAATCACCCTGCGTGATATTATAGGTAGTAATTTGGGAATGAATCGGGGGAATGGAGTCCGAAAGAACAGTACACAAAGGGCAAAATTCATGGGCCGCGAAATCGCCCAGAATAATATTGGGTCGGGCACTCGATATATTGAAAATGTGCCGCAACGTTTCAGTGGAGGCAGGGACGGCAACCAAGCAGGTCGCTAAGATGTCAGTCACAGAACGCATAGGGGTAAGGCAGAAGTGCGGAGACTCAGTAACCCGCTTAGCAAGGGTGATCCAAAAGTTCGATGAGGAATCCCACGCAGCGAAGGAACGCGGAACTCAGGTTCTCCAATCAACCGAAGTCTGTGGGTTCTCTCCTCTCCCGGCGTAGCAGACCAAAAGGAGTCCAACGCCGGCACATCCCGCAGCAGCAGTCCAGAGAATGATCTGAAAGAAAATCAAATACAAGCATTATTCATTCTCGTAAATAACATTTGTCAGCCGGGACAGCTTCCCAGCTATCTTTCCCTGGTCTCATTACCAAAATGGTATTATCATGACCGGTCGCAATGACCTCAGCCTGTTCAGGGGGATGTTTAGGCGATTGCACCCATATTTTCGCTCCCGGGTTGTCAGTAGACCCGAAGCCTTTTTGGCCTCGTACTGTTAGCAAAGTCGGGGCAACGCCTTTCTTAATCTCACCACTGAAAACAGGCATAATTAGCAACTGAGCAACACGGTCAGATTTTTGAATCGATAGATTAATCTCACTGCTATTCAGCAGGAGAACCTTAATCTCTCCCTGATAATCACTGTCAATCACTCTTCTGAGTACTTGAACACCTTTTAAGGCAAGGCCCGATCTAGGGGCAATCAGTCCAAAACTTCCAGCTGGTATACAGACACCAACGCCTGTTTCAACAATTATTCGGTCTCTGCTCCTAAGGACAGCATCATTCATAGCATGCAGGTCCAAGCCTGCGGAACCTGGGGTTGCTCTGCATGGAGCCAAAGCTCCGGGGGTAATTTCCCAATACATAACAGTATTACCAATGGTGTTGGGCTTTGCATCAACATTTGGAGGAAACAAACGCATTAAAGGAGATTCAGCATGCACAAGGGACGATTATTCAGAATTAGCAATGCCTGGAGTAGAAAGTCCCTCCAGTTCTTATAGCGTTCATCAGTTAACTTTTGTAATTGTTCCTTTAGCAAACCATTCATTCTCTCAATTAGGCCCGAAGCCTGCAGATAATATGGAATGTGAAACACCCATTCAATGTTATTCTCCACACAGAATTCCTGCACCAATCTTCCACGGAAATGGGATGCATTATCAGATTGAATTTGAAATGGAACACCATAATATAATATGAGTAATTCCCATGTTTTAATGGTATTGATTTAGGTAGCTTGTTTGCAAGGGAAAGCAACCAAAAGGCCACTATAGGTATCAACAGCGGTACAAATATACCATCAATTTTTGCTCATAGGGAGCGGGCCAATATAATCAATTTGCCAAATTTGAGCGGGCAATATACCTCGATGTAAATGGCCTTTAACAATATGAGGCACTTTTCTCTTTCTAGAATGTTGACAGATGGGACAAAGCAGAATGATATCTTTAATGTAATTTAAAGGAATATGAATTCCACGATCGGCAGCCCACCTGCTAGTGGCTCTCTCTCCAAAATGTCCTGCTTTCTGGTGGGCCCATTTCGCCAATCCCGCCAAATCAGAATCTTGCATGTCCACCACTGCCTCAGCAATTTTAGACTTTTCATCTGCAATGTTATGAAAGAATTTGTCAAGGGAGTCTATCGGGGTATGAGCATCCACATGAAAGATTGTCACAGTACTCTGTGGGAGCATTTCCCAAATTTCTTGCCATAGTTCTTTTCCCCACAATTCTTTTGAATGCAATTTCCAATTATGAGAATGCCAAGTTGGTAACCATACCGCCAGTCCATTAGCAGTGGACCAGGAATCAGTGAAAACATGACATGTGCCTGGTAGTTCCTGCTTCAAAACTTGGTAAACTGCATACAATTCAGCATATTGACTACTCTTTCCGTCACCAGTTGTACTCAGTAATTTCTGCGTGATTGGGTTATAGGACACTGCTTTCCAATGCCGTTTCTCACCAATGAACCTCGCTGAACCATCCGTAAACCACACATGTTTTCTGTCCTCCACGGACAAATCAGCAAATGGCTTACCCCACTTGATAGGAGATTCCTGCACTACAGGTATAGAGCAATCACTTCCAGTCTCGTTCGATGGTGCCTGCGCCACACGCTCATGTAACACTGCCACACCTTTCGGACCCACACGTGCCCTGTCCTGAATGTACCATTTCCATTTAATCACGCTCGCCTCTTGAGCATGTCCAATTCGATGGGATTTCGGCGAACTCAAAACCCACTGCATGATAGGAATTTCAGGTCTCAAAATCACAGCATGACCTAAGGTCAATTGCTCGGTATCCACCAGAGCCCAATAACATGCAAGCAACTGTTTCTCAAAAGGTGTATAACGCTCACCAGCCTCAGGTAACTTTTTAGTCTAAAAACCTAATGGCACTTTTTGTCTGCCCTGCTTTTGCCATAAACTCCAATTGGCATACAGACCTTCCACAGACACATTCAAATCCACATCACCCTCGCCCACAGGCCACAAATCCAAGGCGTACTGAATCGCTTCTTTCGCTAAAGTAAAAGCATTTTGTTGTGGTTCACCCCATTCAAACGCATTCTTTTTACGAGTGACTCGATATAAGGGAGCTAATATCTGACTCAAATGAGGAATATGTTGACGCCAAAAACCAAACAAGCCAATGAAACTCTGAGCTTCTTTTCTATTCCTCGGAACTGCAAAGTCTAAAATTTTCCGTTTCACCTGCGGGATCACTTCTCTGTGACCTTCATGCCAATTGATGCCTAAAAATTTAACATTTTGGGATAGACATTGTAATTTATCAAGATTAATTTCCCAACCTTTTGCACGTAAGCAGTCAAGAATCTGATCTAAATGGGTCTGGACTTGGTCTTGTGTCTCACCTTGAATTAAAATGTCATCAATATAATGACACACTTGAATTTGTGGATGTACAGCCACCTCAGATAAATGTTCCGCCACCAGCCGGTGACAAATCGTAGGACTATGTACATAACCTTGAGGAAGACTTCTAAACGTCATTTGACGTCCATTCCAGGTAAAACTGAATTGTTCCTGACACTTGGGGGCAATCGGAATCGAAAAGAAAGCATTAGCAATATCAATGGACGCATACCATGTACCTGGGTGCTTCTGAATTCTTTGAATTAAAGTAACAATGTCTGGTACGGCAACAGCCAAATGAGGTGTGTGTTTGTTCAGCTCTCGATAATCAACAGTCATGCGCCAAGAATTATCGCTCTTGCGCACAGGCCAAACAGGATTATTCCAAGCAGAAGTAACTGGAGTTATAACTCCTGCGTCAACCAAATCCTGAATTGTGGCACTAATTTCTTCATGACCACCTGGAATACGATATTGTTTCTGAGAAACCACTTTCGTAGCTTGGGGAATCTTAATGGGGGGCATCCGTAAACGGCCAACCCGTACGGGTCTGGACGAAATGTAATGCTTGGTTCCAAATTGATAACAACCATCATCCAAATGCAAAGTCATTCCTTTCAAAATATCAATTCCAATTATATACTCCAAAAGCGGTACAACTAACACAGAATATTCTTTACGGGGAATCCTACCAATTTTCATCTCAAGTGTAGTTTGCACTGCGGGGGTCTCTTTTCCACCTAAACCAGTAATCGTGAAAAATTGTCCTTTAAATTTCTTTGATTTACCATGAATTAAAGTGGCCTCCGCTCCTGTATCTACCAATGCTCGGGCCCTTTGGATATTACGATGTTTCCAAAAAATTTCAATATCAACATAGGGTCTGTTGTCTCTGTGGGCCCACCTGCGTACCGGAGCTTGACCTATTTCCTAATCATTTTTACTGTGGTCTGTCAACCAAGACAAATCAGGATAAATGCTCTCAGGTTTCTTGGGAATCAGAATGTCCTGCTCGTATCCATCTCTATTACGAAACGAAACGGATTTTTGTCATTTTCAAAGTATTGTGAATTACGATCAGAAAGCTTGTGATGATCCTCCCTTCTCCTCAACTCAGGGGAATAACCTCTTTCATCTCTGTGTCTGTTGGAAACACGATCATCCCTACCCCTTTCTCTGTCTCCCTCTCCCTCTCTCACCCTTATGTTCTCACGACGAGGGGAAATATCACGTTCATAACACCGGTCATCACGGCGGTCAGCATCCACACGACGCCTCTCATCCCCACTGTCATCAGAACCACGATCACAATCATTCTTTCGCACACGACGGGCACCCTCCTTCCGATCCAAACCACGTTTACGAAACATCTCCTATAAACGATTATTAGGTTCGCCGTCAATTTCCTCCCTTTTCACACCATCAGCCAGAAGTGCAAGAAACATATCACGTCTAGAGAATTTAAACTCACCAGGAGTACGAGCTTCGGGTCTGGACTGTCTCTCAGGTTTAAACCATTCACCCAACTCACCGAGCTGACGAACAGATTCAAGCACCATAGATAAAGGATTGCCAGTCTGATTGATTAACAAAGTCATCATAACTTGCTTATAAGCAACAGGGGAAGAACGGATAATGCGATTGCGTACAGAAGATGTTAAAAGACCATCCAACAATCTGTCAGAAGTACTGAGAAAAATCGCAGTCTTCATCACTTCCTCTTTCAAACGTTGCGACGCATCGCTCAAAGTGTACCACGGCTTGTCATTGACAGGCCAATCAGATTCAGTAGGGTATTTATGATTACAGCCATCATTCGCAAGCTGGAGCAAACTAATTTGGCCAGCACCATTATAATTCCGAAAATGATCTTGTACAGTAGAATCGGAACTCAAAGAGCAAAATCGTAAACAATCACCAGCATCAAGCATGATACCAGCAGCACCCAGTTCATAAAGGCGCACCATCCATGTAAGCAAAGTTTCACCGGGCCGTTGTCGAAATCGTTGTAAATTGTCACTAACCTCCTGTTGAGTAAAATCTTCAATACTATCCAAATGAATACCATTCGGCATACCAGGAGCCTGTTGTAATTTGCGTCGAAACACAGGGTGAGCAGAAACCTCCGGAAGAGCCTCCAAAGAAGCCCGGTCCTTAGATTTAGAAGAAGAATCGGGGCGAGATTTGTCAACGGAACGGGAAGAGCGACCACGGTCGCTAGAAATATTGTCACAAGAAGCAGATTTACAATCACGTCCGGAGCGAGAAGACTCGCGCTTGTCACCCTCCTCAGCCGAGGAGCCAGAATCATTCGAATCCCAGATATTACCATCCCACTCGTCGGGGTTCCAATCCAGTCCGGCTTTCGCCACGACCAGACGCACTTTCCGTGAAGACACACGACCACGACGGTGTCTGTATTTATATTTCGCAATACGCACTGCACTTTTCTTCCATATCCACAAACCGCTTCTGCAATTTAAGAAACTTCTCATGAAGCATTCTGTATGCAGTCTGCACAATCCAACCTCTGCGTCCTAAAATAGGAAGCTCATCACCCTTCACTACTGGAGCTTTTTGCAAGCAAGACACCACATCAGCAGGCTCCGCCTGCTCCAAACAAGAAGTCCAATTCTCACTCAAACCAGTAGAATCGGCCCACTCACGGGCCAAGGCCTCGTAAGGCGTTGATTCCCAGCCGGGAATTTCAACAGGCAATTTGAAAGTAGATTTCGATTTTTTCGAAAACATTTTGACACACAAAAAAAAAAAATATATACACAATTATAAACAAAGAAAATACGTACGAGCCGAGCGCAAACCAACAAGATCAAAACAATACAGCGCACACAGGCTTCGTAAACAGTTCGTGACGCCAGATGTAACTACCGGATTTTCGGACCAGATGGAATCAGCTCCTAGGAGCCCCTCTAACCCAGTCGGAACGTAATCACCTCCCTCCTTAGAACCTATTTACAATGGGCATAGATATATGCATACCTAAGGATGGGGCAAATAGCAATAAACATGCATAGATTTTCTACAATATCCTATTCATACCAGTCAGTCTCGCGGCCACTTAGGCCCAGACTAATCTACCCTGGGGCAGGTCTGATTATGTACCCTTACACACTGATCACCATCAGTGCTCACTCGACACGCAATCCGGCCTGCCTACACACGGGCCTGCAGTCCCAGTGCTCTCATTCACTTCTCCGGTCCACAATCCGGCGGACCTACACACCGTGTCCCCCCGGTGCTCTCATTCATTTACAACACGATCCACAATCCGGCGGATCTAGACACTGTGTCCCCCCGGTGCTCTCATTAACGCCGCGTACCCACGACGATCACTTTCCTATGAACACATATGGAAGAAATCTCTCATTGTCTACTCAGGATAAAACTACGATAATAGAATTTAGTACAGCTTTCCAAATTGAAATATGTACCTTCTGCTCTTGGCATCAAACGTTCCCTCTCTCCCTCATTGCTCAGTCACTTCTTACCTGATCGGGATTCGCATCCGTTCATGCAAACAATGTCTGACTAGAAGACCAGGTTACCCTGATTGAACAAGAATACAAGGCACATGTCAGTTCACTAAGAACTGGGGTATTTTTATTACAATAATTACAAACAACACAATACTATACGATAGCATATATTCTGCAAAGAAAAGTAAAAGGTTAGAATGGGCACTCTATAAGGGAAAGGGCGGAGGTCACCTTATTAACGTGAAGTCGGGGTTCGGCAGTCATCTAGGTTCCCTTCTCGTCTGTGTCTTGGCTTGTCTCGGAATCACACCTTAGCAGTCACGAGTACACGTCTGCACCGCTATGCTCGATCTCCTCTGCTTCCCTCCAAGTCACTGGAACCTCTCTCGTTATTAGCTGCTGTCTCTCTCTGTCCCTGATCGCTCTGCGCTACCTCTCCGTCTCCTTCAGTCTTTCTCAATGAGTCTCAGTTTCATGATCTTTCTCGGACTTCAAAATGGCGACTGTCTGCCTGGAAATAATTAATGGCATAGATGCTAACGGCTAGTTGCCGCCTACAGACTGACTGACTCATTGCCTAACACTTTTGCTAATATCGAAGCCTGTCCCTTCATGGAAAGTTACGGCCAGTAACCTGCCGCCCACCAAATTCTTGTACCTCCCCGTACCAAGGACACGTTCCCAGCCGGCCGACCTGAAGTTGTGTCTTCGGAGTGGAGAAAAATACAGTCTTTCGATAAGGGCCAGCCTGAGCCGGTTCTCTCCAAGCGAACAACACCTCGAAACTAAAACATTACATTTGACTTAAAAAGCCTCTCAAGCTGCCGGGCAGAAAGCAAAATGGGGTCTGTCCCTTTTGAGGCCTACAAGGCCCGAAATAAGCATAACTCCATAGAAGGTATACTAACACTCTTGCAAAAGGACGGATCATCACTAATACTAATGAATCTATCCCCTAACTTAAATTTATAAGCCCTGATCTAAAGAAAAGGGTACAAAAATGCACTACTGTGCCTCATGGATAAGTCCTGTTTATAGTCCTAATCCCTGTACTAAAAGGGTAATAGGCTGGAGTCATCTTCCATCATTCTCCCTCCAAAGAGGGCCGAAAAAGTCGGTCATTACAGAAGGCTAATACAAAAATATATATGCAGTCATGATATAATGCAATCAGGACATAATGGAACTCACCCAAACTGTCTGCAAGTAAATGCTTGCTACAGTAGCCGGCGGTAGTAAAAGGACACCAATAGGGTCCTATCAGGAAAAATGGAAGTATTATGTAAGTTATTAACATCAGGCATAGTCAAGGAGAGGGTAACAATAAACTGGTCTACACGGTTCCATGACCACTGAAGGGGTGAGCAGAAAAAGGAACAGTGGGTGGAGTTTGGAGTCTCCTGTTAAGTGAGACCCAAAGCAAGGGCCCAAAGAGGTAGTGATTAGCCCACGTAACTAACTGTTAACCTGTTGGTGTGGGGGGAGCTTCCAGTGAACAAAGAGCAGGTGAATTTCCCTAAGCTTCAAATGGACCATCTGTCTTCTCTCATCCATATGCTAAAGTCTGACCCACTAGAAAGGATCCCTGGAAAGTCCTGGGGGAACCCTGCAATTATCAATGCTATCTAGGGCTCTCTCCTCCTTCCATTTCAGGTGATATTTGAGTAAGGAAAACAAAATTGATCTTGTGGACATAGCCACCTATAACAGACATACCCCATACACATCCTCTACACACAGAAGTAACATACACATGCCATCCATGTTCAACATGGGTGGAGTGAAGGTCAGGATTTGCTAACCAATTTAATAACACCGGGAGGCTAGCAGATGGCTCCTCCTGGCAGAAGAAAGGTAGGAAGGGCTGTCCTGCCTCAATAATCTTCCGCTACTGTCAGTCCTCTGCAGCCTAGTGGTCTGACTGTATTCTTGCTCAGCTAAACAGAGAGTGCGTATGGTGTGCTTCTTCAGACTATATAACTCTGCTCTGGGTGCAAACTATGATCCAGGAAGCCTTCAGCAACCCCCTTGAATTTTTTGTGGGTTGAGAAGTGAGTCAAAAGCTTACAGAATTTGCCATGGCGTACTCAAGATAGGGTTGCACGCTCTCCCAAATCATGTGCAGGACATGACTAGACCCGTGGCTTAACAAAATTTGAGCCCCCCTACAAAGTAAATAGAGGGTGCCCCACCTCTCAGGCCCACCACCTTCCACCTTTTCTGAGGGGGCTCCATGAAGCTTGGGGTCCCCCTGCACCGCGGGCGCTGCAGGTGTTTTTGGTACACCACTGAGACTGCCCAGTCTGCCACTCTGACATTTTCCAGTTGGGCTGCAGGTCAGGTGGCTGCTTTCAGAACAGGATTGGCTGCCATGACCCAATCAAACCCTGTAGGTTCCAATCCAGTGGTTGCACCCTGCAAGTGAGAGTGATTTGAACACGTTGTTCAGAGCAAATTTTTATTTCCAGTCCAGTCCTGACAGGGAACTATTTTCATACCAATTCCATATCTGGTGCATTTAAGAGTAGTAAAGTTGTCTGTATGAGGAGGCAGTTTAAAAAAAATCTGTTACATAGAGGGCTGTTAGAGATGGCAGTAGCTTGCTTTGGATTTTAATGATCACTCTTTTCTCAACTTTGTTTTAATAAAAGGATGTTAGCCTTTTCACGAAGACAGCATCAGTAAAACGACTGCAACAATAACAGCAGAGTCTGTTCTTTCTGTCTGTAAAAATGTGTGTTGCGGGTGTTGTCTCAACCACCATGCCTACACGCCAAACTGTAAGGGCAAACTATTTTGTGGTGGTGTGAATGCGAGTATAGTTGGTTGCCATCCTACTACCTTCTGCTCTTACTCCCACCCCCTTGTTTTTGGCTTGCAGGACCTTCACCCTGAAAGCAGAGCTGACCAAGCAAAGGCTAAGAAATGGCTTCTCAGGTACAGCTCGTGACCTAGTGAAGGGTCACATGACCAGAAACGGGCCCATCTCATCCTCCCTATTTAACCCCACCTCCTGGGAATCAAGTCAATGGACGTAGAAGACAAGGCATCTTCTCTTTATGACGCTGTTAGGACCTGCAAAGGGCTAAGGGCGAGAAACTCTACCTCTCCAACCCCAAAACACAGGTAAGCTCCCTGCCTCCCAAAATGGCATGGTCACTCCAGGACACCTACCTGACTTCCGGCTTGGTGCTTTATTATACATACACGGGTCTCATAGCCGCTTTTAGCTTACACACGCTACAGGATAAACATCAATCCTGTTTTAGCACAGTTAGACCTGGAATGAAATGATTTCAGAATAGCCCTATGAGCTAGTGTCTGGCTCAGGCTGATGCATCTAACCACCATACAGCAACTGGGTAGGTGTACTACAAGTTAGGGATACTATAGAAAGATTGCCAAATAATGCTGGCCAATGGAAGGCTGTAACTTAGTCTGACACTGGTAGTCCACTAGCTATGTACTCTAACCTTCACTTATCTCCCGACCATGATGATCCCACAGAAGGACTATCACAGTCCATTTGGGCAGATCTTTGACATTCTTTTCCATGTACCTATTATAGTTCCAGCTTTATAAGTTAGCTTCCTAGTAAATGTTAGTGCAGCAACCAATACAGGAGTAGGGCTGAAATCACCCTTATAATGACTGCAAATACCAACAAAAAAAGGCGCCTACAGAGCTAACGCTGGCGGCTTATCTCACGAAGTAAATCACATGTTTATGCTGCATGCTCTTTTCACTCTACGATGCTGAGCACTGCATCCTACAACATGATAACTGCACCTCAGCGGTCAACCACACACAACATGGAAACTCTTCCTGCAAAGGCTAATTTGCTAAGCTGGCTCCCAATGTTACACCCTACATGGTCTAGCATGTTACCCACCTCTGCACTCCACCTAGAGGTAATAAGCGCTACATGAATGCTGCAATTCAGAACTATTGATGCAGTACCAGATCTAGTCTTGGGTTAGTGAATAACAACTGCCCCATGATAGTGCAGTCTCATGGGGTCTGATATTATCAAAGTGAGGCAGTGTTTGATGGTTTTGATGATGGCTTTGATGACTTTAAAGATGAAGCATAATGTTTATAGGTGTCTTTGGTTTTTGGGCTGTGGTTTCCATGTGAAGAATGAATATATTTCAGTTTAGGATTTGGGGTTTTATGTTTTTGTTTCTGGCTTGCTGATAGCCCTTTGACTGTCAATGAGTACTTGGACTCACCATCACGTAAGGTGCATTTGTCTTATAGATCACACCTAGATCTGTAGTGTATGAGTGCCGAAACTGGCTTTCAGGATGAGTTTAAATAAGTGCAGTGGGAAGTTGATATTGGTTTTTGATTGACTGTGGTGGGTGGTTGATGTACGAGGATGATAATCGGTATGACAGTGTGATCAGACAAATCCACCATCATTTGGAGACCCTATGGTTACGAAGTCAACATTGACAATGTTAGCTTTGTCCCAGGCTTGTTCAATAGTTTGTTTGATTTTCGTGGTGACAAGAATGGGGCATGTTTTCTGCAAGGTCCTACAGTAGCAATTACTTGTGAGGTTGAAGAGAAAGATGTTGGATTTGACGATGGTTTAGCTCTGTAATTTCCTCAGTAAAGTTTCTGTTAGGATCAGTTCTGCAGTCGAGCGAAAGGTGGTGGTCTGAGAGCCTAAAAGGTGAAAGTGGCTAGTGACCAATTTGTTATAGTAATGCTAGTAATTTTCGGGAAATGGCCAGGATGCGGTAGGGATAATGGCGAGGTCATGAAGATTTGGCATTTCTAGCACTAGTTACTAATAAATGTTCATTAAGGGGTTCTCAAAATATGTCAGTCCCTAGGGCCCCACAAAATGTGTAAAGTGAATCCTAATTCCATATTTTCCAGGGAAACCGAGCAATGCTTTATTGGAGTTGTAGTTCTTTTTTTGTCTTGTCTTGAGAGTGCTGAATAATATTGAAAACTGATGAAGACCTTTGAGGAGCTATCAGCAGCCAGACACTTGTGACCCTTGTCAGCCCACGCTGTGGACCCCAAGAGAGACACGTTATAATATGTCAGGGACATAAACACAGGGAAGAATATTAGCATATCCCAGCAGAGAGGAGCCATCACGAAATGACACTTGTCAACGAGAGGTCAGAGGGAGGCTTGGGAGTGACAGTAAGGCTTTTTTCAAAGAGACTGAGAAATAAATGAAACTGTGCCAGGGCCAGATGGGTGTGAGCAGAATTACTAACTATTTACAAGAACAGTCTGGGCACAAACATAGGTTTTACGTGGGTGTTTTTTTTAAAGTGAACTTATTAATGTAGCAGTTCTCGACCCTTATGACTCTTATGAAACACTACTACTAATTAGACCGGTTACTAAGAGCGTTTTGGAGATGCAAGCCTGTGACATCAGGCACTAAATATCTATTCATTTTTTCCTTCTCTGCATTTTCTTCTTTTTCTTTAATTTCATAATATTTTCATGCATGGTTCCCAAGGAACTTTCTAATCCCAGTTATTGACTTCTCTGACATCACATCAGTGGAAAAATAAGCTTGTGCCTCACTGCTCTGACATTGGGACAGTGAAACACCAGGTCGACAGCCCTTGTTCTTTCTGGTGGGATTCACTGAGTCCCCCAGACCAGGTCTCTAGAGCCCAGAGAGAGGCAGGGGAAACCGGTGGCTCCACCATCTCCCCTGTCACCGTGGGTCTCTGCAGGACTCCTCTGCCTCAGGATGGGAGGGTGGCAGAGTGTGCAGAAGGTGGAGTGCGTCTCTGCAGGACCCTACGGCCCCAGGATGGGAGGGTGGCGGAGTGTGCAGAAGGTGAAGTGGGTCTCTGCAGGACCCCGCTGCCTCACGATGGGAGGGTCGCGGAGTGTGTAGAAGGTGAAGTGGGTCTCTGCAGGACCCCGCTGCCTCACGATGGGAGGGTGGCGGAGTGTGTAGAAGGTGAAGTGGGTCTCTGCAGGACCCCGCTGCCTCACGATGGGAGGGTCGCGGAGTGTGTAGAAGGTGAAGTGGGTCTCTGCAGGACCCAGCTGCCTCAGTATGGGAGGGTGGTGGAGTGTGCAGAAGGTGGAGTGCGTCTCTGCAGGACCCTACGGCCCCAGGATGGGAGGGTGGCGGAGTGTGCAGAAGGTGAAGTGGGTCTCTGCAGGACCCCGCTGCCTCACGATGGGAGGGTCGCGGAGTGTGTAGAAGGTGAAGTGGGTCTCTGCAGGACCCCGCTGCCTCACGATGGGAGGGTGGCGGAGTGTGTAGAAGGTGAAGTGGGTCTCTGCAGGACCCCGCTGCCTCACGATGGGAGGGTCGCGGAGTGTGTAGAAGGTGAAGTGGGTCTCTGCAGGACCCAGCTGCCTCAGTATGGGAGGGTGGTGGAGTGTGCAGAAGGTGGAGTGCGTCTCTGCAGGACCCTACGGCCCCAGGATGGGAGGGTGGCGGAGTGTGCAGAAGGTGAAGTGGGTCTCTGCAGGACCCCGCTGCCTCACGATGGGAGGGTCGCGGAGTGTGTAGAAGGTGAAGTGGGTCTCTGCAGGACCCCGCTGCCTCACGATGGGAGGGTGGCGGAGTGTGTAGAAGGTGAAGTGGGTCTCTGCAGGACCCCGCTGCCTCACGATGGGAGGGTCGCGGAGTGTGTAGAAGGTGAAGTGGGTCTCTGCAGGACCCAGCTGCCTCAGTATGGGAGGGTGGTGGAGTGTGCAGAAGTTGGAGTGCGTCTCTGCAGGACCCTACGGCCCCAGGATGGGAGGGTGGCGGAGTGTGCAGAAGGTGGAGTGGGTCTCTGCAGGACCCCGCTGCCTCACGATGGGAGGGTGGCGTAGTGTGCAGAAGGTGGAGAGGGTCTCTGCAGGACTCCTCTGCCTCAGGATGGGAGGTTCGCGGAGTGTGCAGAAGGTGGAGTGGGTCTCTGCAGGACCCAGCTGCCTCAGTATGGGAGGGTGGTGGAGTGTGCAGAAGTTGGAGTGCGTCTCTGCAGGACCCTATGGCCCCAGGATGGGAGGGTGGCGGAGTGTGCAGAAGGTGGAGTGGGTCTCTGCAGGACCCCGCTGCCTCACGATGGGAGGGTGGCGGAGTGTGCAGAAGGTGGAGTGGGTCTCTGCAGGACCCCGCTGCCTCAGTATGGGAGGTTGGTGGAGTGTGCAGAAGTTGGAGTGGGTCTCTGCAGGACCCCGCTGCCTCAGTATGGGAGGGTGGTGGAGTGTGCAGAAGTTGGAGTGGGTCTCTGCAGGACCCTATGGCCCCAGGATGGGAGGGTGGCGGAGTGTGCAGAAGGTGGAGTGGGTCTCTGCAGGACCCCGCTGCCTCACGATGGGAGGGTGGCGGAGTGTGCAGAAGGTGGAGTGGGTCTCTGCAGGACCCCGCTGCCTCAGTATGGGAGGTTGGTGGAGTGTGCAGAAGTTGGAGTGGGTCTCTGCAGGACCCAGCTATCTCAGTATGGGAGGGTGGTGGAGTGTGCAGAAGGTGGAATAGGTCTCTGCAGGACTCCTCTGTCTCAGGATGGGAGGGCGGCGGAGTGTACAGAAGGTGGAGTGGGTCTCTGCAGGACCACCTGCATTAACTAGTGGTTTTTGCTCTACATTCAAGGGTCACTGGCTGAGGCAGCAAGCAGACAGAGACGGTGGGCGTGTGTCTACTTGTGTTTGTTGGGATTAGAGGCACCGGTGCAAATAGGCCTACTGTGCACTTGCTGATGAAAACTACCAGTTTTTAATTGCCTTCCTCTTATTATGTGCCCTCTCGTTCGGCTGGAGTTCAAAATTGCAGGAGGGTCATTAACAGTGGTTATTGCCTTCAAAGAGGGCAGTAATCACCAGTAACAACCTACTCAGCGGGCAGTGAAGCTGAACTGTAGTATCATGGCTTGGTACTATATTCTAAACAGAGTTATGTTTTAGTTTGTGCACATATAGCGGCAGCACTATCACTAGAGGGTTTTACCTCATTTTCATGGGGCGTGGCAAGAGTGCATGATAATGTGGAAATACGTAGAATAATTACTGGAAGTGAGTGAGAAAGGGTAAATGAGAATTCAGGAGAATGATTTGAGGAGTATTAGAGAGTGTGAGGGAATGAGAATGAGTGAGAGCGAGTGACAATGAGTGAGTGTAACTGTGTGAAAATAAGAAAGACTGAGAATGGGAGTGTGAGGTTAAGAATGAGAGAGTGAGAGAGTGAGAAATTATGGCTATCTTTTGGTTTGGGGGGAGCATAATCCCACCTAAATTAAGGATGGGGGGACGGTTTGGACACATCCTCTTGTTTTTCGTTGAAGAATACCAAATAGGACAAAAGACTTTGGGCTAGATGTAGGTAAATCTAATTTACCGATTCATAAATACCGAATTTTACCGATTCAGTATTTATGAATCGGTAAATTAGAAGGAGGCAGATGTAGGTAATTTTTTTAACACAATTACCGAATCTGTAAGATTCGGTATTTACCGATTCGGTATTTACCGAATCGGTAAATACCGAATCCTGCAAGGGTGCAGGGGGTGTCACTTTGACACCCTCTAGCACCCCAAGTACAGGCTTGTGTGGCATGTGGCACACATACATGCCTAAAGGGCATGTCTGTGTGTCACATGGCACAGGTGTGCATGCACAGATGTGCATGCACACCTGAATTCGGTATTTTACCACACAATAGGATTGTGTGGTAAAATACTGACTCTTAAGGGCCTGTGGCACTCTTAGGAGTGCCAGCTACATATGGATTTACCAATTCGGTAAATATACCGATTCAGTATTTTACCGAATCGGTATATTTACCGAATCGGTAAAATTACCGAATCGGTAAAATTACCGAATAGGCCCCCTACATCTCAAAAGCCAAATACCGGTCGGTAACGGCCGATATCGGCCGTTACCGACCGGTATTAGGGCTCCTACATCTGGCCCCATGTGATTAATCATCATCGTTGAGAAATGTCTCCCTTTGTCTTCAAAGGCATGTTTGAAGAGGCACTAGTTTATAGCATGAGAATGATAACAAGGAACCCTTTTTTTCTTACGCTGAAATTTAATATAATAAATATACCTCAAAACCACCTCTGGGTTAGCAAGTGATTATGGATTGTCTGAATTCAAATCACATTTAAAAATGTCATCTTTTCAAACCAGACAGCTTAGTTTGCAATACCTCAAACTAAAGTCCTAAAATCATCTTTCTCACCTCAGCCTCCGCAAAAAAGTCACCCCCAAGATAAGTAGTTTCAAGAAACTTGTGCAGACCTGACCGAAAATCCACAGAGACAGCCAACCCAGGATTGACTATTTTATAGCAATCCTAAATTAGGTCTCGCCTACACAGCTCTTGCACAATGCTGCAAGATGTATTGTTTACAATTCAGTGGGCTTACAATCTGCCCACATCATATCATTCGTTGGTTTTGTTGTCACTCTCATTTGCAAATGTTGATTGCTTAGCTCATGTAGCCTTCCATTTCTTTCTTGTGCTAGCTCTTCCCTGGAGCATGGACCAATTACATGTGTTCTCTCTCATCTTTTTGCAAATACACTTTGGTTTACATTTTATAAGGGTGCCAGTATTATTCCTGTACCTTCAATGTGCTTTGCTACTTTTGACACAGGCCTACAGCTTCTTATTTATATTGCTTTCACTCTATCTGCCATCTCTATTGACACTCATTTGCTAACTTTTGCCTGCTTAGCTCATGCGTTCTTCCCATTCTTTCATGTTCCAAGTGTATGTGCTCTTCCTCAACTTTGTTCTTCCTTGTCTTTTTGCAATACACTTTTATTTTATTTTATAAGCATTTTGGTATTATTCTTGGATGTGCAATGCGCTTTCCCACTTTTAAAATAGGCATACAACTTCTTATTTATGTTGCTTTCATCCTATCTGCCATCTCTATTGATGCTTTAGTTACTTACATCCACAACTGCACTGCTCTAAGCTTTTCTACGCTACACCACTCCACGCCACTTCACTCCACTCCACTGTATACCACTCTGTGACACTCTACTCTATGCCACTCCACTATATATCACTCTACTTTATGCAACTCCAGTCCACTTTACACCACACCAATCTAAACCATGCCACTCTACTCCAACCCATTCTTTGTCTCTCAACTTTACGTCACTCCACTTCTTCGCCAAACTATGCCACTCGACTCTGCGCCACTCCACGTCACTTCACTCTACCCTCTTCCACTTCACACAATGCCACACGCGTCTGCAGTCCTTTATGTGCATAATACGGCCCCTGGTATCCCAAATGACTTACTAAGGATAACAAGCATTAGGGAGAAACACCGAGAAGAATACAATGTGGGAATGTGTGTTAAAGCTGTTAACTCAGTCTTTCGTTCATCCCTCTAGGATTATTTTAACTGGAAGAATCGCGAAGGATTGGTTCACGTCAGCCATGAGGCCGTTCTGGAGCAGGGTTCTTGGCGTCACTCTCTTCATAAGACCTACACCACCAAAAGAGGGGCTTTGGTTCTCTATGCAGAAGACCTGGCCCTGCCATCACAGAAGTTAGCAGCTGGAAAGAAGGCCAGGCGTCGACCCAGAAAGCGAAAGTATAAGATTGAGCTGCGTACGCTTCGAGACTTGGCAGGAGCCATCTTATCCTATGGACGAAAACAGGTGAGTCTGCTCATATTTAAGACTCTTTTTGATTCCTGATCTTGATGGACTGTACATTTCCAGCCCCAAAAGTTTCATGTACACAGTATTAGGAAAAACTTACTTAAAAATATCACGAGGAAAGCTTTGAGACTCGACCATTGGGCAGGGTGACTGGATTTTGAAAAACAGAAAACAGGACTCCGACAAACATAGAAGTAGAACTTCAAATGTACATTACCAAGAAGCATGGAATGACTTAATTGACAGTGCACACCACAATAGAAAACAATATACAAGGAGGCTCTAAAGCTGCAAATAAACTTATGAAAAGTTGCCCCTCTATTTGTTTGAATCATTCTCTATGAAAGCATGCGACATGCTACATTTAATGACATTGTCAAGGATAATTAGTGAAAAAACAGAACTGTCCTAACAAATCTAGAATGCTTGTCCACCCAACAACAGGGTCTTTAACAAACTTTTCACGTGTTATCTGCTTCGAGCTGTGAAAGGATTTTATTTGTATTTATTTGT
Source organism: Lissotriton vulgaris (assembly GCF_964263255.1). Classification (NCBI taxonomy): domain Eukaryota; kingdom Metazoa; phylum Chordata; class Amphibia; order Caudata; family Salamandridae; genus Lissotriton; species Lissotriton vulgaris. The sequence continues at coordinate 397,636,122 of NC_141687.1, forward strand.
ATTTTAACAAGTAAAGCTTAAGGACCAGATGTACTAAGCATTTTAAAAATTTCAAACACTTCAATTTGAGATTTGTAAAATTCTAATTGTTTTCTACTAATCTCTTTTTAGGAGACAGAGGATATTTTCCAACTCTAAAATGGGATTTCAAATAGATACTGATTCTATAACAGGATGAGCTGTATTTTAAGTGCCCATTCCACACACCGAATCTGTATTGATTGTATCAATGTTTTGCCACCGAAATCCGGTCACAAAATATTGATATTTTTCAGACACCTCAAAGGAAGTGATAGTGCATTTGCAATAGGAAAGGGGTCCTGTTGCCCTTTGACAAATATAAAAAGTAGACAACTGCTAACTTTTAAGCAAACTAAAAAAGGAAACCTTTTCTTTTTAAATGTATTGCTGTTTCCTTTAAGAAATCCCTTGCAACAGACATTTTCGCATCTTCTTCTATGAAGGTCTATCTCTTGTTAACCAGCAGTCAAACATTCCTAGGGCTCATGCCTATCCTTTAAAAGTGCTCTTTATTGAAAGGCAATCACAGACATGGGGTCCCCTCTGATGACCTCCAATTGTAGTAGCCATTTGCGACATATCTCATTAAAGCTCATGAGGTAGGTCAGACTGCAAACCCACAATGATTTGGATTTTTGGGAATCAATATATTAGTACATATGTCAGACTTTAAAAATCATTACTGGTCGCAAAAATACTGGTTGCAAATTACAACCACTATTTAGCGACTAGGTTATCATAAGTCTGGCCCAATATGTGGTCCTGTGTCGTTATTCTACAAGAATATAAAGGGATTCCGTTTTAAACAGTGCAACCTGTACACCTGAGGTTTAGATCCAGCTTCCTCACTTGATCACAGTGCGTGATTTTGGGCAGCTCTACACATTTTTCATGTTTTTTTGGTTCCTTTATTTACCGATATTGAAAGGTACGAGTTACAAGTGAAACATGAACACCGATATTTGAAACTAATGCAAACTCTGGCGTAGCCTGGCCTTAGAAGTTCAAAATATATTCTGCTTATTGTATTGTATTTAGGCTGGGCATAGCAGTTTATTTCTTTCTGCATTTTTTAGAGCACACAAATACAGTTACGGTGGCTGTGGAGAACCTAGTAGCAGATGAAAGTCAAATTATATTTAAAAAACTAGGCCATTAATGCTTTCCAGAACTAGAGCTTGTTGCTTATTGAAGAACTCTTGAAGAAACCATCCTCTGACCCAGCATAACCAAAGAACTACTGGCCCAAATCCTTGCTCTCTTTCCAGCAAAGGTTTTTAATAAAGGCATTCTTTCAAAACACCTGGACACAACAACTTTCTTGACCCCTTTCAATCAGGATTCCGAGCCAACCACAGTACCACGACAGCCCGGATAGCAGCCATCAACAACATCAGGGCCCTCCTGGACTGTAGCAAAATGGCAGCCCTGATACTCACGGGCCTGTCAGTCGCTTTCGGCATCATCTCCCATCACATCTTGATCAACAGACTCCACTACATTGGAACCCAGGGAGACGCCCTGAAATGGCTCATCTCATACCTCACAAGAAGAACCCTGAGAATCTCTCACCCACCATTCACCCCAGAACCCAAGAAGGTCATCAGCGGCATTCCCCTCTGGTCAACATCCTCATATCGCATGGCCTCAAAATCGAATGTCTGACAAAGTATCGAAAGACAAAATATCGACCTACAAAAATATTGGAGCAAAGATATCGATGTCAACAATATCGACATCCTATCTACAACATGGTAAATACAAAAATAATCTAGAAAAAAATATCGATGTAAAAAATATTGTTAAACAAAATATTGATTTTTTATTTAAAAAAGTAAAATAAATTAAATAATACTTAAAAATATAATAAGAATAGTTATAAATATGTTATGTTTAAAATTAATAAGTAATATGCATAATATAATAAAAAATGTATTAAACATATACATATAATATGTAATATAGACACTTACTTAATAATCAGCTTTATTAATCATTTTAATAACAATTAAAATATTATAAATTACAAATTCATCTATACAGATAAAATAATAATATAAATACAAATTAAATAATTATGCAAAACACATTTTTAAAATATTAAAAGTAAATTAAAAACATTAAATTTACTTTTAATATTTTTAAAATTAATTATATACTACATTAACAAAAACAATACAAAAAATATTAAGTAACAGAGGGAATAAAATACTATTCCAACTCCAAAAAAAACAACAGTAAGGAAAATGTTAGATAGCGTAGGGGTAAAAATTACTATTCCAACTCCAGAGAGTGCAACAGTAGGGAAAGTGTTGGATAGCGTAGGGGTAAAAATTACTATTCCAACTCCAGAGAGTGCAACAGTAGGAAAAGTGTTAGATAGCGTAGGGGTAAAAATTACTATTCCCACTCCAGAGAGCGCAACAGTAGGGAAAGTGTTGGATAGCGTGAGGGTAAAAATTACTATTCCCACTCCAGAGAGTGCAACAGTAGGGAAAGTGTTGGATAGCATAGAAGTTAAAAATAACATACTTATAAATAAATAAATGTTTTAAAATATTTAATAAATTCATTATTAAATAAATCTAAACTATTTACAAATACCAATAAATAATTATTGAAAACATAATTAACAATGAATAATTAAATAACAATAAATTATTTAATAATGCCAAATAATAAGAATTAATAATATTAATTACCATTTGATAAACATTGAACAATAACATATTGTTTATAACAAAAAAATATTAACTATTAAAAAGTAATTACCAATTAACTAATATTAAACAATTAAATAATTTGTTATACCAAAAATATGAATTACCAAACATTAATTGCCAATTAATAATTACTTATTAATATATTAATGCAAAATATCAATACATATTATTTAGTCATATTTCATTACCCATTAATGATTAAACCACAATAAATACATTTTCATAACCATAAAATTATGCCTTCAAATATTTACCAATTAACAATTGATATCCAATAAATTAATTATCAATACCCAACTATAAATGTAATAATTACTTAATTACATATCAATTACTTTACATAGTATTCCCCTATAAACACACAACAAACTCAAATAATAAAATAATACACTTAACATAATTATAAATTAATCAATTACTTAAAATGAATGACCAAATAATAGAAATTAATTACCAATGAAAAATCAATTAACAATAATATAATTAGCAATACCAATTAATGAAAATAAATTACTACTTCATTACATTTAAATTACTTCCCACCCTATTCCCCTTTAACCCCTTCGGTGCTCATGACGAGCTCAGCTCGTCATGAGGCACAGTGCTCGTCTGCTCATGACGAGCTGAGCTCGTCATGACCACACCCATTTCTATTAGGGCCCAGCACAGGAGAGGAATATCTCAAGCAGCCAAGGTGATAAACCCAGAACCCGCTACAGAACTTACACACAAAAATTAATGAATAATTCCTAAACATTAATAATTAATTTAATATAATTAAATTACTTCCCACCCTATTCCCCTATAAACCCACAACCCGCTACAGTACTAACATACAACATTTCCTTAAATAACATAAAAAAACACATACATAATAAATACATAAGAATATACATAAAAATCATATAAAAATCGATATTAGTAACATCGATATTAGTAACATCGATATTACTTACATCGATAGTAACAAAATCGATATTACTTACCTTCTATATTCTGTCCTTTCGATATTATGACCTCAAGATTATTGTAGGTCGATATTAAAATCTCAATATTTTGTCTGCTCACCCTCAAAATCATCTCCTACACTGATGACACCCAGTTCTTTCTCTCGCTGTCAGAAGACCCTTCCATCACCACAGCCAACTACCACAGATGTATTGTGAACATTGCAGACTAGATGAAGGACACTTGTCTCAAACTCAACACAGACAAGAGAGAAGTCCTAATTTTGGGGAATCAACACCTTGCCCTGGAGTGATGCATGGTGGGCTTCTGAACTCCGCCCATCCACCGCCCTGACAGACAATGCCTGCAACCTTGCATCATCATGGGCAGCAAGTTATCTATGAAGAAACAGGTAAACACAGTCTTGTCTGCCTGCTCCCACACTTTCTCCATGCTCCGCAACATGATCAGGTGTCAGTCAACACCAGAAGGACCATCATGCAGGCCCACATCACCAGCAAGCTTGACTACGGGAACACACTTTACATAGGAATCACTGCATGCCTACTGAAGAGACTACAGACAATACAAAACTCAGCGGCAAGACTCATCCTCAACCTCCCCAGATGGATCCACATCACACTGCACCTCAAGAAGCTACAGTGGCTCACGATCCAGAAGAGATGCCAATTCAAGATGTTGATCCACACATACAAAGCTCTGCACAACAAAGAACCAGCATATATCAACAAACAATAGACCTTCCACCAACTGACCAGACACCTACAATCCCCTTTTGTTCGCCGAAATCCCCTGCATCCACAGAGGCAACAGCGGAGGATGCTCCATCGCACACCTGGTCGCCAAAGCTTGGAACAACCTTCCCATGCACCTCAAGACTGCCTCATCGCTCCGAGAATTCAGGTGAAGACTCAAGATCTGGCTCTTTGAATGAACAGATCACCACAAATCAGTTAGCATCTCCATAGCCTTGAGACCCTCACGGGTGATTTGCCGCACTTTATAAATCCCTGATTGATGGATTGATTGATTGATTCTATGAGTATGCAGTGGCAGAGCTTTGCAAGTTTGGTATGAGAAAGAAAGGCCTCCATGACAAATTCTTTGCATTTTAGGCACAGGTAAAGTACATTAGGCAGAGCAAAGCACCATATGTGGTTGGTAAAACTGAAAAAAGATGAAATAGTGGTCTTTCTCTCACAGCATGAAGTGTTTTATGATACATCCATAGGCTTTTAAAAGATGCTCTTTTCTTTTTTCAATAGGTAGTCAATGCAACTTTTTTTGAACGGGGGGATAGCCCAATTCCTAAAGGAAGATTTAGTAAGATTCTCGCAGAATGGTTTTGAACAATTTGGAGATGCTGTGTGAGGTATTTGGGGAGCCAATTGCTTGTATAACTAATCAGATTCCATTGTGCTCAACAACAAAAATCAATGACTCTGACATGCAGGAAGTTTTCTACCTGGGTGATAATCCACAGTTTTTTTTTTTTTTTTTAAATATATTTTTATTGCAGAGTTATAAACCACAGGATACAATTAATCAGCCAGTACCCTTGTGCGATCCCCCCGTCCAATAAGAAGTCCCAGTCGTACACAGCCATTCAGCCCGCATCCCGGAGGCCGGGCGGCATATTATATCGCTCAAGAGGAACACATCACAGTGCACGTCCCATAGGGACCCTGGTTGAAAGATCGTTTTGCGTATCTGCTTTTACCCCCCCACCCACAACAACTTTCCCGTCAGCCATCCCAGTGACAGTCAGTGATGTCGCCCTTGTCGGGACCCGCCCTAGGCGCTATGGGTCGTCACACCTGGCCGCTCTACCCAGCCATTCTACCCTCCACATAGTATCCACCGTCCCAGTAGAGCCAAGGCCCTAACAAGCGACCATCTAATGGCTTCCGGCCCTCCCCAAACACCCTACAACCAACCCCCCCAAAGCCCCCCCTCCCCTGGCAACTGCTAAGGTGTGTGCCTCGTCCTGTCGAATTGGATGGGTCCACTACAGTGCGTGGTACTATACTTCTGTGTTCGCCCCGCGGTGTCCACCGGCTCAGTTCTCGCCATCCTCATCCTCTACCAAAGAATCACGCAAAGCCTGTACCACTTACTCCCATGCACGCGCCGCATCCAATGCCTTCTCATTCCCCAACTTTACAGCTTGCTTCATCCGGAGCACACTCTCGCAGTCAGACCACCGCAGCAGCTCATTCTTCCATCTACGCAGTGAGGGTCCCCCCCTGGACTTCCAATGCCACGATATTTCCCTCTGTGCCAATATCAGGCCCAGGTCTATGAATTTGCTTGTCACCCTGGTGTGCTTAGTATGCGGGAACCAGAGCAATAGGCACGCCGCCATGTCGAATTCCACCTCCCTGTCAGTCACTTCATTCAGAAGTTCCCCTACCTCCGCCCAATAGGTCCCTAGTTGTGGGCACCCCCAAAACAAGTGGTCCATGCCCGCTCCCGGGGACGAACACCGCGGGCAACAGGCATCCGTCACCTGAAAGTACCGCTGTAATTTCTCAGGAGTTAAATAGGCCCTATGGAGCACATAGAAATGCACCTGCTGAAAACGCGCGTTTCTAGTGCCCTTCCACGTGCGTCGCAGGATGTGACCCCATGCCGTATCCGGTATGGGCCGGCCGACGCTCACCTCCCATTTAGCCTTGAGCCCTTGGAGTGGTTCCAGCCCCTCGTTCAGCATCCTATTATGGAGGCACGTCACAGCTTTGAACGTACCAGCCGCCATCACCACATATTGGCACGCCATAGTCGTCGTGGGTTCCAGGAGCCCCTCTTTCTAGTGCTTTTGTATGGCAGCCACTACTGCCGCGTGTAGGAGGAAGCCCCCAGCAGGCAGCCCGAACTGGTCCCGGAGCACTTCGAACGGCGCCAAAGCCCCATCTATGTACAAGTCGCCCACCACCTGCAGTCCCGCCTCCTCCCAATCCAGCAACGGGGACCAATCTCCTCCGTGCGGCAATGCCGTCAACATCCCGATCGGGATCTCCGGGGCATAAGGCCGCGATGCCCTCGCTCTCCGAAGGCTCCTTTGCCAGCACAGCCGGAGCGTCCGCTCTTCCATGGTGAGGGCCCGTAACTCGAGCCGCTGCTGCATGATGATGTAGGACAGCACGTGGCGTTGTATTCCCCGATCCCGGTCCTCCTCCGGGCCCCGGAACACCCTGGCTACGTTCTGTGTAAGGACCTGCAACTGCGCTGCAAGATAATACAGCTCGAGGTCGGGCACAGCCATGCCCCCTTCCAGCTTGGGGCGAAGTAGCGTGCTCAGGGCTACTCTACGGCGGCCATGCCCCCATAGAAAGCCAATTATCATTGACCGCAGTTCTCTAAACACCCCCTGGGGAATCCAGACAGGCAGCGTTCGGAAATAATAGAGGAAGCGGGGGAGCGCCACCATTTTCAACAGTGCTATCCTGCCCAGGACTGTCAGCGGGAGGGTTGACCAGAAAGACAAGCTGCCCCGCAGCGCCCGGACACAGCGGCCAATGTTACCCTCCAATAGGTCCGCAGCCGCGTGGTAAATGCGGACACCCAAATAGGTGATGCAAGAGGGTTCCCATACCACACCCAAATCGCTGCTAGGGGCTGGCGATCCCGCTCGCAGCGGGAACACACAAGTCTTCGCCCAATTGACCTTAAGGCCCGACAGCCGGCCGAACTCAGACAACAGATCCATCGCTCCAACCAATGCCCCCGAGGTGTCAGCTAGGTACAGGAGCAAATCATCCGCGTATAGCGATATATAATGCCACTGCCCGCCACTAACTATCCCCGCGTATCGGTCACCTGACCTCGCATGGACCGCCAAGGGTTCCATCGCCAGGGCAAGCAATAGGGGGGAGAGAGAACATCCCTGTCGTGTTCCCCTGCCCACCGGGTACGCCGCAGACACCAGGCCGCCCAATCGTACTCTCGCCGTCGCCGAGGTATATAAGACCCTCGTCCACCTCCGAAACCCCTCGCCCATGCCAAACCTCTCTAGCACTCCATCCAGGAAAGGCCATTCCAAGCTATCAAAGGCCTTCTCGATGTCCACAGACAGAACCGCCGGTGCTCCCTCCCTGTCCAAGATGGCGTCCATTATTCCCACCAGGCGGCGGATATTCAGCGCCGTGCTCCTCGTGGGTATAAACCCGGCCTGGTCCCCGTGTACCAGGCCCGTCATATGCGGGGCCAGCCTGGTGGCCAGGATTCGGCTCAGGATCTTATAATCCACCGTCAGCATGGACAGCGGGCGATAAGACCTCACATCCGCGGCATCCCGGCTAGGCTTGAGGAGCGGTACAATCAAGGCCTCCCGCATGGACCCAGGCAATGCCCCCGTCTCGAAGGCTTCCGTATACACCACCAGCAGCCTGGGCGCCAAGCTGTCCACATATTGTTGATAGAATTCAATTGGCAGTCCGTCCACCCCGGGCGTCTTGTTGCGGGCCATATGTTTGATGGCCACCCGTATTTCCGTGAGCGTGATCGGGCTACCCAGCTCCCTCACGTCTTCCTCGTCCAGGACCGGGAGCTGCCTCTCCCCCAGGTATTCCGCGATGTCCTGAACCCCCACTCCCAGCTGACTCCGGTATAGTTCCTCATAATACCCCCTAAATCGTTCCAATACCGCAGCCTGGGAGTACACCATCTCTCCCTGCGCATTATTAATGCTGAGAATCGGGCAGCCCCTAAGTTCCGGGTTAGCTAGTCTGGCCAAGAGGGTACCCACCTTGTCCCTTTCTGCGTGTGCCCTGATGATGTACTGCCTATAGTCATAGCACCTCAAACGTTCCGTCTCGGTGGCAACCACTTCCTTCGCCTCCAACAACTGGGCCTGTAGACCTGGCCTAGCCGGCCTGCGGTGCTCCAAGTCCCTCAAAGTTTCTTCCGCTTTCATTAGGTCATTCAGCACAGTCGTACGAGCATTCGAGAACCTACCCAAACACACCCCTCTCACCACCACTTTCATTGCATCCCATTCAGTAGACCTACTCGCAGCCGTGCCCTCATTCACTCCGAAATAACTATCAATGCCTTGCCGAACCGCATCGCTGAACACAGAATCCTCTAGCGTCTCCGGCCGAAGCCGCCATGTTGGTATCACTGAGCGCTCTCTCTGCCACTGAATGTGCACCAATAGGGGGTTATGATCGGATATAGTCCTAGCCAGGTACTCCGCATGGGTAATCAATGGGGCTAGGGATCCCCCACAAAGCACCGAATCGATCCTGACATGTAGGTCATGGAGAGCGGAATAAAAGGAATAATCCCTGGCTCCCCTGTGCCGCTCCCTCCAGACATCCAGCAACCCCCATCGTTCCTGCCAGTCCTTCCTGTGCGCGGCCAGCCTGCGCACCGGAGAGTCTACTAGGGGGGGATGGGACCTATCCAGAGCAACATCCGTAATCGAGTTGAAGTCCCCCCCTAACACTATCGGACCCGCCAGGAAAGAGGCCAAGGACCCCGAGAGACTATCAAAGTATCGGCCTTGGTCAGTGTTCGGTGCATAGACACAGCAGAAAACCACATCCCGTCCATATAACCTCCCCTCCACCGCCACAAACCTGCCATCCGGATCTACTACTTGATTCAGCACTTGAAAGGGTATCCCCGCCCTCACCCAGATCAACACCCCCCTGGCATACGCTGAGTAAGTGGTGCCAAACACCTGGCCCCGCCATCTTTTCTGCAAGGCAGCGCACTCTTTTTTAGTGAGATGAGTCTCCTGGAGCATAGCAATCTGAACCCCCCTGCGTACCAGATATGCATGTACTTTGTGACGTTTCACCATGGTCCGCAGCCCCCGGACATTCCACGTTAGGCATTTCAAGTTAGGTAATGTCCCCATTCCAACTTCGTACAGTCCGAATCAAATAACAAAGGTCCATGGCCCCCCCATTGCAGTTGCCCCCTCCCGAACATTCCCAAAACTGAAACACTTCCCAAACCCCACTCCCCAGGACAGAGCACACGAACCCAATGGCCGCCCCCATCCAAACCTTGAACCAACTTCTCACACTCTTACCCTGTGGTCTCCACCACAGTCGACCTTAAGGGCCCAAGGGGGGTGAGTCGCCGCCGACCCCAGCTAGCGGAGCCCGCACCCCGCACCTTCATCCCCTCCAAAGCACACAGCTCCCCCTCCCGGCAACCCGCCCTCCATCAACAGGATATCACCCTACCATGAAGTCCCGATCTAGTCCCAGTTCTATCTCAGCCGCAGAAAATACCATCCGATGTCTGTGGGGTTACTATCGGCCCCTTCGAGCTTTCCGCCTCTGAAAGTTCCTCTCCTGTTCTGCTGCCTTCCCCTCCCGAGTCCGTTTCTGCCCGTTCATTGTTCTGTTGCGACCCTGTAATGGCCGCCGTCGCTGCGAGCGCATCCCTCTTCTCCGCCGCCATTTGAGCCTCCCGTTTCTCCCGCTGGCGCCTGTTGCGGGATCTGATGCGTTGTGACTGCCTCACCCGGGGCTGCTTGGGTTGGTCTCGCCTACTTTGGTGTGATCTGTCCGTCCCCGCTCTATATGACTCGAGCCATTGCCAAACTTCGTCCGGAGTCTGGAAAAAGTGCGTAGTGCCGTCCATAATGATCCGCAGCTTGGCTGGGTAAAGCAAGGAGTACTGGATGCCTTCCTCCCTGAGCTCCTTCTTCACAGCGAGGAACGATGCCCTGTTCTTCTGGACCGCTTGAGTGTAATCCGGGAAGATCGTTACCTTACTGTTCTCCACCTCATACGGGCTCGACATCCTGGCCCGCTGGATGAGAAGATCCCGGTCCTTGTAGTGGAGGAGCCGCACCACCATCGGTCGGGGGGGGCGGCCAAGCCCCGGCGGGCGAGCAGGCACCCGGTGAGCTCGCTCCAGAGTGAAAAAAGGAGTAAGCCCCTCCGGTGCCACCACAGTGCGGAACCAGTTCTCCATGTACGCCACCGCATCCTCCCCCTCAATCCGTTCCGGCAGGCCTACGACCCGCACGTTGTTCCGTCTATTGCGGCCTTCGGCATCCTCCGCCCTCCGCTCCAGTGAGTCCAGTCGGGCCAAAATGTCCGTGATCCTGTGCTCCGCGGTCACCACCGATGGCTTCAGGTCCAGCAACAGCTGGTCATGGTCCTTGACCCTGTCTGCCAGCTTCGCGTGATCCGCGCGTAGCAGCCCCAGGCCCGTGGCCACTTGGGCAATGTCATTGTGCAATGCTTCCTTAGTGGAGGTGATCGCATCAAGGATGGCATCCAAACGCCGGTTCAGCCGCTGCTCCTGATCAAGCTCCGGGGAGGGATTCTCACTCAGCCGAGTTGATGTCGCCGAGTCCCCCTCGCGACTCCCGGGCATCGGCCCTCCGATCGCCGCCATGCCAGGGTGCTGCGTCACAAGTCCAGTCGCCCGTTTTGCGATTACGCCCGTGGTTCCGTGCCGGTTTCCGGGCACCGGGCAGCGCAATGTCCCCGCCGACGCTCTCAGGAACAATGGCCAGGTGGACGGGCTCCGTTCCGTCACCCCCCTCCGGCCTGAGGGGGGAAGGATGAGTCTCAGGGCGGTGGCCAACGAGGGTCCCCGAGCTCCTGGGTGAATCAGGTCAGCGTCCCCTGGTCTCAGGACACAGCACCGCCAATACTAGTGCCTCGGGCAGCCGAGTGCAGGATCTCTTGCCACCCGGCGACAACTTGGCTCAGGGCTGAAGTTCGGGACCGTCCGACCTCCTCGCCGCCATTTTCTTCTCACCCTCGGCAACACCTCGGCCGCCTCTTCTCTCGATCTTCTCGGGGCCAGCAGTCCCCCAGCGACTCTCCGATTGCGCCCAGCTGTCCCCTTACACTTCAGAGGGCAGGAACGTCGTCTTCGGGTCGCCTAGGGTCCCGAAAACAGGAGAATTAGCGGGATTCCGCGCGGAGCTGCGAGCTCACGCCGCCATCCCGATCGGCGTCCAAGCCACGCCCCTGTGATAATCCACAGTTGTCCTGTGCAGAGACTTTAAACGATGTTCGTCTTGTCCTAAATAGGGAAGAACAGTGATTACTATGATCTAGCCACCAAATGTTGGGTGGGTAATCAGGAGCCAGAAGAGGTTCTGCCATCACAAGCCCTGCATTTCCCCACCTCTAAATGTGTTGGGAAAGCCATATGTTTTGGTGACTGGGGGTTGTGCCACTGTTTGGAAGATGCCCCATGTCAGTCAAACTCAAAATGAGCAAAATGGGTATCTAACCATAATTTTCTTTACCATACACTTCTTCACCCATTCCTGTGCTAAGTGCTGCATCCAACAACATGATAACCACACCTCTGTGGTCATCACAAACAACATGAAAACACTTCCTTGATAATTCGAGAGACTCAGAAAGTCCACTACTTCTGAAAGTGAGTCGGTGCTGACTGAAGCATTTTGCCTAAAAGTAGTGTTTTTCTGTCCATTTCCTGTTGCAGCATTCCTCAAAACAAAAACATGAGAAGGTACAACCATCAGGAGAGGAAGCTCCCCATTGTTCGAATAATCTTGAGCATTCTCCTCAGTCTGAGTTGAAACTGCTTCAGGAAATTATTAATATGGCAGTTGAAGCTGCTTTCAAGGCAAAAGATGGTTCCCCTCGAACAGGACAGACTAGTCCAGCTGAACTTATACACTTCATACGAAGCGGCAGAGTAGACAGAGTCAGCAGAAGTAGTTACGCATCTGAGCATGAATTTAGCTCTGCCTGACTCCTCTGTGCAACCAGGTGTGGATGATGGTTTTGCAGAGTACAGGCACAAGTAACTTGATTCTACCCCAATCCATAAAGTCATCAGTTGGGTTCTTCCTGGTGGATGGGCAGACATGAAGTGACTCAATTTCATGGATAACTTGTATCAGTTTCTTGGAAACCTATATTTGTGATCTGGCTCATTCCAATCTGAGCGTATGTTTATGAGTTCCTAGTATTCTTTTCTAAAAGCAACAGCACTTGGGGTCCAAGCCCACTACGTTGGCCTGCCTTTGAGCCTAAGCTGCTTTAAAACTAGAGCAGATGTTTTACAAGCAACCTAATGCATTATGTCTGGCACTTTTGCCCCAGGAATGGGATGGTTAAAAAAAAAATTGGAGTAACCCGAGAGTGTTTGGTATTGATGGTGACACGTTCTTTGCCTCACTCACACTCGGCCACTCCATATTGAGATCGGCTGGATTTCAAGCACAACATTAAAAATCAATATTTTCACTATATTATACGCCAGCCAAGATTGCTCAATGGAGTGGCACAGAAGGAGTCCTCTGTCCCGGATGCCGTAGCACAGAGGCTGACATTGTCCATATGTTCTCTACTTGTCTGATCTTAGAGACCCTGAAGACAGCTATAGAACATTTCTTGACGCAGTCCCTGAGGATTAAAATAAAACTTACAACAGAATTAATGTTATTAGGGGTCACGAAAGAAGGAGTACCAGAGGCACAACCAGACTTTGTTTTTCTGGCAGTGGCAGTAGTAAGAATATGTATATCCTCTGCATGGTTGGAACGCGGTCCTCTTTTGTTTCAACAGTGTCTTTCACGGTTTTTAACTGTTTATAATCTCGAAAAGAGGATATATGAACGGAAAGGATGGACGGCTAAAAATTTAAGGAAACATATCTGGACCCCCATCCACAAATGGAAAATTGGCAGGGAGGCTAGTTATGCTACAGCTTAAATGATTTGGAATCTTTGGTGTCCTGAATATTGACAAATAATGTTATTTCACTGTCAGATATGAAATGCTGAACAATTGTTTGTATCCTCCCTTTCATAACCCATTTATTATGGATCGTATTTCCTCATGTATTTATGTATGCATTTATTTAACTGTATTTAACTGATGGTGGCAAAAATAAATAATCATTTTTTAAAAAGTAACCAGAGAGTTCACAAGTTTACAAAGAACATCAAGCCACTCAACTCTGCACCACTCTGCGCCACTGTTCTCTGCCGTTAAACTCTGCACAAATGCACTCTATGCAACAGCGTTCTACTATGCAACACTTAAATCTACGCCACTGCATTCTACGACGCTGCATTGCATGTCACTGAATTCTATGATGCTGCAATCTACGCTACTGCACTTTAAACCACTATATTCTGCAACACTCTGCGCCAAGCCCATTCTACTCTATGCCACTCCACTGTACACCACTGTATGTGTTTCCACTCTGTGCAGCTCCAATACACTACCATCTATGCCATTACACTCTACACCACTTAACTCTCCACCACTCTACTCCACTTTTTTCCATTACACTCTATGACACTTCATACCACTCTTCTTTATGCCACTAACTTTTTAGCCACACTGAACAGCAGCCATGCTGGTGTACAACAAAGCCAATAGCCCTTGCATAGGCGAGACCTATTGGCTTTGCCAATGCTTGTTTAATCATGACTCCATTATTTAATTTGCTTGATTTGTAACCTTCCAAATTACCTTTGTATTGTATTATTTTTTTGTTTTTAGAAGGATTTATATCATGCAGGCTGGCAGCCATACCTCCACTTCCTCAGGGAAGAGGGCGACAGGACTGATCGACAGATGCACCCCGGATACTCTGCCAAACGATACATGTCCTGTCTGTCCCAAACCTGGGATCCATCTACAGTGTACCGTCTTCAGTCTGCAGGTGAGTCCAACCACCTGATGGACCACTATGGGGAAGGAAAGGCTGGTGGGAATGAACGGGACAACCCCTAGACCACTGCACGCTCTCTTGCAACGGTTTGAAATTCGGCATTCCTTCAGAACCATGGGCGATATGTACGAACACATTTTCCCATAGACACAAATCGCCAAAACCCTGTGATACATCTGGCCCCATATCTCAAAGAGTTTGTTAGGTACCTTATTGATCCTATGACAATTTAATACAAAGATGTAGTACTTCAAAATATCGAGTGCAGGAATACCGAACTAAACCAAAATACCAAAATGCCGACTGCCACAATACATTCAAGGTAATCACATATAGGGAAGTATAGGTTTACTATTCTAAACCCTCATGTACTTACCATAACTATATAGTGCAGGTCGATATTGTTGATTGCAGATATATGTGGAGGTTGATATTAAAAACTTGCTATGTTGGTATTGCACAGTATGAGGGGATACAGTATTTAACGTGCACAATATGCGTCTGACCTTCCAATGTACCCCATCACAGTATCTGTCCCGGCAGCTCTGTCATGAGTGATTTCTGTCAGTTGCGTTCTGAAAACAGCTCCTTTTTCAAAAGAGGTTCTATTTATTGTGTTTCTTAGGTTTTTTTAAATTACAGCTTTCCAGGGTTTCTCCCACCCTCTCAAATCAGGCACAAATAAAACAACCGAACCAATGACATTTTAAACCAGCATTTAACCACGAGGGAAACTTGAGAATACCTGAGTTACGAGGCTTCCCTTCTTGATCCTCACTTTCGGTTCACTTTCCTGGTCCACTGCGGGTCCTAATCCCGATTGTGTGGAGGGAAGCTTCTTCCAGTTGGTGGTCTAGTCTTTGCCTGTGATTGACACATAGGCATGCAGAGCGGAGTGCGCAGCGGATGCGTGCAGTGGGCGCGCCAAAGGCAAGCCCGTCTGCGGCAGACCGTACCCCTGGCCCGGATCCCCTGCCCTTTTCTCCTCCGCTCCCCTCCAATACTCACGAGACACACTTCTATTCAGGAAAACCTTAACTTCACTGTGTAAACATTCCATTGCCTTGGAGGAAAATCAACAGAAATGCTCGCACTGCCCATATAAGCTATCTCCAAGGTTGGAAAGCCAATCGATGGAGGGGGAATCAGCTGGACATGGCTCTGCTCAATTGTAGATCTATGCCAAAGCATGCCACAGAAATCTTCATCCTATTACAAGATACCGCACCTGATGTGTTATTCCTAACGGAAACTTGGTTGGTATCTAGCTCTGACCCAGATGTGGTTCAAGCGCTTCCCCTGGGATATCTGATTCAGCGGGTCGACAGAATAAGTAACATAGGGGGAGGGAATCGCCATTATTTATAAAGACCATCTAGTATGCCGCATTCTGAGTAGCCCCCTCTCAGACTGAAAAAGTGCCAATTTTTCCATTGCGCTCACTCCCCTATTCACATTTGCTGGTATTCTCCTCTATTGCCCCCCCCCCAGGAGCCCTGGGAGAATTCTGTAACTCACTGCTGGAAGTTGTGATAAACTTAGCCAGCACCTCATCTAACTTCAATCTCTTGAGAGATTTCAACTTGCATTTTGATAACCCCCAGGATATAACAGCCAATGATCTTTCCCATGACCTGGCTGCATATGAGATGCTTTTTAAGGTCCACCAAGCAACCCATATTAAGGGCATCTCCTGGACCCAATTTTTTCAAATATTGCAGAACTAACAGGAAAGAAGCCTGTTCCCCTCCCCTGGTCGGATCACTTTTTAATTCCATTTGCATGGAAATCATCGTCTCCACGCCTGACTGTGCTAACCTCCCGCACTCAAGCCCGCCAATGGCTTAAATTAAGGATAGAGGAATGGACCCAGGACCTGAAATCCACCATACCTCCCCTTTACTCTGATCCCTTAACAGCTAGTGGCGAGTTCCACTCATGGATCGAGAAGTCACTAGACACAGAATTACCCTGGAGATCCACAATACAAAAAGCTGGCTCAAAAAACACACCCTGGTTTACACCCGAACTCCGCAAACTAAAACAGGGGTGCAAACAAATAGAAAGAATATGGAGGAAAGATTTTTCAACGGAAAAAAATCTGACTATAGGGAATCTATCATTTCCTATAAAGCCGCATTTAAAACTGCACAGACAACTTACTACGAAAAGAAAATGTCATCCTCCTCCAACGCACTCAAAGAAATATTCAGGATCGTAAAAAAACGTATGAAAGTCCCAGATCCCCCTGTAGCCCCCGACTCTTCGGGCCTCCGTTACGAGGAGTTAGCGGAATTTTTTTCCACCAAAATTCAGCTCATATTGAATCTCCTTCCACCGGATAATAACGAACACCCTTCTGCACAGCCGGGAACAGAACCCCAGAATAATGCCCCCAAGTTTGATTCCCCAGGGCTCCTCCCTGAGCCCCACACTCTTTAACGTGTTTATGTCCACATTGGCTGAGATAGTTGCATCTTTTGGAATTCAACTTATCAGCTATGCGGACGATACTCAGCTTGTTGTGGCACTGAACCAAGCAGAGCAGGCTCCCACAAACCTGAGCTCCTGTCTTAAAGAAGTCGCCAATTGGATGAGTTTGTCCCATCTTAAACTCAATGGAGACAAGATGGAGCTCATGTTGCTGGGTAATCAAGCAACCTTCAACCCACATACCCTATGGCCGTCGTGTATGGGACACGCCCCAATTCCTAAAAAGGAAATAAAGAGTCTGGGCTTCTGAATTGACCATGAGCTCACCTTTAGAGTTGCGATTTACTTCGGCCTGTTGAGGTCAACACGCAAAATACGGCCCCTTCTACCTGAGTGCTCAAAAAAAATCCTAATCCAAGTGCTTATTCTATCACAGTTGGATTATGGAAATGCCCTTTATTTAGGAGCCCCCACCTCAGTCATCCACAAACTTCAGGTAGTCCAGAACTCAGCAGCAAGACTCCTTACCGGCACAAACAACCGTTCCTCAGCCAAGCCAGCCCTAAAAACACTCCACTGGCTCCCGATTCAAGAGTGAATTCATTTTAAAGCTCTCAGCATCACACGCAAAAATCTACAGGGCAAAGGCCCTCCTATTCTTACCAATGTTATCAAAGCTTACAAAGCAACCAGGAGTCTCCGCTCTAATCAATTACATCTGGCCGTGGTCCCCAGAGTCAGGAAGTCCCGCACTGGAGGGTGCCTTTTCTCCTACTACGCATATAGGCTCTGGAACTCCCTGCCTCTTTCCGTCTGGCAGGAAACCAACCACCTTTCATTCCGCAAACAACTGAAGACATGGCTATTTCCATAAAACTCCACCCGATCTTCACTGCACGCTCCGCAGTGCCGGGATGCCTCCGTGTACCCATGCACTATACAAGAACATATTCTATTCTATTCTATTCTATTCTATTTGCAATGCAGTAGGAGAAAGTTAGAGCTATTGGTGTTGTAAATTATATTGTTTTTTTACTACAGGAGTTTAGAGGACTAAGAATGAGGAATTACCACTGGGAAGAGAGACAGCTGCGGTACTGCCTAGTAGAATGGGGAATTACTACCAGGACCAGAGAAGCAGCTAGCAGCAGCATTGTCTGGAAGACTAAAAATTAGGAATTACCAGTGGGAACAGAGACACACCTGCATCACTACCTAGAGGACTAAGAATGGGGAATTACCATTGTGACCAGAGACACAGTTGTAGCACTGCCTAGAGGACTTAGAATGAGGAATTACTGACAGGACCAGATAAGCAGCTGCAGCACTGTCCAGACGATTGAAAATGAGGAATTACCACTGTGACCAGAGACAAAGCTGCAGTACTACCCAGAGAACTTCGAAAGAGGAATTACTGATGGGACCAGAGAAGCAGCACTACCTAGCGGCCTAAGAATGAAGAATTACCACTGCGACTAGAGACAAAGCTGCAGCACTGCCTAGAGGACCAAGAATGAGGAAGTACCACTGGGATTAATAGTGATAAAGTTTATAGTGTTCACTAATCACTAAGTAGCCTTATACCCAAACATACTAACACACTGAAAGACTCAAGCAGCAGAACAATTATACCGCTGAAATTATGGCGTTTTAGGGAACAGTGTGCAAGAGTACATCAGCAGCACCTGCACAATGAATCCGGGTCACATTTTGTTGCTAGTGCAAGAGATAAAGAAGCAAAGTAGTATCAACAAAATAGAGAACCAGCCATTGCAAGTAGTGTATAAATCCCAACAAATTTAGAAAAATGCAATATGCTATGTATTAAGTATTTCTTGGAGAAGCTCATTTACTCCATAACACACTTGCTCATCGGTTTTATGTGGACCACCAAACCACTTATCCCTGATACTGTGGAATCACATGGTCCATACATCAGGACAAACAAGTGTGTAAGTTTTATATACTGAAAATGTGGAGGAAAGGCTCCATGTCGTCTCTATCGATAGGATTATTTTTTTAAAGTAAAAAAAAACTAAACTAAACAGATATGACCAAAGTGAGGACTAGTACATATGGCTGCAGAGTAAAGAGGATACTCCCGTTTGGAAAGGGGTACCACACTTGCTGGTCCAGGTATCCTTTCATCCTAGGCTCCTATAGTTGACTTTTTTTGGGTATGAAGAAAGTGCCTCCTCTTCCCCACAGGGAAAAGAGTGGAGGTGGGAGATAGGCTTGAATGGAACGAGGGAAACCTGCATAGAGAATGAGCCCCGCTCACAGAAATGCACAGAGAAGGGGGTGGGAGATGCTTGCAGCCTTTTATGAGATGGAGCTGAGTGCAATTAGCGGCATCCATCACAGAGAGGAGGAGGGGGGATGGGAGGTGGTAATGGGATGTGCCAATTTGGCAGCACAAACAAAAACATCTGCTTGCTGCCAAAGGCAAGAGACACTTTTCCAGACAGGGGGAGGGAGACAAGTACGGGGAAGGGAAGTTATAACTTATAAAACAGCCCCCCACTTCAAAAATTGTATAATAAACCATTGTGAACAAGCACGGATAAATACATCCCAGGTGGTGGGTGTCCAAGTGTCACTAAAACTAGGGAAATATATATGGGGGTGGGGCCAACGTGATACTCTGAGAGACAGACCAGAAAGTTACATAGTGCCTTCAATTAGATCTGGCAGCTGTTTAATTGGGTAACAACAAAATATTGAATTGAATGGTAGAGCAATCGCTGAACCCTGTCATATTGTTCCTGGACACAGTAATGTGAAAGAAATGGGGCACGTTAATGTTACCCTCTCAACAGAAACCTTGCCACCCAGATCCTTTTCTGGAAGGTTGGGGGAACATTTAGGGCCATTTAAAAAATTTCGGGCGGACCGTTCTCCGGTCGGCAGTCCTGATCGCAGTATTACAATGCGGCCGCACATTGTGCGGTTGCATACTTCCATTTCCCTATGGGAGCAGGGGCGGCCTTAGGCATGTGCAAGCTGTGCACCTGCACAGGGCCACCAAACCCCAGGGGCCACCACGCCAGACCTGAGGCACTTATAAATGGTGCGTGGGCCCCGGCTGGGGCCCCTGGGGCTCTTAAGAAATGGTGCGGGACCCTGGCCAGGGCCCCTGAGGCTCTTAAGACATGGTGCGGGCCCCGGACGGGGCCCCTGAGGCTCTTAAGAAATGGTGCAGGGTCCCTGGCCGGGGCCCTGAGGCTCTTGAGAAATGGTGCGGGGCCCCGGCCGGGGCCTCTACCTACGCTCCCTGCCCAGGGCCACCATGAGCCTAGAGCCGGCCCTGATGGGAGCTTGTGCTTCTGTCATAAACCGGCCTTAGCACAAGCTCCCATAAGAAATGGGAGAATCTGTTAATCCCTGCACCACGTGGCAGGGATTAAAAGGGGGGCCCACTTGGCCCCCAACCGGAGACTGCAGGGAGAAAGGAGGCCCTGCTAGTGGCACCCAAAGTCGCTTTCTGACAGGCTTTACATGTCAGAAAGTCCGACATGGAAAGCCTGTCGGAAACCGACATCGTAAGCCCGACGGCGGAAACGTCGACAATAGGGAGCGTGTTGGAAACCAGCTGCAATGACCGGCCGGTTTCACTTTCGACCGCCTGCATTGTAGGAAGAGAAACCGTTGATGTGACTCAGAAAGCCTCTGACCTGCAGTCAGAGTCACATCGTAATGAGGCCCTTTACGCGCAGTCTTCATGCTCTTGACATGCACCAAACCACGACGCCACCTCTGATTTTGTCTGCCGAGCGCCCTAATTTTATAGAACTGCACCGACCCCCTGTGTAGCCCCACTACATCCTCGTAAACTGCATTGGAACCCCTCTGATGTTCACTTGGCCCCAATGTGCACAAAACTGTTGGACGAATCCCTCCCATTTCCTTCATAAAGCGCCCTTCTGACATTTATATGCGCTAGCACCCTGTGTGCATTCTCAGCTACTTTTCAAGCTTCTCAGCTGCTTTCTTTACATTATGAATGCATGCTCCGCTCATGCTACCGTAACCCTGATTCTTCCATACCCCATCCTGTATGCCCGTGGATGCTTCGCACTCCATCCACGCCTCCAATTTAAAACCCAACATCTCTTGCAAACGCCCCTGCTGTGCTTGATTTGCAATGCACTCTGGTCCTTTCTTGATATCTGAGCCATGGGTGGACCCCTCGAATGCTCTCCCCAGGCTGCCATATTTCAAGCTAAAGCGCCGCATGCACGCTGCAACAAAAAGATAATAATATAAATTAATAACTCCATTAGATACCTTGCTGCAACAAAAGAAATCATTTCAAATAGTAAAAGATAAAACGAGGTGCTCGTGAAAAGGGTGCTGGGGTGAGAGTTAAATAAAGTTTTAAGTTATTTATTTAAAAAATGGTGGTGGGTGAGCCGTGCAGAACTAAAGAAAAACGCTGCCGCCATCCTTCAAGATAAAAATGAAACAAAATACATTAAAGATAGCATTTGGGTCACGGCAATGCGGTCTGGAACTGGTAGCTGCTGCCGGCAACACCAGCTTATTGAGAAAAATAGTGCTCTGAGATCGTAAATGAAACAAACAGATTATTAGCACATGTAAGAGGGGTAGTCCTTGTGGGCGGTCACAGGAGTAGAGAAGGAGGGACAAGTAGACAAACTAATCAAAGGAAAACAAAAGCATTTACACAAAACAGTCTCAAGAGCCAATTGAAAACAAGAGTGGGAAATGGACAGAGCTTAATGACCATATCCTGAAAACAGCATGTCTCGAAGAGACAGAGCAAGTGCTGCCTAGGCGAGTCCTAAAAATCAGCATTAGTATTTCTAAATAACATTTGCTGTATATGCACAGAGGTAAAAGGGACATACTATTAAAAATCTTACTTTATTATCCTGAAAGCCAAGCCGGGATGGGCCAAATGGGGATGACATCTATGGTATCTTGCTGGCACAGCACCGCCCCTTACCCATCTGCAGCGGTTGAACGGGCATTCAAAGTGTACAGCAGTCAACCTACACAGCCCTCCTTCCTTGCAGGGAAGCACACACTGCCCAGAACCACTGGTAATGCAACAGGAGCCGGGTGGAGGGGCAGAGGCAGGGACAGAGCAGAAGCCAAGACAGGACACAGGGTCTAGTTAGAGCACCAGCACCTCCGTTCTCTGCCAGTAAAGGGAGCCGTGCACCAGGTTTAGCTAATGAGTTTAGGGCTTGCAAGGTCACATGATTGAGAGGATGTGGCGCAGTGGAATGAGCTGCTGACTTGGGATCTGAGTTTGAGTCTCGGCGTCAGCTCAAAGATAAGCGATTCTGAGCAAATCACTTAGGGGCAGATGTATTATCCTTTTTTTTGTCGCAAATGCTGCGATTCGCAAAAAAGCAGCGTTTGCGACAAAAAAATCGGCAAATGCGATGTATGAAGAAAATCGCATCGCAAAATTAAGGAATTGCAAAATTTGTGATTCCTTAATTTTGTGCAAGCATTTAAGGAATTGCAAAAAGCGATTCCTTAAATGCTATGTAAGAAGCAATCAAGTTTGCGATTTCACACTAAGAAATCGCAAATTACCACTAACTTGTAGTTGATGGTAGTTTGCGATTTCTTTTACAAATGCACTTTTTGGCATTTGTAAAGGTGCCATGTGGAGCTCATACATGCCCTTAGGGCATGTGTATGCCACATATGCGCACACATGTAAATTTCAGGGGTGCTGCAGGGTGTCCTTAAGACACCCTTGCACCCTTGAAATTATTCTCAATTTGCCATAAGCAAATTGCGAATCGCAAATTGAAAATTACTTCCCATTCCTTCCTATAGGCCTTCTGGCCCATAGAAATGAATGGGAAAATATTCCTTAATTGCGATTCGCAATTTGCGATTCGCAATTAAGGAATATTAAGAAATCGCTAAAAAATTGCGTTTTTCTACATACATCCCATTTTGCAATTCTCAAATAGCGATTCTCAAAAAATCGCGATTTGAGAATCGCAAACATGGATGTTGATACATCTGCCCCTTAATCTCCCCATGCCCATGGCAGCGTCTGGATTTTCTCATTGGCAGTGCTTAATCTGTAAAAAAAGAAGTACAGGTGCTGAAAATGTTGCCAAGGAGGCCACCGCTCACGTCTTCCTCTGGTGAGCCCCACTTTCAACACTCTCACTGCCTCAGTCTCTATCTTCTAACCTTGATCTGTTGTCTGTCCCCAAAGTCTTTGCGCTAAGAGTCTATCCTCTCACCTCTCTTATTGTTTTCTATCATCTTTGTCACACCCTGTATTTCTAATTTGCCCTCTATTCATTTTAGCCCTGCTCTTTTTTCTCTTCACTTTTATCCATGCTCTGCTCTCTCTCCCCTCGATCTTGGCTCTTTACTATCACTCTTTAGCAGTAATTAGCTGTGTCTCCATTTTATCATTTGTCTGCTTTTTTTCCTCATTCCTGTCCTCCACATCCTTTCATTCTATCATCTCTCTTCTCAATGCTCTCTTCTTCACATCATGGCTGCTTTCTCTTTGTATCTGATTTGCTCTCCTCCTTTTCTTCTACTTTGCTCCGTTTTATCTCTCTCCTCTATTGTTGCTTCTTCTCCTCTTTACTCTTGCTGTCTCTCATCTCTAACACTGCTGCTGCCTGTGACCCCTGTCGTCAGCCTTTACATGTCCCTGCTGTTTTGAACTCTGCGTTTTCCTGTTGTCATTCCTAAAAAAGCAGAAGATGATGTGTTTTACTTACTTACCTACACCGAGTGCAAAAACAAAGTGTACACGAAATGAAAATGCTTTTTTGCATATTTTATTAAGTGTGGTATGACTGGGTTTATTGCGAGACAGGCGACTGCTTCAGCATCAGCATCCACTGCTCAGCTTGCTGTGACCCTGCCTTCTACAGCACAGGCATTGTCCCCAACAGTAATGCTGCCAATGCCGGTAAGTATGGCTGTGGTGCCTACTGGACTCACTCACCCTCAGCATTACCATGCTGGGGTGCAGCGCATAGATTGTACAGGTGACGCCATGGCGCACAAAAGTTGCGTTGGGCCACAGCCGCATTGAGCACATTGAGGATAGCAGCAACGCAGGGCTGCAGGATATGCTACTCTGGCTATGCAACAAGTGGAAAAGTCCACACTTACTTTCATTTATTCTTCCACAAGAGCCCTCACTCCCAAGTTCCAAATGCGCTCCAGCAGCTTCCTTGTCTCAACTCTGTCATGAGCCAGCCCCCAGCTAAAATTATCCAATGGGAGGTTTAGGCTCAGGCAGTGGCGGGATGCAGCAGACTAGGGGAATAGAATACAAGCCATAGTTTATCAATGACTTTATGGATTTGTGATCAGCGTGATGACATCATCACTAACGTGGTGATACACAATCATGCCTGCCTGGCCAGGTGTATGCCGGCCTGCCTATGAACATTTACCAGCCAGTCACCATGCAATGTATGTTATTCTTTTTATTTTGAATGGAACAATTAATATTGAAACCACCGCCTGCAGGTTCAGAAATTGTAGCCCCGGCCCTGTGAAAGAAGTGCAGTTGCTGAGCACCTGAAAGCACCTGCTCAAATTAAGCACTGCTCATGGGTGATAAGCTGTGCTAAATAAATCTACTCATTTAATTTACATTGCAGAGAAAAGTTCCTAGCGGCTTAACATCCCAATTTGTATTCATGCTCCACCAACACCTTGTGACACAAGAATGCCCTCTGACCCAATCATCTACAAACGTATATTTAAATCCAGCATGTGGCCTAGAGGCCAGAGCTGCCGACTTTGGAGCTGGGGAACCTGGTTCGAGTCTCGGCGTAGGCTCAACATCCTGTGATTCTGGGCAAATCATTTAATCTCCCCGTGGCTACCAAAAACAAGTGTGTCTCTGTGTAACGTAACTTCTGCTCATGTGAAACGCTCCAATACCTTCGGGTCGAGTTTGCGCTATATAAAACTGCAAAAATAAAATCACCAAATGAAATCAGCCAGTTGTCACAACAGCTCCCCACGATCGAAAACAGCGGGTCTCAAGCTATGCTCCACCGAGGGGAATCCTTACTGCTATAGAAACCTCATGCCCCTGTCGCTTCGTGCCAGTGGCTCAGCCTGTCCAACTCCACTCCCAATGAGTCAAGCCATGCTCTTTGGCTCCCATTGCAACGCTGTGCTCCATTAGCTGTACATAAATACATATATATGAGTTCTGCCATTTGTATTCAGGGGCCATCACTGTGTTGCTGTTATCCCGCATCCAGCTGAGCACACACTGGCATCTGAGAGGGTGATAAGCAGAAATTCATCTCCCTGCCAACTGTTCACATGGCATCTCAGAATGGAAGGGATGCCACTGATAGGAATGTGTGGGTGTTCCCCTTGTCCGAGGGCATCACACCTTGGTTAATCATGGCACAGGCAGCAAACGGCTCCAGTGTTTAATCATGTCTGGAACAACCTGTCTGACACCGGGTTATGCATTTTTACTATTATGCACAATGTGTAACACTGTAGTAATAGAGAACAGTGTCCACCCATGGAGGTCCTTACATTTTCTGTATCTTTTGGTGGCGGCTAGTGATCTATTACAGGTGTAATACCAGCCCTGACATGCAGCCAGCCTGACTCACTTTAGAACATTTCTTTTTGTTTTTAATTGGGCTAAAAGTGCATTTTACCATATAATGTTCACATACATTTGCAAAAGAGGAGTAGGCTCTGAGTAGGTACTAAGGAAGAGTGCTCTACTTTCATGTTGTTTCAAGAGTGACTGGTCTTCCCCAGGAATGGCACAGGTTCTCCAGGCTCTCTAGAATTTTAAGAAACAAGGAGCAAAGTTGTTCGTTTTTCAGCATAAGTTCCCCTACAAATGTTTAAAAAGCTATTCATAGACAGTTCCGAAAATGTATTTTTACATGTCCTACTAGTTTTCATAATATCTATCTGCAATTCTACTTCATTTTACTTACAAGTAGATTCTCCATTATATGTTATGGCAACGAATCTATATGGATGGGCAGTGTTGAAAAATAAAATGAGGCCAGTCCCACAATGTTAGGCGATGCAGTGGAGCTGGACACATTTTAGAGGCTCATATGGCAGTGCTGCAGAGACCCTAAAGGTTTGGACGACAGACGGGTTATACCAATCTTATAGACGAGGCTTTCAAACAGTGCTGGTGGGTTTTGTTCGTAAATATATACGACCTTTCCAAGAACACCTTTCACAGGGAAGAGGATATCCGAAAGGCAATCCTGGGGCACACCCGCTGCATCAGGACCACTGGCTACTGAGACACTGCACTGGACGTCGGAGGATGTATGGCTGAGTGCATGGACTGGGCAATGCCAAACCTAACACGTTTGACACCCGTAGCAAGATGGGTGGACTTCAATTGCGTCTAGGCACTTCGAGGCTGAACAGACTGTACCAGGTCTTTTTGTATTCTCAATCCTATTTATAAACACCCTGGTTTGGCACATAATGGAACCGATGCACAGGAAAGTGAGATGATGTGTCCAAGATCACCCTAAATAGCAATAGGAATGCAGGGGTTAGTACCTAGTGTTCCAAGTAATACAGCTGTTCGGGTAGCCTTTGGACTACAGCCTGTTAGTTCATCAATAGATGAAGATATACCATTCCTCATCTAGTCAGCCATTGCCAAGATTCTGTGTCCCTAACAGCCCAGTCTATATAGCACCTTGAAGCCTATGTGCCTTACTGGAGCCCTGTAATATCAACGTCTGTACTGACCATGCATTTTGTTCAAGTGAATGCATTTCTTACCTACTCTGTTGCGTTCCTTTGTATTTTTTTCATTGTGCAAAGGGGTAAATCTTGATAAATGGAAGTATGCAGCTTTCCCGGCTGGTGGTGGATACTTATTGACATGAGAAGTGCACAAACTCTCCCCCCCCACCCCCTAGAAAAGTTCCGCTTGTGAAGGAGCTCTGTCTTAAGTAGACCTGCCTTCAAACCCGTGCGCCCAGATGTTCTGACTCCCTATGAAACTCGAAATTGGGCAAGGACGTCTTTGCTGTGATTTGAAACAGGATCCATCTGTTACATGTGGTTGATTTGTAGAATTAGGGAAATTTCAGCCCAGCGGTTACAGGTATTGTATCGCAATTGTCGTGATGAATGCTAAAACTCTATTTACTTGGCCTAGTACCAACTAAATGGAGAAGGGTCCCCAGTGGCTAATTTGTAAAAAAAAAAAAAAGTAAGTACATGTGCCCTTTGCAGGGGGCCACTGCAGGTCTCATCCCCAATTGTCCCTACCAGCCATGCCATTGACAGTACCATCACGACAAATAAGCATTGCACAAGTAAGACAATTCAGGCTATTCCAGTGGCCCAAAGCTATAAGAAAGGCGTGGTTGGCAAGAAATATTAATTTTTAACATAGATTTAATTATTAGACAATGTTTTTGTGCCCATCGTAAAACAGTCATTATATGGTCAGTCATTAGTGCTAGTGTTGGGAATTTAGCTCTGGTGCTGAGCACCGGAAACTACTCTGTCAAGCGTAGAACTGGCTCCCGCAAAATGTATATTCCATAGAAACAGTGCTGGAAGAAGGAGAAATTGCAATAAGCTTCGAAGCCTTGTGCAGGGCCAGTGATATGTCAGTTCGCTCAACAGAATGGCAGCACTCTTTGTATAGCAGGAACACAGGGATAGAAGAGCACAACATTTTTATAAACTTGCTGATCAACCAGCTATCGGTTACGACTGAATCAATGAATCCCTAGGCGACAAATAAAGCTGAGTTAAGCATTCTACAACAACATATTGACTATGGTATATGGCAATTCATGTTGTCTCTTGATAGAATGCAACCATCTAGATGCTGCCAATGTTATTTTTTATCTTTACAAAGGGTATACCACTTGCTTTCCCTTATCTCTTGTTTTCATTCCAAGGCTCTTTGAAGAGGCCTGCAGGCAGCACATGATACCTAAAATATGTACAATAAATAAATAAACCTACGCTTGCTCACGCACAATAAATATGTAATCTAGGAATACACTAACTACTTGCTGAATTACATACTCTATCTAAAATACATTAGACCTACAATTATGATGCATGACAACTTGCATCAGTCACTCTCATGCGACCTGCAGCATGTCGGGTAATGTGTTTGCACTGTTGCAGTTAGACCCTGTATAGTTACACTCTATTTCTCATCATATACCAGACTGCTTCAAGTCTGAACAGACAAGCTGCATTCTTAAAAATCCCATGGCGGACCAAACTGATCTAAATAACTTTCGTCCTATCTCCAACATCCCAACTCTTTCAAAGCTCATTGAGAAATGTGTCCATATCCAGCTGACCAATCATATTGATCAATTCCAACTCTTAGATCAATACCAATCTGGCTTCTGTCTTCGCCACAGTTCCGAATCAGCCCTAACTCACATAGTTGATGATGCACTACAAATGCTTGGTCAAGATACATCATGCCTTATAATCCTCCTTGACCTTTCATCAGCATTCAGAACGGTGAAACATGACAACCTCTATGACTTACTGAACACAGGATGGAGCTTTCTAGTCCAGCCCTTCCTCCACAATAGATCTGAAAGAATAAAGATTAATCATTCGCTGTCCAACCCCATACCTGTCACATTAGGCATTCAGCAGGGTTCCATGCACTCACCCACTCTCTTTATCCTGTTCATGGAGCCATTGACTGAAATTCTGAAATCATCAAACATCAATTATGACTTATACCTGAAAATCTCCTCCTTTGAAGATACTAGGTTTCCTAACGCAACTCTATAAAAAAACTCAAATTGGTTGACTTGCAACCCCTTCAAAATACTCTCAAAACAGAATTCCTTTTAATTACACCCCCAAACAGTCGCTTAAAATTGCTGAATGGATGAAACATTTAACAGCCCTCAATTATATTTCACATGTTATTGATTCCAGAAAATCATTGTGGATAACACTGTACAAGAGATTGCACATGCAGGAGCACAGCAGCTCAGCCACCAGAGGAGCTAACTTCCAGAAATGAGCATCTTAAGGATAATTAATCCCTTCCTCCCCTTCGATGACTTCAAATCAGTTGTTCATGCCCTAGTAATCACCAGGTTGGACAATGGAAATGTAACCCTTTGTGGCCTTCCTAGATAAAAGTTGATCCCCCATTAGGGCCTCCCTTAATTCAGTTTCAAGACATTACTATATCTATGTGTAATAACCACATCACTCCAGATTTAAAATCACTAAACTGGTTCCCTTTAAAGGCAACAATTCAGTTTACAATTTCCTGCATGACTCACAAAGCCTTACATTCCAACACCCTTGCATTGTACATTGCAAAAAAACTGGAGCGATCTGGTGGCACTAAATCCTGAAGAAGCACCATGTCCCAACTCCTGAAACCGCAGAAAATTAAGAAGAAGAAAACTTACAATCTGGTCTTCTCTGGCACTGCCCCAAGAATCTGGAATGCACTACCTTCTAAAATCTGCGTTAACCCATCACCTGTGTCTTTCTAAAAACAAGTGAAAGGGCTATTGATGAACAAATGCATGCTCTAGCTCTAGGATCTCTATGCCCTGGCACCAATGAAGCACGCCGGCTGAACCTGCGATCTGTCGCCTGTTACTATGGCTTTTTCTGTTTCCCCCTTTTGGACTAGAGGTAGTTTCTCACCCCGCCTTGGTATTACTACTCCCTATATTGTTGTTGCGACTGTTATTTTCACTTTTTTTTGTCTGCTGTACCTGTTTCTCCCACCCTGAGCTTCTATAAGGTGCTCTGATATCCACTTGGGTCATGTTTGCGCCATATAAAACTCTAAATAAATATAAATAAATAAGACTGAAATCTACAAATATTTCAATATAGTATGCAGAATGTATATCCAAAGATATTAACAAGAGGGTGCCACGCTGAGTGGTAGCATGCACAAACATCAAATCTAGTATAGGTATGTATGTAAACATATCAAGAGTTAAACAGAAAATATAGATTCAGCTTGATAAATGCACCAGATTTAACAATCTGGAAATTAAGTGCAGAGATCAATTCATCAATCCACATGAAGCCCGGTATGGTAATACAGTTGGGCAGAAGGGTCCGGATTCGGGATCATAAAGAAAATGGGGGGGGAGTTGGAGGTGCCATTACTCGACCCAACTGTTCAGTTCCACGGACATAGAGAAGGGACCGGGAGAGCCAAAGAGTGTAAGTGTGATGGATGGGAGTGATGGGAGAGAAACATATCTCACATAGTATGGGGAAAGAAAGGAAAAGAAAGAGTGGGAAGAGGGAAAGTACTAGAGGAAGAAGGTGCAGATGTAAGCAATGAGCAGAGCACAGAAGAAGATTGGGTTCGAAATGACAGTAATAGTCAATTACAGATGTTAATAATTATTATGTAACAAGAAAAACTGAGCGAATAGAAAGTTTCAATTAAGTTTAAAGCTAAACACTTTTCAGGGCTAATAAACTCTTGCAGTAGGGCGGTGTTACAGTGCCATAAAGCCATGACACCCTTAAATTACATAAATGCCCTTAAATCTATAACACATTCAAGCTGTTTTCATGCATATTGACAGCTAGAGATGAGCCGATGAAGCAAAGTTGAAGGATAACTATTGCTAGTCGGGCATTATTTTGATATAACTAACTTTCTACTGCCTTTTTCGGAGACATTGCCACGCAGTAGGGGAAGAGGCACCACCAACCATTTTTTTATGTTGTGGTGAGCTGCAGGGAGTGTAGTAGCCCTCCAGCAACATTTAAAAAAACCAGTAAGTGTCCTGGTTCATTGAATTCATGAACCTATGAGAGCTTACCATATGTTTTAAAGCGCTTCAAAGTACTTCAAGCTGGAGCTATATGCTCTTCTGCTGGAGTGTAGGGACCCCTCGTGGTTAGTTCTATGGGGGCACGCTTTGGTCTGAAAAATGTTAAAAAAGACTCAAATACATGTTAATTTTGTTTTGTAAATAATGTGTGAATTTATGAAATATCCATTTGACTATAGTTGTATATGTTGATGAGCCTACGCCTTTATAAAGCCTGTGGGCCAGCTTTTTATATTTTGGTGTTCTTACCATTTGGCAAAGTCAGTAGGTCTGCCTTACTGTAAACGGCACCCTTTAAATTGTTGCATCACATAGTCAGTCAGGTTGGGGGAAGGCCTTGCTTTGGTCAAAGGATGCGCACTGCAGGGGGTATGGTAACTGCAGCAGGTTGGGCGCAGGGCTTGGCCACAGGCCAGGTCCTGCGCCCAACCCCACACAGAGCACCACCAAAGCCATGTGCCAGGCCCTCTGCCCAACTCCATATCGCGCACGGTGATAGGCATATTACTTTACATTAAAACAACCATAGAAATTCAAAGAAAAAATCAAAGGTGAAAGTGACGTTACAGTTAAGAAATGTGATAACCTCTTTATGTAAATAAAACCTTCGAAATTTACTGAAACAAACAACGAGTAATAGATTGATCGATATATAGATAGATAGATAGATAGATAGATAGATAGATAGATAGATCGATAGATAGATAGATAGATAGATAGATAGATCTCTTACTGATATTATGGCATCCTAAAATGGAGTATCTGAAATTGGTTGATATACTGTGTGGAGAGAGAGGAAGGGTGGAGAGAAGAAGGGTGCAAAGGGAAAGAAAAAAGAAAGAAAGAGAGAGAGAGAAAGGGACATTTACTCCCATTGAGTGTTAACACTGAAATTTCTGAATGCTGCATCATGATGGGTCACTCAACATAGCACAGGTCCGGATGTATGACAGTACAAGGCATGCTTTTACCACGCATGCCTTTACAACACGGTTTTAACATCGCAAACCTTTACAACGCATAGCGCTTAGTGGTGCTGGATAGTGAAAAGTTTAATTTACTATTCCAACACCAGTCCCCGTGGACACTAGGGAAGGTGTTGGATAGTAAATTAAACTTATTCCCTATCCTAGAGCGCCCCAGCACAATGCATTGTAATGGTTTGCGTTGTAAATACCGCGTTGTAAAGGCTGTTCACCCACAGGTCCGAACTTCACGACGCAGCCAGCCAGCCTGGTTTAACCGGCTTGCCTTTGATATCGGCTTTCTTGTCCTGGCGCACTCTTTCTACAGCTCTGCATCTATACAAAGAATGTTCACCATGATTAAAAATGCTTACTTAATTCCAAGCTGTCTGTAGTTTTCTGGTGTAATTTCATATGTGACGAACACAGGATTGCTATCGCTTCCTCCTCCTCTGCATCCCTAAAAATTAAATCTGATCTTCTTTGGCTTCCCTTTACTTCCTATCTTTCCTCTACATCACCTAATTGCCTCCCTCGTTAATTTTTCTTTCACTATTTTCTTTTCCATTTTTATTTCTATCTTAGATCCCCTTTTATCTCTTTCGACTGTTTGCCCCTTCTTCCTCTCTTTCCTTCTTTTCTTCTTTCATCTTTCTGTCTTTTCTTTTCTTTCCCTTGACCCTTTTCTCTCTTTCACTTCTCCTTCCACATATGCCTTATGCTTTATATTATTATGATTTCCATTTATACTACTGTAAGGCTTTGTATTGTGTTCCTTTAAAACCAAATACAAATTTCTGAAACAAAAAAAATGCTTACTGCTGAAGGGCCCTTCATGGGCCCGAAAGGCTTTGGGGCAACTACAAATAATATTACACATGTGGATATCCTTCATATGGAACTCTCAAGAAGAGCGTCACGTTAAATAATAATATGTATCATATGAACACAGTACAACAAAACTAAAGAAATCATGGATTGTTGATTCATATGGAAGAGTCAGAATGTTTCCTTTATGAACTTTCTGATCAAATAATGTTATGCAATGTGTTGCCACTCCACAACACGGTTCTAAGGGAATGGCATTTCACACAGCCTCCTTATGATCACACTGAGACCCCCTTTATCTCTGCACAGGGCTTCACCACAGGAGCCTGCTGGAGAGCCCCTGCTGAGCAGCATGCGGGCCCTCAGTTGATTCCTAAACAAGTGTGGCGAGACTGCCCACACCTTCAGGGGGTGTCAGTCACTGACCGTCAGACCCAGATCTCCAGGGTCCGAAAGTAATTCCAGCCTTTTCTTCTGTCCACTCAAGCCCCAGTCAGAATTGACTCCCTGGATCCCAGCTGCCTTGGTTGTGGTCTCTGTGACCGTGGGACCTATGCCAGTGCCACACAGGGGGCAGGCTGGTCTCTGTAGGTTATGTGCCTGTAATCATTCAATGAGGCTCCTCGGAGGACCAGGGAGGTGGGGCTCTCAGCTTCGCTATTCCCCCACCCACCACCCTTCCCCCGCCCAACAACACCCCTCCCCCCTTCCTGGCACTACTCATTGACTGGGTGTCGATGAGGGCCTCACCACTGTAACCTGAGAGCATATACTGAGCAGTATCAAGGTCTTAATTTGTTTCATTAACCATTAAGAATATGTTTGGCATTCTAAAAGTAGTTCTATTTGTTTTTATGCTGACGTGCATCTGTCCTTTTAAGAACGAGCTGTTCTTGGTTTGAAAATGTTTCTTTATATTCATATTATTTTAGCACCAACATTGGGCTACGGTTTCCTGTAAGTTCTGAAATAAACAAACCTAGGTACAAACTAGTGTTCTGTTCTCGTCTGTTCCAGGAACCATCCATGACTCGCCAGTCCTCCAGGCCTACAGGAGGCAGCAGGACCTCTCGATTGCCCCCGCTCAGTACCACCTCCCACCGGCGATGTCATCTGCGCTTCATGACCACGCGGGGACTCCGCCGTGGAAGAAAAGCATCCCAGGTATAGAAAAGATGAGCATCGTTGAGCATACGCAGACCGGTGGGCATGCAAGGCTAACATGATATCTGCACAGTGTTCTTTAAGAGTCCGCTCACCAGGGCTTTGGGTCCCACCTCTCCTCGACTTAAAACCTACCTCCCAGGTGCCTGCCTTCGGCTGGTCTTTGTGGTCTGTGTTGTTCCAGACCAGTATGTACTATTGTGTGCTTCCTCGTGTTTCTCTGTCCACCTAGCCCTTGTTCTCCTTTTCATTCGTGCCCTTGCATCCTCGCTCTACCTTCACCGTCCTTCTAGTACGGGTTGCTTTTGCAGCTTCATGACCACACTACTACCATTTATTGAGTGAGAAAACCTTTCAGACTTTAACGTGGTCTCGATAACATAAAACATTGCGAAAGTTCTGTGAAGCAGAATATAGAAAACATTTCTAGGAGAGCATGCATCAGAAAAAAGCATCACACATAGCAATGAAAACTAGAAAAAAAACTGGCATTTTTTATTTATGGATAGCATGTTTTTTAACTTGCTTCATGCATATTTGGGACACTTTGGAATGTTGTGCTTTATATAAAAGCTGTGTGAAGTATGGGGCTTGGAGAGAGTGAGGAGAAAACGTGGTTCAATACTGTTCTGTCGCACTCTCTGGTCTGCGCAGATGTCAGTCGGTGGTGAACTTGAATAGTGCAGTTCGCAGGTGGTTCATGAGCAGTCTGTGGTTCTGCTCTGCCTTTAGGCATGGATTCACAACATTCCACTAGCAGTCGCCCTGCACTCTCAATGATATCCTTCACATTTTGGTTGCCTTAAATTTGGTTGTTTGATGAGGTGAATCACTGATCACGGGTTCCTGGTCGACGTGTCGTGGAAGCTGAGGTTCTGCAGGTGGACTTTGTGAAAACCTTTGGTTAGACTGTTTTGGTGTCATGATTTGTTTTGTAAATGTACACAAAGCATAAGCAAAAACCTCTTAAAAAGACCTATATTACTTTTGATAAGGCAATGAGTCCTATGGACATTTTCACATACAAGGATGCTACAAATAGACAAAGCTTTAAGATATTATAAACATATTATTTTATTTTCTTTTTCTTTGTATTTTTTTATATCATTTTACTTTTGAAGGTTTATACAGATATACATTACAACATCACATATAAAAAGTCATAACTAGTCATAATACATTGACTAGATTGCCAATAGTGCAGTTAGATAAAGTGCAGAATAAAGAAGATTTTTTAAAGAGAAAATTTGCCCCTATAGCTAATATATCTTGCTAACATACAAACTTTCATACATACCAGTCATACAAACACATTCATAATTGTTTAAAACAAACAGAAGAAGGAACATGCAAACACACTAAATAGGATATAATAACAACCCAAAGGTGCAGATGGTAGTACAATTTCTACAGATGGTATAAAAATGAGAATTCCACCGGTTTTAAACGATGATCTGTGTGGTATTGATCATTTTTTGATACATTATCCAGATCTTGTTAGGATGTACGGCCTACGTACGTTTCGGTGAAACAATCACCTTCTTCAGGGCCAAGATGGTGAAACAGACAAAACTGATACAGGCAATAAGTGAACAAAGTATTAAAAAATAAGGGGCAGTAAGTTTTCCTTTTGTTTCGGTGAAACAATCACCTTCTTCAGGGCCAAGATGGTGAAACAGACAAAACTGATACAGGCAATAAGTGAACAAAGTATTAAAAAATAAGGGGCAGTAAGTTTTCCTTTTCTATTGCAGTTCGCATCGGTGTGCAGTAGAAGGGATATGGGTCATCACTTAAGACAATGATGGGATCTGCTATGGCTTTTGAGATGGATACTAATGTTATTCCAAGTTGTTCTATGTAGTGTACACAGCAAGCGTGCTGTGTAAACTCGTCTGGGACCCCCTGCTACGGCCATCACGTTTCCACTTACAAGTAGAATGAAACGTTACCATTTTCTGGTCAACAGCAAATGCTAAATACAAGACCAGCACTGTATGAGGACTTAAATCATACCAGTACCGGTTTCTTCCATATGCAATAAAAACTACATAGAACAACTTGGAATAACATTAGTATCCATCTCAAAAGCCATAGCAGATCCCATCATTGTCTTAAGTGATGACCCATATCCCTTCTACTGCACACCGATGCGAACTGCAATAGAAAAGGAAAACTTACTGCCCCTTATTTTTTAATACTTTGTTCACTTATTGCCTGTATCAGTTTTGTCTGTTTCACCATCTTGGCCCTGAAGAAGGTGATTGTTTCACCGAAACAAAAGGAAAACTTACTGCCCCTTATTTTTTAATACTTTGTTCACTTATTGCCTGTATCAGTTTTGTCTGTTTCACCATCTTGGCCCTGAAGAAGGTGATTGTTTCACCGAAACGTACGTAGGCCGTACATCCTAACAAGATCTGGATAATGTATCAAAAAATGATCAATACCACACAGATCATCGTTTAAAACCGGTGGAATTCTCATTTTTATACCATCTGTAGAAATTGTACTACCATCTGCACCTTTGGGTTGTTATTATATCCTATTTAGTGTGTTTGCATGTTCCTTCTTCTGTTTGTTTTAAACAATTATGAATGTGTTTGTATGACTGGTATGTATGAAAGTTTGTATGTTAGCAAGATATATTAGCTATAGGGGCAAATTTTCTCTTTAAAAAATCTTCTTTATTCTGCACTTTATCTAACTGCACTATTGGCAATCTAGTCAATGTATTATGACTAGTTATGACTTTTTATATGTGATGTTGTAATGTATATCTGTATAAACCTTCAAAAGTAAAATGATATAAAAAAATACAAAGAAAAAGAAAATAAAATAATATGTTTATAATATCTTAAAGCTTTGTCTATTTGTAGCATCCTTGTATGTGAAAATGTCCATAGGACTCATTGCCTTATCAAAAGTAATATAGGTCTTTTTAAGAGGTTTTTGCTTATGCTTTGTGTACCTTGATCTCCCTCCTCTTGGCCTAGAACTAAATGGGAGAGCTCTTTCTCATAACTTGTTGTTTTGTAAATGTATCCTTACAGAAGGTGGATCCAATATTTTATCATCACAATTCAATTTCGATTTTTCTCAACTGCACCTAAGATTGTAAACATACCTCATGGGCACTTGTAGGAAGCTTACATGATGTACTTTGTGCAGTGACTTGCAATTGTACCTCGATTATTTGTAATGGATCCCTGGCTTTGCTTTAGATGTGTGTATACTGACATGTTTCCTGAGCGGCAATCCTTTCTCATGGCTATTGGATTAAGCTACATAAGAATCTTATCCACATGGACTGAATTTCAATCTTCAATAGTAAAAACACTCAAATAATAATAGTGAAACCACCTCGTATGATATTACATGTTTAATAGAGATGGGTATGAAACCTTACTGTCAACATAACATAAACAATATTTGCATAGGTATTCTATATGAGAGGAAATAGTTTGAGGCTTATCGCTTTATTACAACACATTTGTTTCACAGTTACGTGAAAAATGTGTGTGAATAAACAACATGCACCTTGGTGAAGCGTATATTATGCACCCAGCACTGATAATTGAGGACCTGAAGGTTCTCTTGTGTGACATGATACTAGCGAGACTTCGTATCACCTGAGTATCATTATTTAAATATTTTGTGTACTATTCCAAAAAGACCTTCTAAGATTAACAATGAATACATACTTCAAGCAATGAAGAAACTCTGCTATCTATTGTAATGCAAGATTTTGTACAAGAATGGACTCACAGAAGATGAATGTACCCACCTTGTTTCTCAATGTACCTCCAAGAGAAGAACAGTAACTCAGTGTTTATTATGTGCCTCCTGTCCATAAGGCTCGTCAGTAGAATACCTTCCTTCTGGAGGAAGCAACATTTCACAAAGGGTTGACTGACAGAGGAGGAGGCAGCTGAGTGGCCAGCTCTACTTTGGCTCCAGTGGTTGGTTGTGCTCTGCTACCAGGTTGCCCATTCCCAACACTTCCTGGAAGCTACTACGGAAGGATAGTAAACAGTGTTGGAGCAGCTGGTACTTCTATAGAGGTTATATGTTAAGGAATCCGAGATAATAGCGGAGGAAGGAGTCTCAGATCTAGTGCAATTAGGGTCTCAGAGCTCAGGCAGTGCTGGGTGTCCTAGGCGTGGGCGCTGTATTTTAAAGGAGTGAGCCCCTGTTCGACGTGCAGCTGCGGCAGACAGAGAAGAGGTCCTGGAGGACGGTGGCATCTGGAGCGGAGTGGGAGGAATTCCCAATGGGAGGGGCAGCAGAGCTAGACCTGAAGGGGCGACACGGATGTGCTTTCAAATCACAGTGTGAAATGGCACATGAAAATCAGAGGGGTACAGAAGAGGGTTCTTCCAACACACTCAAAAAAGAAAAAAAAAGGGATGAGAAGGAGAGGGAGGTTCCAACTGCCGAGCTACTAAAGGCAGAACGCTATGACTGGAGGGTTAGACTCCTTTATGAAGAAGATGGACAAATTGGAAAAGTCTGTGTCAGCAGTGGGGATGTGCTAGATTAAATGGGAGTGAAGAATTTGGGGACTGGAATTGTCAGCTACCACTGTTGAGAAATGAGGTTGAGAGATCAGAATTTCATGAATTAATAAACTGTACAAATCAGAAGTTAGAAGCTATGATGTTGATAAGACCGGGTTCCACTATCAGAATTTAACTAGGAACCCTAGGTCAATGGATCTTTTGTTACCTGCTGAGAAGTATAAAGGGGAGAAATAATTAATCTTCGAGGCAATTCAACAATTTCCCATGGTTATGGTTCAAAGGATCACAGACTCCGAACTTTAAGTGAATGGGTTTATTACAAAGTCAGAAACAACTGAATGTACAAACACCTCAAAACGAGGCTGTAAAAGTACATGGGAACTAATACAAACCATATATGCGGGTGAGCTTAATCCGATGAATCATGAAAAGAATGACAAGTTCCAAAAAAGGAACACAGGCAATGACTGCCCCAACGGACTTCATCTGTGGCTGAAAAGTGAAAAGCATTAGACTATCCCTACTCTATCTCTAAGCTGCCATCTCTTCTTAACATTTCCCAGGTAAGATCAGTTAAAGGTGTCAGCTCGTGAAGACTTCCTAAGAAGTACACTCATGTTGTATGGGTCGAGTAGCCAAAGATACAGAGCTCGTTCTAAGAGGCTCCCTCTTTCCTCATCGATCTCCTATACCCTTCTCCTGACTCATCCCCCGGGACACTGTCCCGAATACAAAATGCACAATGTAAAACACACTCACAAATAACCCCATCTCACTGGGCACTTCTCATAGGTAAATTTCCACTGTCTTCCTCACTCCATCCAAGTTCGGCTTGATGACCTTGATTCTAGGGCCTCCTCGGTGAGAAAGAACACCGGCTCCCAATTATAGACATTCCGTTTACAATGTATCACCTCTCCTCCAGGCCTAACTCCTAAAACAAAAGGCGTTAGTTTTAACTAACAAAGGCAGCCTCTTCCACCTGCAACAGAAACGTGAGAACAGAACAACCTTGCATGCACATGAAATTCGCTGACTACTTCCAAATGCAGGAGCCTACCAGGGAAATTACATATTCAGGCCTACACAAATCGGCTAGCATAAGAATAAACAAATAGGCTTTCAATTACACAGAAGTGAACATCTCATTTAGGCCTTTAAACGTCAAATTATACAAACAGGTTAATGGTGCTTTCCTTTGCAAGCAGCTACAATTGTTACAAGGTAAGCACAATTAATCATCTCTACGTCCAGACTTTAATATGATGCAGTTTTAAATCAGCCTGCGTTACATTACACATGAGCTTTTCGTTAGGCAATTGCAATATGCTAAAGGTCACACTTTCCAAACATAAATGGGATTTTGTTTCTCTTGCATGGCACAAAACAATTTCTATTATTTCACTTTACACGTTATTATTACGGAACATTTCGAATGACCAAATGTTAATACAACATAGGAATATATGCGGGTGTGGACTATCCATGATTATGATGCACCCGTACAATTTTAGAGCACCATCAATGTTGAGGAAATAAAAGCCGTTGGAGCGTAGAGCCTTGCCCAATGTTTCCCAAATAGATAATCAACAATTATTGGAGTTAATTTGGATTGCATTGGAATTAGTGCAAGGAGACGTCTTGTGACTGTGCATGAGTTTTAATTTCTGGTGCCGTAGAGTTGTATAACATCTGCACAAATGTGCTACACTCCTGGGACACACTGCAGCTGGGAATGAAGGCTTAAGATACATTTGGTGTAGAATTATCATGTACAATTATATTAGCAAAATAAAATTGCAAAATAAAATACACTAAAATAGAAATTGTTCCAAATTGGACTTTCTCTTGAGTGACAGTTTTGATTTGTCTGAGGTGTAATACCTGGTACTGTCTGCAAATAACGTTGTGCATTTTTAGAATGCTGTTAGAGAAATCACAAATAAACCATCCTTTGTTTTCTATTTGGGAATGTTTGAATTTAAGCTCCAAGAGCTGAGTTTTACCTACTTTGTAATGTCTTTCAAGAGATTTACAATGGGGTTAGGATATTTCCAGCCCTTAATCATCACAACAAATAAACACACACAGAGATATTATATTGCTAAGTGCACATAAGTATTGTACTTCTGTGACGGGTGGAACCTAAATTGTGCTGCTCCATATTTCTGTACAAAAGGGGGTGGTGATGGACGGAGCATTTGAATCAATCAAACACTCACCCCCAGTCAACTGATCTGGGTTTAATCCAACACCGTTCTTTAGCCCACTCTGCCACCCCAGTTCAAACATGGCTATATGCAAATCAGTCTGACCCTGTGCCTCATGGGAACAGTCCAGCCCGAACTGCCAAGCCATGTCTACCCTGGACCGGAAACAAGCTTTAGAGGAACGGTTTCTGGCATTCCAGCCGTCTTCAGCCCGGCTTGCTTGAATCCAGTGGCAAAGTGAGCAAGAGACTCACGTCTGAGCATACCCTGCCACACTTATGGCGGCCAAAAGCGGTACAAAAGGGGGTGGTGATGGACGGAGCATTTGAATCAATCAAACACTCACACCCAGTCAAAAGATTTGGGTTTAATCCATCACCGTTCTTTAGCCCACTCTGCCACCCCAGTTCAGACATGGCTATATGCAAATCAGTGTGACCCTGTGCCTCATGGGAACAGTCCAGCCCGAACTGCCAAGCCATGTCTTCCCTAGACCAGAAACACGCTTCCTAGGACTGGTTTCTGGCATTACAGCTGTCTTCAGCCAGGGTTGCTTGAATCCAGTGGCAAAGTGAGCAAGGGACTCACGTCTGAGCATACCCAGCCAACTTATGGCGAACAAAGCGGTACAAAAGGGGGTGGTGATGGACGGAGTATCTGAACCAATCAAACACTCACACCCCAGTTCAGACATGGCCATATGCAAATCAGTCTGACCCTGTGCAGTTTTCACGCAGCACTTGCTTCAACTTTCAGTTCAAAACACGTTTTGCAAGCAAACATTGACCTCTGCTGGTATGTGTGCTATGTGTGCTAGTTTGCACTGTCAGCACTGCCATGTGTCATGAGAGAGCCCATGCTAGCAAATAATAACTCTTGGCGGTAGTAGTTACCGCAATGCAGTTGGTCAGGCTTTAGTTACTGTGGGGGATACTTATATCACAGTGTCCTTTCGCAGATTTAATATACAATTTAAATTACTTTCCTTGCTGCCATGTCTGTGGATGTTCAGATGTGTGCCTCACCAATTGTATTTGTTGTGGCTTAGCTTACTTCTTCCAGCGAAATAGCATAGTCATATCTTCATTTCCTTTCTTTCCTTATG
The DNA here is from genome assembly GCF_964263255.1 of Lissotriton vulgaris. Lineage (NCBI taxonomy): Eukaryota > Metazoa > Chordata > Amphibia > Caudata > Salamandridae > Lissotriton > Lissotriton vulgaris. The sequence continues at coordinate 397,677,536 of NC_141687.1, forward strand.
TTTGGTAGTACTGCACAATGAAAATATCTGCAATTGTTCTATGATTAAATGAAAGTCTACTCATTGTTGCTTGGTAAATCTCAATAGTCATTATGCAATTTTGAGGAAATCATCCTAAATGTAGGGCTAAATGACAGACCTTTATTTAAATAGACAATTTTACTGTATTTATTGGTGCTGCTAATGTTAAACCTTAGCTTGATGGAGCCTCAACTTATCTTACTGCTCTCTGGTGCTTTCAGTGAGAGGGTCTCTTTTTTGCTCGAGTAGAAGCCCCTTGTCTTGTTTCCTCTCAATTCTCTTTGTTTTACACCACCCTTTTTTGTTACATCTTCAGTTATACAGTGAACCTGTGATCTCTGTTTCCCATGACATTTCAAACGTTGTACCTCTTGATTTACTTGAAGAAAGATGAAGAGGAGGAGGGCTGGGAGACCTCCCTCTCCTCCAATTAAAGAGTCAAAATCACTTTGTGCTGGTTCATTTTCTGAGCACACATGAAAAGCCAGTGCTGGTAGACAAACAGGTCTGTTTCCTGTAATACAAGATTCTGTATCACAGGTGCATATTCTGACCTTCTTGTCATCTATTGAATCTCATTCACATTTTCTTGCTTGGTTGCATTTTTAGGACACCTTAGAATGTTTGCCATTTGATTTTGCATGCAGAATTTTGGACTATCTTTCTCTAGTCTATTGCATGCTGGTTGAGCGTTGCTTTTTTTACCATGATTTTAGAGGCTTCGTCAAAATTGTACATACATTTTGGAGGATATCTACCAACACTATTACCAGCCCTTCCGGAAACATATCCAGATGCCAAAAATGTATCAACTGAATACAGATCTGAAGTACATAAAAAACGAATTCACTTTCATCAATAAAGATACAATTGCATGCATTGTTTAAGTAAAACGCCATGACATCTATTGAGCAACCAGTATACTATAACCTATGGAAAGCTCCATAAGACTTTACCAAAGACCGCGTTTAACTTACAAAATGCACTGAGAAGTTGAATTACATAAGGCTGTGCCTTGAGTTCATGACAAAAACTGACATTCAATGATTGGGAATAAGCATGGCCCGGTGGATTTTTAAATAATTTGGATCTAACAGAGCAGAAGTTTTATTAATGACATAGCATTAACAGGTGAAATGCTTTACGGTTGGTACTACTAATGGTATTTATAGAGACATAATTGTGAATAAACGATTTTTAGGAATACACCCTATTCAAGGATTAATGCAAAATTGGAAAAACGATAACAATACAACAGCTTTCAAAGGTTCTCTCAAACTTCAGTTTTCATACTTATTAACTTAGTTACTCCGACCAGGATTGTAATGGCCCTGATTTTTAAATGGTACACCATCAATTATACTTTCAATTTATTTTTTTACCTACTGCACAACTACCCCTATTAACAATTTCCCTTATGATTGCATAGTCCTTTCATATATTTATCAATGGTTTCACCACATAATGAAGGCCCATGCAAAGCATTAGACTTGCCGCTTGTCCAGCGAGGGACATTCAGTTGTGGCAATGGCTTTGCAAGGGCCCCGGACTCTATTTGGATATAGTCATAAAGCGTAAGTGGCAAAGACAGTAGTGAAGAAGAATAAAATAAAATTGACTATTTCAGACAGTAGCTTGGTCTCTTTGCTGCGACCACAGAGATCTCTTTAAGACTTAATCACCTACCCCTTACCCATTGCACTTTCTAGTTCTTCAGACTGACACTTTCTCTCTGTAACAGAACTGACTCTAAAACCAGACCCGGTCACAGCAGACCACAGACTACAGTCTAAGCAAGTGATTGCAGCACAGAGTCCAACACAACCGACCCCACAACTCTAACACTTAAAACCCCATCACCAGTCCAGCACAATTTACTGCACTACCCAGTGTTCTGAGAGTGAATCCATTTCTCATTAGTACCCCAGTGACCGCAGAGTTAGAGTAGAACTCATTGGAGCCAACACCCACTCTCAGACTTGCTCATTAACTGTTGTGCTTACAAATTTCATGGCCTTCTACCATTCAAATTGGGATCAATGAAGAGGTAAACAAACTGTACCTTGGTGTGAGGTTGCTAGGAGCAGTATGTCTTCCCTGACAGGTGCTAGGCATTTGGCTGCTCTCCAAGAGTAATGAGAACAAATCTTTATTCATATAGTTATTTTGCAAGTTGAAGGAACATGTTACCGGGGATGGCCATACATTTTTTCCCTTGTGAAAGTGTCCCGCCATTGCATGCTTTTTGATGGGTTGTGCTACATAAATTCAGTAAAAAAGGGTACCAGAAGAATGTCAATTAAAAACTCTGCACCCCTGTTGTCTTTATGTGTATGTGTTCACAGAATTGTTTTGGAGGAATAATTAGATTACCTTTCTTATATAATGGATACTCAGCCCCTTGTCATATGAAGGGAAACCAGTGAATTGCTCAAGGCATGCAAAGCTATTCAGAAAATCTTCCAGTAACCTGAGACCTCTTGAGCAGTAAAGATTTAACCTGCACCAGGGGTGTTCTGGATAGTGGCACTCCTCCCTGGTGAGGTTCCCGCCAGGCCCTGCTTGCAGCCTGCCACTGGCACCAAACTCCCCCTGTACAGGCCTTCGGTCATCAGCGATATGCTGCATGCCAGGCCCTGCACCCAAGCTGCCCTGAGCACCCAACCCCTCCGATGCACTCCCTTCAGTTATGCTCTGCACCCAATCCGCAGGGGGTTGGCTGCTATGCCTGTTTTATGGCCAGGCCTTCCGTGTAGCCTCTCTCTTTCTGCCAACCCGCATTGCAGAACGTGTTTTTAAAATTATTTTATTGGAAATTTTTTCTGGGAAAATACTTATTCCATATGTGTTTACTTATATTAACAGGAAGACTCTTTTTCTATTTTTTATGTCTTGATTTGGCTGAAAACACAGTTTTTATAAAAAATCATGGGTTTTAGCAGAAAATGTAAAGTTTTTCCACCGCTAAAAATGTCTGCCTGGGTTTGCGTCTTTCTCTTATAAGTTATGACTCTTGCATGTTGAACCCATTTTTGGGTGAGTTCAAAATACACTTTTCCACTACTTGGGGTGCCTCACTGAACCCACCTGGGATTAGCCCACTGCTTATGATGCCTTCACATAGCTGTGTCATTTTTTCCCCCACAGCACAAAACCTACGAGTCAGTGCTGACACACTTCAAGATGGCCTAAAAAGTTTTTTGAACACTTCTCAAGCTAATCACATTTGTCATAAAAATTCAAAATGTGATTGACAGGAGTCACAAGTCATAACCAGCGTGGCTCCTCTGCAATGGCAGAGGAGCGTCGCCCCACTAGCTCAGAGCCAGCAGCTGAAAACTAAAACTATATTTTATGATTGGTTTTTTTTTTCAGCTGCTGGCTAAGCCACTGTGTGTAGGGAGGGGCAGAGCTGGTCCATTAGAGGAAGGAGGAATGGAGTGATATGTGCACTTCTAAGTACACATGTCTGTTTGGCCAGCCGTCTTAGGCTAGCCAAACAGACCTACTCAGTTAGGTATTTCCAACCCAGCTGTATTGCGCAGCCGAGATGGAGGAACGCCACAGAGTCCCTGTGCCTGAGCGAGCATTAAACCAGCCTGCTCAGGCCAATCTTGGTAATAGCATGAGAGCAGCGTGGGGATTGCACAGGGAGTCTCTGATGGTGTCCCAGTGTCTTCTGGGAGCAGGAAGCAGAGGAACGCTGAGGCACGAGGCAGCCGGCAGCTTCAGGTAAGTAACGCCTTCCTCCAACGCTCCTCCCGCACCCCATTCACCCGCCTCACCGCTTGTTCTGTTGGGTGCCAATGGTCATGGATCACGATTTAGCATGGCAAAGATATGCAAATGTGTTAACCCTTTCAAGCCCATTGGTAATCTTTTTTACACACTTATCTCCCAAACACTACTGAACAGATTTAGACTAAAGTAATAAAGCATACTTTCTGAGTAAATTCTACTTCGAGGCCGCATGTGGCATACAAAGTTAAATTTCTGTGAAATTTGCTTTGAACCATAACTACACTGTGATGTTGTTTTCCCTCTACTGGTAAAACTCAGCCACCCTGTGCTCACATTCCCTCTGTAACCCTATTTAGCAGAAAGCCATAGTGGACCTAGTTGCTGACCATGGTATGGTCCTTTGACAGCCTGAGGGCACTGATGCAGCTGCTCAGCAGATGGCTGTTAGATAGGACTTAAAGGCAGAGGGGCCATAGTATGTCCTTATGTGGTACCTATACAGAGTTAGGCAGTGGTTTTTCCTTTTCCCTCTTCTGCCCTTGCCAGCATGCCCGATGGCCTCCATATCCATCTCTGAGATTGATAGATGGGAATTGGCCTGGAACTTGCCTGGGTACATGGTTCAAAGGGGACAGATAGCTACATAACAGATGCAAAAGAGTGATAATATCCCTGCAATCTTGGTAAACCTTTATTTTGTTAAGATTAATTTAGAGGAGGAGGAGATTATCCCTTGGATAATGGTTTTTAAGAGGTGGTGAAATACCTCAGTCAAACGAGTGGTGAACGAGGTACTCAAGACTCTCAGAAGAGAAACTCTTTACCTGCTGGTGGGTAACAAGCCAGAACCTCACTACTGGGTGAAAGACGAGGAACTTCCATGGACCGCTGCACTCCAGGGTCTAAAGACATTAGGGAGTAGAAGCCCGATCACATGGGTGATTTAGAAGGCTCGATACCTGCCAAAGTGAAGGATGGAGCCAATCGCATGGTAGAATCCAATAAAGGTTACAATGCAGCGAGGCCACAGCTATCATCATCAGAGCATACATGTCAGATCACCAAGAGGACCCACATGAGCTCTACTGCATCCGGCACTGTCCAAGCAGCCCCCGGTGAGACGCGTCTCCAGCGAGATTCGCGTCTATAACCCCACATTGTTGGAAAACCGCGTGCATGGCGATTGATGCCTGCATTATCCAAGCTACTCCGCGTTTACAGTAACAGCGGAGCAAGAACTGGCAATTTATGCAGTTTCAAACGTCGACACTAATAAGTGGGGTTACACTAATAATATTGGTAAATGTGATTGTGTATACTTCACTCCAGGCGATACTGTCATTACTATTTTTTGATTTGCTCACAGTACCCTGTCTTAGCTCTCTTCCTTTGCCTGAAAGACACCCCTTTCACCCTAACTCTATTCTTCTTTTTCTTGTTATGTATGGCACAGGCTTGTGTCAAACTATTTTGTGTATATTCTAAGATTGGACATTGTCTCCAGAAAATAAACTCCTTTCCCGGCTGGGTTTGGAAATCTTAATTCGTATAGCTTTCCATTGTGTTTCTATACTGTATTATGTTGATTTGTAAATTAGCTAAGGACCGCTGTTGTTTGATAACCACATGAGCGAGAGGCATCTCTGGACATGCTGGATCCATCCAGAAGATATACATCACCCTGGCTCCTTTGAGTAGGCTCTAGTTGATCAGGCGACCATGTATTTGGTTGGTCACTAGCAGACTAGTAACTCTGCATCCTACTCAGGGGTTAAGGTAGTGATGACACAGGAAAAAGATGGCTAAATGGGTACTTTCATGGCAAAGTTTTTGAAGCAGAACACGAAAATCGCTCTGGTATATTTTAGATCTATTGGTGAAAATCTGGCACATAACTATGAAGCATTCTTGAAGATTTCCATAGTTCAACTGTGTAGGAAAGTGCCCTTTTTGACATGGTCACCCACACCTTTTGCCTGGTATTTGATGCAATTTTGACTGGACGTGCACTGGGTTCCTGTTAACGAGAGCACCTGTGCCAGATTTCCTTCCCAAAAATGTACAATTGTTTCCCCAACTGGCAATACTTGTAGCACTCCCTGTAGGTCTCAAGTAAATGGTACCCCTGGTACCTAGGACAAGGAGGCTAAAGTGGGTCCCTAAGATCTGCAGCACCAATTGTTCCACCCTAAGGTCAAGCACATGCAAACTGCCATTGCAAGCAGTGTGTCTTTGTGCAGAAAACACAACAATGCATACATCACTGTGTGTCATTCCCACAGGCACTGCAGGGCGCTTGTGTAAGTCACCCCTACAGCATGCATTACAGCCCTAAGGCGGGGTGCACCATACTCCATGGGAGAGCATATCAGAAGTACCTCTGTGCTGGTCAGTCCAGTTGTTGCCAGTGCAAGTAATCAGGGAAGCCATATAAAGTATAGTGTAAAGGCCGCAAAATTGAACTGAAACTGCAACGACTGCTCTGACCTTTGGGGATGACCCTGCTTAGCGCTATGAATAACCGAGAAAGATACCCCGCCTGACCTGCTAATGGCAGCTGTCTCTTCCACGGGTGGATATTCTCGACATTACGCCCCCTCCCTCTGAAGACATGCGGACCCTGGCTCTGTCCCCTTGCCTATTCACTGCTTAGCTTACACCCACTTTCCTTCTGGATTATAGAGAATGATGGGGACCGACTGATTTCGAACTTCAAAGACTCATCCCCCTTGCCTGATCTCAAGATGGCTGCCTCAGTGGGACCCTCCTCGATGCTCTATCTCCCCTGGTCTAAAATCATTGGTCAGCGTCCTGATCTTGATCAGCCCTCACCCGACCCTGTTCCTGCTTACCCACCAGGACATTTACTCTGAGAACTTTCCCTCGACAGCTGGGACCTAGCCATTTTGACTGATGCCCGGTGGAGCTACTACGCGAGCTAAAGGGGAGATGAGCTATGGATTCCCTCCTTGATCATCACCTACCCAGTCGGTCTTTAAGCAAACTCTCCTGGGTCTCTCCTGACCATATCTCCCTCCTCCCCCATCACCCTACCCCCTACCCCTCTCCACTCTACTCTTCTCCTCTTTCCAGCTATTGACCTTTGCCCTCACCTTCCTTGCTCATAAATTCCCACCCTGTTTATCCACTGGACCTTCTTCTGTGAACTTTCCCTCGTCAGTTGAAACCTAGCTATTTGACTAATGCCCGATGGAGCTACCTTGTTTAGCTACAGGGGAGACAGGCTGTGGATTCCCTCCTCGGACGTCACCTACCTAGTCGTCTTTGGGCAGACTTCCTTTCGTCTCTCCTGCCGTCTTTTCACGCATCCTCATCCTCCCCCTTCACACTTACCCCTTTGCCCCCTATGCCCTATTTATCTCACCTTTCTTTCCTCTCTCAATGTGTTGCTTATTTTTTATGTAATATGTAATTGTTATCATTTTCTGTAACATTGTCTAAACTAATGTAAAGCGCTCTGATACCTGCGGGTCTAGCCAGCGCTATATAAAACTCATTAAATAAATAAAGTACATGTACTGGGCACTGTTCAAACATGATTCCTCAGCTACATGTTGGCTTTACTGAATCTAAAGATGTTAGGCTTCAAACATATCATATTAATAAGGCCACACTTATTCCAGTGATGGATTTATTAATATATGCACTCAGTGGGCACCTTAGAGGTACCACCTAAAAACCTACCAACTACTAGGGTGCTGACTGGCTGGTCCTAGCCAGCATGCCACCACAGACACGTTTCTGACCCTCAGAGGTTAGGGCTTTTACTCTAAGGAGGTCAGAAAAACAGCCTGCTCTGGCAGAGGATGTTTTACAGCCCCTTCCACTGGATGACCTACAAATTACTATTCCAACGCAGAGGGCTTAAACGAGCCTGCCGCCTTTGGTATGCAAATCTGGCTTCACTCCCTTGACCATGGCCCATTTTGCGCCTGAACAGCTGGGAAAATTAGTTGTCAGAAAGGCGTTATCACCTTCAGGCTAGTTCCACCCCTAAGGTGGGCTACCTGAAGTGGAGGTGAAATTTCAGACTTTACCATCTTTGTGGTGGCAGAATTAGGAACTCTGGGACAGGTTAATGCCCACTTCCAACAGGAAGTGGTAATTTAGGGAGTACTGTGACCCCAGGGGTTAGTAGCCTAGAGGCTAATACTCTACACTCCCCTACATCTAGTATTAAGGGGAGGCCCTGGCACAGGGGAAATCAGATCCTGCCGACCCTAAAGAAGAAGGACTGAGAGTTGCATATAGCAAGAACTGAGGAAGAAGCAACTGACTTGACACCAACCCTGCCAGCCTGTTTGTCTATCCCGACAATTGCACCAAACGAGACTTGCCCAGGAAGCTGCTGTGCTTCTAAATGTATGGGAGAACCGCAAACACTTCTACAAAGACCTAGGAAATCCTGTGAAGCTGAAGAGCTGTTTCCCTGCACCTTGCAGGTACCAAAAAAAGAACTGTGAGGACCAGGACTGCGTAAACCCGAAACTGGCAGAACCACTGCACCCATCACTCCTAGCCAGATTTGAAGCGGGCCAATGGTGCCAGTGTAGTCCACAGAAGAAACCCACCTTCGGTTTGTCAGGAGGGGACTCTTCAACGACGCTTGCAGCCTCTGTTTGCAGCCCCCGCCAGCTAGTGACTTGGCTGCGAAAAACCTGACACCACAAGACACATCAGCACCCGTCGCCCCTGACCAGAGTGAAAGTGAACTGAAGGAGTTCCCATGTCCCTGAACATTGTGAGGGCTGAGCTCCCCTCTAGGGTCAGACTGACTGACTTTCCAGTCCAAACCTGTAGCCTCTTTTCGATTGGACCAATCTCATTGACTAACATTGGGCACCCGAAGCTATATTGCACCATTGTACTTGGCCGCCCTAGTGCCTCTGGAGGTGACCTGCTGGTGCTGCCTTGGACCTTGCCCTGTACTCACCTTACGTCCTGAGAATTTGTCCCGTGAGTCACTGTAAATAACTTGTATGCAGTATGTTTTTTCCTCCGTAGGATAACACTCCCACCTATAAAAATGGCAAAGTGTTGATTCCTGGTCGTATTGATTCTGGTGCCTAAATATATATAAAGATACATGATAATTTCATAAATTGGCGTGGCTCTCCTTATTTAGTCTTGTGTACCATTTATCAACTGTGTTTATTGCAAATTTCTAACACTCCTCTCTGATAAGCCTAAAGCTGGCTCACTACACTACCCCCTAAAAGGGAACTTTGGTATTGCTATAACTAGATCCTGTCCACTCATAAGGGAATACCTGTACTCTTTGCACAGTATACCTCTTTTTGGTAAACTGTTCAAAGAGCCAGCATCCTGCGCACTGCAGGTTTCTACAATTATTCTGGATTTACCAATTCAGGGTTCTTAACTTTGTCCTGTCATCGGCACTCTAGTGCTCTCTAAAAGTCGTTGCACCATCTCCTCCTACTTTTACAGATGGCGATCACCCTATTACAAGATTTGGAATTTGTCATTTGAAGAGAAGGCTAATCGGACTGCCAATCGCAACGTGACATTTCAAGGGTATGCAATCCATTTACTGGACGCATCGCACTTAAGTAAGTAGGAACAGTCAGTAGGGGCTGAGGAGTTTGTTGACAAGGGACACGATCTCTTTGACGCAAGAAGCATACCTTGTAGCCCTTATTTCATCCTCCAGTCAGTCTTTCTGGCCCGTTCAACTACAGAGCCCTCTAGAAGCTGAAAGTCTTCCATCTCAGGAGAACACTCACATATGAAGAATCACTAGAACTGTCCTCAGATTCCAGACCATAGATTCCATGATCACTAGAGCACAAAACAGTGTGAAAAGGGAGGGCTCTCTTTTTATCAACTCCGAATCTGATCATCAAGTCAGCTGTCAGTAGATGGGATGGGTAGAAATGTACACAGAATTGCTAACTGAAGGGAAGTGGGCAGAAGACAAACTCAACCTGCATGTGAACTGCATGGCGGAACCAGTGGGCTCTTTTGTAGTCAAATGTAAGACAAAGGATCGGGTCAGATTCTGTTTTCTGCTGAACATGAACAACAACATCTCAGCAGTGAAAGTTAAGTCCTAACTTAACTATCTCACTGCTGAAATGTTGTTATTACAAGGTAAAACATGCTGGCAGAAATGGCAACGATTTGTGGCACCTCTGTTTGCGAAAAAAGGTCTTTGGGAAGACAGATGCCCTGGTTTAGAGTTTGGAGCTCAGGGTACTCCATCACAAACATGACAGAGTATTATGTCCACCAAACCCACTGTCCACCTGCTCAATTATAACTAGTTTTTGCAAAAACAGTGCCCCGACTGGCTCCGTGGGAAGAAAACTTATTCTGACAGACCTCTCTATTTAAAGTCACTACCGGGAAAACCTAGCAGTCACGGACAGGTAAAAAAACTTAGCCCCCACACCCTGGATAAAAACTCCCAGGGTGTGGTGACCATTATTGTTTGTTGTTCACAAACAATTTCCTACTTTAGAAGTTAATTTCTGAAGGCACAGAGCAGGCGGCAGCCCAACCTGGGTTGCTGAGGCGAAGACTGCTGCTACCCTGATAGATAGGACTCAAAGTATCTTTCAGGGTGCAAGACTGATGTAGCAAATTGAAGGCATGTGGTGGCTAAATGCTGGGATTTTTCAGTCTCACATGATTGATAAGATGGGTTTATGCCAAATTAATATATTTGTGTACTGTTTTGATCATACAGGTTTTATGCAGGAATGAGAAAAGGTATGCAAATACTTATTCTTGCTGCTCACTATGATTACAAGGGTGACAGCACAAGTTTGGAGACAGAAGGCAAATCTGGACCTTGGGACTGTCTGTGTGGATTCTAGTTATAGCCTAGGTGTGACAGTGGGGATGCAGGAGGCTGGTATGATGTATCCATGTCCAAGGCTCAGTCGACTAGAGTGCTCATGGCTCCTGCTGGGTGTGAGACTTGATGACATTATGGATGCAGCAGACTGGTCGTTCCACCTTATTTTCAAGCAATTCTATTTGAACTCGGTGTTGGATTTGATTTCACTGGTGGTCAGCAAGCGTTGAACTAGCATAATGCTCACTGCTGGTCCTGACACAGAATGAAAAATTTCCTAGCTAACTTAATGAAAGTTTCAGTTCTTTAAACAAATGCGGTTTTCTTTCTTGATGATATATAGATAGAGATGGCCTGATGTAATCTGTCTATTGTTTCTTCCAGGCACATGAATAGATGAGAAACAGGAGTAATGACAGATTTCATATAGTGAAGTGAATCAAGAGGCGAGTGTTGCCAGCATTTACACAGGACAGAGATGACCTGTGATTTGTTGTTTTTTACTGGACTGCTTTTTCACATAGACCTATGGAAATGCAGTTGGGTTTGTTATTAATGTTTGACGATGTGTTCTGAGTGGCTTCTGTAAGAAATAAAGCAAAGATAGAATGTGTAATCCTGACCACTGAATACTTAATAGAATTTAAATTTCCTTTAAGTTAGCTAGGAAGGGTGACAACTTCGCGAAGATCTCCCACTCATGCGAAGAGTAGGGATTTTTGCGTTGGCTGCTGCTTTGGCATTATTAATGCTCAGAATGTGGGAGGCCAGCCTTTAGTGTTATATTAAGGATTTTCGGGGCCACTGGCAAGAAATATTTTGGGGCCTCTGTTCGTATTTTGTTTGTTCGTGAATTTTATTACTCATTTTCTATCAATTCAAGACCATGATACAAACAATATTGACTTATATGTTAAAGGCTGTGGTAGTGAAATAGACAGAAATGAGATAGAGAAAAACTTCACTTTCCTAGGGCCCCTTCCAAAGTTTGAACCCTGGGGAACTGCAGACTTCGTCCATGCCCTGAAAAGTAGCTGCAATGCCTTGCTGCAATGCCGAACTCACTGAACTTGAACAGTTGATACATTCTTTGGCAGTGAGTTGCCCTTTATTTCCTGATGTAAAATAGGAATATAGGGCCAGATGTAGGTCACCAAATACCGGTCGGTAACGGCCGATTTCAGCCGTTACCGACCGGTATTTGGTGATTGATGTGTAGGGGGACTACATTTTACAGAATCGGTAAATTTACCGAATCGGTAAATTTACTGATTCTGTAAAATACCGATTCGGTAACTTTACCGAATCGGTAAATCTATATGTAGGTGGCACTGCTAAGAATTCGTTATTTACCATGTAATACTATTGCATGGTAAATAACGAATTCCTGTGTACATACACATCTGTGCATGTACACCTGTGCCATGTGGCACACAGACATGCCCTAAGGGCATGTCTGTGTGTCACATGGCACACAAGCCTGAATCAGGGGTGCAACAGGGTGTCAAAGTGACACCCTGTCCCCCTTATCAATTCGTTAATTTTACTGAATCGGAATTTACCGATTCGGTAATTGCCATAGGTTCCTATGGGCCTCAAGGCCCATAGGAATCAATGGCAATTACAGAATCGGTAAATACCGATTCGGTATTTACCGAATCATTCCGATTCGGTAAAAATTACCGAATAATTACCTACATCTTATTTACCGAATCTAAAATACAGAATCGGTAAATTTCGGTATTTTAGAGTCGGTAAATAAGATTTACCTACATCTGGCCCATAGTGTTGTCGTTGTAGACCATCACAACCCTAGATCTCAGAATGGGTAAGAAGGCCTGAAAAATAAGATTTCCTTGTGCTCCAACATGTTCATATGCAGGGACATATATAATTTGGATCACAACTCACTGAAGAGAGATTTGCATGATGTGCTTTCAGTGGATGAGCCGGGATATTGAGAACATAACCACAACATTCCTCGGTGGGAACCAAGTATATATTAGCAAGTATGTGTTTGAACTAGTCTTTGCACAGCTGGTTTCAGCCCACTAAGTAATTGCAGTGAATCATTCTACAGTTTAGTGGGGGACTTATGTGTAGGAGTCCGCTAATCACAGTAGTCTCCAGATCCACCAGAGAGTCACAGTCTTGTTAGTCAAGAAATGAAGCACCACTTGGTTGATGGTGATGGTTTTACCAACCCAAGAGGAGGGTGGACCTTGCCATACCTACCCCAACAACTACTTTTTCACAAGTACAACCACTAATGGGAGTGAAAAGTTGGAATATAAAAAATGTATTCCAAAGAATACTTTTAATCTATAGGTTTCTAACATCACATTGCATCACATTGGATGTGGTAGGATAGATGATTCTTATACAAATCTTTTTGTCCAACGGCTCGATGATTAGATTATTTCACATTGTGTCAAATATTCACAGGAACCTCTATAAACCACCTGGGTGATCCAGAATTGCTGAGATTAATTTGTTTTCAGAGCCTTTGGAACTTTAAGTAAATAAGTTATTAGGAGATTCAATACTGATTTGAAGGACATACTTAAGTTATTTTGATACTAGAAGCATTAACCTTAACATTGCACAATCATGTTTCGTTCACACTATGTATACATTCCTCACAATAAGGGTATTCAAAATACAGACTGGCTTTTATCCTATCCCATCACTATCATACAGAAATATCTTAGCAGACCCCTATGGTGACTTGATGCATTCATAGTATTGTAATTGCCTTTATAACTTTAACATCAGTCCTAATCAAAAATGGAAAATGACAGCGGTTGCTCCATTGCTTAAGAAGAAGGCTAGGCTTAGCCCATTGGATTCTGGAAAGTGTAGGCTAATATCTAACTCATCTTATCCATCCAAATGTCTGGAGCAGATTGTCATTTCACAGGTACAAGACAAGTGTATCTTGGAAATGACAATCTCCACAACAAATGTTAAGCAAGCTTGAACAGTGTACCAAGTACTGGATCAATGCCAGATATTAGTGCTGGGTGATCTTAGAATGATCACAGATAGAGACAGTATAGGTTCCTTAATTTTGTCATACCTGTCTGTGGCCTTTAACACCGGCAGCCATCACAAAATACCTAGTACACATTTATAAGTTGAAGGGAGCTGAATCATTTGTGTCTGACAAAGTTCATCAAAATCTCTATGGCTTAATTTCTGTCTGAGACTTTGGTTATGAGTGCCTCATACATTAATGATCCTTGTACCAACACCTGCTTGTGTATGGAACACAATTACAACTGGTGTGATGCACCTGGTAATTGCCGGCTGCAAGAAAGACCACACATTTGGATTTCCACCTGTTGAATTTCAGTAAGGCTCAACTTGTAATAGGTGCTATTTATTGCACCTGATAAATTCTGAGCCTCATGGTATCAGTTTGTTAAAAATCACCTACCCCTTCAGATCACTTGAAATAAAGGACTAAACCAAAGGAGCTCCAAGGATGCAGGCACTCTACATTGTTACCACACTGTGTTAACATGGACCACCAGCCTCTCATGACACTGATTCATGATTTTGGGTTTCTGTTCTTCAGCTATGCAGATGAAACACATATTATCTTGGATATTACCTTTCTAAAACACACTGTAAATTCGATATTCTACTTCACATATTATCCTGGAGAGTAACTCCCTGAAAGACCTGGAAGGGGTTTATTTATATTTTAATTAAAGGGTGAAACCTTGAGTTGGAATAGAGATGGGATCCAGAATTGTATATTTAGATTTTCTCCTTTAACTGTTTTTGTAAGAGATCGCCAAAGAGTGTAGTGGATTAGACAATGGGCTTTGAAAATGTTTCTTGACAAGAGTGAAAGCAAATGGCATTCCTGAATAAAAGGGTAGATGTTGTTATTGTTGTTACTGCTACCTGCTGCATCATGCACTTTTGTTATAGACTATCCTTCTTGCTTGATATGCATGATTAGACATTTCATGAGTCCCAGGTGGGATGCATTGCAGCAGTCACTTTTAGTTAATGTATGGCAAGAATACAGTCCTTTTTGCTGAAAAAAAGTATTTAAGGCAACATTGAAAGTATTTCTGACAACATGCCAAAGTATGTACCAGACAGCTCCTGTGATCAGCCAGCAGCCTCTTTGTAATACTGGGTCCATGGAATTCAACAAAGGATAGCCTTCTTGGTGCTGGTGCCTGCTGCATGGTGTGCTCACCCAGTACCACCGAGACAGATTCAGGGTCATCAGAGTCTTCAGAAAGGTTTGAAAACCTGATTCATCTCTTATTGACCACAGCATTGACAAGGGGAAGTACAGAGTGCAGTGTCTGGATAGCATTATGAAGCCTTGTGTGGCATACGCGGGCACAACCCATACCCTTAAGTAAAGATTCCATTTGTGTCAGTGTGTCCCACTTTAATTTGACGAATGCAAGTTTTTGACTTCGGATCAGAGAATACAAGAGTAGTGGTTCCATTTCTACAGTTTGATTCCTGGGACTGCTGACATATAATGCCTGTTCTGTGCTTGCAGTAAATGTCAACGGGATATGGGTGCAGCATGAGTGAGGATGTTGGTGGCCCGTGAGGTTGCCCAGATTAGGAAGGGCTGTGGACTGGCAGGGGGAGCTGTATTGTCTGCTCACCCGATGGTGCTAGTGGGGACTAGTGTGTACATCTGTCACTCTGCAGCTGTGATTTTACGTGATGTGGATCCCCACCAGGTAAAAATAGTTACAATGATTTTGGATGCAGTAATTCAAGGTCCAGAAACCCCAGACTACTCATAGCATGGTGGAAAGATGTCCCAAAAGGTGATAGTCCTCCAACCTATTCGTAACACGAGCCTCAGACTATGTCCTAGTGTCAAAAGAAAAAAATGCTTTATCCAAAAAACCTTTGATGTTTTCAGTAGCCTTGAGTAGAAACACATAAATTGAGAGAGAAGAAACGACAGCTGTGCAGTAGCAGGCTGCAAACTGATCATACACACAGTAGTGTTACAGGCTAGCACATGGTTGTAGTTTGCAGTCTCCAAATCTCACTCATGCGTATAGAGCAGGGCCCTGGGTTCTACTCTCCTACCGCATCATGAAGAGCGGATTATATTACAATGAATTCTAGTCAGGGGAGAGCAGAGGTTAGCTTTCGAGGCAAACACTAAAGAGGACTGAGAAGGAAGAGGGTGCAGGGAAGAAAAATCATTAATGAGGATGATTGAGAAGTGGGTGATGAAATAAGATCATTTTTGAACCCGGCCTTACGATTGGGCACTTGGGACCTTGATAGAAAGGACAAGTAAGAACTTCAGGATCACATGAGTATGTTCATATGAAACCTAAAATTTTCTGCAGCGTTGTAACTGATACAACATCCCTTTCCTGCAGGTCATTACAGTCCTGTGCTGGAGGAACAGGAGAATGAAGAAGAGTTGAGGGAAGGATCTGAAGAACCTGGTTGGCGATCCCGAGTAACGGCACCAAGCAAAGCTTCCAGAAGAACACTGGTCCCGGAAACGACAACTCGGCATGAGAGGGCATCTACAAGGCGTGAACAGGAATCACACACTGGTTATCCAGAGGTACCATTTGTAGATCTTGGGAGACTAACTCCAACATACTCCACATCTCCTATCACATGGTATTTCTTTCGAATAGGACTTCCCTATACTAGTAATTATTAAATTAAGTGCTCGAAAGGCACCGGAAAATATGGAGTTGTGTTCATTGCAACTGGAACAAGTGAACAATTGAGATCCAAATGTTGTACATAGAACAATGGGATGTAGGTCATGTGCTGTGTTGGCCACATTTGACAACTAGTAAGAACACCACTCATGAACATGTGTTGGGACCTACAGGGAGTGGATTTCATCTTCTGTTGATATGCTTGGGAGTGATCCATCTTTATCAAGGAAACTATATATAATTAGGGAGACCCACAGATAGGGAAGATACATTAATAATATGTTGTTCACTCTGTAAAACCTCTTTTGTATAATTACTAAATCAGTGAATTTTATGTAATGTGAGGTTTCCATAGTGGTGATATAGAAGAAAGCTTTGTCAACAAAAGACAAATGACGCCAAGGGTCAATTGTGTGAAGTTGCACCATGGATAACGGCACCCTTTCTTCTTTTACATATGCAAAAAAAATAGGGGCAACTTAGTGTCTGATTAATGTGCTTTATGAAAGCAGTAAAATGTTTGTAGAAAAAGAAGCATGACCAGTAGGATTCCCTGTACACAACCCACTGAGATCCTAAATTACATAAATGCATAGACCGCATACAGTGATGGCTCGCCACAGACTGTTGTGAGTATGATATGACACTCTGTTTCTGCAGCACTATCAGCTGTCTTGGTTTTCATGCATGAGGTGATAATTTAAGTGTGGAAATCTTGCCCTCGTCCTCATGACTTGATGAAAATGGCTATCACCAATGTTGTTTTATGGTTAATCTTGCTCAGAGGGATTACCAGGCTATTTGTTTGCCACCTTTTGGACTGGGACTAGCCTTGGAGTTTTCAGGCAAGGGACACCTGAGGGGACTTAATTCCAGCCTATGTGTCAATATTGCTTTTTTCTGTCTTCACTCTCTATAGTGTAGAGCATTGGGTTTTTTTAACCTCTCATTGGTTGGTAGATATCAAATGTCTATTTTCATTGTTGCTGAGAGTTGTCATGCGGTTTGGATTTGAATGCATCATGGAATGGACTGGCTGTGCTTTGCCTTCCATCAATCTCTACATTTCTGCATGCCAAATCTATGTGGGCTTTCCATCCTCATTTTTCTATTAAGGTGATTCCTACACAGCAGAAGCACTTGACATTTGATGTTGTTCAAAATCTACTTTATAAAAAAGGCATCAGATTTTGATTAACACCAACACATGATATGCAAAATACTTGAGTTTATTTCCAAAACATGAATACTGTGCCTCCTTGAGTTCCTAGCACATGGCTTTAGGAGATAACAGACGGCCAGATTGCATGCAGATTTGTGAAAGTTCACCAAGATTATTAGCATTTGTAAACTTCTTATATCCCATTTAGCTCTCCCCACCCTCCTGACATGCTTGGTAAATGTATGCCAACGTTAGTTAAACATCATCAAAATTGTAGGATCGTAAAAAAGGCCTTTACAATGGAAAAGTCGACTTGCCTACATCATTTCTGTATTAAAAATTGAGGCTTAATTCACAAATTTATGAAACCTCACAATATTGTTTTGTCGAAAATTATTTTTCGACTAACAAAAGTCATTTTTGATGCCTCTATTTCTACAGTGTTTCCTGATTCCTGGGACTTCCTCTTTCTGTACTTCAACAATGCTTGTCATTTTGCGAAGTGATGCAGAACTTCAGTCTCCACGATGTTTGGTGGATATCGCATCCTACACAACAGGCATTTACCTGCCACTCCCTCACACACAACACTCACAGTAGACTGGATAGGGTGCTGGTGGGTGGGTCCATGTTGCCGGAAGCTGCAGAGACACACAATCAGTGAGATTTTTATCTAATCATTACCTTGTTAACCCTAAACTGGATTGGGGCAATGCCTTACCGGCAGGACAATCGTGGAAACTCCCCGGCAGACTTCCTAGACAATGTAGAGGGTCGTGAGACGTTGGACCACTTCCTTACGAAATAGGGCTCCACCTCACATTGTTCCATGGAAGTGTTTGAGGCAAATTAGAACATTGGAATGTTGGGAGCTCCATTGCAGACAATGGAGTGCTCCCTGCTTCTACGGGCCGGTAAAGGCCCGCAGAGCAACATTCCAATGTTCTACAAAGGCCTCACGGAGCTCGAGGGGATTTATATCCCCTCGAGCTTCGAGAACCTTTTGTTTAATTTGTTAGAACATTCTGCCCTCTAGTGGCAGAATGTTCTAATAGCCTTATATTAGATATAACCAGAGGGGGGAGAGAGAGAGTCAGTGGATTCAGTCTCCCTTGGCAATATGATTAAACAAAGTGGAATCCACTCAGAAAGTGGTAGTGGTCCCTAAAGTGATGGGGAGCACACAGTGTTGTTTAAATGCCCCTCACACACCAACAGGCCCCTTGGTGTCATGCATCACAATCGCCTGCCTTCCCCTCAGCGTTGAGGGGAAGGCAGGCGATTAGCTATGCAGTAACCGTTGCTTTACTGAGCAGTATGGAAGGATCCCCCCAATACCACGCATAGGCTCATGAGGTTACCAGACTAAGAACAATAAGTTCTCTTCAACGCCTATTGGGCGCAACTGAACTCACCTATACATAAAACATTGTTAGGTACATTACACATTTTTAATTTTTTATATAAACACTTTTACATTTCATGTGAGTAAGGTGAGGATAACGTGCATATCCTTGTCCTGAAGAAGGAGCCCTTGCGCTCCGAAACATGTTGACACTCTGAAGCGGTTGTAATACCCTAGTACGTATATCTACAACCTCACTCTGCACATTTTTAATAACACCAGCCGAGGACATAATAAATTATATTTTTTTCATACGCGCCAGGTATTTTTTAAAGAAACTCACTTTTTCCACCTCACTTCACTCACACTCTCCCTTAGAACACACTCCCTCACATAGTTCACTACTAAGTGCTCCTACGTAGTCGTGAGTCGTAGCACGCCACATCCCGTAGAGGGGTGCGAAGGCCCCGATGATGAAGCATGACACCAAGGGGCCTGTTGGTGTGTGAGGGGCATTTAAACAACACTGTGTGCTCCCCATCACTTTAGGGACCACTACCACTTTCTGAGTGGATTCCACTTTGTTTAATCTAATAGCCTTATAGCCCTTCGTAGCAGGGCTATACCGGCAATTAAGGTCCCGCTGTCTCGTTAAAGTCCCTTGCCTTCGGCTCGGGCCTTTAACGATTCAGCGGGCCTTTAATAGCCGGTATAGCCTGCTAGGGCGGGCTATAAGGCTATAGTACTGTATGTGCCTCCCATGCGGAGTTTGCCGACTGCTTCAGGCGGACATACGAAGGGAGGAAAGGACAATGACTGGGATAAATGCCGCACTTACCGTCTCTTAGCCTGTATACTACCAGAAATAGACCCCTCCACTTGTAACTCACTTAATCACTCCTGAGGGAGCTACGGTCCCTCCCAGGGGCTTCAGTCATCTCCCCTTTTTTTGGAACAGGTTACTTCTATCATTAATGGGTCGATTGCCTACAGCCAAGATGGTTCTGCTCCCCATATGCCTGTACGTCCTACAGAATTCCTTGTCTCCAATACCATCTAGGATTTTTCGACAATTAGACTCCATCATTATATCTTTTCATTGGGTGGGAGGGCATAGTAGGGTGGCCCTTGCGATACTGACCAGACAGCACGACGAGGGAGGTCTGGAGACCCCATGACTTGATTCATATTATTTTGCTGCCTAACTACAGCATGTGGCTTGTTGGTTAGACCCACAGACAATTGTGTAAATCATTTACTAACTGGTAGAATAGAGATGTACCGCTTACCTGAACTCTCAATTGAAGGGCGCAGGACTCCTGTAAGATGGCCCACAAATAGTCAGACATATGGCGACAAATGGCATAAATATGGCCGGACTGTACTAAAACGTTCCCCCTTCCACTAAGAACTCCCACTTTGGATCCTGAAACCTGTATGACAATTAATGGACATTATGACCTTTCAAATGTGGCGAGATGGTGGATGTGAACTCCTTGGGGACCTGTACCTAAATGAGAATTTCCTCCCATTCGGGGAGGAACGCCTCACCTTCTCCCTTGGACCCGGTTAATTCCTACAAAATGCGGGATTGCCGAATATAGACAGGAAAGTCTGGTCATACTTCCCATCTGCTCCACCCCCTTCACAGACTCTGGGGATCCTACTGACCTGCGGCACGGGCACCCACGTGTTCATGTTGTTATATAAGGTCATGATCTCTGATTTAGCAAACTCTCCCTCATGCTCCCCGCTTGCCTCGGACATAGACTTGCACACTCAATTTTCTGAGTCAGACTGGAGCTAGAGTTAACAGGCTCACCTAGATCGTCTCCTGTAATGCCAGATTTAAGTTAGTGCACTTTAAGTTTCTGCACAGGACCTACTTGACCCCTAAGGGCTTACACCTCCTTTGTTATGTTAAAATATTTATAGAGCGCAAGGCTGTCCCAGCAATGAGGCATCCCAGTGCCAAAGCCAGCGATGTGGAGTGGGAAGGCGGAGGCAACTAATGATCAGAGAATAGCCAAGTCTTCAGGGTCCTTCTAAAGGACCAGTGGTCAGAAGTGCATCAGGTGGGAAGAGGCAGAGAGTTCAAAATGGCGGGCGCGAAAGCCTTGAAAGAGCACCCTCCAGCTCTAGCCCTGCATATCCAGGGCACCCTGGCCAGATGGAGATCCACTGAGCGCAAGGTAAGGGTAGATACGTAAGGAAAACACAGATCACTCGGACAGGGCCCCGAAATAATTTTGTGAATGATACAAAAACTTTAAAGGGAATTCTTTGCTCTATTAGCAGCCAGTGTAGCCAGCGGAGGAGGCTAGAGACAGAGCAATGCTCAGGAAGCACGAACAGAGTACGGGCTGCAGCGTTCTGGGCATGCTGGAGCCTTTTGATCTCTGACTTATTAGAGCCAAGGAGCAGGGCATTGCAGTACTCCCGCCTAGCCAGGACAATAGATTGGACATTCAGCTGACGAGTGTGAGAATCAGAGTCCTAAAATGGGTTTTAGGCCCCATAACAGTCCAAAACAGGTGCCTTCTACTGATTTAGCGTGGGTGTCAAAAGAGAGGGTGCTATCCACTCAGACACCCAGGTTCGTAGCAGCAGGTTTAGGCACGGGGGTGAACCAAGCACGGGAGGCCACCAATGGCTACTTCAAAGGTGGGTGTCTCTACTTAAGCAAAGGATTTTTGACTTAGTGGAGTTATATTGAAGAGAATTGGCTGCCATCCAACCAGAGATGGTGACAGATCCTCCTGAAATTTCACGGTGTCCTGACAAGGATCATTGGAGCAGGAGAACACCAGTTGCATGTCATCTGCATATGACACCAAGGAGATGTTACAAGATTTTAGTACCAGATCCAATGGCCAGATGTAGATATTGAACAGGGTAGGACTCAATGCTGAGCCGTGGGGGATGCCACAGCGTAGATGGTGGATGTGGGAATGGAAAGGTGGAGAGACGACTTGAAAAGTCCTATTGGCCAAGAAAGACGAAAACCAGGAGAGGGCTTTGCCCCCGATGCTGATCTCCCGCAACCGGTCTAGCAGGATGTGGGAGACTGTGTTGAATGCTATGCTCAGGTTGAGCAGAAACAGCACCGAGGTTCTACCCTTGTCCAGAGAGGCCCGCAGCTGCACAGTGACCACAAGCAGAGTAGACTCCGTACTATGCCTAGGCCTGAAACCATTTTGAGAGGGGTACAGAATCGAATTGAGTTCCAGGAACTGAGTTAAGATAGTGTTTACCTTCGATTCTGCTATTTTAGCAAGGAACAGGAGCAGGAAAATCGGATGGAAATTTTCAGCCCTTGAAGCCTCCAGTGTAGGTTTTTTTCAGCTGAGGGATAACTTTGTCGTGTTTCCAAGATTCTGGGATCATTACATAGGATAGACACAGATTTGTCAGTTAAAGAACCCTGGTAGGAGACACTGCTGGAACTTTATAGAGGTCGGGTCTGAGAGAATTGTCCTGAGACCTCAACTTTACCTTGGTAAACAAGGCTGCGAGGGCTTCAAAGGAGATAGGGGGAAAGGAAGAAAGAGAGAAGACAAGGGAGAACCCACAAGGGGGTCCAGATCTATACTCTCTAGGCAGAAACTGCCATTGATACACTTGACCTTGCCGATGAAGAATTTGGCCATTACTTATCACCATGTCTTTTAGGAGAGAAAAATAGTTTTGGTGGGGTTGCTACTCGTGTTTATTTTATTGGCAAAATATGAAGCCCTAGCCTTCCGGACCAGTTCATGATAGGCTTTGATCGAGTTTCTGTACCGTGATTTGGCTATGGTTTTGTGGGACCGTCTTCAGGCTCGTTCCAGGACTTTACAATTCTTCCTCGCTAAAGTCAGAGAATCGTGGACCCAAGTGTTGGCCCACTTACTTTTAGGATAGGTCAATTTGGCAGGAATTTAGTTGTCCAGTGCTTTAGTGACCCAGTCCAGAAACGATTTGTTGGTTGCCTCTATGTTAGTGGGCAGTTCAGGTCTCTGACTGTTTAGGACAACCCGGAAGATGGCAGGATCTAGTTTGTACCAAGGGCGTTTATTCAAAGGATTGCGGTGGGGCTGTGATTTAGATCCTGCTAGGCATATAAGTAAAGAAATAAGGGAGTGGTCGGTCCATGTCATAGGGAGGAGGGCCTGAAACTCTAAGGACGGGATGTTGGAAAAAAATGGGGTCGAGGAGATGGCCAGCCCGGTGCATGGGCCCCGGGACCAGTTGAGACAGTTGACAAGCTGCCATTCCACATACGAAGTTGTTGATATCAGGATCACAGTGTGATTCCAGACGGAGATTCAGGTCTCCTAAAATGTTAAAATTGCTGTTTTAAGTACTAATGTGGTGACAGCATTGGCAAAAGCTTCTCTAAATACACTGGAAGGGCCTGGCCGACGGTAGATTAGCAGCCCAGAAAATGTGAAATTGCCCGTCAGTGCAATGTTAAAAAGTGCGCTTTCACAGTCGAGAAAGTTTTCCCCGGATGAGACTACAGGCGTAGGCAACTTTATATATTGCAATGCCCTCACCTCTCCCAGCTGTTCTGTTCAGATTGTTCAGAGCATAGCCAGCGGTTAGGGCCAGGGCCGGAATAGCAACGGAGTCCTGAGAGAGCCAAGTCTCCGTAAGACTCCGTAAGACGTATTCCCTTCCAGTGCAGATGCTTGCCCTAGACGTGGTGTTAGAGTGGCTGATTTCATGCACTTAACCTGACAGTGTTGGGAGGTGCCGGGATTCTGGACTCAGATCCAGAGAGCCATTCCTATACCATTTGACCACACACCGCAGTGCTGTCTATCGGCAATATTAGAAGACCTAAGGCAAGAAAATGTCATATCAATCTTTTGCATCTGGCATTAGTCCTGGCCAGGCACCGCATGGCAATTACCTGGATGGGACAGAGAGCGCTTGATTTTAATAATAAGTTTTATTAAACAAGAGAATTCAAGATGGCTGAAAAAAATAAATACAAGCTTATAATCACCCAATAACATCTCTGACAGGATTTGTGATTTTCATGTTTCTGAAGTCACATGATAAGATATTTTAAGGGAATTACCCCATCTTCACTCACTCAACACATTTTTTGATAGCAAAAAACGACTGATCAGATTTACACCAACCACAAAAACACAGTATCTGAGTGGTGTGGTGTAATGAAAGAATGAGTCAAAGGGTGGAAGAATGGTCAACATATTAGGTGCCTAAAACCATCAATGGTTTGGGAGACACTTTCATTTATAAGCCAGACCTATTGATATTCCAGTGATTGATATTTACTTTTAAACATATTACTTTTGTTTGTAGGTTTGTCCCCAGGTAACGCCCATGGAATTTGAGCACAGTGAAGAACATTCCAGAGGGGAAAATCAAGAACATATGGAAATAAAATCCAAAACTCAAGCCCCCTCATTTGGGAACATTCCTTTTCAAACTTCTCCGCGCCAGACTAGAAAATGCCATACAACTTTCTATGGGGGCCCATTTCCTGGCCGAAAAAAATCCGAGTATGGTAAGGTATAGCTCAGAATTCCTCCTATTAAATTATATTGAACCACTGGCAAGAGATCTGTGACTTAATAATGTTGATTGCATTCATATTTAAATTTGGATCAAAACAAATTTGAATCAAAATTAAAGTGTAGGAGCCCATACACTCAAATCCATGTCTGTATTTTTGCAGAATCAGTATTATACAATTAATGTATTAGATCAATGCGTCTTAACCTTTTGACTTCAGTAGACCCCATTTATTCATTACTGGAGCCAGGGGACCGCTACTAAATCATTATTTGAATCCAGAGCCCCTATGTAGTCATTACTGGAAGCCAGGGAGCTCAGCCTAAGCATTTCTGATTGTTTGAACTACAAAACAATACACAAAATATTAGTTATACAGTCGGTGGTCAGCAATAGGCAAAGATGGCGCTCTAAGTTCTATCACAAGTACAAATCAGGTTGGGCAGGTTATGTTATGTTACGAGTTTGTTGAAGCGTGACAGCTGCCCCTGCAACGGGGCGTCCCGGCGCTGAGAAACCATAGCATAACCTACTGAGAGGGGGGGGAGGTCAAGGGTTTAAGGCAGTGGGAACAGGTGAGTTTTTATTGCCTTGCGAAAAGCGGACAGATTGTCAAGGCGGCGGATGTTCGGGGGAAGGGAATTCCAGAGTTTTGCTCCTAAAACTCTGAAAGAGCGACCCCCGACACGGCAGAGTTTCGTGCGGGGAACCACTACTAGATGTTGACCTAGGGAGCTCAAGTTGCGCTGGGGGGTGTAGGGTGATAGAAGCGGGCGAAGGAGTACAGGGCCATCAGTTTTGAGGATTTTAAAGGCAGTGGTAAGGGCCTTGAATTGGATTCGAGCTTCCACTGGGAGCCAGTGGAGTCTTCGTATGGTGGCTCTAGCAGAGCATCTTCTTGGAAGGCCAACTATAGCCCTGGCCGCAGAATTCTGAATTCGTTGAAGCCTAGTTGTCTCTGCTTTATTAGCGCCTAACAGTAGGACGCTAGCATAGTCCAGCCTGGAGAGGATGATGGATTGGACTATGAGCTGACGTGTTTTGGGATCGAAGAACCCAAGAATGGGATTAAGGCTTCTCAGTAGGCCAACACACGTAGCTGCTACTCTTTTGGTGTGAGTTTGGTAGCTCAGCGTGGAGTCCAACCAAACTCCCAGGTGTTTTACCAAAGATTTAGGGGGAGTGATGGGGCCCAGCAAGGAAGGAGGTAATCTGGTACGGTGCATAACATAGGGAAAAACCACCAGATCCCCACTTTTGTGGCCAGCAGACCACTTATGCTATATATACAAATCCTCTGCACACGTTCAAAGTAAAATACAGGAAGTTACATTAAATATCACAATGATGCTTGCCTTTATATTTTCAGATGTCTTTAATTCAAGATCTTTAAACCTTCTTAGCGAACACGTGTTTCGTCGCTGTTACAGAGGATTACCCCGCAACTTCTTCAGGGCGGAGGTCAGTTTCAAGTAGTCTCCTAATTCCGGTGATAATTCCAACTCGGAAGGGGTTCCTTCAGGGGCGTAACACAGGCCCCCATTGCGGGGGGGCCCGAGCTCCAGGGGACCCTTTTCACACAGTACATTTGCCGACAGCAGGGTCTGTCTGCAACGTACTTCTAAAGTAACTCCCACCGGCGCGTATCTGATGAAATTTTGCATGGCTCGCAGCTGCGTGGTTTTCATCCTCAGGGTGAGGCGTAGGGTGGGGCAAGGCTGGGCCAGTATTGTCATGTGAAGCCGCAGCATAACCTGCAAGTGAGGCGGACTGGTGGGTCCCAGTATTTCCAGGACTGGCAAACTTTCTATACAGCCTCACGTTGCAGGAAGATGTTACTCATGCAGGAAATTCTAGCTAAAGATGCACATGTTGCGCCGGGGCTCTCCAGGCAAAGAGAACACTGCTGCAGGAAGTTAGACATGAGGAGACAGTAGCGGGAATGACAAACTATAGAGAACAATACATCAGCAACCATAAGGTGAGAAGAGCACGAAGGACCACTGGGTGAGGAAGAAAGTCCTGCAGGAACCTCCACAGGAAGAGAACTCAAGAGCAAAATTGACCATTTGTAGGTGTGGCTGCTGCAGGAACTCCAGTGGTGTTAGGTAGGAGCCAATGTCAAAAACACTAAAACGTCTGTCAGCGCAACCTGCTTTTTTCAGCACAGGAGCACACGAAAAGCTCTGCCAGTAAACCTCTACCTTGAAAGGGTAATCCAGCGTTGGACCCTACATACAGCTCCGTCAATGCACCTCAGTCCTGGCCTGCAGCACCCCAGATAACGTATTACGAGCACATAGCTCTCCTAATGCACCTAAGCCCTGCAGCATCCCATCAGTCCTGCACTGCATACCACAATCAGCTCTGTCAATGTTCCTCGGTCCTAGCCTGGAGCACCCCCGATAACGCAGCACTGATACAAACACATAGCTCTGCTAATGCACCTCAGTCCTGCTGCATCTCTTCATTTCCGCACTGCATGCTACACACAGCTCTGTCAGTGCAACCAATCATATTCCGCAGTGCCCATGCTAATCGAATATAACACTCGCACACAAACATGCTGATCTGTCAATGTACCTCTTTCCTACATTTTAAACTCACTCCTTCCAGCAACGCCCACAATGTAACACACAGACATCCCACAGTGCGGGTAACCGCTGCCCTTCAGTACCCCTTCTATCCAAGTACTGGACCCGACAAGCCAAGCTGGCAATGCATTTCAATCCTGACCCGCAGCAGCCCGTACTGTTTCCTTAGGCATCCCATAACTTTGCCTAAGTACTTCAGTCTTAAACTGTCAGGTGACCGTGGTCCCTAATTGGACACAGTACGCATGCTCTGTAGTCATAAGAACATCTACCAAGTTGTGTGAGTGAACTTCTCAAAGTTCTGCTTCCCCTGAAGCGGCTCCTGCTCTTGCGCCTTTCTCTGTCCCCTTTCTACACGTTGAGGTGTGGATGAGGTGACAGGTCTGGCTCTCTCCAATTCCCCGGGAGGGTGGTGCATTAGAAACTTAGCAGGAATATAAACTGTGCCAACACAACTGTGTGCCAAGACTATGGTGACTGTCATGAGCTGGAAATCATGTTAGTGAGTGTTCTGCTGTGTCACTTCTAACAAAATAGTTCAGTAGGTTAATGACGTCTACCGCGCTATGCGAGCACATGTCCATTAGGCCAGTGCACGTGTGTCTTTAAGGCCAGGCTGAGGATCAGTGCCGGCCAACTTGTCAGCTCTCCGTAGTTAGTTCATCATACTGAGGTGACAAACATCTCAGGCATCTGCTGGAGTCTTAATGATGAAAGTCACTGAGTGAACCAGTGAGTGAGCGAAATCACCTGAGGCAAGAGCGGGGGAAGTGGAAACTGCTCTAAGTGAGAATTTCCCTACAGGTTGCACCATGCATGTGTCTGTTGTGATGTAATTAGGTTGTCTCAGCTAAGGCTGCGACTGCATATCTTAATGATGTACTTTGGTTGCAATGTGATGTCACAATGCTTGGGGGACAGTTTGGTAGTTCGTCCAGCTGTGTCTGGCAAAGCTGTGGTGTGGGTTTCATCTCTGCTGAATAAAATTACTTCAATTGAAAAGCTGCATCTGCGTCGTGCTATTCAACATAACATTGTTCTTCCCATTGAGTATTGAAATATTTATTTTTTAGGGCTTATTCCCAGGTTGGGTGTGTCACGTCCATCCCAGTTCTGGAGCATGCAAATGACCACACCACACACAGCGCTTTATAAAACATCTTTATTCTTCGATCTGCAATGTTTAACTGAGCGCAATACATCATAAACTTTATTGATCACACCCAGACACACCCAATTACCTCCCAACATATTACGTAACTTTGTAAGGCGTCAACCGAGGACCACAAGGGTCCTACTGCACATGATCACACAACACTACATCTCCCTCTTTGTTAAAAAAGTGCTGAAAACATTTATACATTAGAGTTCCTCAATGAGTCATCGAGGTGCTCGCACCAATCTTCCAGATCGAGTCAAATGAGTTGAAAGAGTTGCACTTTCATCGGGCATCAAAGATGTAACCTCAGATGCTTGACTTAGGCACTTAGGTGGACTTTTCTCACTTGTGACCTCTGGAGCCGACATTGAGGCAGATCTTTGAAATGTGATGAGTCTCTCGTGGTGGACTTTCCAGGACGTTGAGCAGTCACCATATGTACTTTACTGGTCACAACTCTCAATGGATCAGCATCGAACAGAGCGCTAGTCTTGCATTTCTGTTTTTGTTTCACTAGGACCCAGTCTCCTTTTTCGTAGGCCTTCATCTTGCTTTTGCGAGAATGTCTGTGACATGAATCTCATCAGTGTCTATTACTCTGCACGTGGTCCATTGTGGTAGCTTTGTACCAATGGCTTTCCCAAACAGCAAAGTGGCAGGACTTTCACCTGTTGTAGAATGGATGGTTGACCAATAGGCACGAAGGGCTGGACATAAGGCTGACTTGAGATCGAGCCGAATCACTTTCTACAGGGTGTCAAAAAAGTATTCAACAATGCTATTTGCCTTTGGCCAGAGAGGTTTGCTTTTCTGATTCTTGACGTTCACGTAACTAAGAAAGTTCTCTGCTTTTTAAGGGGGGACTGTTTTCAGATTTAATAAATGGAGGGAGCACCCCATGCTGCGAGAATATCATCCGACCTGTCAATGACTTGCAGTGGATAGTCGATGATAAATCTTCCACTGAGGAAAAATGTGAGTAGTCATCCGTAACTACCATGTGATGATTGCCATTGTTTAAAGGTCCAAAGAAATCAGTTGCAATTTTCGCCCATGCTTGTTTAGGATGGTCAGACATATTTAGTGGATGCTGTGTTGTCTTGGGACATTGGCAGTTACAGAGGTGATATGCTTTCCGTTCCTTCTTGACTCGTTCATCAAGGCGACAAAACCGCACTCTCTCTCTGAGGACTCTCTTAGTGGCTACAATGCCACAATGTCCTCCGTGTGCCAATTCAATGACTTGTAGCCTCAAGCTCTCAAGTATAACAGTTCTCAAACCTTTTAGTATAATACCTTCTTGAGTGAAAGTAAGCTCTTCCTGTAAATCTTTTAATTTTTTATATTTAACATAATTTGTGAGATGTCAATTATGTTTTCTCCATGATTGTGCTGCAATTATATCCTTGAGTGTGAGCATGGCTCTATGTTGGTAGCAGCAATGATTTGCTCAATGAATAGAGCTGCAGGAGTCCTGGTCTTTACTATAAAATTTATATATGCTTTTTGTTAATGGTCTTCTGTAAGGGGACAGGGATAGCATTTTTTATAAATAGTTAAATACAGACCCGGTGTCCTCTGCACCCAAGGGGCGTTGTTGTGTGCAGTGCTTAATTTGTAAAATATTAAGTGCCATGGCCCTGACCAGGAGGCCACTGCAACATGCACCAACCATCGCTCCTGTCATTGCTGCCAAACAACTACTAGCCATCTCTCTTGCCAGCAAGTGCTACAGCTCAGATTATTCGAGGTCCCCAAAGCTAAAGGAATTTCTATGGCGGCAGATATTAGTAATTTTTAATGTATATTGTATTTATAAACAACCGTTGTTCTGCTCCTCTCTAAATTAGTTGAGCAGTGCCACCATGTGGCAGACTGTCCTAAGTGTGGTGTTGACAGTTAAGTGCTGTTGCAGAGCACTGGAAACCAATTAAGATCCATTGTTGAGCACCGGAAACCACCGGCTCACATTAAGCACTGGTTGTGTGGAGATGTAATATATTTCAATCCAAGCAGGTAATTTGAAAAGATAATTAATTACAAGTATTTTAAATGTATTACCCAAATCAGCAATTACCCATGCCTACGTGGACTATCACAGACATCAGCACTATTTTCTCAATGCGTTTATTATTGTATGCATTGTCTAGAATAACACAATCTACAGTGATGATGAACCAGAGGGTGGCATTGATGTACCGTAGGGTGGCATGGGTGAAACAGAGGGTGGCAGTGGAACCCCTGGCATACACTATAAGGATATTGCAACTCACTGAGGAGTCCCATGACCAATAGCGGACGAGGCCGAAGGTGACTGACTTTTTATTTTTTTATTTTATTGTTTTATTGCAAGGAAATACAGCAATACATAGCTCATAAAATAAAACAAATCTTTCTTCGAGTACATATCATTTTGTAAAATAAATGTCAATGTAAGTCTAACAGCTTACTGATTTATATCCATTCGGCAATTGGTGCCCAGATTTTCTCCCCCAATACTCTTTTTCTAACCCCCTTTAACTTGTATATAGCAGATTCAGTGTTATACATAAATAGTAGTTTTTCCCGCCACATAAAGAATGACGGCGGATCCGAGCTGATCCATTCCTTAGTAATACAAGCTCTAGCTGCAGCCATGCAAAGAAATAAGAAATAAGAAATTGAACTTGACCTAGTAACAGTATGATCAATACCTAGTAACAGCAATTCCGCCGTTATCTTAACCTGACATTTAACTATAATAGATAAGAAATTTTCCATGTGTTGGAACAACATAGAGAGTTTAGGACAAAGAAAGAACATATGCAGTTCATCAGCTGCAAATATCCCGCAACGACTACAGTTTGTACCTGTCGTCGTACTCCACTTAGCAACTTTACTAGGGGTATAATACAAATTATGAATACACATAAAATGTTGAGATTTCATCATCCCTGTGAATAAACAATCTGCAGCCATATTAATTGAAAGCAAAATATCAACATCAGGTATACCAAGTTTGTTAGCCCATCTCAGCTGACATTGTCCCAAGTCATCTCCATATTCCTGAATTAAGCATGAATAGATAACTCCTATGCAGGTTTTTTTTTTGCAAGAGTTCTAACAATGAGACTTTAACTGGGGGGATTAAAGGATGATTCTGTAGGAAACTTCGTAGTTGGAGAAATTTAAAGAAGTCATTTCTTCCCACAGAGACTATGTTCATTAAATCTTGAAAAGAGAGCATTTGGTCATTATTAAACAAGTCTCCCAAATAGCATATTCCTTTCTGTTGCCATCTATACATAGTTAAATCACAAAAAATTTCAGGAAAAAGGTCTTTGGGTATAAGGGGAGTATAAAAATTTAATTTGCGTAATTTCAAATGTTTTCGAACTTTTTGCCAGACTCCAAAAGCCGCCTTCAGTATCTTATATTTTTTTTTTATGGTAACTAGGCTCTACAATCCTCAGAAAGCTGCCTTTGACTTTCTCCCCCATAATCATTTCGTAGATTGATGGAGTCTGAAAATTCAGCACTTCTACTCTGTCTCCCAAGATTAAAGGGGTTATATGTTGTAATACGGCAGAAAAATAATAAAAAAGAAAATAAGGTACATTCCATCCGCCACGTTCGTTACTCAATATCATTTTCTTTGATGCTTTTCTGTGACGTTTATAGCCCCATAAGAACCGAAAAGTACTTCTTTCTAAGTTTTTAAAACAAAGCGGTTGGAATTCTAGTGGCATTGTACGATACAAATACAGTACTTTTGGTAAAATCAACATTTTTAAAATATTCAGTCTGCCGTAAAGTGATAGATGTAAGTGGTCTAGACGCTGTAATGAAGCGTTGATTTGCATTATTATGGGATTTACATTGCGTTCAGGTATCTTCTCTATGGGTAGGGAGATATTGATTCCTAAATATGTAACTTCTGAAGTAGTGGAGATAATTGAAGGTGGTTTATCTCCTGAACAAACAATTTGTGTTTTCTCCAGGTTAAGTTTGTAATCCGAAAAAAGGCCAAATTGCTTAGCAATATCATCAATCGCTGGTAGGGCTGTCTGAACATGAGTGGTAGTTATAACTATATCGTCAGCATAAGCTAACACTCAATAGTTAACATTGGCTAGAAAAATTGGTTTAATTTTTTATTCTAAAAAAAAACGGTTAATTAAAGGGTCAATATAAAAGGCAAAAAGTAAAGGGGAACAAGGACAGCCCTGTCGGGTGCCCTTGGTAATTGAAAAGGGCGAGGAAGTTTGCCCATTAATTCGAATATATGCCTTGGGAGCAATATACAAAGTTTTTAAGGCTTTTATAATACCAGGGCCTAGCCCCTTCCTAGATAGAAGATCCCAGAGGTAGCCCCAAGCAAGACAGTCAAAGGCTTTTTCAGCATCTAAGAATACAAGTCCTACATTAGACCGAGTTGCTTGGGACCAATCCAGAAATGCTATCACTCGCTGAATATGATCAGCAGTGTCTCTAGCAGGGATAAAGCCGTGTTGAAAAATAAAGACTAAGGAAGCGATGATATTAGATAGTCGTGTTGCAAGGATTTCAGAGAAAATTTTACTGTCTGCGTTTATAAGAGATATAGGATGAAAAGATGAGGGTAGTAACGGGGATTTGCCTTTTTTGAGAAACAAAGTAATTATAGAATCGTGCCATGATTGAGGAGTATTTCCTTGTTACGCTCGTAGACATAAGTTCAGCAATTCTACTTTTAAGACAGACCTAAACTGTTTAAAAAACTCTAGAGGAATAGCGTCAGGGCCCGCTGCTTTTCCTGATGCTAAAGACATTAAAGAGAGTTCAATTTCCTCCCATGTAAAAGGCAAGTCTAATTTCTCCTTCTCCTCGCTAGATAAAGTGATGTTCAAAGCTGAATCAAGAAACTGGGTGATCTGATCGGAGCAATCTAACCTAACATCCTCAGGGTACAAATTGGAGTAAAAGTCACTGAATACTTTCAGAATATCTTCTATTTTATTAACGGTCGTTCCTGTCATATTATTTATTTTATCAATACTGGCAGATGTCGCTTTCTGTTTAGCCCTCTTAGCCAAATGTTTGCCAACATTTTCTCCAACTTCATAAACCTCTGTCCTAAAGGCAAAAAATTGTTGAGCAGACTTTGTGGCAAATCCCTGATGAATCTTGACTTTCAGGCTCATTTTCTCCTTTGTAATACTATCAGTAGATGATCCCTTATTACACGCCTGCATGAGTTGAATCTCTAGGGTTCTTAGATTTTTCATTTCTAATACTTCTCGCATTCTGTCCTCCTTTTGTTTTCTTATTGAGTAGCTCAGTGTTTCTCCCCGAACCCCACACTTAAAAGCATCCCACACTATTTCCGTAGATGCAGTGCCTCTGCTAAGTGAAAAAAATTCCGGAATCCAGTTGTTCATATGTTCGATATAAAGTGAATCATACAGTAATTTGCGATCGGAAGACCATGATCGGGGGGTAAAAGTAGTAACTGCTTCGAACTTAAAAGTAACCCTGGGCGAAGAACTACGCTCCGTTCGCGGAGTTTGCGGAGTTTCGGCAACTCCGCGCTCCGCGGAGAACGCGAAGTTGTTGAATACTCCGCAAACTGCTGCGTAGCGTAGTTCTCGCGCGCTCAATAGCATTTTCGCGTGCGCGAGGATGCTTGTCGGTAAGATCGAGTTGCCGAACACGCAGAAACTGCAATCTGGCACAGAATAACTCGCGAACACGTTAGTAGTGACTGGAAATAAGGGGACGCGAGCGGGCGGGACAAACCTCATGGGTAACTTCGCGCGCTACACATCCCGAGAATGCAGGCAATCAATCAATCAGGATATTTGTATAGCGCGCTACTCACCCAAAGGGTCTCAAGGCGCTTGGGGGTGGGGGGTCCGCTACTGCTCGAACAGCCATGTTTTGAGTTGCTACCTGAAGCAGAGGTGGTCTTGGGTCAGGCGGAGGTGGATGGGGAGGGAGTTCCAAGTCTTGGCTGCCAGGTAGGAGAAGGATCTCCCTCCCATGGTGGATCTTCGGATGCGTGGCACGGCGGCGAGGGCGTGGCTGGTCGATCGTAGCTGGCGGTTGGGAGTGTAGAAGGTCAGGCGGTTGTTAAGGTACCTGGGGCCCAGGTCGTGGAGGGCCTTGTGTGCGTGGGTGAGGAGTTGGAACGTGATTCTCTTGCTGACGGGAAGCCAGTGAAGGTCTCTCAGGTGTCCGGAGATGTGGCTGTGTCAGGGGATGTCCAAGATGAGTCGTGCGGAGGCGTTCTGGATGTGTTAGAGTCTTTTCTGGAGTTTGGCTGTGGTTCCGGTATAGAGGGTGTTTCCGTATTCCAGTCGGCTGGTGACGAGTGCCTGTGTGACCGTCTTCCTGGTTTCGGTGGCGAGCCATCGGAAGATCTTTCGGAGCATGCGTAGGATGTTGAAGCATGATGATGAGACGGCGTTGACTTGTCTGGTCATCGAGAGGGAGGAGTCCAGGATGAAGCCCAGGTTGCGTGCGTGGTCTGTTGGTTTGGGTGCGCTGCCCAGGGCAGGGGGCCACCAGGAGTCATCCCAGGCGGAGGGTGATGATCCAAGGATGAGGAATTCCGTCTTGTCTGAGCTCAGTTTCAGGTGGCTGTTCCTCATCCACTCGACTACGTCTTTCATCCCTTCGTGTAGGTTGGTTCTGGCGGTTCCTGAGTCGTTGGTGAGGGAGAGGATCAGCTGGGTGTCGTCGGCGTAGGAGATGATGTTGAGGTTGTGTTGCCGTACGATGGCTGTGAGGGGGCTCATGTAGACGTTGAAGAGGGTGGGGCTGAATGATGATCCTTGTGGTACGCCGCATATGACTTCGGTGGCCTTGGATCTGTACGGGGGAGGCGGACTCTCTGGGTTCTTCCGGTGAGGAACGAGATAATCCACTCCAGTGCCTTCTCTTGGATTCCGATGTTGCTGAGGCGCTGCACTAGGGTGCGGTGGCAGACCGTATCGAATGCTGCGGAGAGGTCCAGGAGGATGAGGGCTGCTGTTTCCCAGTTGTCGAGCAGGGCTCGGATGTCGTCAGTGGTGGCGATGAGGGCGGTCTCGGTGCTGTGGTTGGCGCGGAAGCCGGACTGCGAGTGGTCGAGGCTGGTTGGGCGAGCGCAATTGGTGATCCACTGTGTGAGGTTGTTGGCTGCTTGGTTGGGGTCCGTTGAGCTGGCGGGAGGGTTCTGGCTCAGTGAAGTGGTGAGCTGGTCGGTGATGATCTTGTTCCAGTTCCTGCGGGGAACCTGTTGTGGGTGGTGGTGAGTCGTGGTCTTTCTGAAGCTGAAGTGGACGCAGCTGTGGTCAGTCCAGTGGAGTCCGGTGGAGTGGCTGAAGGAGATGTACTTGCTGGAGGGGAAGACTGGGTCAAACGTGTGTCCGGCGTAGTGGGTGGGGGTGTTCACCAGTTGCATGAGTCCGAGGTTGGCGAGGTTGTCCAGCAGGGTGGTGGTGGTGGTGTTGTCGTTGTTGTTCTCCAGGTGGAAGTTGAGGTCCCCTAGGAGGATGTAGTCAGCGGAGGCGAGGGCATGCGGGCTGATGAACTCTGCGATGTCTTCGCTGAATTGTGTGCAAGGTCCTGGGGGTCTGTAGATGAGGGTGCCTCTGAGTGTGGTCTTGGGGTCGGTGTGTATCTGGAAGTGAAGATGTTAAGCGGCTGTGAGGGTGTCGTCTGAGTTGGTCGTGATGCGGATGGTGTTCTTGTGGACGATGGCGATGCCTCCTCCTGTCTCGTTGACGCGGTCTCTCCGGGTGATCTTGTATCCGTCCGGGATGGCGACGGCGATGTCGGGCACTGAGGAGGAGTTCATCCATGTTTCCGTGAGGAAGGCGACGTCTGGAGATGTGGTGTCGAGCAGGTTCCAGAGTTCCACGGCACTCCCGAAGACGAAAAATGGCTCGCGAACGGGTCAAGCAAGCTACTACGCATGCTCGCGGAGCTATGCGTAGTTTCGCGGAGTGCAAGTGCATCTTCGCGTAGCTCGCGGAGTACGGCTACGCGAACTACGCCCAGGCTTACTTAAAAGTAATGGGATTATGATCTGAAATAATTTTTGGTAGCACATCATATTCCACTTGAATGAGCTCATTATATAAACATTTTGATACGAAGAATTAGTCCAATCTAAAGAATCTTTGATGTGGGGCAGAAAAAAAAGTATATCCGCACATTGCTCCTCTTTTCTCATACCCTACATCCAACATTCTATAATCTTGAATTATCCCTTTAAGTGCCCCAAATACCTTCCTCTTCCTGCCTTTATATATTGTACTGCCATAAATATCAAATGTTTCGTCTAAATGTAGATTAAAATCTCCACATAGTATGATATTAGATGGCCATTGAGCTAACTCCACACTTAGATGATCAAGAGCAGTAGGATCATCCATTATAGATGCGTAAATTGAACAAATAGTAACTTAGTCCTCCAAATTTAATTTCGGTAATGACCCATCGTCCTATTGGATCTTCTTTAACTTTTTTAGTTTCCCCCAATCCAAATCGCTTTAAAATAGCAACTCCTCTTATTGTAGAGCTCTGACGAGAGCACCCTACGATTTCTAATCCGAGATCTCTTAACCACCTTCTGTTAGGCCAAGCAATATGAGTCTCCTGTATACAGACTATGTCTAACCGCATGGTTTTGAGCATCTGTGCCATTATACCCCTTTTTCTTTTATCATTTAAGCCTCAGACATTGATAGAACATATAGTCAATTTAGCCATTATATTTTTTTAGTGATTTAGTACAGTTGGCCATATAATAACCAAAATAACAGAAAATTCCAAAGTTCGACACCTGCCTTGAATGGATCATGAACTTAGAATGAAAAAGTCTTTCAGCTGTATGTCCTTGCACCCCAACACAAAAAGTTTTTCCCACCCACAACCCCCCCAGCTCACCCCCCCAGCCCACCCTTCCCTCAACACCACCCCACCAGAAGCATACGGGCAACTGCCCTCATTGATGGTAGGTGAGTATGGGCTGTTAGTTCCGCCCGAGCCAGTCCGACCTGAAAAAGAAAAATACGCCTCTGACACAAAGAAGAGGGAAAAAAAAAGACACAAGGATAGAACACCGTTAGAAGGGCCAGCCCCTAGTCTAAATGTAGTTGTTATCCTTAACCTTTGTCATTTGACTCATTATTACATAGTTTCTAGAAATTGTTGTGCCTTAATCTCCGATACAAAGTAGATTGTTCTCCCTTTATGCACAACCTTAAGCTTGGCTGGATTTAAAAGAAAGGCTTGTCCCCCCTTAGATTGTATTGGTGTCATTAGCTGCTTAAGTCTCCATAGTTGCTGCACTGCTGCAGAGCACAAATCTGGTCGAACAAAAAATTCGTGCCCCAGACCTTTTCTAGTTTTAGATGGTCTTGCCAGGTCATATAGAATCTCACGGAGTAGGTAATTCTGCAAGTTTATAAGAATGGCTCTTGGGTTTTTATTTCCTGGGTCCTGATCGTGTTTTTGATTAAAAGGAAAGCGGTGAGCTCTTATAACTTCTTTATCCCAATCCCAGCCTTTGAGATCCTGAAAGGCATCTGAGAACATCTCTACAACAAACCGTCGGACGTCTTTTCCTTCTGCTTTTTCTGCCACTCCCAATATGCGGATGTTATTACGCCAAGCGCGATTTTCCAAGTCAATTAATTTCCAATCAACATCTTTTCTGGTGCTATCAAGTTCTTTAATTGAGGTTTTTTAATTCATCCTCTACCGCAGATATGCGGGTCTCAGTTTCCTGTACTCTCAGATTAGTGTCCGTACTGGATTTAGCTAACCGACGAACGACATTCTGGAGCTTACGCACAGCTCCTTGAGTGCGAAGCCCCTCTGCTTTGGTTTCCTCTCTATGAGTCATGATCATTCTGTACATAGAGGTCTGTAGTTTATATATCAACTTCAATGTAACCTCTTCATCTCCCTTATCTCCCTCCAATAATTCTGGAGATTCAAGATCAGTTGCTACATTCGCTCCAGCCCCTTCCCATTGCGGTTGACCAATAGAGCTTAGATTCTCAGCTGTTTTAGCTTCTATAATCCGACGGACAGTGTTTGGGGCTCCTTCATTCAATAAGAAATCAGACCCAAGTAGATCTTCTTCTGAGATTTGATTACAGTCATCAGCCCAGCTTTCCACTGGAGGTTGATCCTCGATAAGTAGTTCTTCATCAGGGTCTCCTTCAGATGTTATCAAAACATCAGACATTGAAAAGAATTGACCCCCTAATTCAACAGAGTCTGCATCGTGCTGTTGGGGCTCCTTCATTCAATAAGAAATCAGACCCAAGTAGATCTTCTTCTGAGATTTGATTACAGCCATCAGCCCAGCTTTCCACTGGAGGTTGATCCTCGATAAGTAGTTCTTCATCAGGGTCTCCTTCAGATGTTATCAAAACATCAGACATTGAAAAGAATTGACCCCCTAATTCAACAGAGTCTGCATCGTGCTGTTCATTCAATCTAGACGAAACTCTAACTCCCTCAACAGCTTGACAGAGTTCAGATAATGCATCATCGCTCACTCCTGCTCCTACTCTCGTTCCATCTCTTACTCCTTCTTCCTCTGTTATCGTTGCTGGGTCTGCAGAAGATTTATCTGACTTATCTGACTTATCTGACTGAATTACATCATGGTTTTTAGAAGTAGCACCAGATAAAGCCTTAGAGGAAGTATGCTCATTGCTGCTATTTTTAGAAAAATTGGCTGTGTTTTTCTTTCTAAATAATTCAGGTATTATGGGCTCCTTAATAGACTCATTTACCATTGCTGACGTTGAAGCTGCTGTCGTTTTTTCATTAACTCCTATAGGTCCTGGCGTGATATTTGCGGAGTTAGCTAAGTTAGTGGCATTTTTTTTTAATCCTCTACCTTTGGGGGCCATAGCTATTGTCAGTCTCAGGGAGCCTCGAAGAAAAGAAAAAAAAGGAAAAAAGAAGAGTTTTCTTTTGAGTCAAAAATCAAAGTCTTCGACCTTCTGCCTTTAATCTCCTTTAATCTCCTTTTAAGCTGACTCCCCCTTCTTTTTTTCCCCCTTTAATTTTCTCTCCACACGCCTTTAGTGTTGAAATTCTCAAATAAAGCTCAGTGAAAGCAGACGTGGAGAATATATATAGGTGCCACACTGTATCCAAGTTCAAATAACGACAGCTCACCGCTTTGTTTGATTGTGGTTCCAGGCTCCCGACATGTAATTGAGCAATTCACGGAGTTCCACTGTTACCAATGTTACTGTTGCTGCTACAATGTTGCAGCGCTGGGCAATGAGAGCTTTCAACTCAGCTCTCTCGATCTTTACCGACGCCCTCTGCCCTCCGTCTCTCCTACGGAAACGCCAGAAAACACCACAATCGAGTCTCCGCCTGCAGCAGGTAAGCAACAGCCAACGCCCTCAAGCAGCAATCGGTAGGTCCCGTCCTCAATCACCGCGTCCGGAGTCTGCAATCAATGGACAAGCAACAGCAGCGGCAGCACAGGAAACGCCGAGTCCATTCACCGGAGCACCGGAACTCCACAAGCACCGCGAACACAGCAGTCCGGGCTCAATTCCAAAGATCCGAATCCAATGTGCTTTCCCAGTGATCACCTGAACAGCAAAGGAGCGAACACTAATCAAAGCCAGGTCGGGCCGGGGATCAGGCGGAAAACGCCACAGCACCTCCCACGGCTGCAGTAGCGGCCGCCATCTTGCTTCCCTTCTCTTCGACTTCTCACTTTCCCGCCGAAGGTGACTTACAATATCATTATCATCTACTGCAGCAGGTTCTTTATTCCATGGTCACACAATCACCTTTCCCACAAGCCACTTAAATCCTTGTTGTGTAGCTAGTGGTGTAAGAATAGCTCCCGCAGCACCCATGGTGCGGAGGGCCCCCGGACTCCAGGGTGCCCCCTCCTGCACTGTGCACAGGCGGTGAGGTCCCTGTTCTTAAATCTCCTGACTGGGTCCGGGGCGTGGAGGGGCCCCCACTGTTAAATTTGCAGGGGGACCCCTCAGGTTTCGTTTCGCCACTGGGTTCCTATGAGTACTGCTCCTGGAGAGATAGACCAATTAGTCTTGTGTCCGGAGAGCTAAATATGCTTCCAAATATAAGGAAGTTTCTTTTAAAAGATCAGCCCCATCTGGCATTATTAGGTAGAACCATTCGGATCTCCAGGCTGTGGCTTGTTCGCTGTGCAATTCAGCAGTCGCTTCAGGGTTGGAATTATCACTGGAATTAAGAGACTACTTGAAACTGACCCCAGCCCTGAAGAAGTCGCGGAGTAATCCCCTGTAACAGCGACGAAACACGTGTTGGCTAAGAAGGCTTAAAGATCTTGAATTAAAGACATCTGAAAATATAAAGACAAGCATCATTGTGATAAATACATAAATGCAAAGATGCACCACACAATTGCAGAACTACAATATTAATGAACACAGACGTAGGTTTTCTTAGTCGTGATTTTCTTTTATTCCAAAAAAAGTGTACAGGCAAAACACGAGTGTTCGCAGCCGACGCGTTTCGTCCTCAAGGGACTTCTTCAGGGCAAATTGTTTTGAGTATATACAATCGTCGTAATGGATAGGAAGTTCTTTGTAGAAGGGCGTTTCAAGCGATCTCTTAGTTAGTAGTATTAGGAAGCCATAGGATTATCTGTACATGCGAATAAGTAGTCCGGGAAGGAAGCCGTTTTCGACGTGGTGCGACACGAGGAAGGAGGATACAGGGAACGTAGGACTTTACCAAGAGTCATCCCTGATGGAACAATCATTTTTCTATCCATCCTCCTCTAAATACTAACCTATATAGTAAAAAAAGACGACTGTTTATAGACGTATTGCTAAAGAATTCTCGAAGACAACTCACATTCTGACTACTTATTCGCATGTACAGGTAATCCTATGGCTTCCTAATACTACTAACTAAGAGATCGCTTGAAACACCCTTCTACAAAGAACTTCCTATCCATTGACGATTGTATATACTCAAAACAATTGCGAACACCCGTGTTTTGCCTGTACACTTTTTTTGGAATAAAAGGAAATCACGACTAAGAAAACCTACGTCTGTGTTCATTAATATTGTAGTTCTGCAATTGTGTGGTGCACCTTTGCATTTATGTATTTACTTCATGAGTTCTTGGATGAACTATCATTGTGACAGTGGGTGTTAACCAGTGTGCACACACTTCGCCCATACAAACCACCAGGGGCGATTCAAAATTTGGGGGGTGACTTGTGTTAGGTGCTAAAATTAGGAAGTTTCCACTGTCTCCTTTGTCTTTTGAAACAAGCATCATTGTGATATTTAATGTAACTTCTTGTATTTACTTTGAACGTGTGTAGAAGGTTTGTATATATAATACACAAAAAAGACAGAAACAGACGTTCATTAAACAAATACACCAAGGATTACGTATTTAATTCACAAACAAATATAAAAATGCAATTTTAATTTAAATATTAAGGGGCGATTATGATAGCGGTTTTCCCGCCACCGCCGGCCCGGAGGATGCGGGAAAACTGCTGCGGAGCCTCGAAAGACCCACCGCCCACCCTCCGCCGCGGTCGCCTTCAGAACGCGGTGGAAAAGCAATAACATGGCTGGCGGTGTCTATCAGACACCGCCGGCCATATTAGGATGGTGTAAATGTCATGCTTTTCCACGGCGGCTTTTCCGCTGTGGAAAAGCATACGGATATTCACTTTGGGGGCCTGTTGCGGGTCCCCTGGGTGAAGGGGGGCAGGGGGGTGCACATGCGGGTTACCTAAGGTACCCCCCTGCATTTGCGTGCACAAAGCAGCAGGCACCACGCGGTGCCTGCCGCTTTGTGCACGCAAATCGATGCATGCATTTTTAACATTGAAGCTGCACCCGGCGCAATGTTAAAGATAGGGGATGTGACCGCCACCCTGGCGGTCACATCCTAATCTGCACGGAGGGGACGTCGCAGCCCCTGCGGACGTTCCCTCCTCCTCAGGGGTCACGGACGGACTCAAGTCCGTCCGCGATCCTAATAACCCCCTATATTTTTATCCTCCAATTTCTGTTTCTTTCACATTTACAGAGCACTTTACAAATTTCAATTGTACTTTTTGCTTCTTTTTAACACACTTTATTTATCTGTTTATCTGCAATAATATTTAATTTTGTAAGCAGTCACGGACCCACTGAGTAGACTCTGCAGTCCGACAGGGGTCCCTGGACACAAGTTAAGGACCACTGTGCTAGACTGATGACCACAGGTAGGTTGCTCCTATCAAGCAGTTCACAAAAGCACCCAGTGATCTCCATATTTACAACATGTTCAGTTTGACATGCACCTTCCTTAAAAAAAGGGATTTGCTGGTTGTGTTTGGGTAAAAGGTTGTGGTGGTTGATAGTTTCTGCAGACTAAAAATCTGAAAAGTTAGGTAAATTGTCAAATTGTCTTTGTTTATTGCCTTTTTTTGTCAACCGATAACAAGACACATATGATAGGCTTATTGTACATCATCAGTTGTGAGGTGCAAAAACCTCCACCCACACTCATTTAGAGGAATGCCACACACATTCAATGGACAATGGTTTTAGCACCAACTATACAGCAATTGGGGCTTTCAGTCCTCGCACAATGCATTATTGGTGCTTCTGAACACGCAAAACATGGAGTGAAAATTTAGCCTCACCGACTAATGCTCATTTAGGCTTTAGCCGTGTTCTCAGAAAAGTATTAAAGCAGAGCCATAAATATTTTGTTTTGTTTAACCCTGCCAACATCCCATTTTGGGTGAGGCGGATCATGATTAGGATGTGGAATTTTAAAATATAGGTCCCTTGCATAGAAATTGTGTTCTTGTCTTCACTCTGACTGGTTGTTTCCTATCCTGGAAAGTATAATGTACAATTGCTTGAAAAAGTATATAGAAAATTTAAGTAAAAATACATAAATATGAATTTAAAAAATCATATAGGCGTAAAAGGAAAATCTAGTTCACAACTGAGGCCCCCCTTTCTGAAAGTTTCCTCTGAAGAATCTCAGTCAACTGTCTGTGGTTTGGTAAAAGAGTGTCATAGATGTTTTTATGTCAATAACATTTCCTCCTCCTCACCTTTGTTCTCCATATACGACCACTTCTTTAAAAAAATAAAGAGTAGGGATTGTTTTTTACTGGACAGAATTCCTTTTCTGGTATGAGATTTCATGACGCACACCTGGTAGTTGGCATCCAGAATTCCATGGAGCCCATATCTGCCAATAATGCCTGGTCAAACTGACCAAGGTCTCTTCCTAGTGTTCTTACTGCACACGTTGGAGGTGTCATTTGAACTCCGGCCCCACATGTTAGGGAAGGGGAATAGAGAAATACAAAAAGATAAGGGATAATAGATGTGTTTTAGCTGCATAGTTGGCACACAAGTTCCAAGTGTCTGAAGTCGAACTAAGAGACCATTTGCTCACAATGAAGACGCAAACACTACCTCTAACAAAATTAAGGCATGCTTATCACTCTCTTTCAGTAAAACAAGGGCATGCGAGGCACCAGGATGACAGAGAAGACCATGATACAGAGGAGCCTCTTCGGGATGGAGGGTTCCTGCCCCCTATTTCTTCAACGCAGTTCACAGAGTATGGTGGTACAAGAGAGTCGAAGAAAAAGCAGGTCAGTTCCTACTACTCATTGGGCCAGTGTTTATGAATAGTGTTTTGCCTGGCAACTGAGAACTCATCTGGCATCTGGTTGAATGCATATACGATGGCCCCAAAATAGAGCTTTAATCTTGTTGTTGTGTTATGGTGACCTAAGGTGAGAAACCCTTATGTGCATAAAAATGGTATTTGGGCAAAATATTGAGTTGTAAATATTGGGAGACAGTAATATCAAAAAGAAAATAATGTGATGCCAAACTATAGTGTTTTAGAAATATCGTTGACTAGAACATCATTTTTTCAGGTAAGTAATATCTTAAGAATTCTTAAGAATATGGTTATAACATTGTTGTAAAGAATATCCTGTTTTAATTAATTTAGCGTGTTTTAGTTAATATATTATTGTTATGTGTTAGTATTGTTTGTATAATTGTTATAATTTGTTTTAAGTATAGTTTGTAACTTTAAGTGATTTAGAAGGATATATTTCATTGTTAGTAGTATTTTATAGTGTTGTAGCGAGTTGTTGAGTTTGTAGGAGGCAACGTGGATAGTTAATTAAGTCATTATTAATTATTAACTAATTAATCATTTTAAGTAATTATGTGATTGATGTTCAGTATGTTTATTATGTGATACTGACTGATTATACTTCTATTTTAGGTGTGGGTTGCTACGTTTGTA
The DNA here is from genome assembly GCF_964263255.1 of Lissotriton vulgaris. Taxonomy (NCBI): domain Eukaryota; kingdom Metazoa; phylum Chordata; class Amphibia; order Caudata; family Salamandridae; genus Lissotriton; species Lissotriton vulgaris. The sequence continues at coordinate 397,721,912 of NC_141687.1, forward strand.
GGGTTATAGGGCAGGAAGCTACATATTATTTAATTAACAATTAATTAATGAATTATTAATTATTGAGTTGATTAATAATTATGTACATTATGTAATATTGATTTATTTTAGTTGCAAGTTGCTAGGCTTGTAGTAGTATACAATGGGAAGTTAATTAAGTAATAATAAATAATTAAATATATATATATGTATATATATATATATTAATCAATCAGTGACACTTATAAAGCGCGCTACATACCCGTAGGGTCTCAAGGCGCTGGGGGGGGGGGGGGAGGGGGGTGCCGCTACTGCTCGAACAGCCAGGTCTTCAGCTTCTTCCTGAAGGAGAGGTGGTCTTGGGTCAGGCGCAGGTCGGTCGGGAGGGAGTTCCAGGTCTTGGCGGCCAGGTAGGAGAAGGACCTTCCTCCTGTAGTCGCTCTTCGGATGCGGGGGACGGCGGCGAGGGCGTGGTTGGCTGATCGGAGGTGGCGTTTGGGAGCGTAGAAGTTGACTCAGCTGTTGAGGTAGCTCGGGCCTTGGTCGTGTAGGGCTTTGTGTGCGTGGGTGAGGAGGCGGAAGGTGATTCTTTTGTTGACGGGGAGCCAGTGAAGGTCTCTCAGATGTCCGGAGATGTGGCTGGTTCGTGGGATGTCGAGGATGAGTCTGGCTGAGGCGTTCTGGATCCGCTGGAGTCTCTTCTGGAGCTTGGCGGTGGTACCGGCGTAGAGGGCGTTGCCGTAGTCCAGTCGGCTGGTGACGAGGGCCTGGGTGACGGTCTTCCTGGTCTCGGTGGGGATCCACCAGAAGATCTTCCGTAGCATGCGTAGGATGTTGAAGCACGCCGAGGAGACGTTGTTGACTTGCCTGGTCATGGAGAGGGAGGAGTCCAGGATGAAGCCCAGATTTCGTGCATGGTCTGTCGGTTTGGGTGCGGTGCCCAGGGCGGGAGGCCACCAGGAGTCGTCCCAGGCGGAGGGTGAGGAGCCCAGGATGAGGACCTCCGTCTTGTCCGAGTTCAGTTTCAGACGGCTGGTCGTCATCCACTCGGCTACCTCTTTCATCCCTTCGTGCAGGTTTGCTCTGGCGGCGGCGGGGACGTTGGTCAAGGAGAGGATCAGCTGGGTGTCGTCGGCGTAGGAGATTATGCTGAGGTTGTGTTTGCGTACGATGGCCGCGAGGGGGCGAGGGGGCTCATGTAGACGTTGAAGAGGGTGGGGCTCAGAGATGATCCTTGGGGGACGCCGCAGATGACTTCGGAGGCCTCTGACTTGTACGGTGGTAGGCGGACTCTCTGTGTTCTTCCGTCGAGGAAGGAGATGATCCATTCCAGCGCCTTGTCCTGGATGCCGATGTTGCTGAGGCGCCGTACTAGGGTGCGGTGGCAGACCGTGTCAATGTATATTTAATATTTCATTGATTAATTAGTATGCACATTTTGTAATAATTATATATTTTAGTGCTATTTTAGGTGTTGGTTCCTAGGTTTGTAGGTTTGTAGGGGTTTTGGGTGGAAACTTAATTAAGTAATAATTAAATAAGCATTCATTTTCAATTGAAAATTAATTATTTCATTGTTTATGAATTTTTGTAAATAGGACAATTGTCTATTATTGTAATTTGAATATAAATATTTTATGTAGTAATAATGTTTATATTTAGAGTTTTATATTCTTTCTAAATTAATAGAGTTATTCAAGCATGTAATGTGTGTAATGTGTTTGAAGTAAAGTAGTTTACATACTGTTGACTAGAGTGGGAATAGTGAATTGTACCCCTCCAAAGTCCAATGCTTTTCCCACTGTTGCTCAGACTGGAGTGGGAACAGTAAATCAGACCCTTCTGAAGTCTGATGCTTTCCCTACTCTCTCACAGACTGACGTGGGAATACCCCTCCAAAGTCCAACTCATTCTCTACTGTTGCACAGACTGGAGTGGGAACAGAAAATGTACTCCCTCCCAAGTCAAACACTTTTCTTATTGTTTCACAGACTAGAGTGGTAATAATAAATGTCACCCCTCCCAAGTCCAACACTATCCCTACTGTAACACAGGCTGGAGTGGGAATAGTAAATATTACCCCTTAGAAGTCAAACGCGTTCCCTACTGTTGCAGATACTGGAGTCAGAATAGTTAATTTAACCCCTCTGAAGTCTAACGCTTTCCCTACTTTTGCACAGCCTGGAGTGAAAGTAATAAATGTAATCCGTTCAAAATTGAATAAATTCTCTACTGGTGCACAGACTGGAGTGGGAATAGTACATTTAACTTCTCTGAAGTCCAACATTTTCCCTACTGTTGTACTATTTGGAGTGGTAATAATGTATTTATTCTCTGAAATCCTACAATTTCTCTATTGTTGTATAAATGAAGTGGGAATGATATATCTATTATTCACAGCCTCTAATAATTTTCCAAGTATTGGTTAATTATTTTTTGTTTATCATTTTATTGTATTTCCTTATACTTTTTTTGTTTTTACATTTTTAGAATATTCTTTGTATATGTGCTTTTTTATTTTATTTGTTTGGTAATTTATTTAATGGTTTGGAATTAAATTGTTAATTTTGTTCTGTTTTGTGTAAAAGATATATATATATATACATATATATGTGTGTATTTCTATATCAATATATATATCTATATATATATATCTATATATATATATATAATATATTTATATAATATATATACACACACACACACATATAACTATTTATCTATATATATATATATATACATATATAGCTATATAGCTATATATATATATATATATATATATATATATATATATATATATATATATATATATATATATATATATATATATATATATATATATATATATATATGCAAAGTGAAACGGCGTCCCAAGCGCGCACTCAGGCACAGCAATAACCACACCACCAAATCGGGTCTGCCAACAAGTAGGGTTTATTCACGCCATAAGCCCTACGTGACGCGTTTCGCACTCCGTGAGTGCTTGTTCACACAATAGTTCTCAAAACAATCTCTGTATTTACCATGTGTGCATACTAGACATCAAAGATGGACTCACACGCCTAACCTTGGTATTGGAGGCGCCATCTTACAGTGGGTTTACCTGAATGGTAATTACGACATATATACACATTTTCACTTGTATTTATGACATACAATAGTTGCCTGTTATATACAACTAAATTAAATTAAATTAATATACATGTGCAAAAAATTCACATTTTAAAGTCATCATCCCATTGCGACATTATTTACAGTAAATATACATATGTCTGGACTTATATTATAATTCATGCATAGAATCCATCTTGCGAGATGTTGGTTGCAAATACTTCTAAACAGACCCACTTGACCTGGTATAGAAAGCGGACCTGATGGTTGGGTTATCCAGTCACGTGCTTTGTTATTATAGCAGTTTGATTGGCTAGAGGAACCCCCTCGATCTCACTCGAACTAACACAGAGTAGAAACCATGTGACTCAGTTATCCAGTCACGTGCTTGTGATGTTAGCGCGTGATTGGCCAATGGAACCCTCTACGGTTCCCTTGGTAACTGACCTGTTTGGCAGTAAACAATACGGATGTATTGTGACCCCGTAATTATGCTGGGCTGCCTAGATGAAAGCTCATGAGTATCTGAATATCCCCTAGATAGTGGGTATGCGAGAGCACTTGTGTATATCAGATCGAGGTCCATACTGTCAGTTCCCTTGTTAGTGGGGAAGCAATCGGACATTGGCTATCATGACTGTCCCGGTCAAAAAGTACTGGCAGAATGTATAAATGTTCACACATATACAGCAGGAATGAGAACTATGTTAAGGATCTGCATTGAAAAAACCCAGTTCCAACCACCAAAAGTAATAAAGTGCAATGTGATTCAACAAAAATATAAAAAGACCATACTTGAGCTGAAGAATGGAGAAGGCCAGTGTTGAAAGGACTGGGTTGCTGAGTTCATGGACCTGAGACATAGTCCCACCCTTTCAACCTGTGGAAGGAAGCATATGAGGACTAATGTACTGTTGAATTAGGATATCACATTACTTTTAACAAAATGTCATTCTTGATGTAAATGTACATTATATTCCTCATCGAGGTTGTGCCCTTTCGGAAAACGGGTGCAGAGACCAATGATATATTTTGACTCTCTTTGTCTTAGTCTCAATGCTCGGTTGCCACCTCTGGTGGATAAGATTACTTGTTCCACAACATAGTACCTCAGGAGTTTAGCATTGGAAAAATGGTGACTTTCAAAGTGTCTGGCAATGGGATATTGCTTGTCTTTGTTCGTTATTGCCCTGGTATGTTCCAATATCCGTTGTTTGGCCATTTTTGTGGTGCTGCCCACGTACTTGAGTTCACATGGGCATACAAGAACATATACCACAAATGTAGTGGTGCAGGTCAAAAATTGCTTAATGGTTTCCATCTTGTTGGTACTAGGATTCCAGTATTCTTTCACCATCTGACTGTTCGCACAGGCTTTGCAATGCCCACAAGGAAAAAATCCAGGAAGGTCTATTCCCCGGGGTATGATATCACTGATTAGATTGTGTACTAGTAGATCACTGAAATTGCGGCCCCTGCGGTAGGTGATACTCGGTCTAGATGGTATGGTATTGCCAATTATGGGATCATTCTTCAGAATGTCCCAATTTTTTGCAATACTTTTCTTTATTTGTTTATGATTGCCATTATAGTCAAGGATGATACGAGTGACCATTTCCTCCTCGATGCTTTCATCATCTTTCCTTTGGTTGATCAAGAGGTCTTTGCGTTCCACTGATTTTACTCTGTTGATAGCTCTTTTGATTACCCATTTTGGGTAACCTCTGTTGGCGAACCTTTGTACCATTGTTGCTTCTTCCCTTCTGTAATCATCAATGGTACTGCAGTTACGTTTCGCCCTAAGTAGTTCCCCATAGGGGATACTCCACTTCAGGGGGTCAGGATGGCTGCTCAGGGCATGCAATAAGGTGTTACCCGCTGTCTCTTTGCGGAACAGTATAGTTTTGAGTTTGTTGTTCTGAACTCTCACCTTAGTGTCCAAGTATTCGATCTCGCTGTTACTGATGTTACTAGTAAGAGTGATGTTGTTATGGTTGGTATTCAATTTGGAGATGAATTCAATGGCTGCGTTCTTACTGCCTTTCCAGATTAGAAAAATGTCATCTATGTATCTTAGCCACATAGTGACATTCCTGAAATCTTCCTGCATATCTGGTCTACCTTTGATGTCAGCCTCCCATGCGCCCATGAACAGGTTGGCAAAGCTCGGAGCAAAACATGTGCCCATCGCAGTGCCATGCAGTTGGACATAGATCTCGTCATTGAACAGGAAATAGTTGTTAGTGAGACAATGCCTCATCATGTCCAAGATCATAGTGGTATGCCCAAGGTACTTCATGTCGCGAGTTTTCAGAAATCTGGCACTTGCCTCTATCCCTTGAGTGTGTTCTATAGAGGTATAGAGGGAACTGACATCTAGTGTAATGAGCAGTAAGTCCTTTTCCCACTTGACATCCTTGATTTTGTCCAGGAAGTCTTTGGTGTCACGTACATATGTGGGTAGGCTCCTGACGTATTCCTGCAAAAAATTGTCCACGTATCTGGAGATGTTTTCCAGTACACTCCCTCTTGACGAAATGATGGGTCTGCCCGGGGGATTATGTTTGCATTTATGCACCTTAGGTAGCAAATATAATATGGGCAAGATTGGATAATCACGTTTCAGGTAGCAATATTCCTCCCATTCGATCCATCCTTTATCCTTCCAATCTGATAATTTATCCCAAATTGTGGTAATACTCAGATTATATTCTTCTCTATTGCTTTTCTTGTATGTTATGCGATCATTGAGTTGCCTCAATGCTTCCCCTACATACATGTTCTTTGGTAGGATTACAATATTGCCACCCTTGTCAGCAGGACGGATGACAATACTCTCATCTTCTGCTAACTCAGTCATAGCTGCTTTTTCTGCTGATGAGAGATTATGTTTAAAAGCCTTCATTTTTTTCTGCCAGTTCTGACTCCTGTACTGCAGAAGTTCTTTTCCTACCATTTCTTGGAATGTGTCTATATTGTCATGGTAAAGTTTGGGGGTAAAGGTGGAACGGGGTTTGAAATTACTCCTGGCACTGCTGTCATGTTGTATCTCAAGAGCTTCTAAGATACGTTTAGCTTCTAGGCTAATTTCATGATCATCCATTTCGTTATTAACTTCATCCAATGCCAATAAATTATCAATATCCCCAATGACTAGATTGTCCTCCATCTCTCTAGGATTAGTGGTGCCTACATTCCTGCTTCTAGATGGTTTCAAAACATGCCACTTTTTAAGTTTTAGTTTTCGACAAAACTTAAACAAGTCAATCTTGCTGTTAACGTAATTCATGGGTACTGCGGGACAGAATGAAAGACCTAAACAGAGAGTACGTTTATCTTTCTCTAGAGACATAAGTATGAAAGATAAACGTACTCTCTGTTTAGGTCTTTCATTCTGTCCCGCAGTACCCATGAATTACGTTAACAGCAAGATTGACTTGTTTAAGTTTTGTCGAAAACTAAAACTTAAAAAGTGGCATGTTTTGAAACCATCTAGAAGCAGGAATGTAGGCACCACTAATCCTAGAGAGATGGAGGACAATCTAGTCATTGGGGATATTGATAATTTATTGGCATTGGATGAAGTTAATAACGAAATGGATGATCATGAAATTAGCCTAGAAGCTAAACGTATCTTAGAAGCTCTTGAGATACAACATGACAGCAGTGCCAGGAGTAATTTCAAACCCCGTTCCACCTTTACCCCCAAACTTTACCATGACAATATAGACACATTCCAAGAAATGGTAGGAAAAGAACTTCTGCAGTACAGGAGTCAGAACTGGCAGAAAAAAATGAAGGCTTTTAAACATAATCTCTCATCAGCAGAAAAAGCAGCTATGACTGAGTTAGCAGAAGATGAGAGTATTGTCATCCGTCCTGCTGACAAGGGTGGCAATATTGTAATCCTACCTAAGAACATGTATGTAGGGGAAGCATTGAGGCAACTCAATGATCGCATAACATACAAGAAAAGCAATAGAGAAGAATATAATCTGAGTATTACCACAATTTGGGATAAATTATCAGATTGGAAGGATAAAGGATGGATCGAATGGGAGGAATATTGCTACCTGAAACGTGATTATCCAATCTTGCCCATATTATATTTGCTACCTAAGGTGCATAAATGCAAACATAATCCCCCGGGCAGACCCATCATTTCGTCAAGAGGGAGTGTACTGGAAAACATCTCCAGATACGTGGACAATTTTTTGCAGGAATACGTCAGGAGCCTACCCACATATGTACGTGACACCAAAGACTTCCTGGACAAAATCAAGGATGTCAAGTGGGAAAAGGACTTACTGCTCATTACACTAGATGTCAGTTCCCTCTATACCTCTATAGAACACACTCAAGGGATAGAGGCAAGTGCCAGATTTCTGAAAACTCGCGACATGAAGTACCTTGGGCATACCACTATGATCTTGGACATGATGAGGCATTGTCTCACTAACAACTATTTCCTGTTCAATGACGAGATCTATGTCCAACTGCATGGCACTGCGATGGGCACATGTTTTGCTCCGAGCTTTGCCAACCTGTTCATGGGCGCATGGGAGGCTGACATCAAAGGTAGACCAGATATGCAGGAAGATTTCAGGAATGTCACTATGTGGCTAAGATACATAGATGACATTTTTCTAATCTGGAAAGGCAGTAAGAACGCAGCCATTGAATTCATCTCCAAATTGAATACCAACCATAACAACATCACTCTTACTAGTAACATCAGTAACAGCGAGATCGAATACTTGGACACTAAGGTGAGAGTTCAGAACAACAAACTCAAAACTATACTGTTCCGCAAAGAGACAGCGGGTAACACCTTATTGCATGCCCTGAGCAGCCATCCTGACCCCCTGAAGTGGAGTATCCCCTATGGGGAACTACTTAGGGCGAAACGTAACTGCAGTACCATTGATGATTACAGAAGGGAAGAAGCAACAATGGTACAAAGGTTCGCCAACAGAGGTTACCCAAAATGGGTAATCAAAAGAGCTATCAACAGAGTAAAATCAGTGGAACGCAAAGACCTCTTGATCAACCAAAGGAAAGATGATGAAAGCATCGAGGAGGAAATGGTCACTCGTATCATCCTTGACTATAATGGCAATCATAAACAAATAAAGAAAAGTATTGCAAAAAATTGGGACATTCTGAAGAATGATCCCATAATTGGCAATACCATACCATCTAGACCGAGTATCACCTACCGCAGGGGCCGCAATTTCAGTGATCTACTAGTACACAATCTAATCAGTGATATCATACCCCGGGGAATAGACCTTCCTGGATTTTTTCCTTGTGGGCATTGCAAAGCCTGTGCGAACAGTCAGATGGTGAAAGAATACTGGAATCCTAGTACCAACAAGATGGAAACCATTAAGCAATTTTTGACCTGCACCACTACATTTGTGGTATATGTTCTTGTATGCCCATGTGAACTCAAGTACGTGGGCAGCACCACAAAAATGGCCAAACAACGGATATTGGAACATACCAGGGCAATAACGAACAAAGACAAGCAATATCCCATTGCCAGACACTTTGAAAGTCACCATTTTTCCAATGCTAAACTCCTGAGGTACTATGTTGTGGAACAAGTAATCTTATCCACCAGAGGTGGCAACCGAGCATTGAGACTAAGACAAAGAGAGTCAAAATATATCATTGGTCTCTGCACCCGTTTTCCGAAAGGGCACAACCTCGATGAGGAATATAATGTACATTTACATCAAGAATGACATTTTGTTAAAAGTAATGTGATATCCTAATTCAACAGTACATTAGTCCTCATATGCTTCCTTCCACAGGTTGAAAGGGTGGGACTATGTCTCAGGTCCATGAACTCAGCAACCCAGTCCTTTCAACACTGGCCTTCTCCATTCTTCAGCTCAAGTATGGTCTTTTTATATTTTTGTTGAATCACATTGCACTTTATTACTTTTGGTGGTTGGAACTGGGTTTTTTCAATGCAGATCCTTAACATAGTTCTCATTCCTGCTGTATATGTGTGAACATTTATACATTCTGCCAGTACTTTTTGACCGGGACAGTCATGATAGCCAATGTCCGATTGCTTCCCCACTAACAAGGGAACTGACAGTATGGACCTCGATCTGATATACACAAGTGCTCTCGCATACCCACTATCTAGGGGATATTCAGATACTCATGAGCTTTCATCTAGGCAGCCCAGCATAATTACGGGGTCACAATACATCCGTATTGTTTACTGCCAAACAGGTCAGTTACCAAGGGAACCGTAGAGGGTTCCATTGGCCAATCACGCGCTAACATCACAAGCACGTGACTGGATAACTGAGTCACATGGTTTCTACTCTGTGTTAGTTCGAGTGAGATCGAGGGGGTTCCTCTAGCCAATCAAACTGCTATAATAACAAAGCACGTGACTGGATAACCCAACCATCAGGTCCGCTTTCTATACCAGGTCAAGTGGGTCTGTTTAGAAGTATTTGCAACCAACATCTCGCAAGATGGATTCTATGCATGAATTATAATATAAGTCCAGACATATGTATATTTACTGTAAATAATGTCGCAATGGGATGATGACTTTAAAATGTGAATTTCTTGCACATGTATATTAATTTAATTTAATTTAGTTGTATATAACAGGCAACTATTGTATGTCATAAATACAAGTGAAAATGTGTATATATGTCGTAATTACCATTCAGGTAAACCCACTGTAAGATGGCGCCTCCAATACCAAGGTTAGGCGTGTGAGTCCATCTTTGATGTTTAGTATGCACACATGGTAAATACAGAGATTGTTTTGAGAACTATTGTGTGAACAAGCACTCACGGAGTGCGAAACGCGTCACGTAGGGCTTATGGCGTGAATAAACCCTACTTGTTGGCAGACCCGATTTGGTGGTGTGGTTATTGCTGTGCCTGAGTGCGCGCTTGGGACGCCGTTTCACTTTGCATATTAATTACCGGACACCTCACCGGCAGCGCGCCACCCCCACGAGACGACGGATGCCCCATTGAGGTAATCTTTGGAATTCATATATATATATATATATATATGCTTAACTTGTGACTGTTTTACCGAGTGCTCGTCGGTACGCCGTTTCTTCTGGGTAATGTGACTGTTTTACCGAGTGCTCGTCGGTACGCCGTTTCTTCTGGGAATGTGACTGTTTTACCGAGTGCTCGTCGGTACGCCGTTTCTTCTGGGAATGTGACTGTTTTACCGAGTGCTCGTCGGTACGCCGTTTCTTCTGGGATGTGACTGTTTCACCGAGTGCTCGTCGGTACGCCGTTTCTTCTGGGATATATATATATATATATATATATATATATAGATATAATTGGTCTAAACAAGTTGATCAAGCCTCAATAGCCTATTGAGGCTTGATCTACTTGTTTAGACCAATTATTTATTTTAAAGCTTGGGTTTGGAAATGAACGTATTATGGTATTCCATAACATTGATTGGAATTAGCTTCATATGGATGACAAATCTTATGTATCGTGTACAAATTTAAGCCCACATAACGTTAATGACTTTGGTAATAACTAATGCACAAACAACGTTTACTGCATGCATTTTTTTATATAAATGCATCAAAAGCATGTGGAGCCAAAAAGTGATTATTTTATGCACTTTTATTTAATCACGATTGTTAAAAACCATGTAAATACTGATTTTTGCCATTCAAAGATGGCGGGTAATATTTTGAATCAATGAAATGCTAGTCCACTTTCTATGTTTAATGTATCAGGATATGTAAACGGAAGCGAAACATGACTTTCTTTACCGTGATAAAGCCGTAAAGGTGAAACACGTTAGTGTGAGGTCTTCTGTTGCACAATAAACAGAATTTTGCATCTTGGTGAGTCTGGAGTACTTCTTTTCAAGAATGTAGGAAGAAATGTTGACATATTGAGGATTCCGGGTTTCACTTCAGACCGCCGCAAAGTTAAGCCCGAGCTACCGGAATGTTGTGGAGCGAGAGATATATATATATTTTACATTAGCTACCAGCAATAGCCAGTAGGTAGTTGTAGTTAGGAACAACCTTTCCCACAGACGAAGTGTTTTGGATTTGCTAATAACTATGGCACAGTTTGACAAATATATATGAAATTCTGAAAAGTTGTTCTCCACTCAAGTCGATTCAAGTATAACTTTATTTCATCTCAAAGAGCCACTAAAATATTTACAGATTAAAACGTTTTAAATACAATGCATACAAAAATCTCAAAAGAGTTAAAAGGAACACTTTGTAAGCTGCAACTATATCATATTAAGCTTTTACAGAAGAACAATGTAAACAACTGACTGTAAACCTAGTAGTTTCCATACAGATTTTACTCATAACGCTTTCTGATTGCAATGGAACCTCTTAATTAACTACTGCAGTACAGATTTCAGACGCAGCCATTGACAGTAAAAAGTTAAAACCATCAATATACGACCCACAGCGAATATTCCTCAATAATGGGAGAAGAAATCTAGTTCTCTCTGATTTATACAATGTGCAACATAAAACAAAGTGCATAGTGCTTTGAACAGAGCATTGTCACATGAGCATGGCATAAACTTGTTTGAATACCCTCCTTGGTGAGGAAATGTCAGCGAAAAGTGCACAGTGTATAAGCAAAACCTGGTTAAATAAAATCGGAAGTGGGACTTAATAGAGAATGATGAATACAATTCTGCAGCAAGCTGGGGTCTCCCATATTGCCATGTTGGTGACTAATAAGCCTGTTGTCCACTGAGCAGTACGTAAATGTTAAATCATCTGAGGTCCATATCTTGGCCCATAGAAGCAAAGGGGTCGATGCGGTCATCTATAAATTCTAAACCAAGTTCCATATTGCAGACTAGTGTAGGTGCTGTTCCTGGGAGCATCAGTAATCTTTTCATACATTTGTTTTCCATTACTACAAGCTGTTGGCTTTTAGCGTAGCCCAAATCCCAGCTCCATACGTGGCAATAAAAAGACTTTTGGCTCTATAAAGGGTAATTAATTCCTTTGCAGGCTTATGCCCCAGTTTACAAGCAAAACAGAATAGTGAATCTACTGCCCTACTTGTCTGCTGCACCCTTAAAGTTAAAAGTGGTTCCCATGTCAACTGATTGTTAAAAAGATAGTGAGGTATGAGAAATTCCTGACCTTTTCTATTTTCTTACCCTGCACAATAAAGGCTTTAGTTTTATTGGTTTTAGGCCCACATACCATTGTGTATGATTTGATAAAGTTTACTTTTACATTTAGAGAGGTCATAAAATCAGAAAAAGCATGAAGGGATTTCTGCAAACTCATAGCTGTCCTATCTAATAAAACGTTGTCATCGGCATTAGATAAAAAGTGGACAGGTTTATTGCCAATTTTTGGAAAGTCAAGTTTCCTTCCTAATAAGAAAGCCTCCAGCCCATTTGTATAAATTAAAAACAGGAAGGGGGCTAGGATACATCCTTGTCTGACTCCCTAAATAGAAATAATTGGAAGAGTTTTTCCCCATTACTGCTGTATCTTATTGTGACTGTGGTCCTGGTGTTAAGCCTGCAGAGTAGGGTTACTAGCTTTTGCCACACTCATGCCTTCCAACATAGCCCACAATTTATCTCAGTTGACAGAATCAAAAGCTTTAGATAGGTCTATGAAGGCCAGATGGATGGATCTCTTCTTGGACCTAACATGCTTGTTGATAATTAGAGATAAATTAAGACATTGTTCAGTTGTACCCAGCCCTCTCCTAAAGCCATATTGAATATTGGACATTATCCCATTTTCTGATGCCCAATCTTTCAAGCGTGCAAGGAGGACCCTACCCAGAACTTTATCTGTGGCATCTATGGATGAAATGGGCCTGTCATCTATGAATGAAATGGGCCTATAGCATGCTGGGTCACTTCTTGCACCTTTTTTGAAGACTGGGACCACTATTGCTTCTTTTCATGATGAGGGTAATGGTCCAGTAATGGCTGCTTTGAAGACACTCGTAAGGAAGGAAGACCACTGCTTAAGGTTATTTTTAAAAAGGTCAGGGGGCACGCCACCGGGGCAAGGGGCTTTTTAGACAAATGCCCTGTGATTGAGAAATCTCCACCTCGTCTTCTGTGATGGATGGACTTAGTTTGGAGGCTAAAGTTAAGTCAATGACTAGTTCCCCTGGTTTTTCCTCTGGACCCCTATGTAAAGGATTAAAAATGCCTGCAAAATGGGCTTCCCATGTTTCACCTCGGATAAGTGAGTCCATCTGCCTCACCTCTTCTGTAAGCAACGGGTGGTCAATGATTTGCCAGAATGTTTTGGAATCTTTGAGTGAGCCAGCTTGTTCCAGATCCTCCCATGCCATATTACTTAATTCCTTTTTCCCATCTTCAACCACCTTTTTAGGTCGAGGACCGAAAGGCTGCGCTTGTGCAGTCTCCGGTCGGAGATTTAATGATTTTTAGTACGGGGCTTGAACCCGCCTCTCTCTTCCATTGGCTGGCTCCCTAAACGGAGGCCAGCCATTGGATGAGAGGGCATCTCTCAGTTTAAGCCCCGCCTCTTTCGGATTCGGGGCGTGTTTTTTTGCGTTCTTTCGACTGTGACGTCATCCGTCACTCAGAACGCCATTGTTGCTTGGCCGCCGCCGAGTCTTCCAGTGAGTGCTTGTCTATGTATGCTCCTAAATACCTGACACTTAACCTATCTATATGTAATACTTCACAGACTCACAGTACCATTCAACATTCCTTAAAACCGGAGCTATTAGCATAGCCAATGCTTGTTTTCATTTTGCTTATACCTTCTGTTATAGTAAAGGGCACCCACTACACACTTTAAATGGCAGCCAAATGACTGGGTTTTGTCAAAATCGCAGCCGGTCTAGTTTTCTGTTGCGCGCTCTCTTGTGCCCCACGCGACAGACGCGTGTTTGTACTTGGAATGCTAGCCTGCAGGCAGCTAGGCCAGAGTAGTGGATTGTCGATGTGACAGAGCGCCTGGCTATGGTGTCGTGTAGTTGCGCCTGTGGTTGTGTGTGGCGGGCTCTTGCACGCCGTGCGGACTGCGTGTGCTGTTGCAGTAGGCCTGTGTTGTTTTGGCTGGTGTCCACTGTATCTTCTGTCCGACCATAGCCGACGCCCCCGCAGACAAACTCTACCGGGCCAAGTACGCAAAGAGCGGCCGCGCCTCCTGCAAGAAATGTTCCGTCAACATCGCCAAGGAGTCCCTGCGGCTGGCCATCATGGTGAAGGTACGGGGAATGGAAGCGCGTCCCTGGTGGCGGGGCATAGGCGCCCTAAGACAGTGCATTGTTATAGCTATCTATATGTGTGATGGAGGGTAGGCAGATGGAGGTTGTAGTTATGGATAGGAGGGCAAGTGGTAATCGACGGGGTGCGTATTTTGTGACTTCCTGGGGGTCCAAAGAAGGAGGTAAAATAAAGTTAAGAAGGCAAGGGATTTAGGGACCGTGGCCTGTGATCTTCAGAGGGGTTAGGACTCTGGGGTATTTATTCAGATCTCCTTATAGAGGCGACGTGACTGGCAGCGGGGTAATAAGGCGAGACAATTTCCATATGTTTTAAAATCGTAGTGGATTTTGCAACCGGCACCCCTTGGAATGCGATTGCTAACCGACCCTTTCAACTGTAACTGCCAGTACTCCTTGCCCCACCTCGCGCGTTCCCTCCCTTCCGAACCCTGTACTTTTCTCACTCGTTCCTGCTTGCATATATCAATAGATTTGGCAGTAGGAGATCCTGCGTATTTTTGGAGACAGCCAAGGACTTTTTCCATTTCTGCAGCTTGGGTTTGTGCCCTGGGAGTATCATGTCCTTAGATGAAATCGGTGGGGTTTTTTGTGCTAACATTGGACCTGTAAGGCAGCGTTCTGGGGGTCTTGAGACAAGTAAATGGGGAGTTAGTTACAATTGAATTCAAAGCAGCATCTTAACTGTGATTAAACCAGCGGTCTAAGCGCATTAAGACAAACATTGCCAAAGCCAAAAAATCGAGCCTATGCAAGAGTTATTAGCTTTGCTAATATTTTTAAGCCAGGGTGTACACCAGCGTGGCTAAAAGTTAGTAGGGTCAAGGATAGTGCCATGGAAAGAGGTGTTGAGTAGAGTAGAGTGGAGTGTTATGGAGTAGTGTAGAGTTGAGTGATGTGGAGTGTCATGGAGTGGTGTAGAGTGTCATACAGTTGAGAGGCATAGAGGTTTAGAGTGGAGAAGAGTGGCATAGAGGGTCTTACGTACAGTGTTATGAAGCGGAGTAGATTGTCATGGTAGATTATCAGAGCGTCAAAAGAATGTCATTGAGTAGATTGATTGTCATTGAGTAGATTGATTGATTGTCATTGAGTAGACTGATTATCATGAGCCGAGTAGTGTAGTAGACTGGAATTAGTGTTATTTGCATACTTTGTTACCTTCCAAAGATGCCAAAGCTAATGTATGACAGTCGGTGCTGTAAAAGGGGGCAGAAGGAAACTGTGTGGCTCTGTCTGTGTGTGTGTGGGTGGCTCTGTCTGTGTGTGTGTGCGTGGCTCTGTGTGTGTGTGTGCGTGTGTGTGTGCGTGGCTCTGTGTGTGTGTGCGTGGCTCTGTCTGTGTGTGCGTGGCTCTGTCTGTATGTGCGTGGCTCTGTCTGTGTGTGTGTGCACGGCTCTGTCTGTGTGTGTGTGTGCGTGGCTCTGTCTGTGTGTGTGTGTGCGTGGCTCTGTCTGTGTGTGTGTGTGCGTGGCTCTGTGTGTGTGTGTGTGCATGGCTCTGTGTGTGTGTGCATGGCTCTGTCTGTGTGTGTGTGCGTGGCTCTGTCTGTGTGTACGTGGCTCTGTCTGTGTGTGTTTGGCTCTGTCTGTGTGTGTGTGCACGGCTCTGTCTGTGTGTGTGCACGGCTCTGTCTGTGTATGTGCGCGCGGCTCTGTGTGCGTGGCTCTGCGTCCGCGAATACTCTCTACTACTCTCTAATGCTCACCTATTGCCATTGTAAATAAGAATACCATTTATTTATGTTTAAAAAAATAAATAAAAATGTCATGAGCAATGCCAATAGCTCTACCTTTAATAATGCCGCGACCATTGCATTGTAAATGCTTGTTATATTTATTCCTTGTGGCTTTAATTAGCTCCCTGTCACAGGGGATATTACATAGTGCACTTTTTAATTCCTTGTCGGCTTTGGAGCATTCTGTATTAAACCATCGTGCCTCGAGTGATTGTTTTTGGGTGACCTTCCTAGTCAGCCTCGGCTCTACATCACCGCACAATGGCTCGAATGCCTGAACCACTTCTGCCGGGGAAGAATCTAACTGTAAACATCTGTATATTAGGTTATACTTACTTATAATGTTATCTTCCTTGAATGTAATCGGGTTTACATGTCCCCAGTTCAGCCTACATCCTTTGTTAGGGTTAAAATAGAGTGGGCGATTATTGCCACACGCTCTATTGCTTGCAGGTCAAACAAAGCAATGAGAGGGTAATGATCGTTCACACAGTTTGGCTTGACCTTGAAATCCAGGACCAAAGTGGTACAGAGCTTTGCCATAAAATGAATCGTGCTGGCCCTACCACCACCAGTGAAAGTTGGATGATCCAAAAAAGAATACAACCATAATTATTTAAAAAGCTTAAATCATTGATAATAAGAGTAGGATTTAGTGCATCGCCCTGGGTAGAGTGAATGAAGTGAGTCAGGGGCTGCTCCTCAATATCTTCCAACCCACACACAACCTGAGAACTAAATTTACTAATTATACAATTAAAATCCCCAACCCATGAAAGGCATAATGATTGCCATTTCATGGTGGCTTTGGTAATTTCCACTTGCAGGGAATCTATTACTTGGCAATTCCCTTTATCAAAAATGTTATGGTACTAATTTACCAATAGTATTTTAACCTTGGCCAGCCACGAAATGGCTATTAATTGAAACCACAGAGATACACTTATACATTTAATTACTATAGATCTATGCTTAACTGCAATAGGCCCAAAAGACAATGGGGGAGTGAAGAGGTATCAAATGCCATGGACTGACCTCCTCCGTAAGTAATGAAAAATAGAAAGGGTCCGTTTCTAAAGCAAAAAGAAGAACCGTACTATCCTACTAGAAAATGACTAAAACCATGAGAGACCGTCGGTTTCTTGCATGGGGTAACAGCTAGTGTTTTAAAATAACCCTCACCCTTCAAAAGGTCCCTTGGTGGCATGCTACATCATCGGGTTCTTCCTGCCCGCTGCGGTATGGGGCATACTACGACCTACGACGATGCTGGAGCACTTACCAGTGAAGTGATTGATATGTGTATGATGTGAGAGTGGAAGGGTCAGGAAATAAGTGAATTTAAAAAATACCTGGCTATGGGGAAAAAACTAAACTTTAATACTTCCTCTAGCTGGTATTAATACAAATGGGGATAGATATGGAAAAAATGCTATAATGAGCAGTTTCCTCACAGGTCTACATGTTTCAAAGCTATATCCCTTATGAGATGCATAACAGCCATTGAGATTGATCAGGCTCACTACACAAATTTTTGAGAATAGATTTAGAGTGGCGCAAGGGGTCATCTTAGTAGGTGCTGAAGAGAAGCTAAGGGATATAGCTTTGAAACATGTAGACTTGTGAGGAAACTGGTAATTATAGCATTTTTTCCTCTTCTATCCCCATTTTTAGGTCGAGCCTTGCGCAGAGCGCATACGGTGCTCTATGAGAGGGCCTCTTGGAATCTCTCCAGACTTCCCAGAGACTTCTATGTGTGGGTCGGATTCCTCCCACACATTCCATTGGCCTTTGTGTGTGGCTTTCAATAATGAAAGCACGCAAATGGCCAAAGACGGGTCCATGTCCTGCATTTCCTCTAAACATTCACTCCCATGGTCTTTGGGTCTCAGGAGCAAGCAGCGGCGTTCAGGCTGGCAGCTGTTCATGGATCAGGTTACTAATTTAACATAGCATGGTCGCTTTCTCTTTCACGGCTGCGCTAGTTATGTGCTTGTTTAAGTGGGCTTAAACTTTGAACACGGCATTGACCAAGCCTTCGAGACCTCGCGGAGAAAGACATTGCACGTCTCATCATTACATCACTGTCCAAACCTCTTAATGGCAATTTCATTTTTAAAAGTAGCATGCCTACATTTTAATTGAACATCACGATTTAAAATGCACGTTTTCTGATAACTTTTACTAAACTCTATTAGTAAATCGGTTCCTAATAAATTGCTTGTGACTAGGAAATGCAATGAAATTGAAAAATTATGTTTTGCATTAGCCTCTGCTGAAATGTCTGAGTAGGTTCTGCGTATGTTGCAGAGTTTGCGTGTGGAATCTCTGGAGTCAGGCTGCACCGCTCATCTTCAGAGCATGTTAAAAAGATTCATGGTAATGCGCACATGGTAACATCTATTGTTTCAACTCAAAGGCATAATTTGGTTTCAGATGCGCATTGTATTACTTATTATGCGCAATAATATTGTGGTTGATAAAAGTTGAATTTCGCATTTCTTATTTACAATTTCCTGAAGGTTTTTCTGTGCTTGGAGAATATTGGTTTGAGGTGCCTTGAAAAATCTAGAAATTTCTAAGTTGGCGCTATGTCCAATATGTAGGTAAACACACAATTTGAATAATCGCCTATGACATAAACGGTTTTCACAATGCAGTTTGTCTTTGAAAATCATTTCATGTGAGGCCAACTGAAGAGCACATCGCAATCTACATGTGAGGTTTATTTGAATTATCCTTTGCAAAACTCAAGATCATAATTTAATCATATGCATATTTATTTTGTGGGAAATGCTTTTTTCAAGTGCTTGGAAAGATAAAACCTACAACTTGGGGTCGATTCCGATTCGGGAAAAAACGCTCCGAATAGCCGTTCGGAGCGTTTTTCATGTACAAATCGTACCCTGCAACGTCCCCGTACGAACGACGAAGTACGATTCTTACCAGGAGCTGGACTCCGTAGAATCGTACAGAGACCGTACGAATCTCCCTTGGAACCCACTGTACACGACATCTGTACGGTTCGCGGCTGCTTTTTCTGACCCAGCAAGTACGATTCGTGTCAGCTACGCACCGTACGACCCGTTTTTTATGGAAGCTGAAAACTGCTGTAAAAGCAGAGTCTGCCCCGAAACAGGTACGGAACGCCCCCCCCCCCCCAGCCCCCCCGGGGACGGTGCGTACACCCCATGATCGCAATGGTACGGTGCATACACACTGCGATTGCAACCGTACGGTCTGTACACCCCATGATCGCAGGGGTACGCACCGTACCCCGCGATCATGGGGTGCACGGACCATACAGTGTGTATGTGATTGTGTGCTTTTCCGTACGAACCGCTTTACCTGACGTGGACCGTACGAATCGCGTCCTCATACCCCGGTCCGGATCGTACTCGTTGGGTCGTACAGCATGTTTACGAATCGTACGGTTCACTGTGAAGGGTCCTTCTTGTACGGCTTCACCCTTGCAATTCGGACGGTTTGCGACGATACGGACAGATTGACGAGATACGGATCGGACTACGCGATTTGGACGGACGTATACGATTCGTACGGAGAGGGCTCCGGATACGATTCGGACGGATGCTTTTTTCCCGAATTGGAATCGACCCCCTAATGTCTTGGGGGCATATTATCAACAGCCAGCGATAATTATTGCTAAGTGCTCTTAGCGCAGTTTTATTCATCGCCGGCTATCACTGGATTACATCGCCGAGATAGCACGTTATCATCACCGCTTATCTCCAAGGTGGTAAAAAAATCCAGCGATAGCTGCAAAATGCGTGAATATCGCTGGAAATCCAAGTTGTCACGTTTCTGGGTCGTGGGTGTATGCATGCGGTTAGTCATGGTTACAAATTATATAGCTCAATCGTAGACGGCGCTATAATGCGCTGTTGCAGACACCTGTGTTTGATATGCGAAAGTGCAGGTTAAAATTCTAGATAACTCCGCTCTTCAACCTACTAGCGTCGGACTCGGTACAAGCAATATATAATGAGCGTTGACAGAAAATCTGTATCTGGCCACGCGCCTTGCAAACTCGCTCTAACCGCTGAGCTTATTTCAGTTATGGTATCAGTGGAAATAAGAACTACCTTCAATTCACACATCGTTTAAAATTCAGGCAGTGCATCAAGCACGTAAGCATTCTTTACATCGGCAGGCAGCTGTGAAATCATATATTTTAAGCACTCTGTGCTGACATTTCAAGCAAAACCTCGTAAATCTGTGCAGCCTCAAACATTCTTTCTGCAGAGTGACACAAGTTCAGTCTGATTATCATGGACTTTGCCTATATGATACATATTTGATGGATAGTGTGCAAAATAAAATAAATATTTTGTCCAGAAATATGAGAAATGTATGAAGCATTATAAATCATGTTAAGTTTGTTATGATCTTAGCCTAGATAGTTCACAGAATTAAATCATATAATTTTTTACCTATTTTTTATTTCGGGAATTTCATAAAGTGCTTAGTGCCGCCTTCACTGTCCTTTAGAGCACTGCACGTGACTCACTCCCGGATATTGATTTGAAGCACATAGTGAAAGGCCAATTTGTCGGGCATGGGGGACACAGAGCTTTCAGGACAGATTTTATTGGCACAGCCAGATACCAAGGCCAGGACTGTGAGGTGTAACTCTGGACAAAGGTAACAAAAATGCTTCTGACACTTTTTTATTATAACTTCTCAGCATGCTTCACAGCAGTCACACTTCTTTCAGCATAGTTTAAAGACATTGGCAAAGTCAATTTATCTAGAAAAACACTTATAAGGTCCCAAAGGCGAGACCTATTGGCTATGCCAATGCTTGTCATTATTACCAGCCAGAGGAAGTATTAAAGTTTAGTTTATTCCCGATAGCCAGGTATTTTTTAATTTCACTTTTTTCCTGACCCTTCCTCTCTCACATCATACACATATCAATCACTTCACTGGTAAGTGCTCCCGCGTCGTCGTAGGTCGTAGCACGCCCGTCCCGCAGTGGGGCGGGAAGAACCCGATGATAAAACATGCCACCAAGGGACCTTTTGATGGATGAGGGTTATTTTAAAAACACTAGCTGTTTCCCCATGCAAGAAACCGGCGGTCTCTCATGGGTTTAATCATTTTCCAGTAAGGATAGTACGGTTCTTCTTTTTACTTTAGAAGCAGACTCTTTTGTGTTTTTTCATAACTGCAATAAACACGATAATACCACCCTTAGCTCTCCCTGATGGGGGTTGGGATTGCGGGAACACAGAAGGAACGGTAGCCATGAATAAAGGTGTCACCTAAAAACCAGGGGGCATATTACCAAGGGCATTATCGCCGCATTAGCGGGACTTTTTCCCGCTAATGCGGCGATAATTTTATCGCCCTATTACCAAGCTGTCGCTAACACCAGTTAGCGACAGCTGGTAGGCGATAGCGGGCATTTAGGGGCCCACTTTGCATGTCAGTGATAATTATCACTAATGACATGTAAAGTGGGCGTGCCAAGATGTTAGCGACTGAAAACAGTCGCTAACATCTCTAACTCCTATTAACAACTTTTGGAAATATTTGCGCTAAGCGCGAATATCTCCAAAAGCTAACGCCTGCTAAAAGCAGTTCTTAGCCATGTTATCCAATGGAAGGTGGATAATATGGCTTAGAGCATTGTCACGATAATGCATGAATATCGCTGATTTTTCAGCAATATTCATGCATTTCGCAGGATTTTTACCGCTTTTGAGATAAACCTTGATAATATCAAGATATCTCAGCGGTAAAAATCCTCGGTGCTCTGCAATATTTTTTTCCCGCTAACCAAGCAATAGCGATAATTATCGCTATTGCTTGGTAATATGCCCCCTGGTTTCTTGTAAACATAAAAGGTTGAATCCTTTAATGAAACCCATCTAGTCCTCATTCCCCGAATTAGAGCGAATGCCTGCTATGTTCCATGATAGTATTTTAAAGTTTTCAATGGCAACAACTATCTGCTGTGCAGGGCCCTGGTTTAAGTTAGCAGGCACCTCAAATATGCCTTCAACTGGAGTAACCTCCGCTACAGATGTATTTACCTCCTCACATATTATACCCTGTAAAGTTGTATACCTAAGTTGGCCAGGCTTCCCTCATCGTCTGGTAGGCAGAGCGAATCCTGAGGTCAATCAATATCTGTTAGACCAGAAAACACTTCAAAGCGATTTGACAGGGTGATAGGCTGGAAATTAATAAAATTGCTTTGTATGGGTCTGGATTGATTTTGCCTTTCTGGGGAGTATAAGCCCAAAAGGGGAGGATAAAAGAACCCTAGGGGATATGCCTTTATGGGACCATTCTCCCCAGTCACATCCTTATTGCGCTGCAACACAGGGAGTGTACATCTAGGGTCCCTGAAGGTGAGGACCAAGCAATCCCCCCCCCACAGATTTCGGTGTGTGGCCTAACCAGCCCAGCCGCTGTGCCATAATGATGTTATCGAGCAACTTAGTCTGGCAGTTTATTTTGCTAGTGCACAATGGGCAGATTTATTTATAAGGCTTTGGCAGCCTTCATGCGACCTAATGGCAGTGGGGTGCGGGGGGGGGCTCCAGCTAATACCATGGTATAGGCGGTGCAGCCAGGTGATAGGTTTAATAGCTCTTGCAAACCATCCCCACCCCTGTCAGTAGATGAAAGTGGTGGGCAATCAGTATGTTTGTGATATAATATCCCATTGGTCCACCCGGTCTGACCAGAAATACTACACCCTTGGCAAGCATCCCGTATTGTCCTAAATGGAACTGTTATCCAGAGATCCTGATTAGTTGGAAGAGTAGACTTATTGGGGCCAGCTACATTAAAAATCTGAGAATGCATGATGGTTAAAGGGGCGCTTCTCTCAGCGGAGGCGGCTTCAAGGTTATCAGTGTGGGTAGCCGCTTCCCTTACCTGGGTGGGTAATAATTTATTTTTATAGTTCCTCACGATTAGACAGAGCTAGCCTTCGATATGGCCCAGACATTCAAAAATAGGGTTCAATGCCTCTACTATCATTTGATTTACTTTTCCAGTGTCTCTAGCAAGCCACCAAACCACCTCTTTTCCTGTTGGCACTCCCCTTTAACAGCTCCTTCCTTTTTTTACAGCACAGGGCACTGCCCTTTGGACTTAGGGTCTATCTCCACCCACTATACCCTTTTCCTTTTCCCTCCTGTAGCCTGTCGGTATCTGGGCTCCCCCATCGACAGATTAGGTATTGGTGAGTTTGAATCCACATTTTTACAACAAATATCTTTGGCGATAATGTTCACCTCTCTCTGGCTAAAGTGGTAATGGGGGCCTGGACTCAGTGTCACTGATGAAAATATCCGACGAGGCCAGAGGAGAAACTGATGAAATAGGGACAAGTCTGCAGAAATCCTCCGGTGTGGCACTAGCATGGGTTACAACTGCTGCAGCTTTCCGCCTTCCAATGATTAGTGACCCACATACAAACAATACGTAAACTAATCAAAATTGTCCCCTCAATGGATCTTGGTTTGTTGTTAATAGCTGAATAAGGCTCCGCCTCTGCTTATGTCTCCAGAGACTCTGTGGCAACACTTAGGATCAGGATCTAAACACGACAATTTAGTGAGTTGGCCCAACCCAGCCTCTTGGCCCAGTCTTCATGCTGAAGGAGCCCGGTAGGCTTTTAACAGGTGCCTCCTGACATGGAAGGAACTCAGTGTAAGTTGAGCTGTAATGTGCAAGATGGCCGCTGACTGACCTCGTGAGAGTCGCTGCTTAGACTCTCTACTTTGAGCGGTTGAAATGGACTAGTATAAATCGAGGATATGCCGCTGCGCACTTACCTTGTGGGCCAGCTGTTCGCCTGGTGTTGAGACGCTGCTCCCCCCGGTGATTGAGGGCGCTTCGAATGTTCTCGGACACTCTGCTGCAGGAGTCCAGAGCCACCGCTGCTGCTGGGTGCCCTGTTTGCGGGGAATCTAGGGTGCCAAAAACAACCAAACCTGTGAAAACAGGGTCTCGCAAGACCCAGCAAAGGAAGCAGGCATGGCGGAGAAAGGGTCAGGTCAAAACCGACACAGTGTACTGCAGAAGAAAGCTGAAGAAACCATTGGAAAGCATCGGGAGGGCTGTACAGACGGAAAGACTGGGCAACATGCAACAGGCGGTCAGAACTCTATGCAGCAACCTACAGTAACGGAGGCTTTCATGGTTACTGGGAATCATTTGCTGCACGCTACACCCCCAGACGAGCCCGACAAAAAAGAATCAGCTGCTCCTGTTTTGGCTCCATCTGCAGAGGCTGCAACGTTAGTGCTGCGGACTGGGCTGGAGCAGGAGCAGCAGGAGGAGGAGCTGGTTGAGTCTGTCGATGGATCAGTCGAGCAATTGGGACCGAATCTGCAGGTACTGCAAGCACCGCAGAGTGCGTTTGCAAGGCAACAAGTGCAACACTGCAGGAAACGTGGGGTTACTGTAAGGTTTAAGACTGCGGTGTTGCAGTCTAGTGTGTCCCGGGCCCTGTCTGTTCTGCGCAGCGTTACCGGCGCTGCGCTCACTGAGACCCGACAATGGCGACGAGGGCCTGAAGTGCCCATGCTGTGCATAAACCTTCAATTTCTCCCACGCTGCTGGAGTGCAGACACGCTCCCTGGCCTCCACGGCCCCACACGTGGCTGCAGATGCCTGAGTCATCGGCCCCCGCGCTAACTCGCTGGCGCCTGCCTGCCATTCAGCATCCTGCCCCTCTGTAGAGGCTACGCTGAGGAGAAGCTGCCAGTGGGCTATCAGCACCAGGTACTGGAGCAGAGGGCAAGTGGGGGTCGACGGCGCATGGCCATCCCTGGAGACGGAGGCTGTCCCGACGTCCTGCGCAGTCCATGTTGGCGCGCCCAAGGTACCTGCACGCTACCCACTCCCGGCCAGTGAGTGCTCCACCCTGCTGCAACTGCCTGATCTGCCACATTGGTCAATAGGGGGAGTCCAGGTTGCGCGGCCCCTCCTCCTACACGCCTGCAAAGCGGCGGCTGGTATTCCTGCACCGTCATGGCGACCATCCCGCCAATCGAACCCTTCGTCGTCGATGGGGCCCCAGCTTCTTTAGCCCCACGTTGGAAGGATTGGGTTGCACGGCTGCAGTTTTACTTTGAAGGTGCAGGTACGGCAAGGGAGAGACGGAGGGCACTCCTCCTACATCTTGGCGGGAAGGACATTTATCGGATCTACAAGACCCTAGCGGAAGCTACTCCTCACACATATGTCATGCTCCTTAACGCGCTCAACGCCCATTTTGAGCCGATGCAAAGCAAGGACTACGAGAGATTCATCTTCCGACAAGCGCGACAGGAAGCGGAAGAATCCCTCGACGCTTTTCACGGCCGCCTGAAGGAGCTCGCTAGCACGTGCGGATTCCTCAACGAACAAGAAGGAATTCGTGGACAAATCATCCAAGGCTGTTACTCCTCCGACCTGAGGGTGAAAATTCTCCAAGAGGATGGCAAACCATTAGTGGACATCCTAAAGCTGGGCCGCTCTAAAGAATTATCCCAGGCCAGGGCGTCTCATATGGAAGCAGCACTACACAGACCGATTAAGACGGAACAGGTACACGTAGCGGAGCACGTCAACGTGGTGCGGCCCAAACAACGCCCGGCGGGGAGAGGGAGGCCGGCAGTACGCAGCGGAGAATGTGGATATTGCGGTGGTGCGCCACACAGAGCACAAGACTGCCCAGCCCGAGGAAGAAAGTTTGGGTCATGCGGGCGCATGAATCACTTCGCATCAGTATGCAGGTCGTCCCGGCCCAAACCCGAAGCCGCCCACGCCATACGGGAAGACCCCGAGAGTGAGGACATGGACGACGACGCCCATAGCTACCCGGTACACTATGTGTTTGCCATAGACCAGCCGCTGAGGAAAAAACGGCGACTCCCAAAGTGCCGGATAATGATACAGAACCAAGAGGTGAGAGCAACCATCGACACAGGTGCATCCATCGAACTTATGGCAGCAAACGTTTATGCTCAACTGCGAGACAAGCCGAGTCTGAAACCTGCCAAGATCAGAGTTTTTGCTTACGGCCAAAAGACACCCATACCACTAATCGGGTGCTTCCAAACGGAAATACAGCACCAGGACAAGAAAGCACCATCCACCATCTATGTCACCAAAGAAGGCAGTGGAATGCTGCTCAGCGGCCAAACAGCCGAAGAACTTCATCTAATATCTTTTGCTATGGCAGTGCTGGAGGAAGAACTTGAAACGATCCTTGAAGAGTTGGAAGACACTTTCAAAGGCATCGGATGTCTCCGTGGAAAGGAAGTATCCTTACACATCGACCGGTCCATTCAACCGGTGGCCCTGCGTCATCGACGGATAGCATTCCACCTGCGAAAGAAAGTGGAACAAGAGTTGGAGACCCTCGAAAAACAGGGAATAATCGAGAAGGTCAGTGGACCCACCCCCTGGGTATCGCCAATCGTGGTGGCACGGAAGCCCAAGCAGCCAGGACAAGTGCCCATCTGCATAGACATGCGCCTGCCCAACGCCGCCGTCAAAAGAGAAAGACATCCGACGCCCACGATAGACGACATCCTGGGAGAGTTAAATGGAGCGAAGTGGTTTTCCAAAATGGACCTGCGGTCAGGATACCACTATTTGCCTCTGCACCCGGACTCCAGATACATCACCACGTTCTCCACTCATGTCGGACTCCGGCGCTACCGTAGGCTCAATTTTGGAATATCCAGTGCAGCGGAAGTATTCCAAAATACAATTCGAGAGGTACTGAGCGGGATAACAGGAGTCCTCAATGTCAGCGACGAGCTACTGATATACGCCGACACAGTAGAAGAACACCACCGGAGGCTCAGGAGCGTGCTGCAAAGGATCAAATACTCAGGCCTTACGCTACACAGAGAGAAGTGTCAATTCCTACAGAACACCATCAGCTTCTTCGGATACACTTTCTCTGACAAGGGAGTAGCGCCAGACCCTGAAAAAGTGAGAGACGTACAAGCAGCCCCCGCCCCGACCAACACGTCAGAAGTGCGGAATTTCCTCGGAATGGTGAATTTCTGCGGGCGGTTCATCCCGGACCTCTCCAATCTCACAAGACCACTAAGGGAACTTACGAAATCTGCCACCCCATGGAACTGGGGAAAAGAGCAAGAGCTAGCGTTCCAGGACACTAAAGCCGCCCTGTCCGCCAACACCACGTACTTCGACCCCCACCAAAACAACCAACATCGCTGTTGACGCCAGCCCGTATGGACTAGGGGCGGTACTGACACAGAGCCGAAATGGAGAGGACTGGGCGCCAATAGCCTATGCGAGCCGCTCCCTGACGGAGACCGAACAGCGCTACTCTCAAATTGAGCGGGAAGCCATCGCGATCCACTGAGCCTGCAGGCACTTCCATGTATACGTCTATGGACATCCCTTCACTGTATCCACTGATCATAAGCCTCTACTCCCCCTATTCCGTGGATCTGTCTCTAAACCACCCCCCAGAATCGAAAAGTGGATCTTACAGCTCCAAGAGTATGACTACAAGCTGGAATTCAGGCCCGGCGCAAATAACCCGGCCGACTACCTCTCTCGGCATCTCCGAGCGGCAACCGAATGGCACAGGATAGAGGAGGCTCTATGATTCTGGTGCTATTAAATTTGTCCGCTGCCTTCGACACGGTGTCTCATGACACCTTGATCAGTCGTCTGGAGGGAGTAGGAGTGCAGGGAACTGCTTTATCATGGTTGAAAAGTTTCATCTCCAACCGATCCCAAAATGTTCGCCTGGGCTCCCACTATTCCACCTCTAGGGAGCTCACCAGGGGGGTTCCACAGGGCTCATGTCTAAGCCCCACATTATTTAATGTGTATGTGGCCCCCCTGGCGAAGGTCGCAAGGAAATTTGGGTTCACACCAATATCCTATGCAGACGACACCCAGCTGCTGTTCCCATTACAAAACATGACTTCTGCAGTAAGGAATTCCTTTGCTGCCGGAATGAGGGCCATAGCTGGATGGATGACCTCCAATTGCCTACAGTGTAATGTGGGCAAGACGGAGGTCATGCTCTTTGGAAATGCCCCACTCCTTTGGTCACCTGAGTGGTGGCCTCCAGAATTGGGTACAGCTCCTTGTCCCAAGGAAAATGTGAAAAATCTGGGTGTCAAGCTAGATCAATCCCTGGTGCTAAAAGATCATGCCACACAGGTCACGGGAACCTGCATGAGAGTCATTGGCCTACTCAGAAGGGTTTTCCCATACTTAGCTGATTATCATCGGAGAACACTAGTACAAACTTTAGTTATGAGTAGGCTTGACTACTGCAACGGATTGCTTATATCCGCTAATGCAGAACAGCTGAAGAGACTGCAGATTGTTCAAAATACTGTTGCCAGATTGATCCTTAATGTCCCTGCGAGATCCCCCTCACATCCCCTATTGAGCAAGCTACACTGGCTTCCCATACGCCAGAGAGTACAATTTAAGATATGTTGTACCATTCATAAATGCTTGTACGGAACTGGCCCTAGGTATCTGAAGGAAATCTTCCAACCATATCAACCAGGAAGAACCCTAAGATCTGAAAATCAAGCTCTACTACAGATCCCTAGGATCAAAAGAGAAAGACAAGGAGGCCGGGCCCTTGCATTTAGAGGTCCTACCTTATGGAATTCATTACCCCCTTTCGTAAGACAAAATTCCAATCTTGCTACTTTCAGGAAATGCTTGAAGACGTACTTGTTTCCTATCCAGCAATCCTAGATATGTCACACAAACTTTCTGTCTTTACTTATCTTCGGAACAACACAGCGCGGAGATATCTCCTGGAGATCGAATTCCTGCGCTATATAAGAAATATAAATAAATAAATAAATAAACCCCCGCAGGAACAGGAAGATGCGGAAGAAACGGAGGAGTATGTACGGATCATCCTGGAGCGCTCACGACCACTACCTAGGGGCATCGACCTTATCGTGGAAGCGACCCGCGGGGACGAGGTCCTCCAGCTTGCAATAGATGCATCACGAAACAGCGACTGGAAATCACTCCATAATTCCCTGGGTAGGAGAAATCCCGAGGCAAGGAGGGCCCTAGAAGCGATCCTCAGAGTGAAGGAGGAGCTATCGGTGGACACTCAAGGGTGCCTTCTCAGAGGACCCCGACTTGTAATGCCCGCTAGTCTACAACAACAGGCCATCGAGCTGGCTCATCGCGGCCACCAAGGGATCGTGAAAACAAAAAGCAGGCTCAGAGCAAAGGTCTGGTTCCCGGAGATGGATGACAAGGTCGAACAGCTGGTCAAAGGATGCCACTGGTGCCAAGCAGCAGGTCCACCCGAGCCTCCGGCCCCGGTAATCACCGAGGACGATCCGGCGAGGCCATGGGAACGAGTAAGTGCCGACTTCGGGCACCTTCCGGATGGCCGCTACATGCTCGTCGTCATCGACGATTTGACGAAATATCCCGAAGTAGAAATAATAACAGCCTTGACCGCCAAAGAAGTGACTGCCAAGCTGGAAAAGATGATCGCCACCCATGGCATTTTTGAACAAATAAAGACGGATAAC
Source organism: Lissotriton vulgaris (assembly GCF_964263255.1). Taxonomy (NCBI): domain Eukaryota; kingdom Metazoa; phylum Chordata; class Amphibia; order Caudata; family Salamandridae; genus Lissotriton; species Lissotriton vulgaris. The sequence goes on from NC_141687.1 coordinate 397,751,540, forward strand.
GGACCACCGTTTCAAAGCCAAGAGTTTGCCGACTACCTCCAGGAATGGGGGATTCAACACAGGAAGATCGCCCCCAGATGGCCCCAAGCCAACGGTGAGGTTGAGCGGTTCATGAGGACCCTCAACAAAGTCATCAGGATCACTCAAGTGGAAGGGACACCAGTCGAGGGGGCCCTGTACACATTCCTGAGGGAATATAGGTTAACGCCTGTAATGGCTGGATTTTCTGAGTAGGTGGGATCAGCCCCTAGGGGCCCCTCCAACCCAGCCAGAACGTAATCACATCCCTCCTCAGGACCAACTATCCAGGCACCTGGGCACCCACCTGAAGATGGGGAACTCGCAATATACAAGCTCATATTATTAAAAACACCACTAAATCTATAGGGATACTAAGAATACTCACTGATTACTAGGGATATCCATACCCTACACCACACTTATATTCACATCAGTTGGTCTCGCGGCCACTCAGACCCAGACCGGTCTACCCTAGGGCAGATATGACACACAATCCGGTGCGTCTACACAAGGGCCTGCAGAACCCAATGCTCCCTTTTCCAAACTGTTTGCAATCCTGCAAAACTACACGCTAGTTCAACCTCCTAGCGCTCTCACTTATCCAAGCCACAATCCTGTGGGTATCGGCACTGGTAATCCTCCCCAGTGTTCTCACAAACGCCGTATATCAACGACGACCACATTCCTATGAACACCTATACATATATATATATTGGGAAGTCTCTTCACTAAAGGTCTGCTACTACAATAATATTATGGGATGGTGTACTAACTTAGTCCCTTAGTTGCAAGTCTCCTCTCTCCCTCACTATTACTTACCTGATCAGGGGTAGCATCTGTTCAAACAGTAATACCTACCAGGAAAGATTACCCTCACTGTATGGGGACAAAGATATACACACTATGTGATTGAGTTATTTCTTGATTTAAGCGCTCCTACTCCCTTCTGATCCATCAGTGGCTCAACAGCAACTGGCTAGAAGCCAGGATAGCTTTATCATAAAACAAACTCATGCACACTAATTCACTAATTAATGGGGTCATTTATTTTATCAATAATAAAACATACATATACAAAACTATGGGGGGTCTCTATAACTAGCAGTAACTTTAACACACCGCTGAAAGAGAAGGATTAAACATAACAGGAACACTCCGCTGAAAGAGAAAAGATTTAAACATACAATGGCTTAGGGAATAAAGACAAGATTAAGATGCAAGTGTAAAGTAAACTAATGTGATGAAAACAATATCACCTGATTAGTGTGAAGTCTTGTTCTAGCTGTCATCTGGGTTCCTCTCTCGTCTGTGCCTTGGCTCATCTCAGACTCCCTCTCTCTCCTGCACTCTTGGGTACACCTCTCGCTGATCACTTTGCACTGGACTCCTCTCCCCCTCACGAACTGTCTCCACCTTCCAGCTTCAATCTTAATGGTTCCTGCCGCTCTGATCACCGTTCATTCCACTAGCTTATTCACTCTGTCTCTGCACCAATGTCCAATTAACTCCATCTGCTCCCATAGGTTAGTCCACGATCTCTCCTCCGTCTCCTCTAAAAGGCATTACTTCAGACTCCAGCTATTCACACCTCCTCCTGATAAGCAACTGCTTCTGACTGCTTCCTTCAGTTCCAGCTCACTATTCAACTCAGCTCTTCTCCAGCTTGAACCCTCTCTCTCTGCCAACTCCACTCCACTGCTTTCCACTCCTCCACCTTAACAAGACCCTCTGGCTTCGCCACCTTCACTCGACTGCAACTCTACTCGACTCTCTGACTCCGCCTCTGCACTTCACTGATATAGAATGCTGTTTCCTCATGGAAAGTTCCAGCCAGCAGCTTCCTCCCACCAATCCCATGCACCAGGCTCCTTGCGCTAGACGCTCCCACAGTGACCAGTCTGCTTGTTTCGTCTAGAGACCTGAGCCCGGGAACAATTCCTGATTAGATTCAGCTCTGGCCGGTTCTCTCCGGTCCGCTTAGGGCGAACAACAGTTATAACTATAAACTTTGCCTTTGCCCTGAAAAGCCTCTCAGCTTCATCAAGATGGAGTCCCTCTAGCTCTAGGCCTGTAGGCCTGAAAGGGATAAATGCCCCTTAGCTCTGTCAGAATACCTACATAAACCATACCAATGTGTCTAATATGTCAAAGCCAATAGGCAATAGACAGGTTAAAGTCAAGAATAAAGGCATATTAAGCAGCTATCCTCTTCTAGGTCTGGAAAAAGGGCTTAAAAGGGCCAACACAGGCTAAGAATACCTATACTAGATGTGAGCAAGATTAATGATCTATATCACTGCTAAATAAAGCCAAAAACTCTGCCATAACAACGCCCCATCGCACAACTACTGCCGCCCCGGGACCATCCGCAATGGGCAGAATTGTCAGAGACACCATTCCTCATCATCGCACCTGGACCCCAAAGGAGGCAGACCCTCAGCAAACCATGCGCAACAGAAGACGCTCGAATGAGTATGCCAGTTTCAGGTGCCGGGGCAGAGAATCGCCCATAGAGGAAAGAGACTGGGTCTATGTGAGAGACCGTTTCCCTGGGAGCAAGTTCCGGCTCCCGTTTGAGCCCCGGCCGTGGACTGTCACTCGCCGGTCTGGCACGATGGTAACTGCCCAGCACAACGGCGAGAGCGTCACCCGAAACGTATCCTTCTTCAAGCGAGCATTCACTCAATCTGGAGAACCAGCGGATCAAGACCCGGACAGAACCATCTCAAGCCCCACGACATCCAGCACCCCTTCCCCAGCGAGTGTGCAAGGGAGCCCCGAGCAAGGAGCAGCGGCGACCCTGCCGGGTTCGGGCAGGTCAGATGCAGATAGCCTCCACTACTCCGGTGACGGGCTGTCACCTATCCCAGCTCGACAAGACACTCCTCGGAGAATCCTGTTCCGAGGGGAAGCTGCCGGCTATGGGTTGAGAAGAAACCCCGCGCCCTCTTCGCAGCTGGCGGACTTTGCTGTGGGCTGAGACTGTGATACCTGATCGTCAGACTGGTAACAGGCCTGCCGGCCATTTTGTTTGCGTTTCTTTTCACCTATCCAGATTAAGCTAATGGTCCCACCACAGACTATTGAATGTTTTGTTTCGTTTTAATAAAGGTTGGAAGGAGTGTAAGATTTAAGACTGCGGTGTTGCAGTCTAGTGTTTGCGCACTTAGACGTGCGCTAGCACGGACGTGGTACGTCACGTCAGCGCGTACTATAAAATAAAAGAGGCGTGGTCACGGAATCAGTCCGGACCACGCGGCGAGCCAAACGAGTGTCCCGGGTCCTGTCTGTTCTGCGCAGCGAGACCCGACAGTTACCTCTTAATAGGGCAGTAACAGCAGCTACACCGAAGTGTAGTATTGAAGGAGGTGGTCTAGAAAGGAACAATACTGGTTTGCTAGTTCAGGCGAAAGATAATTTAAAAACGGACTCAGTGGAATTCTGCAATCAAGTGATCAAGGAGACTGGAGGGGGAGGTGGAATTGCGGGGCTAAGTCTAATCGCTTTGAGCTCTCCAGAGAGGGACGTTATTTTTTTTCAATGACGACACTGATATCTCATTTACAAGCGACGGGAATACCTCTCAAGGGTCTGACTTAGTGTTATTTTTGTAAGGTAATAATCTCCCCCATAGGGCTCACTCATTTATCTTTCCTTTTACTTTTTATTTGTGGTTGAGTTTTTCCTTTCCCTTACTCTTCAACTCCTCCTTATTTCAGTTTTTTTAGCTAGGATTAGTTGGTACGAATGAGGCACAGGGGTGTATTTGGGGTCCGATTGCTTGAGAGGGGGGACGGCAGCAACTTGAGATGTGAGGTACAGAGGCCACACATAGGTCATGGCAGACCAATTTGCCTGTAATGGTTTTGGGGGGGGTGGAGAAGAGGGAGGGGGCGGGAAGGGCAGTTTGGGAGGGAGGTCACAATCCATGGTACAGCACAGTAGTAGAGGATGTATAGATGGAATACAATGAGTCGATATAGAATAAATCTGAAAATGGGGGATCTAATAGCTGAATCAGGAGAGCAAAGAATCAATAATTTAGATTTCGCGAAGGGTAAGATGGTTAATATTAAATGACGATTCTGCTTATCGCCTCAATTAATATAAGCGGCCTTAATGATGTAGCTAAAAGACAAAGGGCTGCAGTAATTTTGAAAATAATGTGCATAGATATCTTGTGTGTTCAAGAGACCCACATAGAAGGTAGCAGTAGACATCTTATGGAACAGATGGGATTTAAAGTGATTACCAATACTAAACAAGGTACAAGGATGAGAGGGGTTGCCATTCTATCTCGGCAAAGAGATGTTATCTTTAAGAGGTAAATAGCTGATAAATGGGGCCATTGGGTTTTGGTAGAATGTATGTTGTATGAGGAAATATTCACGCTATGCTTGGTTTAGGGCTCTACCTGAGACGGCTCCGAAGTTGTATAATTTCTGGATGTTGAATTAGCCCAGGAGGCTAATTCAACATCCAGAAATTATACAACTTCGGAGCCCAGTTGTAATGTGCCAGGATTTTATTATTAATGGATTGGGAGGCCTCTGGGGGGGGCGGGAAGCTGCTACGGGTGTAGGAAGAGAAGGGTCTATGGTGCACTTACTAATTTGGTTCAGAATACCGCGCTTATAGATATGTGGGCTTGGATAATACATTCTTACTAGACTCAATTACTTTTTGTGTCTTATTCACTGAATTCCAGATGCAGGATAGAGAAACATCCTCAGATAATCTCAGATCATCACCCCCTAGTGTTAACAGTTACTTTTGGAGGGGGGGAAAGACAAGAGAAGGTCTGGACTTTTGAGAGAGGGCTCCTTAAGGATCCAGAATATGTTTCTCATATGAATGAATGGATTAAGGGGTTCTAGGAGATTAATAGAGAGTGCCAGCCCGGGGATGGTCTGGGATACGTTTAAAGCTGAGGTTAGAGGAGAGACATTGAGCTATAGTCTGGCTTGGCAGAAGAAGGAGGGTCAACGGGTGAATATATTATGTAAGGCACTGGCGGATGCAGAAGAGGAGCTCGCAGGCACGATACTGATGGGCAAACCATTGGAGTATATAGTGCTTAAGCTGGTATTAGCAAAGGCTGAAGATGGAGATATTACGGCGAGTAAGGCTGCAGAGAAATATCTGGCTAGAAGGGAACATTGTTATGAGTTCAGTAAATGGGTGGGACATACCCTGGCAGTACGGCTTGGACAAAAAAATAAGTTTTGGGAGATCTGGGACATCATAGACAGAAGTGGAAATGTAATAGAGGGGTCATTAGGGATTTGGGAAGTCTTACGCCAATTTTATGACGTTCTTTATAGGGATGAACAACGAGGCGAGCAGAGATTAAATCAAGAATATTTACGGGGAATCTTGATGCAAAGTATTGACCCCAAGGACAGAGAGGCACTTGATATAGCGCTGACCCAGGATGAGATATATGGTGCATTAGGGAGCCTACCATCCAGGAAAGCTGCCTGATCGGATCAAATTCCCTAAGAGTTTTATTAAATATTCCTTGAGGTTGTAGGACCAGATCTGGTGGCTATAATCGGCCAAGCTCAGCAAGGGTGCTCAATCCCCAAGATATGGGCTGGGGTGGATATGGTTGTGTTTTTTAAGAAGGGTAAACCACTGAGGAAAGGAGGTTCATATAGGCCAATAATGCTTATGAATAGCGATGCTAACATCTACTCAAAAGCCCTGGCGACCCGCCTAAATCAAATAATCAGGAAAATGGTTCACCCCAGCCAGCTTGGCTTTATCCCCGGGAGGGGTACTACAGAACATATTGGAAGAGTTATAACCCTATCTGATGCAGCAGAAGTCTCAGGGGACCCTATGGCGTTAATACTCATGGATGCTGAAAAAGCATTTGATAGGGTCTCCTGGGACTACCTTTGGGATGTTATGAAATGGTGCGGTATAAGGGGTAACTATATTCAGGCAATCCAGGCTTTATATAAGGTACCGAAGGCTGGGATAAGACTAAATGGGGGGATATACGGCACCGGTGAATATTAAGCGAGAGACAAGGCAAGGGTGTGCCTGTTCGCCTCTCCTTTTTGCTTTATACATTCATCCCCTGATAAGGAAACTGGAGGCTACCATCAGTAAAAGACCTATGTGTTACCACAGGCTGGAGACAAAAATATTGGCTTACGCAGATGATGTCCCTGTGGTCACTCCTAATCCCCAAGATATAATGGTCGCAATAGAGGGAGAGGCTTAAGTCTTTGGATTGGTTTCCGGGTACACATTAAATAGTCAGAAAACATTGACAGTTAAAAATAAGTGGACCAATCTAGAAGGTTCTCGGGTGGTGGATTCAGCAGTCTATTTGGGTATTGATATAACTCAAGATCTGGGAAGTTAGTAGGAAGAAATATTGAACCAATTATAGGGAAAGCCAAAAAAGACTTTGATAGATTGCATAACCTTCATATGTCAATGGTCGGCCGCAGCAATGTGGTAAAGATGGTTTTCCTCCCTAAGGTACTTTATATCTTTAGTGCCATACCATTAAAATTTGAGAGGCAATGGTTTGCGATGCTTGAGCAAATAGTGCACAGGTTTATATGGACTCATGGAAAACCTAGGCGGGCTATAAGGTATATGTTATTGCCTAGGGAAAGAGGAGGTTGGGCAGTCCCAGATTTTAAAATGTATTATTGGGCTTCGGCTTTACAGTATATGTCTGGTCTATTTGGTAGGGTTGCTGACGTCTCTTGGAATAATATAGGGTCTCCTGATGTATATGAAGTACTATTAGGAGAGGGGGAGATTAACTGCTTTATGAAATTTAGTGAACCAAGCTATTTAAAAAAAATTAGATTTAAGACTCTGATGGCCGCATACAAGATCTGGGCTGTACTTAAAAGAAAATTTGGCCTTGGCAGATATAACTTTTGCATACAGCTATATAGAAATCCAATGCTCCCTGAAATCTTCTTCAGTACAATAATGTCGGAATGGGAGGGAAGGGGGGTCCGGGTGCTAGGTGATCTATTAGGCCCTGCTGGGATCCGTGCGTTTAGTGATATCCAACATAATTATGGTGTTAATACAAGATTTATTTTTAAATATCTACAGTTACTGAGTTTTTTTAAAGGGAAAGGGGGGGGGGGCATGTGGCTTCCAGAAAGTCATAATCATAGATATTATATTAGTGGGAGAGAATTGCACTATTAAGAGAATATATGCTGAATTGGAATTACTTAAACCGGATGACTTGGACAAATATGGGAAGAAGTGTGCTAATAAGCTAGGTATAGATCAGGATAGTTTTTTTGATTTGTTAGAACTGGGTCAGTCTATTTTATGTTCAGAGGGCCTACAGGCTCAGCATTTTAAAATGATATTTTCTTTGTATCATACGCCAGCAAGGATAGCGCAGTGGGGGGGCAGGAAGGAATTAGATGTCCGGATGCGATGGCTCTGATGCTGACCTAATCCACATGTTTTCAACCTGCCCCCGGTTAGCAAATTTGATAAGAGTGATTGAAAATTTCTTGGTCAAACACTGAACATACAAACATCATTAGATCCTGCCCTAATGCTTTTTGGGATCCAAATTAAGGGAAAGCAAAATTCATTTTATTATTTTCTGTTTCTTGCTATGGCTGTTTTACGTATTATCATCGCCTCTGCTTGGTTGGATTAATTAGCCCCAACTTTTCAGCAATGGCTTGCTAAATTGCTAGCGGTAATTAATTTGGAGAAAGGGATTTACGAGAGAAAGGGCAAGAGAGGGAAGAAACTAGGTAAACATATTTGGGAACCTATTTACAGATGGAAGGAGACTGTGAATGACAGTAGATCTTGATTTAATGTAATTATTATGTTTTTTTTAAAAAGGATTCTTGATTTTTATTCATAAGGATGAATTGTTGTTATAGCGATTCTATCAATTCTTAAAATGTATTGGACATCATGAATTTGTAATATATTCTGATTTATAATTTGTTCCTCGAGTAATAATTGTATGTTTATTATGGTGCTGTAACTATTTGGAAAAATAAATCTTAAAAAAAAATAAAAGAAGAAAAAGAAGGAAGGAACTCAGTGACTTTCTGCGATTTACACCCCGCTACGGAGATGGCTAGGGCTTGTGGCCCGCCCCCTTACATCAACAGCAGCAAAGACTCAGAGCCCTGAATGCACATGGGTTGCATAGCCACCCCTTCCTTACCGGGGAGTTCTAGCACCACTGGGTGCTATGGCTTGTAGACAAATCCTGAGGCCAAGTTGTCGACTCCCGTTGGCCGCACTGTAGGTGCGCAGAAGTATGGCCTTCTCATCACCCTCTCACAGTTCTGTGACTGGATCGCTAGCCACAACAGATCTCTTTCCAATCCACGTCAGAGCCAGCGAGCCCCCAGTGAAGCAACAGCGTGCTGGAGCACCACTGGAGCAATGGAACAGAGTAACGGAACAGACTTCACACCTCAAGCTCTGTGCTGCCCATACCAAACAGGCAACAGAAAACAGCTAAGTGACTAACCAGGACACCACAGTCTGATCAGAGATATTTCCCATGCAGGGCTCTCAGCGCTAGGCAGCCCACAGGCCACAGGCCACAGTGGCTTCCCCACACATGCCACAGCCAACCTCAGCAATCAAGAAAACCAGTGAGGGTCCTCCACTGACATCAAATGCCTCACAGGCTTCGACAGATGCAGCGTAACCCCATCACTCACCACCATGCACCTCCGGCAACTGATGTCAGAACCAAGAGCTTCTGACCTCCTCCACTGCTACGGGTCACTGCTATGTGAAATCAGTCCTGAAGCTCGTGGAGGTAATGCAGCCATGGGATACACGCCACAGTCTTGCTTTTTCTGCTGCACGGGGGGTCAGGTGCCATTCATCTCCACTTCGCTGGGTCACTGCCACCTGCTTGCAAGCTCTGCTCCTGCCCCCTCGTGGCTTTTTTCCTCGGCACACTTGAAATTTCAGCGGCATCTCCCACAGACCGGCTGACCCACCAACCCTGACTCACTTTAGGTGCTGTGTGGAAAGTTTTGCTGTGATTTGTCAAGAGGGGGCTGAAAAAAAATGGGGGATCTGAGAATGTTTGTTTTGTAGTTTTTAGACACAACTGCAGCCTGAACCGCTGAACGAATTTCCACCTAATTTGCCAGAAAGCTAGCTCTTTGTACTGAAAAAGGGCTTTTTGTAATCTGGTGTAAAATTGTTCAGTAGTTCTTTAATTATTAAAGAAAGAAAAATATAGATATATAGGGATGGTAATACTTCGCGGACTTGCGGCTATCCGCGGAAGCCCAATTGGCAAAAAAATGAATCTACTTACACATTACACTCCCAACGCGTGGGGTTGGCTGCAGGGCGAAAGCTGTTTGCAACATTGGTTGTATCAACGTACAGAAATTATATATTACTTTACATTTTAAAAAAACGTTGAATTTCAGTGGAAAAAACAAACGTTACAGGGATGTTATAGTTAGGTTCATTTACCCATACAAAACCATAGAAATTCAGTTGTAATATTTATACTTATAGTTATACGTATCTGAAGAAAGCATAACTTGTGCCGTTAAGTAACTGTAAGCCACGAGTTATAGTTTCTTAACGTATGTATAACTATAACTGCTGAATTTCAATGATTTTGTATGGGTAAAATGTAATCCTAACTATAACGTCCCTGTAACTTTTTTTGTAGTTGCTTTAAAGAATAAGACAAAAAAATTAATCTGTTATATATATTTGTTTTCAAATTGTTACATTATATTACCTACTGGCGGTCCCAGTAGGTAGTTATGGTTAGAACCTAGTTTCCACAGGAAAAGCATTTTTTGATTTGCTAATAACTTTGGCGTCATTTGATGAATCTTTTCGAAATTCTCCCAAACAAAAGTCTAATCAGGCAAGCTCCTATCCTGAAAGTTTGGGGGTGATTCATAAAGTGAGGGATGAGAAAAAAGGGGGGTCCCAAAACACGTTAATTTCCATAGGAAACTTTGTGACGAGCTACAGCCCAAACTGCTGAACGGAATTACCCCATTTTTGGCAAAAAGGTAGAGCTTGGTACAGAAAGTGACTTTTTTTAAATGGTGTAAATCCGTTCAGTAGTTTATGAGAAAATTAAAAAAAAAGAGTCACAAAATAAATTTCACATAGGAAACTTTGTGCAAGACTACAGCCGAAACTACTGAACGTAATTACCCCAAATTCGGCAGAAAGGTAGTGTAAATCCATTCAGTAGTTGCTGAGAAATTAGACAAATAAAAGTTTTGATATCTGGGCGGAGCCTAAGTCCTGTGCACGAGCTTCGCTGTGATTGGCTGCCAACACTCCACACCAGGAAGAGTTGGCAGCTATTTTGTGGTAGAAGCGAGTCACCAGAAAACAGAGAAACAAAGATATAAAACAAGATAAGGGGGCAGGGTAGAAACACACTGACCCCCTAGGCCTGCTCAGGGAGTCCCAGAAGACCCCCAGGGCCAAACAAAGTGTTAAAAAAAAATTCTGTGCAATTCACGCTGGGATCATGGGTTCTCACATTTTATTTCAATGAGCCCTCTAGGTGGGCTATGTTCTGGGGCATTATTAAAAAAAATAATAGCGGGGGCTTGCTAGGGTTGGGGGGCCCGTTGGGGCTCCGCGGCCTCGGGGCTTCACTAATGTTGGGAGGGGGGGTTGCGTGGCCCCCGTCCCCGAGCGCTCCATGTGCTTATAACTTTGGCGTCGTTTGACAAATCTTTACGAAATTTACAAAAAAGTTTGTCTTTTTTGATCAGCTCTTATCTTGAAAGTTTGGGGGCGATCGGTCAAGGGATGGCTGAGAAAAAAGGGGGTCCCAAAACGTCTTTCTCAATGCATTTTCCATAGGAAACTTTAGACAAGGCTACAGGTCAAACTGCTGAACAGAATTACGCCAAATTTGGCAGGGAGAAAGGTCTTGGCCCAGAAAGTAGGCTTTGGGAGGGGGTTTGCGTGGCCCCCACCCTGGAGCCCTCCATGTGCTTATTATTTTGGTGTCGTTTGACAAATCTTTACGAAATTTTACAAAAATGTTTTTCTTTTTTGATCAGCTCTTATCTTGAAAGATTAGGGGTGATTGGTCAAGGGAGGGCTGAGAAAAAAGGGGGGTCCCAAAACGTGTTTTCTCAATGTATTTTCCATAGGAAACTTTAGACAAGGCTGCAGGTCAAACTGCTGAATGGAATTACGCCAGATTTGGCTGGGAGAAAGGTCGTGGTACAGAAAGTACGCTTTTGTTTAAATGGTGTAAAACCGTTCAGTAGTTTGTGAGAAAAATCTAATTTGACAGATATTGATATTTGGGAATTCAGACATCTGATTGGCTGATGGGTTACAAGCACGAGCTTGTGGTTTATTGGCTTGAATGGTTAAAACTAGGAAGTGTTGCTAGCCATTTTGTGATTCAGTCCGTCAGCTCGTATCTCTCCCTATACAATCCATCAAGTCCGTAGTTCTACCTCTGCGAGGCAACACTGAAAATATAGCACAGCTCTGTCTGTGCGAGATACCCCTTTCACGGTCCCTCTCCCCGCATCACTGGCTCGCAGGTTCCTCCCCACGTCACCGGAAACCAGGACCTTGGTATGTTGCGGTGTACCAAATACACGCTTGAGTGCACAGAAACCCCTATTTGGCTAGCTATAGTAGTAACCGTGCTAAGGTGAGGCAAGAAATGCATGTAAACATTACAATCTGCATAGTTACAATTGCATACATTATGAATGGGGAAAGCATATTATAATGTCAGTGGATTAAGCCAAATAGCGCTTAACACCCTCCCCATGCGTCGAGCAATGTTTATTATATCAATCGAAGACCTCTGGCTGATTGGTTCTCCGTACTACAGCGGAGCTACCAATGACTAGATATCCTAGAACAATGCGACTCAGGTCCTCTCAGAATTCGTGGAAACTAGACACTCCCACTTAGACACTCATACCTGTTCACAATGTAAGTTACCATAGTCTTTGTATAGTTTAAAATGTTTATTTCAACTAACGAGCTCTGTAAAGTAGTACACTTGCTAAGGTGAGCAAAGAAATGCATGTAAACAATACATTCAGCATAGTTACAATTGCATACAGAACGAATGGGGAAAGTGTATTATAATTTCAGGGGATTAAGCCAAATAGCGCTTAACACCCTTCCCATGCTACGAGCTATGTTTATTATATCAGTGGAAGACCTCTGGCTGATGCGTTCTCCGTAGTACAGCGAAGCTAGCAACGATTAGATATCCTAGAATAATGCAACTCAGGTCCTCTCAGAATTCGTAGGAACAAGACACACTTTTGCTTAACACTGATACCTGTTCACAATGTGAGTAACCAGAGACTTTGTATAGTTTAAAATGTTTAATTCAACTAACAAGCTCTGTAATGTAGTATATGTGCTAAGGTGAGTAAAGAAATGCATGTATACAATACAATTAGCATAGTTACATTTGCAGAAAGTACGAATGGTGAAAGCACATTATAATGTCAGTGGATTAAGCCAGGATACCCCGTGGTAACAGAGCGCGTTATAAAAGTTTTAATAAACATAAACATAAGCCATATAGCGGTTACCACCCTCCCCATGCTATGAGGTATGTTTATTGTATCAGTGGAAGACCTCTGGGCTTGGACAGCAGAACCCCCTACCTCAAGTCTTATATGATAGGATTTACATCTCCGGACAAGCACAGCTCTTCCTCAGGAAAGATTGTTCTGCAAGTGTGTGTAATTTGCATCCTGTGCAATATTAAAAGCACTCGAAATTTCAGAAGCGGTGGTCCATTCCATGTTATGTCTGTATGTGCGTGGGACGGGCCAAAGCTGAATAACCAGCAATGTTGTTTTCTGCTCTTGAACACGGCATACAGGCGAGTGCTCAGTGCACAGGAGAAATAGTGAAAGGCAGAATGTTCCTATGCGTAGCAGCGAAAACAGAAGTGTTTACGAGAACTAGTGCATTTAGAGTCATGAGTAAAAAGCGGCTAAGATGGCTGTGATGCAAGGTAGGAACGCATGCTATCTTAGCAACGTTCGTTGGCATCTCATAGCCCTCACGACACCCTCCCCTTTGGGCAGTACAACGCACAGTGAGGAAAGTAAATGACACAGAGTCCAAAAAGTCTGAGCCAAGAAGAGAACATATCCAATATAGGAAAATGAAGTAGGCAAAGAATGTCTACAGCGTTGAAAACAGAAACATTTAATAATACCATGGTGATAGAAAAAAAAACTCATGTGACACAGCCAATTTAACCCATCAGTGTGTAAGAGCAGTAAGTTGCAACAGCTTCCAATAGGAAATCATTATTTTCGTCTGAAAAAGTAGACAATTCGAAGGAGCAAACGTGCTCATTGAATATCGGTGGTTCCAGCACCACAGCAGGGCCACTTGCGTGGTACTCGATATAACTCAGTTGTAGGAAATCATGTGCAGCCGTACATATATCCCACTGAGCTAGCACACCAAGTGCAGCAGCATATTCCATGAAACCAATACCGGAACATTCACGCTCATGATTCACCAAAGGGTTAATCAGTAAAGGAAAATCCGGTTCAGGCAATGCTGTGTTTGTGAGGCATGGATCCAACGCCCATTGTAAGGGATAGGACATGCATGAAAACGCTGGCTAAATGCAAGTATACCAGGGATAGCGGAAAGACTAATTGTAAGCCACCCTGAGAGAGGCCAGCGGCAAGGTACCATAATAGTCAAGCATGCGGTTGCAAAGTAGCTGTAGTAGGGCTGGGTTGTGAACGAGCACAAGTGGAGCAGCCATTTCTGAGCTTGCAGATCAAGAGGAAAAGTCCAGCAGCCAAAGCTAGTCGAAGGGCAACCTGCCAAAAACACTCGAGAACATAGAATGAATGATAGCAAGTATCACACCAAAAATAGTTTGAAAACACGTTACAAGGCCAGATCTCACAAACTAAAAAAAATGTGCTAGCCTTGCTGTATGTGAAGCATTGAAAATAGAATTAATTAGTTCAGCAAAATGTTGTGGGAGATCAGTGTTTAAAAGATTATGAACTTCTGTTGTCGTGTTGGCCAGCTGCAGGACATAAGTCTCAAGGTCAGAAGTGAAAGAAACTTCTTTCTGGGACAATAAGGCTCTTATTTGGCTCAACTTATCGAACTCTGTCTTCAAGGTCGGAATGGAAGGCCAAATCAAGGTATCAAAACTCCTCTGTGAGGGAGGAAACAGCTAATTTTTTCACTAAACTATACGTTGTGACACAGTCACAATGTATGGAATACCTTTTAAGATGCTGCAGCATTTTTCATTATTTAAGAGTAAATAAGTGCCATTACACAACATTGTTTCATGTGTTGTTGATATTGTAGAGGATGATGTATCTGTTATAATATCAGAATTTCATGGTGAGCACCAATTGCGGCTCGTGGCTATGCCTTTAGAAACCAGTGCATCGGCTCGCAACTGTGTGCCAGTGAGCTGGTAGGCCCTCAGCTCTACCTCTGTGAGCCATCAGGTTAGCTCATAGGTGTGTCTCTACTAGGAGGCCTGACGTCCCGTAGGTCTCCCCCTGCGAGCCGATTTATATATTCACTGAAAAAAACATAGGTTTGAGGCAGGTTATAATTAGAAATTAGCATTTAAAAAACCTTTGAAATTCACAGAAAAAAAACATACGTTTCAGGGACGATATAGTTAGAAATTAGCATTCAAAAAACCTTAGAAATTCACTGAAAAAGCCATAGCTTTCAGGGAAATTATAGTTAGAAATTTGCATTTAAAAAACCTTAGAAATTCACTGAAAAAACCATAGGTTTCTGGGACGTCAAAAGTTAGTTGTACATTTCACTCGTACAAATCCATAGAAATTCCCACGTTATAGTTAGTTCAGCTAACTATAACTCACGCCCCGCAATGTACTGCTGATGACGTCACATATTACATCATTCATGACATGGTCAGTGACATCACTGATGATATCGCTGATGACATCTCAAATGACATCACTGATGGCATCACTGATTACATCATCCATGTGATAATACAATGCATCTCCTCACTCCGTAATATAACCTTTGAGACACCCATTCTAAAATATAGGTTATCATTTTTGAAACCCTAGACACACCAATACTAGTTACTACATACCCACTCACTGATTCTTAGGCATACACACACATCCACTCATTCACCCATTCACCCATACAATCACTAATACATACAGCCACTCCTCAATACAACACTATCATATGCACTCATACACCTATACAGACAGTCACACACCACCACTCATCCATGGAGTTACTCACACACCTAGTCAGTCATGCAAAGAATGAATCACAGTCCCATTTCCCCATCTATACAGTTATACACACACCACCTCACTTATTGAAACATATACTAACACATACTTACTCTCTTACACAATCACTGATACTAATACACACTCATCCATACAGCCAGTCTTACAGTCACTGACTCTCAGGTATAGTCATTTATATACTCCAAGTCTCAAATACACTGCCTTTTTACAAATGTAGTTACTTGGATATGTACCACTGAGACATCCAATCTCTTACCAACACACCCATACACTCACCCGCCCATACAGCTGTTTCCACATGCACCCAGTGAATCAACCACTCAGACATCTATGCACAGAGTTACACACCTCCCACCCACCCACACAGACACTCAGTCTCCCATACAAATACTCAGGCAACCAAACAATAACACATAAAGACACTCATGTAGCTACTGACCAACACATGCAGCAGCTTACACAACAACAGACATACTGATACACACATTCAGATAGTTTATTCACTAACCCGTGCATTCAGTAAGACACATTTAATGACTCACTTATAGAGTCAGTCACATACATACTAAATATTCCATCCAGACACTTATTCACCCACACATTCTTCAATACAACTTGGCAAATATATAAAACACATTTAAAGTTTAGAGAAACACACCGTCACTGGATGATGTAATCAGTGATGTCATTTGAGATTTCATTAGTGATGCCATCAGTGATGTCACTGACCATGTCATGAATGATGTAATATGTGTTTTTAGGGGGTGGGAGGAGTTTGGGGTAGAATTTAAGGGGTGGGGTATTAGTGTTAGTTTTAAGGGTGTGGTAGGGGTTTTGTATTATTTTTTAGGGGTTGGGGGCTCGTGATGGAATTTAGGGGTGGGAAGAGTTTATGTTAGTGTTTAGGGGTGGGAGGGGTTTGAGTTAGTTTTTATGGGGTGGGAGGGGTTGGAGTTAGTTTTAAGGGAGTTGGGGGGTTCGGATTAGTTGTTAGGGGTTTGAGTTAGGTTTTAGGGGGTGCGAGGGGTTAGTGTTAGTTATTAGGTGGTGGGGGTTGTGTAAGTTGTTAGGGGGTGGAAGGTGGGAGGGTAAGGGGTAGATTTTAGGGAATGGAAGGGGTTGGGGATAGATTTTAGGGGGTGGTTTAACCATGCATTCCTTTATCACGAATAATCGTGGTAAAAGAATGCGTGGTAAAACAAATTGATGTTGAGACGGGTTCGTAGTACAGACTGCATGGTTTAGGGCATCGTTGTTGAGAAATTCGTTGTTGCAACATACAACCTTCTCAGCTATTGGCTGCTTTTAAGACCCTGAGTGCGGCAAACATGTTCCACTGTTTGGGCTTGCCACTGCAATTTTCCAAAGAATAATGTAAAGCCATTTAAAATATTATGAAACCTAATCGCAACTTATTTATTTCATTGTTATTGTGCCTTTTTTCATGTATATAAATCTTCATATCACTGTGTACCAATATATTTTTTTATAATTAAAAATCATTGTTTCTTATTGATCTGAAGTGTACTATAAGAATGAGATTCACGATCATGTTCGTGTATGCCACACCCAAAGCTGCTTTGCCCAGCAACAAGGAACAATTTTGTTTTTGTTATGCACTAGTCAATTATTACTAAAACCCTGAGGGCTTATTTTCATGCAAGCTGCTGTTTTCAGACCTGTTATTAAGAAGGGTAAACATTACCCCCAGATCCCTCCAGTCCTCGTCCCCTTCATAACATATGATATAACTAGGCTGTGGGGTTTTAGGTTTAAACCTATATTAACTGATAAAACCCCACTGAAAGAGAAATAGCCCTCACCAGTGAAAACATATAAACACCGAAAAAACACCTGCACAACCACAAACTAAATCCCATTCAAAGAAAGGAAAAAGAGAGTGAAAGAGTCATTTATTTTCTTCCTGACGGGGCCAATACAATATAACATTATACAAGCTAGCAGTAACAAAGCCTGGGCAAACATTATTCTGCTTGAGTTTTGTTGTTTAGGGATGCCCAAAAATATTGTTTCTTCTTCCTTTTGCTTTTTTTAGTTTTGTGGTCTTTGGCCTAAAGATGCAGGGTTCAGAAGCATGTTTTAGGTCTCGTTTAGTTATTTTATAAACTGTGGAGAATCAGGAAATATTAATATCATATTTGATATTTTGGCTGCTTTTGATTTTTCACTGTTAGGTAAAATGGTGTGTTTCATAATACTCTTTCCTGATATGTGTAATCACATTTACCCACTGAGAATGGGTAAAAACCCTTAATACATCAGTCCACAGTTTCTAGTGGGTCAGTATTGACAGTAGGTGAATTGCCAACACCTCAGGATGTAAACATTTGATGCAAGGTACAGTGACAAGTATATGTATAAAGAGTGCAATCACCAAGCATCAAGGATATTGATAAAAATTGACAACATACTTTTGGAAAAAATGGAGCGCAGTGTCACTTGGAATGCTCTGCAAAAAATGTTCTTTCCAAGTTCAACAAAGATTGGATTGATATTGTTTGAATTTGCATTGATTTAGCTACATATATGAAAAAGTTGTGTGATGACGTGTTAAAATTGATACCTGAGCTAAAGTGATTCCCTGTAGGAGATCCTTGCCACTTGTTAGATGGTATGCTGAAAGCATATTTGCAATCTTCAGAGTTAATGAGGGATGCTATTGACTTTTTAGTCCATTCTGGTGCATTGTTTCCTTATGCACAGGAACTAAAACGCAAATATATATAATGTTGTGCTTTGTGTGGCATCAAAGAAAGAGCCATCTCAACTGTGTCCCTTAGCTGATGGTACTCACTCCAAGGGGCTATGAATGCTATATTATCCATGTGTCAACCATTTATAGAATGTGTGCTGAGTGATGGTGCCAAAGGCAAGAAATGTGAGGATCTTTGGTCGCATAAACATTGTAATGTGAAAAAAGTGCACTCTACTGCATTATTAGATTTTTACAGGAAGCATAACTTCTGTAGTGGACAATGAAAAAAACTAGAGCTTGAAAAAAGCCTTGTCTGCCCAGTGTTCAGCATAATTGGTGTAGATGTGAAACCTCTCCTTGAGAGTAGGCTGGGCGACACCTTTAGTGACTTTGGCACAGCAACCAGTATTGGCAGGGAACGCTATGTCAGTGGTCAGAGTTAACAAATTGTGTACTGGCTGTTTTGGAGTTGCACGTCTCAAGTGCCAATATTGAAAGGGTCTTTTCACAGAAGTTTAAATGGGAAGGAAAGAGCGAGCGCACACAACCAAAAACTCACTGAAGAAGTATTGTATAGTGTATTACAATAAGTTTAATTTGCAAAACTTTGGACCTCATATATACTATACGCACATTGTCTATATTTCATGTTCTATAAGTGCAGAAAGCAAGCAATAATAAAAGCAGAAAGTTCCAAAAACACTGGAAAAACAACTTTTCTGTTTTTAGTGGCACGAAAATGTGTAACCACTGATAACAACTGATTTTTAAGGTATTGAAAACACTGAAAAAACCCCACCAGAATTTACCAAAAATAGAAACTGAAAACAGGAAAGCCTAGATATAACCTATATCGCTGACAGAAAAAAGAATGAAGGAATGCTGGACCTACCCCTCATCTCTCCTTCTGGACGCACATAAGCATACTGGTCCCAGCATTCCTCCTGTTCTTTTTTCTGTCTCTACCTGTTTGTGAGAGAACGTTGCTGGAGTGAGGACGCTCCTGCCTGTGCTGGTACTTACGTGGGAGATGCCGGGCAGTGCCCATGTGTCTTCCTGGATTCCTCTCCCTCCCTGCCGGGCTTGGGGGTGAGGTTCAGGCCCGTTGCCTCAAAGAGTTGCATGGGTCTTCTGGCCACCCATCTTGGCTTGGCGGGCTTTGCCGGGGGGAGCAGCATGTCTGGACGTCAGACAGCGAGTTGCTGTGGTTTCCGCCTTCTGGGTCGCGATGCCTGGCTTCCGGGAGTTTGCCGATAGCTGAAGTCAGGCGTTCTGAGACTAGGCTCACCGCTATAGGATTTAGGACCCGGCACAGGTAAGTACCGTATAGCGGTCTGGTGGGTGTTGGGGAATTCAGCCTGTTTCTTGTATTATACTCTGATTTTTGGTCTCCTGGTGCAGGCTTCATTCTGCTGTTCCGCCACTTGGTGTTTCTTTTCAGGATGGGCCAGCATACTCGCAAAAGCCGCCATAGGGAGCGCTCCTCCTCCTCTGAGTACTGACAGGGAGTGCAGTGACGCCAGGATGAAGCGTCTCATCAAGGAGACTCTCAGTGAAATGGAGGTGATGGGGCTCGTCCTAGGGGTCCTGGGCCAGTGTCTTCTGGGTCCTCTGAAGGCGAGGCTGAGTGATTGGGGGACAATGAGCACAAGGGAAAGTACATTGATAAAGACATGCTGGCTGGGTTACTGAAACATGTCAAATCGAACATGGCGTTTCGGGATGAGGAGGCTCTGAGTACCTCTGGTGGTCCAATGTTGCGCCAGTTTCAGAGCGCTGCTACTGTAATAGTGTAATAATGTTCCTATTCATCCTTTCATTAAGGATGTCCTGAAGCGGGAGTGGGTGGATCCAGATCGTATCATGCTTCGTCGTTTTCTGCCTAAACCTTACCCTCTGTAGGATATTGTAAATGAGCTGCATGACACCATTCCTATTGATTCCTTTTGTGGCCAGTCTGGTGGGTCGCACTTCCTTGGCGGTGGATGTGGTACTGAAGGATCCAGTTGATAAGAAGGTTGATGCTACCCTCAGGAAGGTGTATCCTGGTTCTCATCTGGCATTGAGGGCTGGAATTTATGGGACTTATGTGTCGCAGTCTCTGCTTTTGGATATCAAGTCCCTATATTAGTCGATGAATGGTGCTACTGACTGTTCGAGTCTTCTGGAACATATCAAGCGGCAGGTGGAGTTCCTCTCGGATGTGTCCTTCGATATGGTGCGGGCTTCCGCCCTTTCTAGTGGAGCGTGTGTGGCGGCTCGTTGCAATCTGGTTTTGAAAGACTGGAAGACGGACTCCGCTCAGAAGGCTTGCACTTTGCGCCCGCCCTTCAGGGGGACAATGATGTTTGGGGAAGAGTTGGAGGATAAATTGCATAACTTGTTTAAGGAGAAAAAGCACTCTTCTGCTTTTAAGCAGGCCTCCACTACTTCTGTTTCCTCTAAACCTAAATCTTTTTTCCGTCCTTCCTCTCATAGGCAGTTTTTCAGGGGGCAGGAGAGGTTCCCTTCCGGTCAGGGTCAGAATAAAAAGGCTAAGTCCCCCCCTCCCAAGCCGCGGTCCTAACTATATGGCTGAGGTTCCCAGTTGGTCGGCAGTCGGCGACGGTTCTTCCTGCTGGCCTGGGTGCAGTCCTGTTCAGACGCCTGGGTGTTGGACATCATTTGTCTGGGCCATGTCATCGAGTTCTCGAATCCTCCTCCAGACTCAGAGATTCGTCCGAGTCCTTGGCCGTCCTGTCTGTCCAGGAAGTCCAATCTGTCTCTGTGAGTCAAAGCTTTTATCCAGAAGGGTGCGATTCAGGAGATTCCTCCTCTAGAAGTGGGGAGTGGGTTTTACTCTCTAATCTGCCTGGTTCCCAAGGTAACGGGGGGGGGGGGTTCCGCCTGGTCCTGGATTTGAAAGTGCTGAACAAGTGGGTGGTTTGTCTGCCCTTTCGTATGGAGACCCTGCAGCGGGTGATCCTGTTGGTGCTTCCGGGCCATTTCATGTGCACCCTCGATCTTCAGGACGCTTACTACCATGTTCTGATTCATCCTTGGTCTCGTCGCTTACTGAGGTTTTTTGTTCAGGGACGGCACTTTCAGTTTTGGGTCCTGCTTTTCAGTCTGAGGTTGGCTCCGCCGGGTGTTTACCAAGGTTGTGGCTCCGTTGGTGGCTTTGCTTCATCTTCGGGGCATCCTGATCTAACCTTACCTCGACGACTGGTTGATTCATGCTCCCTCTCCGTCCCTGTTGTTGGAGGCTCAGGGGGTGGTGTGTTCTGGGTTGAAGAATCATGGGTTTCTTCTGAATCTTCCCAAGTGCCAGCTGTCCCCCTCCCAGCACTTGACTTTCATTGGGGCTGGGTTTCAGACCGATCTCAACAAGGTGTTCCTGCCCGGGCCTCAAATCTTGACGTTGGAGTCTCTGCCTCAGGGGTTCAGGGAAGGGGGTTCCTTTCCGGTTCGCCTCTGGTTGTGTCTTCTTGGTCTCATGGCGGCGATGGTGTTCACCGTGGCCTGGGCGCATTTTCACCTCCGTCCTCTCTGGTTGTACCTTCTGGCTCATTGGGATCCTGTGTCTCGCAATCTAGACTTACATCTTCCTGTGTCACCTTCGGTCCTCCCTGCCCTTCTCTGGTGGATGGTGTCGGCCAATCTGTCACAGGGTCTGCCTCTGCAGCCTTCTCCTCCGGTCGTCCTGACTATGGATGCCAGTTCTTTTGGGTGGGGGGCAACCTTGTGTTGTCTGTCACTACAGGGTCGTTGGTCCCCTCAGGAGAGTTGTCACTCTTCCAATTGGCGGGAGTTGAGTGCAGTGTTCGGGGCTGTGATGGGGTTTCGGGTTCGGTTGCTCAGTCGCCATGTGGTGGTGAGATCTGACAACACAGTGATGGTTGCTTACCTAAATCATAAGGGGGGAGTTCGCTCCTCCTCTCTGAATGCGGTGGTGGTCCTCCTGTTCTGTTGGGCGGAGGGGCATCTGTTGTCTCTGTTGGCGGTTCATATTCCTGGGGTGGACAACGGAGTGGCGGATGCACTCTGTCGTTGTTTCCTACCTCTCGGGAGTTTTCTCTGACGCAGGTGGCTTTTCAGCTTGTGTGCAGGAGGTTTGGTCTTCCTTTTTTTTTACCTCTTTTCTTCCCGGCTCGATGCCCAGCTGCCTGGCTTCTGCTCCCGGAGTCATCAGGAGGGTTGCTGGCGGGTGGATGCCTTGACCATACCCTGGCCATCCAGGCTTCTCTATGCTTTCCCTCCTCTGGTGCGGATGCCCCGGTTTCTGGCCTGCCTGAGTCGGGAAGATCGGGTGGTTGTGGTTTCATTTTGGCCTCGGAGGTCCTGGTTTCCAACTCTGCAGTTGTTGGCTGTGCAGGGTCCCTGGTTTCTTCCTCTGACTCTGTCCCCCCTGTGGTCTGCTCCGTCACTGTCTCTTCTGCAGTTGCGTCTGTCAGTGTGGAAGTTGAGAGGCAGGGTTGGTTTTGGAGGGGTTTATGTGACCATTTAGCGGTGGCTCTTCAATGGTCTTGTCAGCCTTCTACCCTTCAGTCATATGACCGTCATTGGGGTAATTTTCAGCGCTGGTGTCTGGCTCTGGACTTGTCCCCTTTGGTGTGCTCTTTGCAGGTGGTGCTGCAATTTCTTTAGGAAGGTTTTGAGAAAGGCTTGGCTGTTTCCACTTTGCCGGCTCAGTGGGCTGCTGTTCGGGCCTTCCGTTCTCCTTTGGGGAATATGTCTGATATCGAGGATCTGGTTTCCCGTCTTCTTCGCAGTTTTTCTCTGTCTCGTCCGGTGGTGCATCCATCCTTTCCTTTGTGGGATCTGCCTTTGGTTCTGTGGGTTTTGGTGGCTACTCCGTTTGAGGCCCTATCGGATGTGGACGTTAATTTTGTTACTCTTAAGGTGATCTTTCCTGTGGAGATGACATCAGCTCGTTGGATGGAGGAATTGAGGGCCTTGATGGCCCGGGAACCTTTTTTGTCCTTTTCTGCGGATGGTGTGGTTCTCCTTTTGAATTCTGAGTTTGTTCCAAAGGTTTCTCCCCAGTTTCATTGCTCCCAGGAGTTGGTGTTGCCTGCTTTGGGGTCTGGTCGGGACTTCCCGGGGGATCCTCCCTGGCCCTTGTTGGATGTGTGCAGGGCTTTGCATGTCTACTTCGAACACACTGCAGAGTTTCGGAAGTCAGGCTCCCTTTTTGTTTCTTTTGGGGTTGCTTCTTGTGGGCGGAAAGCTTCTCCTGCTTTCATTGGTCATTGGCTGAAGCAGGTCATTGCTTTGGCTTACTCTTTCTGGGTCTCCTCCTCCTGCGGGTGTTCAGGAGAGGTCTACCCGTGGTGTGGCTGCTTCCTGGGCTGAGGTTTGGGGAGTTCCCCTTTCTGAGATCTGTCTGGCGACGACTTGGGCGTCCTCTAATACCTTTATTTGGCATTATTGCCTTCAGAATTTGTTGGGGGATGATGTTAATTTTGGTTGGGAGTGCTGCATGCTGTGTGCTCCTGAATTTCTTGTTCTGCTGTTCAATAAGTTGCTGGATTTTTGCATTTCTGGTGGTTTATTGTGGATGAATGCCGGTTTCTGCTTGGGTATTCCCATATGTTATGAAGGGGACGAGGACAACGGGACCAGGAATAATGAAGATTACCGGTGAGTAATAGGACATTACTTGTTGTCTGGTGCTTTCAATTAGGTTAAAGGGCATAACAAAAGATATGTGCTCATACAAGACTGTGTGGTTTAGGGCATTGTTGAGAAACTCGTTGTTCTAACAGACAACCCTTTTCCTTTGCTCCTCCATTCATATTCTGAACAGTAAATGAGTTGAGTTGAATTGATTTAAGTTCGACTCGAAAGAGCATATTCTGAGAATATTGAGAGCCAAAAAGCCAGGTCTTACGATATCTTCTTAGAAACGTTGATGACTAGTGAAGGTTTTTTTTTAAAAAAACAATTGTTATTAAATAAAGGAAAGAAAAGAAACAAATACTGTACAAGGCAATGTTAAAACAATAGTTGGGCCCACAATAAGCAAAGATACGATCAATCGATACACACCAATCCGGTCACTAAGGTAAGTCCGAGTAGCAGTGTCAAGCCTATGTAATGAGCAATCAGTGTTTAAGGACAAAAGAATACAAGCAGTGTGCATATCAAAAGGCATTTCACTTACAGAACATTCGTTTTGTGGGTTAAGGTGAGAGCGTTTCGTCATCCAACAATAGTCGCCTTTCACGTTGCACTTCAACTGTAGGGAACAAACATATATCGCCTCTATATTTGTCCACCTCCCCCACTTATTGTCCCATTTTTTGGGGCACCCTCTATACTTGAACAGATCATTCTCGGGAATCATTGCCCTATCCATGTCGATGGCCCAAGCTCTCAGACACGGGGCAGTCCGCACCCCACAACTCTGCACAATGTTAAGTTTTACAATAGCCCACCCGAGTGTGGTCCGCGTTTGTTCAATCTGCATCTGGACTGTAGCCTCCCATATGTTATGGAGGCACAGCTGGGGGGGGCTACAAGTTCTTGCTGCCTGCCCTCTCCATTTGCTTAGTGACTTTGTCCCAGTACTGTCCCACTATTGGACATTACAACAAGTACGCCCTCCTATAAGGAAAAGACGATCTCACGCCAGCACTCTGAGTGAGCCACTAGACGCTTTCAACTGTCTGTACAAAGTCAATAGGAGTTCAATTACTCATATTTCATTTTGTTTTCATTAGTAGATTTAATGAAGTTCTTAAAAAAACTGTTATTTTTTCATATGATCAAGCTTATATTTGGGAAAACACTTCAAAGTAACGTATATTCCTTCCAGTAACATTAACTCCCCGATGCATTTCGGGGCTTGCCCTTCATCAGAAGAAATTTCCTACAAATATAACGGAGAAGATGCTGTACCCAGGAGCACGAATAATGCAATATTTTGTGACAAAGTCACCTTAAAATAATAAGGAGTGGCTAAAAAATTTATAGTGATGGTAACTGTAATCTTGCTCTAATTTCAGAGAATTGCCACAGTCATAGAACATTCCTCTCATGTGCCTGATTATTGCACTGAATCACATTTTAACAAAGATGTGTGTCTAAACCAATACTTTCAGTGTCCGGATAGGAGACACACCTATAGGACCCTTAGACCCTGTTCCTATACCCAGTATGTACAAATAATCAGTCAGGTTGCTCACCATGTTGTATACATTTATGTACAGTCAGCTAGGATGTGCACAGTGTTTTGCATATATTTATGTATAGTCAGTCAGGATGTACACTATGTTGTATATATTTATGTAGATACATACATGTATAGCCAGTTAGGATGTACACCAGGTTGTATATATTCATGTACAATCAGTCAGGATGGGCACCTTGTTGTATATATATTTGTAGATAGCAGGACAGGCTCAAGTACTTTCAGGGCATTTCCGCCTGTGTTTTTAACCACAAACTTGTAAAATTGCACTGTATGTTTTTGAGCACATATATGATTAGGACAACACACTGACACTGATATGTATTACTATCTTTTGTCTGCATAGGTTCATTTGGAAATTTCATGGCTTCCTGATGAAGGCCCTCAGCCGAAACGCGCGTAGTTGTTACATCTAGCCATGTTTTTAGATCGCAACAATCAGTCTGTTTAGCACCACAACTACAGTCTCCAGACAATGAAATGTTATAAAATGTATTGAAAACTGAAATGAGCAAAACTGTATAGCATATTGTATAGATTAACCATCACATGTACAGAGGAGACATAAAAACGTTTGCTTTTTAATCATAAAGAAACCTTTAAATAAAAAAATATATATATTTTTGTACCATGCATGTTGTTTAAATACAGCTATTACTGTCTGATGTCAGGTCATGTCCACTAGCTAAAAATTGTTCCTAATTACCTGTTTTTTCAACCAATTTGTGTATCCCGAATTAGGAACTCTAGTCGGGGGTACCCCCTTCTTTTTTTGCATAAACCAATACTGATACACACAAGAAACACTAATATTTTGTTAGAGACGTGAAAAAAAGTATGAATAGAGAATAACACTAGTGCAATGCTGTGTTTTAGTTACTGGAAGGAATATACGTTACGTTGAATCAATCAATCAATCAATCAATCAATCAATCAGAGTACTTGTTGAGCGCGCTACTTACCCGTGAAGGTCTCAAGGTACTCTGGGGGTGGGGCGGGATGCTGCTACTGCTCGAAGAGCCAGGTCTTGAGGAGTCTTCTGAAGGCGAGTAGGTCTTGGGTCTGCCGTATATGGGTAGGGAGGGTGTTCCAGATCTTGGCAGCGAGGTAGGAGAAGGATCTGCCGCCATAGGTCGTTCGTTGGATGCAGGGGACAGCGGCGAGTGCGAGGCTGGCGTAGCTGGCGGGTGTGGGTGTAGAAGCTTAGTCTGCTGTTCATGTAGGCTGCTCGGGCGTTGTGGAGTGCTTTGTGTGCGTGGGTGAAGAGCTTGAAGGTGATCCTCTTGTCGACGGGGAGCCAGGGTAGGTCTCTCAGGTGGGGGGTGATGTGGCTGTGGCGGGGGACGTTAACGATCAGTCGGGCGGAGGCGTTTTGGATGCGTTGTAGTTGTCATAGGTGTTTGGCTGGGATTCCTGCGTAGAGTGCTTTGCCATAGTCCAGTCTGCTGCTGACGAGGGCCTGTGTCACTGTTTTCTTGTTTCGGTCAGGATCCACTTGTAGATCCTGTGGAGTATGCGGAGGGTGTTGAAGCAGGAGGAGGAGATTGCGCTGACCTGCTTAGACATGGAGAGGGAGGAGTCAAGGATGAATCCTCGGTTGCGTGCATGGTCGGTGGGTGTTGGTGCTGTTCCCAGTGTGGTCGGCCACCAGGAGTCATCCCAGGCTGAGGGGGTGGGTCCGAGAATGAGTACCTCCGTCTTGTCCGAGTTCAGCTTCAAGTGTTGTCTCAAATATGAGCTTGATCATATGAAGAAATAACAGTTTTTTGAAGAACTTCATTAAATCTACTAATGAAAATAAAATGAAATACGAGTAATTGAACTCTTATTGACTTTGTACAGACAGTTGAAAGCGCCTTGAGCGCTCACTCAAGAGTGCTGTCGCGTGATCGTCTTTTCCTTGTAGGAGGGCGTACTTGTTGTATATACCTCACACCTCGGTTGATCAGGAGGTGGCTCTCACTAGCACCTAATCCATTTAACCTGTTTACCATAAGTAATTTGAAGCATCACAGAGTGCGGCCGGCACACATTGATCTGTACCACTATTGGACATTCCCATAGTATATGGAAGAAGATGCCAGTCTGGTTGCAATTTCTGAGACTTAAGGGGGTAGCCCGCCTACCTAACTTAAAAGCTTTGCATCAAAGTAGGCACGGTGGAGGATTTTTAATTGTACTAGGCACAGTCTCATTGGGATGGCTACCTCTTTAGGAGAAGCCAGTACATCACACCAGTCCTCATCATCAATGCTCTCCAAGTCAGACTCCCACCCATGCCGTAGACGTAGCATCGGATCAGGCCTATTATTAAGCAGTTTTTTTATAGGTAAGGGAGATAGACTTAGCGGGCATAGGGTCTAATATTAATCTGTCTTCCAATGGAGAGGAGTCAGGAAATGGAAGTTCCTGAGGCAATGCGGCTGTAATTGCATGACTGATCTGAAGGTAGCGAAAGGCCTCGGTGGGTGTCAACTGATACTTTGTTAGCAAATCCTCAAATGTGGCCAGTCTCCCCTTCACCCACATGTTTCCAACCGTTGAAATGCCTATCGTGTCCCACCTATCAAATACAGGACACATGTCCGGTTCCCAGAGCGGTGTGGCTTTTGTTAGTCTGTTGTCCCAGCCCCATTTCTTAGTGATACCATGCCAGACTTCCACTGTGGCACTGTGGGCCCTGAGAGGTGAAGTTTGCGGGGTTTGTGTACAGTGCTCTGTTGTACCCTCCCCTCCCCAGAAGCCACCAATCAGTGCGAAAGTTATGATCATCGTGCTCCCCATGAACCCATCTATTTATCGCAACTAGCTAAGATGCTTGGTAATAGAGCCGCATGTCAGGTAAGGCGATACCTCCATCATACAACCCCATTGTAAGTTTGCTCATGGCTATACTCCGGCGCCTGCTCCTCCCATAGGAGTCCTCACACAGTGCTATCAATACTGGTAAAGTATGAATCGCGGATGACATTGGGGATATTTTGCAGTGCGTATAGGAAGCGCTGTAGCGCTAGCAACTTGAAGAGTGCAGCCCGCCCCAGTAGGGTCAACAGGAGGGCACGCCAATGTTTAGAGTCTGACTTCAAATGGGTCAAGGGCTCCAATAGATTGGATTAATAAAATAGGGGCGGGGTGATGATGATACCGAGATACTTGAAGCCTTGGGATGCCATAGGTATGCCCCCCACAGTACATACAGTTGGGACTAGGTCCAATTATTCATATATCCTGAATGGGCACCAAATTTGTGAAAGATGTGGAGGACCCGACGCAGGGACTGCGAGGGAGAGGTCAAGTAGAGGAGAATATCATCCGCATAAAGCGATATGCGATCCTCGTGATCCTCTGTCCAATCAAGTCCCCCGGATCTCCGGGTCTCCCCTGATCCAGGTGGCTAGTGGCTCCAATACAAGAGCGAAGAGTAGCGGTAATAGGGGTCACCCTTTCTTCGTACCTCTCTGCAATGGGAAATTCCTCTGTGGTGTCGAACGCCATAGTGGCGTCTAGAGGCAGAAGGATTGCATCCTCCCTGATCATATCTTTTCTACCCAGGACCCCGTTCAGACGCTGCAGGTTCAAGGCCGTATTCCGTCCTGACATAATCCCGGATTGTTCTGGATGTATGAGCACAGTGATAAAGGGCATGAGTTTGTTGGCTATTAGTTTAGCTAGAATTTTCACCTCTGCTGAGAGGGATATACGGCGATAAGACTTACAATCCTCTGTGGGTTTGCCAGGCTTGTGTATAACCACAATCGAGGCTGTCCAAATATCAGATGGAAGAATACCCAAATCAAAGCTTTCTGTGTACATGCGCAAATAAATGGGGAGAGAGCTTGGACACCATTGGCTTAAATAGCTCCCATAGATTTACCCAAAAGTATTTCCTGGATTGCTTTTTGAATTTCAATCTCTGTAATGGCGATCTCCAAGGAGTTGCTGTCGGGTGTGGACAAATGGGACACCAGTATAATGGATAGGAGGTCCGCGGCCATAGGGGCCTGAGATGATGCGTCAGTAGTATATATCAATGAGAAGTAAGTGGTGAATGTGTCTGCAATCTGTTGGAGATCAGTAAGGAGTACACCGTCTGCACTCGCTATCGAGGGGACCCACCAGGACACCTGCTCCCCTTTTTCTAGCCAGGCCAGGAGTTTACCCGTGAGCGCGCCATGTTTGTAAATCTTGTATTTGGTGGCAATATAGCGTGTCGTGGCAGCTTTTTTCAGTAGCTGCTGATAGTCCAGGTGCACCATATCTAATATATGTTGTGCATCGAGGTCAGGGCAGATGGTCCCCATGAGGCAGGAGACGATCCCTGGAGCCATCCAACACTATATTGAAATCTTCCCCCAGCACTAATACACCAAGCGGCAACCCAGATCCCTCAGAGCAGGACGCTGAAAACCCTTTGGCTACAACATTGAGAATCTGTCCCTCCCAGGCGCCAGACAGTGCCACATATCTACCTTGTTCGTCAGTCCAAGTCTTGTGGATCATAAATGGACAGCCCCTGCGGAGGAGGATCCCAACTCCCCTTGAACCCGAAGTAAATCCAGAATGAGCGTTCAGTCCATACCGCCACCTACTCAGTGCCTCACAGGAGTTCCCGACCAAGTGAGTCTCCTGAATTAGGACAATGTCCGGCGCCTGACGTTTCAGATATTGCAATACAATACCCCCCTTGATCTTATCGCAGAGACCATTGACATTCCAGGTGAGAAGTTTAAAACCAAGTTAGGAGCCATGCAGGTAATGTGGGTGAGCAGCAATCAGAACTATTGCACTCTGGGGATAAGAATAGTAGTCAAAGAGAAAGTGACCAGGTGTATACGACAAGTGGACCTGCTGATTAACAGAAAAACAAAAAAGAGTATTGCACAAGTGCCATTAACAAAATCCCAAATGCAACAACTCCCCCCAATACCCAACTCCCACCCCCACCCTGCCTCCCTGCATAATGGGTATACAACCACCGCCACCCCCAACTTGCATAGTGCCTGTCACCCTCCCTTAACAGTGTCTGGAACGTGAACAACCCAACTCCCTACGGCAACAATTCTTAAAATAAATAAAATCCCTTAACACGGTATAGAAGTACAATAAAAAATTACTACCATGAGCAAGAAGCAATATAGTGCACCCCATAAATTAGGAGCCAGCAGAGTTAAATCAGCCTGAACCCCATGCTATTGGGAACCATGCACACAAAGAGGCACTGTAAACTTGCGGACCTCTATTAAATGAAGGCATAGAAAGTCATATGATTCATGGGGCAGTCACTTATTATTGCTGTTTACCAATTTTCAACCATTCGGGGTCTGTGCCTCCAAATCACCGTCGGATACGGACCCTGCCGCTGGCGCCAGCTGGCAGTCTCACCGGCGTCACCCCCAGGTTTGCGTGAACGCTTATTAACAGTTCGCCACCCATCGAGGCAGTCCCAAGAATCTTCAGGCCTGGTGAAAAACCAAAGTTTACCCTCTGACTCGACTTGCAGCTTTGCTGGGAACAGCATGGCGTATTTAATTTCTTGACCCCTCAGCGCTCGCTTCAGGTCAAGGACGATTCGCCTTTGCTTCTTGACCCGCAGAGTGAAAACCGGGAAAAAGGTGACTTTGCTGTTGTTGATTGTTAGCGGAGGAGCCGCCCTCGCAGTCTGGAGAATTGCATCCCTTACCTGAAAATTAAACACTCTTGCCAGGAGAGGTCGGGGAGGCGCCCCCGGCTTTGGTCTCCCCCTAGGAATACGATGCGCTCGCTCAATCGAGAAGCCCTTGGAGATGCCCTTTGGTTGAAGCTGCTGGAAGATCAATTCCTCTACAAAGAGATCAGCGGCCTGTCCCTCCGTTCGTTCCGGCACTCCTAAAAATCTTATGTTATTCCATCTCATGCCGCCTTCATAATCGTGCAGCTGTAGTGTGTGTGCCTCCTGGTTAGTTTGGAGTTTGGTTACTTGGCACTTGAGGAGCTCAGAGTCATTGCTCAGGTCCTTAGTTATTGCCTCCATTGTCAGCGCGGATATGGGAGACCTCCGCGGTGACCATGTCTATGTAGGTTTAAAGTGAGGTTCTTACCATGGTTATGGCGGTTAATATGCCCTGTAGCGTGGGTGCTGATTGCTCCCCCTGCGACCTGGGGTTAGTGTGATCCCCCTCCTGGCCCTCCTGCCATGCAAATTTCTCCTGTTTTTTTGCCTGCACTGCGTTACGACCACTGCGGCAGCTCGCTTTGTTGGTACAGTGAAGTGATGAATGCCAAAATGGAGGTCAAGCCCCACCAGTTACTCACCGCCGCCTGCAGTGGATTTAGCCACACCGGCCTGTCGGCTTTTACCAGCAGTGCCCAGACCCCGTTGAACTGAATGGCTTGCTCGCCACCACAATCAATGCAGCAACTTTATGTAGTTTGCAAGGGACTGAGAGCGTGAAATTGGGGTCAGCAAGAGACAGCAAACACCCCTGCCTCCATCACCAGCCCCCAGGGACAATCCGGTCACTGGAATCGATCTCCTGAACTGGGGTGGTCAAGGGAGCACCGGCTCAGGTCCGTGACCGACCCTGCAGTCTATGGCGCAGCTCCTTTAGCACAGGGGAGGGGACCCAGTGTTGGAAATCCAAGTTCAGCAGGCTACAAGGGCTGCCACAAAACACCGGACTTTCACCCTAGTGGCCCACAGGGAGCCAAAGGCCATGCAAGCACTGTAGGACTCCCAGCTCCCAAACAATCAAGCTGGCAGAAAGCAGGCACTATGTAAAGCGGTGCACACACAATGGATTCAGTTGGCACTGAGGCATCCGCCCTGCTCCTTCACTTCAGGCGTTGATTCTTCACTTGCAGGCCCCAGGCGCAGCATTGATTAATTTTCTCTGCTGAAGGAGTCAGCGAACTCCAGCTCCACTCCGTCAGTGCTGTCGATATTCAGCCAGCGCTCCTCTCGTAGCGCACGGAGACGGCAACGAGCTGCGCAGCTGCAGTCACGCGCCAATCCGGCTCCTCGTCCGCCCGGGGCTCACCGAGTCAAAATGTGAAGGCCGACGACCTCCAACCATACGTGGCAATGCTCACGGCCCTCCAGCATTCCGGCCGCACCACACGAGAGCTGTTGTGGGGGAAGTTCACTCATCGCCGACCCCATCGGTGTGGTCTGCGCCGATTCGTGGTCTCAGGGTAGGGACAAACTCAGCCCAAGATGCCAGCAGGGCCCTCCCCGTAGACGCGGCCCCGGAACACTCGGTCCTCTTGCAGGCAGCGGGGCACAACGTTCTGGTCAGATATGCTCACCCACTAGTAAGTCAGGCCAGGGCACAATATTCAATCGCGCAAGAAATCACTGTCCACACCTCTTTAGGAGCAAGAAAGGCCACTTTATTTTAAGACAGGTGCATCATAAATTTCATGAACACATTCATTATTTATTTATTTACCATAAATTCAACTCTACAGTAAGCCTACAAAAACCTAACTCCCAAAACCCGAAACTAACTCCTGCCTACTACCCCTAGTACTACCCATCGAGCTACCCTTCAGGATGGCCAACCCGCTCCAGGCTGCCCACCCCACTAGCAAAACCCGCCTCCTAAAAGAACAAAGACACCTGTCCTAACAGTGGCAAACCTAAAACCAAAGCAGCACCTAGAGCA
This sequence comes from Lissotriton vulgaris, assembly GCF_964263255.1. Lineage (NCBI taxonomy): Eukaryota > Metazoa > Chordata > Amphibia > Caudata > Salamandridae > Lissotriton > Lissotriton vulgaris. Next base: position 397,784,393 of record NC_141687.1, read on the forward strand.
CCGCAAAATAAAAAACCCAAAATAAATTAAAAAAAGGGGGAGGGTGGGTGGGGCAAAAACAACAAACCTCCCTTCCCTTGCCTCCCGCCACGCAGTTCCCAACCGCCAGCCTGACTCCCTTTTATCTACTCCCCTAACCAGTCCCCACCTGTTACCCTGACTCTCGCGCGAACGCACCCAGGGAGAGACCCGCTCGCGCCTGGCTCTCCCTGGGTCCCCCCTCGCACAAGAAATCACTGTCCACACCTCTTTAGGAGCAAGAAAGGCCACTTTATTTTAAGACAGGTGCATCATAAATTTCATGAACACATTCATTATTTATTTATTTACCATAAATTCAACTCTACAGTAAGCCTACAAAAACCTAACTCCCAAAACCCGAAACTAACTCCTTCCTACTACCCCTAGTACTACCCATCGAGCTACCCTTCAGGATGGCCAACCCGCTCCAGGCTGCCCACCCCACTAGCAAAACCCGCCACCCAGGAAAACCTTTAGCGTTTTCCTGCCCCACCTAAAATTGGAAAGGAAGGAGCACACCACAACTGCACCTGAAGAACTTTGCTAATCAAATCCCTGAGCTCCAGAAGGTAAAAAGAAATGCCCAATGAAGACAGATGTACACCGTCCTCACAGAATAAATGCTGTTCTGAGACTTTTAAATGGTAATGATCCAAACTGTAGATACCTAAATGGTGACAAAAAAGTCGCATTGTTCTATTAACTTTTCGTCGAGCCTTTTCCAGGGGGGAATGGCTCCTCGCCCCACGCCATTGCAAACGAGGCACAAACTCAGTCCATATCAGCATGGTGCTCACCCATGTGGTCTTGATGACTTCCAGGTCTTGTTTCATTAATTTCAACAAAGTCAAACCGGAGAGTGAAACTAAGTCATTTTCGCCTAGATGCAGCACCAGGAGATCCGGAGGGCCCCCAAAACACTGTGAAACCAAAACAGCCAAGGCGGGAAAAAGACCACCCCAGCGCATGCCCCCCGTTCCATGCCAGGAGACTTCATGCGTCAGGCTGTTTAAACCAAGTGATCTCCCACAAAGCTGACTTGCAGCGGCTAAAGCTGCCCGTTTAACAAAAGAGTGCCCCAGGATCCACACCCTCCTTTTGGATCCGGCGACTGAGGGCCAAGGACCTAGGAGAAAAAGAAATGTTAGACAAGCAAAAATGGACTATTTTCTCACATATTTTTCACAACACTTGGAGCGCCAACGTCCAATGCGACGAATTTGTGACCAATCCCACCCCAACCTAGCGGCCTCCGTCGCCGCCCCAATCCTGAATGAATGGGTACCAAATTGAGCAGGATCCCTCCCCAGGCGCAACAAAACCTTGCGTAATACAGCCAACAATTGAGGTGCAACTATAGGGCTACCATCAGCATGACAAAAAATGGTCCCCTGGGAAAAATTTGGGGAGGACACAAAAACTTCCCATTCCCCAACCGGGCAACATGCAGAGACACCACTCCTGCCCAGGAACACCCACTTACCCCTCCCCATCTGATCGGTTTTGGACATCCGCAGCCACAGCCGCACTCTGTCATGTTCCAACACCACCTCACTGCTGGTCATACCCACCCTACCCCGCAAACCCAACAACTCTGAGGCCCAAAATGCCCCAAAGAATAACCAGACAAAACACAAACGAAATTTGGAACACTCAAAAGCATCATGGCAACACACCTCCAATTCCGGTAAAAGCAACTGGAGCAAATCAAAAGTCACCGGCTGCCGGAGCTGCTGACCACCAGCCCGAAGCCTAGACAAACCCTTCAACACTTTACGAACCAGCACCCCCCCAACAGGATCCCTCCCCCACCAAAGCTGCCCATAAAAAGAAACCCCAGCCAACTTGCCAGAAATGGTTGTGGGAGAGAGGCCTTTGTCCGCTAAATGTAAAACAAACTGCAAGAGGAATTGTTAATCGGATAACCCGGCCCTGATCGGCCCCGCCAGATCCTCACCAAACTGCAGAAACTCATGCCAGGCCTTCACATAACCCCGCCTTGTGTAGTCAGCCACTGAATTTTCGACCAAATGGTGTACCCTCAATCCCCCAGGTCCCATACGTACTGTGGAATCGCCGTTGGTTCCAGGTCCGCCCCAGGAGCCAATTTGCGGAATTCGGACCACTGAAAGCGAGACAAAGAGTCAGCGATGCAATTAGAAGTTCCAGGAACATGCCGAGCTTTAAAGACAATATTTAATTGTAGACACCGCAGCATGAATGCGCGCAGTAGCCTCAAAACACGCAAGTCACGAGCCTTTTGGTGATTAACAAGGTGGACTACTGCCATATTGTCCACATGGAACAAGACGGAGCGATTCTGAAACTCATCCCCCCAGAGATACAAAGCAACCAGCAGCGGGAAAAGCTCCAGAAACGCTATGCTGCGACCCTGTTCCTTCCAGTGCACCGGCCAGCCGGCCGCGCACCAACGACCTTTCCAAAATACACCGAATCCGTGAGCTCCTGCCGCATCCGTGAACAACTGCACTTGCCACACCATGTCCTCATCCGCAAAAAACAAGGACACGCCATTGAAATCTTGCAGGAAACGGAGCCAGAAAGTCAAATCGGTACGTACAGCGGTTGTAATGCGCACCCGATGATGGGGAAGGCTGGCGCCGGACATTGAAAGACCCAGACGTCTACAGAACGTCCTGCCCGCCCGAACAACCCGGCAAGCAAAATTGAGGTACCCCAAAAGCTTCTGGACGGTCCGCAAAACTACTTTCCGCTCCCCCAACACCAGTCGGATGAACTCAGACATTTCCTGCACTTTAGCCGCAGGCAATCTCGCCATCATAGACATGGTATCAATTTCAATCCCTAAGAAAGTCAGGGAGGTACAGGGACCTTCGGTCTTATCCGGCGCCAAAGGAACGCCCAATTCCTCAGCCAGAGCCTGAAAGAGTGCCAAAGCCGACTGACACTGCCCAGAGTGACCCTCACCAATGAAAAGAAAGTCATCAAGGTAATGGCAGACCAGGACGTGGCCACTGACAAAAGTGAAGCGCCACTGCAGAAATGTACTGAATGTCTCAAAGAGGGAGCATGACACTGAACAGCCCATGGGCAACACCTTATCAACGTAGAAACTACCATCAAAAGCATGCCCAGAAGACTGAAATCCCAAGGATGAATGGGCAAGAGCCGGAAAGCCGACTGAATGTCACTCTTCGCCAGCAAAGCCCCAACACCAGCGGTGCGAACGAGCCGCAAGGCATCGTCCACTGAAGCATAAGTGACAGTTGAGTCAGCTGGATCAATAAAATCGTTAATGGATGCACCCTCGGGCCATGACAGGTGATGGATAAGGCAAAACTCCCCCACCGCCTTTTTAGGTACCACGCCCAGAGGCGAGATGATCAAGTCAGGCAGAGGGCAATTCAGGAAAGGACCAGCAATCCGAACCGCTGCAAGCTCGGCATCTAGCTTCTTCCGCACAACATGAGGACTCTCCTTCGCAGACTTCAGATTGTCAGACCACCTACCCACCCTGGGACCCTGATACCCAATCCGAAACCCAATTCTGAAACCCCAAGACAAAATCTTAGCAGCCTCAAAATCAGGATAATCCACCAACCAGAGATCCAGAACATCCTGCTTAATAGGAGTAGGAGCCCTTATAAACAGCGTGCTGAGGTTGTCCCCTGCCCCCTGAACCCTTTCCTTGATCACCAAAGCGCTGTCCGGGAAAACACTGGGTGAGCGCATGACGTCCCCCACACTGCGAACACTCATGTTTATATCTGCAAGCTGGTCGGTTACAGGAACCTCTGTTAAAATGCCAGCACGTGCCAGAGGAGGATGATTGACTTCTGCCCCACACCCCGCCCCAGAAAGAGCGGGGCGAGCTGGAAAGGGCTGATAATACACTGGTTGCCCGCTAGCCGTGTGGGTCGTAGCGGGCGGGTGAGCCGATGCCATCCACTGCAGCCATAATTCTGAATCAACCTCACCCCATGAACGCTCAGGAAAAACACTCATACGTGCCCTAAACTCTTCATCATACGACAACCAGGCAAAGCCTCCAAAATAGCTGTGAGCTTTGCGGATGACATCGGCATATTTAAACATGTCTATCGCCTTACCCGGATGACGTTGGCAATAAACACTGGCATATATAAGAAAGGCCGAAGTCCAGTTCTCTATCGACTTCGGGACACGAGGCCTCCGAGCCAATTCTAATTCCTCCTCCTTCGACCCTTCCTTAGCTTGTACATCCCTATGTAGAAGCCGAAACACATCCACAAATTCACCAGACCATATGTGATTCTTTGTTTTCTCAGACAAATGGGACCCCAAAGGCATCCCCACCCCAGAATAAGGCAGTTTTTTAGGTAGGATACTATCCTCCGTAACAGGTGTGGTAGCAGCCCTCCCAGTCCCCGCTGTAGAAATCTCCCTTGAAGATTGCACACTAGAAACATTCGAAATCACCGGCCGCTCAAGCCTCGGTGCCAGAGCGACTTGCTCACCAACAACCCCATCACCCGTACCAATTGATCTTGTACTCTTAACAGGGAGACTCTCCCTTGGTTGCCACACGGCCCACCACCCATCCTTACCTCTTGGCAACTGCTCCGACTGTGGTTGAACAGCCACACGATCCCCTTGAGAAGGTCCAGACCTCACTGCCCCTCGCACTTCTGCATGGTCCGCACGAGACTCCTGCAAAACACGAGAAACAGGGGGTTGCCCCAACCCGCCCCTCTGGGCCCGTGCTGCCAAAAGCCCAACATCTTTATCTCTCAATTCCCCTTCTTCCAAATCATCATCATGAAAATTCCCATAGAAAGCTTCGTCAGAAAATGCAACTTGCGTACTGCCACTTGGCAGAGCCCCATCACCAATACCCCATCATAAAACTGCCAGTCAATGTTCTGAAAGCTGTGCTCACGCAACTATCCGCTCCAGATAACTCCCCTGTGAGCCCACCACTGGAAACAGCCGTTAGGACAGTTCCCGGGCCCGTAGAACCAGCCAACAGCCGCCCAGCCGGAGGCGCAGCTCGAAAACTGCGGCCGCTCAAGCCAGACAATGAAGAATTCGCAAAACCATCCTCCCCTACCGCGGAATCGCAAGCACCCCTCGAGGACCGGACCACCGACGCCAGACCAGTGACACCACCCGACCCAGTCGCAGGACCACCCTGAAGGACACCTGGCCGACCCCGTGAGACCGGGAACAGTGCTTGACCAGAAACCAGGGGCGCCCCCCTGTGAACCAGACCCAACCCACCCGGAGCCGGGGGCTGTGAGGGCGCAGTGTGGGGGCCAGACGCCCCGGGGGCCGCAGACTTGGTGGCCGGGGGGGGACAGTGTGTGTGGTACAGCACCCGCTGGGTCCAAAACAGTAGCCTGGGTAGGAGCCCCAGTGGGGGGATAGGCAGGCGGCGCGGCAGTGGGTGGCCCAAAATCTGCACATCCCCGTAGTGGGGAGCCAAAAGTGTTGGGGGGGGCAGGGCCAGGCACCGGCGTGGCAGGTGAGAGCAGGTAACACTGCCCATTGACCCATAGATACGGGGAAACCCCCTCCGGCAAGGCAGACCCGAAAGCTGGTGTGTCCCTCTGCACTGCAGCAGGGAAAGGAGACCGTGCATGCCCTTTTGATTCCAGGCTCCGCCCCCGCTTTGCTTTGGGACCCGCCTGTGGCTTCCCAGACTTCCCTGGGGCAAGGCCGCCTGAGCGCTGAGCCTGCCGGCCCACAGAGCGCCCCCGCCTCCCCCCGGGCGCCCCACGCAGACCAGCACTAAATATCGGTAAAGCACATACCTGCTGGAGGGCGCCCGGGACACACGGCGGAGGCTCCGCAGCTGCGGGGGGCGGAACCGGCATAGACCCGTCCGCCGGCATGGCCGCCTCGCCGTCTTCCTCCTCCGCTGGGCCTGGGGACAAACAAGCCGTCACTGCCCTGGAAACACCCTCCGAAGCCCTGCGAGGGGGGTGGGACAGCCCGACCCACGCCTCCGTCGGCACACCAGGCCGCAGCAGGTCCTCTCGCCCGGCCTCACAGAGAGTCTGCACGGCCCTCCGCACCTCCGCCGCCTCCTCCATGAACCAGAATCACCAGGTACAGCGCGACGCAAAAACAACAAACCTCCCTTCGCTTGCCTCCCGCCACGCAGTTCCCAACCGCCAGCCTGACTCCCTTTTATCTACTCCCCTAATCAGTCCCCACCTGTTACCCTGACTCTCGCGCGAACGCACCCAGGGAGAGACCCGCTCGCGCCTGGCTCTCCCTGGGTCCCCCCTTTGCGGATTGATCGGGAGGGGCGCAGCGGAGCTCAGTTACCGTGCAGCCATTCCCTTCTGCAGTTGGCTAGTGAAGCTTTTTTAATAAAAAAAAGGTAACAGGCAATTCTAAAGATTAGGTATCTGCACTGATGCACTGATACACATCGACAACCATTGGTAGCTCCATTGAATCAAGTAGCTAAGAGAAGCAGACAGAGCAGATCTAAGATGATGACCTGGGGAATATTGAAACTTATATTTTTTTTATCAAAATCTAGTCCAATCCCAGTCAGCTTTAGTGTGTAAGACTAACACACTTGAAGTGAACTCCCTTGCAAAGATTAGAAAACCGAAACTGGTCCTGAGTTAAAACCCAGGAAGTAACCTGATAGCATTTTTTGTACCAATGGAAGGTGCTTGAGTACATGAGTTGACAGTTCTACATATTGGGAATTTCCTGAATCCATTCTGACGGAAATCAAACAACAGAGTGTGCAGATGTGTTACATCATTCATTCAGAGTTACAAAGAAATATGACTTACAAGTCGAAGAGATCTGCTCTCTGAGAGGTTGGGGAGTTAGGGTCCTCCTCTGAGTGTTCCGCTCTCTATTTAAGAAATCATACTCATTCTTGAAGTTCACCAAGTTTATTTTTTGTTTCTTGTACTGTATGTTATACCATTGCTAATGTGGCTTGTATCTCTGTGGTGGATATTTCTCTTTGGGCTCCTTCCAATAGATTTAAGTAGATAGCTATATTGCCAATTGTATGTTCTAAGGTTCGGGGTGGCTTGTCGCGACATTATTCCTGCACCAACTAGTGGCTTCTGTTTTCTATTTCTTTTGTGAGGGGTGTTACTGTAGGGTACTGCCTGCCAGTATTTGTAAATTTTTACCATGCTTCCAGAATTAGACAACTTATGTTGTAATAATAGCCATTTTCATGATAAGAGGCAGGTATCTTTGCAGTAGGGTTTTTCTATTTCTATTCAATACCACAGTGTTAGGGACCCTATAAGTGTTGCAGATTGTCAGTGTGCCTTGCAGTGTACACTACTATATTACTCTTGTAGGTATAGCCACTTCCTGTTTTACAAGTCGAAGGTTCTCTTGACATTTTTGCACCCTACGTGTATCAACTCCTAACCTTAATATATTCTATGATTTGGAGTTGGGTAGCTACTGGCTCTGTCACTTTTGCCCGGTCATGTCTTCGGCAGTTTGCTTAAACCATTGATGCTGGTGTTATTCTCCTCCAGTGCTGAAGGACATTGATTCCCATTATTCATGACGAGCTCAGCTCGTCATGAGTGGACGAGAGGTGTACCTCATGACGAGCTGAGCTCGTCATGAGCGTCGAAGGGGTTAATTGAAAATTGCCACGTTTTTTTAAAGCTGGTTACTTCACTGATGTAAGAGTTGCAGGTCCCTAAAGTAGTTAAATCAAGGTTTATTAAGATTCAAATTACAGGCGAATCATCCCATCAATTCTGTTCTGGTCAGGCTCCAGTTGTAAATTAAATTATAATATTCCCTTGAGCACTCTCCCTACCATGATATTCCAGTAGAATGTGGCAGGTCACATTCCACTGCAGGCCTCTCAAGCCCGAAGTAACCACGCTCCCCCCTCTCATAGAAATACCAAATAAACAGCTCTACACCCATACAATGACTATCTACAATAAATTGACAAAGTATAAAATAATTTACAATTAAAATATGTACAAAAAACACTAATGGCCTGATTTAGATCTTGGTGGACGGGTTACTCCAGTAACATGCACCTCATTTAATGAATGCACCCTACGTACCTTTTGACTAATGCATCCTAAGTACCGTTTGATGAATGCATTCTAAGGACCGTGATGCATCGAAAATATTGCTTCACTCATTTCTCACATAATCATCCAAATACCTAGGTGCTTGTAACTGTCTTTGACTAAGTTTACTTTCTCTTTATTGTTTTAATTTTTCTCTCCGAACTTCTCTCTTTCTTCAACGTGTCTCACCATCACTACACTATTGAGATACCACACTCTGCTGTCAACAATCTTAACAGCGTTCCTAAAACGTTTCATTACACGTATCGGATCACAAAATGTGATGCTATCCCGGCATTCTGATCCTTACCCAATCACCAACTTCTACTTAGTTGACCTTTACTCTTCTTCTCTCATCAAACGATTTGTAACTCTCCTCCATTTTCTGCACCTCCCTCTCTTGAACTCTCCTCCCATTTGACATTTACCCATTAAGGCAACATCACACTGTTAGGTTTCCTCCTTCTGAACAGTTCAAATGGAGATTTCCCAGTATCTGAATGCGAAGTCAAGCAATACACTAACTTTTCTTTAAATTTCTTCTCTATACTCCACTGCATTGTCTCTGGCTATTCCGATAATCTCCTTCAGCACCCTGTTAAAGCATTCTATTATACTGTTCTGGGTGATAGTTTGCACATTTTTTGTGTTTGTTCCCTTTTTCTACCTAGAACTGCTCAATTTCTCTTGACATCAAGGGGTACATGTACAAGAACTGCCGCAAACTAACGCTAACACTAGCGGTAAAGCTATGCAAATTCTGACGTTAGCTGGCGAAAAAAGACGAAAGGCCCATTAGCGGCAAAAAAACTTACGTTAGTCAGCCCAACATGACTTTCTTTGCCTCTAGAAACAAAAATATCCTATAAGTCCACCTCCAATGAAATATAGAATGTTGAATGGAGCAGCCAGGGCCAAGTGCAGCACAGATCAACAACACCCCCCCCAAGTACCCCAACGGCCAGGATAACCAGCCAGAGTCCCAGGGGAAAAGGAAATTCAAGACTACAAAAATGTGAAAGGTGCATCGCTGGGCAAAACTAGTATTTCATCCCTTATTATTGCTCACTCCTTGCAACACCATGGCATCCAAAACCTTGTAAGCGCGGACAGTCCCTGGGGCCTGGAGGCCTTACTGGGCCTGCGTCTGGGACACAGAGTGGGATGTGGAGGTGCTGTGGAGTTGCTGGGTCGTGGCAGTAGACATTGAGGTGTCAGTGATTGCCCTTACCTGGTGGTGAAGTCTGCCTGGTCGCATGGAGATAGGTTGCTGACCTGTGCGAGAAGACCGCTTGGTACCCCTTAGAGCTGTGAATGGTAGAGGCGCACCTGCGCACAAATGTAGGGAGGTCTGCATCGCATACCATGCTCCACTACTACACCGGGGTGCACGGAGGAGATTACCAATGGTGAGCCGCATCTCTCCTCATCACAGGCCGGAGGATGTTGAGCTGGTCGGATGCTGTGGAGGGTGAAGCCCCTGAGCTGCTCTGAACTTGTGTGGTGGGAGCGCTGCAACTTCATGCCTAAAGGGCCATGTTGCATCACCTGCATCGGAAAGGTCCGCAGCGTACTAGGCTGCAACTGCTGTACCCAGATTTGTGAAATCCTGCCTGTTTGAAGCTCCTGCTGGCTGAGTCACAGATTTGGAGAGAGTGCAGAGGATTGCACCACAATTTCAGTTTTCAGAAGAAGAGAAGGTGGTACGCACAGCGGAGGAGCCCCGGGGTCTAGTCGGGCCCAGGCCTCGCACCTATGGGTGATGCATCCCCAGTGGTGGCTCATCCGCTGTGGCGGAAGGGCGTCACCCCACTGCTTTCAAACAGTGCAACAAGAGGAAACATAACGTGATGATAACTTTCTGATGTAATAAACACAAAAAGACCGGAATACCGGAATTTAGAACTTAACTATGGGAGAAAAAAAGACTTCCGCCCATGAGGAGTAGAAAAGTCTACTGACTAGAAAGAAGAGTTTTCCTTTACAGAGTCCCCTCATTCACCAGGGTTTTCCCTTGGTGACCTGCTTCATCATAGGGGTCCTCTCAATCTGCTGCGGATTGAGGCATGCTGCGACTTGCGAAGTTTCGTAGGAGCACTTATGTGAGATAAATGGGTAGTGCAGTGATGTGGAGTGGGGAACAAATGGTGAAAAGTGTTGCAACGCTGTTTTGTTGCAGAGATGCAACGCTTTTCATGAATGAGGCTCAGGAATGTGCTCTATCTTATTGATGGTGCACATTCCTGCCCTGTAGTTTTGTTGCTGGGCAGCGCAGTAACATTCCTTGCAGAACTCTCCAGCACCAAAACCTTCTGAAAAGAGGCCCCAAGTGTTTGCACCATTTTTAAGACCAGCTATTTTCTGGTCCTAAAAAATTGCCTTTAACTGGAGTTAGAGGCAGTTTTTTGGTTTTGCACCATACAAGGAATTCTTTGTAAATATCGCAAAGTGGAGTTAGAGGCCGTTTCTGCACAGGAACGGCAACCTTGCTTCTCATTTTCATTAAGTCCAACTACCAGAAGTGGTGATCCTAAAAATTCACGCTTACGCCAGAAAACTGCCGCTAACTGCAGTAAGCTGCAACTTGTAAATACGGAGATAAAAAAAAGCTGCCGTAACGTCAAAAAATTGACGCTAAGGCGGCGTTAAGTCCTTGTACATTTGCCCCCAAGTGTACCCTATTTTCTGTAAGTAACACACTGAGAATTCGCCCCCCTGCTTTTAAGTTCTTTGAGAAATGCTACCACATGATTTTTACTAACCTGGGTAAAAAGTCCCTTTGTTTGTCCATCAGTACAATGACATAAGTGGATCTTGCCTTCAAGCACACTGTCCCTTGTATGTCAAGCACAACTTCATCCCAGGGTCCCCTTGGTAACTTCCTCACAACCATGGGTCTAAGTATTTTGTCCCTCATCATGCATTGTATGCAATATTTCACTAACTTTTCTGCCTCCATAATAGTTCTTGGCCACCAATACACTGTTCTCAATCTCTCCTTTGTTTTTGAGATCCCTGGTGCCCTTTATGTGCCAATTTCAATAATGAATTCCACAAGACCACCGGTGAAACCAACCTCTTTCCTCAAAACATGAGTCCCTGCTTCTCCGATATTTCCTTCCATACATTCCAAACTTTTGGGCATTTTATACTGTCACCACCACTCTTGCACTAACCAGACCACAGCAGTTTAAATACCGCCTGCATTATTTCATCCTCAACAGTTGCTTTTCTTCACTTCTCTACAGAAATCGCCATACCATCTATGGCACACACACTCACTTCTTCCAATTCGTCATCTGTACTCAACATTTCATCCTCAGCAGCCACCAACCTCGACAAAGCACCCACCTCAATATTCCTTGCTCCTGGGGTGTATTCTGTGATGAAATTATACTCCTGCAGTACCATTATCCATTTGGTGATCCTCCCTGATGCAGCATTGATACCTTACTTATAGAAAATATCCTTTGGAGGCTTGTGATCCATGTTAACTAGAAACTCACAGCCCCACAGAAAAGTCTTTTTTTTCCTCACTGGCCAGTATATAGCCAGGGCTTCCTTATCAATCACCGTGTATCTAGTTTCTGGTCCCTTTAAGCTCCATCACAAAATCGGGTATGAACTTGCAATAATATTCAGCCATCCCTAAATATTTGAGTAGTTCTTGTTTGTTTTGGGTGATGATAACCCATTGATCGCTTCACCCAAGCTAGCCTTTGGTTTTATACCTTTCGCTGAAATCTCATGCCCCAGATATCCAGTGTGTGAGTTCCAGAATTTACATTTTCCTCCCTTTATAGTTAAGTTCATTGTTTCCAACTTCCTGAGGACTGCTCTCACTCTCTCATCATGTTCAATTATGTCTAAGTCAAGTATGTGATCCTGGTATATCTCAAACTCCTTCTAATCCTTTCAGAACCTTCTCCAATGCCCTCTGAAAAACCGAAGCGGCTGACACCAGCCTGAAAGGCATTCTGTTATACCTAAAAGTGCCAAAAGGTATCTTAAAGTCAGTGACATCCTTGAACTTCACATCCAGCTCTATCTGGTGGTGCACCAATTTCAGATCAATGGAAGAAAATATTTTGGCACCCCTCAAAGATGTTAGCATATTGCTATATTTGGAATGAAATACTTTTCCACCAAAGCACCTACGTTCAGCTCCCTCTGGCCCACGCACAACCTCACCTCTCCACTACTCTTCCTTGCCACTGGCACTGGAGCCAGCCATTCTGTACCTTCTACTTCTTTTATCACACCTTCCTTTTCTAATTTGTTTAGCTAAGCTTGCATGTCATCTCTCATTCTGACCACAAGCAGTGCATTGCGTACTTCACTACATATTCGTTGTACTCCTTCCCTTATCTTGATTGTGTGTACCTACCCTTTGAGGCAACTTAATTCTGCCCTAACCACTGATCGAAATTCCTGCATTAAATTCGGGGGGAAATTCTCATCCAGGAACTCATCATCTCCGGGTTTCCCCACTTGAACCGAATATTTATTAACTATAGGTGTATCATTGTTTGGATCCAGAATGAATGAATGATTTAATTTGGTATCATGCTCGAATCACCCCAACCAAAGTATATCGGCGCATCGTCTGTACAAAGAAGCCAAATCAGATCTCAAACAATGCCGTTTTAGTGCTTTCCTAAATGGGTTATTGTCTTGACAGGATCTGACAGAAAATGGCAGTTTGTTTCAGAAGGTGGGGGCCAAGTAAGAAAAGGACCTTCTACCACATCTAGATCGACTAATACAGAGGAATAAAAGTAGCATTCCACTCAGATTTCTTTGGTGGAACCAGCTCAAGATGATATCGCCTTTTGCAGAAACATATATTTTGATGTTACATAAAATGTATTGTATCAGTTACACCAACATAATGACCTTTTAATTTTACTGGTTACCCTACATAGGCATACTGTGTAACATCCGGTTTCCTAAATTTCACTTTTCCCAGCAACTTCTAATTGAAGAACACATTGGGAACGTTATTTTGGGCCCTGAGTAAAACAACACACTTGTTTCTTTCTCTTCTACTAGAATTTCATTAATAGGCCACTTCTAGTCCTCTTTCTCAAATTGTAAAACAATTTGTCTACATTCAAAGTCAGATTAAACATCATCTTGTTCAACAACCACTTCTTTGACTTTAGTTTTTCTCCCTTTACTTTTGTATTCACTCTGGAAGTGGTCTTTCTTAACTCAATTCCTGCATGTGGCTTTTAGTGCTGGACATTCTTTGTGGAATGCCAAGTAATTCTTGCTCCCACACCTGAAATACCTTCTCTGGTCATTTGTTTTTTTCTTCAACACATTACGATCTTGGGACCCTTGCTTTTGTTTCCCCACATTGACATCCTGCATAGTGTACTTTTTAATCATATCAACACGTTTCATTGAGTGTTCGATATTCTTCCCTAAAAGTGGGAGGATTCTTATGTCAAAGTTCATCCCTGACCTTTTGAATGCTGCACCCTAGCATTAACTGATTGGCGGTAAGAGTACTAAGTCGCAACAGCAACAAAGTTCCCTCTCTGCCAATACAGTGGTCCGCCAGCCAAATGTAATTGCGGATGCACCTTAAGCTTGTTCACAGTGGAGACTGCTCTATCTCCGCCGTGGCCAAACTTCTCCAACAGCCCTAGAGAGTAAGGGCCGCCAGAGAAAAGGCTACATGTCTACCCACCCAATTTAGATGGGCGGTCATATAGTCATTTTTTACTGTTCCTTACTGCCAGGTTATACCTGGCAGTAAGCAACATTAAAACCATTCTATTGCACTTCTCACTATGGGAGAAGTATCCATGGCAAGGAGAACATTAAAGTTTTTTCTTTTTTTATTTATGTACAAGTTCGGCAATTTTCTTTTTAAAAAGAAAAAAGAACACTGTTTGCTGCAGGGCTGCATCTTTCCAACACAGCCCTGTCGCAAACAATAACATTTATTGTCAGGAACCGCCGTGATGATGGTTCCTGCGAATGCATTTATAAAAGACCTCTTGTTGGTGGTCATTTATAAATCTGGTGGATGTTGTATTCTTGGCTTGGGTGACGAAAAGTCTTCTGCCAGGTCAATAGAGACTACTCTGATCTCCAAAATATAAATCAAGCCCTATGTGAGGATCTGTTTGCCATTATGTGAGGGTCCATTGTAAACATTATGTGGGTCTTCTGAAGGGTATGTTTTGGAATTTTAAGGGAGCTTGCTGAAGATAAGTGCCTCTCACATCTTTTTAAATGGTCTTTTGGGGCTCTTGGTGGCTGTAATGAAGTTATGTAAGGGGATTGCCATGTGAGAGCTACTTGTACCCCTATACATGCTATGTATGGCATTGTACAATCCATAAAATGGTTTGGAAGCTCTGGTGAGGACAGTGGAAGAGTCTGTAGATGAGATGTATATTGGCTATATGCAGGTGTTTAGTGGCTATATGCAAATGTGTCAGGAGCTATTTTTAAAGGTCTGCTCAGAGCTAAGCTATTTAAGGGTCTACCAGTTCTTTGGATAGCCATGTCCGGTTCTGTTCATTCACTAACTTCTTGTAAAGTTGTTTTCCCACCAACAACATTAAAGAATATAATTAAATCTAATTAAACCATTAAAAACTAAATTTGCTGTTGTTTTTGACTTTCACTGCATGCAGATACAAGAACCTCTGAAGTTACCGCCAATTGCAGAGGAGCTTCCGAGGGCCCAGCCACCGCGTAAGAGGAGGATCGGAGCCAGTGAGCCCCCAAAGGAGCTCCTGGTGCTTCCTCTACTGGTGCAGTTCCAGTGTGAAGAAATAGAGAAGGCTACAGATGAAGGAGGTATTTTAATGACTGCTGTTCGGTCCATTTGATTGATAGTATTTCACTCATGTTGAATGTAATTTCCATAAGGAGCTCATTGTGTATTGCCAATATTATCAGAGACTCATGGCCTAATAGGAAGTTGTAAAACTTCTCCAGAGCGTAAAGAATTATCAGGGCTGGTGGGATTGAGTCCAGCATAAAGTCAACTGTGCAAGTGAGCAATGAAGCCATACAGGAGGAAATCTTTTGATAGCTCAATGAGGCTATGCCTGAGTGAATGAATGAAGGGTTTTATACAATGCTCAGCTGCTTCAAGATGGTGCTGTTAGCCATATCACTGACTGCATTGGATGCAGTGCCTAATGCTGAAAAAACTGTTCTAGGTTTGGGATGAATAGAATCAGGTATAAAAATAACCAAATCACCTCTGGGTTGGCTGATTTATTTTTAAATGAGTTCAGAGGCATAGAGGAGTCAATGAGGTATTGGTAAGGACATGATTTTGAAGAAAAGGAAGGTATCAATGCTGACTGTGAAAATTGTGTGATTGTTATGGTGGTAACTGGGCAGGTTTTGTTGCTTATGAATTGATGCTTATTTATGCTAAGGTATTGATGATTTCTTATGATGAAGATCGGAGCGATAATGATCCTGTTGACTCTGAAGGTTCTAGTTTTATGTTTTTGTGGTGTTTAAATGTCACTATGGTTTATGCTGCAGTGGTCATTTTTGCGATGATGCTACAGAAGGTGGTCTGTGTTATTGCTAATGCAGACTGTGATCGTAACATTGGCACTGAATACATTGTGAATAGTAGGCTTGTCACTGACAGCACTGATTTGGAACATCAGTGGTGTCCTTCAGGTAGGCTGTCCTGTTCTGTATCAGAGCTTTTAAAAAGAAATCACAGAATTGGGACAGAGGCTTTAAGATAGAACTAATCCCTGACACAATCGGCCTACCTGGTGGCGGTCTTGTAGGCTTATGCACTTTTGGTAGAGCACAGAAATACAGAGTCACAGGGTCTTCTTAGCACAAGAATGTCCCTTCCTTTCGGGTATCCAGTCGTTGTTAACTCCTTCCTCACTGACAGCACTGATTTAGAAAGTGGTGATATCCACATATCATGGTTTCTTTGGTGCAGTATAGGGTTGGGGCGATGTTCTTGGTGTCCTTGGTGTGGCCATGATTCAATTGATGCTGATCATTGTGTATTTGATGGGGCCCTGGTTTGGATGTTAAGGTTTGTGTTGACCTTTGCAAAGGCCAAGTCACGATGACATGATTTGGTGGTGTTGTAGAGACTTTCTGGGTTGTCCTTTGAATACCAAACTGGTTCTTGGTGAAATCAAAGTAGATGCAGTCTGTGGTGTCCATCACTTGGGAAAGATGGGACTGATGTGTGTTTGTTATTGTTTGATTAACAACATTCATAAAATGCCTCATATACTGAGAGGTCTCATAGCAATGACCTTAATGTTCTCTAACCAAATAAAGAAGGATTTATCTTTTTCATACCCATGGCTGGGTTCTTTCTTGTTTTGTTTTTTACACTGGAACACCTGAATTATGGTTTTGTGTGTGATGGAGACGAGTTTGAATGTAATTCTGGCTCCTGTGTGGAGTCATCAGAGAGCTTATATAATGTGAGAGGATTTGGTTTCTCCATGAATTAGCGTTGATGGGGTGGGAAGAGGTCCTTGTAAAGGAGCCATCTGTGATTTTTGTGACATTGCTGTTTACAATACTGGTGAAAAGTTTCTGAGTTATGCTGCACTTTCCTATTGACTTCTTCAAATCCATTTCAGAAGCAGCACACGAGTCTTCTAAGTCTGAGTTTACAGTATCTGAGGATGGGCGGCCCTTTCCAAATGATCCAGTACCAGTAGCATTTACAGAGGGTAAAGTTCATAACCTACAGATGGACATCAACTGGAACCCAGAGATTTATCCAGGTATTTCCCAACAACTTATGGCAGCTTTTCTGGAGCCCGCTGTTTAACGGAGTGGTGTAGGGGAATCGGGCTTGGAGAAGCGTGGGCCACTTTCGTCCAGCTATTCAGAATATAGCCATAGCTTTGTTTGTTCAGTTCATGAGTTCTAGAGATCTTGCATCATTTATGCTAGCAGATACCTTTATTTATTCTTCTTCACTATTATCTAACAAACACCCACTGAGCACTTACATCAATCAAATTAATATAGGTGCAATTCGACTTTTAGCTTGGGGATCTATTTCTTAGGTTCAGAAATGTCTTAAAAGTACATTTAACATATTCCAAACCCTTTACAATATAATAACTGCTCATTTTGAAGTTAACTTCCCAACATTTTTGACTAAAGTCTCACATTAAGTTATATTTTCTGAGGTGACTGTGTTAATGTCCATCTTAATGCATATATAATTATACCCACTTTAATTGTTATCTGCCTTGATGGCCTGTATTAGTCAGGTAAATTGATCAAATGCTACTATGATGAGTTTCACGAATCATATCATAATATTCATAATTTAAAGTGAATTTTATCACACTTTCAAAATTGAGAGCTGGATTGTGTCATTCCAAATGAAGGGTTTATACATTCAGTGCACATTCATCAGCAACCGTAGGCATGGTTGGCTGGAAAATGTAGTTACTTATTTAAACATCATTGTTTAAATTTATCTTTATATTTCACAAAATGTACCCTCCCAATGCGTGAAAAGAAAGATGGCATTCTTTTCATTTGCGTTATTCAACAAAGCAGTTCTTCTCTTGATCAGATATCCCTAGCATATGTAAATGTAGGCGTATTTATAAAGCACACTGTTACCCTGGAATCCAGTGTGTCCTGGCGCTGTACTCATACCGCCAGGGAACCCATCCTGGCTTTTCCCCGTGAAATGTCCACTCCTGGGCATCCCGGGGTGCAGCCAGGCATCCCTAGCGCTGTAGGGGGCCGTTGTGGAGACTAAGCAAGCTATTGCCCAAAGTTGCAGCGTGGGACTCATGCTCAGGGTAGGCACCGAGGTGAGAAATCAGGTCCGAGGAATTATGAGCCCAAGATCCGCCCAGATCAGCTGAGGCGGGAATTGAACCCTGGTCCGGGGCCAGGCCTCTGCACCAGGGACTGCCGCTCTAACCATTGAGCCACACTCCTCCATATGTCATATGAACATTACTTTTATTGGAAGAACATCTCCAACTATAGACCTATCTCACTTCTTCCTTGGATAGGGAAAGTCGCCGAAAAACTAGCAAATAAAAAACTGTCATACTACCTTGAGTCAAACCATCTCCTCAACGACTCACAGACAGGCTTTAGACCAGGTCAGGGCACGGACACCGCTCTTCTCGTGGCAGTAGAAAGAACTAGGGAAATCATTGACACAGGAGGATCAGTGGCAGTGGTCCTCCTAGACCTGAGCGCGGCCTTTGACACAGTCAGTCACCAGGTCCTAACCCACCGTCTAGGGACTGTTGGGGTTAAAGGCAGAGCTCTGAAGTGGCTATCGTCCTTTCTCTCTCGACGCTCCTACCAAGTATGGGAAGGCGAAAGTCGCTCCCCTTCTATCCCCCTCCAGTGCGGCGTGCCTCAGGGCTCCTCCCTGAGCCCTATGCTGTTTAACGTTTACATGGCCCCACTGGAGGAACTCGTCGCACCCTATGGAGTCACAATCGTCAGCTACGCCGACGATACACAACTGGTGGTGACACTCTCCCACCCCAAGCTTGAGCCCTCCAATCTCCACGACTGCCTTTCCAGCGTATATCAGTGGATGAGTGACTCTGCTTTAAAGCTAAATGGGTCTAAAACAGAGATCCTGCTCTTAGGACAAAAAACCACGAACCTCCCCTCTAACATCTGGCCCGCCTGCATGGGTGAACCCCCCACTCCCAAGAAGGAGGTCAAGAGTCTCGGAGTGTGGCTGGAGACCGACCTGACTTTTAGGACTCAGGCGAGAAAGACGGCCGGCACCTGCTACGGTCTACTTAAATCTTGCAGGAAGGTAATTCCACTTCTACCTTTCCAGTCGCGCCTCATGCTGATCCAGGGCCTAATTCTATCGAGGCTGGATTACAGCAATGCCATCTACCTGGGCGCCCCAGAATCCACCCTGCAAACGCTGCAAAAAGCTCAAAACGCCGCAGCTCGTCTCCTGACAAACACCCCGGCCAGATCTTCTGCCAAGCCCGCCCTGAGGAAACTGCACTGGCTTCCGATCAGGGAAAGGGTCATTTTCAAGGCCCTCTGTCTCGCCCACAAGGTTCTCCATAACACTGGCCCTCCCATACTAAACAACTGGATCACCCCCTATAGACCCACTAGAGCGCTCCGCTCGGAGCACGGAAACCTCATTACGATCCCCAAGGTAAAAAAGGCCCGCATAGGTGGCCGCCGCTTCTCGGTAAACACTGGAAGCAAGTGGAATACACTCCCTCTGAGCCTCAGAACAGAACCCAACCTCCTCCGGTTCAGAAAAGCCCTCAAAACTCTACTCTTCCCTTAAACTGACACTCTCCCGAATTCCACCTTTCGTGAGTATAAAAGGTTTTTAGCGCTGGGATACCCACTGGGTGACTACGCGCTCTACAAAACAATAAATAAAAAAATAAATAAATAAATAAACATGGAATCATATTTAATTAATTACCTAAATGTTTTGAAAACTTATTCTAAACAAACTATAGATTTATCTAAAATAAGATCAGAAATTTGTGTCTAAAATCCTACTTATTCATGTATGTTCACCTTTCTTCTCTATTTCGTGAAACCTTTTTAATTGTAGCCTAGACAACAATAAAAATATATATATTGTGGCTTCCAGCCTTCCCTCAGGTGAGCCAGTGAACGTTAGTCAGGGACCGCTTCTCCTCTATAGTGTTCAAGTTGTACACATATTTGCATAAAGCTGTTAATTCGAAGACTACTACTCTAATTAAGAGCAGCTTTTTGCAGGATTGTGCTGCAGTGGTTGATCAGAAAAACGCAATATGTATTTCTTATTTTAGAATGCAAATGACATTACTAGAAATGTATTTTCTTTTGTTGCTGTTATCGATTGGCCACGTTAGGCCAGTTTGTTATGCTTGCCGTGCTTTAAGGGGAGAGATCTGCTTAAGAATGATCTGTAAGAAGGTCAGCAGTGGCGGGCATGGATCGGGGTGGTGGGGTGGGGCAGAGGGAGAAATAAATAAAAATAAAACACTGTTACCTAACCGTGTCTCTCCTCCATCGTCTCCCCTGGATGGAACGGAAGCAGGAAGCACACAGACTCCCCTAAGCCAATCACAACACTATCATTCAGCGTTGTGATTGGTCTAAGCGCCATGGTTTGGCACTCAGACAGGTAGCGGAGCCTGTGTAATACAGCCTGGGTGGAGAACATGCAAAGTACGCATGACTGTTAGGCCGGCCAAAGACAGCCGGGCAAACCTTACTGCGCACTTACAGTGTGCCCACTACTCCTCCTTTCTTGCTTCTCTGTGAGCAGAGCAGCCCCGCCCCGCAAAACGGCTTCAGCAGGGAAAAATAACATGATAACATCATGTTATTATCATTGTAATTTTTGTTTTCTACACTGCTGAAAAGCAGTGGGGCAACGCTCCTCTGCCTTAGGAGCTAAGGTGGAAGGAGGTGTTTAACTCAACTACTTAAAATGCTTACCGTTGCTTGACAAGGAAGTGGGCACTGTATATCCGTCTGCCTGTCATTCAGATATCCCCAGATTTGTAAACGTGTTAATTCTAATTTTGTCAGCCATTTTCCTAATGTGCAGAACAGTATACAAACCAATGAGTTGTGCTTGTGTTTTCAAGATGCCATACCTGTGGTTCCGCCACTGGGAAGTCTGCCTCCACTCACTAGAAAGAAAGGCCCTGCGAATCAGACCTGCCATGTCAAGGCCTCCAGTCATAAGAGCACCACCAGCAGCAGCATCGACAGCTCCAGCGGTCTCCCGACAGGAACGATTCGAGGCACACTACCGGAAGAGCTCAGAGGTAACCTGAACAACACCTTAGAGTACTGTCAATGAAAGAGGGGAGCAGGGCAGCAGAAAGGTGCAAAAAGGAACACACTCAAACGGATTAAGTGTTTTGAGAGATTCTGGTACACCAAGGGAAGTATTCTTTCCAAAGTACTCCTTACAGTGAGTAGTGCATTACATTGCATGTCATTAGAGGTTAGTCATAGGTCCCATTGTTCATTGACCTGTATTGTAATGTAGAGCAGTCACAACATCCCACAAGGAGACCTATCAGGGCATGAGTCTATGGAAAACGAGTAAATCTACACCCAGAGGTTTACAGTCTCCATAGGTGTAGTTTATTCGTTCTTAATGTAGAGAACTCTGAAAGATGGGACATGTTACATCCTGGGCTGTACAGTTAGTGCCCCGGGGGCGCAACGGCCCATGGGGCACTTTGCGCGCCTGTGGGGCACTTAGGTATTACAGAAGGGGGCGCAGACGTATGTGCGTCCCCATCAGTAATACCGATAGCGCTGGCGCACTTAAAGCGTAAGCGCTGCCTTCAGGGGGCTTTCCTATTTTGCATGGGGCGTGCCACATGCAAATGAGGGAATTACTTTGCCTCTGTGCCTGCACCATATTACAGGGGTAGGCGCAGAGGAAAAGAAACTCTCAGGGGGCACACTCACCTTCTAGGTGGCGCACTGTGAGTGCGAACCCTGAGAGCAGCCCTCTGGAGGGAAGAAAGGGGGTCGTATGGAGCCCCCACACACTTTCATAGAGTGAGTGTATTTGTCGAGTGCTATCCTGGCCCAGATGGGCTACAAAGATGACCCCGGGTGTAGTAGGGGTTGTGGTCAGGAGGGCACTTTTATTCACACTATCTGGGAATGTACGCACATCCAACAGTATTGGGCAGCGGTGACTCAATGTATGTCAAAAGTGTTGGGAAAATGAGTAGAACCCATGATAAAACCTTGTCTCTTTAATGTGTGGGATCCCACCAGACCTGACGGGGCAGAGAGGGTACCTGGGCGATGCTCGGAAGGATAGTGGCTAAGCGGAATGTGGCGCAACTGTGGAGGTCTCCGGAATCTCCGTCACTGGGCGCCTTGGAAGAAAGATTTGGACTGGTGCATGGTGAGAGAGAAATCTGTGTATGAGTCCCGTGGATGCCCCAAGAAATGGCTACATGTGTGGGGTAAATGGAACACATTTAGAGGGAATATATGTGAGCCCCCTCGAGCAGCACAACATCCGGATTCGGATAGTGATTAATAGAACAACTAAAGAACTATGAGAACAATTGTGAAGATTGAGGCTGGGGGTAGTTTTCCTTGCTTGATAAAGAATGGGATTGATATTGTAAGTATTGCCTGACATTGTACCTGAAGTGCTTTGATTGTTAATCAATAAAAAAAGAATAAAAAAAAAAAAAAGAGAATGGTTTGGCGATAGGTATTAGTCACTCTTAATGATTTTGAATGAATAAACAACTATTATTGTTTTTAGCAGACAAGCAGTGCCACTATGTGGCAGTCTGTCATAATTACCTGTGTTGACAATTAACTGCGCTGCCGCGCACTGGAAACTACTGGCTCAAATTAAGCACTGATGGCAGTACATTTCGTGGTTGCCAGGGGTTATGAAAATAAATTGTGCATTCTATCAAAAAGGTTATCTCATAGTACCATTTACAAGCTATGGAACAGAGGTTGTTGGTTTGAAATGAATGGCTCTGTGATTGGCCACATTAAGGCGCTTCCTTCATTCTTCACCAATTGGTGAGAGGGCCGAGCTCCCCAATCCTAGAGATTCTCTACCCCCAAACACCCACAAGCACATCGGCTGGATGCCCCTACTCTTCCTTTTTCAGTCTTATCTCCTGGGCTCCATTTGGAGAAGTGTGGCTCAGGGGTTAGAGGCGGCAGACCCGGAAGCTGAGATCGGCCCTGGACCAGGGTTCAATTCCCCACCTCGGCGGGTCTTGGGCTCAAAAATTCCACGGACTCGATAATTCTCGCTCCGGTGCCTTCTCGACTCAGGGGTTCACACTCTGCGACTCTGGGCAATAGCTTGCTTAATCTCCACAACGGCCCCTCGCGGCGGGATGCCTGGCTTTCACCTTGTGGATACCCTGCCGGGGTTATCTCACAGGGGAATACCAGGACGGGTTCCCTAAGCAAGCGCCGGGAAACCCTTTGTGGGTAGCTGTGCGCTATATAAGCTCAAATACATTTACATTTAGCATTAGGCCACTTCTGTGAGTAGGTAAATGAAGACATTTTCTTGTAAAGAGCTACCTGAACACATTAAAACAACAAATACTGGCCATCCTGTATGGAAAACAAAACAAGGTTCGTTAGAAACAAGCATGGTGGTTATAAGGGGCATGCTTGAGCATGCCACAGATGATGGGGCTCCCAGAAGCCTCCGACTAGGCTCCTGGTATTATCAGCTTTGAGTGCTTCCCGCAGATTTGGGCACTCCGTGTCCCCGAAAGATAACATATGCTTACTACTCACTCTCTAATTACCCTATGCAGTTTAGACACTTTACGTTAAGCCTAGATGATACTACCTGTGAGTTATTAAGATTAAGCAGGGAACCTAGATTCAGTATTAGATCTTAGTGACAAACAGCTATCAGTCAGCATAGACCCCGGTGTTGTGAATGCTAAAAAGTGATCTTGTGAAAGGTCACAAAGATCTTTCTGCAGTGTTCCCTTATCAAGCAGACACCAACAAATCACAGTGCTTAATATGAGTCAGTGTTTGCTAGTGCTTGACACCGTCACTTAATTCTCAACACCAGCACATGTGGCAGGCCACCACAAGGTGGCGCTGTTTGTTTCATTTATCAGCGAGCACAAGAGTGCTTAATAGTACAATGTACAATTAAAAAGGAATAATACCTGCCTCCCAGGTCATTCCTATAGCTTTGGGTGGCCAGGAGTAGTCCAAACTGTCACACTTGCCTGTGATGGTTAGTAGTTGTGTTAATAATGGCACTGGCAGAGTTAACAGGGGCAATGGATGGCGCAAGCTGCAGTGGCCTCTTGAGAAGGGCCCGTCACCTTACTGTTTTACAAATTAAGCACTGGCTAAAATCATACTGGAGCATCAAGAAGCTTAAATATGAAGCCAGCAAAGCACCACCAGAAGCAAAATCCGTGTCCCATTCAGCAGTATCCAAGCACGAGGCTGCAGGGCCATGACCTGCAGTTTGAGGCCTCTCTCACAGACAGAGTAGGAGGTCTGCATGCGCCATATTCAGCTGCTGACTCACTATGAGCACACTACTTCTTTGCATAACTTCATTCTAATCAATAACTGAGGCCGTTGTAGGTCCCGAAAACAATTTCGTAACTCTTTCACATACTTGGGACTTGGGTTTCTCACAGATGTCCACGGAACTGAGACTACCACGGCCTTCATACCTTCTTCACACCTGCAAATGGATCAACTTCCAACCTCTAATCAGATGCTGGAAGACTTTCTAGTGGTTTCCTCCTGCTAGAAGTACTAAGTAAGCGTTGCTCTCCGACTTAGGTGACAATCTCACATCCTCCTAAGCTGTGTCAATCAACCCCTCCCCCACTTTTAGGCAAGCTGGGGTGAAGAGTACAAGCTGCCCTCTGACCCTTGAGCAAGGCCAGGAGTGTGTACGGACGGACACCCTGTAAAAAAAACTAAATCAATAAGTAAATGGGAACTTTCTCCCCTGTCCTTGGGCAGGGTGGGGCAGTGTGGGCGCCAGCACCACCTTTCCAGTTCTGAGCAAGTTTGGACCACTCTGCCGATACCTGGCAGCTCGTAGCTTTATCACTATAATCATTATTGAGAAAGTGGACAATAGCACCAATGGCAAAGCTACTTTCAAAATCACCTCGGAATCAAAACTCTTGTTTCTCATTTTAAACTCTAACACATACATCCAGAACTGATACGCACACGCTCAATGGCCAGCTTGCTTTCGACGCCTAAAATACCAAATCAAGAAACGTCACCAAATAGAGAGGTGTGCACGTCCGCCTGCTTCATGGATGTAGTTTCATTTAACCTCTTTTTGTTCTTCATGACTAAAGTTAGTTATGGTTATGGGGTGATTCACATTACATCAGAAAACCACTTGTTTTGGGACCCCCCTTACTACTATACTCCCATGATCAACCTACAACGAACTGGGCCAGATGTAGGCCTGGATGCTGAACAGTATCGTTTCCAGACTTTGGTGGAAACTGATCACGAGGGACAGTGCTCCCTGCTAAGGGTCATCTTTTATTGTCTGCTCACCTTGAGCTGATTCGATCCAGTACAGAACGATTGGTCAAGGAGAGCGGTCTGAAGAGATGGATAGGCCTCTTACTTAAACCTGGTTAGTTTACTTAAACCATAACCAATCGGGGTCATTGGTGGTAAAGGCAGTTGTTTTTGCTATTCCTGTCGGTCCCCTCTCTGTCAGGAAAAGCGAGAGGGTCAGTATGTTAGCACAGTTGGGGTAGGTACCATTAGATCAGTATTCACAGGCACTGAGGCCATCCTGAGCTGTGGACTCTCCTCTCGTCCCAAATCAGCAAATGTCGCCCTTATGTATTCTGTCCCATGAGTGCCCACCAGATTAAGAGAGGTCTCCAAAGAGAAAATGGCCATCTTTGGACAAATTACACAAATACATATATGAAAAAAAATATTTTAAATTATTTTTTGACAGGTTTCATTTTCACTGTATTTTATATACGTTTTGCCTTTGCATGCGTTTATGTAAATATAGAAAATGTTTCTTTTTCCTTCATATGCACTCATGCTTTTTTCCTCTGTTTCGGGCCTCTGTCTTTGCTATGTCAATGATGTTTTTGTTTTTCCTTAGACTACTGTAAAGGCAGCTCTGTGGGCAGCCTCATCATGGGGCCTGATGGAGAAATCATCTGCCTGTCCTTCCTGGGGTCTGCCCAAGACACAGACGTCCCTGTCCAGCTTGATTTTGTTTCAGATGGAGGTAAGGCGCAGAAGACAGACTTATTCCATGCCCGGTCCCACTCCCAGGTCCCCCTCCCCCCCCCCCCCCTCTCGAGGTGCTTGTTTTTTCTTTCTTGTGTCCTTCAAATGCAATTATATTCACATATAGTTTAGCAGCCCTAGAGCACTGGTGCATTTTTGCCTTCAGTGCACACAAGATTTGTGTGAGTCACTTTGGTGGCTTTGACCATGGTCTCTAATTATTACAGTTAACCAAAGCAGGTCTAGAACTGCCTTACAGGACTGGGCCACCAGGAGTACTTTTTCTTAGACTACAGGAACATGAGAAGAAGCTCAAAGGTTTTGAGTATCCTGTAGATAGCGAAATGTAACCCATCATGTCAATGATGTGCTTATTCAATAAGATTGGAAGGATTAAGGTTCAATGTCTACCCTAGAAAAAGATTATGTAGAGTGCCAACAGATACTCCGCGGAATACCTTCTCTGCCGATGAGCTTCTGGTGTTGCCAATCACTATTCAAAAGATCCCGTTGAATGCGCTCTTAGAGTGCCATCGACGGACACTACTTTTTACCTAATAAACATCAGTGAAAGGCTGTCCAATAACGGTATCTAGGATCCAAAAATGGTGCTAACCATCCTCGAGATGATTCATGAAGAAGGCATTGTCTCTTTGCATCCTGGTGTAATATGCCATTGTGTCCTTCTTCCCTCCAGCGCACCTTTCACTGGTCTCCGAAGCCAGCCAGGAGGAGGATTGGCCAGGAATTCAGCAAACAAGCAAGCGAGGTAAGTGTCCTCGGGGGAATCGTAATCATAATTCCAGATTCCTCCTCTCCCTATAGCTGTAGTTCATTATTCCCATTGGCGAGAGCAGGCCCCCACAGCAAGGAACACTTACTAGGTAGGAGGTGAGGTTGTGAACTAAGGGATTTTTGTTTTCATTGCCAGTCCATGCTTCACCACAGATATCCTCTGCAATCTTGGACCAATCAGTTTGAGGTCCTGTTACTTGATCACTATGATGCTTACTTGGGTGTGGAAGGGGATACCCATGAGAACCCCCGTATACGAAGCAAACCCCATAAACTAAGCAGTAGCTGTCACGCATGCCACTGCCACGTAAGCGGCCCAAAGATCTTAAAAGGCTCCTGACAGGAGGATTACACTATTGTCCACCTTCATCTTGCATAATAGATTGAGGTGTTAAACATACATCGAAAATGTTATTTCACCTAACATTTGACAGTATCAGACCGTATTTTTATTGTGCATTAAAACAAATGATTTGTATACCGCCCTCAGAAAGTTCTATCTGCCTTTTCCAGTAAGTAACTACATGTGAACTAAAATAACACCCTTCGTCAAGTGAATGTAATTTTTTTTAATGAAACCTCTGCATCCTTTGTCTGTGCTGGGTAACCCCTGCTGGCTTGCTTTAGGCTCTGGCGTAACTCGCTTTATAGAAATGCCCGCTGTATCCCACCCAGTAGACTAGCTCTCATGGTGTTGAATAGTTCATGTATGATACTCCTATGCACTCTTCCAGTGCGTTCTCTCTAAAACATGGTGTGGTACCAGACTATTATTTCGTCTGACAAAAACATAGGGTCCTAAATAATGTTTTTACAAAAATCACCTCATTGAAGCAAACATTTGTAGACGATGTTAAGACCATGGTATCTATGTCATATGATCATTTTTTTAATCTATGTTCTGACATACAGCCCCAACACATCATACCCAAATTCCTGCCTCTGTTTAATTAAAATGTGAGCGTTTCTTCCTTCATTTCATCTCCCAACTGGCTGAGTTAATCTAAAATTGGAAAGCCCTGTTAGTCATAGAGACAGGTACAGCCTTCTGATGGTAAGGGTCAAAGGGACCAAAAGCAGTTTCCATGGTTTGCTTCTACCTCTAAAGGGAATTTGTTAGTCTTTTTAGGTGCCTGTGGGTGTGGACAGACTTGTGTGCCAAATACATTTTTCCTATAGGAAGAACGCCATTGAAATTTCAAAATGTGTACATTTTATTTATTTTTTAGCTTTGTATATTCAACAAAATAGTGTCCAGGCTGTATTGTGTTCAGTATGATCGGCTACCGATACAGGGATTGTTTTTCCAGATATCACATCTTTTATAATCTGGGAAACAATGCAAGACCACAGTGTTTTTCAACCAGTCAGATGATAGGTTTAAGACGGAGAGAGCCTTGAAACCTTTTCTGAAAAGCACCTAAATGGCTGAAGGTTTCCAAGACATTCTGCTCTTCGCCCCAGCTGAGTGTGGTATATTCTGCTGTTGTTGTACCGTGCCTTCCCTCGTGCAAAGGACAGGAGGGATTTGTTCCATTCTATCTGATTGACTGCCCAGCCAGCCAATCAGAGAAGCTGAAATACAGACCGCCCTATAAGTCCCAGGCAGGCTCGTGTCTTCAGTTGGACCTTTATCTGGTTTCGTGCATGAACAATTTGAACCAACTATCAAGTATGAATTAAAGTTCTTCACTTCCTAGGGCTGTATAGAAGGTGCCCCATGCATACAGCAGGCTGTTGTGCCAGATTCTTTCGCACCTGATGCACTTTGGTATTATTGCAACCCTTTCTGTAATACGGATCACGCGGGTACTAAACGTACAACAGTGTCACAAAAAAGAAATGCCCCCTTATTTGTATAGGGCTGTGGCTCCATTCAAATGAGGGAACGCTTTGCCCCCCGCACCTTATTACAGATGTGGACGCACAGGCAAGAACGCTGTCGGGAAGCCCTGTGATTGTGTGCACCTATGGCAAGCACAAAGGGGTGTCCCAAGGGTCTGACAGGCATGCCCCTGCAGACGAGTGCAATCACATATTGCCCCCTGCCCCCTGCCCAGAAGGCTGGGCCTATTATCTGTAATGGAAGATGGAGCCACAGCTTCAGACAGCTGCTCCTCCGGTTCCCAGTGCCGACAGAGGGTCATGGCTGCACAGGATCAGCGCATATTCCCATAACGAGGTGCACTGGCCCGGTCTGTGTCAGTGCACCTCCTAAGGGAGGTACCTTGGGGCAAACCGGGACACTGAACAAGTTCTGTCATTCGGGCCCTGGTATTCATTGCTTCTGTCAATAGATACAATGAAATTCTGGTTCTTTACGCGTCCAAATCACGTATACACTTCCTTAACAAAAAAGGTGGCATTCCTCTCTCATCTTTTCATAATTCCAGAGGTTCTTTTAAACCTCTGCTTGAACGAGGACATATATATCTTCCAGTCTTCTTATTGAGGCCTCTATTGTCAAGACCTCAATAGGTCTTCAGTCA
This sequence comes from Lissotriton vulgaris, assembly GCF_964263255.1. NCBI lineage: Eukaryota > Metazoa > Chordata > Amphibia > Caudata > Salamandridae > Lissotriton > Lissotriton vulgaris. The sequence continues at coordinate 397,813,515 of NC_141687.1, forward strand.
GAGCCGCGTACTCTCGTTTTTCAGGGATCACCTCCTTTTTTTAGAGCCCTGGCGCAGTGTGGCAGCTTACACGCCGCCGACACCTACCTACTCCATTTCATTCGACTACCGAAGTTACACCTTAGGAAGGAATACCGTTCTTCAGATCCAGACTTTTTGATGTTGTGGCTATACATTGGACATTGACTTTTAGAGGAGGCTATTACAATCGGATCTACAGCGCTGATCCATCTGGGCAGGAGGTCAGACCGGTGAAGCATTATCTACATACCAGCCCTGACGAAGTCGTAGGGTTATCACCGTAAAGCGGCAAAACACGTGTTGGCTAAAAGAAGATCATCGGAAGAGAATAAAATACAACCACTGAAGACAAGACATGAAATCTCGTTTTCTCATTGTTACTTTTGACTGTTTCTTTTCATCAAACTAAGATTGATATGAATGGCGTGTGCTTTAATTAAGTAGCTTAGGTTCTCCATAGTCTTGAATTCAAATGTGCTATTAAGTGATAATCAGAAGGATTGTTAATGTAATTGCATTTATATAGCGCTTACTACCCCTGATGAGGCACCAAAGTGCTTTTTTGGCGAGTAGCACAAAAAAGATTGGTGTGAATTAGTTTCTGAAATATTAAATTTATTTGAGCGGTGGACATGTTAGTCTGTTATTTGGATTGAAAAGTATAGTGGAGGGATAGAAGAGGGAAGGGTTTGCATTTAAATAGCACTTGCTACTCCTCATTTCGGCGAGGAGCCCAAAAAGTAGATTAGTGGTGAGTTAGTCTAGGGAAATATGAAATTGATTTTAATGGAAGATAAAGCTCACAACTTCTTAACATTCCTTATGGCTTACAGTGCTCATTTCACTGGCAAGCCATCTTGTAGCCGATGAATATTGTCTTATATTTCATATTTCTAATATTCACAAGTGGCTGCGTATCCCAGCGGATTTGTGATCATTCCAAAAGTTAAGGGAGCTCCTGTGGCTTTTAAAGCCCTAGCCAGCCACTTAGAGAGACATGTAGGGTGGCCACATGGGTTTTATTGCAACCCTCTGCAAGCACTACTGCATGGATACCTTGTCTAAGATTAATATTTAAGTCACGTTGTCTTCCACATTATGTTCATTGGAGCCCGGTATGGGCTAAGACTGCTCATTTTAGGGTTCTCGGCTTGATAATCTGTTGCCTTAGGTTTGGAGTAGGAGCGAGAGGGGTAACAGAAACCGTTACCTACAGTAATTCAGCATCAGCAACCCTGTCCGGTGGCCATGTGGGTCAGTCATGGACCAGTTACCTTAACGTAGACGAATCCGTTACTGACCGGTCATGCATGCGCGTGGCTAGCTGCACACTCCTTGATGTCAACAGTATTAAGAAGTATTTTCCATTTCTCTAGCAGTGGATCGAAGCACTGAGAGGTCATTTGAAAGGGCACACAACTAAGGTATTCCATGTCTTAAGGGGTTTACTCCTTCTGTGGTTCACAATAAGACCCAACCGGGGAAGACCAGTGGCTTGCATTGAATAGCTCTCTTTTATTCATGCAAATTATACTCCGAGGCACTGGAATTATGGAATTCTGTAGCATCTGCACTTTCTATATAACTATGGATTTGCCACACATGCCACATAATCCATCGCCTGCTGCAAAATGTGCCCTAAACAGGCCGTTTGCAAATGATAACTGGTAACCTTTCAGTTATTCATTGCTGTATTAAGCCGTACAACTGTTGCTAATGAGGTGAAGCCTTTGCAGAGGCAGTTTTAACGTTTAAAAATGACAAAATAGTGAAGTAAGTCTGCCACATATGTGCCACATTACGCTTACTGCATACTTTAGCAAGTCCATCCAATTGCATAATTTGATCTTCCTTTGCACATCATTCCAGTAGCCCTCATTCTGCCAGAATTTTGAAGAGCAGTGTATTTTTGGGAGCATGGAGTCCCATGTGCTTAGGACTAGGGGCAGGGCAGTTTATGATTGTTAATCAATGTTAGCTGAGCTAAATAAACATTCACAAAGTCAATCAGATGGCCTTTGTATATAGAAAAGATTTTACCATACTTCCAACACAAAGCACAGACAAGGCAAAGCCAACAACAGTGTGTACTTCTCTAACTCACAAAAACAGTGTGTATCATCTGCAGTGCAAGGTTCCCTCACAAGCACAGAATAGGTTCAGCACAGGCATTCGGAGTGCATGTTTCCTAACATACAAAAAAGAGGTACATAATGGACAGCATATGCAGGGGTAGTGAATAATTATATACCATACGTCGAAAAGTAACAGTATGGCTTCCCGCACACACAGACCAACCAGGACACAGATGGCAGCAGTGCAAGCTTCACAAAAACACAATCAATTACCGCACAGACAGCAGCACTGAAAGCTGCCATGCTCTTGAGTATCTTTGAGCACCCATATTGAATCAGCGTGCTCCGCCCTTCTGAGAAAATATACATGTGTACAGAGTTGACAAGCCACAAGCCCGGAGTTATGGAAATATGTCTTTGGCCATTTTCACCTTTGCCTGCACCTCCTTAAAATATGTTGTCCCCTTTCACACACCTGCTACACCAGTTGCACATGCTTTATTTAGAAGTAAGTTTAGAAGTGCGGGCATGTTATTGTAAAATGTATGTTTTTGGGTTCCCTCAAACTTCTGAATGTTTTGTGTAGGTGATCAGTACATTTGTATTGTCCACTGTCTTGACCTCTAGCCCCAGTGCCTGTTTTTGTGAATAAAAGGGGGTGGTGATGGACGGAGTATCTGAACCAATCAAACACTCACACCCAGTCAAAAGATCTGGGTTTGATCCATCACCGTTCTTTAGCCCACTCTGCCACCCCAGTTCAGACATGGCTATATGCAAATCAGTCTGACCCTGTGCCTCATGGGAACAGTCCAGCCCGAACTGCCAAGCCATGCCTTCCCTGGACCGGAAACAAGCTTCAGAGGACCGGTTTCTGGCATTCCAAACGTCTTCAGCCCGGCTTGCTAGAATCCAGTGGCAAAGTGAGCAAGTTTTTGTGAATAAGAATCTCTAATTACTACAGAGATTCCAGTTCCTGCAAAGATATATCTTCACTTACCCCGAAAGGAAACAGAAATGTGGACCTTAAGCAGCCTGGTGTTGTTATTTATAGCACAATAAATATATACATTTGTAGGCTTAATGTTATATTAATTATGAAATGAGCAACTAGAGAAGTTATGAAATAGGAAATATTATATATATATCCAACAAAGAAAGCTCCGAGCTTTAAAGTCCCACTCCACAGAGACGGGTTTAACAAAACCTTTTAATGACAAAGCGGCATCATGTGGCCCAACCAATACATTTCCCTGACGCGTTTCAGTGCTACAAGCACCTTATTCATGGGGAGGCACGTTTTGGGCAAACATAAAATAAACTGTAACCAATTTTTCCTTGTGTTGCATCCGCCTTCCAGTAAGCGGCATGCTGGGAGTGGAAGTCCAAAAATTATGCCGTCTTGGTACCATTATGTGCATCCCAAACGTTCATTTCATGCCAATATCAATGAAAGCTTTCTAGCCCTCCAGTGGGCCTCAGGTCACATCCCCACTTTAATTATTTCATGTCTCCGTGCTGGTAATATATATAATATTACCTACCTGCGGTCGCCGGTAGGTAGTTATAGTTAGGACTTATTTTCCATAGGAAATCTGCAACATTCTCTTTGGAATAACTTTGGCGCCGGTTGATGAATCTTCGCGAAATTTTCAAAACTAATGGCCAACTCTGGTCCGTTCCTATCTTAAAAGTCTTAGGGTGATTAGTGTAGCGGGGCAGAGAAAAAAGGGACCTTTAGCCGCAGCTACAGCCCGAACTGCTGAACGGAATTACACCAATTTTGGCAAAGAGGTAGTCCTCAGTTCTGACTTGTGCCTTTTGCTTAAATGGTGTAATTCCGTTCAGTAGTTTCTGAGAAAATGACATTTAAAAGTACATATATATCTATAGCCGCGCAGGATCCGCGCACCTTAAGGGCACCCTGCAGTGCACAAGCTGTATTCTAATTGGCTGTCAACACTCCAAATCAGGAAGTGTTGGCAGCCATCTTGTGCCTCGGTACAACGAGGCACACCAAACATAATAAACAAACACGAAAAACACAAAAAAAGAGTGCAGAGTAGAAACACCCTGACCCCCTAAGCCTGCTCAGAGGGTCCCAAAAGAACCCCTAGGGCCCAAAATTATTATTCTTTTTTAAATCGGCAAAATCCGCGCAGGATGTGCGGATCTTGCAGATGAAAAAAAAACAAAGATTACTTATAAGCCCCTGGGGGGCCAAATCCCAGGGGCAATTAGATAGTAAAGTGGGTGGCCCAAAGGGCCCCCCCAGCCCCGGGAACCACCACCCCGGGGCTTTTTGCTAATATATGCAGGAGGCTCACAGCCCCCCCCCGCAGACCCGAAGAACCGCCACCGGGAGCTTTTTTTAAAATAAAAAAACCTGTGTGGGAGGGCATGAGCCCCCCCACGAGCCCCGGGGACCGCCACCTCCCCGGGGCACTATGTTTTTTATTTGGGGGTCCGTTATGGACCCCCAAGCCCCGGGGACAACCATCCCCGGGGCTTGTTAGCTGCTCCCCATTTGAAAAAGCAATGCTGGCTCCTGCAGGACGTGGGGAGCCGGCGGGATCATGGGGGATTGGCGACCCCACCACGGCCCCCATGGGAGAGGGCCAGCCACGGGGGATAGGGTCCCCACGGCTGTTAGTGGCCCAGGAGGAAATTCTTCTAAGTGTGGAGTTTGGAACTTTAAAATATTCACCTAAAATCATCCGAACAACGAATCCAGATTTACTCACCTGTTATCAGGAGAGAACCCAGTGCTGCATCTTTTAGTCCAGCACTGACCCTGAAAAGTAATTCTAACTGTACTTACCAGTAAGTTGTATTTCCTTCAATAGGAATCCATTGTCTGGTTTTCACCAGAAAAGTTTTGAAGTGTCTATTTTTGCAAACTAAAATATTCCTTAAAAATCGCCTGTATGACTTAAACGCATTTTTTCAACTGTTCACAGGAGATGCACCAGTGCTGGATCCAGGATCCACCCCTCAGTAAGAAAAAGTAACGATAACACTACTTACCTGCTAAGTGAATTTTCTCCCTTCGGATAACATTGGTGATTCTATGTAAAAAAATTGTCAACTTTTAAAATACAATAATATTCCTTAAAAATCACTACTGTAACCAAAACGCTTTTACTCAACTATTTACAGTAGATGTCCAAGGACTGAATCTAGGATACAGTCAAGTGGTTAGAAAAGTGATCCATGGCTCAAAGCCGTAGATGCGCTCAACGGGAATCTCACCCTAGCTGACTCTGTCAAATCACTAGGCATCACACAAGACCCGAAACTAAACATGACCAGACACATCAAGAATTCGGCTAAGAGCACCTTCCTTAACCTTAAACTCCTGAACAAAATGAAACCCTTCATCCCGCCTGGTGCTCTCAGACAGGCCACTCAAACACTGGTACTATCAAGGCAGTCCTCTCAGGAATTGCAAAGTCACACCTAGCCCCCATCAGAACAACTCTGAGTGGCAGCCAGAATGGTCCCCGGAATCAAGAAATTTGACCACATCTCTCTGCACTCAGTGAACTTAAGTGGCTCCCAGTTAAAATGAGGATCAGCTTCAGAGCAGCGTGCCTCACTCATAAAGCCATACATACCGGCAAACCCGAATACCTGGCGGCCAAACTCAAAAAAGCCGGTCAGGCCAGGAACCTCATGAGCTCAAACTCTTTATTTGTCATCCTGCCATAAACTGCGAGTCGTTCCTTCGCCTGAAGCGCGCCCAAAATCTGGAACTTCATTCCTCCCCACATCAGAACCATTCCCTCCTTTGTAAAATTCAAAACTCAACTCAAAATCCTGTTCCTCAATCGTGCCCCAGGGAATCGATAGGAGCACTCAGAGTGGGGTAACAGACTCTTAATTACCGCTCCATCATCATGTCAGCGAAACAGATGTTCCCTCAACTACGAAGCTGACCTTGCAACATCGCCATGCATTATTTTTTATCTCTTTCTCTTGTCTAGTTTGTTATCTTTGCAATGTTTACTCTGTAAAGCGCTCCAACACCCTTGGGTCCGGCTAGCGCTATATAAAACTACTAAAATAAATAAATAAAAATAAACTAGAAATTCACATTCATCTCAATGTTGCATTGTGTTTGAAATTGTGTTGCCCATTGCAACAACTGTAACTACTGTACTTAAATGTCTAATGCCTATTTGCAAAGTATGTAAACTAAAGTAATTCACTCTGAGAAAGTATATTTTGTAATGTAATGTATAATGTAATTATAATGTAATTTAAAAAATAAAACGTCTAAAAATAAATAGTTAAAAAAATATGGTAAATCAGTATTAAAAAAATAAATACAACAATTAATACATTTAAGAATTATCATTGAAAAAATCTTTGAAATTCACTGAAAAAACCATAGGTTTCAGACATGTTATAGTTAGGAATTAGCATTTTAAAAACCTTTGAAATTCACTGAAATAACCATAGGTTTCAGACATGTTATAGTCAGGAATTAGCATTGAAAAAACCTTAGAAATTCACTGAAGAAACCTTAGGTTTCATTAGTGTTATATTTAGCTAGACTTTTCACTCGTACACAACCATTGAAATTCCTCCGTTATAGTTAGTTGTACTAACTATAACTCGCGCGCCCGCAATCCACTGCTGATGATGTCCATATTACATCATTCATGACATGGTCAGTGACATCACTGATGAAATCACTGATGACATCTCAAATTACATCACTGATGACATCACTGATGACATTATCCACGTGACAATGAGATACACCTCATCATACACTAGTATAACCTTTTATCACTCACTGTAAAATACAGAGTACTATATTTGAATCCATTGACACAGCAATACAAGTATCTAAAAATCCACTCAGTGATTCCTAGATCTACACACACATCTAATCAATTACATATAGATTCACTCATACATGTTGTCAATGATCAATAGAACACTATCAAATATACTTATACACCTATATTGACATTACACACAGCACACATCCTATTCACTTATGCAGTCATCCTACTCACTTATGCAAACAATGGATCATACTTACATTTACTCAGCTACACACTTATACAAACACCACTTCATTTATTCCTATAGATAGTAACTCATTATTAGTGTGTTATAATATCACTATTACAAGTATAGTTATTTATACAGGCACTCATACAATCACTGAGTCTTATGTATACTTATTTATATACAACAACTGTCACATACACTGCGTTTTATTTTTCTAGTTTGTTGGACATGTACCATTCAGACATATATTTGCTCATCACCACACCCATAAAGATATTCACTCACCCAAACAACTGTTATAATATGTAGTCTTAACCTCATATATTTACTAAATCAACTGTTCACACATCTTTGGGCAGTCACACACACCCCACCGAACCACACACATACTCACTCTCCCATACAAATACTAAGTTAACTAATCAATAACTAATATAGACTTTCACATAGCTAGTAACCAACTGGTGCAGCAGTTTACACAACAACTGACAAAGTGATATTCACACAGGTTAGTCACTATTCAATATATTTAGTGAGCCACTATAAATTAGTCAAGTAAACAGTCAATCACACTGCTACTAAATCCTCCATCCAGATATTTATATATCCACTCATTCTTCAATGCAGATTGGTATATATATATAATACATATTTAAATAACAAACCAAACCACATTGACTGGATGATGTAATGAGTGATGTCATCAGTGAGGTAATTTGAGATGTCATCAGTGATTTCACTGACCATGTCATGAATGATGTAATATGTGACATCATCAGCAGTGGATTGCATGCGCGCGAGTTATAGTTAGTACAACTAACTATTACGGAGGAATTTCAATGGTGTTGTACGAGTGAAATGTCTAGCTAACTATAACACCCCTGAAACCTAAGGTTTTTTCAGGGAATTTCTAAGGTTTTTTAAATGCTAATTCCCAACTATAATATGTCTGAAACCTATGGTTTTTTAAGTGAATTTCAAAGGTTTCTCTAAATATTAATCCCCAACTATAACATGTCGGAAACCCATGTTTTTTTCCAGTGAATATATATATATATATATATATATATATATATATATATATATATATATATATATATATATATATATATATATATATATATATATATATATATATATATATATATTTGCATTGTAAGGCAGTTTGGCAGTCTAGCGTCTAGCTATGCCCATCAATGCTTTTACGCAGCTGAGATGTAGCCACTATTTTCTCATTTGTAGATTTCATTGACCCGGACCAGGTTTCCACTTCGAGTTCAAGAAAAGGTCGAATTCGTTATACTAGCAGTGGGAGAGAAGAAAGTGGAAGTCATGAAGCCAAGAGCAATATAAGATATATTCCGGTGGACCGAGGTCATATTTTCAAAGAAGAAAAGGTATTCCAACCAAATATTGTCTCAAAAATATTGTTACACTATGATATTGTGTAAAAAAGGTCAAAATATCATGAATACAAAAATATCATGGACAAAAATATCAAAGGTATTGTTATTTTGTTTATAGTTTTACAGTAAGATTGAAGATTAAATATGTTTTTATTGTATTATGTTTCTATTTAATATTTAATATTTATGTTTCCTGAGATTTATTTGTAATGATTTTATTTTTAAATATTAGGGTAATATTTAGTATATTTTTTGGTTGATAGGTTTATTGGGGGCTTGGGTGGGTAGTCTTTTTATTATAGGATAATGAATTGTAATTGATTAGAATGTTAATTGTTTAAAATTTAGAATATAGTATTAAAATAGGTAGTCATTTAAAATACAAGGTTGTAAGGTTTATTGGAGATTGAGCGGAAAGTGTTTTTTAGACATTTATATTAATTCTTGTTCTTCTTTAATATTTTAAATTTGTAAGTTTTGGTATTGATATATATTTTTTACTCGTGTTATTATTTTACCATTACTTTTTCATTTTTGTGATTTGGGTATTATTGTGAGATTTAGGGGCTGACTACTATGTGGCCCGGAAACGCTCCAACCGTCAGTCGGAGCCTTTACGGGCTGCATCTTGGTTTAATTTCCAACCGCCTCTTTACTAGTTGTCGGTGGAATTTATGTAGTCGCACTACGCAAAGCTGCGTGAAACGGTAAAAAATCTCTGCGAGCACACAAATGTTCCACGAACATGGAAATTGCTTGTTCCGCCCGTTTGCGATGCTTTTTCCCTGTTCGCAAACGCTGTTTGCGTGCTTGGGGGAAATACCTTGTGAATACGCATTTTGAAAGTGCAAACAAGCAAAAAATCGTGCAAAGCAGCGGATCATGGAATTTTTGGCAATTCCGTGTTCTCTGCGGAACGTGAAATGACCCAAATTCCGCGAGCAGAACGAAATTTACTGCCCAGGCCTACTCTTTACCATGCTGGCGGTTGGAAATTAAACCGGCCAGTCATTACGGTTGGCTTCCGAAGGGCTCAAAGAGCCCGTTGGCCAGTCGGAGGCCGGCCCGTAATCCCAAAGGGTGACCTTTCCGCCCTTGGGTTTACAATACTAGGTCACTGGCAGGCTTCCTATGTCGGGCTTTCCCGCATGGAAAGCCAGTTGAAGAGCGAATATGGGGCTCCTAACAGGGCCCCTACCCTCTACAGTCTCCGGTTGGGAGGTGTCCCCCTGTTCATCCCTGCTCTGTGTGGCAAGCACCGTGAGGTGCCTGCCACACGGTGCAGGGATGAACACAGTCTCCAATTCCTCTATGGGAGCTTCTGCTACACCCGGTTTACGCCCGTAACGTGAGCTACCATAGAGGAATGGGAGTATGTGACCAAAAAGCGTCAGTCGCATAGTGATTAGGGGGTCACGACCGCCAACCTGAGGTGGGTTGGTCCCGTTTCCGCATCGGTGTTGGGCGGATGTGAGCCTGCCCGACATCATAATCACCCCCTTGGTGTGCAGTACTAAAGTTCAAGTATATATTAATTATTGTTAAGTGAGTCATGTTTTAGTTTATGTTTTACATTGTTTACATTTAAATTGTTTATTTTTTAACTTATTGAAATATGTGATTATATTATGTATTTCTATACAATTATTGAGTACATGTTTATTACAGGTTATGGGTTAGAATACATTGGGGTTATGTTTGAGAAACATTTTCTAAAAGAAATTGTTAAATTATAATTAATTAAAAGGTTGAATATATAACATTTCAAAATTGTAACCACATTCTTTAGGTTTTTAAAAAAATGTAAAATAATTTTTCGTTATCATAAGATTGGTTTTGGTTTGTATGTGTTAAATAGGAAGTCAAGGGATATTTTTTATTTTAAAAATATTTTACGCAATAGTTTTTACATTTCTGATTTATTTGCACTTTCTTTTATAAGTTTTAGATTGTATTTGAAATTAAGGTTTTTCAAATTTTTTATTCGATTTATCATCATAATTTTAATTGTGTACTTATATTAGTTGGGGTAGTGAATCTGACCTCTCCAATATATGCTTTTTCTCCAAGGTTTGTTGGATTAGAGTTAGAATAGTAAATCTAGTCCACCCTCTATGTCTGAACTTTCCCTCCATGTTTGTTTGCTGGGCTGGAGCTATGATGGTAAAACTGACTCTGTGTCCTCTTCCCTTATATATGCACTTCCCCAGTGTTTGTTAAACTAGAGTAAGAACAGTAAATCTGACCCATTCCAGAATTGCACTTTACTTCAATGTTTGTTAGACAGCAGTTATGCTAGTAAATTGGATTGCCCCCAACTTTCCCCACTATTTGTTAGATTGTTCAAATAGTAAATTAACAATCCCACACACATGCCAGTTGCCTCGTGTATGCTGTTTCCCCTATGTTTGTTGGACTGGAGTTAGAATAGTAAATATCAACCCCTGCATCCTCATCCTGTCACCTAATGTATGTCTTTTCCCCAATGTTTGTTGGACTGTAACTAAAATCAAAATTTCCAATCTAACGTCCTCCGCCCAATGTATGGGGCTGGAGTTGGAATAGTAAATTTGTCCAGCTTCCTATGTATGCATTTTCCACCAGGTCTGTTGACTTGAGTTAGAATAATACGTCAGAGTCTCTCTTCCAGCACAATGTATGCATTTTCCCCAATGTTGTTAGGGTTCTAGTTAAAATTGTGGTTTACATTACTTCATCCTGGAATTTCTTAATTAAGTATATATTTTAATGTATCTTTTTTCTTACTACTATTTTGTGTTGTGTTGTGTTTTAGTATTTTTGAAATATAATTTGTTATATATTTTTAAAACATTTAGAATGCTTCGTAAATGTAAAATATGTTTTGATTTGTTATTGTTTATGGTGTGTTTTAATATTTAATATACATTAAAATGTTGTTTTAAACTGTTTTTGTAATACACGTATTGTTATATTTATGATATAATTTATTATTGGTATTATAGTGATAACATTACATTACATTTATTTTTTAGACCATTTTCAAGATAATAAATTAATGTATATGTTATTTGTGTGTTATATATTTTTTAACATATAGCACATGTTTAAAAAAATATTTTAACTTTTATTTTAAACTACAAAAATGCAAATTGTATTGAAATACATACACTTTCCAATATAATGTCACTATTTTGGACTACAATATTTTGGCAGATGAGATTTGTGTACTTTACCTTATATGTATGTATAATCGATATTTTGGTTGTTAATATTTTGACAGAAAGTTTTTTGTGCCACTGTACTTTTGAGGTTGATATTCTGTCGAACAACCAAAAACAATCTTTAAACTTCAGCTATGATTACAAAGATTGGATGGGTAAATCATACCTGACAATTTACAAATTAATTACACCGAGTGAGAAGGGGGCAGGGCCTTTTTCCGAGTGCACCTAATAGGCTCTCTGCCCCTCACCAAGCCATCCACCCATCCCCCAAAAAATAAAATAAAGGGGCTGATTACAATGTCGGTCGGAGTTGCTTCCGACCTTCACGTCACAGTCCAGGACCGACCAACCAACCTCCGGACGACGGGTCTGACGGCCTGATTACAATGTGACCGAATACTGTTCAGTCGCATACTCTCATTTCTCTATGTGAGCTTGTGCTACGTCCATAAGCCGCCCATGATACAGGCCTCCACGAAGAAATGGGGGTGTGTGTAAAACCCTGCACCATATGGCATGCACCCAGGGACCCCCTTGGGCACAAACCGTAGGCCGTGGAGTCAATAGGGCCCTGCTAGGGACCCCTAAAGTCGCTTTCTGACAGCCTTTCCATGTCGGAGAGGCCGGCACGGAAAGGCTGTCGGACATCGACATCGAAATCCCGACAGCGGAATCACTGTCAATAGCAGATTACAGTGCGGGTCTGACCAGCTGGATTTCTCCGACAGCCGGAATGACCGGCCGGTTTACACTCCGACCGCTGACATCATAATTCACCGGTCGGACCTCAAACCAACCGAGTCGGTCGGAAAACCTCCGAGCACAGTTGAATAACTTCCAACTAGCGGTCGGAGGCTTTCCGAAAGACATAGTAATCGGCCCCAAAGGGTCATTGAGGCTGTTGCTGATGCCCTGGGGTGTTTATACATCTCCTAATGTACATCAGCGGCTTATTGCCTCCGAAAACGGGTTGGAAATCCACTGCTTACAGTGGTTTTCAGATGATTTTCCCTGCCACTTTGTGATTTTGGCTCCTCACAGGGTGATCATGTGAAGGGAACCGAAATCATGTGACATACAATGACATCGTGTCAGTTGGCAGGTGTGGTTAAATGGCTAACCTTACTGTTTAACTACTGTGTTGAATATGGACTATTTAAACAGATTTTTGCAATATTTAATAGTTCTACCATGGTTATACGAGGATTTTGTTTTTGCAGGCATTTAATATACTCACATGTATATAGACTGGAAATGTACTTTTGCGTATTTCAAATCAAGATATATAATATATTAGGTACTTGTATACACTCCACAAATAGCACCGTACAGAGTAGGAAGCAAACGCTTGGCCATGGGCAGAGACCAACATTAATGCTCAAAACCTGCAAGAGACTGAATGCCAAAGCTGGTTTGATGAGTCACATAATACGATCTTCTACTGTGAATTTATTGATGCTGAAGAAGCTGTAGGTCAAAACCTTTATTATTGATTTTCTTTTAAAGATTGATTCAGAAGATACAGTGAGCACATCTGATGATCAGCTTGTAAGAACCCTGGACAAGAAGCATGCTGACAGAGTAAGTCATTCTAGTGGTTTACATTCACCAATATTTACATTTATTAAGAAAAACGAGAATCTGTCAAGGCTGAGAGAGTTAAAGACAAAAATCGGGTAGTGAGATTGAGAGAGAGTGGGAAGGAGGATCCAATAACATATACTTGAATACCATTCTGTGGAATACAATGGCACATTCTGCATAATATATTGCCCAACAATGGGACTGTTCTCTGATTCAACAGAGCTGAGCGTATTCCTTTGCAAAAGTGCTACACTCTGTTGCACAGTTATGGGCAGGTTCCCTAGGGCAATAAAGAGCACACTCTCAAGTATAAAAAGTAGAGATGTGCGAACTTCGCATGATTTGCTTTCACGTAATTATGCAAAATTTGGCAAAATTATGCATTATTACATGAAATGTAAATTTGCAGTATATTTTACCTCAAAATGTCTCCTCGCATCAATTTGTGACACGAGAATGCATTTGTTCTAAAAGAATAGTGCAAAAAACATAAGTAACATGAACAACAGCCGCTTATGTTTTCTTGTTCCTAGGACTGGCACGTTCGCTTTAAATTTTTAAACATATTTGTGCAAAGACATCCAGTCTTTTCTACGTAATAATACATCACCATCCTTCTTCCAAACAGAGAGAAAGTCCTCAGACCTCCAAACTGTTTTCTTTCAATTAGCCTTACTTACATACTTACTGGCAAGTCCCACTAACCCCATTCTCTCATTGTATACAGTTAAGCAGTAAAACACACATCCTTTCAAATAGGTATTTTTTGTAAGCAACCAATTTTAAATTAGTCAACATTTTAGATCTTCTTTCGCTGTTTTAGTTTTCCACTCACTCTTTCTGTTGGAAATAAACGTTATTACAGATGTAAAAAACAAAGCATACCATAAAGATAGGTAATAAACCTATCTTTTGAAACCAGATTGACTATTTCAGAAAAAAATATATTGCAGAATATTGTTGTTAGTGTCACAGAATGCAAGATTAAAATTGGTGATGTTTAGGTAAGAGATGTTACAAAAATGGTTGTACTGTGGGAACAATCATGGCCGGCTCATAATGGTGGTGAAACTGACACTGACAGCCTGTCGGTGGCCGTTTCACCACTACTGTAAGCAAGTCTTATGCCCGCCACATTACACTGGTGGGCATGTATTTGGTGGTCGGGAAGACCGAACGCCACAGTTCTGAGGGGCTCCAGGGATCCGGCCAGAACATCGGAAGGGACTCATATCCCTACAACGTTGGCGGTGCCTGCCAGGGACTGCCGTAGGGATTATGATGCCCTTTTCCGCCTGCCTTTTTCATGTCAGGTCACACACCATGAAAAGGCAGGCGGAAAGGGACTTTGGAGGCCTGTAGCACCCCCTACATATCCCTGCACCATGTGGCAGGCTCTGCATGGTGCCTGCCATATAGAGCAGGAGTATGTTACATGTCCCGTGCAGCCAGCTTCACTCGCAACAATGTAAAATATAGTTATTGCGACCACCATGGTGGCGGTTGCATATTAATTTCCCCTGTGGCACAGCCACTTTGTGGGAAGGCGGTCCTACTCCCCAGTACTATGGCGTACAGACTGAAGTCCGTCCGCCATCGTAACCAGCCCCTTAGTTCTTAGTAAATTTGTTGTATTTTGTGCAGTAGTTATGCAGATATTATGTTAACCATATTCTCTTTTGCTACTCATTCTTAAAACCATGATCACATTCTAAAGGTATATTTTTTATTGTTATCGATTAGTGATGTTGTGCAGCGGGGATTTGCATTATCCTGTATTATGGAGTCAACTGCCAGTAGTTGAGCACACAGCATATCCTCGTTCATAGAGAAACAGCTCCACGCCAAGAAGCATTTGAAAAATGATCATTGGCAAAGTCAATACATCTCATGTTGCCTGCTGATCTTTTTGCTTTGTTAATGCTTTTCTTGTTTGTGAATGGTTTTTATATGACATACCATCAATCAATCAATCAATCAAAGCATTTATATAGCGCGCTACTCACCCGGAGGGTCTCAAGGCGCTTGGCTCGTCCTCTACTGCTCGAAAAGCCAGGTCTTGAGTTGCTTCCTGAAGGAGAGGTGGTCTTGGGTCAGGCGGAGGTGGATGGGGAGGGAGTTCCAGGTCTTGGCAGCCAGGTAGGAGAAGGATCTTCCTCCCCTTGTGGCTCTTCGGATGCGTGGAATGGTGGCTAGGGCGTGGGTGGTCGATCGTAGCTGGCGGGTGGGAGTGTAGAAGGTCAGGCGGTCGTTGAGGTATCTGGGGCCTTGGTTGTGGAGGGCTTTGTGTGCGTGGGTGAGGAGTCGGAACGTGATTCTTTTGCTGACGGGGAGCCAGTGCAGGTCTCTCAGGTGTCCGGAAATGTGGCTGTGTCGGGGGATGTCCATGATGAGTCGTGCTGAAGCGTTCTGGATGCGCTGGAGTCTTTTCTGGAGTTTGGCTGTGGTTCCAGCATAAAGGGTGTTCCCGTAGTCCAGTCGGCTGGTGACGAGGGCCTGGGTGACCGTCTCCCTGGTTTCGGTGGGGATCCACTGGAAGATCTTACGTAGCATACGTAGGATGTTGAAGCATGACGAGGAGACGGCGTTGACTTGTCTGATCATCGAGAGGGAGGAGTCAAGGATGAAGCCCAGGTTTTGAGCGTGGTTCGTTGGTTTGGGTGCGTTGCCGAGGGCAGGGGGCCACCAGGAGGCGTCCCAGGCGGAGGGTGATGATCCCAGGATGAGGACTTCTGTCTTATCTGAGTTCAGTTTCAGGCGGCTGTTCGTCATCCACTCGGCTACGTCTTTCTTCCCTTCGTGTAGGTTGGCTCTGGCGGTGGCTGGGTCGTTGGTGAGGGAGAGGATCAGCTGGGTGTCGTCGGCGTAGGAGATGATGTTGAGGTTGTGTTGGTGCGCGATGGCTGCGAGGGGGCTCATGTAGATGTTGAACAGCGTGGGGCTGAGTGAGGATCCTTGAGGTACTCCGCAGATGACTTCGGTGGCCTGTACAGCTAGCTAGTTAAGGGTTACCCCCATGAACAATCTGCGTGCCAGCAGGGAGGAGTACCTCACAAACACCTATTTAACATAAGTTAGGAACAATTTGAAAAATAATATGAATTGTCCCACAGAGAATGAATCAAATATGAAGTTTTATAGTTCAGAAATATGAGTTCAAATTCCATTAAGGCACTAGCAGCATGTTCAGTGTTACATAGATGATGGCATTGTATTTTTTTAAAATTTATTTACTTATCAGAGTTTTATATAGCCCGAACTAGACCCGAGACATCAGGTATCAGAGCGCTTACATGAGCACCAGTTTCGTTATAGATGAACACATTCATTTTTTTGTTAGGCACGGGGAGATTAAGTGATTTGCCCGGAATCACAGGATATTGAGCGTCGTTGCCGAGACTCGAACCTGGTTCCCCAGGTCCGAGGTCGACAGCTCTAGTCGCAAGGTTACATCCCCTCCCCAGATATCATAGAACTATGTAACAGTGATTAAAATGTGAAATCATAAAAGTGTGTAGAGAAGGAATACATGTTCAAACATAGTACTCTGGTCCTAACTCCATTTGTAAGTGGAACATGGGGGATTGATACAGTTCTGTTGTACTACATAATTCAATATCTGCACGTTCTATCCCCTCCTCCCCTCTTTACTCCACCAAGACCCAGGTGAGTATATGATACCTGCAGATCTATTCCGTTATGGTGAGGTCTTGCCAACACTGATTATCTGTTCGTTGCAACCTAGTGTCTTCAGTCTGTATCTGTTAAACCTCAGCTTAATTCAGGTTTCCTTCATCCCTTCATCAGTCGAGGTACCCCTTCCATTAATAACTAAATTTCTAATCTTCAGTGGACCAACCATCCCATTTTTCTCAAACTTCTTGGGGCATTCTCTGCCGTCGTATACCAGTTTCAATGTCATACATTAATTTCCCTCATCCAATTCTGAATTTGTGTATACTTTGCGATTCCACATTTATGTACAATTTCTGTTTATGCAAATAGGAAACCCAGGTTGATAAGGAGTTTCTTGTATGATGTGATGTCTGAATTCCCCCATATTTCCAGCAGTACTAGGGTTAACTGCCCGTCCATCTGTGCACCCGCTGCTTTGTCTGTTCTGTACCCCTTTCCAGAATGGTTAAAGATTCGGGCAGTGGAGTATCCTGGTATAGGATACCCTGTGTAATAGTTTTGATAGGATTAGGCACACGTGTGCTTGTATTGTGGCTTCTCATGGAAATTACAGCGCATTCCTCAATATTGTCTAGCTCCTCTTTATCTGTGTGCCAGTCTGACCACAATTTATCTAGTTCACTCTGTGTATTGTATTTGAGGGAAATTGCCTTTGTGATAATATGTCCATTCCACTAACCATCAATCCTCTTTGGTTTCCTCTCCCAGGGGAATCCTTGCTTGCAGCACTTGGTGCAGTTGAAAAGATTTAAATATTTGTGTGGGTGCCATGTCATATTTGTCCCTAAGGTGTTGGAATGGTACTTTATCATTTGTGTCCGTGCATCCTCTAGTGTGGAGTGGTCAATCATGTACCACTTTCATAGACCCAGTAGTTTATTTACCGGACCCCGTTTTGTACCAAGCCATAAGGGGTCTTCGATGTCAATGTAATTTTTTCCTCCATCCTACTTCTCTCTGTAGTCTGCGCCAGATGGAAATCACTGTTGCCATCGCTGGTGGTTTGATGTCACCAGCTTGTCACCAGATAGGATGTCAAGTCAAGTCAAGTCAAGTCAGGAGTTGTATAGCGCACTACTCACCCGGAGGGTCTCAAGGCGCTTGAGGGGGTTGGGGGGGTTCGTTATTTATCAAATAGCCAAGTTTTGAGTTGTTTTCTGAAGGAGAGGTGGTTCTGTGTAAGGCGGAGGTGGGTGGGGAGAGAGTTCCAGGTTTTGGCCTCTAAGTAGGAGAAAGATCTTCCTCCCATGGTGGTTCTTCGGATGCGTGGAATCGCGGCGAGGGCTTGATTGGACGATCGTAGTTGGCGGGTGGGGGTGTAAAAGGTCAGGCACGTGTTGAGGTATTTGGGTCCTAGGTTGTAGAGGGCTTTGTGTTTGTGGGTGAGGAGACGGAACGTTATTCTCTTGTTGACGGGGAGCCAATGAAGGTCTCTCAGGTGACCGGATATGTGATTGTGGCGGGGTATGTCTAGGATGAGTCTGGCGGAGGCGTTCTGAATGCGTTGGAGTTTTTTCTGTAATTTGGCTGTGGTTCCGGCATAGAGGGTGTTTCCGTAGTCCAGTCGGCTTGTGGCGAGTGCTTGGGTGACCGTCTTTCTTGTTTCGGTGGGGATCCATCGGAAGATCTTTTTGAGCATACGTAAGATGTTAAAGCATGATGATGAGATGGTGTTGACTTGTCTGGTCATCGAGAGGGAGGAGTCTAGAGTGAATCCCAGGTTGCGAGCATGGTCCGTTGGTTTGGGCGCGCTGCCTAGGGCCGGTGGCCACTGCGACAAAAAACAGAGTGAATGTAAAGGCAGGTTTTTGGATATGGGATGTAGCTCGGAGGTAATTCAGGCGGCGATTGAGAAAACGAAATCATTGGCAAGAGAGGATTTACTGAAGTACAGGAAAAAACAAAACACAGACTGTACAGAAAAGGAACCTATAAGACTTATCCTTGGCTTCTCACGACAGCAGAAACAGATCAGGGAAATAGTCAGGAGAAACTGGCCTATTGTAAAGGGCGACCCTGTAATAGGGGGGTCATTGCCAAATATGCCATCCATAACTTTTAGGAGAAACAACAATATGGGCTCTTCCCTGGTTAGAAGTTATTTTGAAACCAGAGGAAAGGGGACATAGCTAATGGCAAGAAAAGGTTTCTACAAATGTTCGGTATGCAAGGCATGTCAATATGGTGTTAATACCACTTCTTACACTACGGCATTTGATCCGGCAACCAACAAAATTAGTCAGCATTCAACGTGTAAAACTGACTTTGCAGTTTATGTGCTCACCTGCAGCTGTAATTTACGGTATGTGGGAGCACTAAACTCCCTGTACATAAGAGGGGAGGGTGCTACAACATATTCGAGCCATCTGTAACAAAGATGATAGTTACCCTGTGGCACGGCATTTCCAACAACGCCACAACAGTGATCCGGGATTTCTGAAATACTGTGCCATAAAGACCATTATGCCACAAAAAAGAGGAGGGGATAGGGAATCTAAACTAAGGAGATTAGAAACATCCTATATTCTGCGGTTTGATTCGAAACATCCAAACGGTCTAAACATAAGTGAGGACCTGTATACCTTCCTTTAATAGGTGTGGACAAAAAGTATCATGAAGTTAACTGGATGTTACACAATGAAGAGAACATCCATACATAGATAAGTGTCAATTGAGTAGATATAGAACTCTTAAAAAAGGAAAATGCTATCTGATATTTGATCTACCATATGATAATTTTAAAGTGTGTTGTGATTTTTAGGATAGTTTAGTCTAATTTTGGATATATTTATTGAAGCTTAGGGAATATATTTTTAGAATCATTGAATAGAAAGTATGTATATTTATTTATTGTACTTCTGATATTTATAATGGTTTTATTCATGGATTACCCCTAAATGAAATATAGATTAAATAGATAGACTGTCCTGAAGTTGCCTTGCACTTTGAATGTTTATGAAGAAAAAATATTTGCACAATATTGGTAGTCACCTTGCTGACGAACTGAAAAATGAAATTGTAGTTACATATTACTTATTCACTTTATGGTATTGCACTAATATTATTTTGTAAGGCACTTGAATAAGACAAACTATGGGTACATGGTGTACTGTGGCACTATAAGCATTTATGCATGTATTTTTTTTTCATTACGAATTTTAAATCTGGATTTTCCTAAGAATTGATTGTAGAATGGCTGAAAATCTAAGGTCATAATTTTAAACATTGTGTAGAGAAATATTTAATGTATTAATACATAATAGACTTAGATGATGTGCTGATGTATAGTATTTCCACTATGTCTATCCACTAGCTGCACTGCACTTGCACTTTAAAAAGCGAATGGTGAAAGCTTTGAACTGTCATGTGATCAAGGGAGGGATCTCCCGAAACGCGTTATGGTGGCGCTGGCTGAATAAAGGAATGCACGCGAAATACCGGGTCCACGCTCGTTTGTTCGTGTAGGAATTGGCAAAAAGCGAGGTATATATTAAAAAAAAAGAACATCTGGTAATCCCCAATTTCTATTTAATTCCTAAAATTCATAAGGACTCCTCAAATCCCCTGGGGAGACCGATAATTTCAGCCATTAACAGCTCTTTGGAAAATGTTTTCAAGCACATTGACCTTTTCCTACAAGACTGGGTTAGAGGATTAAAATCCTATGTGCAAGACACCTCTGATTTTATCCGGAAGATTGACTTTGTTCAATGGGGCCCTGAAATGTTACTAATGACCTTAGCTGTATCAGCCCTTTATACTTCCATTCCATTCCATTGCATAGCGCCTTCTGACGGACATCGACTCCAGTCCTGCTTTTTGCACGAACCCGACGAGCCTCAGCGGTAGAAGAAGCAGAGCAGGGGCGGGAGCGGGGGACGCCGAAGAATCGCTCCTCTACGAACCGCCTGGACTGCCCCAGCTGCTCACACATTCCTCCGCTGCTGGTTCCCTAACATCCGCGAGATGTGCCCCGAAGCTGTGAGGGGCACACCAACGTGAGCTGCAAGAGCCGCTCCACGGCACACCAGCAAAGGCAAAGGCATCAGCGGGTAGCGTGACCCCTCCCCCCTCCGCCCTGCATCGGACTGCATCGGACTGCTTCTACACCCGTGGGTGGCCGGCGGAGTGCGAGAGTGCATGAGAGCGGGAGAGACCAGTGGCATCGGGAACAGTTTCCGAGCCACGACAAGGAGGTGGTGCAGTGGGAGGAACGACCTGAGACAGCGAAATGAGGGAGACGCTGCAAGTGGAGTAAGAGGAGCCCGGCACTCACCAGGTACCGCATCAACGGCATTGGGCACTGGGCTAGACATAACTCCCAGCAGTCCACCTCCCCCCCCTCCCCGCGGAAGGAAACAGCGAAAAAGCAGAAGCGCAAAGCGCAAAGCCTAGATAAAGCAACAGCAGCGACAGCAACAGGCACTGCCCTTTCCGCCTGGTATCAGGGAGCAGTACTGTCGCGAGCTCCGAGGAAATCCTTGGGGGTGCATAGAGTCGTATTGGCAGCCTGCCTGTGCGAGGGCCTGGTGACAGCGTAGCCCAGGCTGCTGTGGTTGACTCGGCTGGGAAGGCCTATGTGCAGAGGACACAAGGAGTAAACATTGGGACTAAATTCGCCCAAGGCAATAGGGCGAACCTATAAGCGCGAGCGCGGCTGCCGGTAGAGCCGGTAGAGGCGGCCGCTAAGAAAGAGCCCAGGGGGTCTGACAGGCAGTCTGACTAGGTCTGACTGACCTGCGGCCCCTTTGTGCGCTCCGCTCCGCTCAACCCTAAACTCAGCCAGCTCACATCCAGCCTACCTACGGACAGAAAACTAGCGAGTCAACCATCATCGCCATTAACGACATGAGGTCAGGCAAGGCCAGGGGGTCTCTGGGAGTCAAACCAAAGCCTACAGCAAAAACGAACGAAAAACAGGGAAACGGGAAGGGGCATAAGAAAAAGAAAAGGAAAATGAGCGCAAACTCGACTACCAGCACGGTGCTGAATCTATCCGCATCAGATCAGGCACTGGAACTGAGCTATAATACAACAGAGCAAGGATCGGCAACTGCCTTGATACCAGAGACTGCAGCAAGCACATCTCAAACCGCCAAAAAACTCCATCAACCCAAAATATTCACAAAGTTTGAATTCCTAAAGGATGCGGGGGCAGCAATATTCTCGAGCAATAGGCACCTGTCCGGTCTGCAATCACCACTGCTTCCGGCTGTCTTGGGACCAGCATGCCCTTCGCCACCACTGCTTGCACCCGAAGGCTCATTGACACAAGGTGGCCCTTCATCGGATCCTGCGCAGGGCAGCACCGCGGGGCACGGGAGCGCTAGCACTGCTCTGGAGACCTTAAGCGAAAGGAGGAAGTCTTCTAACTCCGCTGCCTACAACCAGAAGACTCTGTGCGTATAACCAGCTGGTTTGGTCCTTTGCAGCCAGGAAAACATTTAACCATCCCCACTAGATGACCTCAAAGCCAACCAGAATGAGAAACTCACTTTAGCCCAAATACCCGCTGACGAACTAGACAGCTGTTCCACTGAAAAGGCTCCTGGGGCAGGCCTACAGACATCAGCATCGGTTCTAGCAAAAGAAACCGCACCATGTTCGGAGCTGGACTTGCAATTGAAGAGCCTTACCCATAGCACACCCATCAAGTCTTATCTAATGGCTGAGCGCGCTCCATCAATCACAGACCAGGAAACCCAAAATCCAGCAAAAAGAGCCTATGGTGGGGAGGCTGTAGGTTCTCACGACGAATCCATTAGCAAAGTCGAAGCAAGAGCACTAGCGTCCAACCTCAACACACAAGAATGGGAAGATAGGCTAGCCACTTACACACCTGATCCCAAAGGGACTCATGCCCCTGATCTACCTTCGGCAGCTAAAAATCCTAACATGCCTGGCAATGACTCTAAAGAGAATGAGCGGAGAAAGGAACAAAACATCGGAACGTGGAATTCACTGCCAAATACAATCCAACTAGCAGTAGATACCCTGCAATACCAATCAGAGAAAATGGAGCTCCAACTCAATCTTCTCAATACACTGGCAGTTTTTATAGCTGGCATCGACGATAAGCTAGGCAACCTAAACAACCTGATTCTGAAAGCACAAACAAACACCTACCTGAGCTGCAATTGCAGCCAGGCATTAGACAAAGTAGCCTCACTGCCCGCAATGCTAACTGACCTAATAGGAGATATAAAGTCTCTACACAGAGGAAACGCAATTAAAGAAATGGGCACCACTAACCCTGAAGCAGGAGACATCAGGAGTGAAGCATCCAGAATCGCAGCAGAGCCAACCACCCACTCCGTACCCTCAAACGAAGAGACAACCCTAACGGGACAGGAGCCCTCGCAAAAACTCAACGCCAAACAGCGTCGTCAACAAAAAAGAAAAGGGCGCAAGCAAAAAACTGAAACATCCACGTCTAAATATTTTCCCATCTTCTACGACACAAAGGAGAGATCTTGGGATAACGCAAATAATGCCAACCCAACAGATAGCGAATACCACTCGCCCATAGTCACAAATCAGCAGCAGCACCAAACAAACAGCAGCCAGCCGAAACAAGAAGGGCAAGGGTCCCCAGGACCACGGGCAAGAGACCAGTCGGAACAAACAGCCGGAGGAAGAGAGGCGGCAGCAAAGATCAACCACCTCACACCACCAAACTGTGCCAAGAACAAGACAGCAAGGGTCTCTGAGGAGCAAGCGGGAGTCTCAACACTGCAAAGCAAGGAGTCTCCTCACCAAATGGAAAGGGGAACATCAAAATCAACTGCCAATCAAGATTCGTCAACAACAAATGTTAACAACCACCCTCACAGGCTAAATGTTGAGGTGGGGGATAGGAACGGAAAACTTGGACCATCGCCAAGCCAAATTTACAGAGCCCATGCGACAGAAACATCAGACTTCATCAATCACTCTGCTTCTAATCAAATTGAGCGGTCCCAAGCAAAACGGCCATCTGAAACACGAATAATAACAAAGCAAACGACTTCACTTAAAGCATCAACCATCACTGCCGACATGCCAGGGGAAGGTTCAACCTCCGCACCTTGCGAAATTCACACAGGCCACGCATCATTAGCTCAAGTTCATCATACACAATACAAGGAGGGAGGAAGCACTAAACAAACAACAGAGATGTTGATCTTTTTCCCAGAATATAAGTCACAAGGGCAACACGACACGCTCGACCGTGGTAACATCCTGAAACTAATGGGACATATTCCCAGCCTGGAGGGGATAAGTACCAAGGACTTAATCTCGGTTGAATTCTTGCCCGCCGCCAATCCAAATAGCCCGGAGGGGACCAAGACCACCTGGTCTTCCAATAATGTTGCGGAGTCCATTGCAGCGGAAGCAGAGCAATTTAAGACCTGGGGCATCAAGCTAGAACCCATACTAAAACCAGCCTACCCGTCACCCTTTCAGAAGAGGACAAGCTCAAATCTGGAGGCAAGACAGGCAAATACTCTTAGCGTCCTTAAAGGCGCCTTGGGAAGCTCGCCCAAGAAAAGAGAGAACATACACTGGCAGCGTCCGGAAGATAGGCCGAGGGCGTTAATGGGCTCTGAACTAGCACTCCCATCAAGCGGGAGAAGCCCAGCTCAAAAGCACCATCAGATCCGCACTCCTATCATGACCAAGCCCCTGAGAGGAAGTCCGCCAATTAAAAATACACGTAGCCCTCGGGGATGGACAGAAGCGAGCACAGGGGGGGGCGCTACATCAAAACCGAGCACTAACAAGAGAAACTCTCTCTCGAACGATCTTCATACGTCCCGAGGAGGCCTGATGCCATCAACAAATGAGAGATGGAATAAAGGGCAGTGCACCATCCATAGGCATCTGCTCTTGGAATATAAACGGCCTAACTTCAAAAATGGATGACCCAGATCTCCAAAAGTACATCTCTCTATTTGATATAGTAATGCTGCAGGAAACCTGGCTCACGTCCACACAACACATCACAGGCTTCACTGGCTTTTCAACAGCAGCAGTTAGAACCAATAGATTTGGCCACCAGTCAGGAGGCCTGGCTACATACATATCAAACACAACAATATCGTCGGCAGTCCTCATGAACTCGTCCACATCCTCAACCTTAACAGTAAAAATAAAACTGAAGCTCGGTAACACAGAAGAAGAGATATGCCTTGTCAATGCATACGTCCACCCCAAACACAGAGGTAAAGACTCCAACACAATTTCCAATCAACTCACGGAGTTTACCTCCCAGATGGAAAAGCCACTCATTCTCCTGTCAGGGGACTTCAACCAAAATCTCCTTGGTTCATCAGCAGAGGAAGAGGTTCTGGCTCTGAATAATATTTACACCATACCATCACAAAGCTCCCCGCAAAACAGGAGAAAGCACCAACATAATCCCTTTCTCAAAGACTTAGAATATTTAAATCTCTGGGCATTAAATGGCAGATTCATGACAGACCGTCCTCCAGTAGAAACATTCTACTCACATACAGCCAGCTCCATCTTGGACTATACATTCGCCAGTCTAGCACTCTTCCCCTACATCTTGGAATTTAGAATGGGGGACAAGGGAGAAAGTGACCATCGTCCCCAGGAATGCCCTTTGACAATAAAGCTGCCTATTACAATTAGGCCAGACAAAATGCTAGGGGCGATCTACACCATCAATCGAAAAAGGATCAAATGCACACCATCTAACCTAACAACTCTGGCCGACACTGCCCTTCAACGATATAATATACACAAACCAATTTCGGCTGGGCATATCCCACACTGGGAGCAATATACAGGATCTTTGCTAAACGAACTGGCAACCAAGACCCCGGCAAAAACTAACTTGCACAATGTGAGCAGTAAAACGAACTCAAAAAAAGGACCAAGAATGGAATTAAGGCAGCATAAAAGGCTAGTAAATTCGACCTTACGAATGCTCAGATCAGCCCCTGACAACACTCAGCTTCGGACAGTGTTGAAGAAACAAAGAACTGAGCTCAAAAGCATTAAATGGAACATAAAGAAAGATGTTGAAAATGAGACATGGGCAAAACTACTACACGACAGCAAAAGTAGCAACAGCGCACGCTTCTGGCAATCAGCAAACATGATCCTACGACCACAGCATAAAGAACTAGGCTCGCATATTCTGGAAGAGTCATGGATTTCTTACCTCTCTAGCCACTTTAATGACCAGCCGGAATACGCAGGAGCGCAAATAACGAACACCACAGAGCCTAACTCCACAACGTTCGTGCTGAAGGCTCTGATCAAGAGAGAGCAAAGCCCACCCAAAAACATCTTGGATACAACAGCCGACCAGCAAACAGCAATCATAAAAAAACAGATTCGCAAGGGCAGGAAGGAAGGCGCTCCGGGTCCAAACGGCATTCCGCCAGCCCTATTCAAGGAAAAAATCACAGAATGGGCTACCATTATGCAACCGCTATTTGCGGAAGTAAGACTCTTAAACAAAATCCCAGAATCTTGGAGAGGGTCGACGATTGTCCCCATATTCAAAAAAGGCGACAAAACGGACCCTAATAACTACCGACTAGTAGCCCTCCTCGATAACGAGGCAAAATACTTTGCGGGAACTCTCTTAGAGGAAATTGCGCAATGGGCGGATACAAATCAGATAATACCATTGAACCAGACCGGTTTCCGGAAAAATACGGGAACAGCTACCAATATTCTGGCCATCTCTCTAATGATCGATGCAGCAAAAACAAAAAAACTGCCGCTGCACATGTGCTACATCGACTTCAGTGCAGCGTTTGATAACATCGAGAGAGGCAGACTTTGGGGGAAACTGACACAATGGGGAATACCGCAGCAGATTCTAAGCATGCTGAAGCTTCTACACTCTGATACTTGGGTGCAGGTGAAACTAGGAGGCGGCACACACCTGTCATCCAAAGTTCGTACCACCAAAGGCCTGAAGCAAGGGTGCGTGCTTGCCCCAATATTATTCAATCTGTTTATGGCAGACCTATCAGACACACTCAACATATGCAACTCCGACTCCCCGAGGCTGGGGGGGAAAACTTTGAGTAACCTGCTGTATGCGGACGACGTTGTGCTACTTAGCCACACCTACATCGGCCTCCAGCAGCTTCTGATCCAAATGCACAGCTATGCCACGGAAAACAAGCTTAAAATAAATCTGAGCAAGACACGCACCATGTCGATCAACACCAAGAAGAAGTCTCAGAAGACATGGGCATTAGGCGGTCAAAAAATAGAGTCGGCACTTGTTTATAAATACCTGGGAGTTCTCTTCGACAGAGATGGCACCTTTGCACAACAAAAGCAGGAAGCAAAAAGGAGAGGGGCGTGCATCGCTGTTACACTAAAAAACATAGCCAATCAGCTGATGGGGCCAATTCTAACCCCCTATCTGAGAGTTATCCAGGCCAAGCTACTCCCCTCTATCTGCTATGGCAGCGAGGCGCTGCGTGGGAGAGACTCCAAGAACCTGGACTCAATCCAGACAAAAGCCTACAGAACAATGTTTTCCCTTCCGCCCTACACATCGCCGGCCCAAATTAGGCTGGAATTTGGATTGCAAAAGCAAGCCCTTGCCAGACAGGGAGCGTACATCAACTGCTGCCACAAACTCCGCTCGGCCCCCACCAACACTCTAAACTCGCTGCTATGGCAAGACATCCAAAATAGGGATACATCTCAGGCAAGATCCTACCTGAAGACTGCTCTGGTGGCCACTAATCTAACTGTGATTTGGGACATGCAACTCGGGCACAACTCATTTAAAAAACTAGTCTGGAAAACCGTTAAAACACTATCCTTACTAGAGGACAAGGCCACATTCCCTAAAAGAAACCATGCCTGGATGTCATTAAACTCTTATAAAACGCTGACACCACAACCCTACTTCAGCCAGGGTTATCCTAAGACAATAAAACTGAAGTTCTTGAAACATAGACTAGGGGTTCTGCCCAGCGGAGAGTATCTTCCACCATGGCTCAGGAGAAACGGCCACGAAATGTGTCCGTTCTGCAAAACAGACAAGGGCGATATACTTCATCTGACCTGCCTCTGCGAAGAGCTACGGCCAGCCTGTCAACAGCTCTTAAAGGCCCATCTTAAGCAGCTAGGAACTTGCACAAGAAGGCAAGCGGTTCTCGCCTGCCTGAACCCTTCGAACACGCAACTGAATTGCAGATACGTTAAGTTCCTTGCAATGATCGAGCAAAAATTGTCAAAACAAAAATCTTCCGAACATTGACACAGACAACATGTAGGCGGCCCACAGGACTCACAGGAATACGCTGCCCTGCCTTAAAGACAATTGCTCCTTGCTAATCAGACTGGGTTTTTCTGTGTATGCGTTTTAACGACGAGAATAATGCACAAATCTTAATGATTTTTTAATGTCGAATTTCTTTACTTATTTCTTATGTTTACTGATTGTAATACGCTTTGCACTGGTTTTAATTAACTATGCATAATAAACTTACTTACTTACATTGGGCATCGGGATGGGCTGAAGGCCATAGAATATTTTCTTGACAAACGTCCAATGCATTGTGTAGTTCACAATAAGATCTTTCTGTCCATGACAAAAATGTGTTTGGAGCAAAACTTCTTTGTATTCAATAATCAAATATTCCAACAGACTAGGGGTGTTGCGATGGGGGCTTGTTTCTCCCTTAGTTACGCATGTTTGCACATGGGACTATGGGAGGAACAGGTCCTTTCGCAGCAACTCAGAGACATCATGGAACAGAACATCATCGTGTACCTCTGCTATATAGATGATCTGTTTTTTGTCTTGCGGGGGACAGAAACAACTGCTAAGGAATTTGTCAGGACACTCAATGACAACAATCTTAACTTAAAATTTACATCTCATATTCATGCAACCTCCATCTGTTTCCTAGACATGCAAGTTTATGTAGACAATAACATCTTAGCCACTAAACTTTACAGGAAACCTACAGCTGGCAACACGATCCTACATGCGGCTAGTCACCATCCGCACCATCTTATCTGCAGCATCCCCTATGGGGAGATGCTGCGGATTAGACAGATATGTAGTTTAGAAGCTGAATGTGCGGCTGCACAAGAAGCCAGTAAATTGAGATTCCTGGTAAGGAGATATTCCAAAGAAATTGTGGAGTCTGCTATAACACAGACTCAACAAATTACCCGTAATTTAGCTTCAACATCTAAGTCTCATGAAACATCTACAGCCACACAGGATGTAAAGGTTCTCTCTCGCATGATTTTGTCATACAGTAGGCAACATTCAGACAGCAGGAGAATCTTCTACCGTAATTGGAATCTCATTACTGGGGATCCAATCATAGGTCAGAGGGTTCCAGAAAAACCATTGCTCACTTTCAGAAGATGTCCATCTATGGCCAAAATGCTACTTAAAAACATCTTAGAACCCCAGATGTCAGGTACATGGTTGGCACTTAGCAAGGGCTTTAAAAAGTGTACTCAGTGCAAGGCATGCCGGTGTGGATGCAACAAAAACAGTTACATCAGCCCTTTCAAACAAAATCCGCTGGAAATCAATAAAAGACTTACATGCACAACGGATTTCGCGGTTTATGTGCTGGAGTGTCCGTGTGGGCTGAGGTACGTGGAAAGTACCAGATTACCGGCCCACAAGCAGATACTCCAGCATATAAGGGCAATAATAGGCAAAGATCAAGCATATCCGGTAGCCAGGCACTTTGAGGAAACTCACAAAGCAAATCCAGCCTTACTCCAGTATTATGTCATCGACACTGTGTGGCCTCTTAAATGAGGTGTTGACAAAGAAGCGAGGCTTCGTCTTCTCGAAACAAGATACATTCTGGAATTAGATAGTAAAAACCTGAATGGGCTTAATGCAAGTGAGGATTTGTACACTTGTTTATAATTGGGACTTTGCTTTGTGATCGCCCTCAAGAACTTAGTTTCGTTATCATCAAATGCAGGGATCGAGCATACATCTGGGCAACCAATTTGTTTTACTGTATCAATGAATAATAATTGTGGAAAAACTGTAAATAGTATGTCTGAATGTGTCTCACGTCTAACTCAGGTTATTTTAATGGCGGGGGGTCTTTCAGTATTAACTGGAATATACACAGAATTGCACTTGCACTTTACAAATATATTTGCACAATTTGACTCCCCGGCGACCAGTAAGATTGGAATGTGATTTATTGTCAAAACCATACATTTGATTAAGTTGATTTAAACACACTTGGGCAGTATCAGCAAATTCAACAGACATGTTCTTATAAATTCTATTTTGGGTGGTTATTTTATGAACATATCATGTTCAAAGGGCTGTAGCATTGATCTGTATTCTGCATGTCTGCACTTCATATCTTTGCTGGTTTAAAAACTTCCTTTTTAAAAAATCTAACATGTAATTTTTTTAACAATTGATGTGATAATATGAATTTTGAATGATTGTATACTATTTATTCATTATTTATATTATATCAGCATTGTGGATCTTTTGATTATATGAAGGTCACTAATAACTACTTCAAAGTATTTCGCCTATGTCGTTGTCTGTTGGGCTCTGACAGATCTGGTCTGATCTGTCAGAAATACTGGTCTGCGCCAAACGCAACTTGCCATGTGATCAAGCTTCGTTGGAAGGGAAACGCGTTATGGCGGCTGGCTGGCTGACAATAAAGCACTCTAATTAAAGCACTTTATTTTGGGTCTGCTTTTCGTCATTTCCAAAAAGGCAGGAGCCTTGTCCTGGTGACGATTAACCTTCATATATATATATATATGAAACGCGTTGTGTGAATAAACCAAGGTTGCAATATACTTCTGGCTGAGCTTTCGATTCCTGAGAGCGTACTGCACTGGACTGTTTGTTATTGAATATATATATATATATATATATATATATATATATATATATATATATATATATATATATATATATATATATATATATATATATATATATATATATATATATATATATATATATATATATATTCCTTCGATTTCTCTCTCCTCCTTATCCTCCCAGAGGAAGTCACGGCACAACAGCAGGTATGTTCATTTATCAAATTTTATTCCTTTAAAAACAACATTTGCAAAAACGTGCAAAAGTGGAACGGCCTACACGTTTCGGCTAGAATTAGCCTTCAACTGTCCATAGAGTCCCTGCTGTCTAGACCATTTTATAAGGTGTTCAGTGATAGTGCCCTTTTCCATTTTTACCATTCCTCTAGACTGTTAGCCTTGTTCACAGATTATGGCCAAAAAACGGTCGCCATTATGTTTCATTTACATCACAGTAAAGTACTTGTAAAGTGCAAAGGTGCCTCAAGATAAATTAATCAATTCATTTTACACATCTTGTATCCTGACATTCCTCATTCAAATGACTATTTACAATATGTACAGTTTTACAGGGCATGATAAATATTTTACCATTTGAATCATGTTATAAAGTCTTATTCTTGGTTCGTACTGGTCCCATGTTTCCTTGTAAAGTACCTTTTTTAGAATTTGAGACAGTATGATTCATTGATCCTTTCTTATATCTAATTCATGTTTTCCGCCCTCTTGTTCATAAACATGTACATTTACAGTCGGTGTCCTTATTTGTATATTATGTCTTTGCAACAATCCATTATCTGTAGAGACCATCATTATATTTCACATATTGTTATATATATATTGTTATATTATTACATTATTTTAAACATTGTGACATTATAATATAACTTAATGTTATTAGTTTAATGATAGTTTTTTAACTAGATATATGTAAATATATATGTTAATATATATGTGTGTTTAACTTTAAAAAAAGTTTCATTGTTATATTTGTTTAAATATACATTAAATCTATTTTTGATTTTTATTGAATTAATGTTACTATTTAATATATTTAAGATGTAATATTTAAATGCATATGTTTTTTAAATGATATTCAATGCAACAATATTAACATCTATATCTTTTTCTCAATATTTTACGCTTACCATTTAAGTATAGGATGATAATATTTTTTACAACAATATTTTGGTCACAATATTTTAATAGGGCAATATCATGAGAGGGGCTATTTTTTCAGTGGACCGTCTAGTCAGTGATACCTCTTGGCTCATTAGATGCATCCATTATATCGTCCGCATATAGCGATATCTGTTCTTCCTTGTGGTTTTCCATCGCCATCCACGTACCTGGGATTCAACCTGTATCCATTCCACCAGGGCCTCTATGTTGAGAGCAAATACCATTGGTGATAAGGGGCATTCTTGCCCTGTGCCCCTCTTTATCTGTAATTTCAGATAGAGGATCCCATTTACTTTAAGTTGGGCCCTGGGGTTTGTATATAGCAGTTTAACCAATTTTAAGAATTCAGACCCAAATCTCATTTTGTTCAGGAATGTGAATAGAAAGGGCCATTCCACTTAGTCTAATGACTTATTAGTAGGTATGGGCGGAAAATCCGTTTCGCTCGCGGATTTTGCGGATTTTCGGGAAATCCGCAATCCGCGAGATTCGCGAATCTCCCGCAAAATCCGCAAATCCGCGAGCAGCGGATTTTGCTCGCACTGCTCGCACTGTTTGCGTGAGTTCGCGGCTTCCCAGTACAACTTCGCGCCCCGCGAATAAGTGCTAAATTGCAGAAATACGATCTTAGCAAAACTGAAACTACTTGCCAGGTTCAAAAGTTCAGGCTCATCATTAGTAGCCATTTCCTGTAGTGCTTCCTGAGGGGCCCCTCCAGAGTTCAGTTGCCAGTTGCAACTATTATGTGACCCTGCTCTGAACCTCAGAATAGTTACACATATGCCACAAAGGTCCTGAATTACAGCTAAGGGAGACAAGCAGGAGCCAGGCTGGAAGTTAAAATCCATTAATCAGCCCCTAATTCATTATTGTCAGTTGGGGCAGGGCAGGTGTTGTAACTAATTTTGCAACAATGAAAGCACTTAGCAAGTGCAAAAGATCACTAATCAGGGCGCACTAAGGAAGCAGGTGCCAGCTAAAAAAATATTCTGTGACACATTAATCAGCCCCAAATTAATTCAGGTCACTTGAGGCAGGGAAGGTGTGCTTTGCTTTGCCAAAAATAATGTACACTGGACAACCAGAGGGTGTGGTGATGAAACAGAGGGTGGCATGGGTGGGCCAGAGGGTGGCATGAGTAGTCAGAGAGTGGCAGTGGTGACAGAGAGTGGCAGTGATGAAGAAGAGTGTCCCAAACAGGCTGGACACGTAGAAACAACAAGTTCGCAAAACTTGCGACCCGACAGGTAAGTTCGCAAATTGCGAAATTGTAAAAACCCTCGCGAACTGGCAGAAACACGGGCGAACACAAAAAAAAAATCCGCAAATTCGCGGATTTTGCGGATTGCGAATTCGCAAATCCGCAAAATTCGCGAACGCGAGATCCGCAAAATTCGCCCATGCTTACTTATTAGTGACTGGCGATATTGCAGCCATTGGCACCCCCAGTCCAGTCATAGCAATGTTATTGTATAGGTAGTGGAGGATGAATTTTTTGGCTCTGTGGAGCATGAGTACATTCTGGTCTGGGTGCACCAGATCTAGGATCACTCCCCTCAGTCGGTTTGTTATAATTTCTGCTAATATTTAGTGGCTAGATGTAGGTAATTCTATTTTACCACTTCTAAAATACCGAATTTTACCGATTCGGTACTTAAGAAGTGGTAAAATAGAAGGGGGCACATGTAGGTATTTCAGAATCGGTAAATACCGAATCTGTAAGATTCGGTATTTACCGATTCGATAAATACAGAATCGGTATCCCCCATTGATTCCTATGGGCCTTGAAGCCCATAGGAATCAATGGTGAATACTGAATCGGTATTTACCGATTCGGTAAATTCCGATTTTTGCAAGGGTGCAGGGGGTGTCACTTTGACACCCTCTGGCACCCCAATTCCGGACTTGTATGCCATGTGGCACACAGACATGCCCTAAGGGCATGTCTGTGTGTCACATTGCACAGGTGTGCATGCACAGATGTGCATTCACACCTGGATTCGGTATTTTACCACCCAATTGGATTGGGTGGTAAAATACCGAATCTGAAAGGCCTGCGGCACTCAAAGATGTGCTACCTACATGTGCTTTTACAGAATC
This sequence comes from Lissotriton vulgaris, assembly GCF_964263255.1. Classification (NCBI taxonomy): domain Eukaryota; kingdom Metazoa; phylum Chordata; class Amphibia; order Caudata; family Salamandridae; genus Lissotriton; species Lissotriton vulgaris. The sequence continues at coordinate 397,847,649 of NC_141687.1, forward strand.
GGTACTTTTACCGAGTCTGTATTTACCGATTCGGTAATTTTACCGAATCTGTAAATACAGATTCGGTACAATACCGATTCTGTAAAGCATGCTCCTACATTAGAAAACCCTAATACCGGTCGGAAACGGACGAAATCGGCCGTTTCCGACCGGTATTAGGGCTCCTACATCGGGCCCTTAATGTCTTAATTAAGAAGCAATATTGGCCAGTAAGGGTACATTTATAATGCATGATTGATTAAAACCGTTGCATTCAGAACATTAAAAGTAAATTTAAAAAATATTGCATTAATAAAACAATTTAAGATAAAATACAAGGTTAAAAATGATTTTGTTTTGTGTTGAAAAGACATAGAATTGTTTTACCTGCGTTTGCATGGCTGGTGCAGGCATGACGGCCTGTATAAGGTCAGTCATGGAATCTTTCTTGGCTATCCAGTGGTGTGGTCCAGTTCAACATCTACAACTCTCTGTAATAGGTCTTAACCGTTGGCAGCAGGTTTTTTCAGTCTCAGTGATGTCAGATCGAAGAATTTGGTAAGGTGGCAATTTAACTGCACTAAGGTAGGGTTAAAGCACAGCATCACTGCCTACCTGCAAGACCTCACTCCTTACTGGTTAAATATTGGTTTTAACAGTGCCTTCCGAATGTCCTCTAGCTTCTTGCATATGCATTTGATGTGGCTCAGAGTCTCAGTGTCTTTCGCACATAGACGGCAGATCTGATCGCTCAATCCTCCTTCTCACGGTGGCAAAAGCGGGCTGATCGGACCGACACCCAACCGAAGCCTTAGGAATTTTTCTTTGATTACAAGCTTGGATCCGACTTTGAGGTAGAGCTGAGATTTAAGAACTTCATAATTGTTAAGCACGACCCAACCATGAGCTCGCTTGGATACCACTTTCTTATCGTCTATGACCGATATGAGTCTTGTAGTTTTTGGGACTCATTTTTGAAAACCAAGTGGCCCATTGGGGTTTTCCAGAGCTCTGTCAGACCAAGAGCCTGCAAGGGTTTTTGAAGGTAGTCTTTAGCTACCAACTTTCCGGTACGGGTCAGCTCCTGCCAGAGCTGATAGTTCAGGGACTCTGTATCACAGCTTTGATTTTGTGCCAGCTCTTTAAAAAGGCGCTCTGCCTTTCTACTTCCTGTTTTTGAATACCAGATTCCAGTCTTATTTGAGCAGGTGAAACACATTTGGGGAGTTGGAAAAACGCACATTAGGAGGTTGCAATTATGCAGTCGAAGATAGCAGCCTCTCACCCTGTCTTGGATTCACTCACATAGGTGACTGTTGGTTGTAGTTTCGCTCGCAGGACTTTTAAAAAGGGGTCGAGTGTGAGGTCCGGAAGCAGTTTCTTCAGAGGTTTTAATGCCAAGCAGGTCATTACTCCCTTCCTTTTTAAGGATTCTAGCTGTGGTTTAAAAGAATTGTTTGTATCTAAAAGCACACCCAAGTATTTATAAGTTGTTACTTGATCTAGACATTTACCGTCCAGGTGCCAGCGAGGATTTGACTTCTTGTGGTGGTTTACGCCCATAACTTTTGATTTTTTTAAATGTATATTTAATGCGTTCCGGTGTGAAAAAATTTGGGTTGCATCTAGAAGGTGCTGGAGACCTATCGGAGTTCTACTGATCAGCACTAGGTCGTCGGTATAAAGTAGGTTTGTCAGTGTCATGTCACCTAGCTTCGAGGCATGTGAGGAGCAAGCATCCAGTTCTGCCGGCAGGTCTGCCAGGAAGAGGCTAAAAAGCAATGGGGCGAGAACGCATCCTTGCTTTAATCCCTTTGTGGTCATGATTTTGGTTGAGACATGCTTTCCAGCGCCTATTTCTATTTTTATCCATGTGTCAGAATGCAGCTGTATAAGTTGGTCTAGGTGGAGTGGAGGTATGCCTCATTCCTTCAGCTTTTGCCAGAGCTTGGATCGGTCGAAATGGTCGAAGGCTGCTGGCTAATCTATGAAGCAAAGGTATAGGGGAGAGTTGCCTTGCTTTGCTGCAATCATAAGCATGGTTAAGGCCATAATATTGGTTATGGTTCCTTGCCCTTGATGGAAACCTGTTTGTGTTATTGGTATTATGTTGTATCTTATGGCCTAGGGAACCAAGTCTTTAAGTATAATCCCTGCATAATATTTTGCCTCGGTGTCTATCAAGGCTATCAGGCGATAGTTGTTTGGATCAGATCTTGCTCCTTGCCTAAATATAGGACTGATGATTAAGCCTCTCCACGACTCTGGGATTGCTGTAGTTCTTAATACCTGTCCTATTACTGGGACTAGTGCATTGCTCCAGAAGTCAGAGTCCTATTTGAATAACAACGGAGGTATACCGTTTGGACCCGGTGCTCCTGCCCGTCTACCTCTACATATTTGCTTGCTTATTGCTTCGGCTAGAGTTCCTTTTTGCATGTCTCCTGTATAAGGAGGTTTGTGACTTGAGGGGAGAGCTGCGTCTAGCTGCGGTGGTTTTAGACGGTTTGATGCCCACATCACTTAGGCGATTGTAATTTCTTTCCTCCCCAATTAGATTTGTTGTGACAATGTAAATCGGTGAAACCAGGGAGACTGCTGTTTCAGGTTCGTGATCGTTGAAGTGTTTAAATAAATGTCTGTCCAGATGGCTTCAGTGATATTGGAGTTGATCCCATGATGATTGGGATGCTGCAATTTGTTTACTGATTGCCAGAATTTGTTACTGTTTTTCAGGTTTGCATCGTGTATAAGTTTCTCCCAAAGATCATTGTCCTTTGTTTTTTTTTTCTCCCATCTCCTTCGTTTTAATGAGGTCTTTAGCTCACGGTATTTTCGTTGCAGTCTCAGATTGTTTGGAGATTTGCATTGTCGATTTACAGTGCGATTTATAGTTTGCTTTAGTTTTTTAGTGAAAGGGCTGTTTTGTGTCTCGATAATTACAGCTGCCACTTTCCGTTGTTTCCAGCCGTTGCTATGTGAGTATTTGTCTCCTAGAGTTTTGACAAATATTTCCCAGCTTTCTGTTGGTTGTGTTGAATTGAATTGACCTTGGTTGTCCTTTGGATCCTTTGGGCTCTCTTCTAACCCGCCATGTTCCCAGCAGGACTCTCCGATCCTCGGAGATGAATCTGCTTGTAGTTCCCCGCGCGAGGAAGGTCAGATGGGGCAGCAGAGCATTTTCCATCGTTGCCCCTCGGTTATGGAATGCCCTCCCATTGGAGATTAAGGCCCAACCGTCTCTGTCCCTCTTTAAAAAAGCGCTCAAAACTTGGTGCTTTATCAAGGCCTACCAGTAAGAGATTATATTTGTTCCAGCCAGCTTCTTTGGTTAGGCGCCTTGACGCCCATTGGGCTTAGTAGCGCTATACAAATCAGATTTCATTTCATTGTATAAAGCTTTGGCTACTGCTGCTGTTTCATTTTTTTTTTTTTTAAATATATTTTTATTGCAGGAATTAGTACAACAATACAGTAATGACCAGCATCATATTATAGCCAACTCTTACAAAATACAGCCCACCGACCCCCTTCCATAGTATTGCTATGCAGCCAAGCGGCTCGTGTTCTTGGGGTTAGGCGGTGAATGTAGCTGGGGTCAATAGGGTGCTGGAGCTGGTCCGGATAACACACTGTCCGTCATCTGCTTTTCTAAACAAACCCCAACCCCCAAAAAAGGAAACCCCCCCCCCCCCCCCAACTACCAGACATTATGAAACTCCCGCCCCCCCCCCCCCACCATCAGCGCCAGGGAGTTTATCACTGTAGGATCCACTGTTTGACCCCCGGGGAAGGTAATAGTGCTGTTAATGCTAGTGTTTAACGGGACTCGGGTCTAGTTGCTTCTTCGTTTTCAGAATCGCTGGGGGTACAATAATCCCTGAGGGCCTGCACCAGCGTTTCCCATTCTAACGCGGCCTCCTGCGCCTTCTCATTGCTTTGCCTCCAAGCCAACTGATATCGCAGCGCGCTCTCACCCGCCGCCCATTTCAAAAGTTCACCGTGCCATCTGCTGCCCGTAGGACCAGCACGTGCCTTCCAATTCCTGGTCACCTCTCGTTTAGCCAGTAGGAGCCCCAGGTCTATAAATTTACTGGTGATTTTATTCCGGGGGGTATGGGGGAACCAGTGCAGTAGCCCTACCGCCGCATCGAACGATAAGTGCCTCCCCGTCACCTCTTCTAAGGTCGCCGCCACCTCCCGCCAGTAGGCCGTCAATCCGGGACAGGCCCATAGCATGTGTAGGAGGTCCGCCTCCTGAGCCGGGCACCTAGGGCATTCCGCCGAGGCTGTGGCAAAATAACGCCTGATCTTAACCGGGGTCAGGTACGCCCTATGGAGAACATAGTAGTGGACCAGTTGGAAACGGGCACAACGCGTACCCTTCCATGCTCGCCTCACCAGCTGGGACCAGGTCGTCTCCGGGCTCTCCCTACCGATGTCCTCTTCCCAGCGGGACTTCAGTGTGGTGAGAGGGACCAACCCCTCGGTAATCAGCCTGCCGTAAAGGCATGTGACCGCCTTCACTGTTCCTGCCGACATCATTACATACTGGCACACCTGAGACAACTGAGGTTCCTCTAGTCCGTTTTGCCAATACGCCTGGATCACTCGCACAATGGCCGAGTGCAGCAGAAAGTCGCCCCGGGGGATCCCAAAGCGGTCAATGAGATCCTGAAAGGACAGGAGCACTCCGTCCTCATACAGGTCTCCGACGAGCTGTAAACCCGACTCCTCCCAGTCCGCCAGTCGCGACCAGTCTCCTCCGTGGGGGAGGGCCGTCAGCATCCCCAATGGTATTTCAGGTGCATATGGGGTCCGCAGGTGACCTCTATTATGAGCCCGATTCCAACAGAGTCGGATAGTCCGCTCCTCCATCGACAGGTCCCGAAGGACTAAACGCTGTCGCAGCGCGATAAAGGATAGGACGTGCCTGGCTATACCCGTCCCCCTATCGTCTTCCGGGCCTCTGAACTCCCTGGCTATCTCCTGGGTGTATGTCTGGAGCTGCGCCGCCAGATAGTACTTCTCAAAGTCCGGCACAGCGAGCCCCCCTTCGTCCTTCGGCCTCATCAGGGTATTGAGAGCCACCCGCCGCCGGCCCGTGCCCCAAAGGAACCCGATCACCATAGAACGCAAGCGGCATACTGCTGCTGTTTCATCTATATTGTTGGAGTTGCACCTTATTCTTTTTAGGTTAGATGTTTCCTCCAGCAAGATGAAATTGCGGATTTCAGGGGTTTGGCTTGGTTTTATTTGAAGACTCAATTCTTGTGGTAAGTGGTCACTGAATTTCTTGTTACCGATCTTGAAGGTGGCTATTTTGTTAAACAAAGTCAGAGTTGTGACGGTGAAGTCTATATGTGATGATATGGTAGATGAGTGGTACATGGCTGCTGGTGGGCTGTCGTCCTTGAACCGTCCATTCAAGGCTCTCATATTTAGGTATTCTAGGCCCCTAAGTAAGTTCTTTGCAATCCTAGATGGCTTGGTGGACAGAATTTGGCCTTGTGTTGGTATTCCCCATGCGCTTGAGAGTTCCTGCATTGATTCTTTTTCCTTAGTATACCCTAAGAGGTGCATGTTGTAGTCGCCAGCCAGAATTATGAGGTCTGTTGTTCTTCTTCCATTACTCTCTGCAGCTCCAATAGCAGCCTATTATAATGTCCTGTTTGGACTGATTAAGCTTGAGTGTTAACTTTGTGGCTTGGATGCCACTTGGTGATGTCAAATGTATGGTAACAGAGAGTAGCTCACCTATTTCGGTTATTGAGGCAAGAAGTTGTAAGCCCCCCAGTGGCGGCCAAAGGCAGATACCTTTGTCGCTGGGAGTGAGTAGGAGGTGTAGCATTGCAGGTTAAAGGGCTTACCTTCCCAGGTCTCTTGAAGCAGGATTATGTCAAAGGAGGTCAGGTATTTTATGAACTCTTGGTCTTGCTTTTTGGAGGCTAGGCCGTTGATGTTCCATGCACATACCGCAATTCCGTTGCGTTCTATTTGTGAAAGCATTGCAGTGTCTGATGCCTGTCATTTTCGACATGCCGGTGTTATTTGCCGTTGTATCCCAGGCCAATTGTTAAGCATTGAAGGGGACAATGAATCTGGGGGCCGTGGGTCGATTGCAGTGCGATTGTCAAATTTGCCTCAGTTGTTGTGCTAAGTGCTCTGCTTCTTGCTCCTTTCAAGACTGAGTGAGTCATCTGGCATGAGTTATTTACTTCTGCTTTAAGAAAAGGAGTTGGGTGAAAGGGTTTTGGGTTTGATTCGACGCCTGTCCACCAGTTGAAAAAGCTGTCTCTTTCCCAAAGGATTCTACCTGCAATCTTGGCGGTTTGCCATTTTGTTCTAGTTGCTTCTGTGCATTGACTGTTGTTTGTTGACAGAAATTCTACTGACAATAAGTCAGTGGTTTCAATGGTTGCTAAGGTTGTGGTGGAGTGTAAGAGCAGTAGAATATTCCCTCTATTCAGTGTGCCCACAGGGCCTCTGGATCTATATTGAGGGTGAAATATTATTGTGTCTGTCCCTTCAGCCTTAGTTATGGCCTGGTCTTGTGACTGTGTGTTATTGCTAGTGATCAATCAATGAGCAAAAGGTTCTTGTTTTTCAGATGGTCTGCTTGTATTGATGTTTACACTATTAAGAAGGAGCCCTTGATCAGGACGATTTGCTGTGAATGTTTCAGAGTTGTGAATGTGATAGGAATTTTTTATGTGAACAGTTAAATTCCTGTCTGCAGCATGAGTTTTGACGTCTTTCTCGTGGTTATGACTTGATGATGGTTGACACTTATTTTGGACCACCCTGTCTACTGAGCCGTGCAGTTTTGTTATTTGGTGTGTTCCATTGATTAGTGCCATTCTTCCCGGTGAGGGGGTTGGCTACTCTTTCCCTGTGTTTGTACTTGCTTGCTTCTTCTCCTGGACAAATGCAGTTGGTGTCAGTTGATTACCTTTTTGTTCGTTCTTGTCCTCTTGTTTGTTACTAGGGCTTGCTAGGCAGCTGGATGTCTTTTGCTATTGTTTTGTATTTTTGGTGCTTGCGATCAAGATCTTCATTATGTTTGCCGAAACTAGCTTGTCTATATTTGATGTTTCGTCTTATAGCAATTCTGTTGTAGATAAACCTGTTGCAGAGCGATATGTTGATTGCTGGGCCTGGACTGTTGGTTTCTTGATCCTGCATTTCCTATTTTGCTTTCGCCCTGTTCTTTTTGATAGGCCTTTGTTTCCGGAAGGTGTTAGTTTTGATCCTCGGGGGGACTGTTGCCTTCCATTAAAGTGTCGCAGTTTAGTTATGTTAACACTGTTGGTTGTGTGCTCAGTTGTGTCACATCTTCCCTCGGATGCAATTATTGTCTGTTTGATGGGATACGGTAATTGGTTTCAGAGTCGACAACAGGTCAGCTAGTATTGTTGGTAGCGTTTGCAGCTTGTTCACTATTGGGGTGCATAGGCATTCTTGTTGTACAAGCTGTTTTTTGTGGCCTCTGCCTGCCCTCTCTTTATTAGACCATTCAGCTTGCCTAGCTTTTTATCGATTCCCGAAGAAAAGTCGACTAGCGCCTGCAAAACAGTGAGCTGGAGGTCCATTTTATGGGATTGATATTGCAGGGCCGCAGTTGAGTGTTGCATGGAGCTTACTAGTGATTCCCAGATTACAATTTTGTTATGAACTATATTGCTTCCTCCAGTTTGCAGGTCATTGGATCGATTACTGGGACTGTGGGTGTAAGAGGCGACTAGGTCTTCCCACTCTTGGGAGGCTAGGAAGGCCAGGTCGCAGTTGGGGGCTGACTGATCATCGATTTATGGGAGCTGCCCTTGCACTGATTACGCTGTTCCCTTAATTTTACAAAGAAAGGGTGATCCTGCCTGGGATAGTTTGTCAACCGAACTGATGATTGATAGAGTAGGTGATAAGATCAGTAGAGGGGAATTAATTGATTGCAGTGTCTGTTTCCTCTGCTTTTGGTCGTCCGACTTGTCTGGAGCTGATAATGGGTGCTGTTAAAGCATTGGGTCTGGTCCCTTATCAACCATTGCTTGTTGGGGAGAGAAGCTGGCACCTTGGCCTAGAAAGTTCTCGGCGGGGTAACTGGAGAGTTGGGCGTTCAGAGGATCTGATCCTTGTCCTGAGCCCTCTTGCTGATTAAAAGTTGGTGCTGGTGCCGGTAAAGCCCCAGTTGTTGACCTAATTTGATGAAGGCGAGGGATGCTGATTTGAGCAATGTTTATACTTTCCACTGAGTTATGTTGTAATGAGCTAGAGTATTCGTTAGTGATGTCCTTTTGGTGATTTTGTGGGAGATCCAATAGTCCCTGTTGTTCGGAATTGTCAACCTTGTTTGCACATGATGACTCTGTGTCTTTAGCTGCTTGTTTGGATCCCAGGTAATCTTTGGTTTTGAGTTGTGGACTCATTTGAGATGTTCCTTTAGAGTGGATTTGTGCTACGGTATCCTTTGCTGCCAGTGAGTCTGGTTTGTGGTCTAGGCTGTTTGTGGCAAGTGTTAAAAGTGGTAAAAGAGAGGATGGCAGTACTTCTATACTAGCGCTTTTTAGAGAATAATGCTGTTCCAGGGTATTTCAGGAAGGAGAACTTTGTGTATATTTTTGGTTGGAATATACAGGGATTTTTCATTTTCAGTGCTCCTTCTACCCCAATTAAGTCCTGCTCCACCCGTCTTGTGCTCGTTGTGATTTCTTTAACCCTTGCTTGTGCTGTGATTCTGTCATCCAGGGGCAAGAGTTGTAGTTCCGTGGTCCCGAATTGGGTTTGATAGTTCCGAAACCCGATTTATAAAGATTGTCGGAAATGGACGATCTTGGTGTCAGCAGACCGCAAATGGCGAGTGTAACGTGTCTGAGTGTTTTCGTATGAATCGATATAGGAGAACACTCTACATTTGAGGATTTAGTTTGAACCCTCGGGTTCCATTTTGTATGTGGCAGCCATCTTGTATGGTTGCCCTAACATAGGCCCTATGATTGTGGCCGAACGAGTCCTTGACACGTACGCCTTAGCTGACTTCTGGTTGACCTGGCCGAACTGACTCCTCGCCTGGGGCGAATCCTGCTGTGCCAGTTCCTTGTTCAGGAGCTGCACTGATAAAGATCAAAGAACAGGACGTGGTCCGATTTTATGGCCCACCGTCCCCACTCCTCTATCTCCTTTCCATCTGTTTCTGCCTTTCCTTTACGACATGTTCATTGATCTGGGTTGAAGGTTTTATGATGGGTTTGTCCGGCCTGATCGAACAGGAAACTTAGCATATGTGCGATCGTTTTGGTGGTCTGGACAACGGAAAGTGGGATTAACTTTGACTGTCGTGATTCGTTACTTTTTGAAATGCTACTTGTTCATTGGTTCGTTTTGTATGCACCGAATGTAAATTGTGATGTTGCCAGAAGCGTAATTTTCGGCATAAAAGACCGAGTTTCGTTCATTGATGGGGTGCAGTCTCTGTCGAACTACCCGTGTGTACTTCGTAGACCTCTGTCCCTGGTTGCAACCAATAAACTTTGGTCTTTGACGTCATCGAGAAGTATCCCGTGTCTCTGTTTGCCAAGACAGGGGAATCCGGGGTCTTTGGGTGTTGCCCTGACACCGCTGGGTTATTGTAATAGTATCGGTTCCGAGAAAACCCAGTACCTCAGAGTTTGCTGTTGTTATGAGTAGTGGTGGAATGCGAGCTCTTCAGGAATCTGGCTCCCATATCTTCCATTTAGCTACTTTGTATAAGTTCATGTTTTTCACTGTTTTGAGTGTTTCCAAGTTTTTCGTGTTTTGTCTTGTGGCTTGCATGGTCAGGATCCTGTGGCTGCTTCCCCCTAAGACATCTCGTGCCCTCCCTCTTCCGTTTAGTTGGCTTGGATCGCGGTCTTGGTTTGGATTTTGTTGGAGCTTTTCTTACTCTGCCAGATCTCCTGACTACTGGCTCCTAGACTCGATGTTCAGATCAGTTGATCAGTTGATTCAGCTGGTTCAATCGGTTAGACCTTTGTTCTTGGCCCTCGGAGTGGGAGGAAAAATAGTTGGAGATGGAAAAAGTTGGAAGAGAAAGTGGTATGGATGGCACGAGTTGCTGGCTGTAAAGCTACTGCTGGTGTGCTCAAGCCCTTCCCCTAATTCTTCTATGGGGGAAGACTGGTTACTGATTGCTGTTGGGAGAGCACGGGTACGCTAGTGCACTAATATGTTGATTCTCTTGGGGGCTTATAAGGGCACTGGTTGGAAGACCCACCTTCTGCCCTCCCCCCTCTATAGCGGGTCTGTGAGTGGTCTGTTAAGCACACTCAATCTGAATGGAGTTGGTGCCGCGATTAGTGCCGTAGGACCTGTTGCACCCACTCCCAGAAGCCTCAGTTTTTTGCTGTTTGCAGCTGCTTTGACACACCAGAGCGGGGCGAGGTAGGGCGATGGACTTGATGGTTGGGATGGTTGGGAGGGGCAAAGCGGGGAAGGTGGAGCAAAAATTGAGGCAAATCAGAATTACCCGACGCCACACCGCTGCTGCACCCACCTTACTCCAGTCTTTAATCAGGCGATTAGGCAATCCACAGCAGACCAATGGCAGACAGCGACAGCGGCAAGCCCACGGTCAAACTCACACCAGTATGTCCAAGTGGCGGCAGGCGGTGAGCAGTACTGAGGCCAGCACTGCGACGCTGGCTGGTTGAACCAAGCCCTTTTGGCCCACCTACGTCCGTTCTTTCTTCTTTCTCGTCACAGGCTCCACTCCGTTCTGCTTGTTGCCCCTGTTCTCAGTTCCACACTGCGCACGGCTTGGACTCGCTGCTATTCTAGCAGTCCTCGGTGCTAGCGCTGACACCGCTGAAGCTTTCGGCTGATGTGAAAACACGGCGACTGGACACAGGACCAACAGGAGTACCCTGAGTGCTGTGGGAAAATGACCAGTACAATTCCCATCTATCCCTTGGTTTCCCTACCTTGGTCAAACGTTTTATTTTTTATTTTTTAATACAAACTTAATTCATATTTAATTTTTTTCTGCACATTCAACAGCAGATCAATAGTTCCGTAGAGATATACAAACATGAGTACATAAGAAACCATTAGTCTTATCACTTTAGAATATTAGTCTATTGTTATATCGTTGTCTCTCATGGTACCGGTGTTGTGAGTTGTGGTTGATCCTGCCTTTACAATATTAAATCGCAATATCTCCGAAACATTAAACAATACTCCCACATTTTGAACTATCCCCCCTCCCTCCCTACTGACAGCTACTATGTATTGAATAAAAGAAAAGTACAACATGCTAGCTAAAACATGACTTGATGTGGTTATTATTACCTTTTTGTTACTACGTTATAATTGTTGTAATTTGTGACCGAGTACTACACAGACTCTCATGGTTTCACTCATGCCAACAGCTGCAAGTATTATGAAAAGCTGAACCCATATCTATCTCTAACTAAGTGCGTCAGTATCCAGGGTTGACGGTGTCGGCCTCTTTGTAAGAGGCCAGCAAAACATCTCAGTTCATTCTGATGAGATTTTTCTGCATGCCCTTCCTTTCTTCTGCTCGAATTGCTACACTTTCTGCTAGTCCCCATTTTTCTACTTCTTCCTTCCAATGTCGTAATCGAGGTGCTATTGGGGATTTCAGTCTTCTAGTTATTGTACGCTTGGCTAGTAGTAGGGCTAAATCAACAAACTTTGCCTGTACCTCTCAGCCTTTGCGGCTTTTATACATATACATGTTTCTACTGTTTTGAATCTGTCATCACTCAGTGTTTCTTACAACACAGTACATATCCCCCTCCAGTACTCTTGCAGCTTGACACAGAACCACAACATGTGAATCAGTTCTGCGCCTGTTCAGCACATCTAGGGAAGCTGTGTTTGCATTTGGGTATACAGTATTGATTGTGTGTGTTGTCAGGTACGCTCTCTGAATTATCATATATTGGATGAACTTAAAACGAGTATTACGTGACACTCACTTAGGGTACTCGAGTATGGTGCTCCATTCTTTCTCCCGTAAAGGTCTACTAATGTCTTGTTCTCATTTAGTACGCACTGTTTGTAGCAGGGTTGGTTGGTGCATATGTAACCCCAGGTAAAACCATTTTGTTAGGTGACTACCGGTCCCCATAAGGTACATCAGTCTAATCACTTCATTTGTTCCTGGTTCAATTCCCTGAGGGGCCCATTTTCTTTTAATATAGGCTACCAACCTAGCATGAGTTAAAAATAGAACTTCCGTCACTCCACGCTCATTGGTGAAATCTGTGTGTCAAAAATGTACCTTCTCAAAAAGATCTCCGACTTTGCTTACCCCGGCTTGCGTCCAGTGTTCCAATTGCCGGGTAGTGAGTGTTCCTGTGTTAGTGGGAATACCTAGTAATGGTATGTTGGGTGAGTATGCTGGAGTGTTTGCCGTGTATTTCATTGCACGTTTCCAATAGTCAAGTGCTACCCTGAGCAGTGTTTGTGACCTGGGTGGAGATGTAGCATTGGGTCACAGTAACCGGTGTAATCAACCTTGCACGATCATCCGTAGGTCTCCCTACCCTGGTTGTGGTGTTTAGGTCTCTATGTATGCCTCAATGTACATATTGTGTAATGGAATTTTCGCATTTACCATTCTCTTCAGGAATTCCATTGGCAGGTCACTCAGACCTGGGGTTTCCCGGATTGCAATTGTATGTGTGCCAACTGCACTTCCCCTTTGTTATATCTTCCTCCAGTTCTATTGCCCTATAACTGTAGCCACCTATAGGGGAACCCTCAGACAAAATCTTGTTGGTCTGTTTCAGATAGTGCAGCCTCTCTGTGTGTAGAATATCTGCATATGATCTGCCATTGCAGCTGCTATGGTGTCACAGTCCCGAACTATTATACCATCTGGGGCTATTATTGCTAGCACATCCCTCCTTTCATGATCCCTACTGCTGAGCCAGGCTATGCTTTTCCCTGCCTTGTCCCCCACACCATAAATGTGTTTTTGTTTTGCAACGTAGGTCAATTTGACCTTGTTAGTTTCTAGTGAATGGTATTCCTCCCTTTTTAGTGTAATGTGGCCTTTTGCTACCTCTGAGGGTCCCAGAATGTCTTTCCCATCTGAGTCTAAGGTTCCCCATTCTGCTTCCTTGCATTGCCTATCTCTCTTCCTTTTGTCTCCCAATTCCCCTGATATTAATAATCTAAGTGTAATGGGTTTATAGGCATTGCATAGAGTGGAATCGCCCCTCACTGTATCAGTGTTGTCTTTAAAATAATGTTTCGTGGCTTTGTGTTGACACTCCCCTTTTTTTTTTTATTGGTAAAGCACCATGCAGCCATTTTTCAATTTCCCATTCCTTGTGGCTCCTGAGTTTCTAATTGAATGCTTGGTGTTGAGTGATCATATATCCCCCTGGCTTTGTACTCTGTCTCTGTGAATCTGTGTAGCTTTGAGGTGGGATTAAAGAACAGTCTGTACAAGAGTGGGTGTTGTGCACTCCTGAATAGTAGGACCAGTCCAGGTGTGTCCCATTTACTGTTCTCCAAATGTCCCCCTTCCCAGTGCTTGCATGCAGGACCCTCAGAATATTGTTGATGTATTTCGACCTGTAATGTTTTTGGGTGTTTCCTGATGACAGGGACCAGGTCAGTTCTATTTGTAGAGATTGATAAAAATCAAATTAGCCTAGGACAGAGAGAGGTGATTTGATATGCTTAGGAGACAATTCTGGTTTCTTTTCATATTGTTTCTAACTTATGCTAAATAGGCACTAGGCAATAATAGTCTTAAAGCCAACATATATATTTAAAAGCACACATAGTGCCTTCCACTGAAGGGCTCTTTATTGTGTGAATGTACACATTGTACAAGAGCTGAATGCTGTCACTCATAGTCAGAAAGGCAATGGCTGATACGAGCTAACCCTGTGAGAACACCCCCCCCCCCCCCGCAGTATGATTCCTTGGCCAGAAGCAAAATGTGATTGACACTACAGCAGACCAATGGAAAAGGGAATGCCGAAAGCTGCGTTTAGTAAGTATGTATAGCATACACATTTTTTTTAAAAAGAACGCCAGTCCTAATAGGACTAAAGAATGCTCTTTAAAGCATGCTTTGAATGTGTGGTTTAAAAAAAGCATGGGTTATATAATCTATTTCGAAAGGCAGTTAATGAAGTAATGGTATGTCTTTAGGGCCACCACAGTTTCCAGCCACTTTATTCCTCTACAGCAGAAAATATGTGCATGTGTCCATCAGAAAAGTGTTTGCCTGGTGTGCACTGTAGAAACGAGTTCATTCAAATGAAACTAAACAAAGAAAATAGTGCCTTCTGTATACACAACCCCCCTGCATCTCTGCTCCTGCTGGGACTAGACATTCAGGAGGAGCTTGTTGTCGAAGCTATAATTCCAACTGGTTTCACATCCAGATTGTCACTAGGGAGAATATATTTTTTGCAACCATGACACCGGCAGCCCTAAATAACGCTTTGACCTGAGCCAGGGCTGACCAAGTGCTCTGGCCGGACTGTCCTGCGAGGCAAAGAAGAGCTGCTTTGAACTGGTCACTGCAGCTTGACCCAGCCTAGTTATATTGGGTCATTTTCACAAAGCCATTTTTAGTGCATGAAGTAGGATTCCTGTAGTGATTAATCTGGTACTCTTAGGTGGCTTTGTGAATTGGCCCAAAAACATCTACAATAGGAACAACATGGGAATATTCAGGGAATGTTCACAAGCAGTTTAGAAAAATAGAAATCATTGGTCCCTCTTTGCACTTTCACTAAAGGAGGATTAACTGTTTTGGGGCCGATTCAGAAAGGTGTTTAAGAGTTGGTAAAAGAGTACTTGCTCTTGTAGTAGCACTTTCCGTACTGATAAACGTTTTTGTAAATCGATCCTTTTAATATTGTTTCTAGTTTCTAGTGAATGATATTCCTCCCTTTTTAGTGTAATGTGGCCTTTTGCTACCTCTGAGGGTTCCAGAATGTATTTCCCCTCTAAGTCTAAGATTTCCCATTCTGCTTCCTTGCATTGCCTATCTCTCTTCCTTTTGTATCCCAATTAATTTAATGCAATACTTGTTTTAGTTACAGGAAGTTTCTGTAAAAGAAAATAAATTATTAATCCCACCTGAGGGGACATTTGATACCTCGCTGGTGAGTTAATAGATATTGAATATTTCTTAGTTCATAAACAAAAATTACTGTGAGCAATATTTGTGATAAAAATATTTTCATTTTAAGGCATAACATAGTCTCCTATAGCCTCTGTTGTGCTGCGGGACCTCAACCCTCCCGGGGTCCCCATTCAGCCCAAAGTCAGTGAATATCAGTGAGATATGGGGAACTGTAGGTTAAATGTGTTAAATCAATAAGGTCTTTGCATGCATAATAATTATAAGCTTCTGGAGGGAGATATTTACTCAGTCAGGCGAGGGCAGAGATGTATTGCTACCATGTCCCATTTCCGGGTATTTTAACTATAAACTAACTCAGGAAATATGTTTATATCAATAAAATAGCATACTCTTTCTCTGTTTTGGCTTCATTTTCCCATTTAAGGTGAATAAACAAGCCTATCTGGCCCATCACGTTGCCCCCAAACCTTTTTTTCCCCTCCAACAGTGCTCCCTTTTTACCCTTCCTTGGACCTTTTGTTTAGGTTTTCAAGTCTCTAAGAGGGAAGACGTACATCCTACATTGGCAAGACATAGTGACCAATGTCACTTTAGCAGCCAGGAGGAGCTCTTGGTGGTTGGCATGGTGGCAGGAAGCAGCTCCTCTCAGTCAACTATGAAGTTGGCTATCACTTTCAGAGGACCACAGAGAGTGCCAGAGAGAGGCTACGTGGCACAGGAGTCAGAGAGAAGCTGTTGATAATTAAGATAAAAAGGGGTAGTGCTGCAACTAAGTATTAGTAGAGCTAACTTTAAGTCCTGGGAACACCCAATTTCTGGCTGTTTATGGTCTGGCTTCACACCGCAGTTGTCACCAGACAATTATATGAGAATCACTAGAGAGGTGGGTTGCTCCTCCCACATGTTGGGAGTCAGGAATGTATGTTTTAATTGGCCAGAAGTGCTCTCCTTTCACAAAGTGTAATTGCACTCCACACAACTCTGGTCATTCTGTTTATGACACTGCAGTGCTATTAAAGTGTCTTAGATAACTAGATAATGTATGGTGTTTTTATCTGTCAGCAACACAGATGAGAGGAGAGAAATAATTAACCTAAATGGGTGATTAGGTCTGGCTTGCATGTCCAAGTGTTACTTGACCATTAAACCTACACCAATATTATTCTACAGTTATTTGTTTCTATTCCTGTGCTTCACATTACTATACAACATTCCTTTTAAGCCCAGTCTATTTGCATTGCCAATGCTTGTTATTAGGTGTGGGTTGAAAACTCATAATAAATGGTTGCAGGAGTCATGAGGTTCTAGGGGACCTTTCCTTTCCAGTGCATACTGTAGTGTTTATTAGTTGCACCTTGTGTTTTCTCCTTTTTGTATTCGCCATAGTTTGGACATAGCTATCCCTAGGAATAATAACATATTCCTAGCTGATCAAGCTGATTCTAGGATCTCATCAGACTGAAACACTCTACTTTGTATGCTGTCTCCAAATATGGTGAAACATGATTAATGGAGAACAAAGTTGTTTTAGAAAATGGATTGGCACATACTTCTGTAACCTGGAATATGTTTCTTCGTTTGTGGAGTCTTATGTGGGATGTCTAGAAATAGTGGTTGTCTGTTCATACCTATAAGAAATACTAGATTGTAAAAAATGCAGAGGCAAGGATTATGATTTTCTTTTTTTACTTTAGAACTCCGCATTAAACACAAGACTATACATTCCAGGAATGAAGGCTGAAAGCAGTCTTTAAGAAAAAAATCTGTCTAAGCATTAGATAATGTCCAGGCAGTCCCATGTATCTGTGTCACTTTCTAAGTTGGATCCACCCCTTTCATGGTGGTTTACTTCCATAAGAATATCAAGACTTTTATAATTGAATGAAACCCCACACTTTTCAATGTGGTTGGATGTGGTGTTCCAAATTCCACCTGCCGTTTTATCTCATAGTATCCAAGACCCAAATGGACATAAAGACATCTTTGTTTTCGATCCTACGAGAATCACAAAACATAACATTGAGAGCAGTAACATGCTACTCAATGTATACCATTGGTCTGACTTAAGAATCATCAAATGTAAGGTACCACCTCCACTCACTCTTGTTCTGTAAGCAAATATGGGATGGACAATGCTCCTTTTTGGGTTGAATGGTAGAATCTTGAGTATGCTGTACATTGAAATATAAACCTTGAAAGAAGGAGAGGGGGCTCTTTATACCAAAGGAATGGAGCGCTAAAATATCATGAAGCCTAAAAGTCAATACACATACAACACACCTCTCAGACCAATCAAAGCGTATTAAAGCAAGTGTGTTGACTTTTAGGCGCCAGTGGCCTTCATATGGACTTAGACCAAAGGAAAATCTTTTTAGTTTACTTCATTAAAATAGAAACACAGTGGTGTTTGGCATAACCAGAGTCTCTTATCATGGAAGTTTAAATCTTGTCTGTTAGACTTGGCATCTGTGGCAAGATTTCCCCAGACTTTTTATCTCTACGTCCTGTATGTTTGATGTCGCACTGTATTTTATTTTTGCTGGCTTAGATACTTTTGGCAGAAAGGAAGCAGCACCCGATTGTGCTGTGCATGGTTCATTGGCGATAATTTCAGAGCATGGGTAAACACCCGGCAATGAAAATTATCACGCACTGCATTTTTTCTCACCCACTCCGCCACTTGCAGACCTCCGCGAAGCGCGCAGAGTTTTATTTGCACTTCACGCAGAACTCGGAAAACTCTTCCCAGGCTTAATATTCTCCAGTGTTCTGCACTGCTATACCCCCTTCAACACTGAGTATTGGAGGGTTCGGAGCACTATTCATGATGGGCCATCTAGCCAAATCAGGGATGTTAGTAACCTATTTAATGTTTGGAAGAAAGTATTTGGTAGTGCGTATGGACTATTCTGTAGTATGTAGGTGAATCAGGATAGTGCAATAATTTTAAAATATACAGTCCGGCCCATCAGTGAGAGCATAGTGCTCTCCAAGGTTTAGTCTCCATTTCTAGTCTTCTCATGAATGGGGCCAAATTGTCTTCATAATATGTTCTTTCTCCTTTGGATATCACCAATCCGAGCTATTTGAAGTTGTGTACTACAATCTTTAGTGGCATGGAGAGGTAACCTGGCGGTATCCAACTATCCATCAGGAATATCAGGGACTTTTACCAATTTATGTCTATTCCTTTCCTACTCTTGTCAGGGTGTTTAGACAAAATATTTATTATAATTTAATTTTTATTAAATATAAGTATTATGGGGCTGATTACGATGTTGGTAGGACCAACACCGACTTAGAGTCGGTCCCACCGACACCTACTACCGTGGTCAGACCACCACATTACGATGCAATCGGTTAGACCGCATTGCTCCAAGGACTGACTGACAGCTTCCGATCAGCTCAGGAGCCGGTCGGGCAGTCAGTCGGATCGCATTCCCTACAATGAAATTGCAATGAAAAGGCACCGTCTTGGGGATTGCGATCCACTATCCCACCAGCCATTTCATGCCGGTTCCTGCAACGTGAAAAGGCAAAGGCTGTCCGAAATACTTTTTTGGAACGCCTGGCACGGCCGCTGCCCCCCATGGTACTCCGCTATGGGCCCTGTGCCCCCTCAACATCCCGACATCATGTGGCAGGCACCGCATGGTGTCTGCCACAGGGTGCACAGGTGTTTATAAACATGCTTTTTGGCATTGGGGCTTGTGCTGGAGTACATTTCCGGGCGGCAGCACTAGCCTCAATGCAGAGAGGTATGTTTCTGACCAACTCCACGGCAGCCGGATCGTAATTTGGCCGGCGGGAATGCCGACTACCTGACTGCCCCTCCCATTTCTGCCACGATGGGGGTCGTACGCCTGTGTGTATAGTACATTTTACCCCTGTATGATGTAACGGTTTTCCTACTGTTGTGTACATTGTAGTAGAAATAGTATATGTACAAAATGTAAAATTTTATAAAAAAAATTATATTGTTACAATTTATAATAATATATGTTTTTGTGTATTTAATTTTATTTAAAATTATAATATTTATAATTATTAATGTTTTAATGTGTAAAATATTTTCATTAAATTGTAAGATATGTATATTGTTTAGTTTTTTATTTAAATTAAAATAGCTTGTTTTTTTATATTTTATGTTTTTGGTATATGTTTATATATATTTATTTGTTAGAATATTACATTATTTTAAACATTCTGAAATTATAAAATAAATTAATATCATTAGTTCAATTATAGTTTTTAAACTAGATATATGTAATTATACATATTAATATATGTGTGTTTAACTTTTTTTAATACGTTTTATTGTTATATATGTTTAAATATAGATTTAATCTATTTTATTTTTACTAAACTAATGATACTATTTAATATATGTAGGAAGGAATATTTAAATATATATATATTTTTTAAATGATGTTCAATACAACAATTTTAACCACTATACATTTTTCGCAATATTTTTGCGCATTCCACTTAAGTAAACGATAATAATATTTTTCACAACAATGTTTTTGGTCACGATATTTTGGTAGGGCAATTTTGATATTTTGTCAGTGTACTCTCTTGTCAGGGATACCTCTTGGCCCATTAGATACATCATTATATCGTCACATATAACGATATCTAGTCCTCCATGTGGTTTTCCGTCGCAATTCCACATACCTGGGCTTCAACTTGTATCCATTCCACCAGGGCCTCTATGGTGAGAGCAAATAACATTAGAGATAAGGGGGATTCTTGCCCTGTGCCTCCTCTATGTCTGGAATTCCAGAGAGAGGATCCCATTTACTTTGAATTGGGCCCTAAGGTTCGTATATAGCAGTTTGACCCATTTTAAGAATTAAGACCCAAATTTCATTTTGTTCAGGAACATGAATAGAAAGACCATTCCACTGAGTCGAATGACTTATTAGTGTCTATCGATACTGCTGCCAATGACACAAAATGTTATTGTATAGGTAGCGGAGGATGAGTTTTTTGGATCTGTGGGGCATGAACACATTCTGGTCTGGGTGTTCCAGATGTAGAATCACCCCCCTCAGTCGGTTTATTAAAACGTCTGCTAGTATTTTAGTGTCTTAATTAAGAAGCAATATTGACCAGTATAATTCCCATCTATCCCTAGGTTTCCATACCTTGATTGTGTTGTTTAGATCTCTAGTGAGCATCCTTTGTGGTATGCCTCAATGTACATCTTTTTTAGTGGAATTTTTTAATTTATCATACTCTTCAGGAATTCCATTGGCAGGTAGTGACATGGGGTCTCCCAGATTACAATTGTGTGTGTGGCAACTGCACTTCCTCTTCTTAAATCCTCCTCTACCTCAATTTCCCTTTGGCTCGGTAGCCACCTACAGGGGAAGTCTCAGACAAAATCTTGTAGGTCTTTTTCAGATAGGTGCAGCCTCTCTGTGTACAATATCTGCATATGATCTGCCATTGCAGCTGCTGTGGTCTCACAGTCCCGAACTATAGTATCTGGGGCCATTATTACTAGTACATGCTTCCTTTCATGTCCCCTACATAAATGTGTTTTTCTTTTGTAACATAGGTAAATTTGACCTTGTTAGTTTCTAGTGAATGATATTCCTCCCTTTTTAGTAAATGTGGCCTTTTGTTACCTCTGAGGGTCCCAGAATGTCTTTCCCATCTGAGTCTAAGGTTCCCCATTCTGCTTCCTTGCATTGCCTATCTCTCTTCCTTTTGTCTCCCAATTCCCCTGATATTATTAATCTAAGTGTAATGGGTTTATAGGCATTGCATTGAGTGGAATCGTCCCTCACTGTATCAGTGTTGTCTTTAAAATAATGTTTTGTGGCTTTGTGCTGACACTCCACTTCTTTTTTTATTGGTCAGGCATCATGCAGCCATTTTGGAATCTCCCATTCCTCGTTGCTCCTTAGTTTTTAATCAAATGCTTAGTGGTGAGTGATCATATATCCCCCTGGCTTTGTACTCTCCCTCTGTGAATCTGTGTAGCTTTGAGGTGGGATTGATGAATAGTATGTACAAGAGTGGATGTTGTGCACTCCTGAATTATAGGACTAGTCCAGGTGTGTCCCATTTACTGTTCTCCAAATGTCCCCCTTCCCAGCGCTCGCATGAAGGACCCTCAGAACATTGTTGACGTGTTTTGACCTGTAATGTTTTTGGGTGTTTCCTCATGACCAGGACCTGATCCGTTCTATTTCTAGAGGTTGATAAAATCAAAATAGCCTAGGACAGAGGGAGGTGATTTGATATGCTTAGGAGGCAATTCTGGTTTCTTTTCATATTGTTCCTAACTTATGCTAAATAGGCACTAGGGGAGTACTATTTTTTACTCGCAAATGGTTTTATCGGAAGGCATGCATAGTCTTAAATCCAACATATATATTTAAAATCACACATAGTGCCTTCCACTGAAGGGGTATTTATTGTGTGAATGTGCACATTGTAGAAGAGTTGAATGTTGTCACTCATAGTCAGAAAGGCAATGGCTGATACCAGCTAATCCGAATGGTTTGCCCATTGAACTTTACAAACTTTGCCCGGACAAGATGGCCGCCCATCTGCGCAATATGTTTCTCGATGCGTCCGAGGCTGGAATCCTTCCACTCGAGCAGCGCCTAGCTACTATAGTGGTCATTTTTAAGGATGGCAAGCCTCGCGATCACTGCACCTCCTACCGCCCCATTTCCCTGCTAAAAGCGGAACCTAAAATCCTGGCCAAGGTTCTGGCCAATCGGTTGTTGAAGGTGATTTGTGACTTGATCCATCCGGATCAATCCGGTTTCATACCGCACAGAAACACGGCCCTTAACCTGCGTAGGCTTCATGGTGTTCTCGCGAGAGCTGCAACTCTCATGGAGCCGGCGGTGGTGGCCTCTCTAGACGCTACTATGGCTTTCGACACCATCGAATGGCCCTATCTATGGGCGGCCCTCTCCAAGTTTGGCTTTGGTCCTAACTTTATTGCCTGGGTCAAGCTCCTCTATGAACAACCACTGGCTCAGGTTGTGGTAAATGGTAGATGCTCTGACCCCTTCCCATTAGGCCGCGGCACCCGTCAGGGCTGTCCGCTTTCCCCGCTCCTATTCGCGCTGGCGCTTGAACCCCTTGCGGCGTGGCTTCGGTGGGAACCCTCGATTAAGGGGATCCGGTGGGCGCCAGATCTAGAGGATCGCGTCTCATTGTATGCCGATGATATCCTTCTTTATTTCACTTCCCCTCAAAAGTCCTTGAACGTCCTCTTCGACGTTCTTACATCCTTCGGTAAGAACTCTGGATTGGTCATCAACTGGACCAAGTCCTGTGTTTATGTCATAGCCGGGGTTCTACCGCCTCTGCCTCGCAGGTTCCCAATTTTGGTGGCTGCAGACCGCTTCAAATATTTGGGGATCTATGTCTCTACGGTTTCTTCAGTCCGCTATGAGCGAAACTTGTACGCTCCGCTCCGCCGACTCAAACAAGATGTGAGAAGGTGGCGTGAATTGCCCTTATCCCCATTGGGCCGAGCGGCGCTTTTTAAAATGATGTCGCTCCCCCGATTTCTCTACGCCTTGCAGAATTTCTTTGACCGAGTTCCTGCTCACTACTTTCGCGAGGTCGAGAGTTTACAGCGACAACTAATTTGGGATGGTTGTGCCCGTATTGCGTTGTCCAAGCTCACCCTTTCCTGGTACGATGGTGGTATTGCTTTGCCAGATATTAGACGCTATTATTGGGCCTCGCACCTGAGCGCTATTAATCATGCGACGTACTCATCGGAACCCGCTCCCGCCTTTGCCTTGGATACATTTTTATTGCCCGGTGGCAACTTTAATAGGGCTTTGTACTCGAAGTCACCGATCCGTCTCCTTACGGGTCCTACGAAGTGTGCAGTGCGGGCCTGGAGGGATGCAACTGTAGCTACGGGCTGGGGTGGCAAGCTGACGCGTATGACGCCACTGTATGATTCAGATCGATTGGGCAACCTTTGGAAGACGAAAGGGGCGCTGTGAAGTCCTTTGCAGTCCAGAAACTGGAATACCGGCTCGATGACAAGGAGCACTTTCGATATATGCTAAGCATGGGCGGAAAATCCGTTCCACTCGCGGATTTTGCGGATTTTCGGTAAATTCGCAATCCGCGAACTCCCGCGAATTTACCGAAAATCCGCAAATTCGCGAGCGGCGGATTTTTCCGGGGGCAAAAGTTCAAGCCTGGCCTGTTGTAACTATTTTAGGATGGCGCCGGCAAGCTGCCAGCGCCATCCTAAAATAGTTACTAAGTTAGCTTCAACAGGAAGCTCTAATAGATAAAATAAAGCAGGTGCTCGCACCTGCTTTATTTTATCTATTAGAGCTTCCTGTTGATGCTAATTTAGTAAGTATTTTAGGATGGCGCTGGCAGCTTGCCGGCGCCATCCTAAAATATTTACAACATGCCCTTCCTGTGACCCTTCCTGTGACTCATTCGTCGTCGAGGCAGGTGTGCCTTCTTCCCAAATCTACCGTGGAAAATCAGCTGTGGTGCTGGATAGAGGCTTTTGCATCCTTGACTTTCACGAGCGCAATACCCGTGCTGTTCCTGTGACCAGGAGCTTTTTCTCTTCATCTGCTGAACTGATCTTTCTCTGACCTTTTATGCACACAAGAGGCATGTGAACTCGCATGGAAGCCCCGCACGTTTGGCCCCGCGCACACACTCGCGGTTTGCACTGTCTTCCCGCCATTCACCCACTATGCTGGACAGCTCACTCAAGGGACCCCTGCGCCCTTCGGGGCGATTGCATAGTAACACACACATGGTCGCTCGAACTAGTTGATGCTCAAATTCAGTGACTCATTCATTAGCCCAAAAACAATTATGAGCGTCTTCGAGGCTGGACAGGTGTGCCTCTTCCCAAATCTACCGTGGAAAGTCAGCTGTGATGCTGGGTAGAGGCCTTTGCATCCTTGACTTTCATGAGCGCAATCCCCGTGCTGTTCCTGTGACCAGGAGCTTCTTTCTCTTCATATTATTGTGTTCGCACGGGTTGCTGCAAGTTCGCGAAATTGTACAAAACCCTCGCGAACTTGCAGAAACCCGTGCAAACATTAAAAAAAAATCCTCAAATTTGCGAGAATTCGCGGATTTTGCGGATTGCGAGTTCGCAAATCCGCAAAATCCGCGAACGCGAGATCCGCAAAATTCGCCCATGCTTAATATATGCAGGTTCGACATGCCTTGTCCTCCGTCTTTCCCCCCGGTACTGATATTCCGCAATCCTCCCCCCTGGAGGACCATGTCCTAGACGGCCCTGTCCCCGATAGCACGATTTCCTTAATATATAAGAAGCTCATTAACAACAGGGCTGACCAGCTGGAGAAACTTCGTGCTTCTTGGACAGCTGACGGGCTTGAACTAGACGATGAGGACTGGCAATCCGCTGTGTCCTCCCCGAAAGAGGTGGCTATTCTGGCTCGACTTCGTTTTGTCCAGCTGAAGATCCTCCACCGTGTGTATGTGACTGGTATGCGTCTGGTGCGAATGGGATTAGTATCGGATGGACGATGTAGGCGTGGGTGCGGTATGGATGGTACTTTTCTCCATGTTTTGTGGGAATGTCCGATGGTCTCGGCCTTCTGGTCCAGAGTGCATGATGTTATGGGACGTGTTACTGGAGTCCCTCTCCTTCCCGAAGCACGACGTTGCCTGCTTAATGTGTGGGAGCCTTCGGACTGTAATGCTGCTCAGACGTTTTGGGTCACTCTGGGCAACATGGTTGCGAAGAGGGATATAGCTCAGCTCTGGGGCTCCGCCAGACCACCGCTGCTCAGTGCCTGGAAGGAGAACATGGACTGGTGCATGTTTCGAGAAAAAACGGTGTATGAGGCACGGGGGCGTCCCAAGAAATGGTCCAGGGTCTGGGCTCAGTGGAATTCGTAGCGCGGAGATATTTGCTCCCCTCCACTTGACTACGAGGCTCCTCTCCCCTCCTCCCCATGATTGCCGTTCCGTTTCCTGTTTTCCATATTATCTGTGTTCTTTCTCCTTCATGCTCGCCCCCCCTTGCCAGATGCGTTCCTTTATATACTTATTCCTTTTCCCCTTTCCCCCCCTCCTATGACCCTTGCCAGTATGATACCATGTGTTTGTGTGTTGTTGTTCTTCTTCGACAAAATCATAAAAT
Source organism: Lissotriton vulgaris (assembly GCF_964263255.1). NCBI lineage: Eukaryota > Metazoa > Chordata > Amphibia > Caudata > Salamandridae > Lissotriton > Lissotriton vulgaris. The sequence goes on from NC_141687.1 coordinate 397,872,893, forward strand.
TAAACCTTTTCTATCCTTTTGATATGGTTCTATGTTCCACACGATAATGTACGCTCAGAGATTGCTTTAATGGCGTACTGTCCCCTTATTTCCTTTTTATCCTTTCGTCATATGTCATAGCGGCCGGCCCGAGGGGTTGTAGGCAGACGCTGTGTACTGTGCATTTTACAAATAAAGGTTTTTAAAAAAAAAAGGTCTTTGCATGCATAATAATTATACATTGTTGGGAGGGAGATATTTACTCAGTCAGGCGAGGGCAGAAATGTATTGCCACCTAGTCCCATTTCCAAGTATTTTAAATATAAACAGCCTCAGGAAATACGTTGCTATCAATCAAAGAGCATACTCTTTCTCTGTTTTGACTTCATTTTCCCATTTAAGGTGAATAAACAAGCCTATTCGGCCCATCACGTTGCCCCCAAACCTAATCTTCTCTCCAATAGTGCTCCCTTTTCACACCCATCCTTGGACCATTTGTTTACGTTTTCAAGTCTCTAAGAGGAAAGACCTACCTCCTAAGTTTGCAAGACATAATGACCAATGTCACAATAGCAACCAGGAGGAGCTATTGGTTGTTAACATGGTGGCAGGAAGCAGCTTCTCTCTGTCAACTCTGAAGATGTCTATCACTTTCTGAGAACTACATAGTGTGCCAGAGAGAAAACAATCTGACTAAGCATTAGCCAATGTCCAGGCAGGCCCATGTATCTGTGTCACTTTGTATGTTGGATCCCCACTTTTCATGGTGGTTTACTACCATAAGAATATCAAGACTTTTATAACTGAATGAAAACCCACACTTGTCACTGTGGTTGGACACGGTGTTCCAAATTCCACCTGCCATTTTATCACATAGTATCCAAGACCCAAATGGACTTAAGACATCTTTGTTTTCGATCCTATGAGAATCACAAAACATGACATTGAGAGCAGGAACATGCCACATCATGTATACCATTGATCTGACTTATGACTTATCAAATGCAAGGTACCACCTCCACTCACTCTTGTTCAGTAAGTAAATATGGGATGGACAATACTCCTCTTTGGGTTGAATGGTAGAATCTAGACTATGCTGTACATTGAAATAGAAACTCAGTGGTGTCTGGCATAACCATAGTCTCTTATCATGGAAGTTGAAAACTTGTCTGTTAGACTTAGCATCATTGGCGTGGTTTCCCCAGACGTTTTACCTCTACATCCTGTATATTTGATGCTGCGCAGGATTTCGTTTTTGCTGGCTTAGATACTTTTGGCAGAAAGGAAGCAGCGCTCACTTGTGCTGTGCATGGTCCATTCACAATAATTTCTCAGAGCTGGTGAACACCCGGCAATAAAAATTATCACGAACTGCATTTTTCTCACCCACTCCGCCACTTGTGGAGCTCCGCATAGTGGGCAGAGTTTTTTTTGCACTTCATGCGGAACGCTAAAAACTCCGCCCTGGCTTAATATTTTCAAGTGTTCGGCACTGCTATACCCCCTTCAACACTGAGCGTTGGAGGGTTCGGAGCACTATTCATGATGGGCCATCTAGCCAAATCCGGGATCTTAGTAACCTGTTAAACGTTTGGAAGAAAGTATTTGGTAGTGTGTATGGACTATTCTGTAGTATGTAGGTGAATTTAGGTAGTGCAATCATTTTAAAATATACAGCCCGGCCCATCAGTGAGAGCAGAGGGCTCTCCAGTGTTTATCCTCCATTTCTAGTCTTCTCAGGAGTGGGGCCAGATTGTCTTAATAATATGTTCTTTCGTCTTTGGATATTCGCAATCCAAGCTATTTAAAGTTGTGTTCTACCATCTTCAGCGGCATGGAGAGGTAACCTAGCGGTATCCAGCCATCCATCAGGAATATCATGGACTTCTACCAATTTATGTCTAGTCTTTGCCTACTCTTGTCAGGGTGTTTAGACAAAATATTTATTATAATTACATTTTTATTAAATATAATTATTAATGGGCTGATTACGATGTTGGTGGGACCGACACAGACGTAGCGTCGGTCCCGTCAACACCTATAACCATGGTCAGAGCACCACATTATGATGCAATCGGTCAGACCGCATTGCTTTGGGGACCGACTGACAGCTTCCGACCATCGGGCAGTCAGTTACATCGCATTCACTACAATGGAATTGCAATGAGAAGGCACCCCCTTGAGGATTACGATCCACCATTCCACCAGCCGATTCATGCCGGTTTCTGCTATGTGAAAATTCAAAGGCTGTCAGTAAGACTTTTTTGGAACCCCTGGCAGTGCCGCTGTCCCGCATGATACTCCACTATGGGCCCTGTGCCCCTAAACATCCCTATATCGTGTGGCAGGCACCGCTTGGGTTTATAGGCCTTGCATTGAGTGGATTCACCCTTCACTGTATCAGTGTTGTCTTTAAAATAATGTTTCGTGGCTTTGTGTTGACACTCCACTTTTTTATTGGTCAGGCACCATGCAAGCATGTTCCAATCTCCTGTTCCTCGTGGCTCCTGAGTTCCTAATTGAATGCTTAGTGGTGCGTGATCATATATCCCCCTGGCTTTGTACTCTGCCTCTGTAAACCTGTGTAGCTTTGATGTGGGATTGAAGAATAGTCTGTACATGAGTGGGTTTTGTACATGCCTGAATAGTAAGACTAATACAGATGTGTCCCATTTACTGTCCTTCAAATGTCCCCCTTTCCCAGTGCTCGCATGAAGGACCCTCAGGATATTGCTGACGTGTTTTGACCTATAAGGTTTTTGGACGTTTCCTCATGACAGGGTCCTGGTCAGTTCTATTTGTACTCAACAAACAAAATAGCCAGACAGATTTACTTTTGGATTTTCCATACCACCCAGCCAATCAGTTCTGGGGGATCAACTATTTTATTTTAGTATTTTTGTATATTTTTAGCAAAACATTTTATCATTTGATTTACATATATCATCAAACAGACAGTTATCAAACAGTGAAAAATACATACAGACAAATAAAATGTGCATAAATGTACAAGTGTGAAAAATCCTTACAATCAATACTATCACTTTTTTAGAAACAACACCAAATACATTTTAATCAAATACCTAACAATTATTCCACGCTAGGAACCAGTCCTTTGTATTAGGTACAAGAAGACAAGCGGACAAACAGTTTATGAGCACTGCCTGCAAACAAAAATTACTGTGAGGAATATTTGTTACAATTATTTTTGTTTTAAGGGTCCAGGGTGTAAAACAGTCTCCTATGGCCTCTGTTCTGCTGCGGGGCCCCCAACCCTCCCGGTACCCCATTCAGCCCAAAGTCAATGAAAATCAGTGAGATATGGGGAACTCCGGGGTACCACATCACATTCTGTAGGGGGGCCTCATCATTTTGCATTCTGCCACTGTTAAGGGGCCCTTCTAAATGCCCCCAAAACAGTAGGTTAAATGTGTTAAATCAATAAGGCCTTTGCATGTATAATAATTATGTTTTTGGGATGGAGATATTTACTCAGTTAGACAACAGCACAAATGTATGGCCACCTGGTTCCATTTCTGGGTATTTTCCCTATAAACTAACTCAGGGAGTACGTTCACATCAATGAAAGAGCATACTCTTTCGCTGTTTCGAATTCTTCTTTCCATTTAAGATGAATAAACAAACCTATTTGGCCCATCACGTTGCTCCCACATCTCATTCTTCCTCCAACAGTGCTTCCTTTTCACACCCTTCCTTGGACCTTTTGTTTACGTTTTCAAGTCTCTAAGAGGGAACACCTACCTCCTAAGTTGGCAAAACATAGCGACCAACGTCACTTTAGCAGCCAGGAGGAGCTCTTTGTGGTTAACATGGTGGCAGGAAGCAGCTGCTCTCTGTCAACTCTGAAGATGGCTGTCACTTCCTGATGACTACAGAGAGATGGTACGAGGCTTCAGGAGTCAGAGTGAAGCTGTTCATAATTAAGATAAAATGGGTAGTGCTGCAACTAAGTCTTAGTAGAGTTAACTTTAAGTCCTGGGAACACCCAATTTCCGACTGTTTATGGTCTGGCTTCACACCGCAGTTGTCACCAGACAATTATGTGAGAATCACTAGAGAGGAGCTTTTGCTCCTTCCACGTATTGGGAGTCAGGAGAACATATTTTAATTGGACAGAAATTCTGTGCTTCCACAAAAAGAGTGCTGTGATCATTCTGTTTATGACAATGTTGTGCTATCAAAGTTTCTTGGATTACTAGATAATGTATGGTGTTTTTATCTGACAGCAACACAGATGGGAGGAGAGAAGTAATTAACCTAAATGGATGTTTAGGTATGGCTTGCATGTCCAAGTGTTACTTGACCATTGAACCTACACCAATATCACTCTACAGTTATTTGTTTCTACACAAATACATATCTATTCCTGTTCTATTTTGTTGTCATCCTTCACATTACCATACAACATTCCTTTTAAGACAAACCTATTTGCATTGCAAATGCATATTATTAGGTGTGGGTTGAAAACCCATAAAAAATGGTTGCAGGAGTCGAGGGGTTCCAGGGGATCTTTCCTTTCCAGTGCATACTGTAGTGTTTATTTTTTGCACCTTGTGTTTTTTTTTCCTTTTTGAACTTCCTAACCATCAAGCTGATTCTCGGTTCTCACCAGACTGGAAAAGTCTACATTGAATGCTATTGCCTAGTATGGTGAAAGATGAATAATAGAGAACAAATTCGTTTTAGAAAACGGATTGCACATATTTAGTACCTTGAAGTGGCCTTGACATCGTTCTGTAACCTGGAATAACTTTTTATGTTTGTGGATTCTTATGTGGGATGTCTGTAAATAGTGATTGTCTGTTCATACCTATAAGAAAGAACTCAGCATTAAACACAAGACTATACATTCCAGGGTCGAAGGCTTAAAGCAGTCTTTAAAAAAACATCTGTCTAAGCATTAGCCAATGTCCAGGCAGTCCCATGTATCTGTGTCACTTTCTACCTTGGATCCGCCTTTTTCATGGTTATATACATCCATAAGAATATCAAGACTTTTATAATGGAATGAAATCTCACACTTGTCACTGTGGTTGGATGCGGTGTTCCAAATTCCACCTGCCATTTTATCACATAGTATCCAAGACCCAACTGTCCTTAAGACATCTTTGTTTTCAATCCTTCGAGAATCAAAAAACATGACATTGAGAGCAGGAGCATGCCTTATATTGTATACCATTGATATGACTTATGCATTTTATCAAATGTAAGGTACCACCACCACTCACTGTTGTTCTGTAAGAAAATAGGGGATGAACAATACTCCTCTTTGGGCTGAATGGTAGAATCTAGACTATGCTGTATATTGATATAGAAAGTACACAGTGGTGTCTGGCATAACCAGAGGCTTTTATTATGGAAGTTCAAAACTTGTCTATTAGGCTTGGCATCTTTGGCGTGGTTTCCCCAGACTTTTTACCCCAACCTCCTGTATGTTTAATGCTGCGCTGGATTTTGTTTTGGCTGGCTTAGATGCTTTTGGCAGAAAGGAAGCCGCTCCCGCTTGCACTGTCCATGGTCCATTCACAATACTTTCACCACACGGACAAACACTGGGCACTGAAAATTATCACAAACTGGATTTTTTCTCACCCACTCCACCATTTGTGGACCTCCGCATAGCAGGCAGAGGTTTTTTTTGCACTTCACTTGGAACTCCGCAAACTCCGCCCACGTTTAATATTTTACAGTGTTCTGCAGTGCTATACCCCCTTTGTATACTGAGTGTTGGAGGGTTGGGAGCGATATTCATGGTGGGCCATCTAGCTAAATCAGGGATCTTAGTAACATATTTAACGTTTGGAAGAAAGTATTTGATAGTGCGTATGGACTATTCTTTAATATGTACATGAATCTGGGTAGTGCAATCATATTAATCTGTACAGCTCGGCCCATCAGCGAGAGCATAGTGCTCTCCAGTGTTTATTCTCCATTTCCAGTATTCTCAGGAGTGGGGCAAGATTGGCTTAATAATATGTTCTTTCGTCTTCGGATATCCCCAATCCAAGGTATCTGAAGTTGTGTACTACAATCTTCAGTGGCATGGAGAAGTAACTTGGCCGTATCCAACCATCCATCAGGAATATCAGGGGCTTCTACCAATTTATGTCCAGTCCTTGCCTACTCTTAACAGGGTGTTTCGACAAAATATTTATTATAATTACATTTTTAAATATAATTATTAAGGGGCCGATTATGATGTTGGTTTTACCGACACCGACGTGGCGTCGGTCTCACCGACACCCATAACCGTGGTCAGACCACCACATTACAATGCAGTCTGTCAGACCGCATTGCTCCAGGGGCCGACTGAAAGCTTCCGACCGGCTCAGGAAACCTGTCGGGCAGTCAGTCGTATCGCATTCCCTACAATTGAATTGCAATGAGAAGGCACCACCTTGGGGATTACGGTCCACCTTTCCACCAGCTGTTTCATGCCGGTTCCTGCAATGTAAAAACGCTGGCATAAAAACATTTTTGGGGCCCCTAGCAGGGCCACTGTCCTCCATGGCCCTCTGCTTTGGGGCCTGTGCCCCCTAAACATCCCTACATCGCATGGTAGGCACCGCATGATGTCTGCCAAAGGGTGCACGGGTGTTTACAAACATGCCTTTTGGCATTGGGGCTTGTGCTGAGACCCTTTTCAGGGCCACAGCACAAGCCGCAATGCAGAGAGGCATGTTTCTGACCGCCTCCACGGCAGCCGGATCGTAATTTGGCAGGCAAGACCACCAAATACCTGGCGGCCGGTCCCATTTCTGCCACAATGGGGGTTGTATGCTGTTGCAACTGCCATTGTAATCAGCCCCTAAGATGTTAATTTATTATGCTAATTGTGTAATTAATTTTTTGTTAATTAAAATTTTAGGAACATGTTGAGTGTTTTGTAGGTGAATTTTGTGGAAAGTTAATTAATTATATTTATGTAATAATTTTTAATTAATGCTAACTAGTACATTGATAAATATGTATGTTAATAGTGTAAAAATTTGTTTTTTAAAGGTAAGTAATAGGTGTGGGTTGTACGTTTTGTAGGGAAGTACGGTGGGAAGTAACTACATTAGTATTATTTAATAAATATATTTTTGATAGTGAATAATTTGTAAATGATATTATTTATTTAAATGACAGATATTTTTGTAAATTGCGTAATATATTAAATGATTTTTGTTTGGGATGTGTGTTGTCATTTTTGTATGTTTAAAGGATGTATAGGAAATTATTTATACTAAATAGTAAATGAATTGAACTTATAATAATTATAGAAATGAAAAATATTTATGTAAAATATGTACATAAAATATTTTTCATGTTATTTATTAGGTGTGAGTTGTACATATATAACTAAATAGTGGGAAGTTTATTAAATATTAATAATATTTTACTTATTTGGTAAAAATTAATGTTTAATTAAGATTTAATTATTAAAATGTTGAGAATAATATTTTTTAATGTATATGTTTGGTCTGTGTTGTTTTGTAAGAATAAATGGTGGGGTGGTAACTCTATTTATTTTAGGACTATATGTATATTATTATTATTTTATATATGTAACATGTGTTAATAATGTTATTTAAAATAACATTTTTAAATATGTTTTGTATTCTTTGTTGAAGTATACGGTAGAATGGAAATTAAGTTACAACAAATTTAAATTTAAGTTTATTATATTTTTACAATTTATTTTATTATGTTGAAGAGAATGTGTTTCTTTCTAATGTTGCACTGACTAGAGTGGGAATAGCAAATTTTACCCCTCCACAAGCCAAAACTTTCCCTTCTGTTACACACATTGGAGTGGGAATAGTAAAGTTTACCCCTCCGCAATCCAACACTTTCCCTACTGTTGCACTGACTGGAGTGGGAATAGTAAATTTTAAAGCAAACACAAGGTGATGATGGACGGAACAATTAAACTTTTCAGACACTAACCCCCAGTCCCAGATATGGGTTGAATCCATCATCGTTCTTTAGTTCACTTCGCCATCCCAGTTCAGATCATGCCATATGCAAATCAGTCTTCACCCTGTTTCGCCTGGGAACAGTTCAGCCTGAACTGCCAAGCCAAGTCTCCTATGGACAGGAAACAAGCATCCTGGGACCGGTTTCGGGGTAACACCCCTCATCAGCCATAGTAAATTTTACCCTTCCCTAATCCAACACTTTTGCTACTGTTGCACTTATTCAGGGCAAACAAAGCAAACACAAGGGGATCATGGACGGAACTCTGAAACTTTTCAGACACTCACCCCCAGTCACAGATCTGGGATGAATCCATCATCGTTCTTTAGCTCACTTCGCTACTCCAGTTCAGACCCAGCAATATACAAATCAGTCATGACCCTCTTCCTCATGGGAACAGTCCAGCCTGAACTGCCAAGCGAGGTCTTCTCTGGACCGGAAACAAGCATCCTGGGATAGGCTTCGGGTAACACCCCTCATGAGCAAGACTAGCTTGAATCCAGAGGCAAGTGAGCAAGGGACCCATATCTGGGCATATCCTGCCAACCTAAGGCAAACAAAGCAAACACAAGGAGATGATGTACTGAACGCTGAAACTTTTCAGACACTCACCCCCAGTCACAGATCTGGGTTGAATCCATCATCATTCTTTAGTTCACTTCGCCACCCCAGTTCAGACCCTGCCATATGCAAATCAGTCTTGACCCTGTTCCTTATGGGAAAGGTCCAGCCAGAACTGCCAAGCCAGGTCTTCTCTGGACAGGAAACAAGCATCCTGAGACCGGTTTCGGAGTAACACCCCTCATCAGCTGTAGTAAAGTTTATCCCTCCACAATCCAACACTTTCACTACTGTTGCGTTGACTGGAGTTGGAATAGTATATTTTAACACTCCGCAATCCATTACTTTCCCTACTGTCGTACTTACAGTAAATTAAACTCCTCCGCAATCAATCCTCGACTTACTCTACTGTTGCTCTGACTGGAGTGGGAATAGTAAGTTTAAGCCCACCAAAATGTAACACTTTCACTACTGTTGCACTGACTCTAGTGGGAATAGTAAATTTGACCTCTCGACAATCTAACACTTTCCCACCTGTTGCACTGGCTGGAGTGGGAACAGTACATTTTACGTCTCTGCAAACTAACATTTTCTCTAGTGTTGTACTGACTGGAGAGGGAATAGTAACTTTTACCCCTCCGCAATCCAACACTTACTCCAATTCAAAGCGCTCTGGGCCCGATTCACAGAACTAACTTAAGACAACAATCTGAACTTACTACCATTTTGGTATTCACAGAAGGCACTTACTCATTTTGGTATTAACAGAAGGCACTTACTCATTTTTGTATTCACAGAATACCAAAATGAGTACGTGCCTCAGAAGGCACTTACTCATTGATGAGTAAGTGGCTTCTGTGAATACCAAAATGAGTAAGTGCTTCAGAAGGCACTTACTCATTGATGAGTAAGTGGCTTCACCCCTGTGTGACGTAACAGTTCTCCTACTGTTGCGTTGTGTGAAGTGGTAGAAGTGGATTTTATACATCCTTAGTGCAAGACTTTGACTACTCTTGTGTAAGGTGTAGGAGGAATAGTAAATGTATTAAATGTAACATTTTATCATTTATTTTATATTGGTATAATTTATATTATATTTTTCTTTATTTAAAATTATATTATTTATCATTATTAATGTTTTAATGTGTAAAATATTTTATTAAATTGTAAGATATTTATGTTGTTTACTGTTTAATTTAAATTAAAATGGCTTGTTTTTTATATTTTGTATGTTTTTGGTATATGTATGTATATATATATACATATATTTGTTTGTTATATTATTACATATGTAAATATATATATTAATATATTTGTGTGTTTAACTTTTTTAAATAAGTTGTTATATTTGTTTAACTATATATTAAATCTATTTTATTTTTATTAAATTAATGTTACTATTTAATATAATTAGGATGGAATATTTAAATGTTTATATATTTTTTCAAACAATATTCAATACAATGATATTAACGACAACTATCTTTTTCTCATATATTTTTTGCGCTTACCATTTAAGTATAAGATGATAATATTTTTTACAACAATATTTTGGTCACAATATTTTGGTAGGGCAATATCTTGAGAGGGGATATTTTGTCAGTGAACTCTCTTGTCACAGATACCTCAGGGCCCATTAGAAACGTCATTATATTGTCTGCATATAGCGACATCTGTTCCTCATTGTGTTTTTTCATTGCCATCCACATACCGGGGCTTCAACCTGTATCCATTCCACCAGGGCCTCTATGGTGAGAGCAAATGACATTGGTGATAAGGGGCATTCTTGCCCTGTGCCCCTCTATATCTGGAATTCCAGAGAGAGGACCCCATTTACTTTGAGTTGGGCCCTGAGGTTCGTAGATAGCAGTTTGGCCCATTTTAAGAATTCAGACCCAAATCTCATTTTCTTCATGAACGTGAACACAAATGGCCATTCCACTGAGTTGAATGACTTATTAGTGTCTAGCCATACTGCAGCCAATGACACCCCCACTCACAGCAATGTTATTGTATAGGTAATGGAGTATTTTAGTGTCTTAATTAAGAAGCAATATTGGCCAGTAGAATTCCCATCTATCCTAAGGTTTGCCTACCTTGTTTGTGGTGTTTAGGTCTCTAGGGAGCATCTTTTGTGGTATGCCTCAATGCACATCTTGTGCAGTGGAATTTTCTCATTGACCATTCTCTTCAGGAATTCCATTGGCAGGTCACTCAGAACTGGGGTTTCCCAGATTGCAATTGTGTGTGTGCCAACTGCACTTCCCTTTGTTAAATCCTCCTCTAGTTCCATTGCCCTATGAATCGGTAACCACCTACAGCGGGAAGTCTCAGACAAAATCTTGTAGGTCTGTTTCAGATAGGTACAGCCTCTCTGTGTGTAGAATATCTGCATATGATCTGCCATTGCAGCTGCTATGGTCTCACAGTCCCTAACTATTGTTCTGTCTGGGGCTACTATTGCTATTACATGCTTCCTATCATGTTCCCTACTGCTGAGGCCAGGCTAGGGTTTTTCCTACTTTGTCCTGTGCTCCATAAATGTGTTTTTGTTTTGCAACATAGTTTAATTTGACCTTGTTAGTTTCTATTGAATGGAATACCTCCCTTTCAAGTGTAATGCAGCCTTTTATTACCTCTGAGGGTCCTATAATGTATTCCATCTCTAAGGGGCTGATTCCGTTGTCGGATGGGGTCAGAAGCCGTAACAGACCGACCTGCTGTCATCGGTTACGGCTCTGCAAGTACGATGCGACCAAACCCTGTTCGGTTGCATTCGTATGCTTCACAATGAGAGCATGCATTCCAAGTGGAATGCATGCCTGCATTGTGTAAAGCTGGGGTGCAGTTCATCCCTGCAACCTGTGGCCTGCACCCAAGGTGCCTGCCACCGGGTGCAGGGATCAACAGTGCCCCCTGGCCACCATTTGGTGGCCTCGCACCCACGGGGGCCCTGCTGGGGGCCCCCAGAGACAGTTTCTGACTGCCTTTTCCTGCCAGAAACACCGGAAGGAAAAGGCAGTGAAAAACTGCCATTGTACTCTCTTGGTCATAAACAGGTGAACGGGTGAGTACTGAAGGTTTTCTGGACGGCCGACGGGCTCTCCGAGCCCGTCGTAAGCCATCCGGAAATCCGAGTGGGATTCCATTCTGACCGAGCCCATCGGAATGGCTCAGTCAGAAAGGAATCCGGCCGGCACATTCCGACCGGAATCGGAATCGGCCCCTATGTCTAAGATCCCACTTCCTTGCATTGCCTATCTCTCTTAATTTTGTCTCCCGGTTTCCCTGATATTATTAACCTATGTTGCATGGATTTAAAGGGCTTACAAAGGGTCCATTAGCATGGCAGGCGGATAGTCCGTCTGCACCCTAGCAGTGCTGGGACCGGTGGCCAGTGGTGCGGCGGTCCCGTACAACCAATTAGGATGCAACCGCCACCGCGATCGCATCCTGCATCTCTTACCGCACCCAAATATGCAGACTCCACAATGCAGGGATCCAAGACAAGGCCCTCGACTGGATCTGCTCCTTCCTCTTCGGCAGAACGCAGCAGGTCAGACTCCCCCCTTCCTCTCAGACCCTAAACCTAGCACCTGCAGAGTCCTCCATGGGTCATCTCTCAGCCCTAGGCTCTTCAACGTCTACATGGCTCCGCTTGCCCTCATCATCAGAACCTACGGACTCAACATTGTGTCATACGCAGATGACACCCAACTCATCCTCTCCCTATCCAACGAACCCAACACCGCCAGACACAACTTTCGAGAAGGCATGGAAGCCGTCGCCAAATGGATGAAAAACATCTGCCTACAGCTAAACACAAACTAAACAGATGTACTCATCTAGGCCCAAACCCAGAAACCTGGAACGACACCTGGTGGCCCCCCGCCCTCAGAAGCCCGCCCACCCACACGGACCACGCACACAACTTGGGAATCATCCTGGACTCAGAGCTCAAAAAGGACCTCCAGATCAACTCTGTCTCATCCTCCTGCTTCCACACCCTCCGCCTTCTACGTAAGACCTTCAAATGGACCCCCTTCGAACACAGAAAGACCGTCACTCACGCCCTGGTCACCAGCAAGCTCGACTAAGGCAACGCCGCAAGACTGGTACCCCAACCTGCCAAGCCACTGCCACATCTCTCAGCACTTGTGCACACTCCACTGGCTCCCCATCGAAGCTAGAGTCACCTTCAAGATGCTAACCCACGCTCACCCAGCCCTCCACGACACCGGACCAGCATACCTGAACAGCCGACTCAAATTCCACGCACCCCAAAGGACCCTACGATCAGCCCAGCTCTCCTACGCCGTGGCCCCCTGCACCAGAAAGACCATATCAGGAGGCCGCTCTTTCTCCTTCTGTGCGGCCAGTGCTTGGAACGACCTTCTGCTCCACCTCAGACAGATAACATCACTCCCCATCTCCGCTATGCACTGGTTTTTTAGCATTCGCCTTTGGCAAAGGCAACCCCATGTTTATTTTTGCATTGCTCTTTCACTTAAAGTGAAAGCGCGATGCAATTATAAACAAGCGGCTCCTAGCTTGTTGTCTTTTCTTCTGCCTTTCTATTGTTGAGTGCATCTATTTAGTCGTTTTGTCTCTGTCTCCTTCCCTATACTGTCTCGGTTTTCTCGCCCATTTTTTCATCTTCTCGCCTCTCTTTCTGTCCCTTAATCTCTTCCTGTCTTGCCTCTTTTTTGTTCTGCCCTTCTCTATTCCATCCTCGCCCTCTCATACAGTCTATGGAAGTGTCACCTGTAAGGCATCCACAACAGCCCATTTGTTCTGTAGGTCTCCCCACTCCCCCATCTCTCATTTCCCCACCTAGAAAGCCACCTCCTGCATGACTAACGTCTGCTAAAATCCTGAGGGCCACCGTGTAAATATCGCAATGTGTATTTAGTGATAAGTTACAAGGTAGTCCAGTGTCTCCAGCAATAGAACCCATAATTACAATAACATCTAGCACAAAAATTCTAGCCTATGCTGACGAGTCTCAAGCAATAGAACCCATAATTACAATAACATCTAGCACAAAAATTCTAGCCTATGCTGACGACGTGGCTGTATTAACTTCTTACCCCACCGAGGCCATTCAAGAAATAGAGCAAATTACTCAGACGTGCGGTTCATACTCAAGATACTCCCTGAATAGGGATAAAACCATGGTCCTGTGTACCGAAAACACTGTTTTTGAGAGTCCTTATAGAACTAGCCAGGCTACATATCCAGGTGTGGTCTTATCTCCTACAATTAAAGAAATTACACAGATCAACTACGATCCCCTGATCAAGAAAATAAAAGCAGATCTTACCAGAGTTAACAATCTACGGTTGTCAATAATAGGTAAAGGGAATTACCTTAAAATGAATATTTTCCCAAAAATGTTATACCTATTTAGTGCAATTCCCCTGATTGTCGAGGACAATATCATCAAGGCTCTTGACGCTAGTATGTCAAAGTTTATTTGGAACTTTGGCAAAATCAGGAGAGCGTTACCACTCTTATTGTTACCTCAACATAGAGGAGGGTTAGCCATTCCAAATTTGACATTGTATCTTTGGACAACTCTTATTCAGCAAATGGCTCCCCTATTTAACACTAAACCTATAGCCACTTCCATAACACACCAATACATACCGTCAATTTATGAACTAATATTGGGAGAAACCGCTAGAGGGCTATTACTAAGACAGGGAGAGCCTTCATACTTTAAAAAAAACAAATTCAAGATAATTGCTGACGCGTGGAAGGTTTGGAAACAGGTATCAAAAAATCTAGCCATTCCAAAATACACTAAATACACCCCTCTTTGGCATAGCTCGATTTTACCATTGTATCTCAATGACAATATCACTAGAAGATGGGAACAATCAGGTATTGTTACTTTGGGTAATTTTGTTGGACAGGGACTTACACCAACATTTGAGAACCTACAACAAAATTTTCAGATACCTCCAACTGACTTCTTAAAATACATTCAAATCCACTCATCTATTCGATTTTACTTACCACAGATCAAATTAGATAATATTCCCTTTTTTGAAATTATAGATAAGTGAACTACTAGGATAGGGACCATCTATGAAATGCTAATGAAAAATCTTAGTGACGATATGGAGCGAGTAGAGACATCATGGGCTACTAAACTAGCCAACCCAAATATAGACATCGATACTTCATTGATTTTGTCATCTAAACTATTTCTACCCTCTAATTTAAAAGCCCAGCACTACAGAACAGTTTATGATCTCTACTTCACACCCTCTAAATTATTCGCATGGGGTCTCCGGACAAACGACAACTGTCCAAGGTGCGGTCAATCTCCGGCGAATCTAATTCATATGTTTGCCGAATGCCCCAAGTTAGACTTAATTAAAATAATGATCTCAGAATTCTGGACCCAAATTTTTGGACATGAATTAGGAACCTTAATGACGATATATGTTTTGGGTCATGATGAATCCATGGGGTATAGTAGGGAAGAATTATCGTCAGTATTTCTGGGTATTTCAGTGCTCCGAATTATCCTGGCTGCCCGCTGGAAAGACTCAGAAGCCCCTACTTTCCAAATGTGGTTATGTCGGTTTTTGGGAATTTATAAGTATGAGTTAGCCATCTATAAAACTAGAGGAAGGAATTCTAGGACATTTGGGACTCAGATCTGGGCTCCTATTACTAGATGGTATAACAACAAAATGAACCCATAGAAATGATAATGATTTGAATATTATCTTTATTTATTTATATTCCCTTATGTATACAAACATACGAATTGATTCTCTTTCCTTTTTGTTAAAATGTATTAATTCTTTATTCCTTATTGCTGTATTTACAAATGTTGCGATTACTCTTCTATTCCTCTTTTTTTCTTTTTTATCTGTGTTGTATATTTAAATGATTCAGTTGTCTTGACGGTTTATCATCGATATATGTATTGTATTCTTGCTCAAATAAAGACAAAAAAAAGGGGTACACCCAGTGATGCTCACTTTGCATCTCATTAGAGATGCAAAGCGAGGCATCGGCAAAACGGCTGATAACATGCTCTAATGCAAATCCCTTTTTTCCATCAACCAAAGTGGTTATATATTGAACAACAGAGATAACATCTAATAAGACGTGTTTATAAAGCCCAGATATGTGAAATCGTGAATGTGAAAAAGTGAGAGTGGTGTGTGTGTTATTGTTCTCTACCTGGGGTTATATGTACAGGAGCTTCGGAATAATGAATTGTGAATTCTGAATAATTTTTGATACTTTTGATGTACAAATCTTTTTTTTAAAAATCATGAAAAAAGGAAAATACTAAATGAAGAAGTAATTTAAAAAATAAAAATAATGATAAAATAAAATAAATGTGTTGTATTGCAATGATTATGCCTGTATAATTGGAGTACTTACCCTGAAAAATCAATAGGTCATGAGGGAGCTTTCTCCACTGTATTTGCTAATGCATGTTAGTACCAGCTTGCAAATAGAGCGAAAAGATTATCTCTGCTTTTTTGGCTTTAAAAGCCAAACAAGCAGAGATAAGGCCCTTGATAATATGCTCCCAAGTTCATAAGTGCCAGCCAGGGCGTGCTTGTGGGGTGTGGTGTGGATTTCTGGCACAAAGTGTCTTCTATCTCCGCGGATGTTGGACCTCATGCAGCACGGGACATTCACTGCACTTTCCTGGCCGTTTTGAAGTGCTTATGTCTTGCGAGTGAAAGGGGAGTGTCTGTGGTCTGTGAATGTACCATCACTGTGTTTGTCAGTCACACTCCCTGCACTCTAGACACCTTTCCCTCGTTGACTGTACAAGATCTTGAGCCCCTGTTAGATAAGACTAAGTCTGGATCACCTTTGGACTCCTGTCCTCTGAAGATCATTAAACAGTGTAGGGAGACCCTCTTACCTCCTTTGGTGGAGATAATGAATCTTGCCATTAGAGATGGTATCTTCCCTGCTGAGTGGAAGAAGGCGGTAGTGAAACCCCTGCTGAAAAAGGCGTCCCTGGATCCGGGGGTTTTAAAAAACTTCCGGCCGATCTCCCTGCTCCCCGCCCCTGCTAAGATGCTTGAGACTCATCTCAACAAACATCTCGCTGCCTTTGTCGAAAGCTCTGGATGCTTAGACTCCTCTCAGCATGGATTCAGGAAAGAATTTAGCACTGAGTCAGCCCTCACCATCGTACTTGACAAGATCCGTACATCAGTAGATGAGGGCCAGACATCTCTCCTGGTCCTGCTAGACCTAACGGCGGCTTTCGATACCCTCTCCCCCTCGGTACTTACATCTCGGCTGAGGGAGGTGGGGGTTAAGAACGCAGCTCTTGATCTCTTGACCTCCTTTCTTACAGGGAGGGAACAAAGAGTCAAGCTTGGGGAGTTTCTATCTCCATCCCGTCCTGTGCTATGTGGGGTTCCTCAGGGGTCGGCCCTTAGTCCGACCCTTTTTAATATCTATGTTACCCCACTGGCCAAACTCATAAGATCTTTCGGGATGGAGGTAGTCTCGTACGCCGACGACACTCAAATCCTCGTTTCTCTACCCCATTCAGATGAACTAATCGCCTCCAAATTTAGATCTTGCATGGAGGCGGTCGGTAATTGGATGGTTTTGAATTCTTTGAAACTGAATGGGGAGAAAACGGAGGTGATGGTGTTTGGGGGAAAAGAAAACATCTGGTCAGCCAGCTGGTGGCCTGACTCCCTTGGTACCTGTCCCTCCCCCACATCCTCTGCTAAAAATCTCGGGGTGATAGTAGACCCTGCACTTGACCTAGGCAGCCAGGTGAGCAGAACTGTCTCCACTTGCTGGGGCCTGATTCATACTCTCCGTAGGGTCAGGAAATTTCTTTCCCTTCAGGCAAGAAAACAAATAGCGGTCGCTCTCATCGGCTCGCGTTTGGACTATTGCAATGCGCTGTATGCAGGACTCAATAAAGGACAGCTGCAGCGCTTGCAGGTGGTCCAGAACGCCGTAGCCAGATTTGTCCTGGATATCCCTAGACGCTCTTCAGCCACTGCAGCCAGGAAAACACTGCACTGGCTGCCGATAGAACAGCGTATTCGGTTCAAGGTCTTGTGTATGACCTATAGAGCTATCGCTAAGAAGAGCGACACGGGAATTGGTTCCATCATCTCCCACTATGTTCCCCTTAGAAACCTGCGCTCCTCTGGGAAACTGCTCCTGGCAGCTCCCCGTGTACGGAAAGCCAGGTGGGGCGGCAGAGCCTTTTCCACTCTGGCTCCTAAATGGTGGAATGAACTTCCCCTGGATTTGAGATCTCTTCCATCCCTACAGATTTTTCGCACTGCCTTAAAGACCTTTCTCTTTAAGCAAGCTTACGTCTGAGATTCTAGTGTTTCCTTTCTTGGTCCTTCTTGGCCTTTGGCTAGGCGCCTTGATACCTTCGGGTTATTGTTCTGCGCAATACAAATTATCTTTCAATTCAATTCAATTCAATTCAGTGGGTTTTTTGTCTTTGTGTAACAATGTGCTGATCTGTCTATGGAAATCTGTGCAAGAGTCGGTATCACTCTGTGTGTGTGTCTGTATGAACTCTCTGTGAGTGCTGTGTGTTCATGCTGCTTTCGGGGTTAAATCTTGGAATTTGATGATGCAATTTAAATGTGTATTTGACAGGATTGAAAGTCTGTCCTATGAAAATTAGTCATTCGCAGAAAACTGTGAGACAATAATAGCTGCTTTCTCCGCTTTTCCGCTCAGATGCTAATGAGTCACTTAAAAAGCCCCGGCACGTTCAACTTTATTTGCATTCAACGAACATTATAATAAAAACTATTTTCAAATAAACCACTACATAAGAACACCTGATCCAAAAAATGTCCTTCGTGAAGAAAAGTCGGTGACACCAAGAAATCCTGGTGACCTCATTCATGTACAAATCGGCAATTTTTTAAGCTAATAAGTGCTGAAACCTTCGCATGGATCGAACTCTTCCTCCTGCCCGGCAAGCTCTTTCCTAGTCTGCAGGGGTGGGTGGGGCAGAACTGTTTACCTTTCGTGTTTATAGTAATTCAGTGGCACGCTTTGAAAAGAAATGCTCGTTGTTTTTATTCGCGAACTCCATATAAATTGCAGTCGCTTCTAGCAACGATACTATGAATGTGCGCAGCATTTGAACTTCCTGCGACCTTATTTTATCAGAGCACCTAAATTAAGTCATTGCATTGTTCCATGTCTGCTACATTCTTACTTCCTGTATAGAGCTGCAGATATCTGGACGTATAAATCGCACGTTTAGACCGAGGACAGCTGTGTAAAAACAAGCCTTGAAAATGCAATAGGTCTTGCCTTTTATTAAGTTAAAGCCATTTGCTTTGCTATACAATACCATTAGCAAATGGCTTTAACTTAATCAAAGGCGAGGTCTATTGCATTTTCAGTGTTTGTTATTGGTCAGGCACCATGCAGCAATTTTCCAATCTCCCATCCCTCGTGGCTCCTGAGTTTTTAATTGCATGCTTAGTGGTGAGTGATTATATATCCCCCAGGCTTTGTACTCTGCCTCTGTGAATCTGTGTAGCTTTGAGGTGGGGTTAAAGAATAGTCTGTACAAGAGTGGGTGTTGTGCACTCCTGATTAGTAGGACTATTCTAGGTGTGTCCCATTGACTGTTCTCCAAATGTCCCCCTTTTCCAGCGCTTGCATGCAGGACCCTCAGAATATTGTTGATGTATTTCGACCTGTAATGTTTTTGGGTATTTCCTCACGACAGGGACCAGGTCAGTTCAATTTGTAGAGATTGTTAAAATCAAATGAGTGTAGGACAATATAGGAGACAATTCTGGGTTTTTTCTTCAAATTGTTCCTAACTTATGTTAAATAGGCACTAGGGGAGTACTATTTTTTTCTCACAGATGGTTTTATCGGAAGGCATGCATTGACTTAAAGCCAACATACATATTTAAAAGCACACATAGTGCCCGCCACTCACTGAAGAGGTCTTTATTGTGTGAACGTGCACATTGTAGGAGAGCTGAATGCTGTCACTCACAGTCAGATAAGCCAATGGCTGAAACAAGCTAACCCTGTGCAACCACCCCCTTTCGTCGTATGATTCCTTGGCCGGAAGCAAAATGTGATTGACACTACGACAGACCAATGGAAAAGTGCTTGCCGAAAGCTCCTTTTAGTAAGTATGTATAGCATACATATATTTATTAAAAAGAACGCCAGTCCTAATATGACTAAAGAATGCTTTGCTCTTTAAAGCAGGCTTTGAATGTGTGGTTTAAACAAAAGCGTCGGTTTTATAAGCTAGTTCGAAAGGCAGTTCATGAAGTAATGACATGCCTTAAGGGCCACCACAGTTTCCAACCACTTCATTCCTCTATAGCAGAAAATATGTGCATGTGTCCATCAGAAAGGTGTGTGCCTGGTGTGAACACTACAATCACTGTAGAAAAGTGTTAATTCAAATGAAACGAAACAAAGAAACCAGTGCCTTCTGTATTCACCCCCGCATCTCTTCTCCTGCTGGGAATAGACATTCAGAGGGGATCTCGTTTTTTTAGCTGCAATTCCCACTGGTTTCAAATACAGATTGTCACTAGGGAGAATATATTGTTTGCAACCATGACCCCTGCAGCCCTAAATAACGCTTTGATGGAGCTCAATGCCTTTATAGAGAAACTAACTCAAGAGGGATTGATGGAGGGATTCCCGAGCACAATCACTTTTTATATATGATGTGCTAAGAAAACTACTTCGAGCATAAGTGCCTAGTTTGTGGTCCTGCACAAATTGCCACAACGCTGGTGCATTGCATCTGACGCAATGACCCTCTCACTGTAAATACATGCACATTTTATTGTATATGATCTGCGAGAATTACACTATGACCACATAACATCAGTTTGTGGTTTGGCAGATCCGAACACGTCCTTGTCTCTTTCACCGTAAATATTTTAGCGAATATGATCTGCTGGATTCAACCGCGCGACGTACACGTGCGCGTCTCTCACGTGTCCACATGGCATATTAGTGGTCTGACACATATTCACAGTTGTTGAATTGAACCGGCATGCCAGGACTCGTGCCTGAGCAAGCCCAGGACGACTGGAGGCATTCTAAAGTAATCACAGAAGGTGAGCATAGCGGGAGGGTACCGAGTGATAGTATGTGTGCCTGCTAGAGCGCGCAGTTTTCCCCAGGTCTCCCGGGATACCAATTCTCTAACACGCACTGGGCCCTCGGCGTGAAGAACACATTAATTTCGTTTGGGTGAAAACTGGGTGAGGATTTCTCCTCCTGCACGCTGCTAGGAGTAATCAAGTTTGGATTTACCTCTGCTTACCATGCACCCGACTTACCACGGGCGCAATTCCTTGACGGACCTGGAGCTGTTAAGAAAACGTAGACAGGCCTAACATCCAATACACCTTAAAAATCCTTAATATACTTTCCACAGTTTTGTAAAATGACCACAGACACCTGATTAAGTTCAAGTTTTTATATAAGATTTCAAAGTGAAGAAGCCAAAATAATAAGCGATACACAGAGTAATATATCAAACATCAAAATCAATACCAAAAGGTAACTTTGCACAAAAATTATGACCATTTAGAGTATATGGGAAACTACAGGGAGAAGTTTAGCACGTACTATTCACTGCAACGTATACTAGAACATAGGAATGAGATGGGACCTAGAACATGTACTTAACCTAAGTGTTCAGATTATTCTTGCTAAGCTCACTGCAAACCACTAAAGGAAAGGGAAAAACGGGAACATGCTATGGTTTATAAAAACAATGAATTTCTAAAGGAGAGGGGGAGAGAAGGAACCAACTAAAATTCAGGCACATATAAGTTCAATGGCAATAAGGCAATAACTCAGGTAAGAATGCTTTAACAGATCAGAGAGAGAGAGAGAGAGAGAAAAGAGCTACGCAAACCCACAATTTATATTTACCTAATTCAGATTGAAGACCAACCCTGGCCACGGGTCAGTTGGGAAGACGGGGACAGGGACCCTCAGAAAAGGAATGCCAGACTGTGAGCAGGTACAGCTCACGGAGAATAAGGACAGGATACCCCTCAGGTTCGGATCAAGGACTGGGCCTCCCAGGGTACGACCAACACCCACAGCTTCGGACAGCAACGCCTGCGTTACCCCCTCCTGCAAGTAATCCGCCAGAAACCCTGATTGGATTTTCGAATTCCCCAGCAAAGTGCTTCGCCAGCACTTAGGATTTTCCACCCCTTAGGAGATTGTGGAAAGTACGGACAAAGTGCTCCGCAGCACTTTCAGAATGAGCACCTATTGAGATCGTAGGGTCAGTGACAGGTCTGCTACTCGGACAAGTCGGACAATTTTCCTAAGCTAAACTAGGGTAGTTATACAGTTTGGGGACCTTTAGACCACCCATAAATGTTGCAAGTGACAGTTTCCCACATTGTGATTGGTCAGGAGAGGTGGTGCGGTCTTTACCACCTCCTAGAATTCAGTTTCACATGATTAAATATTCAATTTTGAATACCCGCCCCCCAGGTTCACGTTCCCATGCATAGAATACAGCAGTACAGGACAGTTTTCAGTAGGTAGCAACAGTATTGCTTCTTTCAAGGTGAGACTCCGTATTCCCAGCGGTGTTCCCAGGCGCATTGTGCTTCAGGAGCCAGCTGGCTAGGTTTAGCTTCTGCGCAGTTGGAACTTTCTCTGGTCAGGTGACAGTGCCCAGCAGAGCCTCAAGCATGGCTCCGCTCATGAATACCCAGCCCACAAAGACGCGGTACATGAAAAGTAAGCGAAGACAAATTAGAATCATACATAAAAATGATCGCATTGTATACCATGATAAAACTTAACCAACCCTTACTTTATAATGACTATAGCATTAAGGATTAATGCGAAAGAATAGATAGGCTAAAAGCTGCTGCAGCAAGCAGAGAGCGTGGTGAGAGACAAGCGGCCATATTTAGCATCAATGCGCATGAGCACAGAATCCCTCCAGAATGCGAGTGCGTCACATCACATGGGTATGACCGACGCATGCGCAGACTGAATTTGCGGCAAAGCAGCCATTTTCAGTGCAAGCTTCGTTAGTACGTGAAAAGACAAACAAGCAAGCATCCTAGGGACACCCGCGTGTAGGGGAAAACACTTTACAAATGACGAACAATGGTGTTAATATTATTATGCAATTATAGACAAGGGTTTTGCATACGAGCAAGGCGCTATGCGTGCGAATCCTTGCTCCATCAATCCCCTCTTTGATGATATTTACTATCATCACTACATGAAGGAAACAGATGCCAACTTTTCTCATTCATTCATATCGTCCATTTCGATTTCAATAAACTTATTGTTCAGTTTTCTTTCAGCTTCCCTATGAGAGTGGTGATTTTTCGCCTTTTTATAAATTGCACTCTTCAACTCTTCTAATTCTAGCTCATCAATGTTTCTTTTCACCCCCCTCGGATTTACTGTATACTTCCTTTTATACCTTTTACATTTGCAGCAGATAAAAATGATCAATATAATCACACCTATTATGACTATTGGCATCAGTATTTTCCACAAAATATTTCTACCTAGATTAGTAAACCAACTACCTACAGAGGAGAGACCTCCAGTCAGTCTCGTCCAGGCACTGTCAACCTCCAATGGTTTGAGTTCTCTTTCCAAATTAGTTATGTTCTTCACATATTGTTTTAATTCGATACTTTTGTCAGGAATGTAGGTGCAACAATGTTGCGCTTTCAGCATTCTACAGACTCCGCCCTCCTTTGCTAATAGGGTGTCAAGGGCAAGACGGTTTTGTAAAACCATTGATCTGATCGCAACCATCTCAGTATTGACCAGCAGGAAACCAGCAGCAGTGTCCGTTGATAACCGGTCCACCACTGTAGAAATTTGCAGATTCTATGGGTGTTCAGAACTACCCCCATTCCAGGTATCAGTGCACTAAAAATATCACCTACAATTTCGCCTACACTTTCGCGTCTACTACGCACTAAGCCATTAGTTTCATCATCGCTTCCAGCTGCGTTATTCACATGGTATATTTTCGGGAAAACAATGCCAAAGTAGCAGCTTCCATACCAGTGATCCGGCAATTTGAAATAAGCCTTGTTCCCACATATATAATATATTCCGGGAAACACAGGTTCTGACCCGTTTTTGAAACCCCAACCTCCAATTACCTTATAATTATGTTCACACTCGCTGGAACCGATGAATACATTGTTATAGTACTCTGTCTTTTCCCTATGGATACAAAGTTTCCCCTTTCTTTCAAAATCCAGCAACAAGGCAGGACTGGCTTCGCCTTCTGAGGTGTTGTCCATGTGCTCAGCCCACCTAGGGATTCTATCCTTCTCGTCATTTGCCTTCTTCTGAAACTTTTCTCTCCTTCTGTCTGCCATCTTTATAAACATCTTTTCCTGCTCTTGCAGTGAACAGGTCAGATTGTCTTCTCTTGCTTGATCTAAGTCTATGTTACCTATAGTCAGGAAATATTCTCCCATATAGCGGGTCACGTCACTTGTAGTATGTACACGGTTCAAATGTCCTCTAACAGGAAGTTCAGAAAATACTACGTCATCGTTTGAATAATAGTACTGCAAGGTGCTTCTATAGAACAAGCTAGCTAATATACTACAGGAGATTCCATAGGTCAAAGGTAGATGGTGGTATGTCACGCCTTCAGCCACTGAGGTTGGTAGCTTCATGCAGACATAACAGTCCTCTATTTCCATAGCTTCTACATAATGCACTAACAAGTTAGCAAAAACATTTAAGTGTGTCCTGTTCTTCATTTTGTGAAAGTGTAGTCCATCCTCATCTGGTGCTTCTAAATCAGGTCGTGTGTGTGTCAGTCCTACTCTTTTGTCGCGTCTTTCTAGTCTACGTGGTGTTTCTGCAGTCTGTACAACTCCTACATCTACTACTTCGGGTTCAGTAGGGGACAAGTTTGGATCTCTACTTATCATAAAGGGCAGAAAAACTGTTAGTCCTATCCACATTATTATTAGCATAGCTACACTACACAAGCATATCTTACAACAGGTTTTGAGACACCCACAGCGGGATCTCCCAGAGACACTCGGATCAGACATTTTAGCTTACAGGTGGCTTTTGCTACCCCTCTTCGTTTCTTTGCACCAAAGGCTCACTTCAGGGCTCACTTAAGGAGGGTCTTCGTCCGAACTCCGATCAGCAATGGACTCGTTGTCGCTGTTGCCACTGTGGTGAGGCTCGTCAATCTCTTCCAACACAAGGTACGTCCATTCAGGGCTCCGATACAGTCGGTTCTGTTTCTTTATTCTGTCGCTTTTTCTCAGCGATTTGCCTTGGGCTGCATTCCTTTCACTTAAAGCCCTTTTTCGGTCTTTATCGTTTTCTTCGACTGTCTTTAATCTGAGCCTTAGTCTTTTGACGTATCGAGGTGTACTTCTTCCTCCGTGCCTCCCAGTGGTTGAGGAGACTTCTCCTTCTTCGTGCACTCTTTTCACTTTTTGATGTGGCACTTCTGTTTCCCTGCCTGTCTGACTAGTTCCAGGTCTTTCGTCTATTTCTTCTGCCTGGTCGCTAATCTGTCCCTGCTCAGATTCAAATCGCACTTTCTTTTTACTTTTTGTTACTGTTGTTTCCGTTGTCTGAGCACTTTGATCTAGTTCTATCTGTTCCTGTTCATGCTCTTCGATCTCTTCGTTTTCTTCTGCATGAACGTCAGCCCTAATTTCTAACTGTCCCTTTCTCGGCTCCGGAGTTTCAGGAGGAGTCTCGAGATCTTGATCTGACCCTACTTGGCCTATGTCCTGATCAGGTGTGTTATGGCTTTCGTTGACCTGACCTTCTCCTTCTACTCCTGACTCACCTGGACTATCCCACTCACTGTCTAAGTAAGAATATTTTCGGGTTCGTATTGGATCATGAACCGGTTCGTCGGCGGGATACCATTCAACGTCTTGACTTGTGCTCGGCAGTTCGATGTCAGCTAGCTCCGGACTCTCTTCCTCGGAGGTCTCTTCAGCTGTGCTGCCTTCAGCTCCAGTCGCGTTTTCTCCAGATACCCGCTTTGTGTGGCTGGCGTGGATCCACTTCGGTACACCAGCGCACTTCACAGCAGTGGTAGTGACGAGGATCACTTGTCGTCGCTTTCCCCACCTTGGCTTCAAGCAGCTGCTCCGGGTGTGTTTCTTTAACACCACCCAGTCTCCTGGCTGCAGGTTGTGTGCTGGAGTCTTTGGCCACTCGTCTTCAGTCTCTCCAATCTGCTGAGAGAGAGAACGCACTTGGTCACCCAGCTGCTTGCAGTATTCTAGCACCATATCATCAGAAATGCTTAGCAGTTTGTTTCCGGGTACCCATGCCTGGCGCATCACTCTTCCCATCAACACTTCATGGGGACTCAGGCCAGTCTTTCGATTCGGGATACTTCTCAGACTCATCAGCACCAGGGGTAAAGCTTCTATCCAGTTCATTTTTGTGGAATCACACATTTTCCCCAGTCTGGACTTCAGAGTGCCATTTATTTGTTCCACTACCCCAGAAGCCTCTGGGTGGTAGGCACAGTGCAGTCTTTGCTTCATTTTGAATGCTCTACAGAGTTCCAATAGGACATCGTTGGCAAAATGCCCACCTTGGTCCGTTTCGATCGTCTCTGGGATCCCATACCTAGGTATCAACTCCCTGAGCAATAGTTTGGCTGTGGTTATAGCGTCATTTTTCTTAGCTGGATATGCTTCCACCCACCTAGAGAATAGACAAACTATGACTAAAACATATCTGTATCCGTTGCATCTGGGCATGGTTATGAAGTCTGCCTGTATTCTCACGAAGGGACCTACTGCCTTTCCAATATTACTCTGTTTCACTACAGTCTTCTTTCCTGCATTGAATTGCTGACACACTAGGCACCTCTGGCAAAGCCTTTCCGCCTGGTCCCTGAACTTTGAATTGCAAAACACTTGATCAAACACCCGACACATTGCGTCTCTTCCCATATGTGTTGGCTCATGTATCATTCTGACCATGGGGTCGATCAAGCTATCAGGCAGTACAGGCACCCCCTCCGGATTTACCACCACACCATCTTCTCGCAACTCGCACTCCTTTGCGGCCCACCTGCCTTTTTCTTGCCTGTCTGTGGCTTGTTGTATCTCTCTTAATTCTTCCCACGTTGACACATTATCAAACAACATAAGTTGGCAGCTGGTTCCATCCCACCGGGCAATTTGTAGGGACATCTGGTGTCGGGCACAAAATTGTGCAATTTGGTCAGCGTACCTATTACCGGCAGTCACATCATCATTTCCAGATCTGTGAGCCGCACACTTGACCACAGCCAATTCTTTGGGTAATTGGATGGCTTCCAGTAAGTTATGCACTACTCTCCCATTTCGGATAGGTGTGCCAGAGGAAGTCATGAATTCTCTTTGCAACCACAATTGGCCGAAGTCATGAACAACCCCGAAACAGTACTGACTGTCTGTGTAAACAGTAATTCTTTTGCTTTTTCCCCTCTTGCATGCTCGGGTTAACGCTATAAGCTCCGCCACTTGTGCAGATTTCACCTCGCGCATGTAAGATGCCTCGACGACTCCTGTCAGAGTAACCACAGCATAGGCAGCACTCAGACTCCCACTCTCATGTCTCAAACACGAGCCATCCACAAACATTGTTTTATCCCCGTCCCGTAGTGCTATTTCACGAATGTCAGGACGGGGCTTGGTGCTATATTCAGTCAGATCGATGCAATTATGTTCCCCACCCTCATCCGATTCTGCATCCAGAGGGACAGGTAACAGTGTCGCAGGATTTAGGACATTGCACCGGGAGATAGTTACATTTTCAGCACCAATCAAAATTCTCTCATACTTAGTCAGCCGACTAGGTGTGAGGTACTGGGTCTTAGTTCTAGTCAGTAAGATGACAACAGAATGAGGAACATAGACAGTGACGGGATGTCCCATGACAATGCCCTCACTCTGTTCCAGGCTGACGCAAGTAGCAGCAACGGCTTTTAAACAGCCAGGCAATCCAGCGGCCACTGGATCTAGGGTGGCTGAGAAGTAGGCTACTGGTCGTCTGACTGATCCGTGCCCCTGGGTCAGGACTGAAAGAGCACAATTCTCCCTTGTGTCACAGAACAGTTCAAAGGGTTTAGTGTACTCAGGCATACCCAATGCAGGTGCGGTACACAGACAGTTTCTCAGAGTTACCCAAGCATTCATGCTCTCACTGTCCCAGTGGACGGGGTCTTCCACTCCTTTCTTTGTCATATTTATCAGGGGTCGGGCTAGAGCCGCAAACCCTACAATCCATTGTCTGCAGTAACCCACAACTCCCAAGAACATTCTCACTTCTTTCTGGGTGGTGGGCAGTTCCATTGCTTTAATTATTTTGATCCTTTCGGCAGTGACCTTCCTGATTCCCTTTTCTATCTGGTGCCCCAGATATTTTACTGAGTTTTTACAGAATTGTAATTTGTCAGGCGACACTTTATGTCCTCCTTTTCCTAGGTGATTCAGCAAGGCAATTGTGTCAGTGACACAGTCGGACTGGGTTTTAGATGCCACTAACAGGTCATCTATGTACTGCACCAAAACAGACTCTCTCGGCAGCACTAGGGATTCAAGGCACTTTTTCAGTATCTGGTTGAAAATCGATGGACTTTCAGTGTACCCTTGAGGGACACGATTCCAGACATAGATATGACTGTCAAATTCAAAACTGAAAAGGAACTTGCTTTCTGGATGCAATGGGATGGAAAAGAATGCGTGGCACAGGTCGATGACAGTGAACCATTCTGCGTTCCAAGGAATCTGGTAGAGTATCACTGCAGGGTTGGGTACAATAGGACAGCAAGGCACAACAATTTGGTTTACCTTGCGCAAATCTTGCACTACCCGGTACTTCCCACTAGGCTTTTTGATCCCAATGATAGGCGAATTACAGGGGCTGCTCAGCACTTCCTCTATTATTTCTGCTTCGAGCAGCCTCGTGATTTCAGTCGCTACTCCTGCCTTCACTTCTGCACTCATTTTGTACTGCCTGGTTTTGGGGTATACAGCATTTGTTTTTATTGTTACTTTAACCGGGTCCACATTTGCCATCAGGCCTACATCTTTTCCGGTGAAATCCCACACTTCGGGGACTACCCTTAGCTGGAGTTCCTCAGGTAAGTCCTCAATTGTCAAAGGCTTAATGTCAGCATCTTGTCTGACTAACATCAGTTTGTACAGGCCATCTTCATCGGGGGTCTGAATTTCAACGCCATTTGGTGTGCAGTAAATGGTACAACGCATCTTGCACAACAAATCACGTCCTAGTAGATTTACAGGACTGGAATCACAGACCACAAATCTGTGCATTTCCTTGAAATTTCCTATGGAAATCTCCATTGGTTCAGTTACAGGGGTACTTATTATCTGATTTGATACGCCCACTACTTGGATCGCTTCTCCCGAGAGGGGTAGGTTAGGAACATCCACTGTTCTTACAGTGGATCTGGTAGCACCAGTGTCCAACAGAAAGGTGACGTCTTTGCCTTCAACCTTTCCTTCAATGTATGGTCCAGTCTGGTCTACCGGTAAGGAGGCGCCAAGTACGCACTCCTCATCCTCCCCTCTCAGGCCCCGTCAATCTTGATCTTCACAAAGGAAGGTATCACTTAGCAGGTACTGTGGAATGACTGCATTTCTTTCACTCTCAACCTCCCATACTTCCGCCCTCTCATTCTGCTGACCCTGATTCTTAAAATTCTGTCTAGGAGCGCGAGGTACTGGAGGTAATTTTACCTGTTGCTGGGTTTTTCTTGTCCCCTCTTTCGGCACCTGTGGATTTAAACCATTTACAGGAGCATTACCGGCCAGTAGGTGTGGACACTCGTCTCTCCAATGCCCCATCTGGCCGCACCCATGGCACGGAAACTTTTTCATGGCCTCCTCACGACTCATTTTAGGTCTGGGCTTTCCTCCCCCCCCAGAATTGGTATTCGGAACATTATTATCAGAAGTTATTTTACTTAACTGCTTTTCTTGCTGTTCGGCTAATTTCACCTGTGCCCACATCACCTTTTCCTTGAGGGCTTTCTTTTTATTTTCAATTTCATCTTCGCAGTATTTTGCATATTTCAGGACATCATCTATGGGCTTTCCCTGCCAACTGATTTTGTTATCTCGAATCCATTGTGATATTTCAGGCCTTAATCCTAGCACAAATCTGTAACTGAAATGGGTCATGTCTTTCATGTCCACATTATCAATACCACTGTAAGTTTTGAATACCTGTAGTAACCTTTCGTAAAATGAATGCACTGTTTCATCACGTTCTTGGGTTGTTCTATCTATTCGGGTCCAATCTGTCTCTTTGGCTGGCACCCTTTTCTTAAGATACTGTATGACCTGGTCATATTTCCTCATAACATCCGCTGAAGGGGCTCCCGTTCTCTCATCTCTGGGATATTCATCATTTGGCCAATCAATCTCTATTTTACATTCCGTCCACAGATCTACAGGGACCACAATATCGAAAAACCCATCCAGGTCTTTCAGCAGGCATTTCTGAACTTTTATGAAGCGCTCTACCTGTCGGTACCAGTCAACTGGTTTCTCGCGTAATTTCGGGAAGTCATTTGTAAATGACACAATGTCTTGCCTGGACCAAGGGACATGGACATATTTTCCTCCCGGGACCTCTCTCATGGGACACAATTTTTCTGTTGGGGTTACTTCCTTTAATACGAATTCTGAAGTTACTGACCCAGCCCTGCTGCCTTCCTTCTTCTTTGCCCACCTTGTTCTCCACTTCCCCACTTCGCCCCATTTCTGCAGGAGTTTCAACAATTCTTTTACTTGGATCTGTTTCCCCATCACATTCAGGCTTTCTAAGTCCTTGTCTGAAAAGTCCACTCTATAGGGTTTCTGAAGGATTTTGGAGCGACTAACATCAACGCCCATTTCTGCGGCTGCATCCATTATCTTTTCGTGGAGCACCCTGGCACTCCGGGTAAGATTTTTACTGATGAATAGTAACTCTTCTTCATTATACGAGCTCAGGCGCTCAACTCCCACGTTCCCAGCCATCATCTCTTCTATTTCTATTCTTAATTTATATATTTCCAATGTTTTAGGTTGAGAAATGGTCTCTTTCTCTATCTCCTTTGTCCACCTGTCTAATTCTTCAGGGGAAACTAAAGAGGCGTTCCTGATTCCAGATGCACTTTCAATCACCACTTCCTTTTGTCTAGGCTGACTTCTTGCCCCTACTATACTGGCCCTCGGTTCCCTTATGGGCAAATCCATTAAACTTCCAGATTCACACTCACTTTCCTGATCCTCATCTATGAACACTTCTTTCCTCGGGGTCTGGAAGCCAGTAGTAGGCAGCATTGGGGTGATGACAGGAGGAAGGGGACTAATCAAGTCATTTTTATACATTGGGATAGCAGGACCAATAGTTACCGGAATGGTCAAGGCCTCAGGATGGGGATGCATCTGTGCAATGGTTCTGGCTAAGTCCTCTCGCTGTCTAGTCAGGACTTCTCTCTCCTTTTCCTGCAACCCCCTTCCAGCAGTATTGCCATGTAATACCTGAGGTACTAAGGATGGATAAATACTCGGGGCAGTCGGGGCAACCAATCGAGGGGGACTTTCCCCGAATGGTTGATAATTCGGGACTGTGGACTTGGGTCTGCAAAACTCATCCCTTTCACTATGCTTACTGCTTGTAGCTGTCCTGTCTGTATCACTTTCCCTCCCACTCCGGGGGAAATTGGTAACAGAACTTTGGGAATGCACCGAATCTGATTCCGCTACATAGGGAGGTGGATCCTTCATTAACAGGTCTTCCAGGTGTTCGTCTTCTACATCCCCCATAGGTGCTAGGTGATGGGTTTTTGCTTTACATTTTCCTCTTTTCTCCTCTAATACTCCCATCATGGGGAACAGCCCTTCAGTTAACATAGACTGCCTCCACTGTTTCATTTTCTGCTCTTTGGTTGGCGTTGGAAGTCTGGGATACCACCTACTCACTCCTTTATCCATTCGGGGTTTATCTCGCTCTGCAGCCTCAATCTCCCATTCCTCCAAAGCTTCGTACTGGGTCAATCTAGGTCTAGGGTGTAATTCATTCATGCGGGTCCTTAAGTTAAACAGGATCCGACCATTAAATGTACCTTCAACAGGGAATGCCAGGACTCCGTCATCTACAGTATACTTTGCCCAATTTTCTAGCCAGAGACAAGTGTGATACCCTTTATCAAACATCATAAAAGAGGCAGGGGTATTTGGCGGGGGAATGAGTACGCCTTCTCTCGTTCTAATGAGTTTGTCAGTTTTGAAAAAGTTCTTCACTTTATCCGAAAATGACAATTTTCTCTTTATTCCATACATCATGTGCGGTCTACCTCGTATAAGCTGATCCTTATGAAATCCTAGGTACTTTGGATTCGGTATGAAGTCTGGATACCACATACAACTCTCCAGACTCGCTTCTAACTCGGCTTGATTAATTTTGTTTACTTTCGTGCTTCCAATGCTAGCGCGACTTCTATTTCGCGCCACCCAATCAGGTCAGAGAATACAACTACGGTCAACCAATGGGTGCGCGGCCTTTTCGCAAGACAGAGTCTCACGCTTCGGCACTCACCCCTCCTTCACAAATTCAGCTCCGCTACCCGCCCGCTGTTCTGACCAATACCAGCGCGGCACGGAGTGACGTCAGAGCAGCTCTCCGACTGACTCCCGCCTTCACAAGGTAACGGAAACTTTTTACTCTCACTAAAGCGCGAGTGCAGGTTTTAGTTAACAATACACAACGTTTGCCACTATGTCTGAGTGTTCTAAAGAGAGAAAAGACTTTTCTTTCGCTACTAGTAAACCACTTCTGTCTACTTTTCATTCACTCTGGATAGACTTCTTTGCCTGTCCCTTCACACTAGTAACATAGAACCCGTTATTCTTCTGACTCATCCACCTTGATCGGGGATATGTACTGAGCCAGGATTTCACCAGCGAACTATTTTACTTACCAGACAAGCCTCGGAGACCCTACTACTCCTTCCGTATGCGACCCTTACTAGGTGATATCGCAATGAAAGTTTTATAATGGACTCGTAGCTATCATTCACTCCAGAAACAAAGGTCCTAATTAGTGCTTCCAGTTATCCTTAACCCTGCACTAATACTTCAAACTTAGTGACTTCAACAGCTAACCGGATTCTACTCACCGTTAGCTAAAATACTTCCCCGGGGATTCAGACTACACTGAACATTTACAAACAATTCTGGGTTAATTCAACATGCAGCATTTATAACAGCAATGCAAATTCATGAACATTTACATATAAAAACACATTTCAAAAATATTGTAAAAATACAGTAACAATCAGCAGCACGTTTTTGTATTCACGGTTTGTTTATGACTATCCTGCCTACCTAATCTAACTAGTCCAAACCATCCTCTGCTAGCCAGAAATTACTGCTAGAGCGCGCAGTTTTCCCCAGGTCTCCCGGGATACCAATTCTCTAACACGCACTGGGCCCTCGGCGTGAAGAACACATTAATTTCGTTTGGGTGAAAACTGGGTGAGGATTTCTCCTCCTGCACGCTGCTAGGAGTAATCAAGTTTGGATTTACCTCTGCTTACCATGCACCCGACTTACCACGGGCGCAATTCCTTGACGGACCTGGAGCTGTTAAGAAAACGTAGACAGGCCTAACATCCAATACACCTTAAAAATCCTTAATATACTTTCCACAGTTTTGTAAAATGACCACAGACACCTGATTAAGTTCAAGTTTTTATATAAGATTTCAAAGTGAAGAAGCCAAAATAATAAGCGATACACAGAGTAATATATCAAACATCAAAATCAATACCAAAAGGTAACTTTGCACAAAAATTATGACCATTTAGAGTATATGGGAAACTACAGGGAGAAGTTTAGCACGTACTATTCACTGCAACGTATACTAGAACATAGGAATGAGATGGGACCTAGAACATGTACTTAACCTAAGTGTTCAGATTATTCTTGCTAAGCTCACTGCAAACCACTAAAGGAAAGGGAAAAACGGGAACATGCTATGGTTTATAAAAACAATGAATTTCTAAAGGAGAGGGGGAGAGAAGGAACCAACTAAAATTCAGGCACATATAAGTTCAATGGCAATAAGGCAATAACTCAGGTAAGAATGCTTTAACAGATCAGAGAGAGAGAGAGAGAGAGAAAAGTGCTACGCAAACCCACAATTTATATTTACCTAATTCAGATTGAAGACCAACCCTGGCCACGGGTCAGTTGGGAAGACGGGGACAGGGACCCTCAGAAAAGGAATGCCAGACTGTGAGCAGGTACAGCTCACGGAGAATAAGGACAGGATACCCCTCAGGTTCGGATCAAGGACTGGGCCTCCCAGGGTACGACCAACACCCACAGCTTCGGACAGCAACGCCTGCGTTACCCCCTCCTGCAAGTAATCCGCCAGAAACCCTGATTGGATTTTCGAATTCCCCAGCAAAGTGCTTCGCCAGCACTTAGGATTTTCCACCCCTTAGGAGATTGTGGAAAGTACGGACAAAGTGCTCCGCAGCACTTTCAGAATGAGCACCTATTGAGATCGTAGGGTCAGTGACAGGTCTGCTACTCGGACAAGTCGGACAATTTTCCTAAGCTAAACTAGGGTAGTTATACAGTTTGGGGACCTTTAGACCACCCATAAATGTTGCAAGTGACAGTTTCCCACATTGTGATTGGTCAGGAGAGGTGGTGCGGTCTTTACCACCTCCTAGAATTCAGTTTCACATGATTAAATATTCAATTTTGAATACCCGCCCCCCAGGTTCACGTTCCCATGCATAGAATACAGCAGTACAGGACAGTTTTCAGTAGGTAGCAACAGTATTGCTTCTTTCAAGGTGAGACTCCGTATTCCCAGCGGTGTTCCCAGGCGCATTGTGCTTCAGGAGCCAGCTGGCTAGGTTTAGCTTCTGCGCAGTTGGAACTTTCTCTGGTCAGGTGACAGTGCCCAGCAGAGCCTCAAGCATGGCTCCGCTCATGAATACCCAGCCCACAAAGACGCGGTACATGAAAAGTAAGCGAAGACAAATTAGAATCATACATAAAAATGATCGCATTGTATACCATGATAAAACTTAACCAACCCTTACTTTATAATGACTATAGCATTAAGGATTAATGCGAAAGAATAGATAGGCTAAAAGCTGCTGCAGCAAGCAGAGAGCGTGGTGAGAGACAAGCGGCCATATTTAGCATCAATGCGCATGAGCACAGAATCCCTCCAGAATGCGAGTGCGTCACATCACATGGGTATGACCGACGCATGCGCAGACTGAATTTGCGGCAAAGCAGCCATTTTCAGTGCAAGCTTCGTTAGTACGTGAAAAGACAAACAAGCAAGCATCCTAGGGACACCCGCGTGTAGGGGAAAACACTTTACAAATGACGAACAATGGTGTTAATATTATTATGCAATTATAGACAAGGGTTTTGCATACGAGCAAGGCGCTATGCGTGCGAATCCTTGCTCCATCATGCCCCCTATTCGTTATTCAAGTTACAAGGGTTTTAAAACCTTCCCTACTCCCGCTTTCCCCACAGAATCTGCCTACCACAAGGAAGCTCCCAGCGAGAGCACCTCGCGAAAGAATACTTTACTGCAGTGCTTTAAATGGAAGAAAAATAGTGCAGGTACTCATTTAAATGTGGCGAGTGGGCGGGGCTTGGGGGCGGGGCTTAGGAAAACTCATGCTGATACTTCTTGATACTTCTATACTACTTGCCAGCACATACCAAACACGTGAAATGTCTTATTTCAATAAACAAAGAAGGTTTGTTTACTCCTTACACAACGTAGCCAAACGCGGTGATATTTTAACATTTCCTTTTTTTTTAATATTTGCAACATCTATATTGTTAATTGCTGTTGCTTGGCACAATACTACACATTCTCGAGGGGCACAGAAAAAAGCAGACCTGCACACACAACCATTCAACACATTTCCTTTAAGATACCTTCCAGGATGTGTCTCTACTCTCTCCCCCTTTCTCGCGTATTTCTCTCACAGGAATCAATCACAGGCAAGCAGACAATCATAAGCAGACACTTACACAAAAGAATGAGGTGGAATTAAAACCATTTGAACCTGGTTACCTCCCACGGCTGTCTTAATAGCGCTGTCAATGGGTTGCCTCAATTTCTTTGTTTGCAACACAGCATCAGCATGATGGTGAACACCTCGACGGTATGCAGATGAGCCCAAGCTGAATAGTCCAGCAGGGGCTCGGCTCAGGTTCACAGAAGTGCCTTGGCTGTCAGAGACAGGCCGCCAGCACCAGCGTTTAATGAGTACCGGTACTCTGCTCGGCAGTAAGAGAAGTGCCGGTACTCAGAGAGATAAAACGAAGAAGTGCCGGTACTCAGTACCTGTGAGTACCAGCCCATTTAAAGCACTGCTTTACTGGGTGAGTCATCCTGGTGGATATCCAGTTGTATTTTCAACACTAACCGGAGGGATTAGTCTAATTCCCTGTGATCTTCTCTTACCCTTAGTCATAAACCTCCACACGTGTTTAGGAAGACAAACGCGCCCCACCTGGACATGAACTGTCACAATGGGAAAAAGCGGCGCAAGTGCCTATGCGCCCCTACTGCCTAATTGGGCATTTTTAGGTGAGTTACCCCCCTCCGCTTGAACCCTTGATCACACAAACTCGAGTATATGCTAATTGGAACACA
This sequence comes from Lissotriton vulgaris, assembly GCF_964263255.1. Classification (NCBI taxonomy): domain Eukaryota; kingdom Metazoa; phylum Chordata; class Amphibia; order Caudata; family Salamandridae; genus Lissotriton; species Lissotriton vulgaris. The sequence continues at coordinate 397,909,151 of NC_141687.1, forward strand.
CCTGACCTATGCGCCTTCCGATTCCATAGGATGTCCTGAGGAAGACCCGCACTGACTAGATAGTAGTGCAGATCCTGGGTTGAAATGTCGACAATATCCCTTAGACCATTCCTACGACTCTGCGGAAAAGATCTAATCATTTAATTCACCGAATCATTGATTTCCAAAATCTGAATTCTGGCCAGCTAATTTTCCTGTACATATTTTTAGCCACCCTGTACATATTACACACCACCTCCGTATCACTGAGCACCAGATGTCACTTTGTCACATATCACAATATATTTCCCTTTGTGTTTTGACAGCCTTATAAAATATCAGTTAGGGTATTTATAAATGACTTAATTTATATAAAATAACTCATTACCCTGTATGGTCTTCATGTGTGTTCCTTGGCTTTAAAGTACACATTTGTTTGATTAACTCAATGAATTGTTTGATTGTTTAAGGAATATGTGATACCCGACAGAACCGTTGTTTTTCCTTACATTGACCAAGTGCTCTAGCCGGACTGTCCTGCAGGGCGAGGAAGAGCTGCTTTGAACTGGTCACTGCAGCACGACCCTGCCTAGTTATATTGGGTCATTTTCACAAAGCCAGTTTTTTAGTGCATAAAGTAGGATTCCTGTAGTGATTAATCTGGTACTCTTAGGTGGCTTTGTGAATTGGCCCCAAAACATCTACAATAGGAACAACATGGGAATATTCAGGGAATGTTCAGAAGCAGTTAGGAAAAATAGAAATCATTGGTCCCTCTTTGCACATTCACTAAAGGAGGACTGACTGTTTTGGGGCCAATCCATAAAGGTGTTTAAGAGTAGGCGAAAGAGTACTTACTCTTGTAGCACTTTCTGTACTGATAAATGTTTTTGCAAATCGATTATTTTGTAATTTAATTTAATGCAAAACTTGCTTTAGTTACAGGAAGGTTCTGTAAAAGAAAATAAATTATTAATCCCACCTGAGGGGACATTTAATAACATACTGGTGAGTTAATAGACATCGAAGATTGCTTTGCTCATAAACAAAAATTACTGTGGGGAATATTTGTAACAAATATTTTAATTTTAAGGGACCAGGGTGGAGCACAGTCTCCTATGGCCTCTATTCTGCTGCGGGCCCCCAACCCTCCCGGGGTCCCCATTCAGCCCAAAGTCAATAAATATCAGTGAGATACAGGGAACTCCGGGGTACCTAGTCACAGTATTTAGGGGGGCCTCGTCATTTTGCATCTGCCGATGGTAAGAGTGGGTTAAATGTTTTAAATCTTTAAGGTCTTTGCATGCATAACAATTATATGTTGTTGGGAGGGAGATATTTACTCACTCAGGTGAGGGCACCTGATCCCATTTCCGGGTATTTTAACTATAAAATAACTTAGGAAATATGTTTATATCAATGAAAGAGCATACTCTTTAGCTGTTTCGACTTCATTTTCCCATCTAAAGTGAATAAACAAGCCTATTCGGCCCATCACGCTGCCCCCAAACCAAATTTTCCCTCCAACAGTGCTCCCTTTTCACATCCCTCCTTGGACTTTTGTTTGCGTTGTCAAGTCTCTAAGAGGAAAGACCTACCTCCTAAGTTTAGCAAGACATAGTGACCAATGTTACTTTAGCAGCCAGGAGGAGCTCTTCGTGGTTAACATGGTGGCAGGAAGCAGCTGCTCTCTGTCAACTCTGAAGATTGCTATCACTTCCTTAGAACTACAGAGTGCGGCAGAGAGAGGCTACGTGGCACAGGAGTCAGAGAGAAGCTGTTGACAATTAAGATAAAATGGGTAGTGCTGCAACTAAGTATTAGTAGAGTTAACTTTAAGTCCTGGGAACACCCAATTTCTGACTGTTTATGGTCTACCTTTACACCACAGTTATCACCAGACAATTATGCGAGAATCACTAGAGAGGAGCTTTTGCTCCTCCCACATGTTGGGAGTCAGGAGTACATGTTTTAATTGGACAGAAGTGAAGTTCTCATCAGACTGGAATAGTCTACTATGAATATTGTCTCCAAATATGGTGAAAGATGATTAATGGAGAACAAATTTGTTTTAGAAAACCGATTGGCACATATTTAGTACCTCGAAGTGGCACTGACATGTTCCTGTAACCTGGAATATGTTTCTTTGTTTGTGAAGTCTTATGTGGGGTGTTTGTAACTAGTAATTGTCTGTTCATACCTGTAGAAAAGACTAGATTGAAAAAAATGCAGAGGCAAGTATTATGATTTTCTTTTTTTACTTTAGAACTCAGCATTAAACACAAGACTATACATTCCGGGAATGAAGGCTTAACGCAGTCTTAAAGGAAAAATCTGACTAAGCATTCGCCAATTTCCAGGCAGTCCCATGTATCTGTGTCACTTTTTACCTCAGATCCACCCTTTCATGGTGGTTACTTCCATAGGAATATCATGAATTTTATAATGGAATAAAAAGTCACTCTTGTCGCTGTGGTTGTTCCAAATTCCACCTGCCATTTTATCACATAGTATTCAAGACCCAACTGGACTTAAGACATCTTTGTTTGCGTTCCTGCGAGAATCACAAAACATGGTATTGAGAGCAGTAACATGCCACATAATGTATACCATAGATCTGACTTATGAATTATCAAATGTAAGGTACCACCTCCACTCACACTTGTTCTGTAAGCAAATATGGGATGGGATGGGCAATATTCCTCTTTGGGTTGAATAGTAGAATCTAGGCTATGCTGTACATTGATATAGAAACACAGTGGTATCTGGCATAACCAGAGGCTCCTATTATGGAAGTTTAAATCTTGTCTGTTAGACTTGGCATCTGTGGCAAGGTTTCCCCAGACTTTTTACCTCTACCTCCTGTATGTTTGATGCTGCGCTGGGTATAGTTTTTGCTGGCTCAGATGCTTTTGGCACTTTGCCACTGTTGATCAGTGTCAAAGTGCAAGTGCTTCCTGTGTAAATTGTGTTTACAATTGGTTCTCCCTGATTGGCATATTTGATTTACTGGTACGTCCCTAGTAAATTACACTGAAGTGTGCCAGGGCCTGTACATCAAGTGCTACTAGTGGGCCTGTAGCACTGACTGTGCCACCCACATGAGTAGCCCTGAAAAGGTATCTCAGCCCTGCCACTGCAGTGTCTCTTCACAGTTTGTAAACTGCCATGTCGACCTGGCAAGTTCACCCACTTGCCAGGCCCTAACATTCCCTTTTCTTACATGTAAGGCACTCCTATGATAGGCCCAACGTACCCCCCTGTGCAGGGTGCAGTGTATGTGAAAGGTAGGACATGTACTGGTGTGTGTGGCATGTCCTGATAGTGAAACACTGTCAGTTTCGTTTTCACTATTGAAGGGCTATCTTGCCCCATAGCATAGAATGGTAAATGCTTAGTAACATCTTACAAGCATAACTTCCCATTGTGACAACTTGGAGAAATAAAGTTTAGACTCTCTGAACTCAAAATTGAATAACACATCTTTTAGTAAAGATGGATTTTAAATAGTGTATTTGGAAATGCCACTTTTAGAAAGTATAGGGTGATAACGTGGGGAATCCAATAAACCCTTTGAGGCTTGGGCAATTCAAACAGTGTCAAGTCAAGGTGCCAACAAGGGATTTTACTTAAGAAAGTGTATTTTATAATTAGTTAAAATGAAATTACTCAATGGTTTAGTCTAGTCAAATCTCAAACCAGAATTTCACCAATTTAGACATTCAATGAATGAACATAAACAAACAGAACTAACACAGGAATATCTTTTTGTAGATATACAAATATACTTCTATGTATAGATTAAGTTTAAGAAGGGTACAGTCAATCAAAAATGTATTCAGCAATAAATCATGAAAGAGGTATAGAACAGTGTATCCTATAATTCATGAGTAAAAACATCTATTCCAATATAATTAAAAAGTGACATATCTCCTGATACAATTAACAGTCACTTAAATACATTGAATATTTGGGAAGTAAATGATAAAGTAGACGGTTCGGTCTTTCGTGGCGTTAGTCCGTCAGACCATCAGGGCGATGGATATTGCATATAGCAAGGACCCCTATATAGACATAATGCATACAATTACATTTATTTAAATTAAGTTTACCTATGATCGTTTGATACAACAGTTAATCAAGATAACCTGTGTAAAAACAAATAAAACAATCAAAAAGTGGTAACCCAATAAAACCAACATTCTGGAAGCTATCACGATCTCTATTCAATTTATGTGGAGAGTAGTAACAAACATAGTGTCTCTCACCAAACCAACATTAAAGGTACATTATTTCTTAATGTTCCTATGCTTACTTTTCCTAGGGATCCAATTTTCTATTAAATGCACCCTGCACAGTTGGTTCAATTTCCAACTGTATTAGTTTCACTCCGCAGCTTCAGTAACGGAATTATCAGTATAAAATTAGAGTGTAGAGATATAGTTAAAATAAGTTGGTACATTTTTAGTGTAGATTTACACCTGCTTACACATTGTATATCAAACATGCCTGATCTGCTAATAAAGATCAATCCAGTACGATGGCAACGATTTCAGGGAGAATCAGATTAAAACAATGGCAAAAATTTCAGGGAAAATCATATTAGCCTCCAGATTAAGTGTCTTGATAGTCGCTATAAAACAAAGTGAAATCACACACTAGTATTCAAATTACTGGTATATTTCACATATTATGTTCAAGCAAAAGCAGATGTTGTTAATCTGCTTAGCGAGTTTTACTTAGTGCCAATAGATGTATTACAAGTTGGCAATCCTCCATGTTAATCGGTGACATTCAGTTAAAAACTTTATTTCTTGATCTTAAAAAATGGTAAACATTGGCAAAGTACTGATCTCACACCTCCTATCAGTGCGGAGAAGTATAGACTGTCATTTCACATAACTTATAGGTCTTATGTTACCTATAAGGGGTCACATCTTTTAAAGCAACAACCCCGGTCGGTACAGGGTATATCTCTCTTTACACTTCCTGAGTCTATTACTAGTCCTTCATGTTATTAAATTACATTTAGTTACGATAAGTCTTTGCAGTCATTATGTTTTAACAATTACGAAGCACGACTGCAAACGGATCGCACCGCCCTGTTTGTGACACGAGAGAACAGAAGTGTCACTATATATAGCCTACAGTACCGCGTGTGCATTATTCACAATGGTATACCTGACGAGATTAATGACATGTCAAATGCCCGAAACGTTAATGAATAGCTGTAATACTCAAGACGTTGGTGAAAAGCTGTTTTCTGATGTTTTAAAACTGGCGGCTTTTTGGACCTTATGTCCTAAAAAACGTTTTCTATATTATCAACGAGCTTTAGACAATATTAGACACATACACTTAAATGTCACCATTACGGGCACACAGGCATTAGTCCTGTGGCAGCGATGAGAAAAGAGGCCATCCATGCCTTTGCGTTTTATATCTAAAGACCCGGAAATCAGGGCTTTAGGACCCGGAAGTTAAAGATTTGGGACCCGGAAATGTAACAATGATGGATCTTGTCACAACGCGGCCATCTTAACCTACCTTTTGTCGATATGTTTGGATTGTATTCGTGCATGAGCTGTACGCAAAGTGGTATGTGAAATAGATTGTAAATCGACACCCTTAAATATATTAATGCAGTATTAAATTCGGTCTTCCATATGACATATTTGCAGTTTAAAATACACGCTTATTTTTCAAGGAACAATACTCAGTTGGAACCTTTGTTTACAGAGTAATAGATGTATACAAAATAATTAAATATACAGACACAAATCTTTGTTTCAATATATCAAGATATGTTGATTGATGGACCATGCTATTGTGACATGCCTTATCCCAATAGGCATTGCATGGATACATTAATCTTCACGTTGCTGTCACACATTAACTCAGAATTTTAATTGTGTTCAGCAACGTTTACAGTCTATACCAAATGAGATACCAACAACATTGCATAGGTCCTAGTACTGCCACCGTGTATTATCTCAAATTCACAACCATGTTTAGCAGCACTTACAATCTACATCAGAAGTCAGGTTCAGGATGTACACTTTTCATAGAAGTGACATAAAGTCCAGGGATATATCATCTCTCCTTATGTCATACATGCTAATGTATGCCATTCAGTAGCTGAGTTAAGACCCTGTTTGATACTATCTGCGCGACAGATCCATCAATGTTCCTTCAATGTGAGGATCTGGTCAGCATTGGCCTGTCTAATGGTTGGCTATATCACTTCTACAATCCACCAAACCATATCTTTCTCTGTATGTTTAGCTTGGCCAAAGTGTTCTACAAGTGGCGCATTCTCAACTTTACATCGAATCCTCGACTGGTGCTGAAGAATGCGTTTTTTAACCATTTGTGTTGTTTTGCCTATGTATATCAGGCGACATGGGCACTGAATACAATACACAACGTTATTGGTGTTGCAATTAAAGAAGTGCTTGATGGTGTTCCTTTAACCCGTAAGTGCTTGATGATGTTCCTTTAACTCTTAAGTTAAAAAAATGTTGGTTATTTGTGGTAGAACAAACGGCACAATTATTTCACTTGTAGTGCCCTGTTACAGGCATCCGTTGTCTCATCTTATCCACTACATCAGGCTCTGGCATTTTAAATGCACGAACAAGACGATCTTCCAAAGTTGCGCCACTTTTAAAGGAGAATAACGGTTTCTCAACCAATTCTGGAAGTGAGGCAAGTAAAGTCCAATGCTTATTCACTCTTTTCTTCATCTTATTCGTGGCTGTGTGTGTAACAACCTTTGACAGAGCCACGAATAAGAACATACCTCCACTTCTCACAAATAAAACAACTATACACTGAATGTCGATTATACTGTATCCTTAACCAAGGTTGATGGATGCCTAGGGATACAAGTATCAATTTACAAATTTAGGGCGAGCTAAAACATGTTTAATTCTCTGGTGAAGTGGCCTAATTACCCAGCAAATGTTTGAGTTCCCTGAAGTGCCTTGTACCTATCAGTAGTCAGAATGAGTAAAACACAATAGTGGCAAAGCCTTCCACCCACAAAGTCCGCAAAATGGTAGTGATGAAGTAATTTTACATAAAATATCTACATTTTTGCTCTTGTAGTTGGTATTTTGGTCCAAAAAATCTAGCAAAATAAAGTGATTGTGCAAGAACAATTTTTTAGCTCTCACCTCCCAGACATCATAAGCTGTTTGGTTGCTAACAATTTATTGTTAACTCACAGTGGGCTTACAGCCCACACATTGCTTACCATTGGATCACTTTATTGTCACTCTAATATGTTTTCTTCTGATGCAATGGCTTGCCTTCCTCTTGGTTTTGTCCTTCCCTTGGAGCATGTCCTCTTTATGATCCTTTTCATTGGCTGACTCATATCCATCCACTGCTCACATTTTGGGAACTACATTTTTAGGTCTCGGCGTCAACGCGCGGAAGCGCGTCTCCGCCGAGATCTTTTGTTAGCGACTATGCTTCCCAGGAGACAGTCCCGGCCGCGCGCATCCTTCCAGGCGATTTGTAACTGGAACGCGCGCTGTGGCCAGGCGCTGTCTCCTGGGAAGCGCAAGCACCACACACGCATGCACATACACACACACACAAGCGCCCATGCACGCACGCACATACATACATACAGAGACACCACCCCTGACACATACACACACGCGCGCACACACACAAGTGCACCGAGGCCCGCCCCGCCGTCACCGTCACCGTCGCACTCTTACATACACACACGAGCATACACGCACACACACACACACAAGTGCACCAAGCCCCCCCCCAGCCTTTTGGAACTTACCTGACCAATGTTGGGGACTCTGCTCAGCACGCGGCGCCCAACCTCCTGCCCGGGGCTCCACACCGCTCACAGGAGCCCCGGGCGCGAGACGCATTTCACTCCGCCTGCCTCCTCTTCCGGTCTGGACGTGGCCCCGCCCCCGTCACAGGCGACCGTGCCTGACTTCCGGCCGCAGCACAACCATGGCAGTAAACAGGATGCCCCGCCATACCTCCAGCCTACACCGCGGACCCAATCTCTGAAGTCGGAGGGTCCCTTCCCCGCTCTGCAGCACCCCCACTGGCTACACCGCTGCCCTGACCTCCGCCATCCAATACCGTCGTGAGTACAAGACCGGCACCCCCAATCCACCCACTTCAGCATAGACACCTGTGGAATTGTTGAGGCGGAGCGCCCGATCCGGGGCCGGCATGAATGAGTGCTGGGGTCTCCACCGCTGTTTCCTTTGGGTGCACTGTTGTCCATTAGTCGGAATGAAGAGGGTGTTATTTTAAGAGTTATAAATGATACAATCATCTGGCTGTGAAGTAATGTGCATGTGTGGGCAAATCTTTTGTCATGTACGTTTCACTTATCCGGTTTGTGATCCCCGTTTTATGCATTTATGTATTCATTCATATATTCATTCATTAGCTCTCCTCCGTTTCGCTCTCGTCCCCCCCTTCCCTCTGCCCATAGCTCTCCTTCGTCTCTCCTCTCCCCCCCCCATCCCCTCCCCCCACAGCCCTGCTCCGTCCCGCTCTCGTTTAGGACTTGCTCCTTATTGTTTCTCAGGAGCCTGCCGCAGCCCCGGCGCTCTGCTTAATTGTTTAGCTTTCATGATTGACACATACTGGGCTCCCTTAAGGTCCGGGATATATGGGGGTGAAGGCAGCAGGGACTGAGGCCGCTGCTGTCATACACTAAAGAACAGCATGGGTGTACCATGACTCTCCTGCTGTAACAAAAGAGACCGCAGGCTCCCATCACAAGGTACTTAGGAATCAAACAGCCATATACAACCGATTCTGAAAAGGATTTTGCTTTCCCCCAGAAAAATGTGCATACAATTAGTATATTTATGCTAGTCGTAATGTATTGTATTTTATTCCTGCTGCTAGGCCTCCTAACTGGCAGTTCTATAGAAAAATACATTAGACGAATAGTCCACAGAGAAATATTACCTTCTAACATTGGGTAAAAGAAATAATTCTGTTTATTCATGAGTGTGTAGATGATTACATGTGATAGAATACGGTCTCCTCTAGGCGTCTATGTGCAACAAACAGGGCAAAGATTTAATGCTGAGTAGAGACGTCTCAGTGTCTCACTATACTGAGATTGATACCAGGGGAAGCATTTGTTTGAGTTAGAGGAACACTTCTTACTTTAAGAGCTACATAATAGCAAAATGCACCATACCAAGCGTCACATGATTTGTTTAATGCTGCAAAAAAGACAGTTTTATCAGAAAGGTAAAGTTTCAACTGTTGTGTACAACTGCAAACCAAAAGGAACAAATCTAAGAAGCACTGATACACACCAGTTGAGGTGCTTTCTAAAAAGAAAATGCCCCATAGTGCTATACAGATGTCTTCTTTATTAGAGAATTACGCATTAGTCATAGTGTGGTATATTGGTAACCAGGCAGGGGCCGTTACAGGTAAGAGTGGTGGGGTGGTGGCGGAGAGGCAGGGGGCTGTCGACATACAACAGGATAGGGAAAATAAAATAAATAAATAAAACCACTTACCTTGAGCTTGCTCCATCACTGAGTCGGCGATGCAGCAAGTGCAAGTTGTGTTTTTTATTTATTTATCAGATTTAAATAAGCATTTGGTATAGCACTATTATGTGTTTTTTCAGAAGTGCCTTTTACTAGTTTATTTCAGTGCGGTTCAGATTTGTGGTCTTCACCCATTGTAGCCTTAACTCCTATTGAAATAGTTGCATTGAATAAAGAAGCAAAGTATAAAGGTGATTGTGAGGTGGCTATCGTTACACAAATGACAAATGTGGTCAGAAGTCTGGTTATAAAATATCAGATCTCCTAAAAGACTTTGTTGTCTGCTCCCAAGGCCAGACTGGCAAAAATGCTAAATTCAGCCACCATGTGCAGACAAGCTAATGAGCGCTAGAACAAGAGCAACTATTTAAAGTTGCTGCCAGGATCATGTAACGTGCACCACCACTCCCAGAGGCCGAAACCAGCCTCCAAGCGTCAACAAGCATTTAGAATGCAATGGTCTTGGCATTATTAAAGGTACAGCTATTGGCATTGCTCATGAATTTTTTTTTCATTTTCTTTTAAAACATAAATAAATGGTATTGTCATTTACAATGGCAATAGGTGAGCATTAGACAGTAGTAGAGAGTATTCCCAGACACAGAACCACGCACGCACACACACAGACAGAGCCGCGGACACACACACACAATCAGACGGCTCTGTCTGTGTGTGTGCGTGGCGCTGTCTGTGTGTGTGTGTGCGTGGCTCTGTCTGTTTGTGTGTGAGTGGCTCCGTGTGTGTGTGTGTGTGCGTGTGTGTGCGTGGCTCTGTCTCTGTGTGTGCGCGGCTCTGTGCCCGCGAATACTCTCTACTACTCATTGCTCACCTATTGCCATTGTAAATGACAATAGCATTTATTTAGGTTATTAAAAAAAAAATGTCATGAGCAATGCCAATAGCTCTACCTTTAATAATGCCGAGACCATTGCATTGTAAATGCTTGTTCTTTTTAATTCAGCGCTCCAAGAGAGTCCGTATTTCATAACCCTCTCATGTGCTACTTACCACCTTACAATCTCCCCCTGTGCTGTGTTGCAACGCCCGCCTTCCACCTTACCTGTAAAAGCACAGCAGCAGAGATATTTTTTCTGGAGTATGGCCAAAGAGAAACATGTTAGCTTTGTTTTTGTGTTAGCTCGTGCATCCACGTATTGCATAAAAGCACAGACTTTGGTGCTGGGGAAAGGGCCATCTGCTGCTCTCACTTAGCTGGCGTATGAAGAAGAAAGTTCTGTTAGACTGACATAAATCTGCTCCCTTGGGTACTACAGAGGACGAAATGGCTGAATCCTGTGCAAAATCAATTAGGCTTTTGCAAGTTTATGCCTGTATATTCTGACATTTCTTTTTTCTTTTTAAATTCTTTTCAGTTTCCTGAGTGAAAAGTATGAAGAAAAAAAACATGCCATTTATAAAGATTGAAAACATTAAAATTAAAGTACAGTTTTGTGAAATCATTAAATATGTGTTTGCTTTTCCTTCTATATTTTGAAATACGTTTTTGTACTTATTTTAAACAATATATATCAGACAAAGATTAGCAATGCCTGTTTAAATATTGATTTTGGTCCACCTTTACAGGGATTTTCATCCAAATATTTTAAAGGACTGTTTATAAATCATGGCTGATAAATAGGCCTCTTGCAGTTTTGGAATTAAATGCCAAGCCGAGAACAGAAATTCAAATATTTAGACAGCAGTGGAATAATGCTATACTTTATGGGTTGCCATAACGGCCAAGCGCGTTATTCTTCTAAGCAGAAAATACATGCATGTCGCCATCAAAAATTGTGTGCCTGGTGTGAACGCTTCATATATCCTGGAAAATTGTGTGTGCTACATTAGAAATAGTCCCTTCTGGATACACAAACCCGGCATCTCCACTCCTGCTGGATCAACAGGTTCGAGGGGGCACTCGTTGTCTAAGCTGTACTTCCCACTGGTAGCAGATACATACATAGCAGTTAATAGGGAGAGTCTATTTGTTGCGCCCATAACCCCTGGTGCCCTATATAACATTCCACCTCAGCAAAGGTGGCCTTGCGCTCTGGTGGGTCTATCTTACTGGCCAAGGACGACCCGCTCTGGACTGCTCACTGCACCACGACGCAGACTAGTTACAGTGGGGCCTATTCACAGGGGCGGCCTTAGGCATGTGCAAGTTGTGCACCTGCACAGGGCCACCAAACCCCAGGGGCCACCACACCAATATAAATCCTTAATATAATAATCCTCTGAGGATGGATACATATTTGCCTGGCGGCCCCTGGCCGGGGTTTGGTGGCCACTTCCAAACACTCTGACCCACCCCCTCTTCACTGGCCTCCGCACTCCTCCCCGCCCGTACCCATTTCTTCCGGGGCCCCCTACTAACGCTCCCTGCCCAGGGCCACCATGAGCCTAGAGCCGCCCCTGCTATTCACAAAGGCATTGTGGAATAAATAAAATAGCACTTCTGTCGTTCTCTTACAAGGCTTTGTTGACTGACTCCAAAGCATCTTAAATAGGAATGAAATGTCTATATTCATGTACAATTCAAGCAGACAAAAATCACTCTTCCGTCTTTGCACGCTTACCATTAGGAGGCTGGACGTTTAGGGCTGATTCACAAAGGCACATAAGAGTAAGAAGTCGAGTAATCCTGTGGGACTACTTCACATACTTACGAACGCTTCTATGTTATTTAATATAATGCAATACTTGTGTTTAGTAACAGGAAGAATCTGTAAAAGAAAATAAATCGCTGCTCCCACTTGAGGAGACAATTGATGACACACCGCTGAATGAAGAAATAAAATGGTACCCTGAACAGTACTTGGATAAGTTAAAAAATCCAGGCTACTGCAGATATAATGACTACATGCTGTTGCGAGGGAGGAAACCATTCACTCAAGAGAGAGGAAAAGTGTAGTGACACTAGATTCCAAATCTGGGTATTTTAGTTATTAACCATGTCTGGAAATACATTTATTTAATAAAAGACTATACTCTTTCGACTTCATTAGGTTTCGCCTGTGTGAAATCTCTTGTATTTAATATATCGTAAAAGGGGGCTCCTATCCGTTTCCATGGATGATTTTCCGTTGCAGTTCGCTTCTCTGTGGAACTTTTTTTAACTTTCCCAGGCTGCACACATTTATGATACTTCTACTAAAGTTGTTCAGACATTTTAAGCCCTATTCACTGTCAGGGTAAGATCTCTTCCCATGGAAAAGGCAGACAGCTTCTAACAGTATGCTGGAATGCTTGTTTTTTATTACAAATGCTTTAGCCTAAGAACGCGTGTGGCATTTCCTATTCATGCCTCAGTACCTTTCTTCTGATTAATTTTTCCACCGTCATTTATTTGGTCTTTATGATCAAATTCTAAATGTTTTAATATGCTTCATGTGTTAAAAATAATTTAATATACAAGAGCTATGCTATATTTTACTACTAAACAGGCAGCCTCAAGTGCAGTTACCTTGGAGACAACAGGGTCATGATTTGAATGGTGCAGCAGGTGCAGTGGCACTGGGTCTAAACATTGTCAGAACTGCTCTAAGCACCTTATATAGCTATATTTCACAACTAAACAGGCACTCATAAGTGCTGTTATCGAGGAAGCATTGTGGTCATGATCTCGATAGTGCAGCAGGTGCAGTGGGATCAGGACGAAAAAGTCCAGGCATCCCACTAAACGCTTAATATTGCTATATTTTTTTCCTAAACAGGCAACCACAAGTGTTTTACCTTGCAGAGAACAGGGTCATGATTTGAATGGAGAAACGCGGCCCAGTTTCTCTGGTAAGTCACCTGCCAGATGGTAGACTACATTGGAGAAAACAACGATGATATATATATATATTTATTTTATTTATTTATTTATTGAAGTTTTGTATAGCGCTAGCTGGACCCGAGGGTATCAGAGCGCTTCACATCAAATACAGATATGCAGCAAATGAGAATAAGCAAGACAGGAATCAAGAACAACAAGCAGGAAATAGAGTCTGTACGACAGTCATACGGACTTCGACCGTCAGGTGTGTGGGTCTTCTTAGGCACCAGAGTGTTCAAGGAAGAGGGCTTTGAGTAGCGATTTGAATTGCGGGAAGGAGACGGTCATTCTGATGTGGGGGGGGATGGCGTTCCACATCCTGGGGGCATTCCCCGCAAAGGATTTATTTGAGGTTTTGCGTTTCTGAGATTTCAGAGGGATGAGTAGTAGTGTGTTGGAGCTTCTGAGGTTCCTGGACTGCCCCGCCCTTTTGAGTTTAGAGGCCAGGTATTCCGGTTTGCCTGTATGCAGGGCTTTATGTGTGAGGCAAGCTGTGCGGAAGTTGGCTCGTTGGTCAATCGGGAGCCATTTCAGTTCTTTGAGTGCTGGAGAGATGTGGTCAAATTTCTTAGTTCTTGTGACCATTCTTGCTGCTGCGTTGAGGGTGGAGGTGAGAGGTCCTAGGTGCGCCTTGGCAGTTCCCGTCAGCACTGCGATGCCATAGTCAATTCTGGAGAGCACAAGTGCCTGTGTGGCCTGTTTCAGGTCTTTGGGGGGGAGGAAGGGTTTGATTTTGTAATGGAGTTTCAGGTTCAGGAACGCGCTTTTGGCGGTTTTAGAGATGTGTTTGTTCATGTCCAATTTGGGATCGAGAGTGATTCCTAAGGATTTAGCGGAATCCATTGACGTTAGAGAGACCTTGAGGGCATTTAAGGCTTTGAGTCATTCCAGTATTTGTGGGTTATCATCTTTGTTCGAAATTAGAAGAACTTCTGTTTTTTCTTCATTCAGTTTGAGGTGATTGGCTGCGAGCCACTGTTGGACCTCCACGAGTGTCGCATTAAGTCTGTGAATGTCTGCGATCGAAGTGGTTTTCAAATATAGTTGTGTGTCGTCCGCGTAAAGGTGGAAGGGGATGTTGGAGTTCCTTAGAAGTGCGGTGAGGGGTTTCATGTAGATGTTGAAGAGTTGTGGCGAGAGTACTGACCCTTGAGGGACTCCTCTACTGATGGGGAGGGGGTCAGATTCGAAGTTGTTGATCTTTATTTTTTGAGTGCGGTTGTTCAGAAAAGAGGAGAACCATTTTAAGACTGTCTTTTCGATGCCCGCTCTCTCTCGGAGGGCGTTGAGTAGGAGGGTCTGATCTAATGTGTCGAATGCAGCCGAGAGGTCAAGGAGGATGAGAAGGCTACATTGGTTGGAGTCGAGTGACGTGCAGATCATCTAGGACATTTAGGATTGCGGTTTCAGTACTGCAGCCTATCCTGAACCCTGATTGGTATGGATCCAGTAGATTAGAATCCTCAAGATGTTGGGTTAATTGTGAAAGCACGCATCTTTCAAGAATTTTGGCTAGGAACGGAAGGTTCGAGACCGGTCTAAAGTTGTTCAAGTCTGTGAGATCCAGGCCAGGTTTTTTCAGAAGTGGTGTGACTTGACCTAGTTTAAGGCAGTCGGGGATGCAGCCCTCGTTCAAGGAGCTGTTGATGATCTTGGCCCAGATAGGGGCTAGAGTGCTCTTCAAATCCTTCGTCAGTCTCGAGGTAAGTTGATCGAGGGAATGAGATGAGGGTTTAGCGGCAGCGATAAGATTGCTCATCATTTCTTCCTTAATCGGCTGGAAGGATGCCCAGAGGATAGATGGGGTTAGTGGAGGGTTGTGGTTGGGTGCAGGGCTCGTGCTGAATGAGCGATCAATTTTGGCGATTTTTTCATTGAAAAAGCTTGCAAAGATTTCGTATTGGATCTTGGATGCTACTAGGTTGGCTGCCTTAGGGATGGAAGTTTGGTTCCTAATAATGTTGAAGAGTTCTTTGGGGCGGTTTTTGGCATTGTCTAGTGCGGAGCAGAAAAAGGATGACTTTTTGCTCTTGATGTGGGTATAATAGTTTTTGCGTGCTGTCTTGAGTTGGTCTCGATGGAGGGCGGTGGGGTTGGTCCTCCACGTTCTTTCCACGGCTCTAAGATGTCTTCTTTCGTCATTGATGTCAGTAGAGAACCAAGACCTAGAGGGAATGTTTCTGGATTTTTTTAGTTTTAGAGGTGCCAGCTGATCCTGGGCGAGCTCCAGGTTGGAGTGGTAGAGCGAGGTGAGTTCCGAGGTGGAGAGGGACTCCGTCGTGTTCGGGAGGAGTGTGCTGAGACCTTCTTCTAGCTTGTCTTGGGGGATTCTGGAAGTGTTCCTAACCCACTTAGGGGGGGCTTGGGTGGGAGGGAGGGATAGGACCGGCTGAAGGATATGAAAGAGAATGATGTGGTGATCTGACCAGTCAGTCCACCGGGATGATATATATATATATATATATATATATATATATATATATATATATATATATATATATATATATATATATATATATATATATATATATATATATTGTTCAAGGAACTGCAACAGAGTAGGGTTATTGCACAAGAAATACCGGTGATTCTTTCATTCTTAGGCACAAATATTTTAAAGGCCTAATTATCACCCTAGCTAAAAGATATTCCTGTTGCAGTTTTCGGAACTAAATATCATACCAAGAACAAAAATTCCTGTATCTAAAAACATCTTTGTATTCATGTTTGCAATTCTCCAGACCCTTGTGAGCGTAGCTGCAATCTATGTATTTCCAGCATCCAGCTATGAACATTTACTTGCAACCAAGGTCAAAGGTTTGCTTTTACTGGTCCGGGCACTTTTGAAGCTTCACATTTTGGATAAAGGTTGTTTCAATCCGATTAACACGCAGCAGCACCGTTTTATTTGAACTCTTTTACATATTGTGTGTAGGATTAATAAGCAACAAACTACGAGTGATTGGCACCATATGTTCAATGTATTAAAAATTCCTAGTAAGGCCGATAGTATGCATAGTTTTGAAATGCACCTTTTATCATTCATGCTTTCAAATTCATGGTAAAACATACAAAGTGATTATTAGCACAGAGCTAAGTACATAATTTTGTTTTACGTGGGACAGCATGTGCATATCATGGTATTTCTTGAAAGTGAGGGGCGTGGCTTGGATGCCGAGGAGGTAGGCAGCGTGAGCTCGGAGCTCCGTGCCCGATCCCGGAAAATATCCTGAAAATCTGATCGGACCCCGATGTAATCGATATCATCCGGTACTGAAAGGTACTGCGGAGGGTCCGGTGCCCACGGAGGACGACGCCGAGCCATTCCACAGCAGTTTTCGACTTTGAAAGTTGGACCCAGGCGAGAAGTCGCAGACCCTAAAATGGCGGCGGTGGCATGAGACTCGGAGACGACGGAGACATCTGCCCGGAGACCCACTAAGGACTGCTCCCTGACAAATCAGAGGTGCTGGCGGTTGTATCGCGCCTTTCCCTAGGTGCCGGAGTGGACCTTGGGCGCACCCTCGGGCGGGGGCTGGGGACCGCCCCCTGGTAGTGGCGACGATAGTGCGGCAGTGACCCAGCGACGAAAGCCCCGGGCCCCTGGCGCGACTAGCGCCAGCCGGGCGGACGGTCGTTCAGAGTTCCTGCTTCTTGGAGATAACCTTGGATCCGGGGACCCTGCCGGAGGGCGAAACCCGGCGACGCTCGGGGAGCGACCAGGAACACACTCGGAGGCCACCGCTCAGGCCGGCCCAGATGGGGAAGACGAAGGGGAAGGGAGATGGCGTGACCGATACTGAGGCTGCGGAGGGAGCGGAGCGAGACCAAGCGGCATTGCAGCGGATGCAAGATCGTATCCTAGAGGCCATCGCCACCACAAAGGACGCCCTACAACAAGATATAGCTCAGGTGGCGACGGGCTTGGGCCTCCTGAAGGCCGACCATGATAAACTTAAGGACAGGGTGAAGTCAGTGGAGATCACGGTTAAGGAATTAACCCCGGGCCAAGCAACGATGAAGGCCCAGATGACGGAAGTGATTGACCGCTTGAAGGTGCTGGAACGGAGGGCCGAAGATGCGGAAAACCGGAACAGGCGCAACAACGTACGCCTAGTGGGCCTGCCGGAAAAAATCGAAGGCGACGACATGGTGGGCTATCTTGATAACTGGCTGCGGACGGAGGTGGCACCGGAAGGATTGTCCCCCTTCTTCTCCCTGGAACGGGCACATAGAGTTCCAGCGCGCCCGCCAGCCTTGGGCCTTCCTCCTCGCCCAGTGGTGTTCAAGTTGCTCCATTACCGGGACAGAGACTGGCTTTTACAGAGGGCGAGAGAGGCAGGGCCCTTTCAAGTGGACAACAACAGAGTCACCATGTTCCCGGACTATACATTTGAGACGCAGCGGCTCCGGGCAAACTTTCTGTCCCTCAAGCGGGAGCTCCGCAAGGAAGGCATCAAGTACTCCCTGTTGTTCCCCGCCAAGCTGAGAGTGGTGGTGGATGAGCAATCACTATTCTTCACGACCTCAGCGGACGCTTGGGACTGGTGGGACACTTATAAAGCGGGAACGGACGGTGCTAAGGCCAGGGAGGAGGAGGCTAAGGTGGCGCAACCGGTCAGGCAATCCCAACGGATCAGGAGGAACCGCAGGAGGACCGGAAAACCATCGGTGTCGCAGACGGAGGCGGAGAGGCAGGCGGCGCTACAGGCGGTAGCGGACTTATCCAGGGCCGCCAGAAGTCAGTCCGGGAAGGGCACGGAATCAGAGGACCCGGGCACGGGCTCGGAGACTGGACAATCGGAATTTGGTGGAGCCCGGGGCCCTATTGTGACACCGCAGACTTCGGAGGAGATACTAGAGGCGTGTTGAACTGAACTGATGGAGTGAACTCGTTGGTTGGACACCGGGGCACTGGGCCCGTGGCAGTGGAACGCTATTACTTGAGGTTTTGGGGAGCTGTAATGTGGGGATTGCGGGGTGGAGTGCGCGGGGCTGATTTGCTTTGAGGTTTTATCGCATCGAGCCACGCCTTACTGGCCCCTAAGGTCACCGCAGTGGGGACTGCGACCATTACCACCTTTCCTTGAGGGGTGGTCGGGAGTGTTGGTTTGGATGGGGGTACTTCCAGTTGCGGGGGGGCCTGTCCTGGGGGGGTGGGAGTTGCGAGCAGTTGGGGTTGCTCGGGGGGTAGTTGTTGTTGGAGGGATTCGGCTTCCTGTTTGGAGAGGGTGGGTGGGTGGGCCCGTGGTCGCGGGACTTGTAAGGACATTGTTCTTTGTTGTCTGGTCCGGTTGTGTAGGGGGGGATGGCTAGTACCGGGGCGTTGAAATGTGTGACCTGGAATGTGCGGGGTATGCAGTCCATGACGCGCAGACATAAAGTTCAGGCGTACCTCAAGCGTAGGGGGGTTCATATAGCCTTCCTGCAGGAGACACATCTTAATAAACAAGAAGGGGCTGCTCTGCAAAGGCGCTGGAGGGGGCAGCTATTTTACACGACATTCTCAGCTTTTGCAAGGGGGACACTGATTTGGATACGGGCGGGGGTCCCCTTCCAGGTCACAAAGTCATTGGTGGACCCGGAGGGCAGATATGTGGCGGTGGAGGGGAGGCTGAGAGGCAGGGTGATATCTCTCTGTAATGTGTATGCTCCTAATGTAGACCTGCCCACCTTCTTATCTACCATCTCGGGCAAATTGGCGGGTTATCTGGCAGGGCCGGTCCTCTTGGGGGGGGGACTTCAACTCGGTTGAGGATGTGTTACTAGATAGGTCCCATCCCCCGCTGCGCGCGTCCCCAGTGCACAGGGTCGCCAAGCGTAGGTTGGAATGGCAGGAGAGCTGGGCCCTCACGGATGCATGGAGGGCGTTGCACCCCACCACTAGGGACTACTCCTTTCACTCGCACCTACATGACCTGCATGTGAGGCTGGATGCGTTTCTTTGTTCGGCGTGTGTGCTCCCCGCGGTGGGAGGGGCGGAATACTTGGCCAGGACGCTATCGGACCACAACCCTTTGTTGATGTCTCTGGACTGGATGGTGACTGTTAACTGCGTGCCAACATGGCGCCTGCAACCCGACACCCTAGATGACTTGTTATTCAGGGAGGCCCTGGGTGAGTGCATTGAGAGGTACTTTGAGGAGAACAGTGGCTCGGCCTCCACGAGGGCGGTAGAATGGGATGCGTTTAAGGTGGTGGTGCGGGGACACTGTATTGGACACAGGGCTGGGGCTCGGAAAACTCTGTTGGATGACTTAGATAAGGCTGAGGCACGGCTGAGGGACTTAGAGAAGAGGCGCCCGAATCACCCTGAGTTGCAGGAGGGGCTTAGCGGGGCACGGGAGGGGCTGGCGGTAGAGCTGGAGCGGCTGCGTAGCTTCGATCACAAGGCGTACATGACGAGGGCGCATGCGGAAGGTGATAAGGCGGGGTCGATGCTGGCTTGGCTCGCTAACCCAGTTCGGAGGGGAGTGCCGATCATGGGGATCCAGGAGACAGGGGAGGAGCCCTGCCACACTCAACCCGGGATCCTGAATAAGTTTCGTGCTTATTATGAGGGGCTCTATGAGAGTGGTGGAACGGGAGGGGCGGAGGAGCTTGAAGAGTTCTTGGACGGGTTACAGTTACCACGAGTAGAGGGCTCGGAGGCGGAAGAGCTAGGTCGGCCCATCTCTCTTGGAGAAATAGGTTGTGCAATAAAACAGATGGCCAGAAATAAGACCCCGGGACTTGACGGGCTACCGATCGAATTTTATAGTAAATACCTAGAATACCTTGCCCCCCGGCTGCGCGAGGTGTACAATGAGGCACAGGTGAGGGGTCGACTCCCGGGCTCCATGTGCGAGGCCCTCATGATACCGCTCTTGAAACCGGGCAGAGAGGGTGCGGCTCTGTCCTCGTACCGTCCGTTGTCTATGTTGACGACGGACTACAAGATCCTCAGTAAAATTCTGGCCAACAGACTGCTGGTACACATGACAAGCCTTGTTCACGGTGACCAGTGTGGTTTCATACCAACACGCAACACCACTCATAACATCCGTAGACTTACGAGACTGATGGGTGCGGACTGGCCGGGTGCCGTCTCCCCATTTGTCCTCTCCATTGATATTGAGAAGGCATTTGACAGCCTTGAATGGGGATACTTGTATGAGGTGATGCGCCGCTTCGGGCTGGGGGACGGATACATAAAATGGACCAAGGTCCTGTACACCGAGGCGGTAGCGAGGGTTCGGGTGGGCACACTGATCTCGAGACAATACCCGATCAGGCGTGGCACTAGACAGGGTTGTTCCCTATCCCCGCTCCTATTCGCATTGGCGATGGAACCCTTCGCTGCGGAGGCCAGACTGGGCCGCCACTACGCAGGTTTATCATTTAGGGGAAGGCCGCACTTCATCTCCCTGTATGCAGATGACCTGCTGATGTTTTTGGCCGATGCGGGCCCCGAGCTCCAGGGGGCGCGGCAGCTACTGGGGCAGTTCGGCCGGTTGTCGGGCCTGAGGGTCAACTGGCCTAAATCCTGCCTGTTCCCCCTGAGGCCGGGAGAACCGTGCCCACTCACTGCTCAGGAACTCCGGTGGGAGCCGCGTTGTCTGCATTATTTGGGGGTCTATGTTTATCATACCCCGACCGACTTACTGGACGGCAACATCACTCGCTGTATTAATGCCCTGCGGGGGTCCATGGACTTCTGGGCGACTCTGCCGCTATCCCTGGCTGGTAGAATCTCCCTGCTTAAAATGATAGCCCTGCCCAGGCTTTTGTACTATTTTAGGATACTCCCGGTATGGATCCCGAGCTCTGTTTTCAAACGCCTGAGGTCGTTGGTCATAGCTTTCTTGTGGGGCACGGGAAGGAGGCGAATAGCGCTCGACACTCTGTTGCGCCCCAAAGATGAAGGAGGTATGGCGGTGCCGGATTTTGAAGGGTATTACCTAGCCGCGCAGCTGCAGAGTTTTACTCAGGAGGTGGCGAGAGTATATAGAGGCCCCGAGGACGCGAGAGTGGAAGGCACCCCGTGGCACGTTCTGGCGTACATTACGCTGCACCAGAAGCTCCGGGTGGGAGACCTGACGGTCGAGGAGCAGACGTTCCGGCTATGCTGGGACCGGGCCCGTAAGCGGGCGGGTATCCGCCTTATGTATGCCCCCGAAATTCCGCTGGGGATGGTCACTGCCCTCCCACATGGAGGCGACTGGTCGCGCTTGCTAGGATGGGAGGAGGCGGGAATACAAATGCTGGGTGATCTCTACGAAGATGGGGTGTTGCTGCCGTTCCAGGACCTGCAGGAGCGATTTGACCTTCCGAGGGGCGACTACTTGCTTCACGCAGCAGTCACGGGCGCTATGCAAGCCCACTGGGGGGAATGGCTGCGGGAACCGGGCACCTCGATGGCCTGCCAGTACACTATGATGGCGGCGGGAACTTTTAAGGCTGTCACGTGCTTGTACTCTAGGATGCAGCGGGAGGCCTTGCAGCCTTTGGCAGCCCTGAAGGCCAAGTGGGAGCTGGACCTTCAAGTGGAGATACCTGACACGACCTGGGGCCAGTTGCTAAGGCGGGCACGGAAGAGCTCGAGAAATGCCAGGTTTCAATTAATTCACTTCTATGTCATTCACAGGGCATACCTCACCCCCGGGAAAATCCAACAGTATTTTGGGGTGGCCGACGCTGCTTGCCCCAGATGTAACACAATTGGGGCGGATTTGGGCCATATGCTGTGGGATTGCCCCTCTCTGGGAGACTATTGGCAGGACGTTGGGCGGGCCCTTAACGGCGCGACAGATAGGGATATCCAGTTCACTAAAGCGGTTGGCGTCCTTCATTGGTTCCCTCACACGTCTAGGAACAAGACGACTAGTAAATTTATAGATTTAGGGCTTATTCTGGCCAAGCGGGAGATCACGAGAAACTGGAAGTCCAGAGTGGGACCCACGTATAAAAGATGGTATGGGGAATGCCTGAGATTGGCCGCGTGTGAAAGTACGCTACGGTACCAGATGGCCTGGAGGTTGAATGACGAGAAAGCTCTGGAAAGGGCGACTGCATGGGAAGTGATGGTGCAGGCGCTCCGTGATATGGATGATGAGGGGCAGGAGGGCGAGAGCGAACTGGACCGGGCAGACCCTATCACTACACAGGAGAACACACCTTAGCGAATGACTACTTCCTCCTGCAACACACCGGACACTTTTACACTGTTAACCCAGCGCAGAGCGACCACGGGGGAGGGTGGGTAGGAGGCTGGTTTGGAAAGGTGTTGGGGTACCGAAATTTGGGGAGGGGGAGGGGTGAAAATCACAAAAGCAACCCAGAGATATTTGCCTAATGTAGCGGTCAGACGTTGTAAGGAGTTACGAGAAGTGATCAGGGATGGGGTCACCCACACCGAGGACGAGGTGAACCCCCCGGATGGAGAAGGACTGGACCAGACTAATCTTGTACATGCTGTATATTTACTGATGATTATATTGTCTGTACATTTCTATTGGTGATGCAATAAAAATGATGTTAAAAAAAAAAAAAATGGTATTTCTTGAAAGTATTTCTTCTATGTTTAGCAAAGCCTTAAGTGAGAAGGACACTATATATGCTCACTGGTATACAACGTTTAGCACGCATTTGTTACAACGCACTACCATTACAACGCAGGCATTACCACGCATACCATTACAACGCATTGCGCTGGGGGGCGCTCTAGGATAGGGAATAAGTTTAATTTTATATCCAACACCTTCCCTAGTGTCCACGGGGACTGGAGTTGGAATATAAAATTATACTTACCACTATCCAGCACCTCAAAGCGCTATGCGTTGTAACGGTATTCGTTGTAAATACCGCGTTGTAAAGGTATGCGTGGTAATAGTATGCGTGCTAACGTCATACATCCATACTCACTTGATGCTGGCGCCAATCAGATTGACAAAGGCTTCCGCGAAGCCGAAACGCGTCTCTCGTATGTCCGGGTTGAGGATGACCTGAAGCAATAAAAGAAGCTATATTCCTACCAGCCTGAAGTCCGTGCCTTCTTCGTTGGATGTCTCTATGGAAGCAGGAATGTTTGTTCATATATATATATATGTATATATATGTATTTTGTTCAAGGAACTGCAACAGAGTAGGGTTATTGCACAAGAAATGTTTTTTTATTTTTATTTACTCTTGGCCATCATTATAGGGATTGCTAATACCGGTGATTCTTTCATTCTTAGGCACAAATATTTTAAAGGCCTAATTATCACCCTGGCTAAAAGATATTCCTGTTGCAGTTTTCAGAACTAAGGGCCATATGTATCAACAAACCCTTTTGCGATTCCTAAATAGCGATTTTTAAGGAATCGCTATTTAGGAATCGCAAAATGGTATGTATGAAGAAATTCGCTTTTTTTTAGCGATTCCTTAATCTTCCTTATTTGCGAATTCGCATTTTGCGAATTCGCAATTAAGGAATAATTTCCAATCCATTCCTATGGGCCAGGAGGCTCATAGAAATAATTGCGAAATAATTCTCAAATTGCGAATTCGCAATTTGCTAATCGCAATTTGAGAATTATTTCAAGGGTGCAGGGGTGTCTCAAGGACACCCTGCTGCACCCCTGTAAATTACATGTGTGTGCATATGGCGCACATACATGCCCAATGGGCATGTATGTGCGTCATATGCCACCCTCACAAATGCACAATTGTGCATATTTACAAGAAATCGCAAATTACCACCAACTACAAGTTGGTGGTAATTTGCGATTTCTAAACTTGAAATCGCAATTTGGAAAAGCTTCATACATAGCATTTAAGGAATCGCAAATTTGCGATTCCTTAAATGCTTAAGCAAAATAAGGAATCGCAATTTTTTCCGATTCCTTATTTTGCTCTTTTTTCATACATTAGAAAATCGGTAAAAAGGATGTTTGCGATTCGCTAAGGCCGAAATTATGTGATTTTCGGCCTTAACGAATCGCAAAAGGCTTGATAAATATGGCCCTAAATATCATACCAAGAACAAAAATTCCTGTATCTAAAAACATCTTTGTATTCATGAATTCCCATGATTTTGAATCACACTACATCCAGGGGAAGCAAAATTCTACATCCACAGAAACAAGAATGTATAATTAAGAGACAATACAACCCCCACACCACACCCCTCCAAACGACCTTTACATACCTATTTGCAACCTGAGGTTGATAAAACCTGCCAAATGCCAAACCTGTCTCACTTAGGCTCGGGGGATATGTACAAGGAAGTGGCGGAGCATGTTGTAACCTCCTTGGCTTAACTACTTGCTCCCCCACTTCTGAAACGCAAGGCTGCGCCATATGTACAAGGTTATGGTGCAGCCTTGCGTTTCCCCCAGCGATGGCGCTAAGTTTAGCAACTTAGTGCCAACGCATGCACTCTTGCACCAGAGTGCAAGGGTGTCGGCGTGCAGGGGAGGATTGTTTATGTGTAGGAAGGTGTCCCTTCCTGTGCATAAACAATTCTAAAATACCATTCTGTCACTTCCATGTGTGCAGCTACATGCAGCATACATGAAAGTGACAAAATGGCACTTTTTTTAAGGTTTGTTTATGTACAGGAATGGACACCTTCTTGTACATAAACAAACCATGGCACTGTGCTTTTTCCATGTGTGCTGCATAAGGCAGCAAACATGGAAAATGCAAAAACGAGAAGAAATAATGCATTGCTCCTCCTTTCCCCAGTGAAAGACCAGGGTTTTCCTGGTCTTAATTTTGGCGCTGCCTCCTATATACGCCACCCTTGTACGTAGGGGGCAGCGTCAAATACAATGGGTGTTGCGGTGGAACGCCCACCACAACACCCACTGCAAGCTCCTTTCATGCTAACCATAGCAGGAAAGGGGGCTATATGTACATGGCAGCGTTAAGGCACGTAAAGTGGCTTAACCCTGCCTTTCACCACCACAACGTCACTATAGGTGACATTATGGTGGCGATAGGAGCTTGTACGTTTGCCCCCCAGTTTTATAATTGCAGACTGACGTAGGTCTCTGCATGTTATGTATGGGTCTGACACAGCACCACTAGCGTGAACCCCACATTCTAAATCTGGTTATTCCAGTGCTTGATTTGCGCTGGTGGTTGAAGGTGGGGCCCACTGGCGATCATTTTTGGGCACTGGGACTTATTTTTTTATCGTAAACTTTGACCTAGAGCAAGAGAGCAAAAGGCAGAAAGAAGGAGGACGATAAATAAAGAAAGCAGCAACAAGGGGGAAAGGGAGGGATGAAAAAGAACTTGCAAGAGTGAGATCAATGGGAGGGAAGTGTAGGGAGATGGGTTAAAGAGATAAGTGGAATGAAAACTAGGCAGACTTGGTATTTGTCAATTCCAACATTTAGCTGAGATTTTGACAGGCTTCTGAAAACACATTGGGCCCCAGCACTTATTATCTTACAATTTAAGCAGTAGGACGTTTACTGCTGTGACATAGCAACAGCGGGTAATAAAAGTCGCTGCCCGCTGTTGCAATGTCATTAAGAAATTCCAAGCTGCTCTGACAGGCCTCTTTAAGAGCCGTCAATGCAGCACTGATGAAGGGCACAGCACAATTTTGGGAGGGGGGGGGGTGTGGGATGGCACAGAGGGCATTTATTTTGGGTGTTTTAAGGCCAGTTATGTTTTCATACATTTGGGACAACGAGGAAAACCATATAATGTATGGCTTCACATTACTCCTCTGACCCTGTGTAGCACTTGATAGCAGGGATGGGGCGGATGATTTTATGGAGCATACTAAACACTAGGGGGTCGATTATGATGGCGGTGAATCCGCATCCTCCGGGCCGGTGGAAGCCACCGCCGGCCCAGAGGATGCGGATTGACCGCCGCGGTCCTTGAAAACACCCACCGCCAGATTATGATGGCGGTGGGATCAGCGGCGGACGGCAGGTTCGTCCGCCGCTGATCCGCGGGGTCTGGACCACAATATGGTGGCGGTGTCTGCAAGACACCGCCAGCCATATTATGATGGGTGCGGAGACATGCTTTTCCGCGGCGGATATACCGTCGTGGAAAAGCATGTGGACCTTTGCTTCTGGGGGCCCCTTGCGGGCCCCCAGGATGTTGGGGGGTGAGGGGTGCACATGGGGTTACCTATGGTACCCGCCTGCATGTGCATGCACAAAGCGGCAGGCCCCGAGCGGAGCCTGCCGCTTTGTGCATGCTCATGCAAAGCATGCATTTTTAACATTGCGGCGGGTGCTGCTTTAAGCAGCACCCGCCGCAATGTTAAATATACAGGATGTGACTGCTAGGTTGGTGGTCACATCCTAATTCCTATGGAGGGAACGCCACTGCCCCTGCGGACGGTCCCTCCACCTCGGGGTGGCGGACGGACGCAGGTCCGTCCGCCATCCTAATCGACACCTAAATTAAAGATGGGTGAAAACTGAATAAAGGAGATATTTTTCAGCTAAGGGTTCTGAGTGATAGACAAGTCTAACTTCGCTCTTGATGTCTATTTGATGTCTTCGAGATCCCCTTTGTGAATACCATCCCCATTATACATTGATTGTTAACCATGTATAACTATATATATTGTTGTGGTCTCCACTACCCTTCTCTGGGGTTGGCCAAGAGATGGAATTACACTGGAAAATCGGGAGAGCATCTGAAAACCAGGGTCTCTCAGATGGTGGTAGGCCTCGGACAGTCATTTGTCAAGAATGCTGGATCCTGGGTGGTTTTTGACATGGACGAGCTGGGTCTAGGCCCAGGGTATCAATACTCAGTGGGGTGCTTGGGTCAGTGACCACTGGCCGTCTGGCTTGGTCTAAGCAATTCAGGTTAAGGTGGTTTTAATCACTTTGGAAAACCCCTGAGCGCTTTTCCTTACCTTCCCATCTCATCCCCTGGCATCACACATCAACAGCCCTCCTCCCTAGCCACTGCTCTGAGGTCATCTGCCAGGGACTGATCTGTGAACACAAAAAAGGCCCCCCCGCAGCTTCATTTTATTCACCAGCGAAAGCAGCCTTGATGCCAAATTTGATTCTGACCAGAATGCTACCCTAGCAAAGGCCAACTCTGACTTATATAACAAAGTCAGCTGCTCTCACAGGGTAATAGTGAGCACTTTGATGGCTGCTGCGGTGTGTAACAGAGGGTGAGATACAAAACTTAGAGAAGGAGCCCAAAGCTCTAAAGAGACACACCAATGATAGGTGGATGTTACACAGAAGCGGATTATATAATATAACCAAATGCCAATATAGTGTGATGTAGAAAAGAGACATCCCTGGAAGATTATTCACCACTGACTGTTCCTTTTTAAGGTGAGACTCCATGCTAAGCAAGAAGGTGCACTATGCTAACTATCCCATTTAAAATCAAAGATATACAAATAAATGACGCAGAGCAGCAAGTGAAGTTGGTGTGCTGCGTTGTATAAACATGAGCGAGCAAAACAAAGATGTGGCGCTGTTCTGCCCTCTCCCTGTGCTGGCACACTTTATACTGCCATGCGCCCACGCAGACACCCTTACACCAGAGGGCATGAGTGTCTGCGTTGTGATCCCATCCTGCACAAAATCTATGTTGGAAGGCAATTTCTACCCGCTATGCCAGCCACAGGCTTCTGACGCACATCCCTGTCTACAAATCTCTCCAGATATAGCTGTGCATCAAAATCCATGGGTGGGTGCACAGGAACGCCCAAGCACCACCCTGGAATAATTGCTTCATGCAGGGTAATGCAAGCCATCACATTGTGCTGTGTTGCATTATCTTGGACTACAACCCAACACAGATCGTGATGTGTGTTGGATTGCAAATACACACCCAACACTGCTCCACGGCTGCGTTAAAAAATTAACTTAAACCCAATGCAAGGTGTTTGTATATCAGGGCCAAAATGTGTAAATAGATGTAAGTTCTGAACTGGCACTGCGTGTCAACATTTGGGACCTGCGTGCTGCCGGGTGTGTAAAGTCACGCTTCTGTACCTGACCAGGCACCTACCAGCCATTTTGAAAGAAAGTTGCAAAGCTATGCGGCGCCACGTTGCCCATTTATTGCATCGGGCATTTTTCTGATGGGCGCGAGATTTGCAAGGACGGTTTTTGAAGGCTGCTGACACCTCTGCTGCTACTTTCGCCAGCTCTCCCAGGTCACCTCCAGAAGGCACAGCAGGTGCTCCAGGGGAGGCAGAGAAAAGAAAGAGATGAAAGAAAAAAACAGGAGAGGGGAGAAAGGAGGAAGGGATCAGAGGTGGTTTGAACATTTTTGTCAGCGCTGCTTCGGCTTCCCAATCCAGGCCTGTTGGTACTCCAGGCCTGCACCCCATGGTACCTAAAATAGGTCCAGCACAGCACCTGGGGCCCGGACCCTGTGAAGCAGAGGGTCTTGCAAAATTAACAACGGGAGGGGTCTGGAGACATGAAAGCCCAGGTGGGGGAAAGGAAAGATGAAACGAGCGATGAAAGAAGTGCGCGCCGGCCTGTCTCCGCCAGGCTCCCAGCTTGCTCTGTGCAGGAGCCGGCTCCCCGCTGTGAGAGCCATGAACTATTTATGAGCGCGCGCCGCGCTTTCTGGAATATTCATAGACGGACGGATCGTGGCACGCTGGCAGTCCATGACGGAAGTACTGGCGTCACGTGGATCCAAGCGAGGCGGCCATGCTCTCTGCCTCCTCGTGCATGCGTAAGCACGCGGACATTATAATGGCGAGCAGTATACCTCATATTTGTTACAACCACCTGAGTTTTATAACCTCAGTTTAATGTCACTAACGAATTAATAATAGCCCGGCACACAGTTGAACTGACCAGTACTATGTTAGAATTGGGTGACCAGAATTTTAAAGCTAAAAGCCGGGACATTTTACAAATATAGAAAGACTAAAATGTTGCTTCAGCAGAGTGCACAGAATGACTGTGCTCCTCAGCAGAGAATTTCATAAGAAGCAGTAAGAACTAACAAATGCATTTTTTAAAGCCAGTAGCGCCCCTGTTAATTAAAATGCTTCCTTATAGCAGCAGCTAACTATCCCTGCTTTGGAAAACATAAAAATGCACCTCCCACCGTTTTCGTGTCGACCCTCTCTAAAAACTGGGATATGAGCAAAATTTCCCTAAATCTGCTGGGACAGCTGTTGAAAACCCGGGACCATCCTTGCAAATCCAGGACGCCTGGTCACCCTAGGTTATGAGGCCTGCAGGTGACACACAAGTCTATCAACAAGCGATTTACCACTGAGCTCTCTCACTGGCATAATGGGTAAGGACATAAGTGCACATGAAAGCGTGCACATTCCCCTTTCTAAATCTCATGTTGCCTAGTGACACAGAAGCATGCAAGCATGCGCTGGATTTCCCAAGGTTTACCGATTTAAATATTCAAGGCCTCATTACAGTGTCTTGCTATTTCTGATGGTTCTGTAATGAAACTTTTACAAGAGGTGCAAGAACTATACAATAGACAACACAAAAGGACAACATGGCATTCGGGGTACAAACACAGAGACATAGGTTTGTTCAAGGTTGAGAGTGAGAAAATAGACTCGTATCTGAGAATACTCTCCTTTTTACGCCAGTACGTCAGTACGCCAAACATCTGACATCCAAACATCACCATCACAGAACTAACTTAAGACAAAATCCTAAACTTACTACCAGGGCCGGACTGGGAACCAAAACCGGCCCTGGCAAAGTGCTCGGCCCACCCCCACTCGGAGGGGTTGGAGGTGCCGCCGAGCACTTTGCTAGGGCTGGTTTTCGGCCGATTTTGTTGCAGGGCCGATTTTGCTGCAAAACGGCCCTGTAACAAAATCGGCCGCCAGGGGCTCAAAACGGCCCCCACCCTTGCGGCGCACCGCGGGATTGCCCGGTGCCCGCTATAGCCAGTCCGGGCCTGCTTACTACCATTTTGGTATTCACAGAAGGCACTTACTCATTTTGGTATTCACAGAAAGCACTTACTCATTGATGAGTAAGTGCCTTCTGTGAATACCAAAATGAGTTACTTACTCATTTTGAGTAACTTGAATCAGGCCCTTACACTTCACCACCATCGTAACTCATGAGCCGGAGAAATTAATCAGTGAGTCGACTAGCCATCACATCTTTTTTAATGATTTGATAAACTCCTCACTTAGAAAAGCTGCACACATTTGCATGGTGCATGGTATACAGCAGATGTACACGCGCCCTCATGCACTTACCTATGGATAATATTCGACCCCTCTGGTTTTCCTTGCTCGATCACACCATACACAGTTCAACAGACATTGGGGGAGCAGTGGTATTTTAAAATTCTCTATTTTCTGGAAGAAACTCTAACTACAGACTAGACTCCACCGGCTGAATTTCCGCCCCAATCCTTCTGCCAGGTCTGGTGGATTAACGGATGCACTGCAAGGATCTTCGTTAACCCTCACAGAAAGAGGTTCAGATCCTGGCGGTCTGATCTGATCACCCTTTCTTCCTTCCAGAGTTGATAAAATAATTATCATTGAGATGGATAGCATTCAACATCTGTTATTATGTGCTAAATTGCCCAAGCTCTGAACGTGCGCTTTACCAATATACATGTTCTCTTATCTTATTACTGTACCTTTGGGAGAAGAAACTCAGTTGGCGGATACTTCTCTACAAGTTTTCTCCAGAAAACTGATATTATTCAGTTCCCATCCAATTCTAAATCCGGACCTTTTTCAGAGTTCATGCAAATGTGCAGCTCAAACCGCATGTTTGGAACAGTGAACAGTGAGAGGCTCTCAAATAGGATGGCGGACTTTAAACACTAGATGTGGAAGCCGTGAGCTGGGTCTGAAGGTGCAGGTGGGAACAAGATGTGGGAACTGAACTCTACTCGTGGGGCTCTGTTCTGGATTAAAGCTATTTAAGGCATCTTCACAGTCTACACCAGCCAAAGATCACAGATCACGGCTCTGAAATGTGAAATGTGGCATGCTAACTGTGGTTGCTGGCTCGGTCCAATCATCTCCCGTGAGTGACACTGCCTTTCTTAAATTTCTCTGTCATCACTAAATTTGGGGCAACTTAATTCTTCTCTAGCTTGATTCAGTCATATACTCCATCCTTCTTACTCCACCTGCTGCTCCCACTGCCGCCTTCTGAAGATCCTTGTGGGCTACGCTGGTATGCTACAAATCCATGACATCCTGGCATAAGAACGATGACGCTTAGTTAAAATTTATTTCTGACGTACTGTTGGCGCAGTAATGATGCATTGCTGGAGTGTTTCACAAAAGCGACACAACTCCATTAATGTGCCCTTTCACATGGGGCAAGCCCCAAGTGAAATGGCCTACATAAGTCATACGCCTGCTGTGAGGCAAGCTTATGATTTTGACTGAGTGGCACCCTAGAATTGGCGCAGTGAAATCTGGTAGATTTGACTGCGCCACTTCTATGAGGCTTTTGACGTAAGAACGCCCACCCTGCATACATCATACCTAATGCAGGTATAATGTAGCACAGGACTTTACTGGCACATCTGCTTCGTAAATAGGGCACAACATGGTGCATTTTTTACACTGCCGGTGTGCCACAAAAAGTGCCGTAACGGAAACGGGAAAAACATCACATACCTCCAGAATGGTAGAATTCATCACACTTGATATGGGCCCACTTGGCATTAATGTTTCCACCCCAGGATAATAATGGCTCTGACGAAAGGTACCAGAGCTTGGTATATTGTAAGCCTCTTTTCCAGTATCATAGCCAATCCCTAGCACAAGGTAAGCATTTAAGGCATCTGGTGGGTATCACTGGCATAACATGAGAATCCCTGGCTTGTGATACATGAAGGAGATTATGTCCATTTTTGGCTCTAGTATAGCTGAGTACTTGATACAATTGGCAAACTGATATTTGGGGATCAAATTCATGCATTTACTAAATATGAAAAGCTATTATTTGGGGATGAGAAGTATGCTTTTTTGGTTTGCTAATAACGTTGGGGCTGTTTGACAACTCTTCACAAAACTTTCCAGAAAAGTGCTCTCTTTTCCTAGCTGCTTCTTTGAAAGTTTCGGGATGATCCATCAAGCGGGGGCTGAGTAAACAGGTGGGGTGTCCCAAAACGCAAAATCTCCATGCATTTTCCATCAACCTTTTCGGAACGTGATATCATAATAAGGTCTGAAAGGAATTATACCAAATTTGGCAGTAAGCTAGAGCTTGGTCCAGAGTCCAGAAAGCATGCATCTTATGAGTTGATGTAAATCTGTTTAGCAGTTTTAGAGAAATTAGTGTGCACAAATATTTGCATATCTGGGAGGTCGAGTTCAAGGGACTCTTGTGAGATTCTCAATAGCACATCTTAAAAAAATAAAGTGTTCCTATTGACCTGGGGGGCTTTTTTCCCTTATCCCATGTCCTCAGAGTGTTTTTAAAAGTATATGGAAGGGCTCAGGGTAAGGATACCCTACCCACTATCCTTTGCAGGGGGTGGGGAGACCAGCTGGACCCTCCTTTAGGCAAAATTTGGAACAAAAATAGTTTTTTTCTGAGATGGATTGCAGCAAAAAAACTTGCTGTCTAGTGCAGTTTGTTCTTATTATTATGGCCCTCATCCCCCAAAGCTTGGCCAGGGTAGCGGGGTTACTATTTCTAAATAATTGGGAGGGGCATGAGTGGGGCCCTCTTCCCTTAGCCACTCTTGGGCTCCGTAAACTCAATCCCCTGGGGCCGAATATAAATCAAAAGTGAGGAGGACATGCAGGGGAGGCTTCTGGGGCAGCAGGGTCTCTAGGACTCCCCACGTGGCCTCCACAGACTGCAATTGTGGGTGCACTGGGTGGGAACCAGGGCATCCACCTACACAATTAGAGTAACCAGCTCTCGCAAGGGGAGCCAGCTGTGAGTCTTTAACATTTTTCAACCCACAAAGTGCAATCATAAGAACGATTTTAAAAGAGAGGCTCACAGACATGTTGATATTATATTTTTCATGAAAACTTTATTAAGCCTTTTTATAATAATCACCATTCTTAAACATTACATTGTATGAAGTACTAAAATATACATTTGACTAAAAATATTGTTGATTCTTGACAAAGATGATATCTATATATGGATATGTGCACTCCTTGATAAAACCAATAGGCCCACTTTTTATAATTTGATGTTGTGACACCTTGACAAAATAAGTATGTCTACCTAAGTGCCAGCAGGACGTGCAAGACAAACCGCATGGTGCACATGCCAGAAGCAAAAACAACAGTTGATGGACAGAATGCAGAACAATGTCATACATTCCCCCCAGTACAGAGATCTGGGCCTAAATCCATCGTTTTTTGCACTGCACACCACCCCAGTTCAGACATGGCCATATGCAAATCAGCCTTGACCCTGTGCCTCATGGGAACAGTCCAGCCCGAAGTGCCAAGCCATGTCTTCCCTGGACCGGAATCAAGCATCCAAGGACCGGTTTCTGGCTATCAGCCGTCATCAGCCAGGATAGCTTGACTCCAGTGGTGTGGAGAGCAACAGACTCACGTCTGAGCATACCCTTCCCACTCGGGAAGACAAATGCAAAAACATCAGTTGATGGACAGAATGCAGAACAATGTCATACATTCACCCCAGTACAGAGATCTGGGCCTAAATCCATTGTTTCTTTCCACTCCATGACACCCCAGTTCAGACATGGCCATATGCAAATCAGCCTTGAACCTGTGCCTCAAGGGAACAATCCAGCCCGAACTGCCAAGCCATGTCTTCCCTGGACCGGAATCAAGCATCCTAGGACCGGTGTCTGGCTATCAGCCATCATCAGCCAGGATAGCTTGACTCCAGTGGTGTGGAGAGCAACGGACTCATGTCTGAGCATACCCTTCCCACTCGGGGAGACAAATGCAAAAACAACAGTTTATGGACAGAATGTAGATCAATGTCATACATTCACCCCAGTATAGAGATCTGGGCCTAAATCCATCCTTTTTTTGCACTCCACACCACCCCAGTTCAGACATGGCCATATGCAAATCAGCCTTGACCCAGTGCCTCATGGGAACAGTCCAGCCCGAACTGTCAAGCCATGTCTTCCCTGGACCGGAATCAAGCATCCAAGGACCGGTTTCTGGCTATCAGCCGTCATCAGCCAGGATAGCTTGACTCCAGTGGTGTGGAGAGCAACGGACTCACGTCTGAGCATACCCTTCCCACTCGGGAAGACAAATGCAAAAACATCAGTTGATGGACAGAATGCAGAACAATGTCATACATTCACCTCAGTACAGAGATCTGGGCCTAAATCCATTGTTTCTTTGCACTCCATGACACCCCTGTTCAGACATGGCCATATGCAAATCAGCCTTGAACCTGTGCCTCATGGGAACTGTCCAGCCCAAACTGCCAAGCCATGTCTTCCCTGGACCGGAATCAAGCATCCTAGGACCGGTTTCTGGCTATCAGCCGTCATCAGCCAGGATAGCTTGATTCCAGTGGTGTGGAGAGCATGAGACTCACGTCTGAGCATACCCTTCCCACTCGGGGAGACAAATGCAAAAACAACAGTTGATGGACAGAATGTAGATCAATGTCATACATTCACCCCAGTATAGAGATCTGGGCCTAAATCCATCCTTTTTTTGCACTCCACACCACCCCAGTTCAGACATGGCCATATGCAAATCAGCCTTGACCCAGTGCCTCATGGGAGCAGTCCAGCCCGAACTGCCAAGCCATGTCTTCCGTGGACCGGAATCAAGCATCCTAGGACCGGTTTCTGGCTATCAGCCGTTATCAGCCAGGATAGCTTGACTCCAGTGGTGTGGAGAGCACAGGACTCAAGTCTGACCATACCCTTCCCACTCGGGGTGACAAATGCAAAAACAACAGTTGATGGACAGAATGCAGATCAATGTCATACATTCACCCCAATACAGAGATCTGGGCCTAAATCCATCGTTTATTTTGCACTTCACACCACCCCTGTTCAGACAGGGCAATATGCAAATCAGCCTTGACCCAGTGCCTCATGGGAACAGTCCAGCCCGAACTGCCAAGTCATGTTTTCCTGGACCGAAATCAAGCATCCTAGGACCGTTTCTGGCCATGTCTGAACTGGGGTGGTGTGGTGAGCAAAAAAACGATGGATTTAGGCCCAGATCTCTGTACTGGGGTGAATGTATGACATTGTTCTGCATTCTGTCCATCAACTGTTGTTTTTGCATTTGTCACCCCGAGTGGGACGGGAATGCTCAGACGTGAGTCCTGTGCTCTCCACGCCACTGTAGTCAAACTATCCTGGCTGATGACGGCTGATAGCCAGAAACCGGTCCTAGGATGCTTGTTTCCGGTCCAGGGAAGACATGGCTTTGCAGTTCGGGCTGGACTGTTCTCATGAGGCACAGGGTCAAGGCTGATTTGCATATGGCCATGTCTGAACTGGGTTGGTGTGGTGAAAAAAGAAACGATGGATTTAGGCCCAGAACTCTGTACTGGGGTGAATGTATGACATTGTTCTGCATTCTGTCCATCAAGTGTTTTTTTGCATTTGGGTTAGCTTACCTACAAAAGGTGTGGCGCAGGGCCTGCACGTGGGGTTGGCTTTACGACTAGTAATAAAATATTACTTTACATTAAAAAACCCTAGACATTCACAGAAAAAAAATTTAAACTGACAATATATTTTCAGTGACAATGTAACATTTTAAACTAAAACAATTCCCCAGTTACTTTAACTCGTGGCCTACAATTCGCAACTTCGTAATGCACAACTAATTACCCCATATATTACAACACTCATTACGTGATCTATGACCTCATTGACAGCATGAGTGCAACATTTGAAATGACATAATTGATGACAAAGCTGTGCATGGCTGGGGTGAAAAAGTTCTCTTTAGTGTAAAAATCAGGCATACATGATCACTGTGCCCCCAGGGCACTATTTCTATTTCTAATGCCACCCCATTCTCCAAAAACCAAAGTGTTCTTTTGGCCCATGGATTTCTGTTGTAGTGCATGGGAATGTCCAGTACATTTCCAATGATATCACCACGTCATGCCACACTAAAGTCTATAGCACCTCGAAGCACAGCAATGGCAGCACTACAGGTGGGTAGGGCACTGCAAGGCAAAGCTTTGTGTTCCATTGTGTCACTTTAGTAAAAAATAGCCCATTGTTCTTGAAACACCAGTATAACGACTTTTGGCACAGTGGCACTCATGAGCTACTACTCCAAACCCTAAATAGCATATGCAGTGTTTATCAGCTAGTTTTGTGATGTGTCACCACTTCTTCACTAAAATGTTGTCTTTCTTCCAAGACCTATTTACATATATAGCCCAGTGAGATTCCTCATCAGTTTGACATACAGCTTATGAGGGCAAAGGTGTGTTAAGGAGGACTGTGCCTTGATTACAAGTTTGATGAACTGGTGTCGTCAAGTGGGATACTGTTCAGATGAGTTTTTGTTTTTAATTTGACCCAAAAGTGCAAGGTCTAGTAACACCAGTCCCAGTTTTGCCAGGTGTGTTTCAATACCTAGTAAAACTGCTGGATCTCTGAGCAGAGGCTGTGGGCACACGCAGTTCCCGCCCCCACCCGGCTCTCTCCTAGAGCACAGGGGAGCATGCAAAGCCGGACAGACAACATAGGAGTCTGTCCTTACTGGTAGCTCCCAACAGCCTCCCACTTCCGACCCAGTGACCTGCTGCGACCCCCCGACCCAAACCCTGAACCATTCCCTTCAAATACCATTTACTGCATGTTCAGTGTAGGTGATTGTAAGAACTGGGGGTCTCTAGTTGGCAGAGGTAGGTACCACTGTCCAAATGGGGACCCTTGCTTCTAGTCAGGGTAAGAAGGATACACACTTTAGATAACACCTGCTCACCCCCTTGGTAGCTTGGCACAAGCAGTCAGGCTTATCAAAGGCAATGTGTAAAGTATTTGTACCAACACTCCCAGTAACACAGTGAAAATACCACAAACTGACTCCACAACAGTTTAGAAAAATAAAGGTATTTAATCTAAACTACACAAGACCCAAACAACAAAACCCCAAAATACACAGTTCAAGAATATGGTTTCAAAAGAGTTCTTAAAGATGCGTTAAAATAATTCACAGTTGCGTCATTTTTTAACCAACAGTACCTTTATATGCCACAAAAGTTCCAAGTGAAAGCTCCAGCTGTGAAAAGCAAGCGATGCGTCACTCTTGAGACCCTGGGAGGCGATGCGACAACCCCGCTGGATGCAGTGGGCGTGTTGCGATGACTCCGGTCTGTATGGGGAGGGATGCGATACCTTGCGTGGATTCCGGTGCACAGATTTCGATGGAAGCTGCTCCCAAAAGGTACGATGCGACGATCTTCGGGACGGCCACGATCTCAGGTGTGGTGGCGATGCGTGGCGCAGCGTCGATCTTCTCCTCTTGCGGCCCCTCGATGCGATGGCTCTACGACGACTCTCGCAGCGAAGTGATGCGGTCCGCAAGCAGGCAGTGCGGCGATCTCACCCAGTAACGACAGGCTCTGTGACGATATTCGCAGCGATGGTACTTTTCCCGCACCGGAGTGATGCGTTCCGCAAGCGAAGGATGCGTCGGTTCTTGCAGCGGCCACAGGCGCTGTGACGATCTCGATCTTCGCGCCGGCTGGAATTTCCTTGCACTGACGGGGATGCGCTCCGCAAGCGAGCGATGTGAAACTTTGCTGAAAGTTTTTAGTATCTTGATTTCCAGCTTCCCAAGCACAGGTACAACTTCCAGAGGCACCACAACTGGCCCAAGTACTCTGGGAAGGACAGAACTCTCTCAGTAGAGTTCAGGGAAGCTGGGGGTTAAGTCCTTTTGTTCCTGGGACTTCTTAACAGGGATCCAGCTCTTCTCTGGCCCTTGCAGATTCCTTCAAGCAAAGCAAATTCCTTCCCCTCTCCTTGGCAGCAAAGCAACTGCAGGTCAGTCCACAATCACGCAGCAGGACAGTCTTCCTTCTTCAGTCTTCCAGCTTTCTCCTTGGCAGAGGTTCCTTCTTGATTCCAGGATGATCTAATTTTCTGTAGTCTGAGGTCCTGTACTTATACCCCTAAAAGTCTTTGTCCCCTTTGTGCTGGAGGGCTCTGAGCCTGGTCTGAACCATTTCTGGGTGTTCCTTGAGCACTTTGTTTTCCTGGTCTCTCCTTTCCTTTCAGCGAGAGGGGCAGTCGCCAGCTGCCCAGCAGGAGGTGGAGCCAGCATTGTGGAAGGCAGGCACAGTCCTATTCAGGCCCAGGTGCTACCCCCTCCCACCACTCTAGATGCAGATGGAGCTATTCAGCCCAGGGATGGCCCAGTCAGCCTCTGGGAGCCACCCAGCCGCAGTCACTCACAAACCAGACAGTGAATTCACAAACAGGCCAAGGCACACAGAAAGGTCAGACAAGAGAACAGACACTTTCTAAAAGTGCTGTTCTCAAACACAGGATTTAAAAACCACCTTTCCTAAAAGATGTGTTATTAAATTCTGAGTTCAGGGATACCAGACTTTTATGTCCTATCATGCTCCTATGGGAAGATATGCAGGTAACCACTGTAGCCAGCATTCCCCATGATAGCCTATGGGCAAGATAGCCTTACAATAGTGAAAAACGAAAATGGCTGTAATTCACTACCAGAGCATGTCACCTGCTCTAATAAATTCTCTACCTTTCACATACACTGCACCATGCCCAAGGGGTACCTTGGGCCTTCCATAGGGGTGACCAATGTGTACAGAAAGGGATGGGTTAGGCCTGGTCAGTGGGGACACTGACCAGGTGGACATGGCAGTTCACAGACTGCACACAGGCACAGCGGTGGCAGGCCTGAGACACCATTTTAGGGCTACTCATGTGGGTGGCACAATCAGTGCTGCAGGCCTACCAGTAGCAATTGTACCACCAGCCCTGGCACACTCAGTGCACTTTACTAGGGACTTCTTGGTGATACAAATACGCCAATCGTGGATAACCAATTACAATAACAATTTACACAGGGAGCACTTGCACTTTGACACTGATCAGCAGTGGGAAAGTGCCCAAAGCATCTAAACCAGCAAAAACGAAAACCAGCACAGCATCAAAAATAAAGGAGGTAGAGGCAAAAGGACAGGGGAAACCACGCCAAAGATGCCAGGTCTAACAGTGATAAACTGAGGTGTTAAACTTCCGTGGGATATATGTGGACTTGGACCCTATAATTCTGGTTCTGAATGGTAATTCCCCATCCTGGTGAATATAAAGCACATTGCAAAATGTAGGTACAAAAATACCGTCCAGAATCGGTTGATAGTTTCAGGCCCAGTGTCTCCTCACCTAAAGTCCAGGGTACTTGTCATCAGCGCCTATGTGAGAAATTTATATAATATCCCTTTGCCCTTTTCGTGGTTTTGTTCCCATCCCAGGCACAAAGAAGGTGAATTTTGATTAGGAACAACATAAATACATCTATGTAACTTTTGATGAGTTTTATTGATTTTATTTTACAACACTGGTGGATGCTTTTTTGACTATAATTTAAAATACAAGAGTTTTCAAAGCAAGAAGAATTGCAAATCAAAACAAAGCACAGCATTAGACCCTACTGCTCTGTGAATGTCTGACCATTTTAGGCGTGGCAGTGCAGCTATCTGCAGACCTATTGTTATCAATTCTTTAAAAAAGAAACGAAGCAGGCACTGACTGCTCATAGTTGTGTGTTGCTTTCTTGCTTTATGTTATTTGTCTTTTCTGGTGTATTATTGTGCCAGCTATGGAGTGCTTGCACGAAGATCTATGTTACATCTCAAAAGTGCACTTAATGATCACACATTAAATTTCTTATTCCTTGTGCATTGCACTCAGAAAGCCCTCACCTTTCGTGTTGCTTTTTCACTGCAGCAGGTTTTTGAACTATTTCAGGCAAAACTTAAAATGCAAACTAGGCCTATTGGCTTTACCAATGATTCTTAGAAGTGCCTTTGTGTGTCCCAGTGACACTTCTTTAGCCTGCTTTAATATTTTACTTGGAAATGTGTTTCTCACCAGGCGCCGTCACAGCCGTCTGATGAAGGCGGCGTAATGAGCTCCGAGGATCCCCGCGCGAGAGCCAAGGGCCGGGTATGTTTAGCAATAAGGAACGCAATGTGGCTGCCACGCGGCCTTCATCTCTGCCTGTTGGCAACTCGTTATTTCCATGACTGTGATTAAGGCGTTGTTGCCCCTTACATGTGCTCTTTATCGGTTTGCTAAACACGCGCTAAAAGAAATGAACTAAAGTGACATTATCTGCAAACAATAACTACAGTTACACTACTCCGCGTTTGCTGTATCTTTCTTCTACATTGTTTTGGTAACCTGCAGCACACAATTCTTTTTAAAACAGGGAACTGCCGAAGGTCCAGAGGAAGGAAAGACCCAGGGCTCCGAGCTATACACAGCTGGTAAAGGTAGCTTCTTAATTGAATTGTGTTTTCTGTGTTTAATGCCAGGCTGCTTAAGAGGATTTTTAAGGGGGTCCAAGGGGTTCCAGCTTCCACGCCTGGCTTTGCATTTGCTATTCTTTGAACTCGCCTTGCTACTGCTGAACTCAGGGCTTCACCGAAACTATTCTTCCATTTTAAAAAGTAAGTGGAGGTGAAGCTCGCTGCTGGCCCTGCCGAATGCCGGGGTTGCCAAGTACCAGGGCTGCCTACTTTTAAACCCCCCTCCCCCCCCCCCCACCCACCCCCCAACCCCTGCATGTCTGTCTTTAATCACCAAAATGAGTACTCGAGCCGACTGCCAGCGGCCGCCACCCCAAATGAAGCACAGAGTAAGACACTCGCATTAATTGGAGCAGCAAGAAGATCCCTGCTTTTTGCTGCACCTTACCCCTCATCAGTGGGATAATGGGTCAAATTGACGTCCATGTTGTTTAGTTACGCTAAGGACGGCCCAACAGAAGTGGTAGGTTGCAAACAGCCCACCAGCTCACAAAACACCCTGGGGCAGACCACTTGTACAGCGAGAGCTAATTTTGCCAGCAACCAAATCTCAGTTGTTTTGAGTACCGAACTAGGTGTTTTTTCACTATTATGTGTAGCTTAGATGCACCAAAAAACGATTTGTGTTCGTGTAGTCCACATCTTGATTCACAAAGTCAGGACTTACAATTGACAATAATAAAATGAAGCTTCTACGATGGACTTGTTCACCATTTTAGGGCCGGGAGGTATCATAAGGTGGTACATCACACACACAAAAGGTGATCCTTCAGAAGATGAAAACTGGGAAGCCAGCATGTGTGTGGGTATTTACGTACACATACATGCATGTAGAGACACACCGTGTAAACACATGCACATTTACTTATGAAAAAAGCAGGAGTAAGCAGTGCCTTTGTGTACGCCTACAGTATTCTAAGGTTCCAAAGCACTGAATA
Organism: Lissotriton vulgaris; assembly: GCF_964263255.1. Classification (NCBI taxonomy): domain Eukaryota; kingdom Metazoa; phylum Chordata; class Amphibia; order Caudata; family Salamandridae; genus Lissotriton; species Lissotriton vulgaris. Next base: position 397,950,885 of record NC_141687.1, read on the forward strand.
AGCAAGGGGGAAGTTGAAGACAATGGTAGCACCTATTGGTTGGGTTGACCAAGGTGCAGTTTGTCTCATGTATGTATAGGCATTTATATAGCGCACTACTTACCCGGAGGGTCCCAAGGCGCTTCGACCGCTGCGAAACCCTTCCTGGCTTCCCTGAGAGATGGTCCCTTAATGGGTATCTCCATGGTGAGACCAGGCATCCCCGGCGGTCTGGTGGGGCCGTTAGTGAAGATGAGGCAAGCTAATGCCCAGAGTTGCCGAGTGTGATCGCTGATCAGAGTGGGCACCGAGGCGAGAGAATTATCGAGTCCGCTGACCCTGGTCCAGAAACCTGCCGCGCCGGGAATCGAACCCTGGTCCCGGGCCGTCCTCTGCTCTCGGGTCTGCCGCCTCTAACCAGTGAGCCACACTACTTCACTATCAGGCGGGCAGGGCAGCATAGGTCAGTCACTGCTGCCTGCCCTTGGATCGCCCGTAAGTTAACCCACCACGTTGGCATACTTCTCCTATGAAATAAGCCTGCAGCAAACTGTTTTCCTAAACAAACCTGGTTTTGTGTTATTATTTGTTGCAGTGCATGCGATGTTCGTCATGCTTGGGGAGGTCTGCCTAGACCGGCACTAGGGGAAGGACTGAGCTGGGAGTTGAGCCATCTGGAGGGGCCTGGTTGTCAGTATTTGTCAGTGAAGTTTATTATTCAATGTTTCAATCTTGGTGCTATGTTTCTGCCTTTTGTTGACACCATGGTCTTATTTTTATTTTTCCCAGCAGGAATGGACACACCGCAGGCCTCACCTGTTTTGGATGCTCTGCCTAGGCCTGGCAGCTCTAGACAGCCGCCGTTGATGAAGCCTCAGACAGAAAGGGCACCAGACGCATTCAAGCAGCATGATGGAGAGTTCGCTGGAGAGTTCGCTGGAGGTGCGTTAATCTCAGAGACCCACATCCAACATGGCGGCTGAGCTTCTGGTCTCAGCTGTGAGTGCAGGCCAGCAGTTTGAGCGGTTACTGGTGGTTGCTGGTTAGCAGCAGGAAAACTCATTAACTTGCTCGTCCATCTTCCTCATCAATCCTTACGTTGGGAGGTTTGCCTCGTTATACAGACAGAACATACCGACCTCAGACCTAAAATAAACATAAAAACAAATGCTTACAACCCAGTCCCTAATATAGGCTCCACTGCCTCCCTGTGAGTCACAAAGAGGGCTCCCAACTACCTTACATCCTGGTTCTTCTTATCTCACAAAACTCGATGCCTGGCTTCGTTTCGGCATGGAAGTAACGCAAAATGATGGGGGGGAATTAATTGGCCTTAGTCTAAAACAGGGCGTTCAGGAGGGTTGGAAACCCTTGAAGGGTTGTGCCCACCCCACTCCACCCCCATGCCAAAAGGGCTGCAGGGGCCTGCATTACGCCCCTGCGGTATTTTATGATTCAAACAATGTTATTTTCTCACCCTTCGCATTTCCTGTTCCAGTAGCAATGGGACCTAATTCAATGGAGGTACTTCATCCTCTGGATTGGTCATAAAAAGTAGCTATAAATGGGATGTGATGGGTCCATCTTATCCCCAAGTCTTGGTGCCACTGCACCTGCTGCTCTACTTATAGATACTACCCTGACCTCTTCTGCCCATGTGGCTGTGCAATAGCTAGCACTGCAGTTCCTGGTCAGTCAGGGTATTTGTATTTATTTAGTAGGAGGGGTCCTGTTATAGAGGTCGCCTCTACCTTCCCCCACACTCTTTGGTCTTCCCACCCCCTACCACTCCTGCCTTGCATTTGGGTGTTCTTCATCCACTTGTTCACTCAGCTCGGGGTCTGCTTGCGTCACGGCGAGTGCCTAGGGGAGCGTGCACTTGTGGAGTGCACCTCGGGGGCAATAGGGGTGTGAGATCTGCCCTGCTGGAAACTCGACGTCTCTCTTCCCCATACAGCTGGTGTCCTGCTTCCTACTTGGCCGTCTCCTGGACTCAGCTGTGGCCGTAAGGGGATAGGGTCCCAGGAGAAGGACAGGACATTCAATCATTCAAGTAGTCCTGCCTAAGCCGCTGGCCACCCATCTCCATGTTGTATCAGGCACTGCTCCCTGAACTGGGGTTTCACGTGACAAACGAATGCATTAATGGTAGGTGAGGCTCCTCTTCTTGACACCCAGGGAGGAGGTGGAGCCTACATGAGGATTGGGTAGGTAGGTAAATCCTATCTTTGTAATGAATCAAACCTCATGATGTAAGGACTTGTCGAGGAAGACTAGGGCTCGGAGTAATGAAGATTATCATTAAGGGGACAGGGCAGGGGTTTATGTCAGTGATTGATTTGCTGTTTCTAGAACACCTATCTCCCAATGCAGCCTATCATACACTAGTATTGGTGATAATGTAAGAGGGAAGACTGTAAGAAGAGAGTGTAAATGACTAGGGTCTAGACACGGCTAAGTCTGAGAATGCTTTAAACGGACGCAGAGGGTGGTTTACTCAGGATCAGGGCTTCAAGTGTTTCCAAAGTATGAAGACGCTTTTGTATTTAATATATCTTTCCCTCAGGCGAGCTCACTGAACATTTAGCTAACATTTTAACAAGTTCTCCCAATGCCACAAGCAATCGCCCTTGTATGTTCCCTACTGCATTAGATGCACTCCATTTGTTTTGACTTCATCAGTGAACACGTTTGAGTCTCAATGACCTCAAATTCAGCCAATTAAAGCCCACCTGAGTTCGCTTGATGCCAGATGCACAGCATTGTTGAACACCATGCACGACCCACTTGACATTACTATTTATTCTAATGGATGACGTTCTATTTTTAATTAACTTCTGACTGATGGTGACATGTTCTGCAAAAGTGGCTGCACAACAGAGGAGCCCTACACACTCCCCATCTTTGAAGTTGCCCATATGCCATGTTGTGCTAAATCCATCCTGCACATAACCTAAATTAGCATAGCATCGCAATTATCAGGGGTAACACGTCTATGCTAGAGTGTCATGAATAAGTCATTTACACTAGTTATACAAGCGATTGCATCGTTTTGAAGCTGCTTGTAAATAAATGCCCTAACTTTCAGGAAAGGCTAGCAGAATAGTTGGCTGAAACAGACAGGTAGCGGGTGCACTATGGATACGCTAAGGGGGGGACTGGAAAGTGTAACATTTACTCCAGGGACTCACAAACTGGGTGGGAGTCCAATAACACAAATGAAGATTTGCACTACTTGTGATTTGAGACTTTTGTTTGACTACAGCTGCCCCTCCCTCATCCTCCTAAAAGGGTTGTCTCTTTGGTGTCATGATTGAGATAACCACAGAATGTTAATGGGTACGATAATCGTTTTTACACCCCAACGGCCAATCGCTATGAGTGATTGTCTAATCTAGATTGGGTTGATTGACAAAAACAGGATTCACTGTTCTATTGGTTGCAAAATATCTCCCCAACCCCATCACAAAATGAATATAGTTTCCAGGCTGTGCAGGAGTCAAACACTGACCTAATTCCCATCACCAATCAGGGCGTCGAAGGAGGAGACTCACTGCCAGAAAAAAAGGATCAAACTTTGGGGAAGGGTGAGATGATTGTGGGAACATGGAACATTGCTGGCCTTAGGAGTAAAATTGATGATCCCATATGGAGGAACTTTATAGCGACTATGGACATAATAGCCATACAGGAAACCTGGGACACACAAAATATACTTACTGTGGATGGCTTTACTACTTTTTTTCTCTCAGCTGTCACTTCTGCTCGGGGGCGCGCACGAGGGGGCTTGGTTACTCTAGTATCTGCTAAAATCTCAGGCACCTACAAGGAAATAGCTACTGGATGCCCCTACTGTCTCGCAGTCCAAATCACCTGTAAAGGCTCTCACAATGTCCTATTAGTAAATTTTTATAACTCTTTTGATAGGGCCCATTCGATCAGTAATCTAATGATGTTAAACTCCTTTTTGTTTAAATTTAATGAGTCATCGGAGTCTGATTGTACTATCTTGCTAATGGGGGATTTTAATGTTCATAGCTGTCAGGACAAATGTCCCTCAAATGTCTTATTTGGCCCTCCGAATGAGGAGAACATTCACTTTGAGCATTCTGACCAGGGCATATTTTTGGAAACTCTGCTAGCCGAAAATGGGTTAACGCTACCTTGTGGGTGCGATGAGGTTATTCCAACATTTACAGGACATGGTAGCGGGTCTGTAATTGATTACATTTTTTTAAGCCGCAGCTGTGGAAGCCATATCACTAGTTACTCAGTTGTGCGGTCCCATTTTAGTGATCACAATCCAGTTGTACTAAGGATGGATAATATATTTGCTATAAGGGAAAGTAGGTTGAATTTGGTGGATAAATGCGATATGCGACTGACTGACCAAGGCCGTAGAATTAAATGGTGTAAGATAGTTCCTGAGGAGTTTTTTAGTAATCTCTGTCGCAGTAGCCGGGATGAACTAAAACTTTGTATGGATGATCAGGCGGGGGACAATGAAGTGGTGGAGGCGTACCAAAATATTTGCCTCGACATAGTCCCCAATCTGACACGGCAGGGTAGAGGCAAAGCGCGAGGGAAGGAAGGCTGGTTTGATAAGAATTGCTCTGCGGTTAACCCTAAACTAAAAATGGCCCTGAAGACTAAACCAGTGGATAGATCGCTTGTGGCCACCCTTAGGAAAGAATATAAGTCAGTAGTTGAAAAAAGACGGCGCAAGATTAGAGAGGACGCGTGGGCTGAGCTGACATCAATAGATGTACTAAAAACAGCGCCAAGTTCTGGGCTGTGGTCAATCAACCCTACTTTTCTAATTCTAGTAATAACGAAATGGATTGTGGAATCCAAGAGGACAAATGGCACCTGCACTTTAAGTCTGTTTATGAACAAGAAACTTTGAGGGCAGAGGCTTCGACCACCTTTACCAAACCGCCTTACACCCTATCCGTAGATGAGGGTGAGGTAGCCATAGCCATCGGTAAAATGACTAGTAACAAGGCCCCAGGGCCGGATGACGTTCCCTCTGATCTATTTAAGGTTAATATCCCATTTTGGTCAAAAATTTTAGCAAATGTTTTTAATAGAATTTCTAAAACAGGCATTCCAGAGACATGGTCTCAATCCGTGATTGTCCCTATCTACAAAAAAGGGGATAGGGGTGACCCTGGCAATTATCGCCCTATATCCCTTATCGATTCTGCAGTAAAAGTCCTAGGGAGAGTGGTTCTATGCAAACTTACTGACTGGTTAGAGGACACTAACACCCTCTCTCCCTTACAGTATGGCTTTAGAAAGGGGCGTAGTACCATAGACCAAAGTCTGAATCTGCAATTGCTTATAGGGAAATACACAATCGCGAAGCCAGGATCCATGTACATTGCCTTTATGGATCTGTCCTCGGGATTTGATCGAGTTAACAGATCCAAGTTATGGGACCAGCTTCTTAAGATAGGAATAGACTCTAATATTGTGTATTTCCTAGCGGACCTCCATAGAGATTTAACAGCCAGGGTAAGATTTGATAGAAAGGGTAATTGCACGGATAACATTAAAATCACCAATGGTGTAAGGCAGGGATGCATTTTAGCTCCCCTGCTCTTTACACTATATATAAATGATCTGGGTGGAGTTTTGGAAGAAGCTAACATGGACATCCCGAGAGCAGGGAAGTATCTTTTACCCGCATTATTATATGCGGATGATGCTGCTCTCCTATCCAGAACTGCAGTGGGTCTCCAATGCCTGTTGAACTCATTTTATGATTTTATGTTAAACCTTGATTTAAGTGTTAACTATGGAAAATCTCACATCATGGTGGTGGCTCAGAAAGGGAATATCAGGAAAAATGTAATGACATTGCAATGCAATGGGCATAAACTAACAAGGGTCTCTAGATTTCCCTATTTGGGAGTTGTATTTGATGACTGCTCGATGTGGAACCCTCAATTACTGGAGAAAAGAAATGCCCTGGCACGCTCTATTTCAGCGGTGCTGGGCTTCTCATGCAAGCTAGGGGTGAAACCTCTGGAGGCAGTCTTAAAGGTTTATGCCGCTAAGTGTATTGCAATCGCCATGTACGGTGCAGATTTATGGGGTTTTAGGCCAGTTAAAATGCTCCAGGTAACGGAAGATAACTTCCTTAAAACGATTCTCTCCTTGCCACGATCCACGTCCAGCTTCATAGTCCATCAGGAATGCGGCGTGGACTACTTGGAGGATCGAATCGCCATCGCTCCCCTACTTAAATGGATCTCAGTTTGGCTTAACTCGGAACTGGAAGTGAACCATGAAATATTTAAGGATTGCCTAACGCTGGATCATTGGGATAAGATCCCGCGGTTGAAATATGTACATCAACTATGGGTAAAGCTAGGCCGGCCTGAATTGTTTATTGACCCATCTAACCTTGTTAAAGGTGACCTGAAGTGGGTTAAAAACACTTTTTTGTTGAACCGAGGGATGGACAGAGAAGGGGTGGAGCTGTTAAGCCATCGGTCAGGATTTATCAATTGATCGTATCCACTGGACATACTCTGGAACTTTACTTAAAGGTTGTAAACAATTCAAATCATAGATTCCTTTTAACAAAGTTTCGGTTAGACAAATTTCATCTGTTAATTTCTGGCCGTCCTGGTTGGACTAAGCAACATGATCTGGAGTTATGTAATTGTGATGGCTATTCAATCATGGATACTGCACACTTCCTGTTTTTTTGTGATCATTTTAAAACTATCAGGAAAAAGTTTATTATACCCTTGTTGAAGGGGAAGGGGTTTAGGCAAGTTAAGCCAGCTATATTATATTTACAACTATTTTCAAATATTTGGGAGATCTACAATGTAGCCAGTTTCCTAAGCATAGCGGTGAGACTTAGCAAAAAGATTAACTGGTCCTAGATGAATTACTGTAAATATTAATCCACGTAACCTGAATCAAATTGTAAACTAATTTTGTCATGTTCCTGTTTTTAAAACCTTACACCGTGTGTTAGCATTTTTCTAGTTTTTTAACTGGGTACGTTTTATACTGAATTGTTATACTTAATTGTCATGCTGCATGGTGTTCTGTGGACCATTTTGTGTGTTTTTGTACTTTTGTGGTTTTGAAAATTGAACCGAATAAAGTATTTCTTGACTTGACTTGAGATAACCACATCTTAAAAAGCTTGTAGAGCAAGCTGATGTCAACTTCGCCAAAGCAGGGGTCTCTGTAGAACTATTCAGTGAAGGATGCATTTTATTATAGGACTACAGCCACGGCCCGTGGAGGGAGTTACGGTGGTGCAGGAAGGCGGAGCAGGGGAGGACCACGGTGGGGGGGTGCCAAAAAACGGAATATGGATAATTGGAGGTAAGTAAACAATTTAATTAATAAAACGAATTTCGTAGCATGCCCTGCATCGGAAAATGTGATACAGTGCACGCTACGATATTCGTTTTATTAATTAAATTGTTTACGTACCTCCAATTATCCATATTCCAGTTTTTAGCACTCCCCCGCCCCGCCTTCCTGCCCCACCATAACTCCCTCCACGGGCCGCGGCTGGCTTTGCATCATGCTAAATTGGATTTAATATGTGAGATGGGGTCATAGCACCAAGAAGTTGGACGATGACCACCCATCCAAGGTTACTCACCCATCGTTGCTGAATGCAGCATGATTCATGGAATCAATTATTAATATTAATACTTTCGCAGATATGCCGCAGCAGAAAGTTGGGGAGCCAGAGTCTGTGGATGTTCTGCGGGCAAAACACATATCCACCCGGACAGAAAAAGAGACGTGAGTTTACCAACCAGAGAAGCACAGACATTGAGGGGAGTGTTTTTTCCATGGCACACTCTTTAACTTGATTGTTCTAAGAGAATGACTGCTCAGATAGAATCTACTTATGATGCTCTTGGATGTAATATAAGCAATGTCCTAATTAGGCTTCAGAAGGGGTCAATGCTTTGAGTGTCTTCAACGAACATATTATAAAGTGGTGTAGGAGCCACTAAAACTGTTATGTGAGTCATTTATTTTATTGTGCAAAATGAAATCCTTTTGTACTACATTATCCACAAGACACAATTATAGAATATTTCATGGAGGACATAGGAAATATGTGTGTTAATTTTAAGTCTCATAAACCATCTGCTTAAGACATTCTAATTAGACGTTGTTCTTGTTGCAGTGTTTCTATATGTACAATCTGTTTTCTCCTTTGTGCCTAGATGGAACCACCCACTCTGATGCTCATGTCTATTCAGCAGAAGCACCCATTTCACAAATAAGTTGGATCTATTTATGGTTTCTCTTCTATCTATTTTTCTCAACTGATTTCACCTAGTGTCAAGAATTGGACACTGACAAGGTCTGTGGAGATCCCTTCTTGATTGCCTGTGGAAAGGCAATTTCCCCAGTAGTCACGGTGCCACACTGCAATGATTAGTCACGAGAGGTGTCAAGTGTCTCCTTAAGAGTGTTCCACTTATGGGGGAAAAACACAAATGGCAAAAGGAAAACCACATTGACAATCTTGTAGTTCTCAACTGAAGATGAAGATGCATAAATCAATCGTAAGGCATCAGGGAAGTGTCAGGCAAAGATGTTGTTTAATCAAAAAGGTACTAGCTATTTTTTAGGGGGGGTATGACAAGATTAGTATTGCAATCTAAGTGACTCAATCTTGTTTTGTCAAGGGGGTTGTGGCACCTGATGGGTGTCCTTATAAAGCCCTCACCCACCAACCTAGTTGGTGGCATGCTTCATCATCGGGCCCACCCAGTGACACCTAACGTGTCCCGGGTGTGCTACGACGCCTGGTTACAGCGGAGCAGGTATGTCACTGTGTGTGCGGTGAAGGGTGATAAAGTATGTGAATTTAAAACGGCTTGGCGGAGGTCCCAGTACCCGGAGGGTGAAGAAACTTTAATACCTGGGCCTCCGTCAGCGGTTAAAAATAAGGCAGAGGGACGTTAGAGGCGAGTTACGACCTCCCACGTCCTTTAGTGAGTCAACATGTTTCAGCCAGTGCCTTATGAATATACTGGCTTTCTTCAGGACAGGAATAAAAAGGTGTGTGCAGTTAAAACTAGTGGGTGTGTGGTACTGGGACCTGATGAAGCATGCCACCAACTAGGTTGGTGGGTGAGGGCTTTATATTGACACCCATCAGGTGCCACAACCCCCTTGACAAAACAAGATTTAGTCACTTAGATTGCAATACTAATCTTGTCATACCCCCCCCTAAAAAATAGCTAGTCACTTTTTGATTAAACTTCATATAACCGGGGATACGGACTGGCTATCTGGTCCTCTCTCTCCCTCTTGATACACGACCAGGCAAAGATGTTGAGCAGGATATACAAAGTGAAGGGATCTGGAACCACTCATTTATTATTCCCTGCTCCCGGACTGGAGTGCTTCATAATGCCCTTTAAGGGCACATTTTCATATTTTCTCCTCCTATGTGGTGCCTCAATCTGGCCAGGGTCACCATCATGATGTTAAAAGTGTAGTGGGGGGACTACAAGGAGTGCAGCTTCCCTCTGGAAATTCTTGAAAAAAATTAAACCTATGTTTCCTGTGGTGTATAGTAAATGACCCCAGAAATGTTGAAGATAGCTTTCATCATGCCTAGAGTTTGAGGATTTGCTCTTCGCCCAGTTCTTCACGGCGTCCAAAAATGATTGACAGCCAAGCCAACACGTGTTTCGCAAGATACTCGCTTCTTCAGGGTTTTTTTATTCTTTAGTTCTTGCACCCGCTGGTAACAGATCATTCTCACTATAAAACACAGTATCACAATACTTTATATTTGGATCTTCGAATGGATATTTGTGTTTTCTACAACATAGGCTCTTTTAAGTAAGGGAAACAGAGATCTGAAGAATAGCGTTGGGCTACTTTTCTAATTTCTCTGTGTTTTTGTTAATATATATATAGGAAATTCACAAGAGTTCAGAAATTCATATATAGTCTTTTATTTCAGGCTTATCTTCTTTTCATACACTTGAAAAAATTCTTCCTGAATTAGCGTGAAATATACAGCCAAGTGGTCATACACTTTATCACAGTACTTCATCAAATATTGTGACATATACAGCCAAGCCAACACGTGTTTTGGGAAGGTTTAGCTTCTTCAGCACTTCAATCAGTAAAAAACTGCAAATTCTTCTTAGATCTTCAAATTCCAATGTTCCTTTGTTACCTTGATTAATCTTCAGAAAGTTTTCTCTAATATCTTAACCAGCTGAAGCCATCGTCAACAGAGTGCCGCCAAGCGAAAGCAAGCTGCTATATCCCAGGGGTGGGCAACTCGGGAGGTGGCGGTCCCCAGGGCCATTAATGGATTCAGGTGGGGGGACGCATAACCCCACTCTTTTGCATAGGGCCAGCCCCTGGAAGGTGGTGATCCCTTGTGCTAAATATGGCCCAGGAAGGGGACTGCGCATACCCCTCCATGTTCAAATTTTGGATTTGGCATAAGGGGTGGGGGTCCGTCCGGACCCTCTCCATATTGTTTAATTTAGCCCTGGGGAGGTGGTGGTCCCTAGAGATTCTAAATGCCCTAGAAGGGAGGTCCACAAAAGCCCTGGGCAGGTGGTGGTCCCCAGGGTCCAGGTGGTCCGTGTCACCCATATGTATAAGTAGCCACGTGGAGGTGGCGACCCCGGGGCACAAAAATGCCAATGGAGGGGGCTATGTGAGCCCCCACCATTATGTTTATAAAAATATGTATGTCCCCGGGACTGAGATCTGGCCCACCCATGGGCTTCATTAAAAACAAGAGCAGGAACTGTGCTTGTTTTTTTCCTTTAATTTATGGCAATTATTCAAATATTCACGAAAATCACAGTAAATAAAAATAAAGCTTTTTTGCCCTGCAGAGTCCCCAATACTAAGGCTAGAGCGTTATGGTATTTGTACCCTGCCCCCTTTTCTTTGTCTTGGCGTTTTGTTTGGGACTTGGGGGAAGCCGAATCCCAAAATTGCTGCCAACACTTACTGGTTGAAGTGTTGGCAGCCAATCAGAGCTCTTAAGATCTCTGCATGACCTCGTCATTATTCGGTAAGGCTTTACAACCCTAGATATTAAAATGTGGATTTCCCTTAATATCTCAAAAACTACTGAATGGATTTACACCAAAGGACAAAAAGCATACTGTCCAGACCAAAAGCAACTTTTTTTGCCAAATTTGGGGTAATTGCGTCCATTGGTTCGGCGCGTCTAAAATCTCTATAGGAATGAAATGGGAAACACACTTTTTTTGACCCCCACACCCTTTTTTTCGGCAAACGCTGGATGGATCACCCTGAAACATCCCATGCACAACAAGACCCAACTTGACATTTTATGGGGAAAGGTTTGTGAAGATTCGTCAAGCGGTGCCAAAGATATAGCCAAGTCAAAAAAAAAATTTCTATGGAAACATGGTCCTACTTATAACTACCTACTGGTGACAACAAACAGGCACCGACTCAGTGAGGAATTTTGGCACAGAAGGCAATTTATCCAACAAGGTCAGCCGCGTTTCGGCGGCAGGACCGCCTTGTTCACTGAATAAAAAGTTCTGTGATTTACAATCTTAAATACATAACCACCATTTTCCCTTGGTTGCCCTAGCAACCGGAACATATCATAGACATAGAAGCTGCTCAATGACCACGCTTCATGACAGTGCAAAAAATGAAACAGCAAAAAGCACATAATGGTATGCAAGAGTATTTTGCAATTAATACCACAAACAATACGGTATGAGTTTAAATAATTCACTCATTTGTATTAAAAGCAATAGAGCATGTATATTGCCTCTGTTTCCAACATCTAGAGAATAACTGATCTTGTGTGTGGTGTCTTAACGTGCGTGTCATGGACCTAGAAGTGACATAAGTGATTCTGTGGTGCCTCCCCCATGTGTTCCAAAAAAATGTATGTTTAAGTTTAGTGGACCGCGCACATAGCAGGCTATATTGCAGTGCCAAATACACTAGACATGTTATAACTGTCAGTGAGGATTGCCTGAAGAGTGACAAACTAAATGTCATTCCCGGGGCAGGTGGGTCTTCTTAGTCCCTGCGCATGCGTGTAGGCCCTGACAAGTGTCTGTGGGTGCTGCCTGAGCTGATGAAGAAACCCAGTGCCTGTATTACTCAATACGTAGGAGAGAGAAGCGTATGTGCCTATATTGCAGGGTTATCTAATAATAAGGAGGAGAGGTAGGGGAAGGAGGTTTTCGCCGTGGAGACAGTCCTGCCCCAGTGGGCCTGCGGTTCAAGCGTGATGTCTATGTGTGGATAAACATTATATTAGTCAAAAAGAAGGGCTTGGTGAGTGTCGGGATGGAGAAAGGGAAAATAATAAGTAGTACTAAAAAATCTGAAGAGAGAACTTTACGCTAGGAGGAATGGATAACAGAGTAGTTGCGAATGGGTGTAACTGAGAAGTTACAAGTGGACATTCAGCGCTTCATCGGCATTCATCCCTTGTGGGATTTTGGAGTTGAGGAGTATGATGTATGATTCTAATCTCCATAATGCCAGTTGCCTGTTTCCTCCCCTCTGCATTTTAGGAACATTGTCAATGACAAAGTAGGAGAGGTCCTGGGCATTCCCTGCATGACACGAATTGATGTGACGTGCCACTGGGTATGTTTGGTCATCTTTCGCAATAGCCCTTAGATGCTGCAGGATGCAAACGTGAACCGGGTGGATAGTACTGCCTACATAGATTTTGGTGCATGTGCATTGTAAGATATACACAGCGAAATCTGTTTTGCAATTATAGCTGCCACGTATGCTGTATGGTGTCTGTCTGAAGGGCATAGTTACAGATTTCATGTTCGTTCCTTGTCTACAGGCTTTACACCTACTACACCTCGTGAAACCTTTGGGTGAATGTAACCAGTTTTGGGTTTTCACTATAGCTGGCGCATTACGCGCCAACTCTTGGCGCATAGATTTCGCCCTTCTGAAACTGATTGATGGTACGTTAGGGCATGTGGGGCCCAATATTGGATCACTACGGACAGTGTTCCAATGTCTGTAGAGTATTTTCCTTACTGTTGTGTTGTAGGCATTAAACTCCGTGATGTGTCTTGGAATAACTACTACATTTCTCTTTTTCTGTTTGTTGTTGTTAAACAGTAATTCTTCTCTCGTAACTTGCGCAATTCTGGTTTTGGCTTTGGCTAGAGTTTCTGCTTTGTACCCTCTCCTCTGTAGTCTGCTGAAAAGCTCATTAGTAAATTTTTGCAAGCCTTCCTCAGTGCTACAGTTTCGTCTCATTCTAAGGCATTCAGCATAAGGGATATCTTCCTTGACGCTGTTGTGGTGGAAACTATTCGCGTGCAATATTGCATTCCCTGCTGTAGTCTTTCTGCATATTGTGGACTGCAAACGGTTATTTTCTATATACATTTCTATGTCTAGAAACTGAATAAAGGTCTTTCTGGTGTGGCGGTATGTATGTATGTGCCTGCAGAATTTGAAGTATTTCGGGTTAGAAGTTGAAAACGGGGGAGGGAGGACCAGTTGCCACCTTGAGTTGTTGCACCAAGGGAAAGTTGAGATAAATACCCACCAGTTTGCCTTTCACCGACCTGCCATTTCAAACTGCACACGGATCAGCGGACCAGCGGACCACAGCACACCAGTGGAAGCCCTAAGAGCCTGCTGCTGCCGCCACGCCTCGCCGGACCCGCTTCGCGGGTCCCTCTTCGCGGGTCCCTCTTCGCGGTCAGCAGCGGCCATTCAATCACTGTGAGGGGGGTTGCTTAAACCGACCGGCAGGGCTGCGAGCTCGTAGCGGGGGACTCCAAGGACCAGGAGTCCCCGCGCGCCCGTCTCCACCTGGGCTGCTCTCCCTGCCGGCCCCACCCCCACCTGATCAGCTTAAAGAAGCGTTGTCCCTTTGACCAGCGGATTGCCTTTCACCGACCTGCCATTTCAAACTGCACACGGATCAGCGGACCAGCGGACCACAGCACACCAGTGGAAGCCCTAAGAGCCTGCTGCTGCCGCCACGCCTCGCCGGACCCGCTTCGCGGGTCCCGCTTCTCGGTCAGCAGCGGCCATTCAATCACTGTGAGGGGGGTTGCTTAAACCGACCGGCAGGGCTGCGAGCTCGTAGCGGGGGACTCCAAGGACCAGGAGTCCCCGCGCGCCCGTCTCCACCTGGGCAGCTCTCCCTGCCGGCCCCACCCCCTCGGCCACCAATCACACAGCCATAAAAGGGAACCAACATCCCCGCTGCGCGGGAGCGCGCGGGAGGGCGCCGGGAGAAGCCCGGGACAAGGGCGGGTCCGTTTGAGGCCGTTCGAGGACTAAGAGGACTGGCCTGGCCCACCCCCCTTGGTTCGTGTCTTTTGGCCTGCACATCGATACCAGTGAGTACACTTCTGGAACTGTAATTGTCACACACTATGTGTGCACGGGGCAGTCGCAGCAAGACTGCAATGGGGTTGAGCAAGCCAAGCGGGACTTTGGATGATTTCCTTGTGAAAACAAATTTGGCAATTGACGCCGAAATTACTAAAATGCAGAAGAGGGTTTCAATTGAGCTAGATGCTGCACGTAGGCTATCCCAAACCTTTGCAAACTCCCCAAAAATCTTCTCTGGGAAAAATTGCGTCTGCTGCATCTCCGCAACACGCTTCACGCCCTCTCCCATTGATAATTCATGCCGATATTCACCATGCGCCCCCTTCTTCTTCCCTCCCACTAGAGCCTATATCCACTTTAATCACCATGCCCTCTAAATCGCCTGAGGGACTTGTGCCCACCGGACCTGGAACTACCATTATTTTGCCGGACAGCGCTGACCCCCCTCCTCCTCTGTAGTCAAAAACAAAAACACAGATGGCCCATCCCTGAAAAAGAAAAATAACGCAAGATCTGCTTACGCCCGCAAAAAAGCAAAAATTGCAAGGCAGCAGTTTTTCAACCACAGACGAACATTACCCAACACAGGGGAGCTCACACAAATCCCAAATTTGGTCACCCAGCTAACAGGGGGTGATAGCGAACACAGCAATTCTAACACCGCACCTGCCCCTACTCCAGAGCACCTCCCTGTCTGCGGCCAGAACTTAAAAGGGGGAGGGCAAAGCGAGCCAGGGAGGGATACGGATAAGACGGGCGACGATGAAGACTTTCTCAACACAGTCTGGGTTACTTTAAAACAACTATTGTCACCTCTGGAACTCAGACTCTCTCGTATTGAGAATCATCTTCTCGAGATGGATAAGACCTTAGTATCCCTGGCCACTCTTAGCCTAAAACAACTGGAAGCCACTTATCCCCGTATCGCTGAGGGTGTCCCCCAGGACGGCGATGATGGCATCCAACCGGCTCCGGATCCCAACCCTGCTTCCCCTGCTCCTCCAATACTGCCCCCAGCTCTGCCCCCACCCCTACCAAAATCTACTCCAATTCCCAAACCTCGGACAATTTCAAAAGTTTCAGTTCCCCCCATATCAAACCCATCAAAATCAGAGATAAAAGCCTCCAAAAATCAGACACAGCCCAAAACTATTCCTAGGGCAGCCCACAAGGCGAATAAGATTTCAACCCCTCTTCCTCACCATACAACTAACCAACACCAAAGTCATCAGAATTTTCGTGGGGGCTACATCGATCTCCCTCCTGATGCCGGGCCCTATGTTGTCATCCTGGCCGGGGTACCACCACTTGACCCTCATTCTGTGGAGACCCAGTGGTCTCTAAGGAACAAGGTGATCTATTGGCTTAACGTCAACAGGCAGCTCCCTAACACCACCAGGAGCAGGGTCCTAATGGTCAGGCGAGTCCCATGGGTGGGTCGCACTCATAAATCCATACCTGGAGACTGCATCGTGGTCTCATTTGCAGACCCCCATACAGCCCAACTTATCACTACATGGGATCCATATGATACTGACCAATCTATTGTCACCAGACCCCTTACCTTTTTCTACCCTCCAAAACAGCCTGTAGAACCACCTGGGGCTTGGTCAATAGCCCACAATCGTAGATGGAAAGGGCAGGGGCACGGCTGGCAACCCACTAACAACTGGTGGGAAGGAGCACCTACTATGAATAGGTTTGAGTGTCTAGACCAGGTGGATTGACTGGGAACTACTGTTCCCCCAATCCCTTCTAGTGCCCATAACCCTCCAATGGATACCATTAAGAACGATAAATTATTGCCCACTAACAAAAACTTAAGCCTAACGGGGGAAGACCTAACCCTCCCTGAACTGCATGCCCTTCCTGCACAGGCCACACAACAGATAGAGATGGCACACTCCCAAGATCCGAAAGAGATAATGGGGAACGAGGGTCAGCTTCATCAGAAAAATCGAAACTCTATGCATTCTCTCCTATCTTGGAATGTAGCAGGCTTGGGTAGCAAGATCACCCACAAACCCTGGCTGGAGATCGTGCAGAAGCATGGCATCCTTTGCCTGCAAGAAACCTGGCTTGTAGAGGAAACTCATATTTTGGGCTACCGAACTTTTCACTCACCCGCTGTTCCATCACCCCAGGGTCGCAACAAGGGGGGTCTGTGCATATACATCTCGAATGTAGGGGATGTAAAAGTATATAATTTCCATTCTGATCAGTACTTCCAAATTATTTTATTTAAATGGGGCACCACACAAAAGGTGATACTTGTGAATTTTTACAACAATATGCCAGCTAACGAAGTGGAATTTATCTTGAACAAAATGACCCATCATATCCACAAACTGAGAGATCAAAGCACGGGGGATCATATAGTGCTGTGGGTGGGAGATTTCAATTGTACCACCTGTCCGTCTTCTGAGTTAGGTTTGTGCGGCCTTTCAGACCTCGGGGAGGATGGTCCTTTGCACTTCTCACACACCAATCTGGGGTCTCTTCTCAACAACGTCATATTCACTTTCGATCTCACATTTATCAACCAGGCATGCTCACCCCCGGTTCCCTTTGCCCCAACATATAATGGAAGAGGCTGTGAAACCACAATCGATTTTGCACTGATATCACCCACTAATCCCAATTTTATAACTTTTTGGGAAATTGGGGACGACCCTATGAGCGATCATTATCCTATCACCTTCGGGGTAAAGTTGATGGAGGGGAAAGTAAAGGAACCTAGCAGGGTTCTTTATCCACTTGAGGTCACCCTAACCAAGATCAATGGGTATGTAATAAAATGGGAGAAAATGAACCCTACAACTTTCTTTCATAATTTCATATCGTCCTGCTCTACAGACATATCTGTCTGTTTAGAAGAAGACACTGACCCAAAGGCCATCATGGCTGCCTTTTCTAACATCCAGCGACACATAAAAGATGCACTAACTAGGAGTTACAAAGAAAATGGGAAGCACACACGTGGGTGGTTTGACTCCAGATGTACATCTGCCTTGAAAAACCTAAAGAAAGCTTTATCTGCTATCCCAAAAGATAGGGCTCAAATACGCCAGGCGAGACAAGAGTATAAGCAGGCAATTAAACAGCGGAGGGCAACAATGAAGAAGGAGGCCTGGGAAGCCTTGGGGGAAGCCGCTAGGAATAAGGACACTAATCTCTTTTGGAAAGTCATAAGATCTGTATATAACTCAAAAGATAGTGACAATTCCATAGACGTAGCAATAACGGCAGAGCTCTGGGTAGAACACTATGACAACCTTTACACCAATAGCCAGGGTGACGCCTCGAACCAACAAAAGGTGACTTCATCCTTGGATAAAGTAACTGAGGATTACCCGCTAAGCGCCCCTCCAGCACCACCCTATCCAATTGAACTGGTTTTTACCACTCTGGAAGTGGAAGATGCCCTCAGGGAAAGTCCGTCAGGGAAAGCCCCTGGCCCTGATCACACCCCAGTGGACGTCTACAAATCAAATCTGCATTTCTGGGTTCCCCTGTTAACCAACGTATTAAATATGGGTAACAAATGTGGCTTTATTAACACCTGGTCAGATGCGATTGTAGTGCCCATTTTTAAAAAGGGGAACAGGGACGATCCTGCTTGTTACCGTCCAATATCGCTATTGGACGGACTCATGAAAATCGCAGGAAGGATCGTCCTTAAGAGGATACAGCACTGGGAAGCAGAGAAAAAGGTCATCTCGGAGCTTCAATATGGGTTCCGAAAGGGATTAGGGACACAGGAACAATGTTTAAACCTGTCTCTACTGGTCTCTAAATACACTGAGGCCAAAAAAGGGGACCTGTTTGTAACCTTTGTTGACCTTAGCTCCGCATTTGATTGTGTGGACCACGCGCAGCTTTGGTCAACATTGGAACACATCGGGGTGGATCCAACCATTCTCACATTTATAAAAGAATTATACAGAGATGCTGGGCTAGAGTGAGGTTCGGGACCCAGGGTCAATGTTCGCAAAAATTTCCCATAAATAGAGGGGTTAGGCAAGGCTGCATACTTGCGCCCTTGCTGTTTACTTTTTACATAAACTCCATCACAGAGAACTTAATAAACTTGCCAAGCGACTACCCAGCTGTCAATGGTAGGCCTGTACCCATTCTTTTATATGCCGATGACGCGGCAATCATGTCTAGGACAAAGGTAGGCTTGCAGAGAGCAGTAACTGAATTTTCATCCTACATGGGTAAAAGAAACCTGAAGGCGAATATTTCTAAAACTTTTTCCATGTCCTGCTCCCAAAGAAATAACAGACCACAATGCTCAATCTATTTGGAGCAGCAAAAAATTGCGACCACGGACACCTTTTGCTACCTGGGCATTGTTTTTGATAGGAGAGGAAGGTGGAAACATGCAGTATCAGCCAGGAAACTCGCCTTCAGCCGAGCCATAGGGGCCCTACGAACCTTCGCAGCCAAAATCGGAGGTAAACCCATCAGTGAGATGTTACAGATCTATCGGGCAAAGTGTATAGCGACGGCCACCTATGGAGCAGGTCTATGGGGTTTCGAGAATGTGTCCTCACTACAAACCTGCGAGAACATTTTTATTTGTTACTTACTAGGTGTGCACAAAACTACTTCGACTTTTATGATCCATATCGAGACCGGCCTCAAATACCTCAGTGACATTATAAAGTTATCACCTTGTTTGCTTTGGCATAAAATTTGGACCACAGTGGAGTGCCAATTGAACAGAAACCTCATCAAAGACTGCATGACTTTGGATGTTGCATCAAAAGTCAAATGGTTACGATACGTTCAGACGATGTTCTCTAATATTGGACACCCTGAATTTTATGATGACCCAGAGACTTTAGAAACCTTGTCTAGGCCGGCCCTCAAAAAGCTTTTAATTACACACCTAGAAAGTGCCAGATGGAACACAGAGAAACTTAAAGGCACTACCCTGAGCTATCAGCAAATTACCCCCACCGAAGGTATACAACTTTATCTCAGGATTGAAACTGCACCCTACCCTCGCATGCTCCTCACTAGGCTGCGCTTAGGGACCTTTTTTCGCATGGTCACTTTGCCAAAACAGAACGATTGGGCCTCTTTGAACCTAACTTGCCCATGCGATGATCACTCAACACAAAGTAACATTCATATCATGTTCTTTTGTAACCTGTACACCAGCCCGAGGAAATTGTTCCTTTTACCACTACTTAAACGCTGGGGGATAAGAACATGTAAAACTGCATACTTGAAATTACTGTTGCTAGATGAGGAGTATGTTATCTTTGTTGTTTCTCGCTTTTTAATGTCAGTGATGAAATACAGAAACTCAATGACTTAAGTATCATATGTCTAAATTAACTAATCACTGTAACATGAGGCTCTTCGTCCAAATGTCTACTGCAGACTTTTAATCCTTGGAAAAATGTTTTATCTATTCATTGTAACTTTGCTCATGTGAAAATAGTTTTTAGATTCATTGTATAAACTGTACTTGTATGCTTTTATGATTTTTTGATAAATCGAATAAAGCTTATTTAATCTAATATATATATATATATATATATATATATATATATATATATATATATATATATATATATATATATATATATATATATATATATATATATATTCAGCAGAGGAAGTTGCCTAAGGTAACTATATCTTACTACCTGTCATGGCACTGCTTATGACCCTGCTTACCTCACTTATTACATCACTCATGACATGGTCAGTGACTTCACTGATTACATCACTGATGACACCCCAAATGACATCACTCATGACATCATCCACCGAGTGTAAGCGTTTAGTAAAGGTTTGTTAGACAAAGATGCATACTAGGCAACCACATAAGTTAAATTACTATTGTTTCTGTATTACTAATTAATGATAGTATTTTTAACATAAGACACCTGAGTGGCTGTGTGACTGTTTGAATCTGTATGTGAGTGTCTGACTGAGTGGCTGTATGTGTGTGGGAGTGGGTGTGTAAGTGGCTATATGGGTGAATAAGTGGGAATGTGAGTGACGGTATGGGTGGGTGAGTGTCTGTGTGAGTGGCTGTATGAGTGGGTGTTTGTGTAGCTATATTGGTGGGTGATTGGCTGTCTGAGTAGCTGTATGGCTGGTGAGTGTATGTGTGATTGTAAGTATTGGTAACTGAGTGGCTATGTGAGTGGCTCTATGGGTAGGTGATCAGGTGTGTGAGTGGCTGTTTGGGTGACTAAGTGGCTGTGAATGGCTCTACGGGAGAGTGACTGGGTGTGTAAGTGGTTGTACGGGTCTGTGAATGGGTATGTCAGTGTTTGTGTGAGTGGGTGTATGAGAGGTTGTATGGGATGTGAGTGGTTGTGTGTCATTCTGTAGATGATCTTGAAAAAATAAGGAGAGGGGCTCAAACTATCCAAAGGGATGGAGCACCAGAAACAGTATTAGTTAAAAAAAGTTTACCCTTAGGATTCTTGATTACATATACTCATACGTGTCACACATTCGCCTATCGATCTACTAGAAATACTGGGATATGAAATATATGAAATATATAAAAGTTTATTCTTTACAAATGCATATAGTTTAAAAATGATCAATTGTGACATTCTGCTTTATCTGACTACTCCCCGAGCTTCCCTGATTGCGTTCCTAGATAGCCTTTACATATTTGGGAGATACTCTGGCTTTGCCATTAATTTGACAAAGTCGGTTCTCCTTGCACTCAGCGGTGACCCTCCCGTTGTCCCGAGTTCTTGCCCCCTGCGGATGGAGGCTGCGGGCTTCAGATATCTGGGGATATATATATTACTTTGGATCCTACACTGAGATATTACAAGAACTTAGGGCCCCCACTGGCTCGGCTGCGCCGGGATGCAGACAAGTGGAAGGAGTTGCCGCTTTCTCTGCTGGGACGTGCCACATTGTTCAAAATGATGGCACTTCCCCGATTTTTGTATGCAATTCAAAATAGTATGGACCCGGTGCCTCCTTCATACTTCAAGGAGATAGAGCCTCACCAGCAACGGCTCCTTTGGGAGGGAAGGCCACGTATTGCATTTTCCAAACTTACATTGCCCTGGTACGACGGGGGAATAGGTCTGCCCGATCTCCGTAAATATTACTGGGCCTCCCAGCTTGCGTCAATTAACCAAGCGAAATATGGATCGCCCCTTGACCCCGGATACACAATGGACAGGGGCCAGATGCCCGGACGAGATTATATGAGAGCCCTATACTCCAAACCGGGTAGGGTTCCTCTCATTGGACCGGCGGCACACGCGGTGAGGGTGTGGCACACAGCTAATAGACATCTCAAGTGGGCTGGGACGATTACATTGGCCACTCCCCTGTGGAGCTCAGAGGCTCTAGGGAATCTGTGGAGATCGAAGGGCTTTGATCGGTGGGATCTCATAGGGATTTCTGGGGTTAAAGATGTGTGGGGGAAAGACGGGATCCTTTCATTTGAGGCTATGCAGCAAAGCTATCAGTTAAACGAGAGAGAAAAATTTAGATATCTCCAAATGAGACATGCTCTATTCACTAACATTCCCCGGGGTATTGCGCCGCCTGAGGCCTCCCCGCTGGAAGACCGAATACTAGATGGACACCTCCCTATCAAAACCATATCACTGATTTACAGAAAACTAATCACTCATATGGAGGATCCATTGGTGTTGCTTAGAGAACAGTGGTGCGCGGATGGTCTGGTCATTGATGATGAGGATTGGAGAGAGGCTGTGTCGTCCCCGAAGGTAGTGGGTATTCCTATGAGGTTGCGACTGGTGCAGTTGAAAATCCTACACAGAACCTATGTGACAGGGCAGAGATTGGTGCAAATGGGTTTGGCCGAAAATGATAGGTGTCGAAGAGGATGTGGAGAGACAGGAACATTCATGCGCATATTGTGGCACTGTCCGGAAATACAGCAATACTGGGTCAATATCCAAGAGAAGTTGCGGGAGGTGTAGGGAGTGGAGATACACATAGAGGCTAGACGTTGTCTTTTGAGTGTCTGGGAACCCTCTGACCTCACAACACACGGGAAACAATGGGTGACTCTAGCATGCATGATCGCGAAGCGTAACATTGCACAATTATGGGGTGCTATCCAGGCGCCTCAAATAGGGAAATGGATGCAGGATCTTGACTGGAACATGTTTAGAGAAAGGTCGGTGTATGTGGCTAGGGGTTGTCCCAAGAAGTGGGTGAAGGTCTGGGGTGCATGGAATAGATATAAAGGAGATATTTGTGCCCCTTCCAATATGTAAATCGAAGCCGAAGTGTTGGAATCTCCATAAGTATCTCAAAATCAGCAATGAGAAATGTGTTGGTTGGTACATATTATTTCTGTACCAAAGTATACAGTCACATGATGCTTGTGTTATTGTTTTTTGTTTGTAAATAAAAAGATTTTTTTTAAAACTGATCAATTGATCACAATCAGTAAAATAGTGCTCAAAACATGATTATAAAACAATAAAAATCAATACATCACAGAAAAACAACGAATAGCATCAATTTTCAAAAAATACATTACACAATGCAAAATGGAAGGAGACCTACAACTGGCAACAACAATGTACCCTTACTGCATTAATCTATTTATGACTAGGAAAATTGCATGAAATAAAGACTCTGTCACTATGCCAATTGTCCTGTTACAGATTTAATTCATATATTTGCGTCGACGCGTTTCGGCGGAATTAAAAGTTCATTTCCACCATCTTCAGGACAATTTAATAACGTGATCCTTCCACCTTATCGTCCATACATGTATATCACAAAAACATAATACAATTCAAAAATTAAAAGATGCATTGCCATGTATAATATAACACATTCTCTAAATGCAATGCTTTTAATTCTATTTTATTAATTCTACATTATTTATAGACCAACCAGATTGTCTATCTTTTCTTTACTAAAACATTTGCCCACTAAAACCTAACTATTTTTGACCTTTACATTTAGAGATGTTCCAGATTCTTCTATGCAAAACCCCATCTCCTCAAACACACAACATTCAACCGTATTCAATAATATCTGCACAGATTGTTTTTAATGCAATCTTTCTAATGTAGGGGTGTCTTCATCTATTAACCCCTTGGCCGCGGCGGTAATTCTGCTGCGGCGCTGGGGGGAAGGAGGGGCCTCTTGGCGCTGCCATGCTCGTGATGGAACCACTCCGTCACGAGCCACGGGCGCTCTGTGCTTGTGACGGAGTGGTTCCGTCACAGCCCGCCCGCTCGTTAAAACTGCCGCCCAGGCGGGAAATTGCTGCAGCGTGGGCGGGGCGGCCGTGCCATGACGGAACCACTCCGTCACCAGCACAGCTCGTCCGAGGCTCGTGACGGAGTGGTTCCGTCACGAGCACGTGAGGGGTTAAAGTACACTGCTATAGGGTCTTTTATATATAACTATATTGTCCCATATGAGATTTTTATTCATCTCTTTACCTTGGTCCTGTCTCTTAAGAACAGATCGTGATGTCTTGTCACAGTAGGGTTTGATCCTGACAGTGTTCCCAATGTCTATCTGTTTCTCACAGTTCCTATGGAGTAATGATAGTAAAAAAATAGATTCTCTCTATATCGAAATAAAACCTAATTTAATGAACACTTCATAAAATCTATTCCTGACAGTTGGGATTATCTCTCACCTTATTCTGGGTTGGATTGTAATTCAAATGACTGTCTTTCTGATTACGTTATTGGCTTTATTTTATTCTTATTTATTCAGCCGGTTCTTGTTGTAGCATTGCCTAGAGGAAACATATACATAAAGATATATGTATATTTTTCTAAATGTGTATAGGTATATATAGCATCTAAGTACCATCTAGGGCCCATCGTTGCTATTTATGCCCCCTCTACTTACCTCTCAAATAGCTGGGCAATGGTACAGAATCTGAATTTTATCCACGGTACGACATCTGCACACAGCCCTATTCCGGCCAATAAGTTTTCTCTTTTCTAGATGCTATATATACCTGAATAAGGTGAGAGATATAAATCTATTAAAGGACCCCATAGCAGTGTACTTTAATAGATGAAGACACCCCTACATTAGAAAGATTGCATGAAAAACAATCTGTGCAGATACTAATAAATACGGTTGAATGTTGTGTGTTCGAGGACATGGGGCTTTGCATAGAAGAATCTGGAACATCTCTAAACATAAAGGGTCAAAAATAGTTAGGTTTTAGTGGGCAAATGTTTTAGTAAAGAAAAGATAGACAATCTGGTTGGTCTATAAATAATGAACAATTAATAAAATAGAATAAAAAACATTGCATTTAGAGAATGTGTTATATTGTACATGGAAATGCATCTTTTAATTTTTGAATTGTATTATGTTTTTGTTAGATACATGTATGGACGATAAGGTGGAAGGATCATGTAACTAAATCGTCCTAAAGATGGTGGAGATGAACTTTTAGTTCCGCCGAAACGCGTCGACGCAAATATATGTTTTAAAACTGTAACAGGACAATTGGTATAGTGACAGAGTCTTTGTTTCATGCAATGTTCTTAGTCATAAACAGATTAATGCAGTAAGGGTGCATTGTTGTTGCGTGTTGTAGGTATTCTTCCGTTTAGCATTGTGTAATGTATTTTTTTTAAATTGCTGCTATTCATTGTTTTTTGTGATGTATTGATTTTTATTGTTTTATAGTCATGTTTTGAGCACTATTTTACTGATTATGATCAATTGATCATTTTTGAAATATATGCATTTGAAAAGAATAAACTTTGATATATTTTCATATCCCGGACCTTTGGAGTTGTTCTAGTAGATCAATAGGTGAATGTGTGACACGTATGAGTATATGTAATCAAGAATCCTAAGGGTAAACTTTTTAAACTAATTCTGTAGATGATGTCATCAGTGGTGTAATTTGAGATGTCATCAGTGATGTAATATATGAGGCATAAGTAATGCATTGTGGGTACATAAGTTATAGTTAGCTCAAGAAACTATAACTGCAGAACGTCTATGGTTTTGTATGTGTGAAATTTGAGCCTAACTATAACATCCATGCAACCTTTGTTTTTTTCAGACAGTTTCTATGGTTTTTAATGCTTTTCCTAACTATAACGTCCCTGTAACCTTTGTTTTTAGTGAATTTCAAAGGTTTTTTTAATTGCATTTCCTACCTGTAACCTTTGAGAGTGGGTTTGTGAGTGGCGGGATGGGTCAGTGAGTGGGTGTATGAGCAGCTGTATGGGTCTGAGAGTGGGTTTGTGAGTGACTATTTGGGTCAATGAGTGGTTGTGAGTGGCTTTGTGGGTGTGTGAGTGGCTGTATGGGTCAGTGAGTGGTTGTATGGGTGTGTGAGTAGCTGTATGGGTCAGTGAGTAGGTGTGTGAGTGGCTGTATGGGTGTGTGAGTGGTTGTATGGGTCTTTGACAGGTTGTGTAAGAGTCACCATATGGCTCTGTGAGTGGGTGTGAGTAGCTGTATAGGTTGGTGACTGGGTGTATGAGTGGCTATATGGGTCTGTGAGTGGATTTGTGAGTGTCTGTATGGGTGCGTGTGTAGTTTTGAGGGTGTGTGAGTAAGTGGATTCATGAGTCTGTGAATGGGTATGTGAGTGGCTGTATGGCTCTGTGAGTGGGATTGTGAGTGGCTGTGTAGGTGTGGAAGTGGGTTTATGAGTGGCTGTGTAGGTGTGTGAGTAGGTTTGTTAGTGGGTGCAGGAGTGGCTTTATGGGTCTGTGAGTGGCTGTATGGGTCTGCAAGTAGATGTGTGAGTGGTTTTGCGGGTGTGTGAGTGGCTACATGAGACTGAGTGTATGTGTGAGTGGTTATGTGAATGTGTGGATGTGTGAGTGTGTGTGAGAGTGACTGTATCTATCTGTGAGTTGTTTTGTGGTATGTGAGTAGATGTGTGAGTGACTGTATGAGTGTGTGAATGGGTGTGTGAGTGACTGTGGGTCTGCGAGTAAATATGAAAGTGGCAGAATGGGTGTGTGAATGGGTGTCTTAGTGTTTGTATGGGTGTGTCAGTAGTTGTGCAAGTGACTGGGACACAACAGAACCTCACCTGTCCCGTTATCCAACAAGTTTTCCACAAAATATCTACCTAACTGGAGTACTTTCTACTGATTAAATACCAAGTGCTACCTTGTTGAGTATATGTCCAGTGCATATTCTACACTACATCTGTGTAATTGAACACAAGGAAATGTCTCCAGTGAGCTTGTGTGCATGCAATTCGGCAATGGGATTGTTCCTCAAGCGGCTTGCTCCACTAATCTATGATAACATAAATCCTCGTCAAAGGAAGACGGCAAGACTACAAAGAGGTGAATCTCCACCAAACATGGGTACTTCCTCTTAACAATATGAAGTAAGTGCTTCTCTATTTGGTGGAGATGTCCTCGTATTTCTCTGCAGCAAAGACGCATCACCAAAATCTGCGGGAAACGCACTCGTGCCAAGAATTAATAGGAACGATTTCTGACATGGGGACCCCATCCCACGGGGCCCAGCCTCTTGATGCTGGGTGACCTGGAGAACACCCAGGGAACCTAGTAAACTGCGTTGGGGAGCGTGTGGAGCCTTAATGCCTCTGTGGTCCCTGCGGGCGCCCCACCTCCAGCAGTAGCTGGCTTTGCTCCAGGGATCATCCAAGAATACTGCTCACTGTATGTGGGAGCAATTTTTTCATGTTTTCCAGTACGCTGTCTAGCAGGCAGGAAAACAGATGAGAAGTCTACTTCCAGCAAGCGAGAGCAGTTTTCTTCCTCCCGCTGGCTGGAGACATACTTACTGTTTGCTCTCTCTTGGCAGGATATGTGAAAGCTCCTGCAAAGTAAGAGCAAACAGCTATGTCCCGGGACATAGGAAGCAGGCCTTGTGGGGTGGCGGTTTGCAGGGCCATAAATGGCTCCAGGAGGGGGGTCACATGGCATACCTCCTTCATTATTATAGGGCCAGCCCCGGGGAGGAGGTGGTCCCCGGGGCCAAAAGGGGCCTCAGAGCAGGGTCCACACTGCCCCCCTCCTTTGAATTTAATGGTATTTGCCTTGTCTTGGGAGGTGGCAGTCTCCAGGGCTGTAAACAGCCTGCAGGAGGCCACATGCCCCCCTCCTCTATTTTAGTATCATGGCCAGGACCTGGGGAGGTGGCGGTCCCTGGGGCTGAAATCAGCCATGGGGAGGGGGGCTGTGTGCGTCCCTCTCCCCAAAGTATATATCAAAATATGCCCACAGGACTTGGCCCACACAGGGGCTGAAATACAAACAAGCTGGGGAGACCATGCTTGAAAAAATAAAATCGCACAAATCTGTGAATCCATCTCAATTTTTAGCGCAAATATTTTTTTAAATAGTGCTTTTTGACCATGGGGGATCACACCTCCCGGCCTAGTGGGGCAGGGTATTCCTATCCTGCCCACTTCTCTTTTTTTTAGGTTTTGACTGGCGATGCGTACTTCAGTACGCATGCGCCAAAAAACCTTTTGATGTGTGTGTGTGTGGGGTCGGGAATACACCCCCTCCTCTCATTGGCTAGCTCCATAAATGGAGGCTAGCCATTGGGAGGAGGGGGCGTCCGTCAATCTCGGACCAGATTCAGGGGAGTTCCCGAGAATTTTTGGCTTTTGGCTACGTCAGCCGAAAGCCTCTTCTCGGGAACGCCCCCGAATCTGGTCCGGCATTGAGCCGGCACCCGCCTTCCTGCTTCACGCGGAGGGGCCTGCCCAAATTCTTGGTTACAACTATCCAAAACGTTTATCTGACCAAATGGGCCGCTATATTTCTTTCCATCATCTTTTTGCCGTGTTTACTTGCTTCCATAGATTTGAGCGCCAACTGCCGTCTTGCTGCCTCGGGGAAAATAACCGTAGTAGCTCCGACTACTACTGACGCATGGGAAACACGTAAACCACTAACCTACGAACCCCAGCTGCCACTTGACCTTAGCATTTAAGATGACGAAGGCCCACAGATGGTTATAGCGTGTCAATGCCTTCTGGGAAATAAAGTTCAACCGCCGTTGAATCATAGGACTGAACATTCACAGTAAAACTAACAGTCCCAGAAGAAATAGCGGCAATAGTGGTAATAGCAACCAAAAGTTGTTTTCAGCCATTGGTGGTGACGTCATGCGCAATGCACTGTGGGAAACATGGTTTATTATCTCTTTTCTCAATGTCTGTTGAAACTCAAAGGACTGCATCACCCAGCTGCCTTCCCGCTACTGAATCGGCGCCAGAGTTCTGGCTGCGTGCGTCGTTTACTTCACATTTTGTGCGCAGCAGTCTCGTTGGTCGTAGGTAAGTGGATGTCTGTACTCCTGGGGGGCTCGCAATTCACGGAGCACGCGGCTTACTCTAAGTCCCTGTGGTATTCACTTCTCACTCCCTAGTCGTATGTGTCCTTTTCACTCTCGCTATATGGCCTTCGTGAAGCCTCGCTTCACGTACCTCCGTTGCCCTTGGCCTAGTTACAAGCCAGGGCGGCTGCCGAGAAGGCGGGGATCCGAAGCTTACCACCATACCACATAACGGGGATGATTTTACCCCGAGTTCAGGTGGATCAATTTGCCCTTGTTTCCTCCCTAGTTATTTTGCTTCGGATAAGAAAAACAAAGTGGCTGTCGTAACTAGGAGCCATTACAGTGATCGTTAAATTCCTGGCCTTTTGCTTTAGTTTACGTGTTTGCTTTGTTTCAGGTTTTCCGAAGCACATTACTCGCATATAATTTACACTTTTTTTTGCTGGTGCAGTCTGGTTGCGAAATTTCGGTTCAACGAGAAGAGTAATTACTTTTTTGAGACAACAGTAATGAGTTGCGCACCTTCTTGTGCTAACTCCGCCCAATAGAAGGTGCATGTTTACTTTCTGCTCCATTATCCGTTTCAATTCCCATTTTGTTGGGGCGGGGGTGCACCCACAAGAGCGAAAGCTCCGCACTTCATTCAGAGTGCTGCAGCTAAACCTGGACGCGAGTAGTCCTTCTCAGCTCGATCCGAGTCTAATCTGCTTTTAGGCTATAGTTGGGGTTGACAAGAAAGTACTTAAGAGGACTCATTGTGATTAGCCAGGTTAGATTTTCTTTGTCGGCACTAAGAAATCCTTCCCTTTTTTTTTAACCCCATACGTATCCTTATTAACTCAATTACTTGTTTACGCCGTTATTTAGTCCGTGGCTATTCTTTTCACTTTGTATCCGTTCTTCTAAAAGTCCAGATTTCTTTTTCAGTCTCCCGTTACTGTTTCAGACAGGGTGGTTTCGTTTGTACTTACTTAAATTGCTTACCTTTCCCGAATATCTTCTGTCTTTATTTTTCACTTTTGATGTTGGACCTTTTGTTTTGAAGGTCCCAGTGTAATTTCTTTGGGTGATGTGATGTGATGCAGGTTATTGACCTGTTTTTCGGTTAATACTACATTTGAAGGAAAAACATTGATCCAGTAACAAGTATTTTATAAACCGAAACATGGGCGCCCTTGTTTTGTTACATCTGTCCATTCATATCACCACGGCCACAAAAAGCGCCGAGTGCACACACAGTTGAGCCGGCCCCTGCCCTGACGCCTTCACGTCGAGAAGCTGAAAAGGTATGTTCGGAGCCCCGAGCGGCCGCAGGTTCATTTAAGAGAGAAATTAATAAAACTTAACAAAGAAAGTAAATCAATGTTTTTGCGCTTATGCAGTAGGAATATCCATAGAACGCGACCCTCAATTTATTACTATTTTTATGGTACTTATCCGAATTTTAAATAAGCGCATCTGTTTACAATGTTGTTAAAGCTCTCGGGGGAGTGAGTTCAAGTTGAGCACATTTGGCGGCTGAGAAGGTATAGGCGTTCTTAAAGGCACGCAGATGTGCATTAAATCATCAGACGGTCAACATTTACCTATGGTTTCTGCTCCGACTGTTCATACGAACCGATTCACGCCGGTCTCATTGTGCGCACAGTTATTGCAGTGAAAGGGGGCTCTTTTTAAAATAAATCTAGGTGTGTAAATGGACAGTATGTGTGCTGCCCTTTGGAAGAACACGCAGTGAGCACACAGTGTACATACACGCACACACACACCTTTTAAACAATCGATAGCTTTGCATACACCTTACCAATGTATTTTCTCCAACGGTTAAAATATTATTTATATGAATGGTTGCTTGTAGATTTATGTAATTCTTTCATATGACATTGAAATAATAAAATGCCTTGTATATACGAATGTGTACTGTCTGTATGTTCTCTGCGGCAGCTCGCGAAGCCCCTGCTGTCACGGATGTTTAACTGCGTGTTACCTTAAAAATCAACACATAAGGTGCGCATTTTCTGACAATGGAAGGGTTTCTGCGCGATAACAAGACAGGCTGGCGATTTAATAATAAAGGGGGCAGGTACAGCGAAGGGATGGTTTTTCTCATCGAAATATATATATTATTTGTGAATGGTTTAAGCTAAACCTGGACTTTGGAAACAATATGTATCTGAGAGATTTGTAGCGCGGCCCCTAGCATACAGACAAGCCACCAGATATTTGCCTTTCCTTGGCGCATAATTCAGTGAACCCGGCCACATGTTTTGGTGCTCCCCTGCCACATAATTCCAGTGGCCCTGCAGATAAATTCACGTGTACTGTGCACGCGAATCTACATCAGGTTTTGTACAAAACTACTCTTACATGTAAGTAATGTGTTCCTGAAGACAGGCATGTGTAGTAGTCAAGGAAGGAGTGCAGTGGGGCTAGTGAACCGCCTTCCCCCGCCACCACCACCCCCCGTGCAGTACCCGTGTACGGATCTTTCAGCCACATCCTTTTGGGCAGAAGCTAGTAGACACCGCAAACAGACCACAGTCCGGTATATGCTTTTCCACGGAGCCGCTGTGCTCACTGCTTCCCTGTGCTGCCCACAGGGGTTTATGCCGTGGAGATACGAGGCGACACATTTACATCCGTGTTCAGTGTTCACTTCTTTGTGTGTGCAGTGCTCGCCTGTTTGTGGATATATCCATGCACACAAACCTACATGCGTGTAACTGCTGCCTCACGTGCTGGGACGCGTCACCAATCTGCAGATCTGACCTCACGCTATTGGATGGTTGTACAACCGAGGATGAAATTCAAACTCTCCCTCTTCTCCAACCGAGGATGAAATTCAAACTCTCCCTCTTCTCCAAGAGCCCTAGAGCACCACAAAGGAGGGGGGGGGGGGGAAGGTACACGTTTCTTCGTCATATGTGACTTTCATTCTCCCATGCACCCCTCGCCATATTTGCAGCACCTTTCACACTTGTTTGTTGCCTGTACAATCCCTTGTACACCTGATGTTACACAAAGAGATTCTCCCACCCAAACCTACCCATTATCTACACACTCCCTCTCAGACTTCTTGCTGTGTACAACCCTTTTCACATTCCTCTTTTATCTGCACAATCCCTCTCTCTCCTACACCATCATCTCTCTCCCCAGTCTGTCACCTTTGAAGTCCTTTTTACACCTATTGGTTACCTATGCGGTCGGTTCATCTCTAACAACTGTGTATAACTTGCACAGGGGGGCTCGCAGTGTGTGGAGGGCTCTGTGTGGGTGTGTGAAGGGCTCTGGGGCTCTGTGTGGGTGTGTGGAGGGGCTCTGTGTGGGTGTGTGGAGGGGCTCTGTGTGGGGGGCTCTGTGTGGGTGTGTGTAGGGGGGCTCTGTGTGGGTGTGTGGGGGGGCTCTGTGTGGGTGTGTGGGGGGCTCTGTGTGGGTGTGTGGGGGGGCGATGTGTGGGGGGCTTTGTCTGGGTGTGTTGGGGGGGCTCGCAGTGTGTGTGAGGGCTCTGGGGGGGCTCTGTGTGGGTGTGGGGGCCCGGTGTGTGTAGGGGCCCTGTGTGTGTGGGGGGGGGCTCTCTGTGGGGGTGTGTGGCATTTGCGAGAGATTAAGCTATTGGCATTGTAAATGACAATGCAATTTATTTATCTGTTTTCAAAACGAACACATAAATAAAAAAATTGTCATTTACAATGCCAATAGCTCTAACTTTTCCAAAGGCAAAACCGTTGCATTGTAAATGCTTGTTATAACATTTTTGTTTGGGATTCGGTTGAGTCAGAGTCCCAAAATGGCTGCCAACACTTCCTGGTTAAAGTATTGGCAGCCAATCAGATTTCTGCATTTGTTTTGCCTTTAATATCTCAAAAGCTACTGAACGTATTTACACGAGTTCACAAAAAGGACTCTTTCTGGACCAAGAACTAACTTTTTGCCCAATTTGGTGTAATTCCACCCAGCAGTTCAGGCTGTAGTCGTCTTCAAAATCCCTATGGGGAAATTGCAGGGTATTTTTTGACCCCTCCACCTCTTTTCTCGGCCATATCTGATGGATCACCCCAAAACTTTCTATGCACAACTAGACACAAAAGGGAACTTTTGGGAGAAAATTTTCATGAAGACTCGGCAAACAACACTAAAGGAATAAGCAAACCAAAAAACTATTTTCCTATGGAAACTAGGTGCTAACTATAACAACCAATTGGTGACTAACCGTGCGCGTAGTGCTCTGCTCCACCTGCGGAGTGTGCGGAGTGTTGTCCTCTTCGCGGTCTGTGAAGTAGGCGTAGTAGGCAGGCTACGCACACGCTACGGCGGAGCAGAATTGCCCACCAACTGCCTCCCTCTAGCCCTCTTTTAAATGCCCTTACAATCTTTAAAAGCATTTTAAAAGTAATAAAAATGGCTTACCTGAGCTGTGGCATCCCGGTGCTCCCTCTTCCTGCTTTATCGCCGACTTCTTCCTCACAAATGCGCATGCGCGGGCGCCCGCACATGCGCATTTCTTGAGAGACGCCGCAGCTCAGGTAAGCCATTTTTATTTACTTTCATTACTTTTTGGGGAGAGGAGTTGGCCTAATGGCTAGGCTGGTGGATCTGGAATCTGGGGACCTGTGTTTGAGTCTCGGCAATGACGCTGAACATCCTGTGATTCTGGGCAAATCACTTAATCTCCCTGTGCCTAACAAAAATGAAAAAAAAATGAATGTGTCCCCATGTAATCCAACTGGTGCTATGTAAAGCGCTCTGATACTCAATTCGGGTCAAGTTTGCGCTATATAAAACTCTGTAAAATAAAAAATGCTTTTAAAGATTGTAAGGGCATTTAAAAGAGGGCAGGAGGGAGGCAGGCGGCGCGTAGTCTGTTGGATTGGCTGTATGGATGAGTGACTAGCTGTATGAGTAGTTGTATGGATGTGTTAATGGGTATGTAAGTGGTCGTGTTCATGTATTAGTAATTGTATGGGTGAATAACTGGGTGTGTTCGTAGCTGTATGGGTGAGTGTGTGGCTGTGTTACATGGCTGTATGGGTGAGTGACCGGTTGCATGATCAGGCTGCATGAGTGAGTGAGTGAGTGGGTGTGTGACTGGCTCTATGGATAAGCAAATCACTTAATCTCCCCGTGCCTAACAAAAATGAAAAAAAATGAATGTGTCCCCATGTAATGCAACTGGTGCTATGTAAAGCGCTCTGATTCTTAATTTGGGTCAAGTTCGTGCTATATAAGACATGTGTGGCTCACTGGTTAGAGGAGGCAGACCTGGAAGCAGAGGTCAGCCCGGGACCAGGGTTCAATTCCCGGCTCGGCGGGGTCTTGAGTCCTAAAATGTCCATGGACTTGACAGTTCTCGCTCCGGTGCCTACTCGATTCACGGGTTCACACTCTGCGACTCTGGCAATAGCTTGCTTAATCTCCACAACGGCCACTTGCGGCGGGATGCCTGGCTTTCACCTTGTGGATACCCTGCCGGGGTTATCTCACAGGGGAATACCAGGACGGGTTCCCTAAGCAAGCGCTTAGAAACCGCTCGGTGATTTGTGCTATATAAATTCCTGTACATTTACATTTACATTTACATTTACATAAGTGATTGTATGGGTGAATAACTGGGTGTGTCCGTAGCTGTATGGGTGAGTGTGTGGCTGTGTTACATGGCTGTATGGGTGAGTGACTGGTTGTATGATCATGCTGCATGAGTGAGTGAGTGGGTGTGTGACTGGCTCTATGGATAAGCAAATGGTTCTTTAAGTACATGTATGGGTCTGTGAATAGGTGTGTGAGTGGCACTGACCATGTCATGAGTGATGTAATATGTAAGGTCATAAGCAGTGCATTGTGGGGGCATAAGTTATACTTAGCTCAGGTAGCTATAACTGCTGAATTTCACTGGTTGGAATCTTAGCCTACCTATAAGGTCCCTGTAACACTTGTTTTTTCAGTGGAATTTTACTTTTCGTTAAAATTCTACTTCCTAACTATAACGTTCCTGTAACCTTTGGTTTGGTAAGTGAATTTTTAAGACTTTTAAAATTTTATTTCCTAACTGTAACCACTAACTGTGAGTGTGTGAGTGAATGCAGACGGTCTGTTGATTGCTGGTGGGCAGGGAAAACTTGATAGCAGGAGCTATTTTGAACGCAGTTTATGTAATTGGTTACCGTTTAGTTCCTGTGTACCTGCGCATTGTGTTTCTCTTTTTACTCGTTTTTTAACTTAGCTTCCTAGCGCTGTCAACGCTGTCACGGGTGGTTGGCAGTCATTTCTGGGGCTAAGGATTCTGTTTTTAAAACTGAAGCATTGTACCTTTTAAATTCAACTTGCACACTTACCCTGCTTTCCAGCGTTTCTGGTCCGTCAAGGCTCTTCGTGCCGCTTCTGCGGAGAAACGCTGTAGGCCACACCTCCTTCACTCACACTCCACCCCCACTTCTGGGCGGCTGGCGGGAGCGGGGCGGGTGCTGTGAAAGGATTTAAACAAGCTGCCCCACCGGACGCGTGCAGCGGGCGCGTGAAGCAGGCGCACCGCTGGCGCTTCAAAGGCGCGCCAGGCACAAGCCCATCTGCACCCGTCCGCGCCCGAACAGGGCCGAGGGCCGCCCCTTATGCTCATTTATTTCAATTCTCCAGGAGTGAATTACTCTCCTATCAAAATAGTGACTGTATTAGTGACATCACTTGCTCTTCTTTTGAAAATGAGAATATTCTAGCCACTAGACTCACTTTTCCGGAAATTGATTTTAAAACTCACCCTTCAATTAGTATGCCCTTATCTGCTGGTCATGCTACACAAGTCATTAACGAACCAAAATGCCTTAAAGTTTACTACTTGAACACCCGATCACTGGTGAGTCTAGAAACTGGCGACTTATTAATATGGATCAATTTAAATCGCTACTAGTAGACACAGCTCCATCTGCACTTGAGTCATTTCAGACTCAGGCTGAGAGAATTAAGACTTAGCTCGAGCGGGTCAGTGACTGTTTAGCTCCTCTTAAGAAAATCTCTATATTAAGACCCCATGATTCTCACTGCTGGTTCTCCAATGTTTTAAAAAATAAGAAACTTACCCTAAGACAGGAAGAACAAGCCTGGAGACACCACTATCTTCCTGATAAGAGGGATATTTATGTAGCCCTCCAGAAAGATTACAAAAAGGAGATTACTCGAGCCAAGGAAGCCTATTTCTCAGACAAAGTTCTTAACTCTTCTAACAAACCTAAAGACATTTTTTCCATTGCAGATGAGCTCTCTAAGCCTGATATGATTATGCCAAAGCCAGTTCCAACACAGAATCTTTGTGACTATTTGAACTCCTTTTTTATTGAGAAAATTGCAGTAATTAAAGCAAGTATTCCTCCTTCTAATCCCCCTATGTATGTCTCGAACAATGGTCAGAATGATAGCCATCTGTATCATATTCCACTGATCTCAAAGGAGGCTTTTTAACATTAATTAAAAAAGTTGACTCTGGCTCTCCTTCTGATTGTTGTCCCCCTCACACTCTTCGAGAAGCTTTGTCCACTTCTCCTGATCCCCCTCTCTCTTTTCTTAACAATTCACTTAATTTGGGGATTGTTCCTGCTGAACTTAAAAATGAAGAAATTATTCCCTTTTTGAAAAAGCCGGGAGTGGATCCGGCTGTATTGATTAATTACCGCCCCATTTCCCTTTTGCCTTATCTGGGCAAAGTCCTGGAGGCACATGTGGCCAGCTGTCTGAGTTAATTCATTGAACAGCATCAGATCTTGTATGCCCATCAGGCAGGTTTTAGACCTGCCCATTCTACGGAATTGGTCATACTTACTGTTATAGATTAACTTAGAAAAGGGTTCGATAATGGTACCCCCAGGCCCTTGTCATTTTGGATTTATCAGCAGCCTTTGACACGGTCGATCATAAGATCCTGATCGACTGTGTCAGAAGTGCAGGGATTTAGGGGCTGGCGTTAAGTTGGCTTTCTTCTTTTCTCACCAACCACTTCCAAGCAGTGCGGCTGGCCAATTTTTCTTCCAACAATAGGGAATTGACCTGTGGAGTCCCTCAGGGCTCTATCTCCTCTTCTATTTAATTTTTACCTGCTAACGTTAATTCGATCCCTGAGAGAACAAAGGGTTGGGACTTTTAATTATGCTGACGACCTTCAATTGGTGTTTGAAATCGATTCGTCAGCATCATCAATTACCCACTTCCTATCGACCATGGTTTTCATCAGGGATTGAAAAAGAGTGATAACCAACTTAAGCTCAACCCTGATAAAACCGAGCTGATCCTCACAGGTGGATCTTCCAATCCTTGGAACACTAATTTCTGGCCTGTATCACTAGGCAACCCCCCGGAGCCGGTAGATTCAGCTAAAAGTTTGGGCATCATGATTTTCAATGAATGCTCAGATACGCTCAGTAGTCTCTGCAAGCTTTTTCCAACTTCGGAGAATAAGGAAGATCAGCAGATTCTTGTCTAGGGAATCGTTGATCCTGGTTGTTTTAGCATTAGTGATTTCTCGACTGGACTATGCCAATTCTCTCTATGGTGGCATCCCGGCTTACCAACTCAGATGTCTTCAGTTGGTTCAAAACCAAGCCGCAAGACTTATATTCTTTCAACCAAAATGGCAGCATGTGACACCTATAATGAAAAATCTACCTTTTCTTCCTATTGCCAAAAGGTGTGTCTTTAAATTAGGATGTACCATTTTTAAAGCTTTGTCCGGTAGCAGTCCCGCGTTCGTTTCCGGTTGATTATTCCCTCTTTTAGGCACAAAAAGCTAGGTGGCCTGCGTTTTGCTGTTATAGGCCCGCAGTTCTGGAACTCTCTCCCGGTAGAGATTACATTGACTCCAATGTATGGACAGTTTAGAAAGATGCTCAAGACCTTCTTGTTTGCTCAAGCCTATAACATGTAATCCTAGCTTTCCATAATCCCTTCTTTCTGCCTCTAGCGGCATGAAACCGCCTGGTGAGCGTGCGCTTTACAAGTGCTTTTAACATAACAACACAATGCATGAGTGTCTCAGTGGGTGTATGAGTAGGTTTGTAAGTGGATGTGAGAGAGTATGAGTGAGGTTGTAAGTGGGTATATGAGTATAGAGGTGATGAATAACTGTCTTTGATCATCTCCTGTGACAGAAGGTTTGGATGCCCTAAAATGGTCCAGGATTCTGTTTTTATTGTACAAATCGTTCTTAACTGGACTTTTTAAGACATGAAATAACTTTATTGAGATGGTTTACATATACCTCCAAATTATGAAGTAACTTTTACCGGTTTTAATGCCTTTCTTTTTTATAAAAATGCACTTTGTATGGTATTGTTTTTATACCGAATAAAGTATTCTTGATTGATTGAGTATCTGAGTGTCTGTGAGTGGGTGTATGAGTCTCTGACAGCAGTGGGTAGCAAACTTCTCTCCACTGGTGGGGTTTGCAGAATTTAGCCACACCATTCCCAACTAAGAATGCAGAGGTTAATGGCACTCTACCCCCTAGACTTCATCCCCCAAGAGTAGTGTGCCAGGAAGCATGTTTGCAGAATACGAACATGAATATCCTCTGCCAATCGAAATTCTGCCTCTTGAACAGTACACATGCGTAATCTACATGGACAGATTTGCACAACACTACGATGTAGAGGAAAAATCCTACAATGCAGCGTGCACAATTGTTAAAGGTCGCTGGCGCTCTGGTAAATTCAAACTGATGATTACCAAAACTGAATCACTCAGAAACTGTTCAGCTCAGCGAGCTGAAATAAGATCTTTAAAGATGGCGCTTGAAAATGCCGATCGTTAATTCTCGACACTAATAGTGTGCGATTCGCATTTCTGTGTCAAGTCTTACAACAGTCACATGCAGACATGGAGTAAAAACGGTTACAAAGATGGCACAGGTGCCACAATAAAGCATAAAACGCTTTGGGAACAAGTAGTTCTTTTAAAGAAAGAACTACAGAAGACTCACGAGATACACGCACTGAGTCATCAACGTGATGGTGTTCACGTTGCAGGGAATTCATTGGCTAACACAGCCACAGTGGAAGCGGTTCAACCGGATTCCGTAGCCACTGAAAAGCGTTCAGAAAAAAACATAGATGGGGAAACCATGCTGGCGGTAAAAGCCTCATCAAAAGGCAATTATGCAGCATTACCTCTCAACTATCCACTCAGTAATACATACATAATTGATGCAAACTCCGTTCCTTTTGCTCAAATCCCTGGAGTGGGGGATAGAGTAATTCCAAACACGAACCGGAGAGTTTTCTTGATTGAAAGCGCACACATGGGACTGGGTCCGAGGCACCAACAGATCTTGAAATCTTTAATAGAATTACAATCAGAGTACTGGTGGCCGGGAATGAGCGTGCAAATTTACATATTTGCAATGGATTATCCAGACTGCAACAGAGATCGCAGCTGTGAACCGGACCAGACTATTGCCCGGACATCTTTGTTAGAAAGCTTCAGGCTATCTATAATACAGAAATCCAACCAGAGAAAAGCGTCCCAATAATTATTAAGACAAATTAACTTGAAAATGTAGACCAGCAGCCCTCGGCTGACGCCAGAACTGTTATAAAAAGATTTGCGAGTCTTTATCGGCATATACGCAATTGGCATGCTACATTCTGATCATGGTCCTGCGTTTAGCTCTCGAACTTACAAACAGGCCATGAACAGCATGGGCATTGCATTGCGGTACTCTTCTCCCTTCCATCCTGAGGGAAATGCGGTAGTGGAAAGAAAAAAACGGGACATAAAGCAATCTATAACGGCGAGGGTATTAGGTTCGGGTGATGGGTGGGTCAAACATTTAACAAGTGTCCAACGTAGTCTTAATAATCTGCCAAGAAATTCTCTAAAAGGTTTCACTCCATACGAACTATTGTTCGGTACTAGAATGCACATTCAGGATCTTGACTGTCACACTTCAGTGGGAAAAGAAAAATCCTTTGATATCAAAGACCGTTTGGCTGTTTTACAGGATTTAAATGAAACAAGAAAAAGCCTGAGTAACATAAAGTTGAAACAACAGCCGACAACCACTGAAGAAAAACCACCTGTCCCAGCAAGACCTGTCTGGATTCCAAAGATTGGGGATCTGGTCAGAGAGAAGATCGCGGTGAAGAAGGAATTTGGGCCTTTTTACAGAAAAGCTGTACCTGTCTTAGCTATCAGCGGAACAAGATCATTTGTACTACCACCCCTTGCTGGTAAAAAGGAGAACCGAGTTGTATCCATCGACCTGGTAAAACCACAATCAAGTAGTAGGCCCAGTGGACTCCCAAGAAATAGCAGAATACCGAAATTTGCTGCAATCTAAGAGGCTCATACTGAGAGACTAATCACATTTGATAAACCTGCAGTGAATAAAAAAGGACTTTGCAATAATGCCATTGAACTTGTGCCTCTAGTAACCCAAATCGCAACAGTTCGTCAAGAAACACCAATCTACAATGATGTAGCCTCTGACTATTCTAATGAAATAAAGAAAAATGCAAAAGCAAATGAAAATCCGGAAATGATTCCAACAATTGACAGAACTGCATCTGGTTACTTCATCAACTTCGACAACTTTTCAGAAGATCCAAGTGAGCATGAAGAAACGCCGGCAACAAAAACTTTTAAAGACAAAATAATTGAACTTACTCTTCAAATAAAAGAAACACATCTGATTTCACCATGGATTGAATTTTGGATTGTGTTAGGTGTACTTACTCTCCTGCTTTGGCGCATCATGGTTCTATGTTTGGGAAAATTCATTGATGGAATATATAGTACAATGGGCACAGCAAGTCAGAACATCAACTTGGTCCTAAAGCCTCACACATCCTCCCACATCGAGAAAAGAGAACTGTCATCAGTAAACATCTCAGCCAATCCAATACCCGTTGGGGTAGCAAGGGACAGAACTGATTATGACATTTTTGGCCCGGTTGAACTCTTGAAATATCCTCATCAGTTCAAGGTTTCATTAAGTGACTTTGTGACACCAAGTACTTTCTCTGATGATTGGGACTTTGAAAACATTAATATTATGATGTCAGATTTAGTAATGTCTGCCAAATTTACTGAACATGATTACTTACCGGGTTCATCGAATTATGAAGAATTATACTGTTATAACCACTTTGGTGATCACTATTTGCATACAACTGCACAGCCTAGAAATGTTTTATCTTATAACCAATGGGAACACTGTCCAACACCGCCAAAAGGTAGCTCGAAAACATTTTATGATAAATTCTAGTACTTCTCAGGGTTTAACAACAGTGATCCAAAAATGTTTTATTTTAAAATGTTAACTAGGACAGGAATGAAAACAATGTTGACAAATACTAAATTGATTTATTCTGAAAATTTTTATGACAAAATGTCTACATTTGGTTTCGAATTTTGGAAAAACAACATTGAAACAAAAACGATCTGGGGTACCAAAGAATGGCAAGTACAAGGCCTAGAAGCATTATTTAGGGCCTGCATGATCCCAGAACAAATGATATTTTTGAATGACACAATTCAACAAACTACTTGTCTTGGCTTAGCTAAGATAAAAGACTTAAATACACCGTCTATTCCGAAACCCATAACTGATAGTGATAGCACTACAGATGTGGAGATAGACATATCCCATATTTTTCAACAAAACAGAACACATCCTGATTGGAAAAAGTGGTTGATCTGGCCAACAGACACGAATAACTGTCAAGATAGATTCCTGAAGAAAATACAGGGGTTCAAAATGACCAGGCCAGACCCAAGATACTCCCAGAGACAACATCCAGGGATAGTTACAACATACAGTGTAGGGAAACTATGCCTTGAGTGGCTACAGAAATCCACACTGGCTAAAATTAAGCAACACATGACTTTACTTAAAGACGGTGCTGACTTGCGTGATTTCATATTGGGACCACATAAACAGCGTCAAAAACGTTTCATAGAGGCCGGTATATACGCTGCATACAACGAAGCTTGGAAAGTAATGCAAATTGAAACAGCAGAAAAAATACAAGAAATTGATCGTATTAATTTGGAAAAATAACTTTCTGTGGTGGACAATGGGCTAACGACTCTGTCCTCCAGAATATATTCATTGGACAGCATTGTATCATCTGCTATTGATATAACAGAGCAGGACTTACTAATGTTACAACATGGTCAGTCTCAATTACGTTCTATTGTACAGCTTGGTTGGACATTTCAAAATCTGCATTCAGGCTACGTACCATGGCGTTTAATCAACACAACTTCATTATTTGATATCTCTAACCTTACTGATAAACAAATCAGTTTGGCACAAAAAGGAGCAGATTATACGATTCTGAGCATTGAAAAACTTGAGAGATTACCATTGGCAATGTCAGAGAGACCTGTCATTGAATGGATAATACACGGAACAATTTCAATTCCAATAACAACTTTCCAGTTTAAATACTGCCAAGAGTATATACCTGCAGGCCAGTATGAAAAGTTGGGTAAAGAATACATCAAATCAACATGGGGTTTACCCTATACACACATATGTTATAGTGAAAGGAAAAAGGATGTATTCCTTAGTGGTAACAAAAGTAAAAAATCCCTAAGCGGTACACTTCTGTGTCAATGTATTAACTTGCATGGAGCCTGCGAAGGGTCTTCAAATAACCATTCATGTCACCTGCATGGCACGCCTGCAAAACAGATAGAGCCATTTTTTAGACAGCTTCGTACCGGGAGTTACGCTTTAATAAGTGACCACAGCTGTTGTGGGATAGTGCCAGGGAAAGCTTATCTCGTGACCGTAACTTCCAGGGTTGTTTGCTGTATGCAAGTATTGTATCCACACAGCAATCCAGATATGGGGGCTGCGCTATGGCCTTCGTTGAATATCTCTTCTATTCGAATTGATACTTTAAGCAGAATGAAGTCTATTCTTATACAGACAACTGTGCCTCTAACGTCATCCAAAGAAACGTATGATCTGCAAGTGGCAAGGACATCGGCAGAGATACATTCTCTTTTATCAACAAATTGCCCCGTGCATTTCGTAGAAATGTTAAGCCAAATTTTAAACATGTCTAATACCAGTGGCATCGCACATGTATTTAGGACAATTTTTTCGGGACTGTTAGCATCCTTTGAAACAGTTCTGCGCATCTTCCCGAATTTTGTCCATTCTGTCTATGGTGACCTACCCTTAATCTTGGGACTCGTGGCAGGAATTTTATTTTTGTTCCTTCTGCTCCGATATGGCAAGCCAATCCACAGACAAGACTCTAGCAACAATGGAAGAAACGATCCTAGCAATACGATACCGAGACTGTATCACTAAGGTCCTCGGATTGGCCCGGCTAAGAGATCTAAGTACAACCTGGTTTCTTTCATTCAGACCAATCTGGCAGGATTGCATCTTACCTGTGCTTCGATGTCTGCTATGCGGAGAAGAATGCGTGTTGGACGTCTGTCTTACACTACCATCAGCAGTACCAAAGGATATCGATACTTTGCTAGGTTCTGTAACGACTCATGCAACGTGTTGTCCCCAGCGGCTACCTATTCTGATGACGGCATTCGTTGAGACTTCACCACTACGAGTAGGTGGCGGTGAGGTACGAGAGGAAAGCAGCAACAAACAGGTAAACCTTCTTTGAGCATTGCTGATCCAAACATCGATGAAAGCAATCACGCAGCGTTCCCTGAACTCTGAATTCGGCCTTCAGTTTTGATAAACAAAGCTACTGAAAAACATTTGGAACTATTTTTTCCCCTGAAAGCGAAATTATTTTTTCCATTTCCAAAAATATTTACCTTTTTTGGCACATAGTACTCTGCTTAAAGTAGAACTATTCTTAGAGAACAGAGCTTCTATTTTTAGGATACTAGAGACAATATTTTACCTCAGCCTCTAGGACATATACAGCATTTTTGTATAACTATGTGATGGAATGGTCTCGACCTTCTTTTCTGTATTCAGAGCCATTTCATGTGTAATTTTCGCAAATCATTCAGCTGATATATATATGCATTTAAATGAACGATGACATTGCTTGGAAAGCGTACAGTACCAATACTAATTTTTTGTGTATTTACCATATATAATTTCAAATGCAAAATATGCATTTTGGGGTGGTTTGGAAAACACACATGCATTGTTATATGTTTATTATTGCTTAGTTTTTTTAGTAATGATGGACATTAATCCGTGGAGTGGGTGTTGTATTTCTATCTAGGACCCTAATTCGATATTCCCGATTCATGCCCTTGTGCGGTTATAATCAATAATATCCTTATTCAGTAATAGCCCATGCAGTCCAAAGCACAGCACGGCTACTCCCATCGGCTCCTAGAAAGCACAACGCGTTCTTTAAACAAACCAAGCCTCGAGCAGCCCGGGAAATTCCCCCCTGCTTTTGTTTTGATTTGAACAAGAACTCTTGGAGGCCAGAAAGAACTGTTAGTTCTTAGTGACGTCTTATGTCCAACCTTACGTCAAACCCGGCACCTTTCAGGTATAAAATACCAACAGTTGCCTAAAGCAAACACACAGTGGTTTGGAGCAGAGCGGCTATCTACTTGCCTGAGAGCCCACGGAAGCTGCCCCTCCCCATTGACGCGCTGGAGAAGCTACTTTTTCTCACGTCGAGAAAATCCAGCTCCGATGTTCCCGAGTCACCCTTGCAGT
Source organism: Lissotriton vulgaris (assembly GCF_964263255.1). NCBI lineage: Eukaryota > Metazoa > Chordata > Amphibia > Caudata > Salamandridae > Lissotriton > Lissotriton vulgaris. Next base: position 397,995,163 of record NC_141687.1, read on the forward strand.
TTGCTGGGAGATCGAGTCCTGAAGAAAGAGATACCAGACCTCCCACATTCTATTACCAAGGTACGGAGCTGACTAAACCCTTAAAGAGAATTCTTGATTCAGATCCTTGGCAAAAAACAATCTTAACCAACTTAACTTAAACTCCTACTTACTCCTTCCCAAGTATTAGGCTTAGGTCAGGTACATCGGGGTAGGCGTAGTTAGAAGCACCAGTTGAGTACGTTAGTCAATGGTTTTATGTATGTATATATATTTTTTCTATTTTAAAGTATCATATGGCTAAGAAACTTTACTTCATAATAAGTATTGCAATTGTGGCAATTCATTTCTCTTGAATGAGAAAGAAGACTGCTCAATAAAATAACACCTTTTATTGGAAAATGCCTGTCTCTCTATTTCTCTGCACTCTGGTGAAACTAAGTATGCACGATTGACTGAGTGAAATAGCTGCCTATTGTTTTCACACAACTCTAGAGATACACTCTATTCTGAGGGAGCAAAGTTGTCATGTTTGTATGGTTGTCAGAAGCTAATCCCTTCTTGTCTAATCCGGAGAGTTAACTCTTTCATGAACATTCGAGAAAGTTTCTAGTGACCTCTGAGCTAGCTGGCGAAACTAATTAAGTCTAATACAGTCAGTAGAGACCTAGTCGACCTCAGTCCTACGTCTACACTGCTGTTTATATTATTCCAATGCGCAGAGCCTATTGGGAATATAGGAACTACACTACACCGCTGTGGGGAACTTACATGCAACAATAGGGGTTCTCGGGCCCCAGCGATCCACAGCATCCAAGGGGATTACATCCTCCAATCAGTAGTGAACCTAGTGGCACATTTGCAGAGTGGATGACAAAGGGGTGGAGTCTCCGATGAAGTCTGAGCAATCTCGCTGTGGGGGACTTACATGTGGCAACAATAGGGGTTCTTGGTCCCCAGCTACCTATAACAGACAAGGGGACTTCATCCCCTAACTAGTAGTGCACAAGGACACGCATTTACAGAGTAGTTGACAAAGGGGGCAGATTCTCCGATGAAGCCGGAGCAATGCCACTGTGGGGGGCTTATGTGTGGCAACAATAGGGGTTCTTAGTCCCTAGCTACCTTCAACAGACAAGGAGACTTTATCCCCTAACCAGTAGTGCACAAGGAGGGGCATTTGCAGAGTGATTGCGAAAAGAGGTGGGCCTCCGACGAGGTCTGAGCAATCCCACATTGGGGGATTTACATGTGGCAACTATATGGTTTCTTGGCCTCAATGACCCACAACAGGCAAGGGCACTTCATCCTCCAACCAGTTGTGAACCAGGAGGTGCTTTTGCAGAGTGGATGAGAAAGGGGGCGGAGCCTCCAATGAAGTCTGAGAAATCTTGCTGTGGGGGACTTACTTGTTGACAATAGGGGTTGTTGGCCTGCAACGGCACTCAGCAGCCAATTAAACTTCATCCCCCAACCAGTAATACACCAGGAGGTGCATTTGCAGAGTTGCTGAGAAAGGGGTGGGGCCCCTGACGAGGTCTCAGCAATCCTGCTGTGGGGGACTTACTTGTGGCAACAATAGGGGTACTTGGCCACCAGCAACCCTCAGCAGCCAGGGGGGCTTCATCCCCCAACCAGTAGTACACCAGCAGGTGCATTTGCAGAGGGGATGAGAAAGGCAGCAGGGCCGCCGATGTGGTCTGAGCAATCCTGCTGTTGTGGACTTACTTGCGGCAACCATAGGGGTTCATATCCTCCAATGACCCTCAGCAGCCAAGGTAACTTCATACCCCAACCAGTAGTGCACCAGGAGGTTCATTTGCAAAGTGGATGAGAAAGGGGGGGGGGAGCCTCCGAAGAGGTTGTAGCAATCCTGCTGTGAGGTACTTACTTGTGGCAATAACAGAGGTACTTGGCCCCCAGTGACCCTCAGCAGCCAAGGGGACTACATCCCCCAACCAGTAGGCATGTTTGCAGAGTAGTTGAGAATGGGTGTGGGGCCTCTGACAAGGTTGAGTAATCCCGCTGTGGGAGGCTTACTTCTGGCAACAATAAGGGCCCCTGTCCCCCACGACCCTCAGCAGCCAAGGGGACTTCATCCCGCAACCAGTGGTGCACCAAGAGGTGCTTTGCAGAGTGATTGAGAAAGGGGTGGGGTTTACGATGAGGTCTGAGCAATCCTGCTGTGGGGGACTTGCATGTAGCAACAGTACGGGTTATTGGCTCACAACAACCCTCAACAGCCAAGGGGACTTCAACCAGTAGTGCACCAGAAGGAGTGTTTGCCGAGTAGATGAGAAAGGCAGCAGGACCACCGATGAGGTCTGAGCAATCCCACTGTAGGGGTCTTACTTGTGGCAACAATAGGTGTTATTGGCCCTCAACGACCCTCAGCAGCCAAGGGGACTTCATTTCCCAACCTGTAGTGCACCAGGGGTAGCGTTTGCAGTGTAGCTGAGAAAGAGGCAGGCCTCCAACAAAGTTAGAGCAATCCCACTGTGGAGGACTTACTTGAGGGTGTTATTTAGCTGATTCCCAAGATGACTGCCAACGGTTTCTGGTTGAAGTGTTGGGAGACAATCAGATCCACGTCCCTATGTATACAATTTTGTTTTTCCCTTAATTTTTCAAAATCTACTGAACGGGTTTACACCACATGAGAAAAAGGCCCTTCTCTGGAGCAATATCTGCCTTTCTGCCCAATTTGGTGTAGTTCCATTAAGATGTTTGGACTGAAGCTGTGTCTAAATCCCTATGGGAAACTGTGCGATGAAAACACAGTTTGGGACCCCCCCTTTTTCTCTGCCCCGCTTGACGGGTAACTCCGAAACTTTCAACACAGCAGCTGAAGAGAGTGGTAAACTAGTTTTGAAGATTCGTCAAACTGCGAAAAAATTATCTGCAAAAGAAAAAAGGCTTTTGCTATGAAAACAAGGTCCTATTTGTAAGTACACACTGGCAGGTGCCATTAGGTTATATCTATATATATCTATATATAGACATATTTCTATATATAGATAAATATATCTATATATAGATATATATAGGTATATATATATATAGATAGATATAGGTATATATTACCTACTGGCGGTCGCCAGTAGGTATATATAGTTAGGATTTTTTCTCTATGGGATTTCTGAAAATTCTATGTTTAATAACTTTGGCGTTTGTGGACGGAATTGGCTGAAATTTTCAGGAAAATGGCACATTTTGTTTCTGAGCAGCCCCTGAAAATTTGGGGGGGGGGTTCGTCAAGGGGGGGCCGAGAAAAAAGGGGGGTCCTAAAACGCATTTTTCCCATGTTAATTTCCATAGGGCGGTTGGCCTCACTTTTAGCCCGAACGGCTGAATGGATTTGCACGAAACTTGGCAAAATTGTAGGGACTGTTAGCCCGATGTGCCTTTGCTAGGTCTCAATATATGTGCTCCAGTGGATTTTGAGAAATTAACGTTCAAAAAAAGATATATATCTGTAACAGCGCTCCGGGTAGCGCTCCGGTTCGCGTACTTTTCGCGTAACGGAACTTTGCGATGCGAAGCTGATTGGCTCTCTGGTGTCTGTCAACATTCTAAACAGTCCGGAGCGGCCGCCATCTTGTCTCTCGGTAGGATCGAGAGACAAGAGGAGGCCAAAACAAAGGGGGAAATTACCATAAGGGGGCATAGTAGATCCTCGTTGACCCCCTAGGTTTTATGTGGAGGTTTTAAAATGGCCCAGCAGGGCAAAAAAAAAATTATTTTTTTTTTTGCGTGGTGAGCGCCTAGTCCGCGAACCGGAAAGCGTTCTGGGCAGAGTACTATAAGGATAAAAGAATGATAGACTTTTCAAATACTGTATGTTAATTGTTTGTTGTTTTTGTTGATTTTTTTTGTTTTCTTTATTCTTTATTTCCTCTTACTTCTTTTCTTAGGTAAATAAATCTATTAAACACCATTTCTGGTTTAAACCCTATAGCTGTCTTTCTTTTTACATCACTCTCTGTTTTCTTCTCTTGTACTTACTCTTTTATTTATTTATTTTTAAATTTGGGGTTAGCTCCCGGTTCGCGTACCGGCGAGCGAACCGGAAAGCGAACTAAAAAAAAAACAGCTTGCCAGAGTGTTACACTTTCTAGCAATTTTTGTAAAAAGGGGAGGTAGTTCTGAAAAGAACTTTTTTTTTTGTTTTATATTTTTTTTTCTTTTTTGAACATTATTTCATTTTTTTGTATTTTTTGAACACTTTTTGTTTTTTTTGTTTTTTTTCAAAGGGAAAGAACAGAAAGAGGCATTGAAAATGGCTCAACAGGAGCAAAAAAAAAAATTAAAACTTCTTGCGTTTGGAACATTGGTGTTTCTCGAAAGCCAGATTAATCAATTTCACACTCATGTTAGCGCATGAAATTAGTGTTCCACAATACAAGCATGTCAGCTTCAGATGCACAATTTTTTTTTGTATGTTTGGCACTGTTTCGTTCGCCTCTGCCACTGAGAGAGAGAGATCAGAAGATGTTCTAGCCGGTAGACAGTCAAAATATCGAGTTGGAAATATCGACTTACCATAATATCGAGTCTGAAATATCGAAGGAGCATAATATCGAAGGCAAGAATATCGTAGGACAGAATATCGACCCAAGGTAAGTAATATCGAAATACTTAATATCGATGTAAGTAATATCGAAGTTAGTAATATCGATAGCATATATATCGATGTTAATAATTTCGATGACACTAATATCGATATTTGTATTATTTTATAGTTTTTTATTATGTATGTGTTATATGTTTAATTTAAGTATTTAAAATAATTACTATTATATGTGTATACATTTTCTATAATAATATAGAAATTTATAAGGACATTTGATGTTTTAGTACCGGAGCGGGTTGTGGGTTTATAGGGGAATAGGGTGGGAAGTAATTTAATTATGGTAAGTTGATTAATAATTAGTAGGATTAATTAATTAATTATAATTATTTGCTAATTAATATTGATAATTGGGAAATAATTAATTGATTAATTGATATATATTTTCTGTAGCGGGATGTGGGTTTATAGGGGAATAGGGTGGGGAGTAATTTAATAATAATTAATTAATTAATATATGTTTTTAAATATTTATAACTAATTAATTGGCAAATAATTAATATTAATTAGTTAATTAATTAATATAATTTGGTACATATTTTAAATTAGTAATTAATTGGTAATTAAATAATATTAGTTAGTTAATTACATTATTAGAGTAATTTATTTATATATATAATTTTTAGTTACTGTTAATTAATTAATTGGGGAAAATGATATTAATTATTAAATTATATTAATTACAGCTTATGTGCTAATATATTTATTTTATTGTTATTGTTAATTAATTATTAATTGCTAATTAAATAATATTATTTACCTTTGGGTTAAGGAGCATTTTTAGGGTTCAGGGTCATTTTTGGGTTTTTGGGTAAAGGGGTATTTTTAGGGTTCAGGGTCAGTTTTCTGTTTTTGGGTAAAGGGGTATTTTTAGGGTTCAGGGTCAGTTTTTAGTTCATGGGTAAATGGGTATTTTTAGTGTTCAGGGTCAGTTTTCAGTTCATGGGTAAAGGGGTATTTTTAGGGTTCAGGGTCAGTTTTCAGTTCATGGGTAAAGGGGTATTTTTAGGGTTCAGGGTCAGTTTTCAGTTTTTGGGTAAAGGGGTATTTTTAGGGTTCAGGGTCAGTTTTCAGTTCTTGGGTAAAGGGGTATTTTTAGGGTTCAGGGTCAGTTTTCAGTTCTTGGGTAAGGGGGTATTTTTAGGGTTCAGGGTCAGTTTTCAGTTTTTGGGTAAAGGGGTATTTTTAGGGTTCAGGGTCAGTTTTCAGTTCATGGGTAAAGGGGTATTTTTTAGGGTTCAGGGTCAGTTTTCAGTTCATGGGGAAAGGGGTATTTTTAGGGTTCAGGGTCAGTTTTCAGTTCATGGGTAAAGGGGTATTTTTAGGGTTCAGGGTCAGTTTTCAGTTCATGGGGAAAGGGGTATTTTTAGGGTTCAGGGTCAGTTTTCAGTTCATGGGTAAAGGGGTATTTTTAGGGTTCAGGGTCAGTTTTCAGTTTTTGGGTAAAGGGGTATTTTTAGGGTTCAGGGTCAGTTTTCAGTTCTTGGGTAAAGGGGTATTTTTAGGGTTCAGGGTCAGTTTTCAGTTCTTGGGTAATGGGGTATTTTTAGTAAATTAATTATTAATACTTATTGTTCAGTACATATATATTATATCTTTACTGTATATATTTTTATTTATTAATTTTAAACATTATTAGATACTTTTAAATATGTATATTTTATGTATTAGTGTTATATACTTACTTTTACATTTATATATATTAAAAAAAAAATCGATATTTTTAACATCGATATTTTTTACAACGATATTATTTTTTCGATATTTTTGTACTTACCATGTTGTAGATAGGATGTCGATATTTTTGCCCTCGATATTGTTGACTCGATATTCTTGTAGGTCGATATTTTTGTAGTCGATATTCTGTCATAGATCCGTTCTAGCCACCGAAGTTGGGGGGTTCTGTTGTAGTTCACGCATCTCTGCACGACTATAGTTGATTGGATGCCACCTCTGCATATGTCGGTGCATCGTGTGATTTCCAAAGCTGTATTTTTTATTAGTTCCCCTGGATAACTTTTCTTTGCAGATAAGGCACGTAGCATGGCGTGCATTGACTTTTTTTTCTCCAGGAGGAATGCTAAAAAATTGCCAGATAAAGCTTTCTTTCCGATGAGATACCCGGGGTAACTCTTGGACAAATTGTGGTCCCTCTTCTTCCTCTCCGTCTTCTTCTTCCTCTTCCTCCTCTATGTTTCCAATAAATTGTGCAGGGGGTCCTCTCTTCCTATTAGGAGATGGTGGTGGTGGTGGTGGTGGGGGTGCAGAAGCTGAAGCTACTATTGAAGCCATCAGAGAAAATGTTCAGGTCTTCCTTTCTCAAAGTTGAAAGTCAGAGTGAGAAAAAAGGTGGGGGCTTTCATCATTTGGGAAAAGAAATAGTTCTAAACCAATGAAAAGTGTTATTTTTAGGTCACATGACCTAGTGTTACATCATTAGGAAACCAAAAGTGAAATGAACCAATGAAAAGTGTTATTACCGAGTCACATGACCTGCTGTGTTTACGTTTCGCGCTTTGCTCCGCTTTCCGGTCCGCTTCCGGGTCCGCTAACTTGGCGCGTCAAATGACGTATTACGCGACAACGCAAAACGTCATGCTAACGTAACAGTTACGCTAAAGGAACGTTTACCGGTTCGCGGACCGAGTCGCGGCTTTAAATTGAGCTGTGGGAAGCTAACCGGTTCGCGGACTGGGAGCGAAACAAAAAAACATTTTTTTTTAAAAATTGCATCAAAAACATGTAAAATATATTTTGAGATTTAAAGAAGAATACATTTTACAGCTACAGATATTAGCTTTTAAAAAACCAATGAAATTCACTGAAAAAACCATAGGTTATAGACCATATATAGTTAGGAATTAGCATTTACAAAACCTTGAAAATTCACTGAAAAAACCATAGGTTATAGACCATATATAGTTAGGAATTAGCATTTACAAAACCTTATTTTACTCACACAAAACCATTGAAATTCCATATATAATTAGTTGCACTAACTATATATCGCGCACCCGCAATCCACTGCTGATGATGTCACATATTACATCATTCATGACATGGTCAGTGACATCACTGATGACATCACTGATGACATCATCCAGTGTTTGTATGTTTCTGTTAAGTTAAAATATGTCTTACATATTGAAGAATGAGTGGATGTATAAGTGTCTGGATGAAGGATTTAGTAGGTGCATGACTGACTGTATGAGAGAGTGATTAAATGTGTTTCACTGAGTGCATGGGTTAGTGACTAAACTGTCTTTATTTGTGCATCATTATGTCTGTTGTTCTGTAAACTGCTGCATGTGTTAATCAGTAGCTATATGAGTAACTATATGGGTTATTGATTGGTTGCCCAAGTATTTGTATGGGAGACTGAGTATGTGTGTGGGTGGCTGGGAGGTGTATGACTCTGTGCATAGATGTGTGAGCAGTTGATTCACTAGATGTATGGGTTCAAACGTGCATGTGGAAACAGCTGTATGGGCAGGTGACTGTGTGCATGAGTGTATTGGTGAGTGAATGGATATCTCAGTGCTACATGTCAAAGTAAGTACATATGTAAAACACAGTACATGTGAGAGTTGATATATATAAATAATTGAGCATAAGAGCCAGTGAATGTGAGAGTGGCTTTATGAATCATTGTGAACTTGTATCAGAGATTGTATAAGAGAGTAAATATGTGTTAGAATATGTTTGAATTAGTAAGGCGTGTATAACTGTATAGTTGAGGAAATGGAGGAGTGATTGATTCTTTTCATGACTGACTAGATGTGTGAGTAACTCCATGGATGAGTGACAATCTGTGAGTGTCTGTTTACACTGATTGTATCTAAGGTTATATTAGAGTCTGAAGAGGTTCATCGTATTATCACATGAATGATATTATCAGTGATGTGATCAGTAATGTCAAATGAGATGTCATCAGTGATGTCATCAGTGATGTCATTTGAGATGTCATCAGTGATGTCATCAGTGATGTCACTGACCATGTCATGAATGATGTAATATGTGACATCATCAGCAGTGGATTGCGGGTGCGCGATATATAGTTAGTGCAACTAACTATATATGGAATTTCAATGGTTTTGTGTGAGTAAAATAAGGTTTTGTAAATGCTAATTCCTAACTATATATGGTCTATAACCTATGGTTTTTTCAGTGAATTTTCAAGGTTTTGTAAATGCTAATTCCTAACTATATATGGTCTATAACCTATGGTTTTTTCAGTGAATAGATATATATATATATATATATATATATATATATATATATATCACGAAAGATTCCTTACTTGAAAGAATCGGAGAGACACAGCGGGGAATACCAGAAGAAAATGTAATATCACGGAAGCCATGGCATGACGCGTTTCGGTCTGTGCCTTCATCAAATGCCTGCTCCATCACAGCAAATCCCGACAGGCACCCGCAAAGTAGTCCCAATCGTTCTTCCGTTGGTGGATGCTCAGGTGGGCGGAGTAAAGTCACGAACAGTACTGCAGTTGCGTGTGCAGACTGCAAGTACCAGCATGCAGTCTGCCCTATATATATAGATATAGATATATCTATCTATATATATTTATGCCAATTCTTGCTCAGCATCGTCAGTGGCCTGTCCAATTGATGTGCACCACAGGTCAGCTTCTGCAGATCGGCCTTCCTGAAGCAACACCCAACAGCAGGGAGCCTGGTGGTCAATCGTCCACTAATACTTGAATCCCATTAGAGTCTAAACAAATTGATGCCCTTGGAAAGAGGGTTTTCTTCTCCACCGGTGTGCCCTTAGGTCCTTGAAAACTGTGTATCTTCTTTTCTTGCCGTTACATACATGTACTCTGGCATATGGCGTATGTGGTCTTGCCATCCCTACCTAGGGAGCTTTATAAGACCTTTGCACAGACAGTGCATGATGGGTTGGTGAGAAGGCTACCAATTATATCTTATGGACTAGTTTGGGTACCATAGTATGTGCTGGCTATGCCAGGGGCACCAGTGTTATTAATTCAGTGACATGTCTGGATGCATTCTACCAGATCTCCCAAGGTCTTTCTGATACCCTTGATGAACATGCCCTTTGACAGCGGCAGGCTCTTTGGAGAGAATGTGGGCTCAGTTCTGGAGCTCTTAAAGGGATTGCTATGCCAGGGCCCGCTTGATTGGGTTGGTCTCTCCTGCTCGCCAATTCCACCAGCTTTACAGGAAGTATCAGGTGTGGCTTACTGACAAAGGCAGCCCTCCCACCCTCTGCAGAAGGCTGCCCTTTCCTTTCAAAGGTCCAAAGGAAGAAGTGGTGGCAGAGGCTTTGCCCACAGGTAGAGGCAGCAGTCCTCCTACTCTCCTATGCCTACTGCACCTGCCACCAAGCCCATTTGGATCCCATTCCAATGGTCCCCTGGGGCTGGTAGGGGTTTGTCTACCTGGCTGGCAGTGATTATGTCAGACCAATATTGTTTGCAGGTTGTTCAGTTTGGTTACTACCCTCTCCATTTTTTGTTGCCACCTCCCCATGTTCCTCCAGGTTGTAATCATGTGTTAGTGGACCTTCTCGCTATACTGACCAAAGAAGTGCAGATGCTTCTCACCAAAATAGATGCAAAAGGGTATAGAATGTTAGCACTGGTATATTTTGGTGCCTAAAAAGGACAAGGACTGAGGCCAGTCGTATGCCTCAGGCTTCAGGACACTTTACTGAGGAAGGACACGTTCAACAAGATGAATTTGACCCATGACCTGTCTGCCCTGGAGCCCAGAGAATGGATGGTGTCTATATTTCCATATGCCTATTTTGCAACCCACTTGGGTTTGCTCTGGTTTAGTGTGGGGGTCAGAACACTAGCAATGCCCCATCCTGACCTTTGTCCTCACTTTGGCCCACAGGTATTTACAAAGGTGATGTCCATGATTGCAGCCCATCTCCACTGATCTGTGATGCTCCTATACTGTGATGACTGGCTGCTGAAGGGAGGCTCACCTCTGCCAGTAGAGGATTACCTGCAGACAATGACTTTGTTGGTGGCCAATGTGGGACTCTCCATCAATAAACTAAATGTACATCTTGGCAAGGTGGAAGGGATTTAATTTAGCATGGCCATCATGGACACTGTTGGTTCGAAAGCTTTCTGCTTTTCAATGAGGCTGGGTTATATCCTGCTGTTTATGATGTGTTCCATTATTCCAGCCACGGATTGCTGTGAAGCTTCCTGGTCTCTGAACCTTGTACATTCTGTTAGCGTGCTATACCTGGTGGCACCTAAAGGTTCAGCGGTGGAACCTTTTATATCAGTGGCCTCAACACTGAAGGAGCTTACCAGGCAAAATCTGTGCCCCCACCACATCTTCAACAAGGCCGACTCCATCGTCGCACCCCATCTTCGGGATATCATCAACTGCTCCTTCAACACCGCTACCTTCCCGGAAAGCTGGAAACATGCAGAACTCAGTGCCCTCCTGAAGAAACCTACAGCAGACCCCACTGAACTTAAAAACTACCGCCCCATCTCGCTCCTCCCTTTCCCCGCCAAAGTCATAGAGAAGACCGTCAACAGTCAGCTCGCCGCCTTCCTCGAGTCTAACGGCTCCCTCAACCCCACACAGTCCGGCTTCCAAGCCAAACACAGCACCGAGACCGCCCTCATCGTAGCCACAGACGACATCCGAACACTACTCGACAACGGGGAAACAGCTGCCTCCATCCTCTTGGACCTCTCCACAGCGTTTGACACGGTCTGCCACCGCACCCTTGTACAACGCCTCAGCGACGTTGGGATACAAGGAAAAGCACTGGATTGAATCATCTCGTTCCTCGCCGGAAGAACCCAGAGAGTCCACCTCCCCCCTTTCAGATCAGAGGCCACCGAAGTCATCTGCGGCGTACCACAAGGATCATCGCTCAGCCCCACCCTCTTCAACGTCTACATGAGCCCCCTCGCATCCATCGCACGCCAGCACAACCTCAACATCATCTCCTACGCTTACAACACACAGCTGATCTTCTCCCTCACCAAAGACCCAAACACCGCCAAAACCAACCTACACGAAGGGATGAAAGACGTAGCCGAGTGGATGAAGAACAGCTGCTTAAAACTGAATTCAGACAAGACGGAAGTCCTCATCCTAGGATCATCCCCCTCTGCATGGGACGACTCATGGTGGCCACCGGCCCTGGGCAGCGCACCCAAACCAACGGACCATACCTGCAACCTGGGGGTCATTCTAGACTCCTCCCTCTCGATGACCAGACAAGTCAACGCAATCTCATCATCATGCTTTAACATCTTACGTATGCTCAGAAAGATCTTTCGATGGATCCCCACTGAAACAAGAAAGACGGTCACCCAAGCACTTGTCACAAGCCGACTAGACTACGGAAACACCCTCTACGCCGGAACCACAGCCAAATTACAGAAAAAACTCCAACGCATTCAGAACGCCTTCGCCCGACTCATCCTAGACATACCCCGCCACAATCACATATCCGGTCACCTGAGAGACCTTCACTGGCTTACCGTCAACAAGAGAATAACGTTCCATCTCCTCACCCACGCACACAAAGCCCTCTACAACCTAGGACCCAAATACCTCAACACGCGCATGACCTTTTACACCCCCACCCGCCAACTACGATCATCCAATCAAGCCCTCGCCACAATTCCACGCATCCGAAGAGCCACCATGTGAGGAAGATCATTCTCCTACTTAGCGGCCAAAACCTGGAATTCTCTCCCCACCCACCTCCGCCTCACACAGAACAACCTCTCCTTCAGAAAACAACTCAAAACCTGGCTATTTGATAAGTAGCTTACCCTCCCGCCCCCCACACGCGCCTTGAGACCCTTTGGGTGAGTAGTGCGCTATACAAAAATGTTTTGACTTGACTTGACTTAGCTCCATCCAGAGCTTATGGTATTTAACAAATGCATCATCTCTGGGCTGTGGGGAATCTGGATATAGTGGCAATCAGTTGCCTCTGGTCTTAGGTGGAGAAGAAACATCGCATCAGCTTCCTGGTGCTGTGTGCCATCCAGCTAGTCCTCAATGCCTTCTGGCATTCCATCAGGAGCAGATCAACTTTGTTTTTTCTAGCAACAACATGGACGGGCCAGAGGTAGTTTGATGACCTTTGCCCAGTGGGATGTGCCTTGGATAGTCAGGTTTCAGGTTTTAAAGTCTTTATTTCGATTAAAACAATCATAAAAGACAGATAATAACAAACATTAATTGACGATAAATACATATTCATTAACCATAAAATGAGCATTAAACAATTTAAAGACAGTCCTGAAACAAGTTTTCCTTGTAGGGAGAGAGATTTACAAATAGATTTCAAACAGTAATTTGTAAGAAAAGAGAAAAAAAAAGAAAAAGGGACAATATAAATTAAGTCAGAAGAGATCATTAACAGGAGCAAATAAGCTTTACAAAAAGAATGCTCAAACCATCAATACGTTAAAACAATCCGAGGTTGAACTATTGTTTTGCCCTGAGTATCCAGGCCCAGCCCAGGTACTTGGCCGTGCACACTGTAATAATTTCTGATGTATTAGTTTTTAATGCATGAATGGCCTCTTCAGATTTTCTAATGGGCAGGCGCTGGAACAGTGGTTTTAACCATTTGGCCCTTGGTGCCTGATATCTGGGACAAGCAAACAGAAGATGACCCACAGTTTCCTTATGTCCTGGGCACCATTTGCAATGATCCGTGGTGCTTGATGGCCAGTTTTTCGTAAAGGTGTTCAGTGGTAATGTTCCCACCCGGAACTGGTGATAAAGCTTCCTGTCTAAGGATTTAGAAACCGTATCCAAATATTGTTCACGAGATGGGTCCAACTTAAAGGAAAGGAACCTACCCGTGAGATTAGTGGAGCTAGAGGCATTGATTCTATTCCGACGGAGCGTAGCCCAATACAATTCTTTAAGTGCCAGTTTAGTTGGGAAGGTACTGGTGGCAGGGGATAACCAGCGCTGCTCTAAACCCATGTCCATCAGGATGGATTTTACCATTTGGAACCAGGGGATTTTCCCCGATCCCCTGATTAACCTAACTTCTGCTACCCCGTTTGCAAATAAGGTAAGGTCAGGGGAGGTCCATAGGCGCCTCCAGAAGGCGACCAGTCTAAATCTGGCTATCTCATTAATCGGAGGACATCCCCGATCCAGACAAAGGGGAATGGAGGGGGACGACTGTGGCAAACCTACCAAATTTCTGAGAAATTTACACTGTATTTTAAATAGACCCGAAAGATCCATATGGCCCCACAAATCTGCACCATATAAAATCGCAGGATTGATTTTTGCATCATAGATTTTAAGTGCTGGGGTGACCCGCTTAGTGATAGATTTTCTTTGCTAACTAAGGAGGCAGCCAGTGAGTCGGGCAAGCTTGAGATGTTGAGCATCAACTTGGGCTTTCCATTTCAAGCGACTATCTAACGTGACCCCCAGATAAATCATATTCTCTACTTGGTCCAATTTGACACCACCCATACTAACTGAACTCTGGACAGGGCAGTTCTTTGTTAACACCATAAATTTGGTTTTTCCCACGTTCACCTTGAGGTCGCTGATGGCACAGAACTCCTCAAAACGGTCCAAAGCCCGCTGAAGTCCGCTACGAGTTCTGGAGAGGAGTAAAGTGTCATCAGCAAAGATGAGCATTGGGAAACGCTGTCCTGCCAGCATTGGGGCATCTGTCGGGGTCGATTCGAAGAATTTGACCACTTGGTCGATGAACAATAGGAAAAGGGTGGGTGCCAGTAGGCACCCCTGGCGAACACCTCGGGTGACTGGGAAAGGTTCTGTCACTTGACCCTGTCCTCCTCACCTTACCCTCGCAAAATTCTCCTCATGCAATTTAATTATCAAATCAAGCAGTTCTATGGGCATTCTCAAACTCCTCAAAACACCCCACAGTTTGTCCCTCGGGACTAGATCGAAGGCGGACTTCAGATCAATGAACGCTGCGAAGATGGTACCGCCGCCAAGCTGGACCACCTTCCAGTAGATCAGACAAAATCTGAACACCTGATCGATGGTACTGGTTCCCGATCTGAAGCCCGCCTGCATTGGAGATAGAATGTCCTCCATTTCGATCCAGCCTTGGACCCTACCCAGAACTATGCGAGCAATGAGTTTTTGCATGGAGTCAATAAGACTAATCGGGCGGTAATTACCAGGGTTTGACCTACTGCCCTTTTTATAAATTGGTAAAATCTCCGCCCCCTTCCAAGATTTGGGTATTCTTGCACCTGCAGCTATGGAATTTGCCACCTTGGTAATATATGGTGTCCACAGAGCTCGGTTGGCTTTGAACAAATCGGCGGGTATGAGGTCCATGCCTGGCGCTTTCCCTCGCATGGTGAGATTTAATGCCAGCTCGACCTCGCCTTCTGTGAAGATGATGGTTTCGCTATGGATAAGAAGATGGGATGCCATTCCCAAAGTACTGGGTGGCATGGGATTCACAGCACAGAACTGGGATGAGTAAAAGGTCACCCACTCAGTTGGGGGCACATGGTTTGCAGGAATGCGTGCGTCCGGATCCTTCCCCCACTTAACTATTTCCCAGAATTTAATGGGGTTATTGGATGTGGAGGCTTCCAGTAGGTCTAAACAGTACTTATCCTCCCACTCCAATTTGGCTTCCCCCTGTATTTTCCTATAGGTTAATCTAGCCGCTTTCACTGTACCCATATTCCGGGACTTAACAGCTTTAATCAAGTCAGTGTGGGCTTCCCTACATTTTTTATTATACCATTTCTGGGGGCGAATAGGTGCTTTGGTGTTTCCCTGCCGGCGTGGTTGCGATAGCAGAGATTTTAAATCGTCGAAACAACGATTATGAAGGTTTATAATAAGGTTAGCTGTTTCTGGGTTATCCCCCGACTGGGCGTGGGTCAACATTTCGGTATATATATTATTAACCACGCTAGTAACCTTATCCCTCAATATTTCGTCCTCCTCAATTTTTGACCATTTTAATCTCTTCCTATCGTTTGTAAGATAAGTGTCCCCTGTCTGTGAAATACCGGGTTCCACTAGTCTCACAAGTCCTGGCAACCTTAGTTGCAAGGTCAAAGGGTTATGGTCACTTTCTGGACAAGAAGATACCTCCATGTCCACCAACAGGGGCCAATCTCCTACTTTCAACAGTATATAATCAATGCGGCTTCTTCTTAACCCGTTATCGAATGTGCAGTTGGCTTCCTGGTCTGATTTTGTTCGACCATTACAGGCCCGAAAGCCGCTATTTAAACAAAAGGCCGTCCAGTTCACCGCTGCCTCTGTTGCGGGTACCGGTTTAGCGGACAGCAGATCGGGTATACCCCATACTGCGTCCTCCGCGGAACCCCAACTGTCCCCTGGGTCAAGTAAAGGTTCAAAGCAGCAATTTAGGTCCCCTGCAAGAAGAATAACATTATTGCTATCTAAGGTTGCCAGGTTAAGATCCAATACCTCCAACAGGGGTGGGGAACGGCCACCCGGCAAACCTCGTGCATATATGTTAAACAGGATCAGGTCTCGGTAGCCAGTCCTGCTCAACTTGACAATAAGGAGGTCCGGGTTTTGTACACTTATTTCTGTATTGTGATATCCCAAGGATTGTTTCACCCAGATCAATAGCCCCCCTGAGGCTCGCCCTTTGGCATTTCTAATGACACTTCGAGTGGCAGCTTTGTAGAAATTTACATAACCCTGCCTAAATATTGGATCAACAGCCCAGGTTTCCTGGAGTAGGATAATATCGAATTTATCCATAAACTCCAGCCAATCTTCAGAATGGATGCAACCTTTTACCCCAGCAATATTCCAGGACACAAGGGCAAGTGTTTCTGATGAGGGTACCACAGTAGGGGCCACCACAACTGAAACTGCAGACTTGTCCTGTCCAGCCCTAACATCCCACCCATTTTCACTTCTCCCAACGGTGTTCTGATTATTCCCAGTCATCATGGGGGTTCCCCCTGCCCTCAAAGGTGTTATATCCATCCCTATTGGTACTGGGACCCCCTTACACTCCTCTGCCATAATTGTGAGCTGTAGGGACTTCTGACCCTTCCTCTGCCTCTCTACCCCGAGGTCAGGATTTACCACTGGTTCGGGTGAACAAGAAGGTTTTTGAAGTCAATCAATAGCCTCGAGATCGGACAAGGGGCCAAAGTGATTGAATAGGGGTGGGAATTGCGGTAGTTGGGGTGTCCTTATCATAGGGTAACTCCTAATGGTGGATCGTCCCTGTTTAGGGGCCTTCAGAGTATAAGCCTGTCTTTGTGGGTAAAAGTATGATAGGTCCAGGGTCTGGACGTCCCACTGCCTGGCAAACCTAGCTTCTCTGCAAATTGTTTCCACCACCCAGGGGTCCCTGAACGATATTAAGATGCAGTCACCCTCCAGATCTTTGGTGCCCTGGCCTACCCAATCAACCCTTCTTACAAATAAAATTTCTGTTGGCGAAGAAGGAGGTAGGGGTCTGTTTTTGTTCAGCCAGAAAATCAACTTATTACGGAGGTCCCCATGAGTCTCCCTTTTGCCAGATTGAAGGGGTGCCACACCAGTCAGTACCATAGTGTATGGTGTAGCCTCTATAGGGATGTCAACCCGGGGTGTTGGGTGCCTGGGGTATTTTCCTACCATAGGTTTTAAGATACTATGATGATTATCTGTGGGCCCATGGGAAGGAAGGCTATGGGTGACTGTGCTAGGTTTTGCCAAAGAGGGTGGTTTGGTAGTATGGCGTCTAGCAGGGGATGATCTATCCAATTTATTCATGGGCATTGTCATATGAGTACGTTGGGACGGGGCCTCAGATACCTTGCTTGGAATGTTTTTAGAATCACCACCCCTCTTTGGTCTATCGGTTACTGGCCCTGGGGGTTTGTGAGTATTTGGAATATTTGATGTTTTTGGGGCCAGAAGTGAGGATTTGACCCCCCCTGGGTTTATGCCGGGTATAGATGATAACAGGGCAGAATTCGTATTTACTACAGCCTCCAATGAATCTATTTTTAAAGTCATTAATCTAGTCCGCTCCAAGACTGGTAATAAGAGATTTTTCATCAAAGCCTCGATCTTTGCCAACAGGGAATCATCGCTGCTTAGGCACGTTGGGCATGGGTTCGAGGAACCTAGGGAGATGAGGGAGGGGCATAAAACATTAGGTAGTGTGCCAGGACATTGTTTTTCGCTGGAATGGCCAGATGCCAATGCCGATATAGGGTTACCAGCAGTGTCTTTTAATTTAGACATCTTGCGTTCTCTCTCCCCCTTATGGCCCATTTCTTGCTTTCTCTTCCTCGAAACCTTGTCTATACCTGAGGAATCTATATGGGTTAGCTCATTGACTGTTTTGGGTGAGTCAGGGGATGAGTCAGCAGATTCCGAACTATATTCGGAGTTTTGACTATCATGAGTATCAGTTTCCCCAGTTACTTCATGGTCATCCAAAAGGTGTTCAAGATGTGGTGAAGTATGTACAGGAAGGTCAACCCCCTCACTATCCATGTGGACTATGGCGTCCGTAGTGTCTAATTGTATACAATTAAAAGCTGCATGCACTTGTACATGTGACACGGGGCTGGGAATCTTGGCCAACCTACCCAGTGAAGAGTGTTTTCCGATGACTAAGTCAATGGAAAGGCGTTTTTCCACCATTGCTATTTCCTTTTCCAGGATACCAGTGGCACGTGTAATAAAAGCGTCCAATGGACCTGATACCACTCCTGTAGGTGTTTGAATTTGAACATTGCGTGTTTTACCGGATCTTAAAACCATGGTTTATAATTAACACCATTTACAGTAATCAGAAGTAGGCACGCTATTTACACAGAATAGGGTAATAACTTAGTAGCCCTCACAGTCAGTACAAAGTTCCTTATGTCCAATGGATCTCTTGGTCACAAAAGCGCCTACCTTAATTAAATCACAAAAGGTCGGGGAGTATGGGCCAGGGCCGTCCTCTGCCGTCCTCGAACGGCCTCAAACGGCCCGCTCTTAGCCCGGTCTTTGCTCCGGGCTGCGTCCCGCGCTGCGGGAGGAGTAACCCCAGATATAGCAATGTCTGAGGGCAGTGGGCGGGCCGGCAGGGAGAGCGGACCGGAAGTTGTCAGCGGTCTATCAGGGACTCCTGGGAATTGGAGTCCCTGGTACGCTCGCGGCCCTGCAGCCCTCTGCCAAAGTTGGTTCCTGGTCCCTGGGAGGTCTCTTACTCAACTCCTCCTCTCAATGGCCGACGAAGCGGCACCCGCGGAGCGGGTGCGGCGAGGATTAGCAGCGGTCCTCACGCGGTCCTCACGGTGTCCAGCAAAGGGTAAGCGCGACCCAGCAATGCGCTTCTGCAACTGTGGAAATGGTGTCCCAATGAGGGTGATGCTGCGCAGGATTTAAAAAGCCCTCCAGTGGGCGGTGGGCGGGCCGGCAGGGAGAGCGGACCGGAAGTTGTCAGCGGTCTATCAGGGACTCCTGGGAATTGGAGTCCCTGGTATGCTCGCAGCCCTGCAGCCCTCTGCCAAAGTTGGTTCCTGGTCCCTGGGAGGTCTCTTACTCAACTCCTCCTCTCAATGGCCGACGAAGCGGCACCCGCGGAGCGGGTGCGGCGAGGATTAGCAGCGGTCCTCACGCTGTCCTCACGGTGTCCAGCAAAGGGTAAGCGCGACCCAGCAATGCGCTTCTGCAACTGTGGAAATGGTGTCCCAATGAGGGTGATGCTGCGGGGGATTTAAAAAGCCCTCCAGTGGGCGGTGGGCGGGCCGGCAGGGAGAGCGGACCGGAAGTTGTCAGAGGTCTATCAGGGACTCCTGGGAATTGGAGTCCCTGGTACGCTCGCAGCCCTGCAGCCCTCTGCCAAAGTTGGTTCCTGGTCCCTGGGAGGTCTCTTACTCAACTCCTCCTCTCAATGGCCGACGAAGCGGCACCCGCGGAGCGGGTGCAGCGAGGATTAGCAGCGGTCCTCACGCGGTCCTCACGGTGTCCAGCAAAGGGTAAGCGCGACCCAGCAATGCGCTTCTGCAACTGTGGAAATGGTGTCCTTGGATAGTCATTTTTTACAACTTATAGGTACACATAGAGGCCTGCATTTTGCTCCCAAGAATATACTCCCCCATGCAGGATGTATTCTGTCTTCAGTGAGACTCCAGCCTCTATGTATTTCTACCTTTGCTGTCAATTTCTCGAGTCCTGAAGGAGGTCAGGCGGGACCTGTCTCAGCACATCCTGTAGCCTCACCTTTGAGGATATGTTACTCCAAACTGCTAAATCTAAATAACTCTTCTTCAATCAGGCTACCTCTTTGGAAGGATCTGCTGTCTGTGCAATAGGCTAGGGTTTTGAATCGGAAATTTCACAATTTACAGCTTTATCCCTGGAGATTGAGGGGACCCAGCTAAGTGGACTTGATCTGCCTTCAGAAGTAGTAGATGTTTATTTTGACAGCTCACTACCTTTCTACCAATTTCATCGATTCTGGATGTTGGCCTAAGCTTGTAGCCTGATGTGAGATCCCTCTTCAGGATAAGTTGCCTGGTATGTTTCTATATGTTTTGCTCTGGGTCCAGCAAGGATCACTGTTAAAGTTACTTGTAGGCCCTTTTGGTATCTCTACTTTTACCCGACCAGACTTCTGTATTCAAGTCACCTGTTATGATGCATTTATTGAAAAGGGATCATACATATGCTAATGCCTAACCTTTTTTATGCCACAGTGAGGCCTTAGTTTGGTTCTTACCTTCTTGATGTGCATGCCTTTCATCTTAAGCACAGTTGTTCCTCAGGACTGTTGATTCTTAAAAGCATCTTCCTTGTTGTGGTCACTTTGTCAAGTCTCATCAGTGATCTAATGGAGTTGTCTGTGCATTCAATGTACACTAACCTATTTACAGACAAATTGGTGCTTAGGACTAAGGCACCCTATCTCAAAAGGTGGAGTCGTCCTTCCATGTGCGGCAGTCCATCATGCTACCTGCTTTTTCTCTCCCCACACACCTCTAAAGAGGAGGAAATCTTCATCAGCTGAATCTTAAGTAGGCAATCAATAATTTTTTGGGTTCAGGAGTGCAAAGAAGAGAAGGCAGACCAGAAATAGACTTTGCCTATATGGATCATCCTGTGCATCAAATTATACTATACCTTGGCAAGGAAGGAGCCGTTTCTGGGCCTAGTGGCATATTCCACCAGGCAGGTCGCATCTATAGCCTTGGCTAAGGGCATTCCTCTGTTGAAAGTCTGCCGAGCCACCATATGGGCCTCCCTCCTTACTGTCACCAGCCACTACTTTCTTAATTCTCTGGACTGCAGAAAGGGGCATTTTGTCCATTTGATCCTAAAGGGCTTCCTGGATTAAAGACCACTCCCCTACCACTCCACTCATGGAGTGGTCTGAGGATGTGGTATGGATTCAAAAGTCTATGGTCAGGAGAACAAGTTATTTGCCTCCAGTAATGCTCTTTCTAGTGAATATTCTATCAAACTGCAGATTCCTAACTGCCACCCTCCTACCCTTTCTGCAGAGTGGACTTAAGTTAGGTTATAAGGGACCGATTTAGGCTGAGCACACTGTCTGTCATTCAGTTTGTCAGTTACTTTGCCTCTGAGGTAAAGAAGTTGCATGACTTGAAACTGAGATCAGCATACAGGACTAATGCCTATATGTGGTTCCAAGTCAACACTTCCACAGTAGGAACAGATCCTCTGCAGAGCGTGATGGTACCACCTGCCAGAGTGCAAGAGACATGGTATGAAAACATTTCCAGATGCAGTCTGGCATCTGAGGATCCGAAAGGTGAGGAATCCTCTGTTAGATAAAGCATGACCCAGACAAATAATTACCAAAGGAAATTAAATTGTTCATTTAGCATCCCTAATTATTTAGAAAAAGAATATAGAATGAGAATTTCGAAACAAAGTGAGATTTGAAAAGGCAGAAATAAACATGAGGATTTGATGATTATAGATTGCCAAAGTAAAGGAATGGAAGCTGAAAAGGAAACAAAGTTATAGTTAAAGTACAAAACCAAATAAGTAATGATAATTAGTGAGCATGACACAAATAAAAATACATGTGAAGAAACACAATAATCGAGCAAAAAGTAACGTACCAAAATGCAATTTAAAGAACAGCAATAAAAGAAAACATGAGAAGTGAAAAGAATTATAATTATAGAGAAATTACGAAGATAAGTGAAGGATCGCAATGCATAAGAACATAACAAACCAGGAAAATGGTAAATATATGTAACAGAAATTGAAAATTATGGAAAGAACATAGTAGTACCAGTAAGAAACAGAGACAGCTAGTGCGACTCTATGCACGATTGTCAGCCCAATTGGGCTGCAATTTTAATGTAAAGTGTCTGTTTTTGTTTGTGTTTGACTTACTGATTTTAGCCTGCTTTGCCACTCTATCGCTCACGCTCACCCCGGGCTTCTTCGCTTTCTGGTCCGCTGCAGCTGCTTCAGCTTGAGCGGAGAAAGCGCCTTGTAGTACTTCTGATGGGGGTGGGGCAGCGGTTAGCGCTCTAGCGTACTCGGCCATAAAAGCTGATGCATAGCGCGCAGCGGATCAGGGATCAGGATCGCTTGCCATCAATTTCTGCAGTGGAGGCTCCTCGAGGGAGTGCAGCGGGGTGGTGAGGCGGGGCAGGAGAGGGGCAGGGTGGAGGGTTGTAAACTCCGGAATTGGGCCAAACAAAGTTGAGTAAAGAAATCTGAAATACTGACATATCTGTAAAGCCTTGTGACAGGGCGTACAGTAAATACGGTGCGTTCATGGTGTCACAAGGAGGGCGCAGAGAAAAGTGTGCCAACGCTGGTTAGTTGCAACGATGCAACACTTTCCATGGATGGGGCCTAGGACTGCTCCCTATTGTGTTGTGGGGCGCATTCCTGAGCTTTTGTTTTGGCGCAGGGCAGTTTAGCAATATTCTTTGCGGCGCTGTCCAGCACCAAAACCTCTGAAATGAGGCCCCAAGTGTTTGCACCAATTTTAAGACCAGCTATTTTCTGTTATTAAAATAACTGCCTCTAACTGAACTAAGGGGTAGTTTTTGGGGTTTTGCACCATACAAGGAATTCCTTGTAAATATTGCAAAGTGGAGTTAGCTGCAAATTTATTCATAGGAACGCCCACCTTGCATCTAATTTTCGTTAACTTTTGCTAACAGAAGTGGCGATCTTTAAAATTCACGTTTTCGCTGGAAAGTGTCTCTAACTGTAGTTAGCGGCAACTTGTAAATAAGGCAACAAAAAAAGCTGCCGTAATGTCAAAAAATTGACGCTACAGCGGTGTTAAGTTCTTGTACATATGCCCCAAAGTTTCATAATTGAAGAGAAAAGAAAGGGAAGTCAAAGAAGAAATAAACAATTAGAACTAACATGATATATAATCATAAGAATAAAAGTAGGCATATGCAAAATTTGAGTAATTTGCTTTTGTGTAATTAAGCACAATTTCGGGAAAATTATACTAAATTGCACATGATTGGGTGAAATACAAATCCATCATTTAGCCTTATATGTTATAGTGAATGCATTTTGAGGCAAAAGAAAAAATGGTGCAAAACACACGATTGCCATGAACAGCTGCTTGCATTCTGGCTAATTGTGTTATTCCTGCGCTATATGTTTTATCATCAATGGCAGCTTAATTATTTGGTTGGCGTCATGGCATGATTTCATGTAACAAGCATAATACGGAATTCCCAAAATTATGCCGACTCCTAATTGCCCGGGCCTAAATACACATACCCAAGTACCCAAGTAAGGTTAAATTAAAGAGCAGGAAAAAACAAGAAATGTGAGATTTGAAAAATAAAGAAGGAGTGACAATTAAAGAATAAGAAACAAAATAATATGAAAATTAAACAGTAGCAAACCCTGGACTTACCTCACGGACCTGGCTCCTGTTCCTCAGGCTTCCACCTCTGCTCCATCTTCTTCTCCAGCTTTTTTTCTCTCTGTCTCTCTCTCTCTCTCTCTCTCTCTCTCTCGCTCTTCTGTACCCATTTCATTCTGTGACTCGACCATCTGGCTCTCACTCGTTGCCTTCACTATCTCTGGGCTTTACTTTGTATACTCTCTTTTTACACTCTTTGCTTATTGTTGCACTCTTTGTCTTTTTCTCACTCTGTGCTCTTTTTCACGCTTTGCTCGTTTTGGCCCCGTTTTCTCAATCTTTGCTCTCTTCCTCACTCTGCTCTTTTTTGTCCTCTTTGCTCTTTTTTGTACACTTTGCTCATTGTTGCACTTTTGCTCTATTTTCACTCTTTGTTTTACTTTCTCTTCTGTTGCCTTTCTTTTGCCTTGTTCCTTTTGCCCTTTTGCTCTTGGTGCCGAGTTTTCCTGACTCCTTCCTTCCCCCACACCTTCCCTGCTTCTTCCTGTGCCGCTGCTGCTTTCCTGCACTCTCACTAAGCCCTGCTCACCATCCTCCGGTGCTTTATGCCTAGGTTCTGTAGAAAATCTTTAAACTCGCTGCCTTGGAACGTGGGTCCGTTAACTGTTTTGATGACGAGCGGGACTCCGAACATGGCAAACGACTTGCTGAGGATGGGGCGAATGTTCGCGAAGCTGATGGATGCCGCTAGATCCACGATGGGATATTTTGTGTAGCTGTCGATTAACACTACGGTGACTCTCCCGTCCGGGAAGCTTCCAAAATCTAAACTGAGCCATGACCATGGAGATGGAGCAGGGTCTTCTGTAATCACTGGTGCTGGAGCGTCGGGGTTGCTGGTTATCTGGCATGCTCGACATTGTCGCACAACTGTATCGACACTACTCTCCAGGTCGGGGAACCATACTTTCTCGCGAATCCGGGCTTTCATCCGTCTGGTGCCTTGATGTCCCTCGTGGGCCAATGCGGTCGCTCTCTCTTCCAGTGCCTTTGGGATTACTACTCGGGACCCTCTAAGTATCAATCCGTTGTCTGTGCTGCTTAGGTCGTTGTGTACTCTCCAAAACTGAGTCAGGTGTGTTCTGGCTGCCTCGTTCCACCCACCAACATTCTTTAAGAAGTTTCCCCACAAGCCTGATTGTAGTGCCTCCTTCACGTGTTGGAGGACCACATCGGTGTCGTACTGAGCTATGATGGTATCCGCTGTGAGGGCTCGTGGGCATGATTCCGTCGATAGCATCTTCACGAATGCTTCTGCCCGATGTTCTTGCTCCGTTGTGTGATGTCCTTCTTGTGACGGGTGGCGTGAGAGGAAGTCCGCCGGGTTTCTTGCCCCAGGGCAGTATACTAGGTCCATTTGATATTGTTGGACTTGGATGGCCCATCGCTCTATCCTCGGCGGGGGGTGATGGGCCGTGCCCCTAAATAGAGGTATTAGCGTCTGGTGGTCCGTCACCATTCTTGTAGTGTAGTTCCTATTTTCCCTATAGGCCCTGAGCATTGGAATAACATAAACAGCAGTATAGACGTAGAAGTGCGGTCTTCCAGGTCTCTACTGACTATGCTAAACTTAATTGGGTTTGCACCAACTAGCTCAGAGGTCACTGGAAACTTTCTTGACTGAATAGGAAGTGATCAACTTCCCTGGTACAGACAAGAAGGGATTCAGTTTTCCAACAACCGCATAAACATGACAACTTTGCTCCTTAGAATAAGAGTCAATCTCTAGAGTCGTGTGAAACAATAGACAGCTATTTCACTCAGTCAGTTGTGCAGATTACTTTCACCAAGATGCAGAGAATAGAGAGACGGGCGTTTTCAATAAAAGGTATTATTTATTGAACAGTCTTTCTTCTCGTACAAGAGAAATGAATTGCCACAATTGCAAGACTCGTTATTATAAAAAGTGCGTACAGTAAAAGGAGGATTGCGAAATAATACTGTAAAAGCATTGATATGGTTTCTTAGCCATACAATGATTAAAATGAATAAAATATATACACATGTATACATTTGACTAACGTACTCAACGGGTGCTTCTAATTACGCCTACCCCAGTGTATCTGCCCTAAGCCTAATACTTGGGAGGGAGTAAGTAGCAGTTTAGTTAAGTTGGTTTTGCCAAGGATTTGCTTCAAGAATTCTCTCTAAGGGTTTAGTCAACACCATACCTTTGGAACAGAATGTTGGAGGGCTGGTATCTCCTTTCAGGACTCGATATTCCTGTCACCCGCAAGGGTAGGCTGGAAACGCCGGCTGGATTTTCTCGGCAGGAGAAAAGACAGCGTCTTTCTCGGCAGGAGAAAAGACAGCGTCTTTCTCAGCGCGTCAAGGAGGAGGAGGGGCAGCGTCTGTGGGCTGCTTGCATCTGCTGGGCTCTGCAAGGGACAGCTGTTCTGCTCCTGTATTCACCACACCATCGCATTTGCTTAAGGCAACGTTGGTAATATTTATACCTGAAAGGTGCCTTGTTTGACGTAAGTTTTTGGACATAAGACGTCAATAAAGATGTCACCGGAACTGGTCGTCCTTACAGTGCTCATTAGAGTTCTATTACTAATAAAAACAAAGCAAGCGGGGCTTTCCCAGGTTGTTGGGGGTTTTATCTTGTTGCAGAACTCGGAGTGTAATCTAGGAATCTAAGATAGTGGCTTCTGCTGTGTCATCTACTGTAATGAGCTGCAGAGGCGAGATTCTGAAATATGGCTCTGATCGTTTTAGGCCAGAGACGAGTTTCTGAAATATGGCTCTTGATCGTTTATGCCATTATAGGGGTATGGATGGATTATAGCCGTATAGGGGCATAAGGTCACAATATTGATCGGGGTCCTAGATTAGAACACGACATTCTGAAATGGTGTCAAGAGATGTAGAGGTGGAAATGATTGCAGGCCCATTTGACAGCCAGGGCCTCTCTTTCAATTTGAGAGTACCTCGACTCCGTCGCGGTTAAAGCTTTGCTTGCAAAAGCTAGAGGGGCCCATACCCCGGGTTCTGTTTCCCTTGAGATTAGGGCTCCAAGGCCGACTGGGCTGGCGTCTACTAATATTTCTGTAGGTTTGGCTGTGTTGAAATTCGCCATGGTGGTGCTGTCTAACAGGGCCGTCTTGATGTGATGGAATGCTTTGTCTTCCACTTCTGTCCATTTCCATGAGTTCTCTTTCTTTGTTAAGTTTCTCAACGGTTCCGCAATCGTGGCTAGATTGGGGATAAATCTCGTGCAGTACTGCGCCATCCCTAAGAAGCTCCTTACTTCTGACGCGGTGGTGGGTGCAGGGGCGTTTTTGATGACATGTGACTTGCGTGGGTCAACTTTGACTCCTTTTGAGTCAAATACGTAGCCGATAGATTTCTTGAAAAACTGGCACTTTTCTTTGTGTAATGTTACGCCATGTTGTGCAGTTTTTGCAGTGTGGCTTTCAGTCTGTGATGGTGTTCTTCACTCGTCTTGGCGTGGATTAAAATGTCGTCGCTGACATTTAGCACTCCTTGTAGTCCAGATTGTATCTCCTTGATGGTATTCTGGAAGATCTCCGCAGCGGACGAGATCCCAAAATTTTGTCTTTTGTATCTTCTCAATCCTAGGTGCGTCGAGAAGGTTGTTATATACCGGCTCTCCTCCGCTAGCCTCAGCTGATGGTACCTCGCGTTGAGGTCTAGCGTGGAGAACCATTGGGCTCCGTTCAAGTCCGTCAAGATATTGTCTACAGTGGGTGTGAGGTGTCGCTCTCGCCGTATGGCTTTGTTGGGGATCCTCATATCAATGCATATCCTGATTTTTCCAAGCTGACGCAGTTTCTCTGCTATCACCATGAGGGACACCCATGTTGTCGGTCCAGACACCTTCTCAATCACCCCTTGTGCCTCCAATTGGTTCAATTCTTGCTCTACTACTGTGCGCAGGTGAAATAGGATTCTCTGGTGTCTCAGAGCCACTGGTTGTGTGGCAGGGTCTATGTGTAGCTTGATAGGCGGGCGCCTGATGGTCCCAAGGCCTTCAAACAGTGAGGGGAACATTTGTAAGATGTCTTCAGTCTGGAGTGCCTTTACTGCGTTCGCAAAAGCAATGAGGCAGAGGTCCTCCACAGTGTTGCTTCCTACTAGTAGGTCTGCCTCCTTGTCTATCACATGAAATGTCGTCATCACCTCCTGGTCTTCTGCTTTGACCTGCACCAGCATCTTCCCTCGCAGCGGAATTGGCTCTTGGCTGCCATAGGTGAGGATTCGGGCTTTGGAAGGGACTAGTTTCGGTCTTGGTTTCAGAGATTTGTAGTGCTGAATGCCCATTACATTGACCGTGGCCCCTGTGTCAATGACTCCGGTCACTGGTGACCCATCGATTTGTATCTGGCACTTCGGCTGAGGTCTTCGCCTCTTCTTCAGCTCGCTGACGAACGACATGTAGTAACATTCATCGTCGTCATCAGTGGAAGATTCGTCGAATTGTGGTTGTGTTTTAGCTGGTCGTGATGACGCGGCGTCCTCCAGCGACAGCTGCTTTATGGACCCAGTGGCCGTCTTCTTTCCTGAAAGCTTCATCCGCGAAAACCTCCTCGGCATACCGTCGCGAAGTGGTTGGGCACTCCGCATTTGGTACATGTCTTTCCACGTGCTGGGCAGCCATCTTGGTTATGTTCCTCTTTGCCACAGTATCCACATGGTGCTCGGCGTTGCGTCCTGGTCGGCCATCTTCCTCTGCCTCCTCGGCTAAAGCTGCGGGCTGCGTCCACCCTTTCCGTCTTTATCATTGTTCCTGCTTCTGAGCGTGGGTTTAGAGCTGCTTCCATTGCGGTGGCGCGGGCATCTGACAGCTTTTGCGATCTGTCGAGGATTAATATCTCTTCAAGGGATATGCGGGGTTGCCTCAGGATAAGAGTCCTCAGATGCTTGTTTCAACACCCCTGAATGAGCTGCGCCGTTACCTCTTTCTTTTCATCGTCTTCTGTGCACGTGCTTATGAGGTCTCTCAGGCGTGCGTGGAATGCGTCCATTGTTTACCCTTCTCTTTGTTTGGATTGCCGGAATTTGAAGCGTTCGTAGTGTGGGTTTAATTGGGGATCAAAGTGGGCATTCAGCGCAGTAACTGCCGCATCATAGTCTGTCTCATCTCCGGTGTTTGGCAGGTGTCTAAAGAGTTTATACAGTTCCGTGCCTCCGAAGTGTTAGAGTAGTGACCTCTTCACCTCGTCGTCTTTCTCTCTTGTGGCGGTGAACTAGTTGTTGAGCTGCCCTAGCCACACTGCCCACCGTGGCGCTGCTGTGCCTGGGTCGATTAACTCACTGAACGTGGCAGGGCTTGTATCTGTGAATGAGCTGATGGGATAGGAGGCTGTGCTACGGGGACTACTGCTTGAGCTGGGGGCCCTGCTTGCTGTGCTGGGGCTGCTGCTTGTTGCGCTCCTCCCGCTGCTCCTCCTTGGTTGACAGACATATCTGGGCTTGGCGCCGGTGGTTTACTCCTGTTCTTGTGTTCCTGTCTTTACTTTATTACTGCTGTTGATTTGATTTTTTTTTTCTCTTGCCTTTGCTGGTGCTTGTTTGTGGCAATGTCTCAGCTGGGCTGTGCTTGTTGTCAGGCCCTCGGTCGTGTCGTTTTAAACTGATAGCCTTGGGGCCTCATTCACCCAATATAGAATACTTGGTTGCTTCTGGGCTGTGTTTGCCTTTGCTTGTGCTTGTTGGATGTGCTCCGTGTGTGGGGCTGTTCCCAGCGTGGACCTCCGTCTGGCTTAATTTCGAGCTTCGCGCTGTGCCGAGCGAGTGTGCTTCTCTCGCTCGCGTGTGCTTGCGCGGTCCTGGTTGTCTCTGGGCATCGGCTTCGTTTCTTGAGCGCATGTGCGCACTGCTGGGCCTGCCGGTCGCGTCTTCCGGACGTGGCGCCTCGTCTCTCGCCGCTTGAGCGGCTTTGAGCTTTGATCACCGGTGCACCACGCAGCCCCTGGCACACGCTGCTTACCGGTAGGTGATTTCTCGCTCGCATTGCGGGCCTGTCCCGGTTTTCTTCTTCTGGCTCTGGTGCTGCTTCCGGTGTCTTCGAGCGGTGCTGCTCAGGACGTGCGGCGTCTGCGGGCCACGCTGAGTTAAGCGTATCCCACCCTCGTCGCCAGTGTGGGGATCTCGGATCCTAAACATACAATTATGTTATGTGGTGGGTCCTACGCACATGGTGCTATCATGAAAGGATTGATACACACACAGGCAGTGCTGGTCCGGACAGGAAGTGCCATGCCACTCCTGCCCTTTTATTTATAGCCTTCTGGCCACACCTGGCCAGAAGGTGATACAAAGTGTGGTAGTGCTTCCGGGGCTCATGGGAGACCCTCGGAGCACTAGAGCGCTACACCCATAACCTACTTAATGGCGGCAGCAGTATGCACCACTGCCATACAGAAAGCGCCCCAAAGGCAGGCCCGTCAGAACAAGTCCATGCCTGGACCACACCCAGGACCACAAACACTTGCTCTTCGACCACCCACCCCCGATGCTACTCTGCAACTTTCCTCTGATCTCTCAACCCAGGACACCTGTCCCCATGCTGCTGCCACACCGCACGATGAAGAAGGAATTTTTGCCTGCACCTACTGCCACTTCCCATGCAGCAGAGTCTCACTAACAACCACACTTACAAACACGCACCCAACGACAAACTATCAAGCATGTTCCCAACACCTGCTCACTCAGCAATAACGCCATGGAACTCTGGGACATCCTGGACAACAAAGCCTGGACCTCCTCTTCCTCACGAAAACATCACTGACCACTGAGTCAGCACCCAACGCCACAGCCATCCCAGCACGATACAAGCTTACGTTGCAGGACCACCAATACAAACCTGAAGGAGGAATTGTGATTATATTCAAAGATTCCATCAACTGCACCTCAACGTCAGAGAACACAACCCCCTACACGGAGCACCTACATTTCAAACTACAAATCTTAGCAACCTACACCCTGAAAGGAACCTTTGTCTTTCGTCCTTGGTGACAGCAAGCTACTTCTTTTTTTTATTAAACCATATTGCCTTAAAAAATCAGACATAATACAGTAATAATCAGAATTATGAATGTAGAAAGGAAATAGGAGGGTAAGTTCACACTCCATTGAGGCAGAGGTGAGTTGTGTGCCTCCCGTTCCCCTGAGTAGCTCGCTATCCACATTAGCGTATCTTTTAGAATATTCAAAATTGACTGCACACAAAAAGAAAGGAACACAACTCTCTCCCCCTAGGAAACTCTCCTGGGCAACAGTTGTAAGGATTACTGCCAGAAAGAATGTAAAAAAGCAGTCTTGTGGTTGAGCAAAAGATGGAAATGGTCATGCCTGCAGTCAGGTAGATAGGGACACAGATGGGCATAAGGGCCCAATGTTTCCGTCAGTGGATTAGGGAAAAGACTGGGAATGGGTGTACTGGATCATCTCCTCCTACATGCCTATGGGGGCTGAGAGTTATCTCCCATCCAGGACAGGGGATCACAGAGGATTAGGCCCTAGAGATCTGGTAGGGGAAATTTTTAATGAACCCGGAATTCCTTTCTGTGTAGAGCAGTGCTCTCTCCTATGCCCATTTGGGCACCGAGGGGAACCAATGCAGGATAGAAGGGTGAGCGGCCGACTTCCACCACATTGATATGGCTCTTTTGGCCAGAAGGAGCTCTAGGTCTGTGAAGTATGCTGTGGCCTTCCAGGTTGGGGCAAGGGTATAATCTAAATAGGCAATGATGGGCAGTGGTCAGATGCTCTCTACCTGTGGCCCTCACTATGTCTGCAAGAGCCATGTCCCATAAATGTCATAAGAGTTCACAGGACCAGAATATATGGACCACATCCACCTGCTCTATTTTACACCTGGGGCATTCATCTGTGTTTTAGGGTAAATGGTATGGACCCAGTGGTGGGTGAGGTAGGCCCTGAATAAGAGGCAAAGCTGTATAGGGTTGCGTGGATTTTGCTTGGGTACTCTAGCACTCTTAATTAGTCTGAATCATGGAACGGCTGTCTCAGGGAGGCTTCACATCCAGAGCAGAAACATGGGTGTGCTGTCAGTGGCTCCCACACAAAGGCTCTGTACTGCCATGTTACGAGGCATCTCCCATGGCCTATTTGGTGTAGTGTGTTTATGCTGTGGGGGTTCTGGGCCTCGTACTCCCCAGTATTGCTGCAATGTCATTTGGAGTGCTCCCTAAGTCAGGAATTCGCCTTCTGGCAAATCGTACTGTTCCAGGAGTTTACAAAGGACATCAGTCATCCCCTTACACAGGTATCCCAATGTCACATTGCTCGCTGTCCCCAATACCTCCAGGTGCCTCACGAGTAGCACTCCCCACAGCAAAAGCAGCGGAGTATAACGTTGTGTAGTGGCGGCTTCTGGAAAACCCTCTACAGGTCCTCTTGGGCAATGCGGAGGAGCAGGAGGAAGGTACCCTTGGGGAAAAGAGGCGGCACAAGAAGGCCCCCAGACCCTCACCTGAGGAATTCCTGTTTTGACTGTGTGGTAGCCCGCCAGCCAGGGGCGGATTGGCAAGGCGGGCATTCGGGAATGGGCCGAAGGGCCGGCGCCTCAGTGCCCTCTGTGGCCTGTTTTTTTTCTCCCCTGTCCCAGTCCACAGAGAGTGGACTAGGAAAGGGGAGAAAAAAAAACGGCCCACAGAGTGCACGGAGACAGAGACTCAGAAAATGAAAGCAGCCTCGCTGTGCGGCCAAACAGCGATTGTCAGCTGTGGGCTCTCCTTCACCCCTACCCTGCCAAGCAATCAAGCTGAGGCTGGGCTGGGGAGGGGTGATTGTTTGCAATAATCGGCCTCCAAGGGGGCCAGTTTTTTCTCAGGCCTTTGAGCCATTTGCACCTCGACCCCCTGGCGCCCATGCAGCCCAGAAACGGTGTTAGTCTTAACACCTCACCCACAGCCCTTCACATTCAGGGCATAGTGGGCGAGGAAGAATGGGTCTTGCTGTGGGGGCCTGGTGATGTTTGGAATTTTTTTGTTTTATTTATTTATTTATGCGATTTTATATAGCGCGGACTTTACCCGAAGGTGTCAGAGCGCTTCACACTAGGAACAGCAATAATACATGAGGAGAAAATTATAAGTGGACAAATTACAAAAGCAAACGTTAAGTTACATGAATCAAAAGTGACAATAGTGAGCAACCAAAATACAAGAGGAGCAAACGATACATTACAGGAGGAAAAAGAGATATGTGTGCAGGTTACAAAAGCGTACAAAATACAAGTAGAGGTGTAATACTGCAATTAATGGCAGACACTCCAGCACAAGAACAAACGTTACGTAGGCAATGGTGACACTTGTGCAAGTATCTAAAGCAAACAAAAGTGAGAGGTAGCAAACAGTGTGTTACACGAGAAAAGTGACTTGTGCAAGTTACAAAAGGGTACCATACGCAGGTACAAGGGTAATACTACAGTAAATGGTAAATACTTAAACTACCAGAACACACTGGGAAGGCACTTCCTATGCACCAGCTTCACCTCAGCATCCCCCCTGGCTACCCTACCTGGCTATCTGGCTACCTTGGATGACCCAGAAAGCTGTGTTTTGTGCTCCCCTGCCAGGACATTTTCCCAAGGCCTGGATGGTTGATTAATTTACTAATTGCAGGGGCCTTACCTCTGTTCATGTGCTCCTGAGCTGAAGGTCTGGGGAGGGCTGAGTAGGTTAGTAATAGCAGGGGCTTTGCTGCTTTTCAGGTGCTCCTGTGCTGGAGGGCTGGAATAATTTTGTGACAAAAAGGGGCCTTGCTATTTTTTTAGTTGCTCAGCATGTAGGCCATTGTCACCTTGGCCCTGTGTCGTGTGCAAGAACAGTATCCTCCCACTTTCATTCCTTGTCTGTGCAAATGGTGTTTCATGAAAGGGCACGCCCCTTGAATGTGGGCCACGCCCCTTAAATATGGGGCACGCCTCTTGAATGTGGGCCACTTTTTTCGTCAGTGCCCGGGCTGAATTGTGATCCCAATCCGACCCTGCCGCCAGCCACCACGCCACCCACTGTAAATGTACAGCCAAGTAGTAATGCACAAAACTTGGCGCACCCTTTCCTCCCCGAGCAGAAAACAAGTGCCACTCTTTGTCTCCCAGGGCCCCAGATCAGATCCAAAAGCATGGAATCGAGGTGCTGCAGAGTGGGCCCCGGGATTGTCACTGGGAGACTGGCAAAATGGTATAACAACCTGGGGAGCCTTTCCATTTTGGACAGGGCTGTTCTGCCCACCCCAGAGAGAGGAAGAATGGTTCAGAATGCAAAGATCGCAGCGCCCTGCTGATGTTTCCTTCTTGAGATCATCCGTCGGTTGGCATCTTTGAATTCCTGGATATTTAAAGGTTCGCAGGGCCCATGTCAGGTGTCCTCAACCAACTGGGCTGGTCAGTCGGGGAGGCTCTCTGAAAAAGGGAACATTAGGGATTAAGAGCTACATGTACGATCATTTCATTTTGCAACTCGTAAATTGTGATATTTAGTGGTTGCGAGTCGCAAAATGAAAGTACAGCAGTGCTTTAGACACTGTTTGCGATTTCCAAATGGGGCCCAAGAGACCTCATTATTATTCCTGAGGCAGGTCGCAATTTGCAGCCCATTGGGAATGGCCAGTACTCACAGGAATGGTGGCCTGCTGGGGTCAGCAGACTATCAAATCAGTGACTGCTTTTTAAATAAAGCTTTTTTTAAAATGCAGCCTGTTTCCTAAAAGGAAAACGGGCTGCATTTAAAAAAGAAAAATGGGAGGGCGTGGCCAAAATGGTGGCTGAGTGAGATGCTTTTGTGAGTCTCTCTGGCGCCATCATCATAAGCTTACTCATCGCAGCCCAATGCCGACATCTGCACCTGTGGTAGTCACGACGTAGACTCCGGTGCACGATTCCTGTGCTCTGTGACGGAGTTGTGGGCTGCATGGCAGTGGAAGCAGCACGATTGAGGCAGACACAGCACTGAGATCCTGCGGCCAGAGGGAGCGAGATGAGCCTGCACTGCAGTGCGGCCTAGTGGGATCCCCAGCTGAACTGCTCAGCGGCGGCAAGGAGAGTCGGACTCGAGCTGGGACCTGCTGACTGACGATATCCAGAGTTGCTGAAGAACTAGCCTCTAGGGCGGCCCGAGAGCGGGCCGGGCACTGCTGGGGCCGGTCTGCTGCGACTAGCTTGGAGAGACAACGTCCGGGGTGGAACGAGGACCCAGAGGCTGACAGTGGTGACCGGGCTCACTCTACTAGAGAGACGGTGAGGCTGCATGCGGTTAAGCTGCCGACGTGCACTGCGGCTGCAGCTGAAAAGGCCCCTGATGGGAGAGCGGCAACAGGTGAGATCCCCCGGGGGCGAATGCCTGGCGCAGCGAGAGGACGCTGATTGCCCTGACCAGGGAGCACACTGGCCTTGCACCTGAGGCCGCACTGAATTAAGGGCAGCAAGCCTCCCTTGCGTAGTGCACGCCGTGAGGAGAAAGCCTAAATCCGCCCCAGCATAGAGACCAGCATTACGGGCACGCACCTGCACCAGCCACAGCAACAAGCTTCAGGCCTCCAACAGTGGCGAGATAAGAGGCCGGTTCTGGAGATCTGAGTGCAAGTGGAGTGTAGGCTGCTCTGAGTCAATAGAGCTGGGAGCGTGGACAAGGATCCCTGCTCCGGGGCCCGCAGGGCCTCAAGCGCATGGTGGGAGGACCTTAAAGAGGTCCACTGGCCCCCCAGGGAGACTTAAAGAGAAGGCAGCGGCGCAATTTAAGGAGTCAAGCAGCGACCCAGAGGGAGAGCAAGAGCCTGGTAGGACAGAGCTAACCCCGGGCACGTGGGGGGCTTATTCTGGGTGTACAATAGAGACATTGATATTGCCAGCAGGCCTGCAACTGCCACAATGCTCTACACCACTCCGGAGGGTGACAGCCACCACTTCCGGTCCCCCACATGTTGTCCCCGGTGGGGCCCACAGGGTGGACACGAGGGACGGTAGCAATAGGGGATCTTAGTGATGGAGCTCCTCGGTGGCTGGTGCCGCAAACCACTCCCTCGCCATATATGCTGCCCGCACTGCCAGCTCAGACCCAGGAGGGCCTAGACCTGATCGTGGCTTATAGCCCTTCGCCGAAACTCAGAACAGACAGAGCTTTGCAGCCGGGGCGTACAGAACATTCTGCCTCTACTGATTCCCGTCGTACACAGAGCTGCCGCTCCCCGGTGCCATCATGACCTCCGCCAGGAATAAAAAAGACAGGTCCGTTAAGGAGACGCTGTTGAAACAACCTCCTGCACCCTCCACAGCGAGTGCTCCGCTAGAGGAAGAGGAACTCAGGGGAACCTAGAATCTCAGGACGCCCCTGCGACTCAAGCTTTCATCTCCAAATTGTTCTCGTCCCTCCCGAAAGATCTACATACAATGCAAAACCAACTGTCAGCCGACTTGAAGGATGTTCGTAAAGACCTGGACGAAGTGGGAGACGAAGTCGCCTCGCTGGAAGAGCGTGAATCTAATAGGGACGAAGAGCTGGAAATGATGCAGCACATTGTATTGCAAGTGGCGGCAGAGGATTTGGAAAACCTCCCCCTCCCGATCAGATGGTGGTGACATCCGTGAATATGTGCTGGCTATTTTCAAACAAGTCCTGGGGGACAAATGTCCCTCAGAAATCCAGATGGGCAGAGTACATCGTGTGGGTCTACCCAAGGGCGCCAAAGCTCCGCCACCGGATATCCACGTGTGTGTACACGACTTTCAACTCAAGGAGCTTATCCTTCTTCAAGCCCGGATGGCTAATCCGGTCTGGTACAGGGGCCTCTTCATAACTGCCCTCGCCAAAAGAAGGGATTTCCAAGTTGTCACCACACACTTAAGGGAAAAAGGAATAGCATACTCCTGAGGTCACTCGTTCCGTATCATCTTATGGCTCGAGAACAAGTTATGCCAAATAAAATCCCTGAAAGACGCGGCTGAAGTGCTGGGATTCCCCGAGGAACCCTCTCAAGCAGACACCTCCAGGCACAGGAAGATCACGACCACCTGAGCATCTCGATGGCGTTGGGCGGGGGGCCCCCCGCGAGCCACAAACCCGACTGGGCTTTGCATATAGGAGGCGGATCCATCCGAGCATTTGCAGGCCGAACCCAAATCGCCGTAGGGCCCAAAACATGTATTCCCATTGTAGCATATCAAAGGTCTGCTTCAGATCCAGCTAAAGGCATGGCGCTTTGGGCCACATTCATGGGGCACCCTCCATTATAGCGCAGAAGCATTTGAATGTCCAGCAAACATCAGGGGCAAAGCTGTTCTGGTCCACATGGACCAGGTTGGGGAGGATGCGGGTCACCAGGATCTTGTTAAGAAGCTTATAATCCGACGCGAGAAGGGAGATCTGTCTATATGAGGAGGAGAGCATTGGGTCACAGCCCAGTTTTGGAATCAGCACAACTTGTGCCTCTCTTAGGGATGAGGGAAGAGCACCCGTTCCCCTTGCCACCTTTAACACCTGTAGAAGACACAGCACCAAAGAAGCAGTATATGCTGCATAGAATTCAAGAGGTAGGCCATCAGGGTCTGGCAATTGACCCTTTGGAAGGGTTCTGATTGCTTCCTTCATCTCCTGATCAGTGATGGGGCCCTCAAGGGTTTGATGTAGGTCTTAGGTGGTCCACGGCAATGGGACATCCTCCAGTGCTGTTGCTGCAATAGTATTCGAGCTGTAAAGGGAGGAGTAGTTTGTTGAGAATGTTGCTCTAATCCGCACCTGAAAATTCTGTATTGTTCCCGCTAGGTCATGTATCCTATGTATCAGAGTCCCCAGAGGACGGGGTACTGCCAACAGGACCAAAAGTCTGCCAGCGCTATCTGCCTCCGCATGAGTGTGGGCAATATAAGCAGTCCAGTCGAGGTGCTCCAGCAGGGTGGCATGTGCTTTTCTTGCCCCAACCAGCTACCCCTCGTGGGTCCGATCCACCCCTGCCTCCCACTCACAGGGCCCCAGATTCTCCTCCACATCTACTAGCTGGTGACTAAGTGTTCAACGGGCACCCACCACACTCCTGATGCACACCACATGGAGCGGGGAACATCCTTTACAACGCAACTTTTACCACGCAGTGCTGTTACAACGCAGGTTTTACAACGAAAACCATTACAACGCATTACACTTTGGGGCGCTCTAGGATAAGGAATAAGTTTAATTTACTATCCAACACCTTCCCTAGTATCCACGGGGACTGGAGTTGGAATAGTAAATTAAACTATTCCCTATCCAGCACCCCCAAGTATTATGCGTTGTAATGGTATGCGTGGTAAAACCTGCGTTGTAACAGCATGCGTGGTAAAAGCATGCGTTGTAATGTCATACATCCCATGGAGCACAGCCTTGTATGCTTCCTACTCTACTCAGGGGGGGAGGAGTATGTCGAACCTGCATTGTGTACAAAACAGGAGGTAATAGTGTCATGGAGGGTGGATTTTAATATTGGGTCTTGTAACCAATAGAGTTGCAGCCTCCAAGCAGGGCTGGAGCTTGGCACTCTCCCCCAGTGCATGTCTAAGTAATGGGAATTATGGTCTGAGGAGGTGTTGCTGAGGTAGGTTGCATTTGCAGTGTGTGCGGCAAGGTCCATGGTGCAGATTATATAATCGAAATGAGCATCTAGGGGATGGGGTGGGGAAAAAAATGAATATTCTCTGTCAAGTGGATGATGTGCCCGTCAGACACCTGAGAGGGACCAGTGGGTCAGGCAGTCGGACAGTGCCACAGAGTTCCAGGCAGAGTGGGCGTGCAGGAGGGGGGTGAGACCAGTCAAGGGCAGATTTGACCACGCAGTTGAATTATCCACCCAGGAACCAACTATGGTCAACCCATATCGCCCAATGTGGGGAGAGGGAAGCAAGATGTTGGGTTGATTATGATTTAGGGCATAGAGGCTTCTCAGGGCCAATGACCAGCCATCAGAAGGCCCTGAAGCAGGAATTACCTCCTGTCCTTGTCAATGATAGAGTCCAAAACCCCGCAAGTGGACACCAGGGTGAATGCAGATAGCCATGCATCTGGAGTAGGTGGCGTATGTCGTATGGAAAAGTTGGCCGTGCCAACAGCAATGCAGTCTTTCACCTTCGGTCTGATCTTAGTGAGATTCCTGGAGGAGTACTGTGTGTGCCCCAGCGCGTCTAATTTGATAAATAGAAATTATATCTTTGGCCTCAGCTTCCTTTCCCTTGAACTTCCATGTCCCGTGCCTTTCCCAGTCTGTGTTTGCGGCATTGTATCTCTGCTAGGCATATCCACTCATCATGGAAGGTGCCTGAACTACTCCAGCCCCCTTGGCTGTGACAGTATGGATATTAAGCCCCAGCAGTTTCCAACAATAAAACCAAAACTGGAGTTTGAAAGAAGCAAGTACTGTTATCCGCCACCGTTTGCAAGCTGCTAGGAAAAGAGGCGAGTGTATTGGAGCCCCATCTCACGCGTTCCACCCTTGGCCTTCTAATAGGATGCTCTGGATTTTTGGACTGCCAAAATAATATCTGGGAAGAGCATCACTCTTGAGGCGTCTACCATAATGGTTTTCACTCTTCGAGCCTGAAGGAGGATGTAGTCTCCATCCCTGTAGTTGAGGATCCTGGCAACCATTGGGCAGAGGAAACTCCAAGGGGGCACCAGGCCCGAACACTGTGTGCCTGCTCCACTGCATACATTGGCAATAGGACAGCTGGATCAATCAGACCCCGAAGCCATGATTCTACATAGATCATAGCATCTTAGCCTCCACATCTTCTGGAAGCCCCACAGGATGGATGTTGATACAGCAGGCTCGACCCTCAGCATCCTCAGCCCAGTGATCCAGGTGCTGCACATGTTCCGTCAGGCAGATGAGTTGGGTTGAGTGGTCATCACCCTGGAGTGATGTCTTGCAGGCCGCTGAATTATGTTGGAGGAGCTTGTCATATAGTTTGTGTTGATCTTCTTGAAGAACCCCCAGATCAAGGGCCACATTGAGGATTTTTTGCCCGGTGTAGAACATGAGTCACGGATCTCAGCCAGCATCAGATTAAGCTTATTGGACAGGGAGCTGGTGGAGCAGACAGCAGATGTGGGGTCAGTAGAGTCTCAGGGGGGGCTCTCCCGTGCCATGATCTCTTCCATTGCAGTGCAGTGCTGTGCCACAGCGTTCATTGGCTTGGTCCGATACATAGTGGATGGCAAATCACAGGTACAAGCTCCGGTGGCAGCTCGCCTCATCTATGTTCATCTCAAGGGCAACTATGAGGCCCACAAGGCACTCCCCACAGTGGGTCAACATTAGCAGCCCCAGGACCCAGTCTGCACTTCGCCCTCCAGGGCTCCATCCAGTGGGAAGAGGCCACTGCTGGGCAGGACCAAGCGGGGGGTCCTATGGCTCACTCGGGTCTACTGTGGGGTCACTGTATGTCTCTGGGCCAGCACATCAGCACCCTACAATGGCTTCACCCCCCCAGTCACACCCTCTCAGGATGTAGGTATGAGGCCCGCCAGGCACCCCTCTGGCAATGCCGGCACGAGCAGCAACAAGTCCCGGCATCGCACTCCATTTTCCAGGGCCCCATGCGGGTCAATAAGAGCCACAGCAGTTTGGGACCAAAGGAGGGACTACGGCACGCTTGGGCCTCTCTTGCAGTCACCAAATGTCACAGGGCTGATGTTCAGGGTTCTTTGGGGGCCCAGAGGAGGGCCCCCAAGTGGTTGCCTCTAGGCAGTTCTCTGCACCACCTCCAGACAACCACCAGTGACACAATCTGGCTTTAGGACCCCCACCATGCTGCTTTCCAGGTCCACAGCCACAGTATCGTAGGAGGAAGAGACGGGCCTCCCCTTTCTGTGCTGCAACCTCATGCCCTGTGCAATTCGATTCACCACCACGTGGCTCAGGCCCCGGTCCTGGGTCCTCAGGCAGTCCAGCTGCCCCTTGTGGGCATCAGTCTATTGCGGCACAGGCAGGAGAGGCACAGGTTCAGTTGGCACAGGCACAGGTTCATTGTTGGGCTCTACCCAAAAATGAACAGGAGGTCAGGGGCTGTATCCAGCCACTGCGGCATTCCCTGTCACCTGGCCCACTGAGAGCAGGTCTCCTTCTTTGGGTCCATTCAAACAAAGCCCACGGCATCAGCCTTGAGGGGTCAAGGAGGCAACTGGGACGGGTCGATGCGAGTGGTCCTCCCCGGCATCTCGGGTCTGCCCAGTCCCCATGAAAGGGCCAGTTCCAGGTAGCAGGCCATTTCTCTGCTGACTGCAGAGCTCTCCTAAGGTACTGCCGCTATCTTGCACTACTCACCATGCTCCCGGGCAAGCAAGTTTCTTCACCAACAATATTGCAGACTTCATCGCCCTCTTCACTGTCGACTCCAAAGACTACATCCTACTAGGAAACTTCAACTTCCACTTGGTAGACAGGAACAACACCAACTCCACCTTACTCCTCAAAAGCCTTGGAAACATCTGGTGACACAACACGCCACTGGAACCATACACTGCGCAGGACATACCTGACTCAGTGTTCACTACCTTCAACAACATCAAAATTACCTACCAATTGCCCCTCTCACTTGTACTGATCACACTATCATCCAACTCCTAATCAACATCACTCGCCAGTCAAAATCCACCACCACAAGCCTGGCAGTTGGAG
Source organism: Lissotriton vulgaris (assembly GCF_964263255.1). NCBI lineage: Eukaryota > Metazoa > Chordata > Amphibia > Caudata > Salamandridae > Lissotriton > Lissotriton vulgaris. Next base: position 398,036,294 of record NC_141687.1, read on the forward strand.
CAGCATCACAGAATCCACTTGGCTCGACACCCAGCACCAGCACCAGAACCAGACCAACCCCACTGATAACCTGAACAACAAATCAAACAGGTAGACGAATAGATCACAAAATGAGCAGGCTTCCTAGCCCCTGGAAACACAATACACAAAAAAGGACCCAGAAGCAGGCAAGCTTGTACACTGTGGAATTCCACTCAACCAAACAACACTGCAAACAACCGGAAAGAAGATGGAGCACTAAACACCACGATAATGACAGGGAAACTTACAAAGCAGCCCTGAGAAGCTACCACCAGCCAATCATAGAAAACAAGAAGAAGGCTCTAGCAGTACACATAGACAATAACTCCAATAGCTGTAAAGAAATCTTTGCGATCATCACAAACTTTGAATCACCACCAGCAATAAGTGATGACTTCCACCCTCAGGGATCTCAACCCTACCCTCTGTCTAGCTCCCAACTAAGGGAGACTGGGGCCTTTTCTACCACTTGCTTATGGGGACTACTTCATCCTAAGGCCACCCCTGTAGAGTCCCTACCTGTGTGTAGGACAGACAGATTCCCTTTGCTTGTATCAGCCAAAGTACTGGGTTTGGAGATGGGGCGTCCTGGGCCACCATCCACCAGAACCCCATTTTTCAGAAGGGGCATGGAAACCCTTTCCTCCTGCCTGGGACCTGTCTGTGTCACCTTGCCCCCTTCACTTTGGTGGGGGGAACATGAACCGCCATTCTTTGTGTCACTCGCAGGTACCTTCTTGTGGACGCTGGTGCTGAGCCAAAGGTCAGCCTCTTTGTCACGTTCCCTGGGACCAGCGAGCTTGCTATATATTAGGTGTTGGTGTAGCTCTGGAAAACAATGATTGAAATGTGCTCTCTTCAAAACAGATTGTACAGTTCCTCATAAGTGTTTACCTCATTACCCTTCACCCAACGATCCAGTACCTTACTGAAATACACAACAGAATTCACCCCAGACTGACAGGGCAACTTCTGACTATCCCAGAACTTCAACCTGTACTTCTCTGGGGTGAGTCCATATTTTCTGACAAGGGCTGTGTTCTTCAGGGGTATTTCATTTGGGCCCCCTCCCTAGGGCCAACAAAAAATCCCTCCCTTTTGGGTATATGCATCTAAAGACTTGCACCCCAACCCTCCTCAGGCCCTGTGAATCTATAGGGCTACCCACAGACCTTAAACCACATGTCTATGTTGTCCCCCACCATGAAGCTAGGCAGCAAGTTTTTAGATATGTGTAATCTCTTTTCTCCAAGGGATACTGGGATGTTGCTGCCGTCATTGATGCTGGACTCTGTGAGTTGTTTAGCTTTCAGGTCCACCTTCATCTGACCTATCTCATAAGCCAAAAACCTTTTCTTCTCCTACAAAGCTATCTGTGCTCCAGCCTTTTTCTTAACCAATGCTCTCTCTGACTCATCTTAGTCTTTCTCTTCTCCAGGGCCACATTTCTCTCTACCAAGGTCCTCTTGACAGCTGGCTCTTTATTGGCAACCTATTGTACTCAAAAATCCCTGGCAACTATGAAAATAAAAATTCACAAGAGACTCTTATGTGTTCTGATTGCTTCCTTTATCTCCTGTTCAGTGATGGGCCCCTCAAGGGTTTGCTGGAGGCCCTATAGATGCCATAAATATGAATATATGGAAAATACTTATTTATTTTAATAACAACTGATATATGAACTGTAATTGCATACCCTAAATTTCACGTTTATAGGGTTTAATGACAATACAATCTCACTAATATCTTAAAATCATCTTGCAACACAACAACCTTACTTTCACACAACCAATCAATCAAACAACATATCATCACATAAATAGACTAAAATGACTGTTCATTGGTGAGCAAAAACTAAACTGAACATGGCATACTATGTAAATATTACACAAAATGATCGCTAAACAATTCATAAATAAACCAATTCATTCTTTTTAGACCAAAGGTGCGGCTTGTATTGCTGATTCTTTCATCCAGAAATATAATCCATGAGCATTTCGGCAAACAACCCGCCTTTATCAGGAAAGCCATTACATATTGTTGAAAGTACCTGTAAATATATGACATGTTATGCTTAGTCTAATCGCTAACATCTAAATAATTCCTAAAGATAAAACAGGTTAGTTTACAAAGTGGGTCAGAACCTTCACCATGATCGGGGCTTAAGGAAGTAAAATGTCTCACCAGCCAACAAATCTAATGTAAGTGACGTCAAATCAATCCAATAATTAAACCATTCATGCAAAGTGTAAAGCCGCACGAGTCACGACCATCACCAACATAAAAGAACTTAAACAGAAGTTTGTTATTACAAATAGAGTGTAAAATCCTGATTTAGATGTGGTCAAAACATAAAATGATGAGTGCACCCAAGATAATAAGGTTACCGCTGTAGGAACGATTACTTAAAGCCATACAGCCCAGCCTAAAAATGTGGGCAACTGCATCCACCCCACGAGCTATGAAGAAACAATACTGTATAACTAGGAAGGGCATTTAAAAATGATGCCTTTTATCGTATCCGTCAGTGCTTTGATGGATCTCTCCGGGTCTTCTGTGACTATTAGTACATCGTCGGCATATGCCGCTAACTTGAAGGTTTCTCCCCCTACAGGTATCCCTGCTATGTCCTTGTTGGTTCTGATCATGGTTAGGAGTGGTTCTATCGCTAGTAGGAATAGGGCTGGTGATAGCTGGCACCCTTGTCTGGTCCCCCGTCCTAGGTGAAGTATGTCTGATGTACCTCCGTTTACTACCACCCGTGCTTTAGGGTCATTGTAGAGGGCCATTACCATCTTCCTATAGCCCTAGCCCAAATTTCCCCATGCATTGGTCTAGGAATGGCCATGACACCCTATCAAGGTAGCCTACTTGGGAGCTGTGTATAAGCTTAGGTAGGTATGCATTGAGTCTTGTTGCAAGTATTTTTGCGTAGATTTTACAATCTACGTTTATGAGTGAGATTGGTCTAAAATTCTTTGCCTGGTCTGTGTCCTTCCCTTCCTTTGGTATTACTATTATGTTTGCTTCCACCATTGACTGTGTCATGCGTCCATTCTGGACACACTTCGTGAAGACCTCTTTCATGGTTGGTTTGAGAATGTGCAAGAACTGCTTGTAAAAACCGGCCGTGAAGCCGTCTGGCCCTGGTGCCTTGTTGTCTTTAAGGCTTGCCGTGGCTCTCCCTATCCGCCACCTGACACCCAGCAATCAAAGACAACCCCGTCCTAAAGAACACAAAAACAGCGCTTCTAAGTGTTGACAAACTAATGGCAACACGCATCAGGAAAAGTCAATTTGAGTCCATTTGCACAACCCCACATTAAAGTACAGGGAAAAGGTTCTAAACATGCACTCATGGTATAGACACGGCATCTCCATTGCCAACGACCTTCAGAAACAAGGCACACACCTAACTTTTGACACCCTCAAGGAAGAGCACAACCTACAGGGCATAGAACTGTACAACGTTCTGAAGATCAAGGTAGCAATAAGGAAGGCAAACCTTAACGGTCTAACACCATCACTCATACAACACGCCGCTAACCTCAACACACTAGGACACCAAGTGGGACACCTATACAAAGCCCTATGCCCCAAATCAACCAAACTCAACGACAAAGACACGAATTTTTGGGGAACAATAGCGGGTAAGGTGCTAAGTGAGGACGAGAGCGCAGAGCTATGGAGATCCACCTCTAGGAAAAAGATAACGGCAACTCTAAACCAGACCAAATTCTGGCTAGTACATAAGGCATACTGGACACCAGCCCGCCTAGCATCCATGGGGATCCGAGAGAGCGATTCCTGCTGGAACTGCAACAAGGGAAATGGAGACCTGGAACACCTACTCTTCAGCTGTTCTAAGGTTAGGGAATTCTGCGACAAAATTGGAACACTAATTAACGACATCACAGGGGTAACCATACACATAGATTTCCCAAGCCTGGTTCTGGGTTTCACATCCCCATCAATCACAACTATAGAAGACCGCAACCTCATCGACCTACTGTTGACGGCTGCAGTCAAAACAGTCCTAAGCAACTGGAAAGACACAGCGAAAGCCGCGCCACAAGCATGGCTTAACTGGATCACCTTCCTACGGGGGGCTGACAACATTACAGCGAAACACTCACCGAAAAGTCACAGGCAGTCCAATATGTGGGGCTCCCTAGACATCTACCTATCATCGCATAAACCCCCATAGGCGGCGAAGCTAGGCAACCAGCGAAGCGGTACACCTCGCCTGGTCTATTTGCATACAACAGGGATGTAACCTGCAACGCTCCTTTCTGTTTTCTTTTTCGATCTTTCTCTATCCTCTCTATCCTCCGGGGCGTGGGACAAAGGATGTCAACCAAGCAACACAAAGGGGCGGCAGACGACACATACAAGCAGAACTTGAAAGACTGGCAATCGGACTAACCCCAATAAGACTGGAAGCTGGCAGCGAACCTCCCCCCCCCCCCCCCCCGCCCCCCGGGCATTTTTCTTTCTTTTCTTTTTCCCTCTTCCTCCACCCATGTATATTCTATGCTCCATGTAAATATATATATTTCTACAATAAAAAATTACAGAAATCAAAAAAAAATGATGCCTTTTCTCCAAGAAGTGCATGAGAGATAAGTAAATAGTATAGACAATATATGGTATGTCAGCAATGATTATTGAATATCTTGTTGAAATAGAAAGAAGGATAACATGGGGTCACCAGCTAGACTACTGAATGTTGCCTTAAACCATGTGTGGTATACACACGATGCAAGTGAAACGCCTTACATCAATAGCTGCAATTAGAGAACAACTACATTAGCTACTAGTACACGAGAAGGGTATGTAACTCAAGATTAAATGCCCTCTATTAGAATCTTCAACATACTCTTCCTCTTAATGAGGTATCCCATGTCTGAGGCAGAAATAGCTAGAATAGTGCGTCGCTAGGAAAAAAGAGTCAAATGTTTACCTGAGTTTTGGAATAATCTCACAAACTTGATAGCATTAATGGCGGAGGTGCCGTTAAAATCGATCTTATGGCAACAACCATTATAAAGATGACTGTCAGTTCATCTTCAAGTAAGACGGAAAAATCAGTACTTAACTAAAAAAGAAAGTGTCATATTTTTGTTAAGTGAATTGATCAAAATAAGTAGACACAAATCACTGCGGTCGTGCAGATAGTCCATATTATCTCCAAGAAGTTATCGAGTAAAGATACAAATATTCTCATCAAGACGCAGTGGATAGTCCTAACAACAGAAAGAGCCTCCAGTTTCAATCAGGCCCCCTGCAGCTTGTGCTCCCTCTCAGCCCTCCTGTCCACCAGTTCCTCAGAAGACAGGTTTTTAATTGACACACTGCTGATGGCAGGGGACCATGCTCCTGTGGGCAAGAGGTCCTCTTTCCCAGGCTGCAGCAGGTCAGGACATGTATCGAGGCCGCTTCCTTCCTCATCCGCCTCCTCTGTGTCTACCTCCTCATCCAAAGGGTTCTCCTCCTCATGCTCCTCTGTTTCAGCCTGCATCCTTCTGACTTCCTGAAAGGCTCTGACAGCATTTTAAATGTCCACCTTGGTTGCCCCCTTTCCCATATTCAGCCCTCTCTCCTTGCAAAGCTTCTTCAGCTCTGTCACCTTGAGATTGACAATCCTGATCAGATCCAACTGCATTCTAGCAAGAGCGATGTTTGGTAAGACTCAGATTTGGAAAAACATTGGAAAAAAGGAAAAAATGAAAGAATCATAAATGTAGGAGAATTTTAAAAACAATCAATTTTGATGTTATTTAATTTTAGAGATGTTTCGTTTTGCACACTGAGTGGCATTACACAAGCATAAGTACTGGATTCATCCACTAAGCACCATTATAAGAAATTGAGTTATTTGCTCAGAGGAGTAGAAGCCTCACTCAAGCCACTGTAATCCTCGTCAGGGTGACCCACAAAAGTCACTATATTGACCCTGCCTAACCCTCTGGTAGTTTGGCAGAAAAGCAGTCAGGCTTATCTTAGAGGCAATGTGTAAAGTATTTATGGAGCCCTCGCACAACAATAAAGTGAAAACAAACCACAAGGGGAAAAATAAAATCCCACACCAATTTTGAAAAATAGGATACATTTTGTTAAGTGTTTAAAGATTGCTTCGGAATGTGGCTCTGACAGGGATACATTTGAGGACTGCCAATAAAAAGATATTGAAACAAAAGGAATACGTGAGCAAAATACATATAGGTAAAGGATAATATGGAAAATTTAATAAAGAACAGGTAAGAATTAATGAACGAGAAACAAAGGCACAGAATGAAAAAAATGCACAAAACGAAAAAAGGTATTTAAAGACTAAAAAGCTAAGAGTTAATGATAAAGAAGCAAAAAAGGAAGGAAGTCAGGAAAACAAAACAAGCAAATAATTAGAATTAGAGGAAAACACATGAAGACTGAGAGCCATAGAGAACAATGACATATTTCTGTTGAAGAGAAAGAGACATCAGGAGAGTAACAAATAAAGAGAAAAGTAAAACAATATTTCAAAAGGAGCAAACTAAGAATGAATAGAAAGGAAACGGCCGAGAAGGAGAGGTGTTTGCGGTGTCTTTATTTCTCCTATATGTTTGCCGTTTCTTTTACAGTTTGCCTGCTGGCCCCAGCGATAGCCTCAAAGAACCATCTACTGAGAGAAGAGTGCAGCAGGCGAGGGCTGGGAGCCTGGCCCCAGAGTCGCTGCCAAGTGCTGGTGGTGTACGGACGAGCCTCGATGGAAAGGAACCCGCGACGGATCAGGAGCAAGAGGCAGTGTTGGAGGCTGGAAGGCATCGGCCTATCGCTGGCAGTACTGTAAGTGTCAGAAGGTTCATCTAGATATGTGCGAAGACCTCGCTTCTTCTCCTCACATCTGTAAAAAGGCACACAAAGCAGTGGCAATCGAAGACCACACTTTAAGCTTTACAAATAAAGCTAGCCATAGCTTCCTGTGACAGTATTCCACTCACTGGCCCCAGTCTCTGACACTCTCTGGTCTCTGAAACCAATTCCTGAGTGCCACCACCTCAACCTGCACATTTTCACTGCACCCCGCCCACACAGTATATAAACCAACCATATCTGAGCCCCTCTCTGATCACTTCATGGAAATTCGCCACTTCCTCAGTTCATTTATTTAAAAAATATGTACACATTTAAAATGTATATATTTTAAGTGCCATTTGTTCACAGACAATATTCCTCCAAAAAGTATTTATTTAGCAATGTAGAACGATGAATAGCAGTCATTAGCATGCATGTCTTTGCCGCCCATGATTTACAATGAGTCGACCTTTATAACCCATTGTAGTACATTGTGGTACTTTACCACCCATTGAACATGGATATATATATATACATTATTTATATTAGATTTTTGGGCTGTTACCACCTAAACCTCCTTTTCAAAGTTTTTTAAACTGTTTTCTTTTTTGGGGGGGAGGTAACCCACGCAAACCCCCTTTTTTAATCCCATACCTTCCTTTACCAGTACCCATACCTGAATCCTAAAACCTCTTAATCTTTAACCCTGTTATGTTAACGTCCTAAGGATCGATTTGTTGAATAGTATGCCCACCTCTAGATCGAATCAACGCCGGAATCGCCGTAACGGCACAGAGCATTGAGAGGATCAAGCGAGGGGAAAAGATGAAAGAATCACGGAAGGAAAGGAAGGGGACAGCAGGGAGGGAGATCTGTAAGACATAAACAGAGCACACACATAAGACTATGTTTGCATTAATCAGAACTGACAGTACACATGAAACTACCGTATAGGAGTTATACCTGTAAAGGAAAATATAACTCTTGTAGATGTGTAGAGGTATCTGGCAGCTTGGAATTGTTGCGGTGTAACTATAGCAATACAAAAAGCATGTAACAGTAATATAATAATTGGTAACACCTTTCAGCGTCTCTCTATACATGCAGCACATAGAGAAGAACCTACCTAAGTATACCTCTAACTGTGCATCACAGTGGAAGAATGTAACCATACACCTCCAGTATACCCCTGTTAAGTGGAAGAGGTAAATACAATAGTTAGCACCTATACACAATGCAATACACGTTGCCACCTTTTGTAATATCCATTTCTATGAAAATAAACATGAGAAGACCCCTGGTACTCTTGATCAAGTAATGGCCCAAATAATGCCTCTTAGATGGGTTAAAGGGTATAATCCAAAGTATGCGTGGTAAATAACCAAAACAGGTAATGTGCGCCCTGCACACCCCTAAACCCAGTCAGGGTAATCTCCGTTGGCCGAAAATATCAACCGAGCCAAATCCAAAGTCAAATGGTCACATAACCTACTCCACGGTCACCGCCGTTACAGAGTAGATCAAAACGAATAACAATCACTGAACTCAGAGATCCCGCTGAACAGCGCTGTGGTGCCAGGCACCCTTACCGCACCAAGCACACCAAGTACTCCAAACACCACGATCAAAACTCTGGAGGAATTCCCGACACCGACATCAGCCGCCGGCTTCCTTTAATGTGTTCTCGTGCGATCGCGGTGTAACGCGAAGGATCACGGGAACTGTAGTTTCAACCCAGGGCGTGCCGTGAATCGTAGTTCGTTCCAGTCGCGATCTTGACAGTACATCCCCCCCCACCAACAGAGGAGATCACGGACCAGGCTTAGAGGGGCATCTCCTATGGAAGGCATAGTTTTCTTCGGGCCCATACCCCTTCCATGACACCAGATACCACAATTTACTCCTCCGATACTTGGAATCCAATATTCGTCTAACCTCATACTCCAGTTCTCCCTGTACCATCAGAGGAGGTGGACGATGCTTGCCCTTCGAGCTTGAAGGTTTCAACAATGAGGCGTGAAACACGGATGAATGCGTAAGTGGGAAGGGAGCTTCAGCTTCACCGCAACCGGGTTCACGCGTTTCAACACAGTATAAGGCCCAATGTACCTAGGGTTGAAAACACTGTGTTTCCTGAAGCGCAGGTTCCTCGTGGATAACCACACCTCATCACCCTTGCAGTACAACGGACCTTGTCTCCGATGCTTATCAGCAGCAGCCTTGTACCGGAGTTTCACCGCCTGCAACTGATCCTGTGCTTTGGACAACGTTTCTTTGATGTGTTCCACTCTTTGAGCCACCTCCGGAAGGAGAGAATCAGCTTTCGGGTGCACAAAGGGAAGAAACCAGGGGTGTCTGTCATACAAACAGTAGGAAGGTGTATTCTTGGTAGAACTGTGTGTGGCGTTGTTGTAAGCCACTTCAGCCAACCACAAGTAGGCCACCCAGTTCTCCTTACTGTTATCCACATAGCACCTCAAATACTGCTTAAGAGTCTGATTCAACCGCTCAGTTTGGCCGTCTGTTTGCGGGTGAAAACTTGTGGAAAGGGCCGTGTCAATATGTAATGAAGAAGACCATTTCTTCCAAAACTGGGCAGTAAACTGTGAGCCTTGGTCTGAGACTATAACACTCGGCAATCCATGTAACTGAACCACGTTGACCATGAGTAGAATAGCCAATTGACACGCCGAAGGCACCTGCTTTCAGGCCGCAAAATGCCCCATCTTAGACAGGTAGTCGACCACCACCATTATTGCCGTACATCCCCAGTCAGCAGAAAGACCCACAATGAAGTCCACCGATATCCGATCCCAAGGGATCGAGGGAGTAGGGAGAGGCTGCAGCAAGCCCTGCGGTCGTAAGTGGTCGGATTTCATGCTTGCACATTGTGCACAGGCGGACACCCATCGCCCAACATCAGGTCTCACAGAAGGCCATCAGAACTGCCGCAGCACACGCTCCAGGGTCTTGGCACACCCCAGGTGACCCACACACGGCAACTCATGGCACCAAACGTAGACTCGTTTCCTCAAGGCCAACGTAGGCACCAACAACCTGTTATGAAACATTGGCAGGCCCCCATGCAACTTCCATTCCGGGTGTCTACCAAGCCATGTCCTCCAAACGAAGGAGTCAACCCCCTTCTTGACATCCCTCAGGAACGTATCAGGCTGCATAGCACATACCACTCTGTCTGGCTCCACAATACTAGCCTTGTCCCTCTCCCCACACGGGGTGACCGTCGACTGGCGAGTGAGAGCATCCGCCTTCCGATTGTCCACACCTGGGCGGAACGTGATGACAAAATTAAAGCCAGAGAAAAACATCATCCACCTGAGCTGCCTAGGCATGAGATGACAAGCGGCAGACATATACTGTAAATTTCTATGGTCGGAGTAGACCGTCACCACATGACGGGCTCCCATGAGGAAATGCCGCCATTCCTGAAATGAGTCCCGAATGGCCAGAAGCTCTTTCTCAGCAATGTGATAATTTCTCTCGGCAGGATTCAGTTTACGTGACATGTATGCCACCGGGTGTAGCTGACCCGTATCCGCATGGCGTTGAGACAGGATTGCCCAGATCGCCACATCCGAAGCATCCGCCTCCACAACATAAGGTCTATCAGGATCCGGGTGGGCCACAAACCGGGGCTGACACAAAAGCGTCTTTAAGATTAGTGAAAGCAGCTTGAGCGTCTTCAGATCATACAAACACGCTAGCTTTCCTCAACAGCTGAGTGATAGGCGCCACTAACCGGGAGAACTGATTGTCTCTGGGAAACAGGAAGGGGTTTCTTGGAGTCCTATGCATGTCCCTTCTTTAAGTGGTGGAATGAATAGGGTAACAAATCATCTGTTTGTGTCCATTGTGTTAATGCTGGCCGGTGAGTCTGTAGTCACATCAGCTATGGTGGATTCAGGGGCAACGGGTATGTTCATTGATATACAGGAAGCCCAACGCATGGGATTAACTCTAGTGCAGAAAGAGAGGCCTAAAGAAGTGTATGCTGTGGATGGGAGGAAGCTCAGTATGGGTCCCATTAGCTATGACACAGAAGAAATTGAGGTGTTACTAGGGGACACACACTCTGAGTTTCTTACATTCAATGTTATCAGGGCTCCTCAATACGGTGATACTGTGCATGGGGTTTTTTAGAAAAGTAGGACTACAGGGGCGCACTACCTGGGTTAAACGTTACAAAGTGTGTAAGGAACAAACGTGTCGTTGTGTAGTGCGTAAAGAGCAGACGGCAAAACGCCCTTAACCGTCTCAACAGGTCAAAAGACAAGACAATAGTACAACAAATAAGCTCTCGCAACTACATTCATATGGGTTCAGAGTATTGCTTGAATCATTGTCATAAGGGAGCTATGAAACCCGCTCAAGCCTTATCTGGTGGGTCTTGTATTGCCACGGCCGTAGAAAAATGTGTTCATCTTCCTGCTGTGTATCAGTCCTTTGGCATGGTGTTCAATGAGGCACAGGCTGAGGAGCTCCCCCCCCCCCATAGGCAGTATGACTGCCAGATCGATTTGGTCCCGGGAGCTGCAATACCTTGTGGGTGGATTTATGCTCTCACGGAGCCTGAGAACTTACACCTTCGTGAGTACTTGGACAAACTATTTGGGCTGGGTTTCATACGTCCATCTAAATCTCCAGCAGCCTCGCCACTTTTCTTCATCCCGAAAGCTAATGGCGAGCTACGCACATGTGTGGACTTTAGGGCATTAAATGCCATCACCGTGAAAAATAGGTATCCTCTACCCTTGATCAGTGTTTTGTTGGAGCAAGTGAAAAAAGCTACGGTGTTCACAAAACTTGGTCTGAAAGGGGCATACCATTTGGTCCGCATGCGTAGCGGGGATGAATGGAAGACCGCATTCAAGACTCGCTATGGGCTATTCGAGTACAGAGTGATGCCCTTCGGACTCTGTAACGCCCCAGCGGCCTTTCAATTCTTTCTAAATTACATTTTTCGTGAAATCTTGGACCGGTATGTGATTGTCTACATAGACGATATCCTGGTCTACTCGGACTCGGAGGATCTGCACAGTCAGCATGTGGCGAAAGTGCTTACCATTTTGCAGGCAAACAATCTCTACTGCAAACTCAGTAAATGTGACTTTCATGTTCGTACTGTAGAATTTCTGGGGGTAATGCTGAGTCCTGATGGCCAAGAGATGGCGGAACGGAAGGTAGCGGCTGTTCGAAATTGGCCTGTCCCATGTAATGTCCGTGATGTACAATGTTTCATCGGATTTGCCAATTTTTATAGGCGTTTCATCAATCTGTTTTTCCAACCAAGGTAAGCCAAAGATTATACCATATTGAGGAGCCCTGATAACACTGAATGTAAGAAACTCAGAGTGTGTGTCCCCTAGTAACACCTCAATTTCTTCTGTGTCATAGCTAGTGGGACCCATACTGAGCTTCCTCCCATCCACAGCATACACGTCTTCAGGCCTCTCTTTCTGCACTAGAGTTAATCCCATGCGTTGGGCTTCCAGTGTATCAATGAACATACCCTTTGCCCCTGAATCCACCATAGCTGATGTGACTACAGACTCACCGGCCAGCATTAACACACTGGACACAAACAGATGATTTGTTACCCTATTCATTCCACCACTTAAAGAAGGGACATGCATAGGACTCCAAGAAACCCCTTCCTGTTTCCCAGAGTCAATCAGTTTTCCGTCACCTTTTCTGAATCAGCGGAAGCCACTCAGTTACCTCGAAAACGGTTTGCTTTTGGCTTTGCTGGGCATTCTCTCACATAATGGCCCTTTTTTCCAAAATATAAACAGAGGCCTTGTTTACGCCTTGATTCTCTCTCAGCCGGTGTCAATGCTGATCTCACCGCCCCTATCTCCATAGGTTCAGAAGAGGAGGCCTGATTCCCTTCCTTGGTGACATGTGTCTCAACCACTGGTTTCCTACGGTTTTCACCTTTCCTCTCACCCAGTCGATGATTTAACCGCAGGGCCAAATTAATCAAACCTTCACATGTAGTGGGTTGAGGATCGATTTGTGCTATGACATCCTTAAGTTCATCATTCAACCCTTGATGAAACAAAGAAGCCTGTTTGTTCTCGGGCCAGGTGGTTTCTGCCACTAAACGCCTAAAGGCGTTCAAATATACAACCAGGTCTTTTTTACCCTGCCTTAATCCCAACAATTCCCCATCGGCTGTGTAGGAATCAGCCCTTCTATCAAACACTCTAAGGAATTCTGTTTGGAAGGCTTCCCAATCGTGCAATAAAGGATTATTGCGATGAACCAATGGGACAGCCTATTGTGCAGCTTCGCCCGCTAAATACGAGATCAGAAAGGCCACCTTGGCCTGATTGGTAGGGAATGATTTAGGCTTACAGGAAAAATGTAGAGCTACCTGAGTGAGGAACACCTGAACCATGACAGAATCCCCATGAAAAAGTTCTGGTGATGCTAATGGAATAGACACAGGCATCTCTAGTACCACCGGCTGTGGCGGAGGAGCAGCCCCCGCATCAAATGGATTGCGCTGAATGCCATCCAAATGGGACCTCAGGTCCGCAGTCTCCAACCGAGACGCGGCTACCTACAATTGTAAGCCACCCAGAGCCTCTATCACATCTTCCAAAGTGGCCATACTTGCACAACCCGACCAGGAGGACTATTATTTGTAGGTTGGGAATTCTGTTATGTTAACGTCCTCAGGATCGGTTTGTGAATAGTATGCCCACCTCTAGATCGAATCAATGCCTGAATAGCCGTAACGGCACAGAGCATTGAGAGGATCAAGCGAGGGGAAAAGATGAAAGAATCAGGGAAGGAAAGGAAGGGGACAGCAGGGAGGGAGATCTGTAAGACATAAACAGAGCACACACATAAGACTATGTTTGCATTAATCAGAACTGACAGTACATATGAAACTACCTTATAGGATTTATACCTGTAAAGGAAAAAATAACTCTTGTAGATGTGTAGAGGTATCTGGCAGCGTAGGAATTGTTGCGGTGTAACTATAGCAATACAAAAAGCACGTAACAGTAATATAATAATTGGTAACACCTTTCAGCGTCTCTCTATACATGCAGCACATAGAGAAGAACCTACCTAAGTATACCTCTAACTGTGCATCACAGGGGAAGAGCGTAACCATACACCTCTAGTATACCCCTGTTAAGTGGAAGAGGTAAATACAATAGTTAGCACCTATACACAATGCAATACACGCTGCCACATTTTGTAATATCCATTTCTATGAAAATAAACATGAGAAGACCCCTGGTGCTCTCGATCAAGTAATTGCCCAAATAATGCCTCTTAGATGGGTTAAAGGGTATAATCCAAAGTATGCATGGTAAATAACCAAAACAGGTAATGTGCGCCCTGCACACCCCTAAACCCAGTCAGGGTAATTTCCGTTGGCCGAAAATACCAACTGAGCCAAATCCAAAGTCAAATGGTCACACAACCTACTCCACGGTAACCGCCGTTACCGAGTAGATCAAAACGAATAACAATCACTGAACTCAGCGATCCCGCTGAACAGCGCTGTGGTGCCAGGCACCCTTACCGCACCAAGCACACCAAGTACTCCAAACACCACGATCAAAAATCTGGCGGAATTCCCGACACCGACATCAGCCGCTGGCTTCCTTTAATGTGTTCTCGTGCGATCGCGGTGTAGCGCGAAGGATCACGGGAACTGCAGTTTCAGCTCCGGGTGTGCCGGGAATCGTAGTTCGTTCCAGTCGCGATCTTGACAAACCCCTACCCATTCATGAATCCTTTAATCACCCTACTACCCCATAACCCTACTTAATCCTGAAACCTCCAAAAACTCTTGCTACTCCTTACCTGTCCCTGAACCCTAAAAACTCCTTACTACCCCTTAACCCTATTCATCCCTGAAGCCTTACTACTCCATACTCCCCTTTATACCTACCTGTTTTGAACCGTAAAAAGCCTTACTGTACCTTACACCTGCCCACCTATGAAACTTAAAAAAACCTTACTAACCCTTATCCATCCTTGAACCCTAAAACTCCTTTATTATTCCGTACCCATACCCACACATTTTACCTAATTAAATTACATAAATTCTTTATATCTATCTATGTATCACCATCTAGTTACATTTATAAAACAATAATGACTTCTATGCGCTGTGAAGTCCCATGTTGTAAATTCCCTAAAAATGGCATGCTTGGTAAAGACTGGGTGGTAAAGGTGCTGCATGGTAATGGGGTTGCGGTAAAGGTTACATTACGGCAAGGACCAATGTGGTTCATTTGATATCTATCCCACATGTTAGTATAAATCTTGTTTCAGTTGTTCAGGACATCATGCAGTCCCACACATGTTTCAGGGGAATTGACTTTTCACCTACCTAGACATAATCCTAAATGGCGGTGTTCCTTCTTAGATTAACATACACATAATGCAGGTGGAGCATCAACACGTTTTGGTCTGCAGAAATCTTGTATTTCTAGCACAGGAGAAATCTCACATTAGACTCACAAGAGATTACGTTTATATTGTGGGATGGTGGGACAGAAATATTTTTATAAGCCGGGTTAGTGACGTGATTAAACAGTTAGAATGGCTAAATGATAATTAATTGAGCTGCTACTGACGTGATGGATTAACAAGGCTATTTCTGCAGCTGTTTAAAACTGACTTTCTTTTTCTTTGCGATTCTACATGGTACTTGGACAACTTAAACATCACTCAGGTGTGGAAACACTAACACCTGATGTGCTCATCTCTCAGGATTTGTGGTGGTTGTTGCCACTTTGGAATTTATAAAAGGCATACGTGCATGTCACGACTTCTGAACAGTGTGCCTTAGAAATGGTAACATGTACAGCTCAGAATAGGCTGCATTTATTTAATAAAGTCTGGACAAATGTTTACAATACTATGATTAGGGTTTCATGAGTAATTTTAGGAATTATCTCAGAAGACTGCAATAAATGTGTACGGTTAAAAAAAATATATATACTTGGAAGTATTTGATGACAACTGATTTCATTATGTCTGGACAAAATAACATAAAAATGAACAGCATATTATTTTATTAAATGTCTCATTGTAAAATCACAACAAATGCTAATGATACAAAATTTAAAACAAAATAATAAGAACACGTAGATATTTAAATTGCCATATACATAAATTGCTTTTTGTTCACAAAGGGCCCAATTTACAAAAGAGCCCACGGAAAAGTTGGAAATCTACTCATATAGCTGAACACCAAAGTACTTAGGGCCTGATTACGATGTCAGTCGGAAAACCTCCGACCAATGGTTGGAGGCCATACGACCGGCATTGAAGGTTTAAAGTCCCACCACCGTATTATGATGATGACGGCGGTCAGAGTTTAAACCAGCTGGGAAATCCAGTGCAGTTCCAACAGGTTCAAGCAGCCCATCGGCCAGTCAGAGAGCCCTCATAATCCTCTAAGGATGTCGTTTCCGCCATCGGGAATATGATGTTGGTTTCCAACAGCCAATGCATGTCTGCCTCTCCAACATGGATAGGCTGTCTTTGGAGGCCCCTAGCAGTCCCCGCTTAACCCCCAACCCTCTGCATTGAGCCCTGGGGGACACCTATGGCGCCCCCATAAACATCTCTGCACCATGTGGCAGGCACCTTGAGGTGCATGTCACACGGTGCAGGGATGTTTAAAAACTTAACGTTTTCAATGGTTGCTTTTGCTGCAGACGGTTTCAGCCAGGAGTACAAGCTCCCATTGAATAATGGAAGTTTGTGACCTCACGATGTGCAGTCGCAGCCTAATTTAAAAAAAAAATCTGTTTATTATTTTCCTTGCACAAACAACATATATATTGACAAGCCACTCAACATCTGGCCATAGCCTTGTGTAAAAAGTGTCAAAAACATGTGACGGTGCACAGACATAATATTGAGTCCAAAATATCGTTTGGACATAATATCGAGTTGTAAACATTGACTGGACAAAATATCGACAGGACAGAATATAAATAACCAAAATATCGTTTTTAAGATAAGTGATGTAATATCGACTGTTAAAAATATAGAAAGTTAAAATATCGAATTATATAATATGGATAGTTAAAAATATCGAATTTTTAATAATATCTAATTTTTATCGCTGCCACCGATGACATTCGAGCCCTGATGGACAACGGAGAAACAGCGGCCCTCATCCTCCTAGACCTCTCCGCGGCCTTCGACACCGTATGCCACCGCACCCTAGTGCAGCGCCTCAACATCGTCGGAATCCAGGAGAAGGCACTGGAATGGATCATCTCCTTCCTCGACGGAAGGACACAGAGAGTCCGCCTACCACCGTACAAGTCAGAGGCCACCAAAGTCATCTGCGGCGTACCCCAAGGATCCTCGCTGAGCCCAACCCTCTTCAACATCTACATGAGCCCCCTCGCGGCCATCGCACGCCAACACAACCTGAACATTATCTCCTACGCCGACGACACCCAGCTGATCCTCTCCCTGACCAACGACCCCGCCGCTGCCAGAGCCAACCTTCACGAAGGGATGAAAGAGGTAGCCGAGTGGATGTCGACCAGCCGCCTAAAGCTGAACTCGGACAAGACGGAAGTCCTCATCCTGGGAACCTCGCCCTCCGCCTGGGATGACTCCTGGTGGCCCCCCGCCCTGGGCACCGCACCCAAACCGACAGAACACGCACGCAACCTGGGCTTCATCCTGGACTCCTCCCTCTCCATGACCAAACAAGTCAACGCCGTCTCCTCGTCATGCTTCAACATCCTGCGCATGCTACGTAAGATCTTCCGGCGGATCCCCACCGAGACCAGGAAGACGGTCACCCAGGCCCTCGTCACCAGCCGACTGGACTACGGCAACGCCCTCTACGCCGGAACCACCGCCAAGCTCCAGAAGAGACTCCAACGGATCCAGAACGCCTCAGCCAGACTCATCCTCGACGTCCCACGACACAGCCACATCTCCGGACACCTGAGAGACCTGCACTGGCTCCCGGTCAACAAGAGAATCACCTTCCGTCTCCTCACCCACGCACACAAAGCCCTGCACGATCAAGGCCCGAGCTACCTCAACAACCACATCAACTTCTACGCTCCCAAACGTCACCTCCGATCAGCCAGTCACGCCCTCGCCGCCGTCCCCCGCATCCGAAGAGCGACGACAGGAGGAAGGTCCTTCTCCTACCTGGCCGCAAAGACCTGGAACTCCCTCCCGACCGACCTGCGCCTGACCCAAGACCACCTCGCCTTCAGGAAGAAGCTCAAGACCTGGCTGTTCGAGCAGTGGCAGCACCCCCCCCCTAGCGCCTTGAGACCCTCCGGGTAAGTAGAGCGCTCTATAAATGTTTATGATTGATGATTGATTGATAGTGTATTTTAATGTTATAATATGTGTGAAAAGTGTGTATTTATATTATAATTAATTTTAATTATTGAATTTTGTTTTTATAATTATTGCGTAATTTAATTCTGTAGCGGGGTGTGGGTTTATAGGGGAATAGGGTGGGAAGTAATTTATTTATAATTAATTAAATATGTAAAATTATTTATTGATAGTAATTTTTAATTATTGTTAATTAATTTATATTTGTTAATTAATTAAATTTTAATTGGTAATTAATTTTAGTTATTTGATTAATTGGTAATTATGTCAATTTTACTAATTTATTTTCTGTAGCGGGTTGTGGGTTTATAGGGGAATTGGGTGGGAAGTAATTTAATTATAATTAATTAAATATGTAAATTTATTTATTGATAGTAATTTTTAATTAATTGGTAAATGATTTATATTTGTTAATGAATTAAATTGTAATTGGTAATTATTTTAATTAATTGATGAATTGGTAATTATGTAAATTTTACTAATGTATTTTCTGTAGCGGGTTGTGGGTTTATAGGGGAATTGGGTGGGAAGTAATTAAATTATAATTAATTAAATATGTAAAATTATTTATTGGTATTTATTTAGAATTAATTATTAATTAAGTATTTATGGGTAATTATAAAAATTTTATTTGCCAATTAATTTAATTTAATTGATTAATTGTTAATTATGTTAATTGTAATGATTTTTTTTCTGTAGCGGGTTGTGGGTTTATAGGGGAATAGGGTGGGAAGTAATTTATTCATAATTAATTAAATAATTAAATGTATTTAATTTTATTTAATTGGAAATAATTGTTAAATAATTTTTAATTATTAAATAATTATTTGTTAATTTTTAATTAATTTGTATTAATAGGTAAGCAATAGAAATAATTATTGTTAATTAGTAATTCTAATATATTAATTATTATATTATATCATATTTTTAATTATTTTTAATTAATTATTAATAGATATTAATTTATACATTTTTAAATAATATATGAGGTATTTACTTTCCCTAATGTTGTATTCTCTGGAGTGGGAATAGTAATTTTAACCCTTACGCTATCCAAAGCTTTCCCTACTGTTGCACTCTTTGGAGTGGGAATAGTAATTTTAACCCCTACGCTATCCAACGCTTTCCCTACTGTTGCACTCTTTGGAGTGGGAATAGTAATTTTAACCCCTATGCTATCCAACGCTTTCCCTACTGTTGCACTCTTTGGAGTGGGAATAATAATTTTTACCCTTACGCTATCCAACGCTTTCTCTACTGTTGCACTCTTTGGAGTGGGAATAGTAATTTTTACCCTTACGCTATCCAACGCTTTCCCTACTGTTGCACTCACTGGAATAATGAATTAACTGAAATCTGGCATTTCTAGTGCTCTTCCATGCCCTCTTAATTATTTGCGACCAGGCCAAGTCTGGTATGTCTTTACCAATATCCATTACACATTGGTCACATAACTTCTGCAGCGGTGGCAAGCCCTCCTCAAGCATACATTAATATAAGCAGGTGACGGCCTTATAAGTGCCCGCCGCAATCACCACATACTGGCACGCTACACTCACCGGTGGTTCCGATAGTCTCTTACCCCAGTACTTTTGGATGGCAGCTATTAAGGCTGTATGGATTAGATAGTGCCCCCGCGGGAGCCCAAAGTTATCCTGCAGTTCACTAAAGGGTAATAATGCGCCATCTCCATATAGGTCTCCCACAACCTGCAGTCCAAGGGACTCCCAGTCCACAATGGCTGACCAATCCCCACCATGCGGAAGGGCTGTACACATACCTGAAGGAATCTCTGGGGCATAAGGGCACTGCATTTGCTGTGGTATCTTTTCCAACAAAGCCTCAGAGTGCGTTCCTCAATGGATAACGAGTCCACATGTAATGTTTGCTGGAATTTAACGAACAACAGCACATGCCGAGGTATATCCGGTTCAAATTCTCGTTCGGGCCCCCTAAACTCCTGCACCACCGCTTGGGTGAGTCCCTGGAACTGTGCAGCCAGGTAGTACAGCTCAAAATCAGGAACTGCAACCCCCCCCCGCTCTCGGACGCATCAATGTGTCCAGTGCTACCCTTCGCCTCCCGTTCCCCCATATGAAGCCGACAACCACCGATCGGAGCTGCCGAAAAAAGGCGCCAGGTATCCATACTGGCAATGCATGGAAATAATAAAGCAGTCGGGGAAGTGCCACCATTTTCAACAGGGCCACACGACCTGCTACCGACAAAGGCAAAGTTCCCCAAAACTGTATGCTACTCAAGATTTCTCATTGATCTGCCGATGTTACCATCGAACAAATCCTCTTGGGTATGGTAAATGTGCGTCCCTAAATACAAAAGGCAATGGGGTTCCCACTTGATATCCCGTATGGGTGCAGGCGGGTCGCATGCCTGGATACGAGGAGGAAGAGAGGACCGCTTCTACTCTCACTCTGGCGTTCGCCGATGAGTACAATATTTCAGTCCAGGGACATATTCCTCCCCAAGTCCAAAGGCTCTCATAACAAAAAACAAATAGGGCCATTCTAAGCTATCAAACGCGTTGGCAATGTCCACTGAGAGGATTGCCGCTCGGTCATCCTCAGCGTGGTCCCCACCCAGTACGCGTATCAATCGGCGTGTGCTGCCGGCCGTGTTGCGAGTGGGAATGAAGCCAGCCTGATCAGGATGAACCAAATGTACCATATGCGGGAGGAGTCGAGTGGCCAGAATACGACTCCGAACTTTATAGTCAGTGGTGAGCATGGATAATGGTCAATACGCAGAAGGGTCAATAGGGGCCTTCCCCGCTTTAAGTAGAGGGATGATGACGGCAGCACACCCAACCGCTTGGCTTCTCCGAAAACCAACAGTAATCTAGGGGCAAGAATATCTACATAGGCTGAGTAAAACTCGACGGGCAGGCCATCAATTCCCGGTGTTTTGTTACGCGCCAGTTGTTTGATAGTGCATCGGATTTCAGAGAGCGTAATATCCTGGCCGAGGGAGTCCGCCTGCTCTGCATCTACAGAGGGCAGTTCTGAATCTTCCAGAAAAACACGCATTGCAGCTTCACCGGCCTGCAACTGACTATCATACAAGTCTGCGTAATAGTTACGGAACCGAGTATTAATCTGAAGCTTAGTGTACTCCATCTGTCACGCCGGGGAGGCCAGCGCCAAAATAGGAGCGCATCTAGGGAGGGGGTTGGCCAGCCACGCCAACAAAGTGCCCACCTTGTCCCTTTCAGTGTGCGCATGGGCCAAATAAGACCTATGGTCAAAGCACCTCAGACACTCTACGACTACCGCCACAGCCTCCTTAGCACTCAGAACCAGCTCCAGCGTGCCAGAGTTGACAGAGTAGGCCCCCTCGGCTTCCCTAAGGTTCCTCTCTGCAGAGTCTATTTCTTGTAACAGCAGCTTCCGCACTCCCACCCATTTAGTTCTACAGAAACCGCGGATCACCACTTTGAAGGCATCCCACTGTAGGGCGGTTGTTGTGGCTGTACCTTCATTCTCGCTAAAGTACCCTTCTATCCCCGTCTCCAGCTCAGCGCGGAAGACCGGGTCTTCCAGCAGCTCCGGCCGCAATTGCCAGGACGGTACGGCTGGGCGCTCCAAGGCCCAGCAGAAACTCACCAGCAACGGATTATGATCCGAGATGGTGCGTGATAAGTATTCACTACAAGCTACCATAGCAGCAAGACCAGCACTGCACAGAATCGCATCAAGCCTCACATGTAAGTCATGTAAGGCCAAAAAGTAGGAGTAATCGCGTTCTCCGGGGTGTTGCGCGCGCCATACATCTACAAGTCCGCAACCATTTTGCCACTGGGTTCTAATCTTCGATAATTTATGAATGGAGGCATCAGGTTACTGGGGGTGGGATCTATCCATGGTGACGTCTGCTACGGAATTAAAGTCCCCCCCTAATAGAACCTGGTTTGTGAAATAGCCGGCCAGGGTGTCAGACATACGAGCAAAGAAAGTCACCTGTTCCACATTAGGGGCATAAATACTGCAGAGGGTCACATCTCGTCCGTGAAGGCGTCCCATAAACGCTACATAGTGGCCCTCAGGGTCATTCAGCTGGTTCGTCATCTGGAAAGGGACCCCGGCCCTGACTCAAATCAACACCCGTCTCGCAAAAGCGGAATATGTAGTATAATTAATCTGGCCCCGCCATCTGCGCTGCAATTCTACCCCTTCAGCCCGGGTTGGGTCACTCTCCTGTAGGAAAACTATCTGCATGCCCCTGCGTACTAGATATGAATGGACTTTGTATCGTCGTTGCATAGAGTGTAGCCCCCGCACTTTCCAAGTCATACATTTTACATCAGGTAATGGACCCATATTCCAATTGTAAAAAACTCAAGAGATCTCCTCTCCCTCCTAGACACACCGGTGAGTACCATTCCCCGACCAAAGTTCCCCATATCCCCAACAAACCCATCCCGCCCTCAACATTGCCCTCCCTAACCAGAACAGGCACTAACATAGTGAATCCCATCCAAACTAACCTTGACTAATGCCCAAATGGCATAAAAGACGTACTAACTGGGAACCATCCGGTGGGATAGGACCTAGCAATCCAACAACCACTAGCCAATGGATCCAACACCAACCCGCCCCCCCCCCCCAGTAGGGACCGAGCGCTCATTAATGACGAGGATAGCACCCCCCAACCAATAAGATAGAGTCGTTTCAGCAAATAGGTGACCCCACCAGCTCCCCAGGCGCCCCGGCTGCCCCAGACCCAATCAGCCCACCACATTGAAAACCACAGAATTCGGATCTGCATCACTTATAGCAAGTGTCACAGAGTCTATCTTGCCTGTCATTGAGCGTCCACCATGTCATCCGCCGTGCCCGGAGTCACCTTGGGCAGAATCTGGCTGCCAGATTCGGAGATCTTGACCTCAGTATTCTCAGCTTCTTTTTCTTGGCCCGTGGACCCCACCGCCAAGGACGCCTCAGACCCAGCAATCTGCGCAACAGCCTGCAGCACCATCAAGCGTTCGGCCTCCATCTGGGACATCGAGGGGCCCCCAGGTACTGATCGCCGCCTCCTACCGCGGCGGGCCGACGAAGTCTCTGTTCCAGCTCCGGTCGCTGCGAGGGTGGGCCAGCTGCCCCCTTGCCGGTTCGGTATTCCTCCAACCACGCCCAGGCCTCATCAGGGCTATTGCTAAAATGCGTCTTGCCGTCCAGTGCTATCCGTAAGCGTGCCGGGAACATCAAAGAATATTGTAAGCCTTCATCTCGAAGCGCACGTTTGACCGCCAGAAAGGATACCCTGGCTCATTTTACTTCCAGCGTATAATCTGGGAATAGCGTGACATTGCTATTATCCACAGCGTAGGGGCCCGATGTCCTGGCGTTACGAAGAAGCAGGTCTCTGTCTCTATAGTGTAATAGGCGCGCTACCACTGGTCGAGGTGGGCGTCCCCGATCCGGTGGGCGCGCAGGCACTCTATGGGCCCTTTCCAGTGTTTAGAACTGCGACAGGCCTTCCGGTGCAATCACCTCCCGAAACCAGCGTTCTAAATAGGCCACCATATCTGATCCCTCGATTCGTTCCGGCAGGCCCACCACGCAGTCATTATTTCTTCTGTTGCGGCCTTCCGCATCGTCAGCACGCTTCTCCAGGGTCCTCAGCCGGGATAGAACGTCTCCCATTTGAGCTTCCAACTTGCGCTGTTCAGGCCCTATTTCTTCCAATTTAGTTTCCGTCTGTCGCACCCTGTCTGACAATTTTGCATGGTCAGCCCTCAAGAGGCCCAATCCAGTTGCTACTTGTGCAATATCCTGTTAAAGGGCCGTTCTAGAGTCCGTTATGGCCTGTAGGATTTGTTCCACTTGATGCTGTGGGAGTAGCCCAGGAGCATAAGGCGCTGGGTCTTGCGGTCCCCGCTCCACTTCGGATTCCACGCTGTCCTGGGCTGGACCCCCTTGCTTCCCCTGGGGTTTCCCCATGTTCAAACTCCACAGGCTCTGATCTGATCCCTGCCGGATGGGCACCCCTCCCCTCAGCCGCCCCCAATTAGTTGTTGATATCGCACCTCGCCGTTTGGGGCGGAAATCGAGCAAGTACGGCCACAACTCCCCAGCACCACCAGGCAGGAAGAGTAAAGTTC
Organism: Lissotriton vulgaris; assembly: GCF_964263255.1. Lineage (NCBI taxonomy): Eukaryota > Metazoa > Chordata > Amphibia > Caudata > Salamandridae > Lissotriton > Lissotriton vulgaris. The sequence continues at coordinate 398,060,658 of NC_141687.1, forward strand.
GGACACGGCCCACCAGATAAATTAACAAAGGCAAGGTTCTCAGAGCCCACAGACTCCAGGGGTTGCTAGCACAAATAATGGTTCCGCGAATAAGAACAACGGAGTCAGCAGTTACACAGGGAGGCACTCTCAGGAATGGAGGCTCTTTATTTCCTAGCTGCACCTTTCCTGCTCAACAGTGATGAAGTGCATATGGGGCACCAGTTGTGACGTCCGTGTGTCATAAGGCGTGGGGCGCTCCCCCGGGAATCCTACGGCCAGAGCAAGTATAATCGCCAAGCTGCGCCTTCTAGCGCAGATGCCGCCGCCGCAGCCCACTCAGCGACACCCCAAGAGGGGCGCCAGGAAAACCCGGCAACTGGGCCTCGCCGTTATTCATGCCAGCGGCCGCTAGCCTCCTACCGCAGGCTATCGCAGTAAGCCCCACAGCATTGACCAGAGCATGGGGGAGGGGGGAGACGGCTCAGCCAGCAGCCCCGCACTCACGCGCCCCCCCACCGCAGCTCACCTCTTGTTAAGATTCTAGGTCCCCGGTGGCTGTTCCACACAGTTCGGCTGAGGCCCCACGTTGTCTCTTCGCAAATCAGCTCCCGGGGGTGGCAGTCAAAACCATCCCCAGATGCTCCGTGCCGCTCCCGCTGTCCAAGCCGGCGGGTCCAAGAGAGCAGTCCGCCCACCAGCCTCCGCAGCTCTTGCGGCCTCTCTCACTTTGCCGCCAGGCGGAGGAGGGGGGCATCAAGAGCAAAGTCACTCAGCCGACAGCGCCGCTCTTCCACAGCCCCCTTACCACGGTCCGCTGCGGTCCGCCATTTCACCGCCCACAGCGGCAGTCTGCAACGCTCTGATCCCCCAGCGAGGGGTTCTCCGTAGTCGGCAGGCCAAAGTTCCCTGCCCGAGCCTCCAGCCAGGTCCAGCCGCAGCGCTTCACTACAGCCTACTCCACCCAGGTCAGTCCGCAGGGGTCCCCACGCAGTCCTCGGCGCCGGCGGGTCAAGCGCAACGTTTCCCAGACCGCCAGGCAGGCCGTTCAATATTCCGCAAGGGTCTGCCGAGCAGGCAGCAACATTGGCGCTGCCATTTTGGGCAGCTGTCTGGTACGGGTCCAGACACTTTAACGGGACCCCAGAGCGCCGACGGGTCACCATTCGCTTCAAGGTGTAGGTGCTCTGCTGTCGCTATGCTGCTACACGGACAGGAGAAACCTGGGGGCCCAGAGCAGCCCCCAAAGCAGGATAAAGTACAGGGTTGGTCCGGAGCTACAGGCTCACGCTCCCTCTGCCATCGGCTCCTAAGCCACTGCGGTCACATGCTAATTGCGCGGTCAGAATCGCTGACCTATGGTCGAGCAGTTCCTTCCACGAAACTGTGTCAGTCAAAGGCAATACCTTTAATAAACTGTTTATTCCTTTCTTTTTCTTTAAAAGAATGAATATCTGATTGCAAAAACAGTCAAGTTTTGATTGCTTTCTAAAAGCACATAATATAGCCTTATAGCCCGCCATAGCGGACTATACCGGCTATTAAAGGCCCGCTCCAGGGTTAAAGGCCCACGCAGAAAGCGAGGGACTTTAACAAGGGAGCGGGACTTTAATAGCTGGTATTGCCCAGGTACACAGGGCTATAAGGCTATTAAAACATTCTGCCACTGGAAGGCAGAATGTTCTAACAAATAAAACAAAGGCGTCTCGGAGCCCGAGGGGATTTAAATCCCCTCGAGCTCCGAGAGGCCTTTGTTCACAGACAGAAGCAACATTGGAATGTTGCTCTGCGGGCCTTTACCAGCCCGTAGAAGCATGGAGCACTCCATTGTATCCAATGGAGGTCTCCACATTCCAATGTTCTAATATAGCCTTATAGCCCACTGAGGAGGGCTGTAGCAGTTGTTAAAGTTCCTGAATTCAAGTTATAGTTCTGAGCCACAGGCATGGACCTATAATGAGAGTGAGGGCCTTTAACAACAGGTATAGCCCAAAGCAGAAGGGCAATAAGGCTATTAAAACATTCCTCCCACTATGGGTAGAGTGTTTTAAATTAAAAAGGCAGAAAGTTAAAGAGAAAAATTGAAATGTTGGTGCAGAAGGCTCATACCAGACTTTACAAGTCCGGTGCTACTCAACATTCCAATGTTCGAATCTGAAATTATCCTGAAAGCTAATGGGAGAGACTTCTAGAGTTTAGCTGCTAGATGCGTGAATGGTCTACCTACTTATGAGATGATTAAGAATAACTGGAAAGAAAATGGGGCCTATTTACAACAGAATGGCGGAGCACAGTGTTACGCAACACGCTAGAAATTCTAAAAATGTAGGGGTACACCGTATTTACATAATACAGAACACCCCTGCGTTTCCCGAGCACTAGCCCTAAATTTAGCTGCCTAGCGCCAATGCAGGCACCCTTGCACTCCTGCCTGTACTGCAGGGAATTATTGTTCATGTGCAGCAAGGTGTCAATCCCTGCACTTACACAATCACTAATAGTTATATGTAAATTCTATATCTGCTGCAGAATGCAGCAGACATAGAAGCTGACACTCGTCATTATCTAATGATTGTTTATGTGCAGGAAGGGCCACCTTCCTACACATGAACAATAACGAATGGCAATTTGCTCCTAAATAGTGTGCTACAGAATGCAGCACACATAGAAACAGCAAAAACAAGGAGAAATTAATAATTTCTCCTCGTTGCGCCAGTTTACGACCAGGTTTTCCCTGGCCTTATTTTTGGCGCTGCCCCATATTTACGCTAGCCTTGCAAATAGGGGGTAAAGTCAAAAAGCAATGGGTTTTGCGGTGGAACACCCATGGCCCTTCCCTTTCATGCTAGGTGCTTTGTGAATAGGGGCATTATTTGCAAGGCGGTGTTAGGCCACGTTATGTGGCTTAACACCGCCTTCCAAATAAGGCAAAGGAGTTATCGCCACCAGAACGTCAAAAAAGTGATGTTCTGGTGGCGATAACCCCTTGTAAATATGCCCCAATGTTTGAAAACTGAACATGTTTCTGCTGTTCGATTATTGAATGTCTTAGTGAATGCTATATATGGCAGAAGCAGCCATTATGCTAGTAGAACCTGGGCATTCAGTATATACTCAAAACAATAGTTCAGCTGGAATTCATTCATACAGACTTTGTATATAAGCAAATAAATATATTCTAAGCATGCAATGAGTGTAGTAAAACCACTAATACACTCTAGCCTTATAGGTGCTTTTAATTGAACCAGAAAAGTATCGTATCTACTCGTATAGTGTAGTAATATCACATACAAGGTGCAATAAGGTAAAAAAACAAATAGAAGTGAATAGGCAACAATTTTGTGTACAGGTAACAACTTTCAATGTGTATTTTAAAAAGCACACGTAATGCGAATCAATGAAAATGGCAGATTGTTTTAAGACAGTGATAATCAGTGGGCTTTTGTGTTGGAGAGATTTTGAATTCTTTAGAAATATTCAGGACAATGAGATAACAGGGACACCTGATTAGAGGGTAGTCCGAAGGTCGTGATTGGATGAAGGAACCAGGATGTGTAAGAGGTCCTGGAACACCCACATTATGAAAGATAAATGTACTCACTCGGTTGGGTTTGCAACCACGGCGTGTCACCTTGGGAAAATGATGTGTCCACTGTCCAGGACTCCGTGGGTCGGTTAGTAGGGGAGACATATCCTCTCAATAATGAATGTACCCCGCTCAAAGCCAGAATAGAATGCATGCTGCCTCTGGTTAAATCAGTCCAAAGGCAGGACGTGGCAGAAAATGTTTTTGCACAATAATTACTCTTTTAATTATATGTCATTAAGTGCTTCCAATTTGATGATTGTAGCATATATTTTTTTTAATTACTTGTGGTTCCAAATACCCTTTACAGAAGCAAAAGAGGCCTTCAAAGAGCAAAGGCACGAGTAAGCAAAAGAGTGGAATGGGAGCAAAGCAGGCAGCGGCCCGAAAAGAAACGAAGAAGAAGGGCGAGGAGAAGCTAAAAGACAAGGCCGCCTTTGTAGTAGGTAAGAAAAAAAAAAGAAAAATTCAACTGAAGATTGTATTTTTTACAGGATCCTCATGCTGGTTCTGAGAAATGATCCTGTAAACATGCGAGCTTTGACTTCCAGCTGCAGCGCTTCCCGCCTCTCATAGAATGGTCTGTGATCTGTCCTGGCCCTTTAAGGAGGTCTGGATCGCCATTACGAGTTCTCAGTGAGGCATGAAAAGCAGAGTGATAACTGGCACAGGCCATGAACAAACCTTGTCCTCTTCAGTTGAGCCTTCATGTACTGTGTAAAACCAGCATCCTTTTCAAAGAGGAATAATTGAATGCGGAAGGGTGAGGAACACAATAATTCAGCCTTCCCACAAGGAAAAACACAGCTTCTGCGGATCCCACGAGGGCACACAGGGAACTAAAAGTCACAGACTATTGTTCAAAGATATATGTTTGACTGGACTGTGATCAGACTGCCAATTATTTCAGACTTATATCCTTTCTGGTAAACACAACGTTAGGTTGTTTAGGGTTCTGCTGGGGACTGGACGCATTGCTGGGCTTTTCATTCATGGATTACTTTTAACATGTTTTTACAACCAGTACAAACTCTTGAGAAGCCTATTGTAAGCTTTCTTGTTTTAATATTTTTAAGTAATTCTTCATCTTCCACTCTTGAAAATCTAAGCTCTGCCTGGAAGACGGAACCTAAAAAACCTTCAATGTATCACAAGGAGGTGAAATGGTTTAGGATCTGGATCATTGATAGGGCACAATGGGTTTCAATGAATGAACTCACACTAGGCTGGGGAAATCATTGGAGGTGGTCTGCCAGGAATGCTATGAATCTTTGCAGAGCTCAGATCTGCAGCAGACTTGAGTTACTTGTGGGAGCAGAACAGATGAGATAGAAGATTAAAAAAGATGTAAAGATTGATTAGATAAGTGGCAGCTAAAATGTTATGCAGCTGATTACAGTAGCATTGACAGACTACAGGGGCTGTCCAACTACCCTGAACCAGGGACAGTAAGTTATTCCACCAAACAGACGGTTCCGGTGAAAAAGAACACAATTAACACTTAAACACTAGTCATTGGAGTAAAATAACTAAATAAAGAATAAGAAGAAGCCTATGTACACACATTGGCAAATTATCAAAATCAGTTATAATTTATTATATAAATATTTTTCATAAAAAGTTCAAAAAGGAACCATAGCGCTCAAAGAGGAGTTGTCAAATACAAAAACAAACATTTCACATGCCAAACTACTGTCTAACAGACAAACATTATCAATACAAAAGGAACAGCAAAGACAAAATGATGTGTGTGTCCCCTCAAAATGTGCCTCAAGCTCTGGGTGACACTTAGGTACCAAATAGTCCTGATTCAGAGGAGCTGAGAAACCAGGCCATTCCTATGAGAGGCCCAATTTAATCAGACAATACCAGCACTGCAACACAGTGTATTTTGTGCAATCATAATTACCTTTGAAACAGTTCTGTATCATTTCATGCTACATTTTAATGCAACTCTCTGTCAGTAGTGATGGTAGTACTGACGCATTGATCTGTAGACGCCGTGCACAGAGGGTTTTGCCAAGAGTGTTGACCAAAGATTGTCGGAGACTTTCAAAAGCCTATCCATGGGCTAACATTCATTCCAAGAGGAGGAAGCTCGCCAATGCGTACTACATGTATGTGTTCCAACCTTTGGGCCTTCTGGACTAGACAGTGATATTTGTACCTGTGCTTACCAAACGGTTTCTTTTTCACAAACTTCCAAAGCAGGAATTTGTTTGTGAAAAACAAATAACTAATGAACCTGAGTCCCTCTGAGATTTTCCTCTCCAATTAGGAATGGGTAGTCTAAGCGAGTGGCCAGGCAGTCAGAGTAAATTTTCTGGATACCACCATTGAAAACCGGACTAAGAATAGGATGGGCAGACTGAGGGTTTGGCAGACAGGGTACTCCGTCCCGTTTATGGTGGAGTACCCTGTCCACCAAACTCTCAATCAATCCCTGTGCATTTATAAGCACAGCTCTCACATTTACAATAGTAATTTAAATCGTTTTCAATCATCCAATGTTTAAGATGTCACTAGCTTTTTAAAAATGCATTTCCTTGCCAACACACATGCGCTCGACGGTGGGAGGTGCAATCACCAACCTTTGCCTCTGTTTTGAGTGAATCAAGGGCCCCTTTTGCAACTAAGGCAACCAGAAGCATTAGGCATTAAGGTGGCAAGAGGACCTACAGACAGCTAATTGTGGTATTTGAGCTCTTAAAGTGGCCACTTATTGACGTTATCTAAATATGTGCCTTTTTATAAGGAATTGGCTCTGAAGCACTGAGGGAAATGTGAAGCTCTGCACAGTATGTACCATGCCTTTCTAGGTTACGTATTGTAGGGTCACTATTCCCTGTTACATTGGTTCTAATTACTTTTCAACAGGAAAGCCAAAACAGAAGAAATCAGGGGGAAAACGGAGATCCTCTAGCAAACAAGAATCAACACACGAGACGAGTTTGGATTCAAAGACTAAGGTTGTGAAGGAGGAGGAGGAAGAAGGTGACCATCGCGGTACTGTTACTGTCAAACATGCAGAGCCAGACATCCACGTCAGCCCAACGAGTCCAGGATCCACCCCTTCCAGGTCTCAATTTGAAGAACCTCAGCTAAGTGAGACTCCTCCTGCTGGGGAGCATCAGCTTGCTCCTGAAAGTCAAGTTCCTGTGAGGAGAAGGGAGACATCTGCTCACCCAAGTATTACAATAAGCCTCCCGTCAGAAGACACTTCTAGCATTTCGTCAGAGGTAAGAATTCTTTACACTAAGAAATTTATAACAAATTCCAAGTCTATAAGTTTTGTTCCATGCCCATACAAGAATTGAGGCCTAGGAAGGCGTGTAAAGTCTTCAGTATTCCAGTCTCACTGAAGTAACTAAGCTGTTCATTGTTCTGGAATCTGGGTCAAGTGAAAGGCTGCCATTTAGAAAAGTTGTGAGAACTAGCAAATTTGTAGCACAGTCCAATATATTCAGATGACTTACTATACACATTTATTAAGAGGCTTGCATCTGTGAATGCAGCAAGACAGGGTTCTCCAAAGTAGGCCCTTGAGGGCTGGATCCATGCCAGATTTTTAAGATAACTTTATTTATCTAAATGAGGATATGCTAAAAATCTGGCATGGATCCCGCCCTCCAGGACCGACTTTGAAGAACCCTGCTATAAGGATCAACTAGTTTAATGATGATAAAGGGTGATGAAAGAATGGATGCAAGCAATAATGAGGTTAACAAAAATGTCTCTAACAAGGGTAAAGATGCTGAACATGGTTTATCGGTCTAATGAGCGAGAATATCCGCTGTGAAAAATCATATGAACTCTTTGTCTTATGCGTTATTGGATAAGAGCGATTTCTGTTCTGTCTACACTTCTTTTAAGTTTAAAAATAATTTTATTTTCATGTTCAAAGAGAATAACTATGAAGAATAAAAATAAATGAAAACCCAAAGGTATATGGATATATATCATATTATGAAAACATTTTGTAAAAATAAAAGAACAATAACTTTTATGTTACAAAAACATTATTGAAAGAAGAAGCATATTCTAAACTCTCAAAAAAAAGAGAAAAAAGAAAAATGGTGAATAATAAGAGAAAAGTAAAAATGAAATTCCAATATTAGACCCGTAATATACTGTGTTATATATATAATATGGAGAACCATTTCTGTCACGTGAATTAAAAATAAAGAACAAAAAACAAATCAAGATCTTATATCATGAAATGTGTAGACTTGTCTACTTTATTAAATATGTCTATAGTAATAAATTCATATTGAAAACATGTGAGCAATCAGCATACTTTGGGGCTTATATATGAGCACTTGCGTCACGTTTACCCTGCAGTTGCGTCACTTTTTGTGATGCTGCAGTGGCCTAAGTAATGGGCCACGTTGCATATTTACAAAGTGGCGCATCTAGGCACATGCGTCACTTCCTAAACCCCTGTGCTACATTATACTTGCGTCAGGTATAATGTATGCAGGGTGGGCGTTCCCCCGCAAGAACGGGTCTTAAAAGTGATGCAGTGAAATCTACGAGATTTTACTGCGCCACTTCTAGGACGCCAATGTGTCAAAACCTTGTGCCTGCCTCATAACAGGCGTAAAGGTGATGCAGTTCTATGAACATAGCCCTCCCCCTGCATTGCTGGAGTTGCGTCACGCTTCCGATACAATAATGCGTCAGTTTTGCACCCACAGATAAGTCAGTAATACTAACGTACCTGTCATTCCTTGCGACATGATGCGTCATACAGTAAATATAATGCATCCATCATGTGGCAAGGAGGGCGCAGTGAAAACTGTTACATCGCTGTTTTAATTCAGCGATGCAACAGTTTTAATAAATAAGGCCCATAATGTGTCTGGGAAATGTTGATGCAGTTTGTGCATCATGGATATGTTAGTAAGGACATTAAAAAAGCAATAGTTCCAACCTTCATGAAGACTGCCCAGAAATATATTTGTGAACGAGAAAGCAACATTAGTTTTTAAAACACAATTTATCTGAGACCAGTATTTTTGCCAAAACCTATATATAAGAAAAGAGCAAATGCTTCAAATCAGCAACTGCCCATTAACATGACCAGTAATTACACTGCAATATAGAATCAATAATCTATTATAAAGAAAAAAATAATGTTTGATTTCCAATTGCAGTTTACGAAGATTTATGAATGTTAAGCCAAATTTTGTTCCTAATATTAAAAGGACCAGAAGTGTTTAAATTATGTTCCCTTAATACTTTGAACTTAGGTCTTTGAGATAGCATCAAAGGTGGCCTTTGCAAAGTTGCCCAACGTGGCTGTGCAGCCCCTAGCTGAGGTGTAACAGTCATCGATACCAGCCATCATCAGCAGCTTCTTGGGGACCGGCGCAGACACAATGCCAGTACCGCGGGGTGCAGGAATCAGACGCACAAGAACAGAACCACAGCGCCCAGTCACCTTAGAAGGCACTGTATGGGGTTTGCCAATCTTATTACCCCAGTAACCTCGCCGCACAGGTACAATGGACAACTTGGCAAGAATGATAGCCCCACGAATAGCAGTAGCAACCTCCTTGGAGCACTTCACGCCCAGCCCAACATGGCCATTGTAGTCTCCGATGGCAACAAAAGCCTTGAACCTGGTACGCTGCCCGGCTCTGGTCTGCTTCTGGACAGGCATGATCTTCAGAACCTCATCCTTCAGAGAAGAGGCCAGGAAGAAGTCTATGATCTCGGACTCCTTGATTGGAAGAGAAAAAAGATAGATCTCCTCCAGAGACTTGATCTTCATGTCCTTGACCAGCCGACCTAGTTTAGTCACCGGCACCCACTCTTTCTCATCTGCCTTCCCGCGGGCCCCGCGGCCTCGTCCGCGACCCCGTCCTCTTCCACGGCCGCGGCCCCTGCCGCCAAAGCCGCCTCGGAAGCCTCCCCTGTTTTCACCGGCGTTGTCCGCCATTTGGTGATCTTTAATAAGAAGCTGTAGCTGTAGGTCTTTGAGATAGCATCAAAGGTATCTCAAAGACCTACAGCTACTTGACCCCAGATCTCTGGAAGGAGACAGTCTTTACCAAGTCTCCATACCAGGAATACACCGATCACTTGGCCAAGACCCACACCAGATTGTCTGTGCAGAACTCCCAAGCAGCAGCTGTTCCTGGCGCAACCCCCACATAACATGTTCTGCTGGAAAATAAAGTAGTTGGAACTGTTAAAAAAAAAAAAAAAAAAAAAAAAAATACTTTGAACTTAGATTTTTCGCTGGCTCCAACTGGAGTTTTACATAATGTATAAACATTAGGGGGCAGATTTACAAGCCCCTTGAACCACTTTTGCGTTATTTTTCCCATGTTAAAAATGACGCACAAGTGGCGCAAGGGGCTTGTAAATCTGCCCCTAGATGTCTTAGCAGTTGAACTTAATACACAAATAGTTGAGTTTAGAAAATCTCTACTGGAAAATTTCAAAGGTTTTAGAAAGCCATCTATAGTTTTGAAAATGGGCGATGACACAGAAATCTGCTTTGGTGAAAAAGATAAATATTCTCTAAATGAGAATGATTCAACCAAACAGAGCTAAAAGGATTACCGGTATTTGACAACTGATATCATTGTTTCAAAATTAAAACATTATGGTAAACTCACAAATCTTGGAAATGTATCCCTTGTTTATATTCACTTAGTATTAGTTTGGAAATTTATAAGATGCTCATAAAAAAGTGATCAACAAAGAGTAATTGTTCGTAAAGAAGGAGGCTAGACTACTTATGTGCATCATAAAAATCATATATAAAATTACCCCTCATAATTTTAATCAAATCGAGGCAAGCCACACCAAGATAGAAATAAGGGGTTCCATTCTGTGAGTAGATTCTCTGTTTTTTTCACACCTTCACCACAACTTTATCTAAAATAAATGTAATAGTATCATTTAAAGGACTTCAAACATGTAAACCCATGCATTTAATTGAAATCGGATTCCTAATAAAGCAAACCCTAATAAACAGAAGAATTTTAGATTTACTAGAAATGTAACGTATATTCTGAAAAAAATAAAAATCTTTAAACCTCATCTAATGCTGGTGTAAGAAATTGGGCTACTGGTTAACTGGGGTGTGAGATCTGGTTAAGCAGCAACCACTATCCTAATCGGGGTAAGGCACAATCAAACCGAAATTAACCTGTGCTCACCCTCTGGTAGCTTGACACAGAGCAGTAAGGCTTAACCTGAATGCAATATATAAAGTATTTGTGCAACACTTCAAACTGTAAAAACACCAAGCAAAAAGATCCCACACCAGGCTTAGAAACATATAGCAGATTTAATTAAATAAAACAAGACCAAAACTACAAAACTCCAATCAGTAAAACCAGAAATATTGAATTTTAAAGTTTTAAGGTGAAATAAAGTCAAAAAGCACAAAGCGCCAACAAGAGATCTGATTGCATCAGACCGGGACAAAGTTACAAGTTCAGGCCTGCTGCAATGGAGTGCAGGCTGGCTACAGGGACCAGGTTAGGCCCGCTGAACCAAGTACCTTAAATCCTATCTACGGGGCTTGTGAGGCGTCGAGGATGCAGAGTGCAGCTGTGGCGATGCATCAGTTCTATGAGCTGCGAGTCTGTGACGCGGAGGCCATCGTCATCATTGAGCTGCCGTTGATGAGAGATTCGAGGACCTTGGTCATAAATGCGCCACACCATCGGTGATGCATCCGTTCAGAAGATGCAAGAGTGATGCAAACTTTCTGCACCAGGCCCAATCCAAGCAACAGCATTGATCTGTCAGTTCTGCTCGAGGATGAGCCGTTTAGCTGAGGAGCTAAACAGCTCAGCAGAAAAGATGCATTGGTTATGCTGGTAGCACCTTAGGTCCACTTTCAAGGGTCCAGAACTGGGGTGGCACCACTTGGCAGGGTACACTCACAGATGAATGGCAGAGTCCATGTGCAGATGCAAGGTTGATGAAAGCATGGGCGTCCGCAGAATTTTTTCCAGGGGGGGGGGCAAAATGTTAACGTCATTACCATCCTCCGACATGATGTGTGCCAGGTGGGGCACAAGAAAAACTGGGGCGCAGAAGGAGCAGGAAGCAGGCTGCAAATGATCTCATACACCATAATAACAGAAAAACGTTCAACAGCACACTCTAAAACCAATAAATAAGTAAATCAGTCAGTCCTGAATGAAAACTCGCGACATGAGTACTTATGCACTCATGAGTCACATATTCTGCCTTGTGGTGTGTTACTTTTTCAAATCCCCTTCTGCTCCAGGGAACCCATGCAGGGTTCTTCTATTTCTCGCCTGTGGTTTCCACACCCTTTCTATTCCGAGAAAAGAAAAATCGAAATATTTTCTCGCTAATTACAATGTTTTTCGAGTCACTTTCTAATACCAAGACGCGTTACTAAAGGTGATTTTCATAGGAATGAGCGGCGAGGAGGGTGAAAGAAGCGTCGTGCGCTGCACTTTTCCCGCCCAGTGCACGCGAGAGCGCGCGACCGCTGCTGACATCTTTTCACCTCTAACATTAACGATAATGAAGCGAATACCAACGTGCCTTCCTGTTGTGTTTATTCACTCCACACACGCTGCATATTCACAAAAGCTCGCCCCAGAGAGGACACATTCCTGTAATTTACTCCGGGGGATCTGTTGCTATTCATTAACATCGTGTGTCGCACTCCCGAGGTTTGCGCAAACAGCGGGGCGTCTCAAGAGGAATACGGTCCGGGCGCGCCTATTATCCACTCTAACACACGCAAGGTGTATTACAGAAAACCCTTTTTTTTCCGACTACGATACACAATGGTTATTCAGTCCCCCATTGCTTTAGTGTCGTGGAATTCCGGAGGATTTATTTTTATTCCACTAGGGCGCTACCAGCAGGTAAACTCCCAGCAAGGATATTGTGAATAACATCGGATCTTGCTTAACCCCACTCTCCATTTGTGTCTTGAGTGCACGGTGGAATGCACTCAACCATCGAATGCCTTAAGGTACATACAAAGACACAATGAGGAAGATACGTGCTTTCTGTTCTTGACTAAGTCATTCTTAACATGCGTATTTAAAAGGCGCAATACGTTGTAACAATTTCAAGTTTTTACATCATCTAGACTGTCTCCCATTCACCCATGAGTAACCAGATAATCGATTGCCAAAGTGCAAAATAGTGAAGTATAGAGAACTGTGATCTGGGGTACGAAAGTGTGGGGGCGGGGCAGTAACATTGGGGGCTGGGCGAGTGAGGCATGCACTTGATACAGTGGCTATCGATGCATCACTATTACTTCATACGTGGTTCCTGTTACGTCCTGGTTACAGACTGACATCCACAGCAGGTGGAGTAACATACAGAGCTGAGCAATCTTTCCCAAGTAATAAGCAGAACTTTCCGGCAGGTGCATTAACCCACCCACTCACTGTACTATCTCCAGAAGGTTACAAACAGATCTATGCTGCAGGTACATCAGTCTACTGAGCTACCTTGGAACATGCATATGAGGGCGTGGATAGCTCCACGCGGCTTGCACAAGGATATCTCTTGTGCAGTTTAAGACATGCTATGACTCACTTACTTTCAACTTCAAGCTGTGGGTGGGAGAAGGCAAGTCCGGGCCTTCAATCGTGCTGTAATCTTGCCGACCGTTTTCCCGAATTCCTGCTTCTACGGTGTCACGGCCCTGGCCTGGAAACAAACACCACTGACTGCACTCCACTGTGGGGGTGGGTGCGCGGTTCTTTGCAGCGTAAGATAGGTGGCGCACTGGTGCATGCAGCGTAAGATAGGTGGCGCTGCGCGCAGCACTCTCCGTCTGCTGCCATGATGTCAAAGGGATTTCCATGGTGCTGCTGCCTGCTGGCCTAAAATGATACAAAAAAGAGGCCTGCCTGCTCACAAAATTAAAAGTTCCAATATCCGATCATCATCCATTCTAATATATAACAAACAATGCATGGAAATAAAAATGGAATATAAAAATTTCACTGACTCAGCACCAGACATTGTAGGCCGGGTCATCATCCAGGGGGGGGGCAAGTGCCCCCCTTGCCCTTCCCTGCGGACGCCCATGGATGAAAGCCTGTTATGTCCCTGATGCTTCAGATCAGGAGACCAGCCACCTCTCACCACCAGCCATGAGCCACCCAGCCACATTCTCTTTGGTGTGAAGAGATGGAGGTCCAGTTCTTTTCATCCAGGAAAGTGAGCAATAGGCAGCAGGTCTGCACAGAAAAGCAGGAGTCCAGCAGAGTGTAAGTCCTTTCAGCCACAGAGCAGTCATTCTTCCTGGCAGAGTATCTAACGGTGCAAATGAATGAATGAATGAATGAATGTGAGTCTTTTAAAGCGCCAACTTAGCCAAAGGGCATCAAGGCGCTAGCATCAGACCTCATACAGGCAAAACCGATTCCTACTCAACCCGACTTTCAAGGAAACAACCATGTCTTCACAGCTTTGCAGAAGAGTGAGTGTTCTTGTTGCCCCGATAGAAAGTCCAGGAGAGAGTCACAAGCATTTGCAGCTGCAAATGAAAAGGCCCTCCCGCCCCATCTCATCTTTTTGACCCTAGGAACAACAAGGAGATTCTTTTTTGCTAACCTCAGGTTTCTGGAGGGCACATACTGTTGAAAAATGGTCTATATGCCCAAAGGGCCCAGGCCATAGTATGCGTTGTGAGTGAGGCTGAGGGTTTTAAACACAATTCTGCGTCCACCGGGAGCCAGTGCAGCGACCTAAGGGAGGACGAGACCGAGAGATGTTTGTGGATGTCTATCACCAACCTGGCAGCGGCATTCTGCACCAATTGTAGACGATGCAGCTGAAGTTGTGGTGCCTGGGGTCCTTCTTTAATACACGGGTGTGCCTTTGAAATAGGGAGAAACTACTCGAGGCAGGCCTTTAAAATGCAAAGTGGCCCTACCCTCCCTTGCATCAGCCTATCTACAGGGGGTATGCAGCCCGTTGTGTGGGGACAGGACACAGCTCAGTCAAGTGTAAGTGAGGCTGGGTCCAGCTCCTCCCTCCCATTGTGCCAGGATGGCCGATTAAGACACACCTAAGATCCCATTCTGTGTGGCTGTCTAGGTGGAATACACACACACACCTGCAAACTACACCAAGTCATGTGCGAAGTACAGGCACCAAATGGCTAAGGCAAGAAAATGCCAACATTATATAAATGGTATTTCCAGAATTGTAATTTAAAATCCGACTTCGCCATAAGTTAGGATTTTAAAGTAGGTTTACAGAGACACCAACCATGAACCAGTTATATCTTCCCATTTGGAAATTACGCTTATAGAATGTCAAAAGCCAATCCCAATGTTATCCTGTGGATGATATAGGCAATGCGAAGTGAAAAAAGAATGCAAGAGTTTTCTCTGCCTGACCTGTAAAACTTAAAAATATATGTCCTGCTTATTAAATACATTGCACCCTTTCTACCGGCTGACAGCCAGCGGACAGTGGCCACGGCACTTATTCTGTCTCAGCTCAATTATTGTAATGGCCTCTATCTGAGTTTACAGAAACGCTTCATGAACAAACTCCAACTGCTGCAAAATGCGGCAGCGAGGCTGCTTTAGGGCACACCTAAATTTGAGTCTATCTCCAAGGAGATTAAAAAACTTCACTGGTTGCCTGTCAGGAAACGGGTGCGCTTTAAAGCCCTTTGTACAGTTTTCAAGGCTCTCCAAGGCACAGGTCCAGATTATCTGAAACAGCATATACAACGGTACCGTCCTAAAAGAACCCTGCGTTCTATGGAAGCCAAGCTGGTGATAGTACCACTTACAAAAAAAGCCTCTTGGGGTGGAAGAAACTTTATTGTGCGCGCTACAAAATCCTAGAATGACCTTCTTTTTTCCTGAGAGACACCACAGATCTCCTGACATTTAGAAAGGGACTAAAGACCTGGCTTTTTAACCTATAATTGTGGTTTACCGGTCTTTACTCAGGGGAGGATAACTAGCGCCAGCACACCCCCGGGTAACCGTTGAGCTTTATTAGCTCCAATAACATAACATAATATAAGATATAAAAGATGTATTGGTCAGTTTTAGCTATCCTTTGACTCTAAAGAAAAAATAGGATTAGGGAGCCGAGCTGTATCGGTGACGTTAGCTTTAATTAGAATAATGTATAAACCAAGAGAATTAACAAAGGTGGAATGGTTTCAAAAATAATTAAAATATATCATCTCTGGCCTTCATAATAGTGTAAATAAATCTGGTAGTGAGAAGAGTAAGGGCATGCCAGTTTTCCCATCCCCTTATTATAAGTGCCATAAGCTGTAATTCACTTGTAATATCGCAAACCAGGGCATCTGTCAGATTTATTACAGAGTATCCCACCAGCCAACCTCCAAATAAGACCTTAGTGTTCACAACAAGTAGTTTTTTGAAGCATTTGAATTGTGGTTTCAGTCAAACCAAAGTGAGTACTGTCCAAAGAATAAATGTGACAGTAGATTTATGCGAAATTGTGAATGTATTCAGTGCGGAGAAGCATGTGCAGAAGCTTCTGCATGTTGGTAATGCAGAGTTTGCCGACAGAAATAACCAGCGCCCTTCAACAAGCACAAAATGGAAGACACGCAGAGTAAAAACAGTGTGCAGCGCTCCACCATCGGTCCATGTGTAGATCTGGTCACATGAAACAAAAAATAGAACTCCTTAGTTTAAAAGATTGGATTCCTAAAAAGCTGTGTTGTCTTTAAAAAAAATCCTGATGCCATAGAGATTTCGTAAACACTCCCCATCGTCTTTTGGCTCCAAGCGACGTCCCAGTTTGTCACACTTGTACCAGGGACAAATAGTGGTGGTGGAAAGAGGAGTGGAGATAGGCATGTCCAAACGTTTTTCATTGTCATTCCTTCAGTGGGCCCAGCGATTTCTATGTGGTGCTTAGATTCGTTCACACATCGAGTCCAAGAACATGCAGTAGGATCAATATTTAAGTCCGAATAGCTTGCACCTTTACTCTTTTGCTTCTTCTAACACCTTACAACTCCTACAACCATACTTAAGTTCCCAGGGTTTGGGTGAAAGATGCAAGAAAGTGGCTGCAGTTCAGGTCTGGACTTTGTTGTCCTCTTGTCTCAGGAAGTCTGGTCCAGAAGGAAATGTTAAAATTGTAAATGTAAACTGATCCTTGTATAGCGCACTACTCACCCGCAAGGGTCTCAAGGCGCTTGTACGAATACCGCTGTGGAACCCATCCTGGCTTTCCCTGTGAGGCGTCCACTCCTGGGCACCCCCAAGGTGGAGGCCAGGCATCCTTACCGTTGTGGGGGCCGTTGTGGAGATTAAGCAAGCTATTGGCCAGAGTTGCAGAGTGGGACTCCATGATTGGAATAGGCACCGAGGCGAGAATTATCAGGTCCGTGGAATTTTGATCCCAAGACCCGCCGAGGCGGGGAATTGAACCCTGGTCCCGGGCTAGACCTCTATCATTGAGCCACACTTCTCCACATGTTACCTTCATTGTAGCTCTATGTACTCCAAGCACATATACCTCACTGTGCTGTGGAGAAAAAATTTGAAAAGAGCCTACAAGTTGTCCTGCTACCATAGTAATTTAATGTAAACCTGATAGAGCGCGCGGGTCACCCGGCTCACTTAGATTACCAAATTTTCCACGCACTGGGCCCTGGCGTGCATATGATGACCGTGTTTTGCAATGAACCGGGTGAAACCTCTATCACGCTACTATCAGTAATCGGGTGGGCGACTCTTACACCACTCACTATTCATGTACCTGACTTACCACAGGCACATTACTCCTGACGGATCAGGAGCTAGCAGTGGACAGGTGATAAGGGTTTTCCTACAAGGGAGAAAATTCTAATTTATACATTTAATACCTTTAATATTTCTTTAATGTATAATGACCACAGACACCTTGATGGTTTTAAGGGTTTTATATAGTATAAGTTTAGAACGAAAATGCCATTACAAGTAGGCAAATGCCAAGTAACACATCAATGATTAGTATCAGAACCAGAATGTAACTATGGATAAGGGTGAGTATCATAGAGTAAAAGGGAACACTATAGGGCATGAATCATAATGGACATTCATCTAATACAGTTTAATCTAGGGAAAGGACGTGAGAAAAACCTAATGTGTGACCTAATAATTTTATACTATTTCCTAAACCTTATGCTATCTTTCTAACTTCACGGCAACCATACTAAGGGGAAGGGAATAAGTGGAACAAGCTAGATAAACAGTCGGGTTTAACAATGTCCTATAGGAAGGGTAAAAGTGGAACATTTACTAATAATCAATTGCATGAAATTACATTCAAAGGAGAAATGGAGAATATCACAGGCAAGATTGCTTTAATCAGAGGAGGAAAAGTTGAGGGTATAGTATAGACAGACACCTATGCCAATATTTACCTAGGTGAGAATGAGGACTAACCCTTGCCACGGGTCAGTTGGGGAAAGAACGGGACAAGGACCCTCAAGGATTCAGGAAAATACCAGAAGGTGAGCAGGTACAGCTCATGGACAGTCAGGACAGGATACCCCTCAGGTCTGGGTCAGGACTGGGTTCACCAAGGCACGACCAACCCCTCACAGCATCGGATGCAACGCCAGCGTTACCCCCTCTTCTGCACGGAATCCGTCAATAACCCCGATTGGGTTTTCGAATCTCCCAGCAAAGTGCTTCGCTCAGCACTTAGGACTAATTTCCACCCCTTGGAGTTTGTGGAAAGTTTCAGGCAGAATGCTCCGCAGCACTCTGTATCAGGCACCTATAGAGTTCGTAGGGTCAGTGACAGGTCTGCTACTCGGACAAGTCGGACAATTTCTCTAAGCTAAGCTAGGCTATATATACAGTTTTAAGTCCCCAAGACCACCCATAAATGTTGCAAAATGACAAAGTCCCATCTTCTGATTGGTCAAGGGAGGTGGTTTAAGACATTTGTCACCACCTATATTTCTATTACGTATTTCACGTGACATTACCCTCCCCCTAGCATCTGGGTTCCCAGGCATACGTGTGGGAAAGTACAATAGTGAAGAAAAGGTTTGCAACATTGTTGCGCATTTCAGAGTAAAAATAGCAGGTCTTCAAGGGCAAAGGTGCGCCTGGAAAGGACAGTCCCCTTTTCAATGGCCAACTGGCCAGGTTCCATTGCTGCACGTCCCAGATCTTTGATCACGTGATGAGGGATACGTCAGCTTCAAAATGGTTTCCATCCCTACTTCAAGGCCCTCATTTACGCGGTACATGAAAAGTAAGCGAAAACAAATTAATAACACAGAATAAAATGAATACACTGTACACCATGACCAACTACTCTTAATCCCTTATTTTATAATACTTATAGCATTAAGAGTTAGTGCAGAAAAGATGCATAGACAAAAGCGGCTTAAGATAGCATGAAGCATGATTAGTGACAAGCGGCCATTTTAACACCACTGCGCATGAGCGAACTTTTCCCTCCAGATTGCGAGTGCGTCACGTCACATGGGTATGACCGACGCATGCGCAGACTGAATTTCTGCAAAGCGGCCATTTTATTAATGTGCAAGCTTGATTACGATGAAAAACACATAGGCAAGCCTCCTAGGGACACCCGTGTGTTGGGGAAATACAAATAAATGACAAACAATCGGAGTTAGTACAGTTATGATTTTAAGGCGAGGTTCATGAAAGAGAGCAAGTCGCGTTACGTGCGAATCCTTGCTCCATCAATCCCCTCTTTGATGATATTTACTATCATCACTACACATGAAAACAGATGCCAACTTCATTCATCCAATTCATTCATCTCAACCTCAGTGAACTTATTGTTGAGGTTTCTCTCCGCCTCTCTGTGTGTATGATTGTTCTTTATTTTCTTATATATCTGGTTTCTTAATTCTTCTAATTCTAAGTCTTCAGGCTTTCGCTTTCCTCTTTTATTCACTATATATTTTCTGCACTTCTGGCATCTGCAACAGATGAATATGATCAGAACAATCAAACCTATTCCAGCTATTGGCATCAGTATTTTCCATATAAGACTTTTACCTAGGTTAGAGAACCAACTACCTACAGAGGAGAGACCATCAGTCAGTCTCTTCCAGGCACTGTCAACCTCTAATGGTTTGAGTTCTTTTTCCAAATTAGTAATGTTTCTTATATACTTCTTAATTTCGACACTTTTATCAGGAATGTAAGTGCAACAATGTTGTGCCCTCAGCATCCTGCAGACTCCGCCCTCTTTTGCCAATAAGGTATCAAGAGCAAGGCGATTCTGTAAAACCATTGATCTGATCGCAACCATTTCGGTATTGATCATCAGGAATCCAGCAGCAGTGTCAGTAGATAACCGATCCACTACTGTAGATAATTTGCAGATTCTATGAGTATTCAGAACTACCCCCATTCCAGGTATCAGTGCACTAAAAATATCACCTATAATTTCTCCTACACTTTCACGTTTTCTACGCACTAAGCCATTAGTAATCTCATTGCTTCCAGCTGCATTGTTCACATGGTATATTTTCGGAAAGACAATGCCAAAGTAGCAGCTTCCATACCAGTGATCCGGTAATTTGAAATAAGCCTTGTTTCCACATATATAATAAATTCCTGGAAACACAGGTTCTGACCCATTTTTGAAACCCCAACCTCCAATTACCTTGTAATTATGTTCACACTCGCTGGAACCAATGAATACATTGTTATAATAACTAGTCTTTTCTCTATGAAGACAGAGTTTCCCTTTCCGTTCAAAATCCAGCAACAGAGCAGGAGTAACTTCGCTTTGTGAGGTGTTATCCATGTTTTCTGCCCATCTAGGGGTTCTGTTCTGTTCGTCATTTGCCTTTTTCTGAAACTTTTCCCTTCTCTTTTCTGCCATTTTCAAGAACATTTTCTCTTGTGCATGTAAGGAACACGTCAAGTTGTCTCTACGAGCTTCATTCAGATCTATGTCACCTATAGTCAGGAAATATTCCCCCATGTAGCGAGTCACTCCACCAAGGGTATGTACAAGGTTCAGATTCCCTCTAATAGGAAGTTCTGAAAAGATAACGTCAGTGTTTGAGTAATAATACTGTAAAGTGCTTCTATAAAATAAACTAGCTAAAATACTACAGGAAATTCCATAGGTCGGGGGTAAATGGTGGTATGTCACGCCTTCAGCTACTGAAGTAGGTAGCATCATGCAGACATAGCAATCTTCTATTTCCATAGCTTCTACATAGTGCACTAAAAGGTTTGCGAAAACATTTAAGTGTGTCCTGTTCTTCATTTGGTGATAATGTAGTTCTCCCTCATCTGATGCTTCTAAGTCAGGTCGTGTATGTCTCAGACTCACTGCATTGTCACGTCTTTCTACTCTTCGTGGTGTTTCTTCAGTATGTACAACTTCTGCGTCTTGTGTCGTCAAGTCTGTAGGATATATGTTAGGGTCTTTGCTTATCATAAAAGGTATAAACACTGTTAACCCTATCCATATCATTACTAGCACCACTACACTACAGATGCATATTTTACAGCAAGTTCTGCAACAGCTAAATCTGGACCTTCCAGTGACATTTGAATCAGACATTTTATCTTACAGGTGGCTTTCTCAACCCCTCTTCGTTTCTTCTCAGCTGAGGTTTTACTTCGCTTCACCTCAAGGAGGGTCTTCGTCAGAACTCCGATCAGCAATGGACCCTTCGTCGCTTTTGCCACAAGCTTCGGGCTCATCAATTTCTTCCAACACCAAATAGGTCCACTCAGGGCTACGATACAGTCTGTTTTGTTTCTTTACTCTGCCGCCCTTTCGGATGGACTTTCCTCGGGCTTCTTTTCTTTCACTTTCAGCCCTTTTTCGGTCCTTTAGTTTTTCTTCGACTGTTTTTATTCTTATTCTTAGTCTTTTTACATATCGGGGTTCATCCTTCTTGTCGATCCTATTTGTAGTCGAGGAAACTTGCTCTTCCTCGTGAACTCTTTTGCTTTTTCTTCTTTGTCGCACTATTGCTTCAGCAGTGTCTTTTTCCCTTCCTGTCTGACTAGTTCCAGGTCTTTCATCTATTTCTTCTGCCTGGTCCTTAAGCTGACCTAGTCCAGGTTTAGACTGTATTTGATCTTCGTTTGTGAGTGATTCACTGGACTCTTCTTCCTGAACACGTTCATCTATTACTAACTGGCCTTGTTCATGCTCTTCGATCTCTTGATTTTCTTCCGCATGAACTTCTGCTTTGACTACTATCTGTCCCTTTCCAGTCTCCTCTGTCTCAGAAGGAGTGTTGATGACTTGATCTGTCCCTACCTGGCCTATTCCCTGATCAGATTTTATAATGGCTTTGATGATCTGACCTTCTCCTTCTTGTTCTGACTCACCTGCACTGTCCCACTCACTACCTAGGTAAGAGTATTTTCTGGTTCTTATTGGATCAAGAACCTGATCATCCGCAGGAAACCATTCAACTTCTTGACTTGTGCCTGGTAGTTCGATGTCAGCGGGATCCGGACCCTCTTCTGGAGTCTCCTCAGCTGGACCACCTTCGGCTTCAGTCGCGTTTTCTCCAGTCACCTTCTTCGTGTGACTTGCATGGATCCACTTTGGTACACCAGCACACTTCACAGCAGTTGTGGTGACAAGGATCACTTGTCGAGGCCTGCCCCACTTCGGTCCAAGGCAACTCGTCCGGGTGTGTTTCTTTAACACCACCCAATCACCTGGTCTCAGATTGTGTGCTGGAGTTGTAGGCCATTCGACAGCAGTCTCTCCAATCTGGTGAGAGATAGAACGCACTTGGTCACCCAACTGCCTGCAGTACTCTAGCACCATATCATCAGAAATACTTAGCAGTTTGTGTCCAGGTACCCATGCCTGTCGCATCATTCTTCCCATCAGCACTTCATGGGGGCTCAGGCCTGTCTTTCTGTTTGGAATACTTCTCAAGCTCATCAGCACCATGGGCAAAGCTTCTATCCAATTCATTTTTGTGGAATCACACAGTTTTGCCAGCCTGGACTTGAGAGTGCCGTTTATCTGCTCGACTATTCCAGAAGCCTCTGGATGATAGGCACAGTGCAGTCTTTGCTCCATTTTGAATGCTCTGCAGAGTTCCTTTAGGACCTCGTTTGAAAAATGTCCACCTTGGTCTGTTTCAATTGTCTCTGGAATTCCAAAGCGTGGTATCAGTTCCCTAAGTAATAATTTAGCTACAGTCAGGGCATCATTCTTCTTTGCTGGGTAAGCCTCCACCCACCGGGAAAACAAGCAAACTATGACCAGGACATATCTATATCCTTTGCACAGGGGCATTGTTATGAAGTCTGCCTGCATCCTAATGAAGGGACCTTCTGCTCTCCCAATGGTACTTTGCTCCACTACTGTCTTCTTTCCTGCATTGAATTGTTGACACACTAAACACCTCTGACAAAGTTTGTCTGCTGTGCTCCTGAATTTTGGACTGTAGAACACCTTTTCAAACATTCGGCACATGGCATCCCTCCCAATATGTGTTGGTTCATGTATTATCCGTGCCATTGCGGTAACCAGTCGTTAAGGTAGTACAGGCTTACCAGTCACGTGAACCACAACACCATCTCCTTCCCTTGGTCGACATTCATCCTGCCTCCACATGTCCTTTTCTTTCCTGTCTGAGGTCTGTTGTAGTTCTCTCAATTCATCCCATGTTCCCAATCTTTCAAACAACATCAGTTGGCAGCTGCTTTCACCTCCCCATAATTTAATTAGGAGGGACATTTTGTGTCGGGCGCAGTACTGGGCAATTTGGTCAGCATATCTGTTTCCGGCTGTCACCTCGTCATTTCCAGATCGGTGAGCCGCACACTTGACCACAGCCAATTCTTTGGGCAATTGGATGGCTTCTAGTAAGTTTTGTACTGGTTTTCCATTACGGATAGGAGAACCTGAGGAAGTCATGAATTCTCTTTGCAACCAGAGCTGGCCGAAGTCATGAACAACCCCATAACAGTACTGACTGTCAGTATAAACAGTTACTCTTTTGTTTTTCCCTATTTTACAAGCTCTTGTTAGAGCAATGAGCTCCGCTACTTGAGCAGATTTAACTTCGCAAAGATAGGAAGCTTCCAGGGTCTTTTCCAAAGTGACTACAGCATAGGCAGCACTCAAACCTCCATTCTCATGTCTCAAGCATGAACTATCCACAAACATTTTGAGGTCTTCATCAACCAAGGCCACTTCTCTGATATCAGGACGGGGTTTTGTGCTAAATTCAGTCAAGTCTATGCAGCTATGGTCAATTTCGTCTCCTGCCTCTACATCAATGGGAAGGGGCAATAGAGTGGCAGGGTTTAAGATATTACATCGGGAGATTATTACATTTTCTGCACCAATGAGAATCCTCTCATACTTAGTCAGCCGACTAGGGGTGAGATACTGTGTCTTGGTTCGGGTGAGCAAGATCACAACTGAATGTGGAACAAATACAGTGACAGGATGTCCCATCACAATGTTCTCACTCTGCTCTAGGCTTGTACAGGTAGCAGCTACTGCTTTCAGGCACCCAGGTAATCCAGCAGCCACTGGATCTAGGGCGGCCGAGAAGTAGGCCACGGGACGTCTAATCAGACCATGTTCCTGGGTTAAGACCGAGAGCGCACAATTGTCTCTCGTGTCACAAAACAGTTCAAAGTTCTTGGAATAGTCAGGCATTCCTAATGCAGGAGCTGTGCACAGACAATTTCTCAATGTTACCCAAGCAGTCATGCATTCATCATTCCAACAAACTGGGTCTTCCGCTCCTTTCTTTGTCATGTTAATCAAGGGTTTAGCTATAGCCGCGAAACCCACGATCCACTGTCTGCAGTACCCAACAACTCCTAGGAACATTCTTACTTCTTTCTGGGTTACTGGTAGTGACATTTCTCGAATTATTTTAATTCTTTCTGTAGTGACTTTCCGGATCCCTTTCTCTATCTGGTGCCCCAGATATTTTACTGAGTTCTTGCAGAACTGTAATTTGTCTGGTGAGACCTTATGTCCTCCTTTTCCTAGGTGATTCAGCAAGGCAATGGTATCAGTGACACAGTCGTCTTGACTTCTAGATGCTACCAGCAGGTCATCTATGTACTGTACCAGGACAGACTCTTTAGGCAGTACTAAGGATTCAAGACATTTCTTTAGAATCTGGTTGAAAATCGATGGACTTTCGGTGTACCCCTGGGGGACACGATTCCAGACATAGACTTGGCTGTTGAATTCAAAACTGAAAAGGAGTTTGCTTTCTGGATGCAATGGGATGGAAAAGAATGCATGGCACAGGTCTATGACAGTGAACCACTCCGCATTCCAAGGAATTTGATACAGTATTACTGCGGGGTTAGGCACTATGGGACAGCAAGGTACTACAATTTGGTTTACCTTGCGCAGGTCCTGCACTACCCTATACTTTCCGCTAGGCTTCTTAATTCCGAGTATGGGTGAATTACAGGGACTACTCATCACTTCCTGAATGATGTTTGCTTTGAGCAATCTGTTTAATTCCTTTGCAACTCCTTCTTTCACTTCTGCACTCATTTTATACTGTTTGGTATTTGGGTATACAGCATTTGCTTTTATAGTTATTTTAACTGGGTCTACATTTGCCATTAAGCCTACATCTTTTCCAGTAAAATCCCAAACTTCAGGTATTACGCTTGATTGCAGTTCTTCAGGTAGACTTTCAATGGACATGGGCTTAATTTCTGTGTCGGGCCTCAGTAACATCAATTTATATAGGCCATCTTCATCTGGGGTCTGGATTTCAACACCATTTGGTGAGCAAAAGATGGTGCAACGCATTTTGCATAGCAAATCTCGTCCTAATAGGTTTACGGGACTGGAATCACAGACCACAAATCTGTGCATTTCCTTGAAATTTCCTATGGAAATTTCCATAGGTTCTGTTACCGGAGTACTGATTATTTGATTAGAAACTCCCACTACTTGGATAGCTTCTCCCGAGAGGGGTAGGTTAGGAACATCCGCTGTTCTCACAGTGGAACGGGTAGCACCAGTGTCCAATAGAAAGGTGACATCTGTCCCTTCAACCTTTCCTTCAATGTATGGTCCAGCCTGGTCTACCGGTAAGGAGGCGCCAAGCACGCACTCCTTGTCCTCCCCTCTCAGGCCTCGTCAGTATTGATCATCACAGAGAAAAGTATCATTTAACAGGTACTGTGGAATGGGTGCATTTCTTTCATTCTCTCCTTCCCACACTTTGACCCTTTCATTCTGTTGACCCTGATTCCTATAATTCTGTCTAGGAGCGCGTGGCACCGGGGGTTGATTTACCTGCTGTTGGGTCTTTCGGATCCCCTCTTTCTGCACCTGTGGATTTAAACCATTTACGGGGGCATTACCAGCCTGCGAGTGCGGACATTTATCTCTCCAATGCCCCATTTGACCACATCCGTGACAGGGGAATTTTTCCATAGCCTCTTCCCTACTCATTTTAACCCGGGGCCTGCCTCCACCCCCAGCATTCGGATTTGGAGCATTATTACTGTTAGTCATTTTACTTAACTGTTTTTCTTGTTGTTCAGCTAACTTCACCTGAGCCCACATTACTTTCTCCTTTAGGGCTTTCTTTTTGTTCTCGATCTCATCTTCGCAGTATTTGGCATATTTGAGAACATCATCAATGGGTTTCCCTTGCCAACTGATTTTGTTATCCCTAATCCACTGGGATATTTCAGGTCTCAATCCTAACACGAATCGATAACAGAAATGTGTCATATCCTTCATGTCCACATTATCGATTCCACTGTAAGTTTTGAAGACCTGCAGTAACCTTTCATAATAGGAGTGGACTGATTCATCACGCTCTTGGGTAGTTCTATCTATGCGTGTCCAATCAGTTTCTTTTGCGGGCACCTTCTTCTTGAGGTACTGTATGACTTGCTCATACTTCCTCATTACCTCAGGTGCGGGAGCTCCTGTTTTCTCGTCTCTCGCATATTCTTCGCTAGGCCAATCAATTTCAATTTTGCAGTCGGTCCACAAATCTACAGGGACCACAATGTCGAAAAAACCATCCAGGTCTTTCAGAAGACATTTCTGAACTTTTATGAAGCGTTCGACCTGTCGGTACCAATCGACTGGTTTCTCCCGTAATTTTGGAAAGTCATTGGTAAATGATACTATATCTTGTCTGGACCAAGGGACATGGACATATTTTCCCCCTGGGACTTCTCTCATGGGACATAATTTTTCTGGTTTGTCAGCTTCTTGTAAGACGTACTCAGCAGTCCGTGGTCTCTCCTTGCTATCCTCCTTTTTCTTTGCCCACCTGGCTTTCCACTTGTCTAGATCTCCCCATTTCTGTGCTAAGTTTATCAGTTCTTTAATCTGCGTCTTCTTCCCTGTGGTATTCAGGTTTTCTAGATCTTTGTCTGAAAATTCTACCCTATAGGATTTCTGTAGTACTTTGGATCTGCTGATATCTATTCCCATACATACTGCCGTGTCCATTAATTTGTCATAGTATATTTTTGCGTTCCGAGTAAGGTGTTTGCACATGAACAACAACTCATCTTCCTCCCGGACATTCAATCGTTCTAAACCCGCATTCCCTGCGCTCAGTTCCTCTAGCTCTATTCTTAGCTTATAAATATCTAGTGGTTTTGGATGAGGGGTTCCCTTTTCTAATTCTCGGGTCCATCTTTCTATTTCCTCAGGAGTTACCACTGTCGCACTTTGAGTTCCTGATGAAGACTCTATTAGTACGTCTTTGTTCCCAGTCTGAGTTCCCATTCGAGACATACTAGGTCCCTGTTCCCTATTAGGCAGATCCATCAAGGAAGCCATGGACTCACATTCACTTGCTTGGTCATCAATAATGAGTGGTTCCCTTCTGGGCAGGGGCATCATCGGGGTTATGACTGGAGTTTTAGGAGTATTCATTCTGTCCCCATATAGAGGAAAAACTGGACCAATGGTTACTGGAATCGTCAGGGCTTCAGGATTTGGATTAATCTGAGCTATGGCATGTATGAGATCATTCCGCTGTCCTCTCAGGGCATCCCTTTCCTGCTCGTGTAATACCCGATTCATGGGGGGATCCTGTATCATTTGGGGTACTAGAGAAGGATATAAATTCGGAGCAGATGGAGTGGATAAAACTGATCTTTCCTCACCAAAGGGGTTGTAATTCGGGACCACGGGGTCTGGTCTACCAAATCCCTCTCCTCCCGCTCTTTTCTGTTCTATCCCTGTGGAATCGGCTTCACTAGTGCTTCTTCTTCCTGAAGGTCTCAATGGAGTAGTTAAGCTTTGAGATCTGGTGTCTTCATTATAAGGCGGGGGACCTTTCATAAATAAGTCCTCTAAAAATTCATCTTCCGATTCACCCAGGGGCATCATGTGTCGGGTTTTCTCAGTACATTTCTTCCCTCCCATCATTTCATTAGCTCCGAACATGGGGAATAACCCTTCTACCATCATATTTTGTCTCCACTGTTTCAATTTCTGCTCCTTGGTTTCCTTTACCATTTTTGGATACCATCGGGTCACTCCCTTGTCCATTCGGGGTCTGTCTCGCTCTAGAGCCTCAATTTCCCATTCCTCTAAAGCTTCGTACTGAGTTAATCTAGGTCTGGGATGTAATTCATTCATTCGGGTCCTCAGGTTAAATAGGACTCTCCCGTTAAAAGTACCATCAATGGGAAAGGCTAAAACTCCATCCTCCGCAGTGTACTTTACCCAGTTCTCTAACCATACACAGGTGTGATACCCTTTTTCTAACATCATGAAAGAGGCTGGAGTATCTGGCGGAGGAATGATCACACCCTCCCTAGTTCGTATGGGTTTGTCAGTTTTGAAGAAATTCTTTATTTTGCTGGCAAATGACATTTTTCTCTTTCCTCCGTACATGTTGTGAGGTCTGCCTCTGCTCATCAACTCTTTATGACACCCTAGATTTCGTGGATCAGGCAGAAAATCAGGGTACCACATACACCGCTCGTAACAATCTATAAGCTCGGTGCGGAAAATTTTTACTTCGTTTGTGCTTCCAATGCTAGCGCGACTCCAATTTCTCAACAACCAATCAGTGCAGAGGTTGCAAAGGTTCTCGACCAATGGGTGTGCGGCCTTTTCGCGAGACGCGTTCTCACGCTCAGGCACTCACCCCTCCCTTACAATTTCGGCTTCACTACCCACCCGCTGGTTTAACCAATACCAGCGCGGCACGGAGTGACGTCAGAGCAGCCCTTCGACTGACTCCCTCCTTTACAAGGTAACGGAAACTTTGTATTTTCTCTAAGGTGCTATTGTTAATTTTAGTCAACAACGTGTAACATTCGCCATTGTGTAGGAGTGTTCTAAAGAGATAGAAAGTTCTTCTTTTACTGCAAGTAAACCACTTCTGTCTACTTTTCATACACTTCGGATAGACTTCTCTTGCCTACCCTCACGCAAGCATTAGAAAGCCTGCTATTACCCAGTCTCATCCACTTCTTTCCGGGATATATACTAAGCCTGGGGTTCGTCAGCGTTTCCCTTTGCTATCATACAAGCTCCGATGACTCTATTACTCCCTTAGTGTGACCCTTACTAGGTGATATCAGACCAAGGTTTCTATCAGCAGTCCCGTTACTTTCATTCATACAGTTTTCCGAAAAGACCTAATTAGCGCTTCCAGTTCCACTTGAACCATGCACTAACCTTTCCTCCCTACAAATGACCTCAGAACGCGATGGATTCTACTCACCATCCGTTATACAATTCCCTGGGGATTTCAAACAACACTCAACAAGCACACACAATTGGTTAATAAAACATATAATAATTAGCAGCAATACATATATAAAATCATTTAACACAATTTTGAAATCGATTTCTTTTGCAATAAATATTAAGTAACACAATCAATATTAAAATTTTAGCAGCACATTTATTTTTCACGGTTTCTTTTCTAACTATCTTATCTACCTATCTTACTAGTCCTAACCATTCCTCTGCTTACCAGAAATTACTGATAGAGCGCACGGGTCACCCGGGTCACTTAGATTACCAAATTTTCCACGCACTGGGCCCTGGCGTGCATATGATGACCGTGTTTTGCAATGAACCGGGTGAAACCTCTATCACGCTAGAATCCGTCAATAACCCCGATTGGGTTTTCGAATCTCCCAGCAAAGTGCTTCGCTCAGCACTTAGGACTAATTTCCACCCCTTGGAGTTTGTGGAAAGTTTCAGGCAGAATGCTCCGCAGCACTCTGTATCAGGCACCTATAGAGTTCGTAGGGTCAGTGACAGGTCTGCTACTCGGACAAGTCGGACAATTTCTCTAAGCTAAGCTAGGCTATATATACAGTTTTAAGTCCCCAAGACCACCCATAAATGTTGCAAAATGACAAAGTCCCATCTTCTGATTGGTCAAGGGAGGTGGTTTAAGACATTTGTCACCACCTATATTTCTATTACATATTTCACGTGACATTACCCTCCCCCTAGCATCTGGGTTCCCAGGCATACGTGTGGGAAAGTACAATAGTGAAGAAAAGGTTTGCAACATTGTTGCGCATTTCAGAGTAAAAATAGCAGGTCTTCAAGGGCAAAGGTGCGCCTGGAAAGGACAGTCCCCTTTTCAATGGCCAACTGGCCAGGTTCCATTGCTGCACGTCCCAGATCTTTGATCACGTGATGAGGGATACGTCAGCTTCAAAATGGTTTCCATCCTTACTTCAAGGCCCTCATTTACGCGGTACATGAAAAGTAAGCGAAAACAAATTAATAACACAGAATAAAATGAATACACTGTACACCATGACCAACTACTCTTAATCCCTTATTTTATAATACTTATAGCATTAAGAGTTAGTGCAGAAAAGATGCATAGACAAAAGCGGCTTAAGATAGCATGAAGCATGATTAGTGACAAGCGGCCATTTTAACACCACTGCGCATGAGCGAACTTTTCCCTCCAGATTGCGAGTGCGTCACGTCACATGGGTATGACCGACGCATGCGCAGACTGAATTTCTGCAAAGCGGCCATTTTATTAATGTGCAAGCTTGATTACGATGAAAAACACATAGGCAAGCCTCCTAGGGACACCCGTGTGTTGGGGAAATACAAATAAATGACAAACAATCGGAGTTAGTACAGTTATGATTTTAAGGCGAGGTTCATGAAAGAGAGCAAGTCGCGTTACGTGCGAATCCTTGCTCCATCAAACCCACATCAGTCAGTTCCAACTAGCCCTGATAGCCTACATAGGGCTCACCTGCAACTCTGTATGAAGAGCACTAAGGTTGCATCTTTTCTGTGGTGGATCTGCATGAACTCTACAGTAAAGGTACTGCACTCAACATCCAAACACTAATGTACAAAAAATAGACATAGACATGTGAGCAACCTGTTAACCCCTTCGCTGCGAGGGTTATTTCTCGCTGTGCTGGGGGGGAGGATGGGCGCGCACGGCGCCCGCATGCTCATGATGAGCTGAGCTCGTCATGAGGCACAGCGCTCCTGTGCTCATGGAACGCTCAGCACAGCAGGGGACCGGAGCGCTGTGGCTCATGACGAGCTCAGCTCAGCTCAGCTCGTCATGAGCATGGAAAGAATTAATATTCTTGTTGCAGTCATACTAGTTTAAAACACTTCAATTGAACAACAATGTACCAAAATGTATGTTGAATGTTTTCCAGAATGATAGCCTTGCTGGGTAAGATGGTCCAGAGAGTTAGACACCAACACCTGAGATCTGGGTGCCATGTGAATGTCAACATTTGAAACTTGGCATGGCAACCTTTTCTTCCCTCCCTCTGTAGTTGTTACATTTTCAGTCAACTTTACTGAAAAAGACACTGTGTAATGTCATAGTCAGAATTATGACATAGATGTAGACGTTACACCTTCCCTAACGCACAACTTTAACGTTTTTGCTCAAGGTAATACCAATAGTAATGCTTTGATGTTACAGGGCAATGCAATTATAACTTGCTCTGTTGCTAATTTAATCATTTGCTTAGAAACGTCAGACGTTCGGTTAAAATATATATATTATCATCATTTTATTTATAGTAACACTCCTGAGGCGGAAAGCCGGGAGTTAGTTCCTTTTTAAAACTGTTGATTCTCTTGTGTTTTAACTGTGCCCTTACCTTCTGACACCTCTGGAAAAGCGGAAAGCGCCGCTCTCACCTGGCACAGAATGCTTCACTCACGCCTCGCTTTGCCCGCAGGCCACGCCCCCTTCGGAGGCCACGCCCCCAACTTTTACTATATTGGGACGCTGATGTACGAGCTCCGTCATTCATAGTAACACTCCTGAGGCGAAAGCCGGGAGTTAGTTCCTTTTTAAAACTGTTGATTCTCTTGTGTTTTAACTGTGCCCTTACCTTCTGACACCTCTGGAAAAGCGGAAAGCGCCGCTCTCACCTGGCGCAGAACGCTTCACTCGCGCCTCGCTTTGCCCGCAGGCCACGCCCCCTTCGGAGGCCACGCCCACAACTTTTACTATATTGGGACGCTGATGTACGAGCGCCGCCATTTATAGTAACACTCCTGAGGCGGAAAGCCGGGAGTTAGTTCCTTTTTAAAACTGTTGATTATCTTGTGTTTTAACTGTGCCCTTACCTTCTGACACCTCTGGAAAAGCGGAAAGCGCTGCTCTCACCTGGCGCAGAACACTTCACTCGCGCCTCGCTTTGCCCGCAGGCCACGCCCCCTTCGGAGGCCACGCCCACAACTTTTACTATATTGGGACGCTGATGTACGAGCGCCGCCATTTATAGTAACACTCCTGAGGCGGAAAGCCGGGAGTTAGTTCCTTTTTAAAACTGTTGATTCTCTTGTGTTTTAACTGTGCCCTTACCTTCTGACACCTCTGGAAAAGCGGAAAGCGCCACTCTCACCTGGCGCAGAACGCTTCACTCGCGCCTCGCTTTGCCCGCAGGCCACGCCCCCTTCGGAGGCCACGCCCCCAGCATTTCCGCCCACACTTCCATAAAGCACGTGTTTCCCTCGGAAGTGCAGCGGACGAGCGCAGCGGGTGCGACGATTGCGCGCCGAAGGCACGCCTAAGGGAAGCCCGTCTGTGCCCGTCCGCGACCGACCGGGACCAGGGGCACCTCATAATACCCAAACCATTCACTATTCCAGGGCCGATCTTATGGAATGTAATACAAACAGTGACCTTCTCCTTTTACCAAGGGATACACTCCATCAGCTTTGCAAGCATGGTATCCTGAGCCATGGCTGTCACTGTTCAACTCGTGCAGCATGTCTGGCCTCGCCCAATCTACCCACCAATGAACTCGCTATTTTGTATCTCAACACTCGCTCTCTTGTCAAGCATCAGATGGACATCTTCCTGTTATTAGACACGGAAAAGCCAGATATCCTCTTTCTGGCAGAAACCTGGCTAACCCCTACCTCAGCACCCGATATTATAGCAGCACTGCCTCCTGACTACTATATTATACAGGCTGATCGCGCTACCGGGAAAGGAGTTGCGGCAATTATCCACTCGAGCTTGAATGTCACCACTCGCAACTGCTTGACGCTACTCAATACAGACAATCTGGTATTAAAGATTGCTACTCCTCACATGTCTATAGCATGTGTTCTACTATATAGACCACCCACCTCAATGCCACTGTTTCCTATGTCTCTGAGTGAGCAAGTTGCCAATCTGGCTTTGGACCATACCAGGGTCATATTAGTTGGCGATTTCAACTACTGGTATAAAGACCCAGCAGAGGGCTCTCAATCGGCAGAACTGACTGACCTTCTTTTTAACCTCAATTTTAAGCAGCTGGTGCTTTCCCCCACTCACGTTAAAGGACACATTTTAGACCAAGTGTGGTCTAATACTACGTGTGTGTCATCTCCTTTAACCTTGCCTTGCCTATGGTCAGATCATCGCATTCTCAGATTTAAGATCTGTGTTGAGTATATCAGAACCACGGTGCCAATCACTGGCAAACTAGCCAGAAACTGGAATGCTATGGATAAAGATGCTTTCCTACAGTCACTAGCCAATGATGTGTCTTCCTTGGATAATGACATAAATCTGTCAGTTGCTACGCTAACCAACTGGCTACAAGAGGCCAGTAACCTTCATGCTCCTTATAAAACAATCAAACTAGCACGCCGTACGGACGCCAACAGATGGTTCTCAGCCGACTTGAAAAGCAGGAAACTGGCCCTTCGGCATCTTGAACGCCAGTGGCGCCGTGATTATGACACCAAGGGGAAAATTAAATATAATAGGGCAATGAAGGAATACATGAATGCCATCTCTGCAGCGAAGACAGAGTATTTCTCTTCTCGTATCCTAGAATCAACAAACAAGTCTAAAGATATCTTTTCAGTTTTTAATGAACTGACCAATTTGGAGAATGTTCGCCCTAAAGTAACTCCTACCCAGTGTTTGTGTGATTCACTCAACACTTACTTCAGTGACAAAATTAAAGATATAAAAGCTAGCATTACCCAATCAAAAACTCCAATCACGACTGGCATGGCAATCAAGACCGGTTCAGCTACTCTCACCAACTTTTTACCCATAACTCAGGACCAGCTTTCGGAGCTACTGACGAGAGTTAAATCTGGCTCCCCATTGGATATTTGCCCCCCTCGCATCATGAAAGAATGCTTCTCCGCCTACCCTACTCCTGTTCTTTCCCTCCTTAATGACTCTCTATTGTCGGGCATAGTCCCGTCTGCTTTCAAAGAAGCAACGGTCATACCCCTATTGAAAAAACCTGGGGCTGACCCGGCATGTAAAGCAAACTACAGGCCCATCTCGTTGTTGCCTTACCTGGCAAAAATCTTAGAGGCACACGCGGCAAAAATCCTCTTCAACTTTTTGGAGGAGTCCTCCTGCTTTGACCCCCATCAGACTGGATTTCGCCCTGTGCACTCTACGGAGGCAGTAGTCACTGTGGTGTTGGACACTCCCCGAGATTGCGCAGACAGACGCTCTCCCCAGGCACTGGTGCTCCTGGATCTGTCGGCCACGTTCGACACGGTCGACCACAACATCTTGATCGACCGTGTCGGACAGGCCGGCATACAGGGCACAGCGGCCTGCTGGTTGAGATCCTTCTTGGAGGACCGTTCACAAGCGGTACGCCTGGGGGACCTAACTGGCGTTAAACAGCTTACCTCATGCGGAGTGCCACAGGGTTCCTCCTTGTCACCTCACCTCTTCAATATATATATACTCCCCCTGATACAAACGCTGAGGGACAAACAGGTGAGAGTTTTTAACTACGCAGATGATCTGCAATTACTCTTTACCATTGATAACTCTGAAAAATCCATCAGTCACTTCCAGTCAACAATGAGGTTCATTAAATCCTGGATGGACCAAAATCAATTGAAATTGAACCCGGGGAAAACAGAACTGGTATTGACTGGGGACAGCGCTAAGCACTGGGGCCCTCAATACTGGCCCTTAGACCTGGGTCAAGCTCCACAACCATCACCATCGGCTAAAACGCTGGGAGTCATCGTGGACAGTGACCTTTCATTAAAGGCACAAGTGGGCCAGGTGGTTTCCAAGTGTTTCTATCAGCTTAAAAAAATCAGGAAGGTTCGGCGACTATTAACGCTAGAGGCCACTACCCAGGTTGTGATGGCCACTGTTATGTCCCATCTGGATTATGCAAACGCCATCTATTTGGGTCTCCCAGTCTTTCTACTCAAGCGTCTCCAGATGGTACAGAACTATGCTGCCAGGATGATACTGAAGCAACCAAGGTGGCAAGCAGCGACCCCCCTTCTTACTAAACTGCATTGGCTTCCGATCACACAACGCTGTGCTTTCAAGGCAGGCTGCATGATTTTCAAATCACTGCATGGCAAAAGCCCCAAGTTCATTAATCAAATAATCACCAGATATGTTCCCCCCGCAACCTTCGCTCTCTCCATCTGGGCCTTCTTCAGATCCCCCCGTTCAAGCTCAAACGTTCTGGTGGACGTAGGTTTGCAGCACTTGCCACCCGCCTATGGAAATTCGGCTCTGTCAAAATCTACCTTTTCGGAAAGCACTGAAGACTTGGCTTTTCAGACAAGCTTTTTAAATCCTATTGTTTTTTTACCTCTGTTGTGTTACTGTCAAACTCAGCGCCAAGAAACTAATCAGTGTTAGTGCGCTTAATAAATAATTTAATAACATAGCATAACATAACATAATAGCATTCATGACATCATACGGGGAAACTCGAGGGACAGGAAAATTTGCTACACTTTGGTTTTTCTCTACTATTTCCAATTACATTTAGGACTAGTATAGAGGCAGCTTTAGCTCTTTTGTCAGCCTTAGGTAATCAAAAATATTTATGAATAAAAACAAAACAACAATACATGTAATTAAAAACTATGCAATTGGATAACAAATGATGGCATTAATCAATTGACAGTTTTAAAGAAACAATGTTAGGCATGTATTTAATATCCTTCCGTGAGCCATACAGATTTTCTTGTGCCTTTGTGTCTCTTTGGAAACGATGAGTAATAATCAGCTAACAAAGGGCAGATTTACAAGCCCCTTGCGCCACCGGTGTGTCATTTTTTGTGACGTACTGGTGGTGCATTTTACTGCTCCATATTTACAAGGACAGGAAAAGCCACCATATGTGACTTTTCCTGTCCTTGTCAATATGGCCCCTTTGCGCGCAGCACTTTGCATGAAAGGGGTGTTCCATGGGTTTTGCTGTGGGTGTTCCCGCACACATTTCCAGATTTACGAGGAATCGTAAATCTTGAAATGCCCGTGAATGCTACTCCTTCCCAGGGGAGGCGTAGGGAGGCGCAATGAGGAGAAATTTATTCATTAATCATTGTTTTGTTTTTCCTCTTTCTATCCGTGCTGCATTCTGCAATCACCTCTAATGATTATTTCTGTTCGGGAAGTGTCCCTGCACATAACAATCATTGAAACAATACCGTTTTTCAACTTCTATGTGTGCTAATGCAGCACACATATAAGTTGAAAAGCAGCATTTCAGATTGTTTTTGTGCAGGAAGGGAACCCTTCCTGAACAAAATCAATCTCCCCACGATTGCTACAGACTGCTCCAGCTATCTGTCGTGAGACAGCATTTTATACCATGCTCCACAGAGCCAATACTTGCTCAAGGTTGGATGGCTTTCGTGCCAATCTCATTTGCGTTGCTCTTATTTGTTGCTTTGCTCACTTTCTGCATTTGACCCAGCCACGGATGCTTTTTAGGTCTCGTCTCTAGACAGAGCGCATACGCTGTTTCAAGAGAGACATGCTCTATCTATTTTTATGGGCTTCAGCCCACCCATAGTCTTACCTTTGGCTGGCACCATCGTCGTTCCATTTACCTTTCTCCCCATTTGTTAAGGGCATGCATATATCATGCCCTTTCCAGTGTTTAGCCCTTACAGAGAGCAACGCCTAACTTCTTTTAACGATATGCAGCGGCTATTGTAGCTACTTTTGTAGTTCTTTAAGATTGCGCACAAACAGATCTGGACATAGAAGAAATCTCCAGCCCGAAACATGACTTCTCTGTCTTGACCCTGTTCCACAGTTAAAAATAAAGAATTCCCTTTTGTGTTATTCACTACTACTATAATTTTTAGACTCTAACCAGTCCGCACTGAACCAAAAGAGAAATACTTCATTTCACCAATTTATCACAACTTAAATGAACCTTATATTCTTGTCATTTTATTATTTGCAACCATATCAAAAATTATAACATTTACCATAAAAACACATTAATTACACATCCTTGTACATATTCATTTTCAAAACAATTACAGATATAAGAAGTTTGTATATTATATTTTTATATTCTGATGATTCTTTCAACAGTTGTTGACATTGTCCACACAATTCATATACAGATCTGAATATAATGTATTCTACTACAATATTAAAAACATTCATTTATGTTAAAAGCAAATTTCCTATGTCCTTTTGTCGACATGTGTCAGTGTGTCTTGTAGTTTGTAAACACCTTCCTCAGGACTCACAATATAAAACAAGGTATTTTTCTTTAAACCAGACCAATAAATCTAAAAATAAATAAATAATACATACAGTTTTTTGCATTAAATTACGTGTGCTCAAGCCTATAATTTCTTTGGTTCAATGCGTACTGTAAGTCATAACTCTATCTCAAAGATAAAGAAATGCTCTCGCTTATATACTTATTTTACAAATCAATGGGACTACTTAAAGAGCTTTTACTTTTAAGTATCCACTGTGCTCCATTGTTACATGAGGAGCTTTAGCCAAAATTAGATCACAACCCAGATCCTCACTTACCCTTGGTTTGAATCGCTATGAAGTATGTGATAGGACAGTGAATCTTTCCTACTGGTCCCTCTGTATACCTCCGTCAGAGCAGAGAATCTGGCGAAATTTTCACCTGTTGGCAATACAATAAATTATACTTTGCCGGGATGTCTATTACTTGGGGTATTAGTTACAGTCTTTCATTATAATTCCATAATTACAGAGACTATAAATATTCCTTTTCTTGTGCTTTTAATAGAGTAATGATGGATGTGTTCTTCTTTATTCCTGTTTTTAAATTCATATATTTAGTTGGGAAAAGATCTTTTATACTTCTATTTTACCTTTTTTATATATCTCCCCAATTGAATCACTTACTCTTTATTGTAATTAAATCCTTATCACTTTCTCTTAGACCCAAGCGTGTGTGAAGTCACTGACTGACTGACTGACTGAGTTATTTTTAGAGCGCTCTTATGCCGAGGCGTCTTGGCGCTGAGAGACAGAGAGATAGAGGTGGCAGAGTTAGGGTAGCCCAAATAGCCAGGTTTTCAGCTCTTTCCTAAACTTGGCTAAGCTCTTTTCGGAGCGGAGTGAGGAAGGTAGACTGTTCCAGAACTTAGGGACTTGATAGGAAAAAGATCTGCCGCCCCAACGGACTCTCTTGATCCTGGAGGTGTAGATTAGATTTTGGGAACTGGATCTAAGTGAGCGCTCAGGAACATATGGGGAGAGAAGGTTGGAGAGCTGTTTAGCGGTTTGTCCATATAGGGATTTGTGGGCTAAACACAAGACCTTGAATTGGATTATTTTCCTAACCGGGAGCTAGTGTAGTTCGCTTATTTCTTTGGAGGTGGGGTGTCGTTTAGGAAGATTAAGCAGAACTCTGGCCGCCGCGTTTTGAATGGACTGGAGTCGGTTAAGTTGTTTTTCGCCGGCACCTATGTATAGGGCATTGCAATAGTCTACCCTAGACATAATCAGAGCACCTACGACAGTTTTCCTCAGGGCGAATGGGATGTAAGGCAAGATTTTTCTGAGAACCTTTAGAGTGAAGAAGCAGGACGAAGTGACCTGGTTAATTTGGGCTGTGCAAGAGAGGTCCTTGTCCATTATGAAACCAAGGTTTTTGACCTTGTTTGCCGGGGTGGGACAAACGCCAGCTTCTGGGGGCCACCAGAGCTCGTTC
Source organism: Lissotriton vulgaris (assembly GCF_964263255.1). Lineage (NCBI taxonomy): Eukaryota > Metazoa > Chordata > Amphibia > Caudata > Salamandridae > Lissotriton > Lissotriton vulgaris. Next base: position 398,099,607 of record NC_141687.1, read on the forward strand.
CAAACGGAAGGTTTTTGGCCAAACTCAATCACCTCCGTTTTTTCGGTGTTGAGTTTGAGGAAATGGGAGTTCATCCATGCCTTGACATCTGACAGACAGTGTCTGAAACTGGTGGCAGTGGCATCTACAGAGTGAGCCATTGAGATCACCAGTTGCGTGTCATCAGCGTACGAAACTAAATGTAGGCCATGGGATTTAATCAATCAAGTCACAGACTTTTTGTAATTGGGAGCCTTCTTGGTATCCCTTCTTGGAAGTACAGCCACCTTTTATCAATTTGGTCAGGTGTACACTCCTAGGTTAAGAATAAAACAACAACCAAAAGGATACTTTTAGTTTATTGCTAGTTCTTTGCTTTTTAATGATTTCTATACACTTATTTGCATATTTTGTGCATTGATTAATTAATCATGTGAAGTCCATATCAGGCCGCACTCTGTAATGATGTAGGTTGATTAAGATTCTCCTACTACTTTATTTATTTACAAGCGCTGCTTACAAGTTTACGATCTAGAACTTTCCTAATCAATGCCATTCTATAGTTTGTCCTCCCAGGGCAGACAGGTGCTCCCACTCGTTATAGCACATATGGTTTCTTCGAATTATCAGTTATAGATACCATGTATTTATTTCTATAAAAAAGACTGCTCTTGCCAGTGCCAGAGTAAATAAGTTTATTTGGGAAGAAAACGGTCATCCTATTTTAAAATCACAAGCCTACTCTTTCTTTAAACATATGCCTTTTACTACCGGAATCTCCTTCCAGTTGGTTTCATGAATCCGAAATCATCGCATTCATGAGCAGGGTATTCGTTTTTTAGGCCTCGCACCTGGTGACGCAGCGCGAAGCGCTGTCGCCAGCGAGACCTATAGTGGTCGACTATGCTTTCAAGGGAGACAGGAGATGGGCACGCGCAGGCTGCAGGCCGGATCGGATATGTGTACGCGCGCGTTTACCACGTACAGTTACGCGCTGTGCCCATCTCCTGTCTCCCTTGCAAACCTCCTGCAGTTACTTTCACTTTCCCTCCCCCCTCCGCCGTCGGCTCCACGGCCCGTCAACGCACCCCGAAGTGCAATACAGCTATTATATGTGAGATCTTAAGTAAGTTTCAAGGTATTCTGTTTCTACAGGGCTGTATACACAGTCAGCAATGTGTTTTCTTTGCTGGTATCGATTCAGATCCTAGAAAAGAAATTATATCACCTTAGATAGGTGCAGAAGGGCACATTACTGTGGTGCCGTTGCCCGCAGCAGGTGAATCAGCTTGTCGCTGGATAACACCTTGTCAAGAAGGAGAAACAGCTCTGGCCTCTGGTGACCTGGGGTCGGGGAGGGATGTGAGGGATCATGGGTGGACTCTGCAGCAGATAGCAAGAGCTGGGAAGGAATTGGAGACGGGAACCCCTAGAATGTGACAGCAGACAAGAAAACCCAGATCTCGTGTCATTCACCAGCCGGCAGCTCACTCTTAACCCAGCGCAGTCTTCAGATTCACACATACCCTACACTTCTACCCCTTCCTCCCAGCCGCCGTTTCAGACCACATTTAATCCATTCAGGGTTTTTTCCATGTTCACACCTCTTAATTTCTAGAAGAATCATATTGCGTTCTTAATTGATGTGGAAGAGGCATCTTCAACGAGTAGCTTGTGAACTTGTTTCTTTCGCAGTGCCGCTTAAAAATAGCTTATCCATCTACAGGACCGACCCGTGCCCTGCGAGTTACACATGTCGGCATTGGGCTATTATTCTAGTAAACCGCGTTAAAACTTCAGAGACAGTTACCACCGCCGAGCACATGTACCAATTCTGGTTCGGGTGCTGTGTGGCGGTGATGGGGGTAAGGAATAATATTTTTAGTGGTACTTTGTGTCTACAGAAAGAGGTCTGCACATCTTATTTATTTATTTTGAATTTTGTAGAGCGTGCAGCTACCTCCGACGGAGGTGTCCCGGCGCTGAAGACATAGTCTCAGGAGGGTCGAGGAGGAGTGAAGAGGGGTCTTTAGATCTGTGAAAATAACCAGGTCTTTAGTTTTTTTCTGAATAGGGGTTCGGACGTCAGGAATCTTAGTTCAGTGGGTAGCTGATTCCACAGTTTAGAGGTTGCTACTGCCAGGGTCCTACCCCCTGTACGTGTGAGGCAAAAGCGGGGGCAGATCATGAGGCGAAGATGATTGGATCTCAGGTTTCTTGGTGCTTGTGAAAACCTCATTCTGTGACGTAGGTAGGATGGGCCTCTGTCATTGAGCGCTCTGAAGGCCAGTGTTAAGGCCTTGAATTGGATACGGAGTTTTATTGGGAGCCAGTGAAGTTTGATTAGGTGGGGTGTGATGGAATGGCGGTAGGGGACATTGCAGACTAGCCTGGCCGCAGCATTCTGGACTTTTTGACGTTGGTGGATGAGGTAAGTGGGGGCGCCTACGTATAGGCTGTTGGCATAGTCCAGATGAGCGGTAATGAGGGCATGGACCACCGTTTTGCGGGACTCCAGTGGGAGGTAAGGGATGATTTTTTTATCATTCGAAGTTTCCCGAAGAAGGCTGAGGTAACTTTATTGATTTGAGTTTTGCAGGAGAGGGAGGTGTTGAATTGAAAGCCAAGGTTGCGTGCGGTTTGAACTGGTTCTGGGGAGGGGTTGAGTTCAGGCAGCCACCAGAGATTGGAGGATATAGGCGATTTTTGATTGAAGAACAGGACCTCGGTTTTGTCTGTATTGAGTTTCAGGTTGTTGACGGACATCCAGGCTGCGATGTTGAGCATACAGAGGCGGAAGTTGGTAAAAGATTTTTGAGTGTTTTGAGGAGAACACCAGTTGGGTGTCGTCAGCGTAGAAGGTTACTTTGACGCCCCAGGATTCAACAACTTTAGCCAGAGGTTTGAGGTATACATTGAAAAGAAGCGGGCTGAGGGCAGAGCCCTGTGGGACGCCCCAGATCAGCTGTTTTTTGGAGGAGAGAAAAGGTCCTAGCATCACTTGCTGTATTCTGTTTGTGAGAAAGGATTTTATCCATGCAAGGGGGGGCCCGCCGATACCAACTTCTTGCAGGCGGGTCAGAAGTTTGTCGTGCGAGATGGTATCGAACGCTGCGCATAGGTCAAGGAGGACCAGCATGGCCTCCTCTCCCTTGTCCGTGCATTCGCGGATCGATTCGGATACCTCGAGTAGCGCCGACTCGGTACTGTAGTCTGGTCTAAAGCCTGACTGGGTGTCGTGGAATAAGGAGTTGGATTCCAAGTAGTGGGACAGTTGTTTTTGGACGGCTTTTTCCAGAACTTTTGCGGGCTTGGGTAGAAGTGAAATTGGTCTGTAGTTATTTAGACAGGAGGGATCGATGCCGGGTTTTTTTTGAAGAGGGATCAGCATGGCGTGTTTCCAGGCCGCGGGAACAACCCCAGTAAGTAGTGAGGAGTTCCAGATGTCTAATAGGGGGTTAATGATGATGGGGGCAATTTCGTTCATGATAACGGCTGGGGCTGGGTCCAGAGGTGAGCCAGATTTACATTCCAGAAGTAGCTTTAGAGCAAGTTCTTTGCTAAGGGGTTGGAATGAGGAAAAAAGCATGAGTGCTATTGGGGATTGGGTCTTCGGTGGTATCGGGATCTTTCTGAAGGATTGCTGCCGCTATGCCGGTTTTTTTTTTGAAGAGGGATCGGCATGGCGTGTTTCCAGGCTGCGGGAACAACCCCAGTGAGTAGTGAGGAGTTCCAGATGTCTAATAGGGGGTTAATGATGATGGGGGCAATTTCGTTCATGATAACGGCTGGGGCTGGGTCCAGAGGTGAGCCAGATTTACATTCCAGAAGTAGCTTTAGAGCAAGTTCTTTGCTAAGTGGTTGGAATGAGGAAAAAAGCATGAGTGCTATTGGGGATTGGGTCTTCGGTGGTATCGGGATCTTTCTGAAGGATTGCTGCCGCTATGTTGGCAATTTTTTCTTCGAAGAAGTTAGATAAGTTTTCACATAGTGTCTGTGACATGGGCACAGGAGTCGAGAGTGCGCTGGGGTGAGTGAATTCTTTCACTATATTGAATAGGGCTTTGGTCGAGTTTTTTGCTTTGGCGATTGTTTCAGAAAAGTAAGTGCTCATGGATTGGCGTTTGAGTTTACGAAACTCTTTAAGGCTTTGTCGATAGAGGGCTTTGTCTCCGGTATCGTAGTTCTGTCTCCATTGTCGTTCTAGCTTTTTGCACATACTTCTGTGTGCCCTTAGTTTTTCTGTAAACCATGGGGCCGATGGTTGTTTTCTACGGGAGGAAAGGCTTTGAAGAGGCGCGACTTTCTCGATGGCGGACGTGAGGTCGCTATTTAGTGTACTCACTGCTTTGTTGAGGTCGTCCGGGAGAGGGATTAAACTGTTGTGGTAGTTTGGTTCTAGGGCAGCAAGTGTAAGTTTGTGCCATTTTCTGCCCTGAGATCTGATGGAGGACTCTTGTTTTGTAGCTAGAGTCAGGGGTAACTCGAAGGGTATAGGAAAATGGTCAGACCATGGTAGGGGTAGGGAAGTGAGGATTTTGAGTTTCTCGCTGTTCGAGAAAATAAGGTCGAGGGTATGGCCTGCTTTATGAGTAGGGCCTTTTACTTTTTGCGTAAGATTGATGTTTTGCATAGTTTCGAGGAGTTGGGAGGTGCGGTTACAGCTACTTACATCAACGTGGTGGTTGAAGTCTCCCAGAACCATGAAGTGGGGGTGTTTGAGGGAGAGATCTGCTTTTGCTGCCAATACCTCTAGGACAGCAGATTGTGAGGTGTTCGGGGGGTTATAGACCAGGATCCCTGAGCAAACGGCTGTGGAGGAGTCAGTGATAGAGAAGTACAGAGCTTCAATGGGGTTAATGGTAGAGATTTTTCTTGAGGTGATTTTCAGGTGCTTCTTTAGAATCACCGCGATTCCTCCTCCTGTTTTGGAGCCTTCACGGCTGAGTCCCGTGAAACTGTAGTCCGTAGGTAGAGCTAGGGCGATGTCCGGATTGGAGGAGTCTTCTATCCAAGTCTCTGTTAGGAACAGTGCATCCCAGGCTAAGGTAGACAGTAAAAGCCATATGTCATTGGCGTGGCTGGGTAGAGAGCGACAATTCACCAAACCCATGGAGTAGGTGTTGGTAGGGGGGGGTTGCTTAGTTGTTGGTGTACTGTTCCTAGTACGAGTCCAGTCGGGACATAGTGAGAAAGGACAATTAGGGCATTTGTGCCGGAAGGGGCAGGGTAGGGGAAAGCTACAAGTGATGGAAGACGGGCAGGATTTCTTACCTAGGTCTAGTAGCTGAGTGCTGGTCCACGTGATTCTCGGGACTGGTAACTGACTGGCAGCGTGGCTGGCCCTAGGCCCGGAGCTGGCGCGGACGGGCGCAATCATCGTGCCCGCTGCGCTCGCCCGCTGCGCGTTCGGTATAGGCACATATTTTATGGAGGAAGGAGGTCTTGGTTAGAGAGGCGTGGCCTCGTAAAAAGGGGCGTGGCCTCAGAGTGCGGCGGGAAATGGCGGCAAAGTTTGTTTACCCTGCGAGTCCTCGGCAGCGCTAAGATCCGCTGTAAGGCTGTGGGCGGGTGAGTGCAGCTCTGAGAAGGTGAGGTTTTTAAAATCAACACACACGCATTCACACAGGATGTCAGCAGGTAAATTTTAGCAAAAGTACAAGTTATTAGTGACTCTCAAGTATTTTAAAAATGAGCGAGTGCTCGTGCCTGTAGCTCCTGGCTTCCGCCTCAGGAGAAAAGGTCTTCTCATGTGTGCTTTGACATTATATGGCGTGCAGAAATAATTACATTAAACATAAGCCTTAGAAAGCAAAACCCTTTTCCGTTCTGCCACTCGATACATAAAAAAGCTAAAAATGGGTGAGTCCTCTTTGAAATTCAATGCTCAAATTAGGTTTTTAGGAGAGACTAAATATTTGGAACCCGGAAGAACTGACGTTTCGTTGAGTTCTAAGCGCAATCAGTGTTATGTATTTCTTCTTAAATGAAAAAAACATTTTATAAGCACACTTGGTGCTGTGCAGTCATTATATTTTTTCCAGATAGATTTACACTGTCGAGAAGGCCACTGCTCTTCTCCCAGGCAGAAAAAAGCCTGGTTAGTACAGTCCTATTTTGATGTCTATACCATTTAAACTCCCCACGACACCCTGGAATATGTCTGCAAGTCTATAATTCTGAGAACGCTGAACGTCATGCCACAAACTACTTTGAATAAGGTGAGAACCAAGGCCAGCAGATTAGAGCCATTCCAGAGGTATCCGCAGTGAAAATAAATGTTATGATGGTATTATGATATTTTCCATGTAAGAGTGTATTTATAAAGAGCAAACATATGCTTATAGTATTGGTTCAAATTGTTTAATTTTGTTGGAACGCTTTATTTAAGCTGTGGGGACAGGGTCAAATGCACCTTTACACTTGCGATTCAGTAATATATAAATGGGCCACAGATCGCATGTGACCTTCGGCCGAGATGTGCACTAGTGTCCATGTGTGTATCTCGATAGCGCGCTGCCCAGGCCCTACGACATACTTGCACAGGTGCACTACATTTGCAATGAGTGGAGTGAGGACCCTTGTATCTCCCCACTCTGCTGACATGTCGCTCCAGCGAACTGTGAGTGGCAGGATCAGCCACCGGAGACTCTGCAGGGCCCACCTGCTCACCAGCTCTGCCTGCCATACACTGGTTTCCTGGAAGGAGTGCACGCGGTGGCATCGCCAAAGACCAGCAGCCAGAACACCCGAAGACGTTCGGTGCAGCAGTCAACGTCTGAGCGAAAGAGCTCCACAGAGGGTGCTTATCAGCCCGAGACCCGTCCTGCGCAAGATGCGCAGCACAAGCGCGGGGCTTAAGGCCTGCCACATGCATCTCCCTCACCGGGCTGATGAGAGGTCTGGCAGCGACCAGGGACCATGCCCAGCAGGCCGCAGACACACAACCGGCGGTGGTGTGGCAGTCAAACAAAGAAAAGAAAAACATATGGGGAGAAAAGAAAGAGGACAATAGACAATTGCCTGCATCCTGTGCCATTGCCCACGGTCAGCCACTAGCAATGTATGTCAGGTGGCAGTGTCATCATCACAAGAAGGAGCACTGGCTGGAGGACCAACCCCAACAGTCAGCAGGTCAGACTAAAGGCCCAAAAGAGAAGCGCACGTCGGACACAAGAAGAGAGAGTGAAGGACTGGGCTATTCTAAGGCCCAGCAGTGCCAGGGGACAACACCTGAAACCTTTGTGGATTACCTGTTCCGGCGTACAAATCACAGAGACACGGGACACTTCCTTCGGCGTCAAAGATCAGCGTTTAGTTACTGCAGGGATACAGAGATCGCAAGAAGTACAACAAAGTGTAGGTTCTGAGAGTCTGCTTCGAATTGCAAAAGTGGATCGCTCCTTTTATACACTTCTTCGTCATTCCACAACATGGCAAACAAAAGGTTACAACTCAGTTCCCACAGTAAACTTCAAAAGGGTTGCATTCATGTTTTCAGGAGCCCGGAACATAATTACAGTAACATCGCCGATTCCCAACTGTAAAAGTACGTTATCCCACCATTAAGCACATTCCACTCTAGTCGTAAACGAGCTAAGAGAAGAGACAGAAACAGGTGCAAGGGAGACAAAGACAGACAACAGATTGAAAAGAGTGTAGGGGGCAATATCAGAAGCATGATCACAGGATCAAAGGATTCGAGCCTAACGCACGCTAGGCTGAAACAATAGACCGGCACAGCAAGATGAGCCTCGAGCGGAGCCATCTGCCTTTTCCGTATCATCCCCTAGTCATAAAGACACACTCAAAAGAACATGTGTCTTCCGCAAGGGTTTGGGAATCCCAGGGTCACGAAGCGAACATCGTCTGTTCGCCGGCTACGTGAGGGCAAGAAACAAAATGGATGCCGTATCTAAAATGGAACCCGTGGGTTCAGATGGAGAAACCCACGAATAGGACGAACGCTGTAAAGTAGAGTAGCGAAAACGCGTACACCCACTAAACTCGTCATTTGCGGTTCATAGATACCAAACTCGTCCATATTCGAACAAGTCCAAAACGTCATTACGATTCTCATGGAACCTCAAGAGGATTCATCATCACAGGGGATAGAGGCACAGCGACACTCCACACACTGCATACATCGCTGCATCCACGGCAAGGAAGGTCCAGTCCCTACATGTCATGGGAGACCACCTGCTGCCACAGCCACCGGCACAAGCGCCAACAGCACCACACTCACATGTGCCACTAACGTCAATACCCCAGTTCTGCCCGCTGGCTGACCCCGCTACAGCTGCGCCCAGATGGAAGCTCTGGATAGGTCACCTAAACCACTATTTTACAGGGACCAGAGAGACAGATGGGAAGGTAAAACGATCCCTATTGATGCATTTCGGGGATGATGAACTTTACGAGCAGTTTGAGAACCAGCCCAACACAGGGGCGGTCCATGAGTATGATGCAGCTATCGCAGTTCTTGATAGATACTTCGACCCGCAGATGAACCCTGATTACAAGCGGTTCAAATTGCATCAGGCCCGGCAAACCGAGGCAGAAACGGTAGACATGTTCTACGCCCAGCTCAGGAACATACACTGGCATTGACCAGCATGAATAAATCAGGGCGCAGCTCATTCAAGGATGCAAGTCTGTCGAGCTGCGGCGCCAGAAGCTTCGACAACCGATGATATCACTGGATGAAATCCTGGTCCTAGCCGGCTCCGATTAGCTATCAGACAAATGAGTGGAAGAAATGGAGGTCATTCGAGTTCGAAATAGTCAACACCGAAAAAAGTCCACGTCAAGGAAGAGACTGTGAACGTAGTGCAGAGGTGGTTCTCGCCCGGAAAGAAGCAATATACCGGGAGCCGGAAAGTGGCAAGTGTGGACATTGTGAATTTGATCACAAAGAACAAGAAAGGTGCACAGTGAGAGGACAGACAAGCTCAAAATGCGGCAAAGCCAACCGATATGCCAGCGTCTGCCGTAGTGGGGACAGATGCTCCAGAGGAGGCACATCTAGAGGGCGCCCAATGACCCTTCGACACCTAACGCTTGAAGAGAACGACAACCAACTACTATGAAGATGACGATACATTCTCATCGCAGGAGGGCCCAGCTGCAAGAGGCGTCCACCCCCGATGTGCAACATCAAGGGTAATGGAACTTCTGTACACCGACAAGGGCGCCTCAGAGAATTTGATGGACTCAGACCAATATAAACGACTGTCACCCAAACCACGCCTGGCACCCAGTTCACCCAAAATCTACACCTACGGAGGCATGGAATCCATACCCCTCCAGAGGAATGATGGAGGTCGAAGTCTAGAGTGCAGAATACTCCGTAAAGACCAAGTTCCACGTGACTGAGGGGAAGAAAGGAACACTGCTGGGGTGCCACACCGCAGAAGACCTGGAGCTGGTGTTCTTTGCCAAGCAAGTTCATGATACCCATGCGGAGGACATGATGAGTGACTTTCCCCAGCTCTTCTAAGGTCTGGGCAAGCTCAAGGGTCGCCAAGTGAAACTGCATATCGACAAGGCAAATCAGCTGAGAGCACTCCGGCACGGCGAATTCCTTTTCAAACTCCGGATATCATCAGATGGAGTTGGTGACAGAAAGTCACTATAGCACCACATTCTCCACACACAACGGCCTCTGACGGTATAACCGGCTCAGCTTTTGGTATGTCCTCCGCCGCAGAGGTGTTTCAAAATGCCATCAAGGAAGCCCTCTCAGGCCTGGCCAGAGTGATAAACTTGAGTGATGACATCCTGATATACTCACAGCGCTTAGAGGAACACCATGTCCGGCTGAGAGTCACCCTGCAGAGGCTGGCAGACTGCGGACTCACAATCCACAAAAAGAAGTTTGCTTTCTACCGAGGGTGGATAGACTTTTTTGGATATGTGTTTTCGAGAGACGGACACTTGAATATTGACTCCAGGAGTCTGGAATATTTTCTCCAACTAGGACTGATGTCCATGGTACTAACCCTCATTAACTTGATTCTCAAGCTCTTTTCCTCACTCACTGCTTCCAGTCCGTCGACCCGAAAAAAGCAGAATCCATTAGGAGAGCCCCAGTCCTGCAGAACCCCACGGAAATACGGAGCTTCCTCTGAATGGCGACGTACTGCGGGAGGTTTATCCCGAATCTCGCCACTATCTCAGAGTACCTCATGCAGTTAACAAAGACTGGCACGCCCTGGGAATGGACACCCAGAGAAGAGGCTACCCAGATCAGACAACTATTTTTACCCCAAGAGGAAGACAGAGCTTGTAGTCGATGTCAGTCCAGTAGAGCTAGGAGCAGTCCTTCTGCAAGAGGACACCAAAGGAGTCTGTGCCCCCGTGGCCTACGCCAGCTGGGCACTTTCCCCGACGGAAGCACGATACGCTTAAATAGAGCTAGAGTCCCTGGCCACACGAAGGGCGTGCCAACACTTCCACTTATACCTAGGCGGTCATCCCTTCCATGTGATAACAGACCACAAACCTCTCCTGCCATTGTTCAACGGGTAGTCGCGTCTAGCACCACCTAGAATAGAAAGATGGGTGATCCAGCTACAGGCATACTCATTCCAATTGCTGTACAAACCAGGGGCGGACAACCCCACTGACTTCCTGTCCAAACACCCCACCGAAAAGGAGGGCGATATGACGCTGGAGGATTCTGCTAACACAGAGGCCTTCATAAACATGGTTGAAGCCAATGCCTGCCCAGTGGCGGTGACAAAAGAAGATCTTCGGGATGCTACTGATAAGGACGACACCATGGGAAAAGTGAAGGAGGCCCTGGAGAAGGGACAATGGCTTCGATTCCTCGACGGAGTCTCCCTGCTCACAGCTGAGAAACAGAACTCCTGACACCAACTCTGGAGAGTTTGGCATGAACTCCGCTCGGGACTGGTACTACAGGGAGAGCGTATTATCGTTCCGAAAAGTGTATGCCAGCAAATGGTTGTGCTCGCCCATCAAGGTCATCAAGGGACCGCCAAGACCAATGCCAGATTACGTGCAAAGGTAAGGTTCCCTAACATGGATGAAACAGTGGATGAGGAGGTCAGGCACTGCCACCCGTGCACCATCACCAGAGGCGACCTCCGGTGCCTGCACTCATGGAAGAACCTTGCTTCACGCCCTGGACGAAGATCAGCATCGGCTTTCAATCAATCAATCAATCAATCATATCATTTGTAAAGCGCACTACTCACCCGTGAGGGTCTCAAGGAGCTGGGGTGGGGAATGCTGCTAGTGCTCGAAAAGCCAGGTGTTAAGGAGTTTTCTGAAGGTCAGCAGGTCTTGGGTCTGCCATAGGTGGATGGGGAGGGTGTTCCAGGTCTTGGCGGCGAGGTGGGAGAACGATCTGCCATCGGAGGTCGCTCTTCGGAAGCGGGGGACTGTGGCGAGGGCGAGGTCGGCAGAGCAAAGCTGGCGGTGGTGGTGTAGAAGCTGAGTCGTCTGTTGAGGTATGTTGGTCCAGTTTTGTGGAGTGCCTTGTGTGCGTGGGTGAGGAGTTTGAAGGTTATCCTCTTGTTGACCGGGAGCCAGTGCAGGTCTCTCAGGTGGGGTGTGATGTGGCTGCGGCAAGGGATGTCGATGATCAGGCGTGCAGAGGTGTTCTGGATGAGTTGAAGCCATCTCAGGAGTTTGGCCGAGGCTCCTGCGTAAAGGGCGTTTCCGTAGTCCAACCTGCTGCTAAAGAGGGCCTGGGTGACCGTTCTTCTCGTTTCAGTGGGGATCCACTTGTAGATCCTGCGAAGCATGCCGAGGTTGTTGAAGCAGGAGGAGGAGACTGCGTTGACCTGTTTAGTCATGGAGAGGGTGGAGTCGAGGATGACTCCTAGGTTGCGTGCATGGTCGGTGAGTTTTGGGGTGGTTCCCAGTGTGATTAGCCACCAGGAGTCGTCCCAGGCCAAAGGGGTGGATCCAAGGATGAGGACTTCCGTCTTGTCCGAGTTCAGCTTCAGTCGGCTGTTCCTCATCCATTTAGCGACGGCCTTCATTCCTTCGTGAAGGTTGGTTTTGGCGGTGTGGGGGTCCTTGGTGACGGAGAGAATCAGCTGGGTGTCATTGGCATAGGAGATGATGTTGAGGTCGTGCTGACGGGCGATGTGTGTGAACGGTGCCATGTAGATGTTAAACAGAGTTGGGCTGAGGGATTAGCCCTGGGGTACGCCACAGATGATCTCGGTGGCTTCGGAGCGAAAGGGGGAAGGCGGACGCTGTGTGTTCTGCCGGAGAGGAAGGAGGTGGTCCAGTCCAGGGCCTTCTCTTGGATCCCTGCATTGTGGAGGCGTGTTTTGTAGTGTGTGGTGGTAGACCATGTCGAAGGCGGCTGACAGATCCAGGAGGATGAGGGCCGCTGTTTCTCCGTTGTCCAGCAGGGACTTGACGTCATCGGTGGCAGCGATGAGGGCATTCTCTGTGCTGTGGTTGCTGCGGAATCCGGACTGGAAAGGGTCCAGGATGTTGTTCACCTCGAGGTAGCGTGTCAGGTATTCGTTGACGGTCTTCTCGATGACCTTTGCCGGTAACGGGAGCAGGGAGATGGGCCGGAAGTTCTTGAGGTCCTTGGGGTCCGCCTTGGTTTTCTTGAGTAAAGCGTTGATCTCGGCGTGCTTCTAGCTCTCCTGGAAGGTTGCTGTCCCGAACGAGGTGTTGATGACTTTCCAGAGATGGGGTGCGATGGCTGTGCTGGCTTTGTTGAAGATGTGGTGTGGGCATGGGTCTGACGGAGATCCGGAGTGGATGGTGTTTATGATCTTGATGGTGTCGTCGTCGTCAATGTCGGTCCAGGAGAGCAGGCGGTTGGTGGGGATGGTGGTCGTGGGGGCAGAGGTCTCAGTGGTTGTCGGGGCGGTCGTGGCGTGGAAGCTGTTATGGATGTCTGCGATCTTGCGGTGGAAGAAGGTGGCCTGCGAGTCACACATGGTCTTGCAATGGTGGGACATCGTTGGTGTTGGAGCTGGGGTTGGAGAGTTCCTTCACGATGTTGAAGTGCTCTTTGCTGTTGTGCGCGTTGTTGTTTAGGCGGTCTTTGAAGGAGGCCATTTTGGCGGATCTGATGAGGTGATGGTGTCTGCGGGTGGCGTTCTTGTGGGCTGCGTGGCTAATCGGTGTTTGTTCACGGAGACAGATCTTCTCCAGCTTTTGGCAGGTTTGCTTGGACTTTGGGAGTTTCCCGGATGGGACTTTGGGAGTTTCCCGGATGGGTGGCACACCATTGTAGTCCTGGACTCATTTTTCCCAATGGTAGAGCTGGTGCCCTCTGATTTTGATTTTTCGTTCTGTTTTCCCGATGTACATTAGGCCACATGTGCATTTAATACAGTAAATCACAAATGTAGAATTACAGTTTGTTGAGTGCCGTAATATGATTGATTTGCCCATTTATTTATACCCTTGGACCAAGCCCGGTCACGAGGGGTGGTGCGGGGATACAATGTATTGTATCGCCGGATACCTCTCTACAATGAGCATCTAATGCATCTTGTTGCAGGTGACCTTTCTAGCATAGATTGATACCCTCCAGGCTGAGCAGGCATCACTGAAGTGACTAAACACAATCAAAAAATTACATGGGCAGAAGAAGGCATGGTGGCTCTGAGGATGCAACAAGTGAACGACTAGTTTGTATTGCACCTCTATCTTTGCACAACTGCACACACTGTACACAAATGCATTTACATTGCCACTGCCTAAAGCTCTCGGATTGCAGAGACCTATTGGCTTTGCCAACGCTTGTTGGTTTAACCATCAGTAGTTATGTCATTTTTTTTCCTCTTCTGAATGCAGCATTTAAACAGTCACATTTAAATAACACCAGTTTGTTGTCCTTCAGTGCCACTTAGTGTTCACCAGATAAAGTGCAGCAGAAATGTGAAAGATACAACATCAATTTTGACAGACACTGAAGACTACTATAAACAAGCATTGGCAAGACAAATCCGTCTCGCTTGTATGTAAAGGTAAGCGAGACAGATTTGCATTGCCAATGTTTGATATCCTGTTAGTGATAGAGAGCTATCTATGACAATCATTGAACTGAGTGGTGCAAGAGTACCTTTCGTTTGAATCTGACATGTGACTAAGTGTATACTGAGCTCACCAGCCTTGCCTGGTAGGTGACCACTTAATCACCCAACTAGCCAGTGAATTTCCACCTGGAATTTAACAGGGTTTTTTTTAATTCAGAGTGTGAGCAGGCCTGGTTCATAGGTTGATTTGGTTTGTGTCTTTGCAGTCTTTGCAGTCCCCCCAAGGATCATCCCGGCAATCCAAGTCATCTCGGGATAGGCAGCGAGCAGAGCTTGCTGAGAAACGGAAGCAAGAGGTGGAGAGGAAGAGGCGCGAGAGGGAGGAGTTGAAGAGAGCAGAGCAAGAAATGCTGGACCGCGAACAACGGATGATGGATGACCTGGAACGTGAACAGCAGATGCGCGCGGAAGAGATTAGGTAAGTGTGGTAAGCTGAAAAGGATAGCTGAGGAGCTAAGGGACAGAAATGTCAGAGAATCTGCCTCTGACTAACAGTCCTTGTGAACCAGAGCCTCTGACGAGACCATTCATCACTCTCCTACCTTTTCCCCTGCCACACCTCCAACAGCTTCCCATTCATTACATGGCTTTGCTCAACATTCATCTGCCACCTTCTGGAGCACCACTCCTCACCTCCCTTCGCTCCAGCTGCTCCATCTATCACCTGCCCGTCCCGCACCACGCTCCATCATTGGCCAGTGGTCCATCTCCACCATCCGCTTGCATTTTACCCTCCTCCATACATCATTTACCTCTTCCCCACCCCCATCGACTACTTACTTCAAGTTATCAACTGCATGCACTCTTTGTCCATGTCAAAATATTTGCCTGTGAGCCGCCTCCGCCTTTGCACCACCTCTGTATGTCACCGGACTGTGCTGCGCCTCCATCTCATGAGTGTCTCATCACCTGACCGTTCCATCACTGCATCTATCAACTGAGCTGTCAAATCATTTGCATGTGCAGCGGCTGTGTATCACATGCCTATGTGCTGCGTCTATCATCTATCTGTGCCCCATGCCACATCATTTGCTTGCACACCGTGTCTGTCTCGTGCCTGTGCTCCACATGCATGCATGTGTTGGTAAATATGTAGCGCAAAACTAGCTGGAGCAAAAGGAGCACAGCACATCAACAAGATGGTGTGCATTGGTGAAGATTTACACTTATTGAATTACACAATTACATTACATTTCTAAATTTGCAATTAAACTTTATTATGAGGCCCATCGGCGATTGCAAGTAGCTCATAGTGAGAGTTGTTGTTGGCTATCATCGTGCTCACAACAGCACTTCCCACCAAGACACGCCACTCAGTATCGTCCAATCACATTAGAAAGAAATTCAATTCAAAAGACATTGGGGCATATTATCAAGGGATTTATCTCCGCTTTTTTGGCTTTAAAAGCCAAGAAAGCGGAGATAAAATTATCTCCCTATCAGCAACAGGGTGCTAACACGCAAATTCGCATGTTAGCACCCTTTTTCTCTACGCTTCCCTTTGCATCTCTAATGAGATGCAAAGGGGGCGTTCCAGAGAAAAATAATAGGAGAAATGTTCTTAAGCAACATTTCTCCTATTATCAAGGATTTGGAAACATTCGCGCTAAGCGCGAATATCTCCAAAAGCTAACACCTGCCCTGAGCTGTTCTTAGCCATGTTATCCAATGGTAGGTGGATAACATGGCTAAGAGCATTAGCTCGGTAATGCATGAATATCGCTGATTTTTCAGCGATATTCATGCATTGCGGCCGATTTTTATCGCTTTTGCGATAAACCTTGATAATAGCAAGGTTTATCTGCGATAATTTCTGGCGATGCTTAGCGTTAAAAAATTCGTTGCTAAGCATCGTTAGCGACAAATATCGCTCAGCGTTGGTAATATGCCCCTTGTTTCGGATGGAAGCAGCGTCCATAAAAGCATCATACAGCGTAAACAATGACACATAGTAAAAACATACTCAAAATTATAAAGTGCTTGTTCAACATTCCTTTTACTTCGGCTGTTACACATTATTGGGTCCATAAAGGCAGACTGAACTCCAATCTTACAATATTCATATTTTACATAAGCCAGTCAAGTCCTCCATCACGTGACAGGGAATGCAATATAATATATTTGTGAACTGAAACTGTAGGTCTACCTCTCAGTATGAGCTGGCGCGGTGAGTTGCGAAGGCAATTATGATCCAACGTTGCCTCCTAGTGGCCGCTATGAGATGTAGCATGTAAGAATCAAAAAGTATGTTAAGGAAGCATATACACTCTTGAGTAATTGTTATTGTTAATTAACATCTTCATTTTATTTATGTATGTAGTTCTTGATATGGCATCGAGACCGTCAACAAAGGGTGACAGAGCGCGTTACAAAGTATTACACTTCAAGTACAGACGGAAATAGGGTACATACAATTATTGTATTATTAGCCAGAGGAATAAAGACACAAAGATTTACAACAGAAATGTCCGTACAGTGTTCTACAGTCTGCCATTAGTATGTTGTCAAACAGCCAAATACACTTCTGACCACTACTCTTCGGATCAGTAATCTGCAGCGGAATGTAGGCTTAGGGATTTTCATTAGAGGCAAATTCATACAGCCCTACCTCCTAAACATCTTCTTAATTTATAACTACAGCCTTCGTTCATCTTGGGGGCGAGTCGCAGCATCTGCTGGCTCCAGAATCCCCCTGTGTCGGCCCCTCGTTGCCAGGCGGGTTGAAGGTTGACAATGGTCTCTCTAGTGAATCGGTGCTATACATATTACACTCTAATGGTTTTCAAATGACATATTTTATTGGCATTTCCACAATAATAACATTCAAAGTGTGCTGTCCAGAAATGTAAACCGACATCCAGACAGCAGCATCCCGGATTGACTCCCTTGATCGCCAAGCAGAGACAGGGGCTGTCGTGTGGCAGCGCCGCAGCCAGGGCCGCACTGGGAGCCCAAAGCAGCCCTGGCATGAAGCACGGCTGCTTAACAAAACCGGCCCCTAGCACTGCTGCCTTTGTTGCCGTGGACCGATATTGCAGCATCGCTGGAAACCCAGCCCCTGACGCTCCCAAACCGGCGCCCACCCTTACAGCCTCCCGGGCCTGCTCTGCTCCGTCCGGCCCTGGCCCAGGCCCTCCATCCCAATGGATCGGAGGACCCCCAGGACCCACCTCTCTGCGTGGGGGTGCACAATAGTCTCATTTGCAAGCCTTGCAAGTCTGCACCTCTCCTTCCAGCGACTTAGACAAATTAGTGTGGGGTGTGGGAGCGATCCCCCGGTGTTGGGCCCAGTCTCCTCAAACTTTCCAAGGTTCCTGCGGGGAGCCTCTGGCTGCTTAGGCCAGCTTCTCCAGGTCCATACATCTGCTAGGCCGTTCTTCCACTGCACAAGGGTCGCAGCTTCACTTGACTTCCAGTGTCTGGCAATGTCTGGCTTCACCACTACTAGCCTGATCCACAGTATTTAAAAAAAATATATCTGTTGCCTTCAACTGCATCAGAAACATGCAGTAAAACCATTTCAGGATTTTTAGGGATGGGCCATCCTACTACCTCCCCGAGGCAGTTCAATACCCTATTCCAGAATGGGTTAAGAACCAGGCATCTCCATACCGTATAATGAAAGTCTCCCTGGTGTGTGGAGCAGCGCAGGCCCACCAGGAAAGCCATTGACACCATGTGTCACAGTTTGGCACGCATGAAGTAGATTTTTTAACTCTACAAGGTGATATTGAGCAGCGATAGACACCTCCCTCGGAGAAATCAAGGTTTCTCGCCAATCATCATCGTCTCTGTGCTCTAGGTCTTGCGTGCAAGTCGCCCTGCGGGCCGGAAAGAAGTCAGACGTGGGTATTACCAGTGTCTTGTATATGAATGACAGCTTATGACAGTCGGTTGTTTAGCACTTGCACTTCTACATGACTGAAGTCTGGGAGTTCATCCAAACCAATAATTTAGCACTGGAGTGTGTGCCTGATTTGTAGATATTGATTGGGATTTGTGGAGATTGTACTTCACCTGTAGGTCGCAAAGGACTTGATAGTGGTCCCTGTCACAACATCCCCCAGGACCAAGATCCCGACGAGATCTCAGCTGCGGAAGCCCTCCAGTGCAGCCGCTTGTGGGAGCCAGCGTCCAGTCCACTGCTGGGCTTCTCTTATTAGGTGTTTGTTCTACCCAATGCCCAAAGGGCACCGGAGGGAGCGCTGAGGAAGCTCACCCTATTACAGGGCAGCGCAAGCGATTCCTTCTGCATGGCCCACTTCTCTGAGGAGTACGCTGGGGTTTTTGAGGACCCAAACCACCACTCATTGTGAACCACCAGATGTGCTGCTCTCTTTTTTTTTGTTTAAGAATTTTATTGAGTTTTTTAGAATAACAAGAAAAACAAGAAAAACAAGAAAACGAAAAGATAACATCATTATCAGAACAATAAAACAAATTACAAATAATATATGAGCAAATAACGTATAAATGCAATCGTATAAAAGGCTACTAGAAAAAGAGGGGAGCAGTAAAGGAAAAAGAAGGTAAAAAGAACATAAAAGAGAAATAGGAGGAAGGTAAAAATGTTTAGGATAAAATATGGTGGCAATAAGAACCAAAAGGAAAAGATAAGAAGAATTTAGGATATAGGTGCATGTGGAGCAAGATATGTTGTGAAAGGTAACCAAAGAAGATCAGATTTAATTTTCTGGGATAAAGTGGTAGAAGAGACAGTAGCAATTCTATGTTCATCACAAATGAAATTCCACCAAATCAATGAGGATCATTTTGAATTATCTTTCCAGCATGACAAAATAACTTTAAAAGCTAATGCTATAAATAGGTCGAACAATATAGATATAGTAGTACAATCATCAAAATCAGGTGAAGATGAACCAAGAAAAACATTTTGCAATGATAGCGTTATATTACATTTGAAAATGTTCATACAAGTAGACCAAATAGAACGCCAAAAGCTCAAAACATTAGCATATTCATAAAGTTGATGCTCTAAAGTCCCAGTAAAGTCAGAACAAGACCAACATAGGGGAGATGAGGTAGGAGAAAACTTGGATATACAAACAAGAGTTATTACTGTTCTATTATAAATAAAGTATAGTGATTGAGAAATACGTGCAGCAGCTGAAATTTTGAATAATTTAGACCATAATTTATCCCAATCAGAGACAGGTATTGGAAAGGATAAATCAGTTTCCCAGGCTTATCCTGTAAGGGATTTAGGTATTTCAGTAACACGTAATGATAATAATGTATAAATATGAGCTGCTTTAGGTTTATGTTCTTGGGAGACATTATAAAGCGGTGTAGGTGGAATAAGTGAGGTGGACACATTGGAGAGATCAAAGGTAGCTAAGTGGGATTGCAGAGCTGCTGATATGAGAATATAGTTGTCAAGAAATGTATCAGGTAAAGGATATTGCATTTGTAATACAGAAAAGGGAATGACAGAATTCTGATGAATGAGTTGATGGACAAAAATAATTCCATTCTCCTTCCAATGTTTGTAGTAGAACAATTTACTTTTGTATTTAATGTATTTGGTGTACCAGATAGTAGAGGATAAAAAACATTGAAGAGGGTCAAGGCCATCAACGAATATGTTATATAGTAGGTTTTGGGAGTATTTAGGGTTATTAGGTATGAACGTACAGTTAGACATGTAAAATATATTGCGAAAAGAAAAATCTTTTAATAGGGATCGTTCAAAAGAAATCCATCAAGGTATAGGAGTGTCACCAAATTCATAGGAAAGGGCAAAAAATTGTCTGATTAAAAATGCAGAATAATGAGCTTTGAAGTCAGGAAAACGCACAACTCCTTCAGATTTGGGGCGTTTAAGCTTTGTAAGGGAAATGGGTGGGTGCTTTTTATTCCAAAGGAATTTTGTACAAATGGAGTTGATTTGTGAAAAATATGATAGAGGGATTCAAAAAGGTAACACAGATAACGTATATAGGATATGAGGGACAATCGTCATTTTAATGGTGTCAAGACTACCCCACCAAGACAAATAAAGAGGGGATCAGGAAAGTAAAAGAGAGTGAATAATGCATTAAACGTGTGCTTAGTTGTGATAGGTAAAGTAGCGGAAAACCAAATACCAAGGTATTTTATTTTAGAAGGACACCAAGTGAAATTAGTGTCTTTAAACATATATTGATAACATAGGGAATTCAGCGGTAGTACTTCTGTTTTTGAGATGTTCAATTCCCGAAATACTGGAATATAATTTAACCTCTTCTAAAAAAGGAGGGAGGGAAGTGAGAGGATTAGACATATAGATTAATATATCATCAGCGTAAGCTGACATTTTGGTTTCTATAGAGTTTTGCGTAAGGCCAGAAATATGTGTGTTAACACAAATGCGCTCAAGTAAGGGAGATGTGCTGCTCTCTAATAGGAAAGGATTTCGAATGTGGCCTGGCCGCCATCAAAAGTGGGCTTATAGCATTTGGTGAGCAAAATTCTGGCTGGTCACACATATCCAGAGTAAGCACTGCCGAGCTGCATTCAGGCAGGAAAAAAAGGTCAGGTGTATAGGGTACAGGAAGTTTTGGCTTTGACATAGTAGGTGAGGGACATCTTATAGATCGCCTACTTGCCCATGAGTGAGAGCAGAAACGTGGACCAAAAATCAAAGTTCCTGCATAGTCTGGCCAGCTCGGTCAGCAGGTTTTCATCCCAGGCCTAATGGTTATCCTCAGTAATCTAAAAACTTCCAGATATTGGAAGCCGGTCGTATACATCTGCAGTTTGGTTGCCCAGTCTGATGATTGCCTCTGTTCCCCTAGGGGGTACAAAGAGTATTTGATCATTTTGATACACAAGCCAGTGTGATCCCCAAAGATCTGCAAGATATGGAGAGCCCGAGGTGTGTACCACTGCGGATCGGACAAGAGGATAAGGACATTGTCTGCATACAAAGTGATCTCACCCGACACCCCGGGGTCCCATTGAATGCCGCAGACCAAAGCCTCTTCTCATACTCATTCTGCCAGTGGATCGATGGCAAGCATAAAGACCAGAAGAGATAGGGAGCACCCTTGCCTTGTGCCCTGTTGTATAAGTAATGTATGGGTGATCATTCCCTGATGCGGACCCAAGTCGCGAGGTCAGTATACATTAGTTTGGCATAGCTGACGTAACCGGGTCCAAAGTTCATTTTGCTAAGAAGGGCAAAGAGGTAGGCCCACCCCAGCAAGTGAAATACTTTGTAGAAGTCAATAAGGAGCATACACTCTACTATTTTGTACCACCACTATCACATTTGTTTGGCATATGGTGTCTTTTATTGAGTTGTGAAGGTCAGGGCTGGCCTGTCCATACATGCCAGGAAACAAGTTAGGTTTTGCGTACTCGAAAAAGGATGACCTCTTCCTGGCTAAATGTTATTGTATTGTGGGTCTTTTGGATAAACACACTGGCCTTTTCACCATAGTAAATTTGTTGTGTCAGAAGGAGGCGAGGCATCACTACTATAGCACTTTAATTGGGCTTGTTTGTTCAAAAGGACCTGCTTTGCTCAGCTCAGAGGTTGGATGGGCTGTCCTGGATCAGGGAGTCTTTATTCTTTTTTAGGTTGCAGTGCTTTGATCCGATAGCGGGTTTTACCCAGGTTGCGTTTTGTTTTCGTTTAATCAAGCAATCCAAAGTTCATGGTGAATTGAGGCGTTGCCTTCATGTTGTTTGGCAAGAGCAGTTGATCTGCATCAATTATTCCAGCAGAGTTGTATGGATAAAGGCTGTCTTTGTTCTCTTAACTATTTTTGTTGTGGGTAGTCTTTTGGTTGGATCATCTTGTCATCAGGGTTTCTGAAGGGCAGATCATGATGGGACCTTGATTTGAGACAACCGTTGCGCTCTGTTGTTCACTCTACATGACTGTTGGCAACACGTCATCCCTTAACAAGACATTTTTATTGTTGCTTTTCGATCTGCTATCTTGGGTTTGGATTCGTTCGATTTTTTCCCAGTATGCAGTGGATAGTAGACACATGTGCTGATGTACTCATGAGGCTGTTCACCCTCTCATGATAATAAGAGACTGATTAAGAATTGGGTTGTAACTCCTCTGGCAGAATTCCCTCCACCGTAGCTATGGTGTGGGGGAAGAAATGGTACAAATGGATTCTCCATAAATCTCAGGCTTGTCACTTACCACCCAGCTCTAAATCAGGTCGTAGCCACTGCTTGAGAGATCCTCGGATGGGTAGGGCTGTGACAAGGAAGGAGGATGGAGTGGTGACAGGAATCTTCATTGCACTGAGTTGCACTCATGCTCATCACACTTCTAAGTTCCTTTAGTGGCTGACTCTAGATTGTTCCTTCTTTAGGGTACAGATTCAACTCCCTTCAAAATGTGATGGTTCAAAGAAGAGGATTCAAAATGTTGGTATAATTGATTGAGCAAGCATGGCTGCCTTTCTCTGGAAAGGGCTTCACACTCACATAGTTAGGATTGTGACAAGGAAGAGTAGGGTCCAGGGTAAAAAACCAGTAAATAATGAGTGGAGGCTATATGAGTAGGCGTAGACTGGGAACCAATAGAAGGTATGTAAAATATTGTAATACCACCCAGACAGAGAAATATCAATGGCATGTACCAATGAGAGACTCCGAAGATGTGTGGAAGTAATTTGGGTAGTATTTTAAAAGGTTTCATTAACTTCTATATGTTCTGCTAAGCGAGGGGAAATACTGGCGGGACCTCCAATGGTAGAGCACGTTCTTCTGCCCATAGGTACCACTGCCCACTACAGCGTTAAAGAAATCTCATTACTATTTGTGCGCAAAGTTTGCAGCTGATTCGAGATCACAACTTGTGTAAAACGACCACACCAGGTTTTTTCCCCATCACAGAATACAAAATATATACTGTGCTGAAATTTGTGAAGGGGAGAAATACAAATCGTTGCCATATTACTATGTCATCCCCATGCTAAGGGTGCACAACTTGAACTGGGGAAGTAGTACCACACCTGGTAAATAGCACATTCCATCGGCAGCCGTAATACTCCCCAAATAACAGTCCACTCAGCGTGGGGTCTAATAGTTTAATTCACAGTACCACCTTATACCCTACATTCATAGGTTTGGGAATGAGCAAGTTAGGAAATGTCTGGAACAGCCACTTGATACACTTGAGTGAAACTTGATGAACTCCTTGTCCGCTGTAGATTCACAAGGATGTTCCAGATATCCTCAGCGTTGCTCCAGTGCAAATCTTTGTGAATACATCATACGAATGCCAAGGTAGAGCTTGGTGAACTCCTGTGGTTGCAGGTGGAGGGTGCCAGCACTCATTTTTGTGGTTCGGGACTTAAAGTTCATCTTTAGGTTTTGCCCTGGAGCAAGACAGAGAGACACAAAAGGGAGAAAAGTGGAGGCAGAGAAAGACAAGAAAATAGTGACAAATGGAGAAAGCACAGAAAAAACAACCTGCAAGAGTGAGCTAAAGAGATATGAAAAGGTGGTAGAAGACAGAAGAATGGGATGTCATCAATACTAGACAACCTTGAGATTCGGTAACCAAGAACCTTGGAGTAAGCTTCTAAGAAAATTTAGGGTCCATGCAATTACTATATTATTTATTTATGTATTTTAACCCGTAGGCCGTCGCGAGCACTACCTTCGTAATGCTGTGCACGTCCAGCAGCCGACGCGGCCCCGCCCGCACAAGAGAATGCCCACACCGCAGCGGAATTACCGCTGGGGTTAATGGGTTAAATAAGATTTTAAATATTAAGCACTGGGTTGGTGTACATCGTAGACACTCATAGGCATCTTCTAATAATTTGCAGAGGGAATCTGTCTAACTTTGTCACTTAAAGATGAAGGACAAACTATGCAAATTTCTTAGGCTATGTGTACTTAATATATAACTATTATTTTTAGAAGTAGTATTAATAGATGAGAATGTTTCTTCTTATTGTTGTTCTTCTTTTTATTTTTATGGGCTTGTACCCATGAAATCATTTTAAATATAGGTCTATCTATGAGCATTCTCCTTTGTGGTGCAGGGGTGTTTCACCATGCACAGCTGGTTTGCAGTGGAAACGTGCATCAGGTTGTAGGGGAGCTTCAGAGTTAAGAATATGGCTCATTACATTGCGATGTATTACATCGCGTGCTTTTACAATGCAGTCATTACAATGCACTTGGGTGCGCTTAGGAATAGTATTAATTACTATTCCTACTCCAGTTGCGCAACAGTAGGGAAGATGTTGGAATTCATTTCCAATACCTCAGCGCCCCCTAATGCAAGTTGTTGTAATGGTTTGCGATGTAAATGCAACGCGTACTAACAACGCGGTCATTGTAACAACCACGTTGTAATAGTAGCTTGATGTATGACAGATGGCCTCCCCTACTATACACAAAGAGTTACTCTGTTACGATGGTGGAACCGCTGAGTTTTGTGTTGTCCCTTTTCTTTTCATGGTCTTTGCTGATGGTCAACGCACAGAAAGAATAAACAGCAGCGCGAGGAGGAGCGGCAGCGGCAGGAGCAGGAGGAACTCAGAAAAGCCCAGCTGGAGAAGGAGGCCCAACAGCGGAATAAGCAGCAGCAGGAAGAGTACCGCAGGAAGATGATGGAAATGCAGAAACGGAGGCTGATCGACGAGAAGGAGCGGGCAGGTAAGGTACAGTGAGCCCAGAAGGTTGTCGTGTGTCCATTGGCAGATCAGACTTAGGATAATGACTCTGGCCTGAACTGCCTATCCCTGCCCCCTTGCTAGATACATATTCTTTTGCTCTGTCCGCCTGGCCATTAGCTCAGTTAGATGCCATGTACGCCCACTTAACATGTGGATTTGTATCGCTAACAGACTTCCCTGCAAAAACTGCTAATTATCTTGTAGGCAAAGTTTGAGTAGTGTTGAAGCAGTTCATTCCACGGTCGAAGGTTCTCCAATTAAATGCCTCAAAGTCACACCTGTACGTCAAAACTGGCCACGTAAAATACACAAGAATGTCTATGACCGACTGAGCATCTGGACATAGACGAACCACAGGTGTCCACATCGCCTGTGTTTCCTTCTTTCCCTTACTGAGGCCTGAATGGCCACTTAACACTACTGGGGCCGGCACTGGCAGCCCCAGCCTCCATCTACAGGAACAGGGAGTCTGTCCACTCTCAAATGGAGATTTCGCCTGAGAAATTTGTGTGGACGTTCAGTGGAAAATGAGGATTTATCAGGATAATCAGAGTAGGGTTTGCCATTTCAGCCAATAATTACTCGAGGAATTCTCAGGATTCAGCCCAGAATACCAATTAATTCCTTGCATGCAGAGTAAATGGGTCCCCGGTATCATGGACGCCAGGGAGTGCGAAACCAGCATGCGCTTTGCGGGACCACGCGTTGAGGCCCCTAGCATTGTAAAGCAGACTTCTTACAGTACTAATACTGCACTAAACAGAAATTTTGAAAAATGCATTCCTGGCAGTGATTTTTAAGGCTCTTTTTAATATGTTATAATTAGATTTGATACAGATGACAGGGATAGACAAGTGAAGCAAAAATAAAAATACTTTTAATGAATCTTCACTAAGCAAGTATTCAAAGGATGAGAGAAAATGTAGGGTCAATCCTTAGTTGGCATATTGCTGTGTCTATAATCATAAATCTGTCCCTACCGAGAGAATTACAAAAACATACATTCTCATTTTATACAAAATCCAGGATTATTATAAATGATTATAATAATTAAACATTCGCTTCCAAACTGAAGTGTACTTCCAACCAAGGAAAGAATACTAAAACACACAACTCATCCTCTTTGTAGAACAAAGGCTACTATACTGATTACTTACTAAGCACAATAAAACTTACAAAGGTACTTGGAACCAATGAAATATAAAATTGTGTCTGTCGTCTCTCTCTCTGTCTGTGAATGGAGGGCTCCAGTTAAAAACGAGAACGTCCCTGACATAGAGTAAGCACGAGGAAGAGTGCGGCGCAGAAAGGGAATGCGAATCACTTGTGAACAAGACACACTTGGCACAACTCTCTTAGTGGTAGGTAGTGGCGCATAGGAGTAAAACTAACACAATTAGTGGTGCAAAAGAAAATCCAGTGTAATTAAAAATGTGAGTTTGAGCTCACCAAGATGTAACCAGGTTACAAATCAAGTGAAGCACTTTTCTTGGGGTAACAGAAAAAAAGAATGCGCAACTTACAGGATATTTAATATCTCCGACTTGAAAAGGAACACATCTGAATGGGAGAGTTTCAGTCTGTCCTGGGACCCGAGATGTTTTATGTGCACAAGATTTATTGGTTGGGCTGTGGTTATGAGACACCGTTTCTAAACCGTTTAATATGAATTTGGAAGAATCAAGTTATTTGTAACCAGTGTCACCACCACACGTCACGGAGACGACCCTGGAAACAGGCCACGGATTCCTTAAACTCAGATTCAACCTTTAGGTAATGACCATGAGCTCAGTTCAGTGAGGTGACTGAGCCTGTATGTTATGGGGCCAAGTAGTCCGGCTCGCCCTCGCCTCTTCATAGCAGTGCCTTAAATAATAAAGGCAGTTGTGCAAATTGAGGAACAATTTGCAAAAAATTGGAAAGGACATTAAATAGCTTGGGCTTGCACTGTGCCTGTCTTGTCCTTGAATGCCTGCTTGTGCAACACGGGGTCACATCGACAGGCCTGGGTGTTGTAAGCAGTGAACATAATGATTGTTGTTGCAACTTGTGGTCATGTTGTAGGGAACGTGCCATGCACAAGTTCCTCGTTGATCTCAGTGAGCGAGAGCAGTGCACACCGTATCTGTAGTCACTGTATCTCAGCTCACGTAGGGCACTATAATGTCATTTCTGTTCAGAGGGCCTACAAGTGGTCACTTGTAGGATTCTATTGAGGCGGTGCCACTCATGAACCCATCAAAAAGCGTTTTAGATACACTGGTGCCAAATAAACGTCGAGGTAGCACAAAAACTCTACCTTGACTAGGGCTTCAACTTACCTAGAGACAACTCCAAGGAGCTAATGTCTTAGTAGATGAATCCACTGAACGCTGGCAGGCTCAGGTCACTAATTCAGTTGAACCAGTAACACAAAGAAGGTATGGGCCATTCCTGAGGCCCATCATAACCCGTAGATTATGCCACTGCACCCAACCAGGAGACAGTAACAAATGAGGTGAGTGATGTGGAATAGTTTTATGAATAACAACTTTCCAAATTCTTTCCCAAATTACAGCAAGTCCTATGTGAGAAACTAAAAACAAGGGGACTGGACTTTAGCTGCCGAGACCGTAGATAATCCAGGGTCTCAATTCACTCCTTGTTACTCTTTACTAGCTGCTATTTAACAAACACTCCAATTCCCTTTCCTCAGAGGTGGAAGAGAGGATGAGGCTGGAGCGGGAACGAGAGTTAACTGAGGAGCGCCTGCGGCTTCAGGGGATGGCAGAGCAGGATCGCCAGGAGTTCGACCGCCGGAAGCAGGAGGCGGAGGAGCAGGCCCGGCAGGAAGAGGAGGAGCGACAGAAGAAAGTTTCGGAGCAACACAAAGTGGTCCTGTTGGAAGCAAAGAGACAGGCTCAGCTGTTGGCCAGGTACTGTACCCATGATTTATGGGAGCTAACCATGCATGGGAGATTTGTTATGTTATGGGGTGTAATAACATATATTGAGGGTGCAAAGGGCAGTTGCTCCATAGCAACACAAGAAGATGCTTCACAGAAAGGGCTTAATAAAACCTTAGGACATACACAAGGAAGTAATCACAACATAGAACAAGGGCAGATGGCTAATCTGAAATCCTCTGTATCATGAAATATGGCCCCTGAGGCAGTAATGGAGAAGAATATTGGAGGCAAGTACCCAACCATCATCAGTGCACCAGGGGAGGTGGTGGACGGGCTCGGGATGTGAGGGCCCTATTGCACCCCAATTCTAACGACTGAAGGGCAGATGAAAGATAAACTTGTTGGATTAAATGCACCCTAAAAGATGGGGAGGTGGAATTAAAATTAAAATGAGAGGATCTTATTATAATGAGCGTTGCAAATTGTAGTTTAGGACAGCAGAGCAGCATATATGGAATACAGATCTATCGAGAAAGCTGCGGTTTACGAGCAAGTCTGCGTGGAAAGGCTATTAGGGCACACGCAGAATGATTCCGTTTGGAGCGCTGGCCTGTCTGCAAATCTTCTGATTTTCCTATAAAATAATTCACATCTGGTGAGGAGCAGCTATGACAGTAGGCGAGATGCATGCTGCAACAAAGATCAGTTCTCTGACTTCTGTCCCATTTTGTTCATATCGTCATAAGTGCCATTTCAGCTGGTCTACAAGGCAAGCTTGCTTTGCCACAACAAAAACTTTTATTATTGGGGCTGGCCTGTAAACCTACATCAGCCCTGACCAACATACTCAAACGAGAGATACATTGCATGGTTGAGCCATTGCAATCCACCCTTGGTGCAAAGCAGCCTCCTGGCCTGCAGCCTAAGGAGTAAATACCAGAATGGCCAGTGTGTCCATATTTATCATCTCTACTTGCGGTGGTCCCACACAGTAGTGCCACAGCGGTTATGCAGAACATTGGCATCTAGGTCATACAGACAATTCTCACCACAGTTTGAAATTTCATTATCCAATTTGTCTCTCTTACAGCACAACTGCTGCATTCCATCACAACACCAAGACACCAGTTCTTCACCTATTACGCACTGAGGCAGTTACGCTACAATGTTTTGAACTTTTCAAACAAATAAATAGACATCATTCAATCAATCATCCATGTTTATAAAGCACAACTACTCACCCGTGAGGGTCTCAAGGTGCTGAGGGGAGGACAGGGTGGGGGAACTGCTGGCGTCATAGGCGAAACACAGAACATTCAACTTAGGGTTCCTACAGAGATCATCCCTAAAGCACATTGTTTGAACAGCATTTATTTAGTGAATCATGAAAGGTGGAAGAAATTTTTTTTGATGAAAGGGGGCAGAAAGCCATGCAATAAAAGCACAGCAACTACCAAGGAATAATTCAAACCACACAAAAAGCCCAGGCCATTGACGTTAGTCCCAGGGGACAGACTGGCTCAGAGGACTAGCAGACGAAGGTTTCCATTGGCGGTATCCCTAGTAAGAACAGTAGGGATGGTAAGGTACTTCCTTGGTGAGAACGCAGCACTTTGGCACTTGGTAACAACTTGTTGGGCACATCTCAAAGAGGGAGGGATGTGAAATGGTAACACTCTCTTATCAATGTTCTATATGGATAATGTTTGGTCTATGATGTAAAATCTATGGGGCACCCATGCATACAGCTGAGTGAGGATACTATGGGGACTTCTAGAAACATCAATATCCCTTGAGAATGTATGATATATGAGAGACATTTGCCAGTGGAAAAGAGCCCCAGTTCAGCTCCTGAAGGCTGATAAAAAGATGAGTTGGATAGTTATTATCTGCTGCTAGTTTCATTTCTTTTGATTGCCAAGTTTGCACTCAACTCAGGGCATAAACAGGACTAGCGCTCTGGTGCACATGCTCCAAATGTAAAGGTTTGTCAGGCTTAGGACTACCTGAACCCAGGGCTATTTAGGACGAGTAGCCATTCACAGAGACTGTTTGCAACTGCAATCCCCCATTATTGCCTTGTCTGTAGTCTCCCTCTTGGCATTGTACTCCTCTTTGTGTTCACACAAATCTTGGAACCGCATTTTTGAGGCTCACACCAATATCTCAAGCAGAGACTTGTAGTTACTCCTTGGTTCAAACTTCAAACACCTGATTGCGCCAAATTTAGACCTTGCCTTACCTTCCAAATTTAGCACTGATGGTCTTTTAATTGCCTGCTGAAAGTTGTCGAGGGGAATAAAAACTTCAAGATTATACCAATAATGTAGTCATGCTTTAAAGCCCACAGACTTCGAATTCTAGTTTATGAATTTTATTATAAGGCCAAACATAGCTGAATATACACACAACGGAGTATCAGTGAATATAGATACAGAAAAATCAATACAGAGCAAAATCTATGCATATAATTGATTCGGCTAAGAAGACACAGAGTAATAAACTCCAAGATTAGTACACAACCCAAAATGGAGGCGGAATCCAAGTCCTTTTTCATTAGGAAGGAAAGCATACATTATCTTTCCCTACACTACTCTCATTGATGATGTTTCGGGCTGTTTCCTCTATCTCATTTCTCAAAGATGTCAGCACGTGTAGACTTCTTTAGAAGTACTCACATCAAATGGGTCAAAAGGCTTAAGGCTATGGAGCTCGCTCTTAAGATGCTCCCTCTCCTCCGAAAATCTAGAAGTCTGATTTTTTTCTGTCCCTGCGCAGAATACAAAAAGGACAAACTCAGCCCCCCTCTGAAATGTATCATATGGCGAACCATTTCACTTCTAAAGGTTGTGGTGAAGTTTCATGGCTTCTTTTAATTAATTTTTCTTTTCTTTCAGTGACCTTGGAGTGTAGATAGGCCAGGCACAGAATATATCCTCCTTTCCCGTTTCTCAGACTTTTCAAAGACATTCCAGTTATCTCCTTAAACTAAAATAATGATGTTGAATTCTTTAGGAGCACATACTGTTCTTGATGAGAGCATACTGTTCCTGTTCACAAAAACAATTCATTTAATTATTTCTTTTAGCTACCAAGAGTAGCAAAACGGTCAACAACCTGCAGCTCTGCACCTACTGTGCAGGCAACTTAAACAACACGCAGTTACATTTATATGAATATAATGTCATTCTGCACATTTGGCATACAGAAATGATGGTGTCTCTAATATATATAAATTCTATTTAAAAGTGCACATTTCATATCTTGCTTAAAATGTAGAATAAACGCGTTTAATAAACATAATACTCTGCCCACAATACACATATGAATAAATGAGTTGAAAGCATGAGTATGATGCGCCCATATATTTTAGAGTGCTGTGAGCATTCTATCAGTTCCCTCCTCTTATGAATAATGTCATAACACCAACACATTACTCTCTCACAGTTCTTTCTTTGCAGAAGAGATAGGCCTAAACAGAAGTTGTAGCTTTCCGTCCCTATCTGATTTTTTCTAATCCCTTAAGCTGCATATAATGACTGTCCAGCAATCACTCTATTTGCTGCTCTTGTTTCTTCAAGGAGTTTTCATGATGGCGTGCCTTTTGCCATTTGTAAGCTTTAATGGCTCCCAATACCACAATGATACAAATGACTGCTATTATGATGGGTTTCAAAATGATTCCCACTATCCCTTGTCCTAGGCATCCAAACCAGCTTCCCATCTTCCCAAATCCCTTGCCAATTTGTTCCTGAAAACCAGCTGCAGCTAAATCACGCAAACTTGCTGTATCTCTGAAATGTTACGTATATATTTTCGTATACCCCAACTATTGTCTGGAATATACATGCAGCATTGTTGAACTTTCAGTAATTTACAGACTCCTCCGGCTTTTGCTAGGAGAACGTCTAAAGCAAGTCTAATTTGAAGAACCATAGCCCTTATTGAGACCATCTCCCCATCATAGAGTAATAGGATTTCGCCCTATTCACTGAGAGTTTATCCACTATTGTTGCCAGCTTTCTAATTTTCATATCATTCAACATTACACCCACACTAGGTATCATGGCTCCAAATATAACCTGGTTCTTTGTAGAGGTTTACTCGTAGACATTCACCCGGTGAATTTAGACTATCTGATCTGTTTGGCGCCTTGATGCCCTTGGGCTAAGTTGCGCGGTATAAGTCTTTCCTCACTCACTCACTCACCTCCAACTCCACTCACCTCCAACAATTTTTCCAGCACTTGCACCACGTTTTCCTCTATGAACGCCTTTTTCTTCTAGGGGCCATAGATATCTATATGGAAGATTTGGGGAAATACTACTGCTAAGTAGCATGTACCATACCAATTCTTGGGAAATTTTACATAAGCACTTTTTCCAAACACAAAATACACATTTGGTACTATGATCAATTTATCCTATAATGCTTTTCTTATTGCTTCCTCGATTAAGAAAATGTGTTCGCAATCACTCTCACCCA
Source organism: Lissotriton vulgaris (assembly GCF_964263255.1). Classification (NCBI taxonomy): domain Eukaryota; kingdom Metazoa; phylum Chordata; class Amphibia; order Caudata; family Salamandridae; genus Lissotriton; species Lissotriton vulgaris. The sequence goes on from NC_141687.1 coordinate 398,131,671, forward strand.
CAAATATTTTGTCATAATAAGTTGACGGGTGTCTAATGCATAAGTTCCCTTTTTTCTGAAAGTCTAAATCTATGGGACCAGAGCTTCCCTTTGCCTTATGATCTAATTCTTCCTGCATCCACTGGATAACGTTATGCTTTGGGTTTGTTCTAAACAAGGTCTGTCTATGTGAATATTCTATCTGATCCACAAATTTCTTTTCAATATCAGTCAACATGCTAGTTAAATTGTGTCTATGAGCATATGATGTATCTAACGTAATAGTAGGCACAAAATACGTAGACATTCTTTCTACCTCCTTGTAGTAGTCATACTTATTCATGTTCTTCAGGCCTGGGCCTTCTGAGAGTATTACATCATAATTTGAGAAATAATACTCAAAATGGGCCTTACTATAAAACATGCTCAGCAACATACTACATGTGATGCCATAAGTCAAAGGTAAGTGATGATATTGGATGCCCTCTTCGACTGATGCTGGCAGTTGCATACACATATAACAATCTTTCGCTTCCATTGTGTCCACATACTCATACAACAAACAAACATATGCATTCAGAGTACAATTTTCTTTTCATAAATCTACGTGTAGCATCCGACTAGTTTCTCTAATCATATCTCTATCTTTAGCTGGTGAACCCTCTTCTACATCTAAAGTAGATGGGGTAGGTGTCATTTCATTCTTTTCAGCATCGTAAGACCCCACCAACGATGTAACAATCACCACAGTTATGACCATAAGCACCACAACTATAAGGGTACCAATGATACATTTCTGCTTGCGTCCTGACTTCTCGGACTGCATTTTGAATCACGATTTTGATTAAAAACGTATCCGATTTCAACAAAATCTCTGGTCTTGTTTACTTGCTTAATTTGATTATTTACAATGTTCTTATTATCTTCTCTCCATTTGATTCTTTGCTCAATGTTCAGATCAACAATACTAAACCTTTTGAAGAGACGTAGTCAGCCCTACCCCTCAATTCTTCACTCTATTGGAAGTCCCTAATTTTATATCTTCTTCCTCATGGGTCTAGGATATCTTCTTTCTAAGGCTAATAAATGTCTTTTATGGTTCACTCTTCATCATTTATGATTATTGTTCCAAGCATAGCAAGAACAAGCTGTAGTATCTCAGCATGGATTTCTCTCAGTTCTTGTGCAGTTGGCTGTCGACCAAAAGTGGGGAAAGTAACTTGTTGAGGATCAAAAAGCGCAATCCACTCAGCTTGGTGGATCGGGGACTGTCAGAGTCAGGATTCCGAAGGCATCAATTCCAGGGACTATCAACTGAAGTTCAATTGTCAGGGTATTTTCTCTGTGACTCACTGTGCCTGTCCCCAGGCTCCCAGATGTCTCCTGTCCCCAGTCTCCCAGATGTCTCTGGTCTCTGCATCTGCAACCAGGTACATCCACTCAGAAGATGCGTACTTTCAAGACGGATTCTCTTTCCCTTCTGGATCATCTCAGACCATCCAGTCTTTCTTCAGTTTCACTTTGATCGGATTCAGATGTTTCAAGAACTGGAGCGAGATCTTTCTCAGATACAAGTCTTCTTTCTTTGTTGGCTACTTTGCTGTTGCAACATCTGCTCTCCATTCTTCCTCTTGATCTGATCCTTCTGCACCAGACGGCTCACTCTGCTCTGGTTGAAAGTTCACTTCCACAATATCGTCTATCTCTGAGTCTGCATTCACTTTGGGACTCGTTTGATTTATTCTTCTTGCTTGGCTAATTGTTTCGCTTCATCGAGAGTTCTCACGATATGGCTTGTTTTATCTGTCTCTGTTGCCCTTTCAATTGCACTTTTCAGCACAAGAGGTGTCGTGTCCTCTACAGGTTCTGGAACTCTGCGAGTATGTGAAGCATGTATCCTGTTTGGCAATCTTCGACACTTCACTGCTGTACTTGTGACTAAAAGCACCTGGTATGGTCCTCGCCAACGAACACAAGGCAGCTTTTCATCGGACAAGAACCCAGTCATCAGGGCTTTGATCATGCAGCAGGTCTCTCGAGGTGGATGCAATCGCAGCCTCGACCTGGTGGGACACAGAATTAACCACATCAGCCAGTCCTTTACAATAATCTATAACCAAATCATCTGTGATGTTTATCAATGCTGTAGCTGGCACCATAGGTTGTTGCATTGCTCTTCCCATCAATATTTCGTGGGGAGAGAGCTCTGTCCTCCTATCAGGTGTACTACGCAGACTCATCAGCACAAGAGGGAGCGCATCAGGCCGTTTCAATGAAATTGACGAACACACCTTTGACATCCTCATTTTGATTGTGCCATTTACTTGTTCCACTAGACCAGAAGCCTCTGGCCTGCAGCTGCAATGTAACCTTTGGTCAATTTTTAAAGCTGCACATAATAATTTAATAAGTTCGCTATGGAAGCGTGTTCCTCTACCTGTCTCCACTGAGGTCGGAACTCCGAACCGCAGTATTAGTTCCCTTAAGAGCAGTTTTGCCACTGTGAGACTTTCGCATCGCCTAGTTGGATACTCCTCAACCCAACGTGAAAAGATACAGACCACCACCAAGACATATCTCAACCTATTGCATCTCGGCATCTCAATGAAATCCAATTGTATTCTATTGAAAGGGCCTCCTGATTTTCCAATGTGACTCATTGCAATTGCAGATCTCTTTCCCACATTCATTTGTTGACATGTAACACACCTGTGACAAATTGCTTCAGCATGCACACGAAATCGGCGGAACACTCGCACCATGAGATCTCTCCCAAGATGAACTGCTCTGTGAATCTGCCTCGCCATTGGGCTTAGTAAACAGGTAGGTAACTCTGCCCTCTCATCTGTTGAAACCCAAATGCCATCTTCCCTCTTTTCGCAGCCTGCTCTAACCCATGATGCAGCTTCCTCCTCTGAGACCTCATCCTTTAGCCGCTTCAACTCATCCCATGTATAAGCCACAGCCAACTTCAAGTTGAGCTCGGTCTTTTCTGCGCTTTCACCTACATATCCTCCATTGAAAATGCAAACATGTAGTACACAAAACGAGCTACTTCATCAGCATAGTTATTACTTGTTAGAAGGTGGTTCTGACACTAGGGGCCGCCCCGATTTTTCACTTTTTAAGCACCTAATTGTTGAACTTTTACTGTGGGAGAGCCTCATAAGTTGGGACTCCCCCACAGTGAACTCATAATGAAAAAGACTGCATGGGGATTTTACTGGTATCCCCCTAGCTTGACCAGGCCACTGCGCCGCAGCTGGAATAAGGGACACCGGGCTGGTCACATGCAGACACGTGTACATGCGTGTGCACACGTGTAGGGGCTGTGCAGGGGACATTCCTAGCATGCGCAGCCAAGGAGCAGATAGAGCAGATAGACTGGTGTGGCAGGACTTATACAGAATGGGGTGGTGACATGGAATAGGCTTTATACAGTGGGAAGAAACATGCCAGGGAAAGTCAGTGTGCTTTACAGTGTGTATTCCATTATTCTCTTATGTGGAAAGGGAACACATGTGCTAGTTTTACTTTCCTAAGGCCTACAGATTCCAGACATGCACTAAAGTCCACTGTAACGGATGTGAGAAGGAGTATTCTGCAGAGTCCAAAGTCATATTTGTACTGCTTTTGGGTCATCCAGAACCGTCACATTAGTCTGAGTCAGTCATAACCAGAGCCTGGCTGAGGGCTGGCCTCAGTAGGATAGATTGATAACCTTTCTTCCACAAGCTAAGGCCTCCTCTCCACAAAGAGAAGATGGGTGGGGCTACAGGCTCATCCATCAGCAGCTATCACTGGGTGCCAGGCACCAGGCTGCACCAAGGAGGCAAGGCAGCGAGGGGAGAAGGGCCTTTTTCAGTGACTATGTGGCAAGAGACCCTGGACGACGCCATTTTGAACAAACCCAGATGCTGGGCAGGAAGGAGGGAGCAGGGGCAGTGAAGTGATGTGTCGCTGTTTGATAGGACAAACAGAGACTTCCTGCCAGCCCCCTACTCAACTTTTAAAAAGTGCTTGCACAGGAAGAGAAGCTCTCTCTGGGGTGTGGTTTGCTGAAGCAGGAGGTGCTGGAGCCTGGTGCAATGGGCAGTTGGGAGGAGGAACCCCCTGACTTTCCCCAGGGTCCTGAACAGCGGCAGGATAAGAGTCCAGGACCGGTGCGCAGAAGCAGGGGCCTCTGCGCAGGAAGAAGGGAGGTCCAGGAGGAGAGTAGATGAAAGGCTGCACAGGCAGCCAGTGAAAACAGCTCCTTGCCAAAGTTCCCCCTCTTAGATGCAAAGAGGGCAGTGACAAGTGCTCCAGATGTGTAGAGCTGGTCATCAGGAACGAAAAGAGGCCGGAATGGTAGAAATTGGCAGCCTGGGGGCTGAGATATGCCCCCCAGAAGGTAGGCGACTTTTGACCATGCCTGGGACCGACGACGAAGCGCGTGGGGCTTCGTCGCCGGCAACCCCCAAGGTAGATCAAGTACCGGGGGCTGCCCCAGGAGGAAGCAAAGGTGGGGGGCGCCATCGCACCCTCGTGAAATTGCCCATGAAGGGGGCCAGGAGCCCATCCTGGACTCCGGTGATGTGGGAGGAGGGGGAGTGCTGTTGCGCCCCTGTGAAAATGTGCGCAACGGGCCTGTGACCCCATCCCTGGGCCCGAAGATGAAGAGGAGGGGGAGCGCCATTGCCCCCATCCCTACGAAAATAATGCGCAAGGGGCCCGGGGACCCCGTCCCCGGACTAAAGATGCAGAGGAGCTGGGGGCCGGGAGCGCCATTGCGCCGCCCCAACAAAGAGGTCTAGAGGGGCCCGGGACCACATCCTCGAAGAAAAGTCGGGGAGTGCAATCGCGCTCCCCGAAAAGATGCACCCAGCGGAGCGCCAGGAGCCCACCCTGGTCCCCGCCGACGCTGGATGGGTGGGGATCGCCATTGCACCCCCCGAAGATGTTCAGGCCGGGGATCCCATCCCTGGGGCCCGAATGCTGTCAGGGGAGTGCTGTTGCACTCTCCGGGAAGCCGGAGGAGCCGGCGAAGATCTAAGCATCTGCCCGCCGGAGCGGGCAGACCAGAAGAGGAAGCCGGCTCCCGCAGCAGCACGCAAGGGTGCTGGCCAAAAGGGGAGCCGGTGGGGGCAGCTGGGGGTGGGCTACCTGAGCTGCCCTCGCCCGGGCAGGCATGCGGGGGTCCCGGGTGGGACCGGGACCCCAGAAGAGCAGGAAAGTGCGGTGGGAGCCCCGGTGGGACCGGGTCCCCAAAAGTTGGCAAAGGCGGCCGGGGGTAGGCTCCCCGAGCTGTTATACTCTCCTGGGAGTCTGGGTGGGACCGGCCCCCCCACCGAGGTGAGGGCACGGCGGAGGACCGCTAGCACCCCACTCTCCCTGGCAGAGCCGCTCATCCAATATTCACAAAAGGAGCCTGAAGCGACCCATAATGCCTTGCAAGGCATGGGGCAATCATAGTTTTTGGTGCCTGATGGCCCCCAGAGGAGGGGGTTCACCCCCATTTGTGAAAACGGTGCTGGGGGAGCTGCTGGAGAAGCGCAGTCTGCCCCAGCTTGAAAAGAAGTCCCTCACTAAGTCACACGGGGACTTGAAAAGAATAACCCCTCAAGGGCTCAGTCAGCCTTTAACACCTTCTGGGCTGGAACTTTTGTTCTACAGCTGAGAGTGTATTGAGAGGTAAATCACGGAGTGAAGAGCTGAGTTGGGGATTTCTGGAGAAGGGCATTCCCTGGAGGTGAAGAGATGTAATTGCACCAGAAATGCATTTACTGAGGTTATTTCTTTTAGAGGGATTGAAGAGGCATATTTTTCTAGGTCACTGAACCTGCATGTTTGGATATTTTATCAGTAATTCCAAATGCTCTCCTTTTTGTGTTCTTTTACTCCTCATTCCTTTAGGTTCTCAATGCAGATACCATTGATTATATAAGTAGGTACATAGTAGCCTTTTTAGTTTAAATTTCACTTTTTTGTAGATAGGGAAAATACACCCAGCGATGTGAGTAAGGTGGGGATCTGTGCACCCCGTCCTGAAGAAGAAGCCTAGCTTCGAAACATGTCGACGCACACATGAGGTGTTGTACATTAACATACATAATACCTCAGAATCACTTTTTTTTCATGGGTAATTCATTTGTCAACAGATTAGTCATTTTCAAATTAGTCACTCCTACCACTTGGATCGACTTTCCTGACGGGGTTAAATCTGGGACCTCTTCTGTCCATACTGTGGAGCGTGCAGCTCCAGTGTCTAACAAAAAAGTAACAGGCTGTTCATTTACCTTTGCATCCACAAACGGTCCACTTTGATCCACTTCCAGGGCAGCACCCAAAGTGCACTCTCCCTGCCCACCCCTCTGATACTCATGAGGGTCTTGTATTTGATCTAATCTGTCTTTTATCTCATAGTAAGGTATTTGACGATATGTTTGATTATTCATGGGCATTCTTGGAGGCTGTGGTATCTGCATCTGGGAATCACAATTACCTCCATACATGGATCTAGGTCTTGTCACAGTATTCACCCCTTCTGACGTTTGTCCCTCTCCCTCATATTGTAATTGATGTGCTGGATTCAGTCTACACTCGCGCGTCCAATGCCCGATTTTGTGACAATAATGACAAGCTGTGACACGTTTTTGATTTGCCACCCACTCAGCTCCTATACTGACATCTGCACCCCTTCCTCTATCCTGTCCAGGTTGTGACACAATCTGTTGTTGGTTCATTCCTCTACCACTTCCCCTTCCTCGACCCATTGCTCCTCCAACTCCTTGCCCCCAATCTGGCCGTTCAGCATTTCTCAACTGCACCAGCATTAACTTTTCCTCAGTCTTCTTTTGTGCTGCCTCTACCTGTTCACTGCAATATTTTGCATATCACAAAATTTCATCAACAGACTTGTTCTGCCAACATATCGAGTGGTGTTGTATCATCAAACTGATATCAGATCTCAACCCTAACACAAATTTAGAAACAAACTGTCCCATATCTTTTGGCTCTACAGTATCTAATCCACTATGTTGTTTTAAGGCCACTAAAAGTCTCTCATAATAATCGTGCACTACTTCTTTAGGATCCTGAGTGGTACAATCAATTTTAAGCCAATGACAGTGTGCGGGGCCACTTTAGATTGTAACCATGTAATCATCACCTCCGCTGAAGGACCATTAATCCCTGCATCTCTAGCTGGTTCTGTAGTAGGCCAATGAACGGCAACCTTACATGCTGTCCATGGATCTCCCGGAACCACTATATCAAACAAGGTATTCAAATCAATCCATAACACCTTCGAAATCTTAACAAACCGATCAATTTGTTTATACCAATCAGCAGGTTTTTCCCTCAGCGGAGGAAAATCGTTAGTAAATGCTGCCAAATCACCCCTGCTCCATGGCACATGTACATACCCTCCATTCTGTGCTTCTCTCAGAGGGAAATTTCCTGCTGCTCCCAGTCCTCCACCTGGAGGCGGAGTATCTCCTACCACTTTCTTGGCTCTTTTCTTTTTAGCCCATCTTTCTTTCCATTTATCCAATTCTCTCCATGTTCGCATTGCTATAATCAAATCTCTAACTTGTGCCTTTCATCCTGTTGTTCACTTTTCCTCCAGATCTTGATCAGTATAATTCAATCTGTAGCTCCCCTGCATCAACTTTGTTTTGGTTAAATCTACCGCACACTGTTTCACCAACTGTACCAATGCTTCATGAGCTCGCTTTGCCTTTTTGGTAACGTCCTTCGATACAAATAGCAACTCGCTTGGGTCATATGTTTCAATCCTGTATAATGGCAGATTCCCTTCTATCACTTCGTCTATTTCAATTTTCAATCTGACCACATCGAACAATGGTGCTTTTATTGCCACTTGTATCATTCTCTGACTCTACTCAGTTCCAAATTCTTCACTGCCACACCTTTGTGCCCTTCTTGGACTTACATCTTCCTCCACTGTCAACACTGGACGACTTTCTCTCTCACAACTATGACTTCTCCAATGGTTACCCTCACACAAGCCTTGTAGTTGAAACATCACTCTAGGGGGTTCCTGTCTTATATCCCGCTCTTCTCTCGGTAGCATTGACTCCCTCACTGGTGGAACCTACATTCTGATGTCTGACCTAGAGTTGGCCAAAACCCCTGTTCACCTTCTTTCGAACCCACTGTCCATTCTCGATGGATCAGCAGTGGCTGGAAATGGGGTGCTAGCTTCCACTGGCCTCTGAACCATACCCGTTCCACTCATGGTTAGACTTCCCCCTGTCATAGTCTCTTCCCCTTCTCTATTCTGTTGCTGTTTCCTTTCACTTGCCCCCTCATTTGGGTTATAGTTTGAAACCACAGGTCTAATTGTAACTGGTACACAAAGAGTGTCTGGTAGCTGCAGAGCACATGCACTTTCATTGTGCTCCGTATCCACATATCCTGGCCCTCCCGAACCTCCTGGAATTCTGATTCCTACTGCCATTCTTCCCCTTACTCCCGTTGTCTGCTCTTCTGCACCTGTTTGATCTACCCCTGAAGCTTCACCAGGTTGCTGCGTTCTCTCCAACTCCGATCTGGAGTCACTAGTTGGAGGACGATCTGCTACGAATGTTTCTATAAAGCTATCATCAGTATCACTGTCCTCTTCTGTCTTACTCTGTCCTTCCGGCGCCCCTTTTAGCAACCTGAAGGGATATAAGCATTCTCCCTCTAAGGTGTCTACTCTCCACCTCTTCAATTGTGTATCCCACCTAGCATCCTGTTCTCCAGTATTAGTGGGGTGTCTTTCTTTTTTTTCTTTTTTTTTTTGATCCTCATTTGCCTTGCCCTCCTCTTGATTAGCCGCCAACTGCCATACGTGTCTTGGATCGAGGTACGTGGTTTTTACTGTTGCCCACCTGGCGACACGATTTCTGAGAATCGGCAGGAGATGACCTTAAGAGGTACAGGCGGTGAACAGGATCATGCCTGTCCTGACTCCAACTTGGTATTAATAAATGTAGAACCAGCCTTAAACGGGGGCAGGGGGCTAGTTCTTGGAGTGTTGTGGCATAATCATTGGACCGGGGGGGGAGGGAGGGGGGGAAACAAAAAAAAAACCGGCTATTATTTCCATTGAACCAAAAGGTCCCAAAAAGCCACTTTACGTGTACTGCAAGAGCTCATCATATCTGTCTTGGATGTTTCATACATAGATGACAACCAATTTGCATGTGTTGGTGCCGTATTTTCTATTCAGAATTTACATATCTGCCTTCTAGCCAGCAAGATCGCATAGAACAAGAATGACCTTGCATGACCAGTTATACTGTTATCCCATCCAAAGATGATAAGAGGTAGTGTGATGGACACAGAGATGTTGAGTATAGAGTCAAGGGTCACTTTCACTTCATTCCAGAACTGGGCTATATGAGGACAATCTTTAAACATATGGACGTCCGAGGCCCTGATGTGATTGCACTTATTGCATTTCTTTCCTGGGATAAATTTAGAGAGTTTTAGGGGGAGAGGTAGGCTCGATGTATCGTAAAACAATGGTTGCGTCTCAGCCATGCTGGTTTAACAATTTTATATAACAGGGTGCAAGATCTCTGCCAGATGTCTATACTTTGGGCCCCTAGTTCTGTTCCCCATAATTCCTCCGGGAGAGTAAACTCTCCATCTATTTCCTCTAACAAATTCCAGTACCACTGCGTAACCTCTTTACCCCCCCCCCCTTGTCGTTCTACCAACATTTGTTCTATGGTACTATACTTCCCAAGTCTTATCCCTGACCTCCCCAGAGCTTTAACCCAACTATCTAGTTGGATAAACTTGAATCTCGAAAATTCAGTGCCCAGTTGTTCCCGTAGCTCCTCCCAGGATCTCAGTGTTTCTGCTGAGAGCAATTCTCCCCATGTTGTTATTCCTCCATCTCTCACCGGTATTGCCAGAGTGTCTTTCAAACATAACGGTATGCCCGGGGAGTCCCAGATAGGTGCGTGGTTTGAGAAATACGGCAAACCTAGTCTTTTCCTTATCTGTAACCAGGCTTTCGCCTGGGACATAAGGATTTTTAACTTTACTTTAAAAAAAAATTTTTGGTCCCCAAATTTAAACAGAAATCCATTTGTTGGTAGTGCAGCTCCAACCAACATGGCTTTAAACATTGCCCCAGCAGATGTATTAGATGGTGATTTTAAAAGCATTCTGGAATGGGACAACTGAAAGTCCCATGCATAATACAGCAAATCGGGTAAGGACAGCCCCCCCTTTTCCCTCCTGCTCCTCAGCTTCTTCCATGCCACTCTCACCAATTTATAATTCCTTTCACTTGTCCTTTCATTTGGGTTATAGTTTGAAACCACAGGTCTAATTGTAACTGGTACAGAAAGAGTGTCTGGTAGCTGCAGAGCAAATGCACTTTCATTGTGATTGGTATCCACATTTCCTGGCCTTCCCGAACTTCCTGGAATTCTGATTCCTTCTGCCATTCTTCCCCTTACTGCCGTTGTCTGCTCTTCTGCACCTGTTTGATCTACCCCTGAAGCTTCACCAGGTTGCTGCGTTCTCTCCAACTCCGATCTGGAGTCACTAGTTGGACGACGATCTGCTACGAATGTTTCTATAAAGCTATCATCAGTATCACTGTCCTCTTCTGTCTTACTCTGTCCTTCCGGCGCCCCTTGTAGCAACCTGAAGGGATATAAGCATTCTCCCTCTAAGTTGTCTACTCTCCACCTCTTCAATTGTGTATCCCACCTAGCATCCTGTTCTCCAGTATTAGGGGTGTCTTTCATAGATTCACATGCTTGAATAATTCCTCGTCGTCGAAGTGGGAGTCCCATGGTACATAACATAGTAGTAAGAAGCATATATACATAAATATATACATAAGTATAAATATATAACGAAGTCATCTGCGGCGTCCCTCAAGGCTCCTCGCTCAGTCCAACCCTCTTCAACATCTACATGAGCCCCCTCGCAGACATCGCACGCCAGCACAACCTCAACATCATCTCCTACGCCGACGACACCCAGCTGATCCTCTCCCTTACCAACGACCCCGCCACCGCCAGAGCCAACCTTCACGAAGGGATAAAAGAGGTAGCCGAATGGATGAAGAACAGCTGCCTGAAATTGAACTCAGATAAGACGGAAGTCCTCATCCTGGGATACTCACCCACCGCTTGGGACGACTCCTGGTGGCCCCACGCCCTAGGCAGCGCACCCAAACCAACAGACCACGCACGCAACCTGGGCTTCATCCTGGACTCCTCCCTCTCCATGACCAGACAAGTCAACGCCGTCTCCTCGTCGTGCTTCAACATCCTGCGCATGCTACGTAAGATCTTCCGGTGGATCCCCACCGAGACCAGGAAGTCGGTCACCCAGGCCCTCGTCACCAGCCGTCTGGACTACGGCAACACCCTCTACGCCGGAACCACCGCCAAACTCCAGAAGAAACTCCAGCGGATCCAGAACGCCTCAGCACGACTCATCCTGGACATCCCCCGTCGCAGCCACATGTCCGGACACCATGAGAGATCTGCATTGGCTCCCAGTCAACAAGAGAATCACCTTCCGTCTCCTCACCCACGCACAGAAAGCCCTACACAGCCAAGGCACAGGATACCTCAACAGCCGCCTCAACTTCTACGCTCCCAAACACCAGCTTCGTTCGACCAGCCACGCCCTCACCGCCGTCCCCCGCATCCGTAGAGCCACCACAGGGGGACGGTCCTTCTCCTACCTCGCGGCCAAGACATGGAACTCCCTCCCCACCCACCTCCGCCTGACCCAGGACCACCTCGCCTTCAGGAAGCAACTCAAGACCTGGTTGTTCGAGCAGTAGCAGATCCCCCCCCCCCCCCCCCCAGCGCCTTGAGACCCTCTGGGTAAGTAGTGCGCTATATAAATACGATGATTGATTGATTGATTTATAATATATACATATATACACATAAAATAATATTCCATAATATGTATATTCTTTTAAAAAATAAAGTTTTGAAGTACCATAGAACAAAATAGGTCCTTAGAAAGCATTGAGGGAGAGCTCACTTTAGTAACATATCAATGTCATTATAATAGTCCGCTTTCCAGCCAATCAGGCTGTAGCACCCTCTAGAACCTTCTCCTCAGAAGCTCAAGCCCTCAGATTTTCTACCGCACGTCGTGTGAAGGGAATCTTCCTGAGCTCTGCTCAGTTTTCTTCAAACTTCAAACTTTCAGCTATGTCTACACCAAAGAAGTCTTTATTCAGACCCTGTTCCTCATGTGGAAAAATGCATCTTTTCAAGGAGGACCCTCAGAAAAAATGCATTTATTGCTTATACCCGGATCATGAGGTGAGGAGTTGTCAAATTTGCAGGACCTTTTCAAAAAAGACTTAGAAAGATAGAGAGGCCCGTCTCCTTCTGTGGCTACAGAGTTTGAAGACTTCAGACAACACTGTGTCTGATTTGGAGAGTGTTTCTTCTAGTCAAACTGCAATCTCTCTGAAGCGTGGGTCTGACTCTCACATTCCTTCGCCCTTTTTGAAGAAAAAGAAGCTCGTGGACGCTTCTAAGTCAGTCTCCCCACAGGCTCTGCCGGCCTCTACGCCTGCGGGACCTAGTTCTCTGGCGTCCCAGATCCCCCCTGTGCCCTCGTCCTCTAAAACGAGAGCCAGCTCGACGAGGTCGAAATCTGTCGACATTATAACGACGCATCTGTTTCAAGAGCCGGCCACCATGCTTACCCTTATGACGGATGCTTCCTTAGAGGGATGGGGTGCACACCTTGGGGAGATGTCAATAAAGGGTAAACAGTCAAAATATCGAGTAAAAAATATCGAATGGACATAATATCGAGTTTAAAATATAGATTGGACAAAATATTGAATGGACAGAATATCGTTTTTGAGGTAAGTAATGTAATATCAAATGTTAAAAATATAGAAAGTTAAAATATCGAAGTATATATAATATAGGTTATCAAAATTAACGAATTTTTAATATCACATTTTTATAGCGTTTTTTAATGTTATTATATGTGTGAAAAGTGTTTATTTATGTTATAATTTATTTTAATTAATGAATTTAGTTTTTTTAATTTTTGTGTAATTTAATTCTGTAGAGGATTGTGGGTTTATAGGGGAATAGGGTGGGAAGTAATTTAATTATAATTAATTAAATATGTACATTTATTTATTGGTATTCATTTTTAATTAATTGTTAATTAATTTATATTTGGTAATTAATAAAATTTTAATTGGCAATTAATTTTAATTAATTGATTAATTGCTAATTATGTTAATTTTTACCAATTTATTTTCTGTAGCGGGTTGTGGGTTTATAGGGGAATTGGGTGGGAAGTAATTTATTTATAATTAATTAAATATGTAAAATATTTATTGGTATTTATTTAGAATTAATTGTTAATTCATTTTTTATGGGTAATTAATAAAATTTTAATTGGCAAATAAATTTATTTAATTGATTAATTGCTAATTATGTTAATTTTACTAATTTATTTTCTGTAGCGGGTTGTGGGTTTATAGGGGAATAGGGTGGGAAGTAATTTATTAATAATTAATTAAATAATTCTATTTATTTAATTGTATTTAATTTAAATAATTGTTAATTAATTTTTAATTGTTAATTAATTAATTGTTAAATTGTAATTAATTTGTATTAATAGGTAACTAATTGTAATAATTAATTTTAATTTGTAATTTTAATTGATTAATTATTATATTATATTAAATTGGTAATTACTTTTAATTAATTTTATAGATATTAATATATATTTTTTTAAATAATATATGGAGTATTTACTTTCCCTACTGTTGCACTCTCTGGAGTGGGAATAGTATTTCTTACCCCTACGCTATCCAACGCTTTCCCTACTGTTGCACTCTTTGGAGTGGGAATAGTAATTTTAACCCCTACGCTATCCAATGCTTTCCCTACTGTTGCACTCTTTGGAGTGGGAATAGTAATTTTAACCCCTACGCTATCCAACGCTTTCCCTTCTGTTGCACTCTTTGGTATCCAACGCTTTCCCTACTGTTGCACCCACTGGAGTGGGAATAGTAATTTTTACCCCGACGCTATCCAACGCTGTCCCTACTGTTGCACTCACTGGAGTGTCAATAGTAATTTTTACCCCTACGCTATCCAAAGCTTTCCCTACTGTTGCACTCTTTGGAGTGGGAATCGTAATTTTTGCCCCTACGCTATCCAACGCTTTCCCTACTGTTGCACTCACTGGAATGGGAATAGTAATTTTTACCCCTACGCTATCTAACGTTTTCTCTACAGTTGCACTCTCTGGAGTGGGAATAGTAAGTTTTTACCCCTACGCTATCCAACGCTTTCCCTACTGTTGCACTCACTGGAGTGGGAATAGTAATTTTTACCCCTACGCTATCCAACGCTTTCCCTACTGTTGCACTCACTGGAGTGGGAATAGTAATTTTTACCCCTACGCTACCCAACGCTTTCCCTACTGTTGCACTCTTTGGAGTGGGAATAGTAATTTTTACCCCTACGCTATCTAACACTTTCCCTACTGTTGCACTCTTTGGAGTGGGAATAGTAATTTTTACTGCTACGCTATCCAACGCTTTCCCTACTGTTGCACTCACTGGAGTGGGAATAGTAATTTTAACACTCTTGCTATGCAACGGTAATAATATCGTATATTTTTTAATAATAATATGTTAATATATATATATATGTTTTAACAGCAAAAAATTTATTATTTTTTTATAACATAAATTAATTATTTAATAATTGTAAGGTTATTTAAGTGTTTTAAAGGATATTTTAGTTATTTATTTTTAATTTTATTTTACATTAATTTTAATAAATTCGATATTTTTATAAAGTACATATTTTTAAACGATATTTTTGATTCAATATTTTTCTACTTATCTGTATGTAGATAGGACTTTGATATTTTTGTAGTCGATATTTTAAATGCCTATATTTTTGTAGTCGATATTATGTTAGTGATCCCAATAAAGGGCAAGTGGACAGTCGATCAGCGCAAGTGGCATATCAATCGGTTGGAGCTTCTGGCAATCTTCCTCGCCCTGAAATTGTTTAGTCTTCTGGTGGAAGGGGAGTCTCTGTTGGTGCGTACAGACAACACCACCAGTATGCACTACCTCAACAAGCAAGGGGGTACAAGATCTCTCCCGCTCTCCAAACAGGCACAACAGATCTGGAAGTGGGCAGTACAACATCGTGTTCACTTGACCGCTGTTCATGTCCCAGGCATTTCCAACGCCCTTGCAGACTCTCTCAGCAGATCGACCTCAGACAACCACGAGTGGGAACCTCATCAGTCAACTCTGGAGTCTGTATTTCTCTTCATCCACTGCCTCACCTTCTCACCATGACTCAGGGTAGGATTTGCCATCCAGACCCGGCATCTCTACAGCTTCACGCTTGAAACCTGAACACCATGAGTTCGGCCATCCGAATCTTGATCCGGACTGTAGAAAGGTCTTTTCTCAAGCACGTGCTCCTTCAACCATTAAGACCTATAAATTAAAGTGGAAACGGTTTTGTGTCTGGTGCCATTCAGAAAAAATTGATCCTATGATCGCTAATCCACAGCAGATCTTGCCTTTCTTCCTCCATTTGGCAAAATCAGGACTTTCACATTCCTCCCTCAAGGTTTTCCTGGCGGCACTTTCCCGTTTTTGACATGATGGATCTACGTCTCTGTACTCCTCTCGGATCATCCGCCAGTTCTTTAAAGGTCTCTTCCGGATGTTTCCACCTATCCGGCGTCCTCCACCGGCTTGGCGTCTGAATCTGGTCCTAGCCAACTTCTCAAACCTCCTTTTGAACCTATTCACTCAGCGGAATTGAAATTCCTTACTTGGAAGGGTTCCCTCCTCCTCGCACTTACGTCATCTAGGAGAGTGAGTGACATCCACGCTTTTACCATACAGCTGCCCTTTCTCCAATTCTCTAAGGAGGCTGTTACTCTTCGGGCAAACCCTAAGTTTATTCCAAAGGTTCCATCGGACTTCCACCTTAATGAACCGATCATTCTCAAGACTTTTTTCCCTAATCCTCAGTCCCCAGCTGAGCGCACTCTTCATTCCCTTGACCTGAACCGGTGCCTCAAATTCTACATCCAACGCACTGCTGCATTTCGAAAGTATGACCAACTCTTCGTAGCCTATGGAAGGATGCGTAAGGGTCATCCGGTCACTAAGCAAACGATCACTCGGATTTCTTCTGCCATCTCCTTCTGCCATCAACGAGCTGGCAAGCCTCATTCAGCTCCTGTGCGAGCACACTCGACAAGAACAGTTGCTTCCTCTACTGCCCTGTTTGCTGGAGTGCCTCTGCATCAGATCTGCAGGGCGGCAACGTGGTCCAGTAGGCACACGTTTACGAGGCACTACTGTCTGGAGACAGTCAATGCTGCGGACACTGCTGTGGGTCAAGAGGTGCTTTGAAACCTCTTCAAAAAAGGTGAGCCACTGTTGCTTCCCACATCCTATCATAAAAGGATTTTCTTATGGATATGCAATGTTGCCTGTATATGTTTATGCGATGCAACTTTCTTTATTGTCTTTTATGAATATATTGTGGCATATGGCTTTCTACTCTTTTTCAAGCATGTGAATCTATGAAAGACACCCCTAATACTGGAGAAGAACAGAAGTTACCTGTAAACTGTGGTTCTCCAGTATTGGTGTCTTTCATAGATTCACATGTGACCCACCCTTCCTCCCCTCAGAGGCTCTCTTCTCCTCATGTACTCTTGGTCACTCCTGTGCTACGAACATCTGAGGGCTTGAGCTTCTGAGGAGAAGGTTCTAGAGGGAGCTACAGCCTGATTGGCTGGAAAGCGGACTATTATAATGACATTGATATGTTACTAAAGTGAGCTCTCCCTCAATGCTTTCTATGGGCCTATTTTGTTCTGTGGTACTTCAAGACTTTATTTTTTAAAAGAATATACGTAATATGGAATATTATTTTATGTGTATATATGTATATATTATGCATATATTTATGTATCTATGCTTCTTACTACTATATGTACCGTGGGACTCCCACTTCGACGACGGGGAATTATTCAAGCATGTGAATCTATAAAAGACACCAATACTGGAGAACCACAGTTTACAGGTAAGTAACTTCTGTTCATATGCCTTCATTGCTTACTTCATTCTGCACTGTGAAGCTTCTCTTCTCTTTGCCATTGCTACTCTCATCCAAGCATTTAATGCCTCAAATTGCATTGGCCTGGGCGGAGGCTTCAGAGAAGACATCACTCCTCTCAACTGATACAACCCCTCCATCCGAAATGACCAATAACGAGGGAAAGCAAATTCTCCCTTTTTCTCTGTACTTTTGTGCCAATTTTTCAGCCACACTACAGTATGGAATCCTACATTAGTTGCCATGTACTGTGCTGGAGTATCCTTTGGTGGAGCGTCTTTTCCCACCCGAGTTACCACTCCTGTGTCGCCTCTACACAAATTACACAATACCTTAAAACATCTCATTGTAAAATCAATTATTTGCAATCCAGAATTCAATATTACAACCAATCCCAGTGCGGAGTTACACCAACCGACCTATCCCAGTGCAGCTCGCACTGACATCACAACTCCCTCCTTTTAGCGGCTCACCCTCCTTTACAATTTCTCTTTGTACACTCTTGCTCAGACATTCATACACAAGTAACTGTATAACCAAAAGTTATTAACCAAGTAACTGCTTCCTACTACAGCCACATAAACAAGTTATTGTCCTTCCGCTAATAGATCGATAGAACACTCTTACAAGAACATCCACTGTGACCCTTGACCTGTGTTGGTCACCCAATCACCGTAGTCTACCCCCGGTACCTGAGGCTTTCGACCGCGACGTTACTCCCACATTCATACAAAGTACCCTACCACAAGTGGATCGCCGATAGCGCTTCACAACACCCACAATTTTGATTGGACAATTACATATACAAACTATCCCGGGATCTTGGACTTCTCTTGAGTCCACTCACCTAAACTTCCTGATCCGCACTTGTCCAGACCAGTAAACCGATTAACCAACAATCACTCAACTTGCACTCTCACTTCGCAAGACAACACACAATTAATTCATCACCGCAATCTAACACACCACACAATTTCATACTCACTCTACCACTGCTTCTGCCGCACCATCAGCATCCGCCGACCTCCATCGTTCTTCTGCCTCCTTCTACGCCAAGTCCAGAGCCAGATTGTTCTCCACTTTTACTCTAAATCCCTCAATTTCCCTTCATTCAAAAGGCAAACCATTCTCTGCTACCATTTGATTGCGCCAAATATAGACTTTGCCTTACCTTCCAAATTCAGCACTGGTCTTTTATTTGCCCTGCTGAAAGTTGTTGAGGGGAATAAACACTTCAAGATTATACGACTAATGTAGTCATGCTTTAAAGACCGCAGACTCCGAATTCTAGTTTATGAATTATAAGGCCAAAAATAGCTAAATATACACACAACGGAGTATCAGTGAATATAGATACAGAAAAATTAATACAAAGCCAAATCTACGCATATAATTGATTCGGCATAGAAGACACAGAGTAATAACCTCCAAGATTACTACGCAACCCAAAATGGAGGCGGAATCCAAGTCCTTTTACATTAGAAATGAAAGCATAAATTATAATTTCCTACACTACTCTCATTGATGATGTTTCTGGCTATTTCCTCTATCTCATTTCTCGAAGCTGTCAGCACGTGCAGACTTCCTTAGAAGTACTCACGTCAAATGGGTCAAAAGTCTTAAGGCTATGGAGCTCACTCTTAAGATGCTCCTTCTCCTCCGAAAATCTAGAAGTCTGATTTTTTTTCTGTCCCTGCGCATAATACAAAAAGGACAAACTCATCCCCCTCCTAAATGTATCACATGACAAACCATTTCACTTCTAAAGGTTGTGGTGAATTTCCATGGCTTCTTTTAATTTTTCTTTTTTTCCAGTGACCTCCGAATGTAGATAGGCCAGGAACAGAAGATATCCTCCCTTCTCGCTTCTCCGAGTTTTCAAAGACATTCCAGTTATCTCCTTAAACTAAAATAATGATGTTGAATTCTTTATACCTGCAATGTGATGAGATCATACTGAGAAAATGGGAGGCAAGATAGCCACCGATAGCCCGTGAAAGTGGCTGCACTTTCCTCCTCTCCGGTGCATGAAGAATTATAGTCAAGTCAAGTCAAGTCAATAAATTTATATAGCGCACTACATACCCAGAGGGTCTCAAGGCGCTTGAAGACGGGTGGATAATTACTGGTCAAATATCCACATTTTAAGTTGCTTTCTGAATGCTAGGTGGTTCTGAGTAAGGCGAAGGTGAGTGGGAAGTGAGTTCCAGGTTTTAGCTGCCAGGTAGGAGAAGGATCTACCTCCCATGGTGGTTTTGTTGATGCGAGGTACAGTGGCAATGGCTTGGTTGGAGGATCGTAGCTGGCGGGAGGGGGTGTAGAAGGACAGTCGTGTGTTGAGGCATTCGGGTCCGATTTCGTAGAGTGCTTTGTGTGCGTGGGTTAGAAGCCGGAAAGTAATCCTCTTATTGACGGGGAGCCAGTGGAGGTTTTTCAGGTGACCAGAGATGTATTCTTTACGCGGGATGTCTAATACTAGCCTGGCTGAAGCGTTCTGGATGCGTTGGAGTTTTTTCTGGAGTTTTGTGGTGGTACCGGCGTAAAGGGTGTTTCCGTAGTCCAGTCGGCTCGTGACCAGAGCGTGGGTGACCGTTTTTCTAGTTTCGGTGGGGATCCAGCGGAATGTTTTTTTGAGCATGCGAAGAATGTTGAAGCAAGATGAAGAAACGGCGTTGACTTGCCTGTTCATCGAGAGTGAGGAATCCAGGATGACCCCCAGGTTCCGTGCGTGGTCCGTCGGGATGGGTGCTTTTCCAAGGGCCTCTGGCCACCAAGAGTCATCCCAGGCGGAGGGGGAGGTGCCTAGGATGAGGACTTCTGTTTTGTCTGAGTTCAGTTTCAGACGGCTGTGCTTCATCCATTCGGCTACTTCTTTCATTCCTTCATGCAGGTTGGTTTTGGCAGTGTTCGGGTCTTTGGTGAGTGAGAGGATCAGTTGAGTGTCGTCGGCGTAGGAGATGATGTTGAGGTTGTGTTGGCGTGCGATGACCACGAGGAGGCTCATGTATACGTTGAAGAGGGTGGGGCTGAGTGAAGATCCTTGTGGTACGCCGCAGATGACTTCAGTGGCCTCTGACTTGAATGGTGGAAGGCGGACTCTCTGGGTTCTTCCGGTGAGGAACGAGGTGATCCATTCCAGTGCTTTTCCTTGGATTCCGACGTTTCTGAGGCGTTGTAAAAGGGTGCTATGACAGACCGTGTCGAAGGCTGCGGAGAGGTCGAGGAGGATGAGGGCGACTGTGTCTGGAGAATACTGCTGAGTCAATAGCCGTATTTGCAGAGAAATGAGCTTTACTCCCAGCTAAATCCTTCCCAGTCCTGAGGCGGAAGCTGGGAGCTGGCGGTACTGTTTACTTATGCTTAAAGCCTTTTAAAAATTGTTATTTCTCTTGTGTGGTGTGGTGTCACGTACTGTGTTTTTAAACACGGCTGGCATCTTGCCTGATACTCCGACCGGAGCGCACAGCTGACTACAAGCTGTCGCGCTTTCTTCTCACGCAATCCATCACCCAAAGCGGCCGCCATCAGAGCAGGCGTGCGCGCTGACCACGCCCCTGTTGAGGCCACGCCCCCTCCTCTGACTATATAACCGCCGACCTATAGCGGTGATAGTCTAAATCCTTCCCAGTCCTGAGGCGGAAGCCGGGAGCTGGCGGTACTGCTTACTTATGCTTAAAGCCTTTTAAAAATTGTTATTTCTCTTGTGTGGTGTGGTGTCACGTACTGTGTTTTTAAACACGGCTGGCATCTTGCCTGATACTCCGACCGGAGCGCACAGCTAACTACAAGCTGTCGCGCTTTCTTCTCACGCAATCCATCACCCAAAGCGGCCGCCATCAGAGCAGGCGTGCGCGCTGACCACGCCCCCGTTGAGGCCACGCCCCCTCCTCTGACTATATAACCGCCGACCTATAGCGGTGATAGTCTAAATCCTTCCCAGTCCTGAGGCGGAAGCCGGGAGCTGGCGGTACTGCTTACTTATGCTTAAAGCCTTTTAAAAATTGTTATTTCTCTTGTGTGGTGTGGTGTCACGTACTGTGTTTTTAAACACGGCTGGCATCTTGCCTGATACTCCGACCGGAGCGCACAGCTGACTACAAGCTGTCGCGCTTTCTTCTCACGCAATCCATCACCCAAAGCCGCCGCCATCAGAGCAGACGCCCCCATTGAGGCCACGCCCCCCTTTTTCCTGGGATAAATGTGCACGTACAGGAAGCGCAGCGGACGAGCGCAGCGGGAGCACCGTTTGCGCGCCGAAGGCGCGCCTAAGGCAAGCCCGTCTGCGCCCGTCATCGCCAAGACATCGCCTCTCGCCAGTCCCCCTGCACAAAATCCCCAGATTAGAGTCAGCTATGACAGAGAACGTCTCTGCGCACTAAATACCAACACCAGATGCGACAACCTTAGAGGCTGCCTCGGGCAAACTGCACTTTACTGTGAGTCTTGTAAATTTACTACGCCTAAACCTAGCCTAGCAAGCTGTATAGCGACGACACCTAAGCTGCCTCCCCTCCGGGTTCTACAACTTAATGTCAGATCTCTCGTGAAACACCATGCAGAAGTCCATACTCTTATAACGGACGAAAACCCAGACATTCTGTTCATATGTGAAACCTGGCTCCATGATGACCAGACTAGCATTCTGAACCTTACGCTGCCCAACGGTTTCTCCATAAAACTGGTTAACAGAGACTCTAGGGGCGGGGGATTAGCCGTTATATACCGAACTACATTTAACTGCTCTTTCACGAAAGAAGATATTTGGGGCTGCGAATGCGCACGATTTAAGATCTCCATTTGTCCTCAATTCACCCTCTCTGGGCTTTACATCTACCGGCCACCAGGTCCCCCTGCCAGATTTATTGATGAACTTCTTGAAATATCTCTTACCTTGGCAGTCTCTTCCCCCAACTTCACCATTTTGGGTGATCTTAATCTCCACTTTGACTCCGTGACAGAACCCATCATCAAAAACTTGCTGGCCGATCTCACGGCCTTGCAGTTAAACTCCCTGGTCCACTCCCCCACCCACACTGCTGGCCACATATTAGACCCCATCTTTACCAATATTTTGGAAGCTACGGCTGATCCCCCTGAACCCATGGGTTGGACTGACCATTTTCTTGTCAAGCTTATCATTACGGCAAAAAAACCGCCTGCCAAAGCTGCGGCCAACCCCAGCCACAAACGACCATGGCACAAACTCTCCTCCGAAGACCTCATCAAAAACCTAGGAGAATTCCACCCCCCTGACGAGAACAGAGATATCAATACAGCCTATGCCGCTTTTCACGACTGGATCGTTACAGGGCTTGATGCCCTAATTCCAGCTAAATGGACCAAAACCCGCAGTTCTCCCACAAACCCATGGTACAACGAAACGCTCAAAGCCTTGCGGAAGTAATGCAAGAATGTCGAACGCGGATGGAGGAAAAACTATTTAGATAGTGACAAAGTTCTCTACTTATCTAAACTACGCACGTATCACAAGGCGATTCGTACCACTCGAGCCTCCTTTTACGCAAAGGAAATTGAACTAAGCTCCAACCCTACCAAAACTATCTTCAATTTAGTTCAAAGCCTCCACAAAGTCTCCAACCCAGGTTCCTGCATTACCTCCTCGAAACAGTGCGAAGACCTTGCCACCTTTTTCATTGAAAAAGTGAGAAAGATCTATACTTCCTTCCCACAAGATGACCCTGAACTCATCAACACTCCCAACTCAGCGGCTGATACGTCGGAACTGTCAAGAATACCCGACATTTCCCTTGACGACCTTGCTAAACTGATTAGACAGGTTAAGTCTGGTTCCCCCACAGACCCCATGAGACCAACTAAATTCCTGGACTCACTTGATTTCTTCCTTCCCTCGCTTGCCAGCCTACTCAACCTTTCTTTCTCCTCAGCTGTAGTCCCCACCTGTTGGAAATCTGCATGGGTTTCCCCTATTATTAAAAAACCCACATTAGATCCCACTAAGCCAGAAAACCTCCGACCCATCTCGCTGCTCCCCTGGACGTCTAAGCTGGCTGAAGCCCATGTAAACAAAGTGCTATCCCATCACATGCTGCAAAACCACTTCCTGGACCCCTCCCAAAACGGCTTCAGGCCAGGACACAGCACCGAGTCGGCCCTGCTAACCACTACCGAACACCTTCGAGGTGTCCTGGACGCTGGTCAAAGTGCCGCGCTGATCCTGCTGGATCTCAGCGCGGCCTTTGACACGGTCTCACACAATATCCTGTTTAAACGACTCGAGGCCATAGGGATCGGTGGACTAGCCCTTGAATGGTTCCGGTCCTTTTTAAAGGACAGGTCCTTTCGAGTTTCAGCCCCACCTTACATCTCCCAACCCCATTCCATCGAGCAGGGAGTCCCCCAGGGATCTGCGTTAAGCCCATCCCTTTTTAATTTGTACGTCCAGCCTCTCGCAGTAGTGGCAAAAGAGTGGGACCTTACGCTGGTGTCGTACGCCGACGACACACAGCTGGTCATCACACTCTCTGAAGGCCCATCATCCTCGGCTACTAAATTCAGGGATGGTCTAGCGGCAGTTGCACAGTGGATGACGCGAACGCCGGGAAAACGGAGGTGCTTCTCCTTGGTAAAAACCCCAGCCACTGGAGCGATCATTGGTGGCCCTCTCTGCTTGGCCGCACCCCGTGCCAAAAAACGTTGTCAAGAACCTAGGTGTCTGGCTTGACCCCTCACTCAACTTTCAGTCCCACACAAAGAAAGTGGCAGCTACGTGTGTGGGGCTAATGAGGAGCCTCAGCCCGATACTCAGCTTCTTTGACTCCAGAACCCGCCAACTTATCATCCAATCCATGATCCTTGCCCGGCTGGACTATGCCAATGTTCTATTCTTGGGGGCAAACAAAGCAGAACTAGCAAGACTGCAGCGTATTCAAAACTCGGCTGCCAGAGCTGTGGTTGGTCTCCCACGCAGGTGCTCTGCCAGAGCCACCATCCGTAACCTACACTGGCTGCCTATTGATCCCCGAATTCATTTCAAAACCCTTACCATGGCATTCAAAATTCTTAATTCAGACTGCCCTGAACTTCTACGCCCGCTCCTTGTACCCTACACTCCCCAGCGCACCTTGCGCTCACTAGGACACCTCGTGACGGTCCCTCGTACCAAGCTTTGCAGAATGGGCGGACGCTCCTTCAAAGTCTTAGGAGCAAGACTTTGGAACTCCCTGCCTCTACACATCCGCACCCTAACCAATCTGACTGCCTTCGGAAAGGAACTCAAAACCCATCTCTTTTCTGTCATCTAGTCTTCTGTTGGCCATCCCACCCACTCCTCAGGTACTGGTTAGGTCAGCGCCGGGACGCTCCGTTGCTGGGGCAGCTGTATGCGCTTTAACAAAGGGTTAACATAACATAACATAACATAACTCCTATTACAAGTTTGTGCTGAGCTTATATCTGACACCTCTGGATTATACTCTGCTCTAGCTAAAAACAAACTTTTGAGGCATTGTAATTTCCTGTCTCAACGTACCCGGGTGTTCGTGATGGCGAAGGGAGCAAGGGTGTTGAAGCCAAAGGACAAGGACAAAGAGAAGGAGAAAGATAACGCGAACCAGAGTGACCCCGGGATGCCCTACTCCAACTCGAAGGGAGTAGCACACCATCGCAGAAATATTACGAGAAACAAAGAGGACGACAATACGGGCAGAGAAGAGGCGCCCCTAAAGGAAAGAAAGGAGCGAGGAAATCTGGGGAAGAAAGCAGTAAAAATTCGGGACAACGAGGAGGGCTACCTCCGTCAGCATACCTTGTTAGAAGTGTTTTCAACTGTGAACGCGTCGAGCTCCGCAACCGCTGCTACTGTGCCAAACACCTCAGCGCCATACACCGAAGCACTCACACCGGCGCTGGATGCACAAAGTGACGAACGGCAGGATGCCAAATTGCCGCAGGCAGCGCTATCGGCCCCCGAGACACCGGACGACGCGATTGAAGGAACAGAGCTCGGCGATCAATTGGAATCACTAACAGAGACAGTGATTCAGACCCCGGAGCTCCAGCAACCGCAACTGCAACTGCAACTGCAAGGAGATCAGAATGGTGTTCAACTCGTCGAGGAAAACGAGGTACTTTCTGATTTGACACTTAGCGAAGTCGGGGCACTTAATCTAATTGAAGGGGGCGATAGTGAGGATTTGCAACCCATTGAGGTAGTTGAGACCAAGGGTAATGGTAATGACAACGGGGTTAGTACTCACCCTGAGACTCACTCGCACAATCTGGATAATCCTGCTATAGAAGTGACTTTGGGCAATCCTGGAAAACAGAATGAAGGGAGCTCTAGCCTCGAGGCGAATCCAAAACAGATGCAGCCAGTTGTACGCCCAATAAACTTTGCTGAGATTGCGCGAGTAAAGAGAAGAGGGGGGAAAAATACACCCATAACTCTTACTAATTCCCATACTAATCCCCCCCCCCGGGCTCTCCTAGTGACGAATGTTTTTTCTCATTGAATGACGCCGAAAGTGGTGAAGATGTGTCAGGATTGACATCAACACCAGAGGGAAGCAGTTCTGATCTATCTGAGTTAGAGACCACTGATGGGGCAGAAGGAAAAACATTATATAGGGAGAATCCTTCTCGAAACTCACGAACAGCTAATAGTAGGTCATTAGTTAAGTCAAGAAGACCGGCAAGCCCAATGCTGGTGTCCAAAAGGCTGGACTGGGACTACTCCGCTACCTCACAGATTTATTTGGAGGAAGAGGCAAATAATCCCTCACACCTATATCATCAACCCTCGGCCCAAACAGGTAACACAAATCAACCTGCCACTACTATGGATTTGTTATATAATATGTTGAAACAGATGAAAACTGAAGCCAGAGCTGAAAGTCGAAGGGCCAAGCAGGCTAATAAGAAAATTCAAGGCTCTATGAGAAAAGTGGATAAGCTTTACACGGACATGGCAACAAGAGTCACTGAGGTAGAGGAAAGAACAGGGCATTTAGAAGATGAAGTAAATGCATGGTAAAAATTTAAGCAGGAACAGGAGGAGATGGCTACAGATGTGAAATGAAAGCTAGAGGATTTTGAGAATCGCCAAAGGAGAAATAACATAAGACTCCTTGGAATAGCTGAGGGATTGGAAGGGCAAGATCCTCGCACTTTTGTAATTAAGTTGTTTAAGAGCGCTTTTCCGGAAAACAAGACTTGGAACTGGGAGGTGGAGATACAGCGTGCACATCGCTTTCCATTTACTCAGAAAAGAGTGCAAGAAACCGACAAGCCCAGAGCTATTTTGATATTTGTGGGAAACTATCTGGCAAGACAAGAGATTCTCGAAAAGGCTAAACCAGAGGCAAGACGCACAGGTGAAGGAGTAACTTTCTTCGCCAGACCAGATTTTTGCCACACTACCATGGAGAGGAGATGGCGAATAAGACAATTGATAACTCCTTTTCAAAATATCGGTGCAGAAACGTATCTGTTGTTTGCATGTAAACTGAAACTGGTCATGAAGGGATCTGCCAGATTTTTCCTCTCAGAGATTAAGGCTCAGGAGTACCTGTCAGAGCTAAAGGACAATGGGAAGGGAGGGCAAAATAACATGGCAGTGGCAGTGCGACAGGGGGCCTCGAAGCAATATAAGAGATAAAAAAAAGATAAAAAAGAGGTCATACTGGATCTAACTTGTAAATATATTATAATTGCTGATTGTTAAGCGTTAAATGATAAATAGACAATGTGAACTAATAGTAAGTAGTAAAAAGTAAGAAACAAGCAGTAATCTGAGAGTACTTGATGTTTTGTTTGTTAAAGATTAGATTAAAAGTGTAGGTAAAGTCTATAATGCATCGGAGTGGGGGGGAGGAGGGCATTGGGGTTAGGAGCAGTCACATATAGGTCAGGATTGACCTAATTGCCTGTACGGGGGGGGTAGGAAGGGAGGTCAGGGGGGGGTTTGGTGCAGGACATGGATCAAGGGTAAAACATGGGATAAAAAGAATGACCAAGGGGAGGAAAAGAAGAGAAATATGGATGAAATGTATAAACAATAGAGTGGTAACATTTGGACACTTGATAAAAAAGGCGAATGGAAATCAGAGTAGTCACTTGGAACGTCTGCGGATTAAATGATAGGCAAAAAAGGCAGCGGGTTGGAATACTATTAAAGACCATGAGACCCGATTTTATTTTTCTTCAGGAGACTCACATAGAGGGCTCTTAAGCAGGTCTGTTAGATCAGTCGGGGTTTACTCTGTTAGCTTATTCCAAACAAGGGTCTACGAATTGAGGGGTAGCCATATTATCAAGAAATAAAAGAGTCATAATAAAAAGAAAGCATGAAGATCAGTCGGGGAGATGGGCCCTGGTAGAGTGTATGATTGGACAGGAGTGGGTCACTTTGGCTACTATGTATGGATCAACAGAAGATGACCCAGAGGTGCTGGAATTCTTGGACGTGTAACTAGCGGCATGGCCCTCTCGAATTATCCTCGCTGGGGATTTTAATATAAATGGGGCAGGTGGGCTTTGGGCAAAGGGAAGGAATCTATATCATGGTAGGAAACAGAGAGTATACCGGGCATTAACAAATCTGGTAAATAACAATGCTTTGATTGATGTTTGGGGATTTTTAAAATATAAAGACCCAGGATATACCTACTACTCGGCTCCACATAAGGTGTGTGTCAGATTTGATTACTGCTTTATTTCAAATTCCTTAATGTCGGGAGCAACGATTCAAAGATTGCCCAGGATACTATCTGATCACAATCCGTTGATATTAACAGTTAGCATGGCCATTGGGTGGAAGACACAGAGGATTTGGACGTTTGAAAGGGGGCTTTTGAAAGATGATCAATATATTCAGCATATGAAGCATTGGATCAAAACATTTTTTGAGATTAACAGAGGAAGTGCTAAGACTCAACAAGAACAGTTGCTTCCTCTACTGCCCTGTTTGCTGGAGTGCCTCTGCATCAGATCTGCAGGGCAGCAACGTGGTCCAGTAGGCACATGTTTACGAGGCACTACTGTCTGGAGACAGTCAATGCTGCGGACACTGCTGTGGGTCAAGAGGTGCTTTGAAACCTCTTCAAAAAAGGTGAGCCTCTGTTGCTTCCCGCCTCCTATCATAAAAGGATTTTCTTATGGATATGCAATGTTGCCTGTATATGTTTATGCGATGCAACTTTCTTTATTGCCTTTAATGAATATATTGTGGCGTACGGCTTTCTACTCTTTTTCAAGCATGTGAATCTATGAAAGACACCCCTAATACTGGAGAAGAACAGAAGTTACCTGTAAACTGTGGTTCTCCAGTATTGGTGTCTTTCATAGATTCACATGTGACCCACCCTTCCTCCCCTCAGAGGCTCTCTTCTCCTCATGTACTCTTGGTCACTCCTGTGCTACGAACATCTGAGGGCTTGAGCTTCTGAGGAGAAGGTTCTAGAGGGAGCTACAGCCTGATTGGCTGGAAAGCGGACTATTATAATGACATTGATATGTTACTAAAGTGAGCTCTCCCTCAATGCTTTCTATGGGCCTATTTTGTTCTGTGGTACTTCAAGACTTTATGTTTGAAAAGAATATACATAATATGGAATATTATTTTATGTGTATATATGTATATATTATGCATATATTTATGTATCTATGCTTCTTACTACTACTATATGTACCGTGGGACTCCCACTTCGACGACGGGGAATTATTCAAGCATGTGAATCTATGAAAGACACCAATACTGGAGAACCACAGTTTACAGGTAAGTAACTTCTGATCATATGCCTTCATTGCTTACTTCATTCTGCACGGTGAAGCTTCTCTTCTCTTTGCCATTGCTACTCTCATCCAAGCATCTAATGCCTCAAATTGCATTGGCCTGGGCGGAGGCTTCAGAGAAGACATCACTCCTCTCAACTGATACAACCCCTCCATCCGAAATGACCCATAACGAGGGAAAGCAAATTCTCCCTCTTTCTCTGTACTTTTGTGCCAATTTTTCAGCCACACTACAGTATGGAATCCTACATTAGTTGCCATGTAATGTGCTGGAGTATCCTTTGGTGGAGCGTCTTTTCCCACCCGAGTTACCACTCCTGTGTCGCCTCTACACAAATCACACAATACCTTAAAACATCTCATTGTAAAATCAATTATTTGCAATCCAGAATTCAATATAACAACCAATCCCAGTGCGGAGTTACACCAACCGACCTATCCCAGTGCAGCTCGCACTGACATCACAACTCCCTCCTTTTAGCGGCTCACCCTCCTTTACAATTTCTCTTCGTACACTCTCGCTCAGACATTCATACACAAGTAACTGTATAACCAAAAGTTATTAACCAAGTAACTGCTTCCTACTACAGCCACATAAACAAGTAATTGTCCTTCCGCTAATAGATCGATAGAACACTCTTACAAGAACATCCACTGTGACCCTTGACCTGCGTTGGTCACCCAATCACCGTAGTCTACCCCCGGTACCTGAGGCTTTTGACCGCGACATTACTCCCACATTCATACAAAGTACCCTACCACAAGTGGATCGCCGATAGCGCTTCACAACACCCACAATTTTGATCGGACAATTACATATACAAACTATCCCGGGATTTTGGACTTCTCTTGAGTCCACTCACCTAAACTTCCTGATCCGCATGTGTCCAGACCAGTAAACCGATTAACCAACAATCACTCAACTTGCACTCTCACTTCGCAAGACAACACACAATTAATTCATCACCGCAATCTAACACACCACACAATTTCATACTCACTCTACCACTGCTTCTGCCGCACCATCAGCATCCGCCGACCTCCATCGTTTTTCTGCCCCTTCTACGCCAAGTCCAGAGCCAGATTGTTCTCCACTTTTACTCTAAATCCCTCAATTTCCCTTCACTCAAGAGGCAAACCATTCTCTGCTACCATTTGATTGCGCCAAATATAGACTTTGCCTTACCTTCCAAATTCAGCACTGGTCTTTTATTTGCCCTGCTGAAAGTTGTTGAGGGGAATAAACACTTCAAGATTATACGACTAATGTAGTCATGCTTTAAAGACCGCAGACTCCGAATTCTAGTTTATGAATTATAAGGCCAAAAATTGCTAAATATACACACAACGGAGTATCAGTGAATATAGATACAGAAAAATTAATACAAAGCCAAATCTTCGCATATAATTGATTCGGCATAGAAGACACAGAGTAATAACCTCCAAGATTACCACGCAACCCAAAATGGAGGCGGAATCCAAGTCCTTTTACATTAGAAATTAAAGCATAAATTATCATTTCCTACACTACTCTCATTAATGATGTTTCTGGCTGTTTCCTCTATCTCATTTCTCGAAGCTGTCAGCACGTGCAGACTTCCTTAGAAGTACTCACATCAAATGGGTCAAAAGTCTTAAAGCTATGGAGCTCACTCTTAAGATGCTCCTTCTCCTTCGAAAATCGAGAAGTCTGATTTTTTTTCTGTCCCTGCGCAGAATACAAAAAGGACAAACTCAGCCCCCTCCTAAATGTATCACGTGACAAACCAGTTCACTTCTAAAGGTTGTGGTGAATTTCCATGGCTTCTTTTAATTTTTCTTTTTTTCCAGTGATCTCCGAATGTAGATAGGCCACGAACAGAAGATATCCTCCCTTCTCGCTTCTCCGAGTTTTCAAAGACATTCCAGTTATCTCCTTAAACTAAAATAATGATGTTGAATTCTTTATACCTGCAATGGGATGAGATCATACTGGTCATGTTCACAAAAACAATGCATTTAATTATTTCTTTTTGCTACCAAGAGTAGTGAAATTGTCAACAACCTGCAGCTCTGGGCCTTCTGTGCAGGCAACTTAAACAACACGCAGTTACATTTATATGAATATAATGTCATTCTGCACATTTGGCATACAGAAATGATGGTGTCTCTAATACATATAAATTCTATTTAAAAGTGCACATTACATATCTTGCTTCAAATTTAGAATACATGCATTGTATAAATATAATACACTGCACACAATACACATATGAATAAATGTGTTGAAACCATGAGTATGATGCGCCCATATATTTTAGAGTGATGTGAGCGCTCTATCAGACCTGTGTGCACAATCGCCAGTTACTCAACTGTCCGTTCTAATCTGCTTGTGTTTGTATTCTAGGGAGACAGCATTTCTGCAACAACAGCTGACCTTCCGGCACGAGCTGCTAAATGAAGCCATTGGTATGGATCAAAGCCAGGATATTTCTCGACCATGGGTTTTCTCCTATTTCCATTTGCTGGAAATGCTTAACCTACAGCCCACTGTGGGAGAGAAGTGACAAGCGGCAACAAGGAGTGTACAAATCACAGCTGACCTCCACTGATAATGTCAGAAATATGAAGTATGGATCATCTGTTGATCTTCTATAAGACAACCCTGAGACATCTATTCCTACTGCACCCTCATGATCCAAAGAAAGCCCCTCCTCTCAGGTCAAGGAAGTGTCCAAAGCAGACTATCAAATATGGTTAAAAGCATGCAAGCATGAATGAAATTTAAATTTACAGCACTTATGTTCCAAAGAACCTCTTTGCATCATTGCCTAGAAGAGATAAGAAAACAGATGCAGAAAATAACTCCAGCTCATAAACAGGCACAGTAGTCCTTTCCCAAGCGCCTTTCTCTATGTGGTATTAAAAAGAAATATTTTTCCTTGGGTGTTCTTACTGCTACAGTAGGCAGAGGTCATCCATAGAAGGCATGTTACAAAAGAAAAGCCCACAGTCTGTAAGAAACTTGGGAGCATATTTACAAGGGGATATCACCTCTAGAACTCACGTTTAGCGATGTTCTGGTGGCGATAGCCCCTTCTCCTAATTTACAAAGGATAAATCATTTTTGTAAATAAGACCCCCTTTCAAGCTTCACTTAGCATGAAAGAGGCGTGCAATGGGTGTTGCAGTGGGTGTTCCTCCTTAACACACATTGCTTTTTGACACTGCCCCATATTTACATGGCTAGGGCAGCACCACAAACTATGACTAGGGAATACCTGGTCTCAGACTGGCGATAGGGGGAGAAATTATTCATTTGTCCTCATTTTTTTCTCTTTACATGTGTGCTGCTTTCTGCAGCACATTTAGAAAGAGCAGATCGCCTTTCGAGATTGTTTATGTGCAGGGAGGTCCCCCTTCATGCAAATAAACAATCACCCCTGCAGTGCAGTCACCCATACAACATGGTGCAAGGGGGCCTGCACTGGCTCTAGGCAGCTTTAGTAGTGCCAGAGCTAGAGGAAACACAGAGGTGCTCTGTATTTTTGTAAATACGGCACAACCCTGCGATCTAAAAATGTCAGAGCGCAGAATTACCAATTTTGGCATAACACTGCGCTCTGACATTTTGTTGTAAATATAACCCCTGGTATTAAAAATCTTTCAAGCCTGTATAGCCCTGTCATATCGCTGGTGCTTCCACAGTAATTGCATCGTACTGGAGGTAGCAAACTGTTAGTGATCATATATTGGAAACAGAAAAATCAAGCACTACAATAATCAGACTGTCCTGGTCAGATTGGAGTTCTGATTTCAATTTATATACATCAATAATAAAACAAAAATTACTATGATGTCTGAATTTGTGTAAAAAGAGAGAACGCAGCCTTACACTCAGCAGTGTGGCTTCTCTTGGTAGTAACAACACAACTACTATCCATCACACTCCTACAAGTGTGACAATTCGGACTATTTCAGGCTTCTAAAACTGTAAGAATGGCTTGGGCAGCAGGTAACAGTAATTCTAATATATATTGAATTAATACTTACCTGTTGTTGTTGTCATCTCTAAATTTGTCAGACAGCGTCACCCTGTGGTAGACTGTCACAAGTGCTGTTGTTGAGAATTAAGTGCAACAATTATGCACTGGATAAATATCTGGCGGGGCCGGAGTAATGGTACCATAATGTAATAGTGAATGATCGGTGGCATAATAACTGTTGATGCTGGCATTGGTACTGGCACAATGTCGGTCTTGCTAGGACATGAATGCATGTCTGATGTGACGATTGCTGGTACAGAAATTGTCAACGTAACCATGCTTACTTTCATACTAGCAATTGAAACATGTCTGACAACTAACACCATGCATGTCCATTGAGTCACTGTTACTGGAACAGTAGCAGCCTGATGGCATCATGGTTAGTGGCAGAATAACTGTCTTGTACTAGGTCGATGATTGCAAGGAACAGTAACTGCATTCTGAGAGCATGTTTACTGCAAAACTATCTGATGGAAACATAATTACTAGCACAATAAATGATTAAAGGGCATGATTAGACTTTCCTATTTTCAGTTTATATTTGTTGTGATTCCAGGTGTTTTTTTCAGCGTTTTCAAAAGATTGTAAAAAAAAAAAAAAGAATTGTTATCTTTTGCTCTCTAAAAAAGTCCTATGGATTCTGTTTTTCTAGGTCCAGGATGTGCATGTAAGTTTTAATGCAAGACATAAAGGGTTAATGGTTAGCATTTAAAACACCTTTCTTCTGCTGTATTCCTCAGACTAATGACCAAGGTTGACTAAAATAAATGTTTCTTCTTAGGACATGAGAGAAATAATGTGGGTGTTTGGTGCTCAATGATTCAAGTCCATTTTGCAATACCCTATTCTTTGTCTTGAGAGTCTGGGCTAATAAATGTGGTATTATAATTAGTGTGTTCTTAACCTATTCCTGATGTACGTGGTCACAGGGGAGAATTCTGCTAATGAATAATTGGCATTCTGTTACTAAAGGGCCTTTAGTGATAGAAAACTCTGCAGCTGTATAAAGAAGCAGCCAAGGTAGTTCTAAGGCCAAGAAAACAGGATCAGCAAAAATAGGATGGGTGAAGGCCAAACTACCCTAAAGCGGACAGGTCTAAAAATGACCAGCTGATACATAGAGTGCCAAATATTCAAACTTTTGCATGAATTGAGCGAAGTCGGGTGATGCCTTTCTGCTGAGCACACCCACTGGCTTCTGCTTTCCTTTGGCCCGCCTTCTTCATTGGTGGCAGCTCCATGGTGGTCTGACGACGGCTATGTGGCTGAATAGCTGAGTACCAGACAGGCTTTGTCCCTGCGTCTTGCTACTACCCGCCTTCACATTTGGCAAGGAACGCGACATGAAGTGAGGCAATATGAGGCGGTGAGGATAGCACACAATCACGATTTATTGGAGGAATTTTTGTGATGCTGAGCAAAAGGCAGAGGAAGGGCTCATCCTCATCTTTTGAAATGTCCGTGTGGGTTGAGACAAGTTTTTTTTAACTTTAAATGGCAGTATGTGCGGTGCTGCACCGGGCTGTATGGAGAGGAAATGGAAGGGGCCTTGTGAACGGATTAGGACTTTCTGTAAGGGGCTGTAGCAGGCACCGCACTGCATTGCCCTAAAAGACCGCCTGCAATAGCCTGATACAAAGGTGTGCCGCGATTGGTGGGCTTCCCCCCTCCCTGGATTCTGAGTTGAGAGCACTCCAGTGCAGTTAACGGGTTCTGTTTGGACATGCTTCATGAGGCTCTAATTTGCTTTATAGCATGGCCATATTTAAGAATCTTATAGTATCCCTGCTACTGAGCAAAAAAGTTGGGTAAACCTTTTCAAACATCACCCCGCGGCTCCAGCAGAAGGATAGGTCTTAACAATGCCAACTCAACTAGCCAACATGTTAAAATCATCAAGATAGCAGAACAAGAAGAGAAGAATCTCTCTTGGGAAATCGGTGATCATACGGAGGGTCTCATTGGAAATGGTGGACATTGCCAGTATCTCCATAATGGCCCCGGCTACGCCTGCAGAGAAGAATTCAGCAGAGCCTGGCAGCACGATGACTATACCCTCACTTAAGGTGGCCTTGGGCAAACTTAGAGACGTACAGACGTTATCCACACCTTTGATCACAAGGAGAGGCATAGCACAGCCTGGAATTACCAGTGTACAGCAATCACAGCGGCAGGAGAAGCAATCAGTGCCAGCTCCGGGAAAAGCCTCAAAGGAAGTTTGGTCGGCGACTCCTTAAAATGACCAGGAAGAGGAGCATTCCCCTACAAGCTTCGATGGAGTCATTGGAATAGGCAAAGTCTATCCCTTGTTTCAGGCTGCCAAACCTGGGGCAAAACATAGTGCAACAGTTAAAGGTAACAGCCAGGCAGAGAGTGCCCGATTGAGAATATATTGTCCAAAGGGGTTGGCACAGTTCCCATGAAGTATCAACATCTGTGGCTCAGGAAGAGAGCAGAACCCGCTCATGGAGGCAGAGAGATTAATTTAATTGCACTGGCCTTGGCAGTGGATGCCTCGAGTGATTTATGGAGCATGCTTGAAGAAGTGCTGAAAGAGGTCAAAATGATTAAATCAACTCAGAAAGAGATGTTTTGTGCAATAAAAACACGCTGGATGGGTTGTTTACTCAGTTGGGTTCTTTCCTCCAAAATTGATAAGATGGAGCAGGGGTATCTGAATGCGAGGATACGGTAGACTCGTTTGCTGAATTTAATGACAAAGTAGAGAAAGAGCTTCGATGGTTCAAAGATGAACAAGAGCATCTGGAGAACCACTGAAGATGCTCTAATTTGCGCATAACAGAAATCCCAGAGCACCAGGATGAATATGTGGGTTGAGGTTCATTGGTTGAAGAACTATTAAAATCTTGTGTAGTGCCCCAATATGCTCAGGATATAACAACTATGCATGCCCACAGAGTCCCAGCCCAAATACCCCAGGATATTACGGGTGAATTTCCCAGATTATAGAGTCAAAGTAATGATCCTTGCAAGAGCAATTAAGGAGAAGTCATTCACTACACAGAACTACTTCACCTTCTGCATCTTTTCTGACATTACGGCAGAAACTGTCTGAAGACAGAAGGAGCTTAAAAACTTGGTCTCACAATGTCAAGTGACCAGGGCACTGGCCTTAATAGTCAGTTGTCCAGATTAAAAGTGTTGCATTAGGGTAATTAATTTTTTTTTAAATAGGGTTAAGACTGCAGCCCTGTTTCTGAAGTCTAGAAGTTAGATAGATGAGCTGCTAGAGAATGAGATGGGACAGGCATGCCAAAGGAAGAAGTGGGAGAAGTGGCACCCAGTCATGGTGCCAGACTATTTTAGGGGTCAGAGGGTACAGGAGCGGGAGAGGGGCTGAGCTCCTGCTGGAGTACTACGAGAGGAGGGTTGGGAAGGAGTGGGCAGCTAGTGGAAATGGGTTGCAGTATAAGTAGAGGTCAAGGGAGGTTGTGCAGCTGGACATTGGTCACAGGCTATATAGGGCCAGCTGTGTATGCATACTGTTTGTGCTTTCAGGAATGCTGAGCTCAGAATTGTTATGTTTTGCTATGGTTGCGGAGAGTGATTATTTGCACAAATATTTTATACAAACAATATGCATTTTAGAAAACGGGAAGATGTGGGTTTGGTGATGTCTTTGTCAGCACAGAAGGTGCGTCAAGGTAAACTGCTAAGCCAATTTGCAGTTCTTTTTTTCAGCAGGTGTTTGCACATAAGAGGTAAAGGGGGTTTCTTAATCTTTTTCGATATGGGCATAAGTGGGTTTAGATGTTTTATCAGACAAAGTCTAATATAAATTTGTATGAAGACCAGGAGGGCACTCAACAGAGAGAGATATTGAGAGTTATTTCATTTACTGATAATGGATTAAATAACCGGAAGAAATTCCATACTGAGTCTTGGATTAAGGGGCATGATCCATCAGTGGTATTGTTACAAGAGAACCACATCGCTGCTGCAAATTTGCCAACATTTTCAATGCCTAAGAAGTGGGCAGGCATGTGTCAGAAGCTTTTCATCGCCCGGGTAGCACATAGGGATGTTGCTGTGTTTTATAGCTAAGAATCTGGCAGCAGAAATTCATGATTGGGCAAACGATACAGAAGGTTATTGGTGTTGGGTCGACTGCCTTATTGGCTCAATGCGCCTTTCTTTAGGGAGTTTTTATGCTCCAGTGGAGGTTTGCCCAGCCCCTTATGTATTTCGTTTGTTACTGCAGGTTGTGGGGGAAGTGATAAGGGGAGGAAGCGTAATGTTAATATTGTACAAGACCTGGAAATAGACACCTTGTTTTGTGTAAAAAAAAAAGCACAGAAATCCAGAAAAGTTAAAGCTGTACACGTACATCAAAGGGATCTATTACTTATAGACAGATGAAGAGAAGTATATCCAGAGAAGAAGGAATATACCTGCTTCTTTGCTAGGTTTAAGACCGCCACTCGGATAGATTTTTTTAAAACTTCAGTTAGTCTGGATTTTACATTTTTGATAACACTCCCCAATAGATTTACCAGGTCATTCCACCCTTGAATTAGGTATAGATGGTAGGAGGCATAAACTACTGCCCAAAAGGTGGACCTTTAATAAGATCTGTTTGGAGTATAAGGATTGTGCCAGAATATTTAGGGAGGTTATTTGAGAGTTCATGGTAAGGAATCAAGGGACAACCTTGCTAAATGTAGTATGGGATGCATCGAATGCCTATCTTCGGGGGCAATTGATATCTAAGGACATAGCAGCCAACAGGGTAGCTAAAGAGCAAAATTGTAGCTCGAAAAACAGGGTAAGAGTTACATATGAAAAGCTCCTGCAACATTAAACTGAGGGGAATAGGAAGGAGCTTGAAAATGCTAAATGTGCATCGAGTGAATATTATTATGCTAGTAATTATGTAAGTAACTCTATTGGGGTTAGAGAATTTTATTTTACGGGAGGGTCAATCCCATCTTCCTGTAAGCTTGGAAATGTGGTTAGCTTTCTGGAAAAGGGTAAAAATTCTGAGAATTCAAACTCATACCGTCCTATAACATTGTAAAATGCAGATTATAAAATAATCATGAAATTGTTAGCAAATAGACTTTATAAGGTGTTGCAGGGATTCTGCTCTCAGAACAGAACTATGCTGGGAACCATAGAACATCAGTATATTGGAGAATGAGTCACCCTACCACCTCAGTATATATGAGTCAGAGTCCGACTAGCTATAGTACCTCACTTGCCCTCCTAACCTTACCAGAGAAACAAGTGAATTGGCACCCCAGAACACAACATTCTCGACCCTCTCAGGGATTGTGGTAACAGGACACACCCTTTCACTCGCTCATTCCTACTCCTTTACAGTAAGATAAGATAACCAGGAGACATGAAGGAAGTTTAGAACATTTTCTCTAAATATCGTGCTCTGAAATTAAGTATACATTCCACAATTAGAAAACAAATGCATAGTAAAAATACAATTAGCATAACTAATAGTCCTTAGACCATAAAGAGCCCTGCCATTGTATAGGACAGGGGAACCTAAACACACACCCTCCTTTGCTATTGAAGCTATATGATTATATATCAAAAGATCTCTAGGATCACTAGCAGACCCCATACCTTAGCATTCACAGATGGATGTTCTACATCTCAGCAGACGCAGTGCTCTTGTCTCAGAACTCTCGCCCTATGTGTGTGTTTTTGGCTCATGCTTTATATGATAGGACATGTGTGCACAAAAACAACAGATGCATTCTTGTGCTATGTCAAGGTGCTAGTGTCTGACCAGAAAAAATAACAAGGGACATTGTTGTTTGACCTTGTCTATGGTGTTCAGACTAAATCCCAGGAAAAGAAGAGAACGCGAAAACATATGCAGCTTCCATGTGAAAGTATAATGTGGCACAAAAGCAAACATCTTTATATAGTAACCTGTGCAAAGGAAAACAAGGCCTAAAATGTGCACAGTTAGGCTAACATAGGGAAAACTAAAATGGGCCACGCAAGAAACACACAACACCCTCCCTTTGGTCAGGATAATAGCACCTAGAGAAATATTAGATATTACAAATGTAATTTGAAAGTAAGCACACTCAAAGTCTTCTTCCAGAGGTGTGAATGACTATAAACTAAAAATAGAAGAAAATGCCAATTTGGTAAAAATATCCAATCAAGGTGATTCGGAGGAATTCATAATGTTACACGCCATTTGGTAGACCAAAGCCTCCATGAAGGAGTCTGATTCTGGACATAACGATTTGTCCAAGGCCCAAGTCATGAGCTCCAAAGAACAAACATGCTCTCTGGTCTCAGCCGATGCTGAGATATTTACCAGGCAACCTGCATCCAAGTCAACAGT
Source organism: Lissotriton vulgaris (assembly GCF_964263255.1). NCBI lineage: Eukaryota > Metazoa > Chordata > Amphibia > Caudata > Salamandridae > Lissotriton > Lissotriton vulgaris. The sequence continues at coordinate 398,170,928 of NC_141687.1, forward strand.
GCCTGTATCTTGTGATCCATGTGCTGATGCACACGGTTCCTTGAAGGCCAAAGGCTAAAAACTTCATATTGTGCAGAAGTCGCAAGCCTGAATAACAGTTCTGAAAATGGGCTGCTAAGAGGTTCATCAGCAGTCCAAAGTCCAAGACGGTACAAAAGGGGGTGGTGATGGACGGAGCATCTGAATTAATCAAACACTCACACCCAGTCAAAAGATCTGGGTTTAATCCATCACCGTTCTTTAGCCCACTCTGCCACCCCAGTTCAGACATGGCTATATGCAAATCAGTCTGACCCAGTGCCTCATGGGAACAGTCCAGCCCAAACTGCCAAGCCATGTCTTCCCTGGACCGGAAACAAGCTTCTGAGGACCGGTTTCTGGCATTCCAGCCGTCTTCAGCCCGGCTTGCTTGAATCAAGTGGCAAAGTGAGCAAGGGACTCACATCTGAGCATACCCTGCCACACTTATGGCGGCCAAAAGCGGTACAAAAGGGGGTGGTCATGGACGGAGCATCTGAATCAATCAAACACTCACACCCAGTCAAAAGATCTGGGTTTAATCCATCACCGTTCTTTAGCCCACTCTGCCACCCCAGTTCAGACCCCGGTCCTCGGAAGCTTGTTTCCGGTACAGGGAAGACATGGCTTGGCAGTTCGGGCTGGACTGTTCCTATGAGGCACAGGGTCAGACTGATTTGCATATAGCCTTGCCTGAACTGGGGTGGCAGAGTGGGCTAAAGAACAGTGATGGATTAAACCCAGATCTTTTGACTGGGTGTGAGTGTTTGATTGATTCAGATGCTCCGTCCATCACCACCCCCTTTTGTACCGCTTTTGGCCGCCATAAGTGTGGCAGAGTATGCTCAGACGTGAGCCCCTTGCTCACTTTGCCACTGGATTCAAGCAAGCCGGGCTGAAGACGGCTGGAATGCCAGAAACCGGTCCTCGGAAGCTTGTGTCCGGTCCAGGGAAGACATGGCTTGGCAGTTCGGGCTGGACTGTTCCCATGAGGCACAGGGTCAGACTGATTTGCATATAGCCATGTCTGAACTGGGGTGGCAGAGTGGGCTAAAGAACGGTGATGGATTAAACCCAGACATTTTGACTGGGTGTGAGTGTTTGATTGATTCAGATGCTCCGTCCATCACCACCCCCTTTTGTACCGCTTTTGTCCGCCATAAGTGTGGCAGGGTATGCTCAGATGTGAGTCCCTTGCTCACTTTGCCACTGGATTCAAGCAATCCGGGCTGAAGACGGCTGGATTGCCAGAAACCGGTCCTCGGAAGCTTATTTCCGGTCCAGGGAAGACATGGCTTGGCAGTTCGGGCTGGACTGTTCCCATGAGGCACAGGGTCAGACTGGTTTGCATATAGCCATGTCTGAACTTGGGTGGCAGAGTGGGCTAAAGAACGGTGATGGATTAAACCCAGATCTTTTGACTGGGTGTGAGTGTTTGATTGATTCAGATGCTCCGTCCATCACCACCCCCTTTTGTACCGCTTTTGGCCGCCATAAGTGTGGCAGGGTATGCTCAGATGTGAGTCCCTTGCTCACTTTGCCACTGGATTCAAGCAATCCGGGCTGAAGACGGCTGGATTGCCAGAAACCGGTCCTCGGAAGCTTATTTCCGGTCCAGGGAAGACATGGCTTGGCAGTTCGGGCTGGACTGTTCCCATGAGGCACAGGGTCAGACTGGTTTGCATATAGCCATGTCTGAACTTGGGTGGCAGAGTGGGCTAAAGAACGGTGATGGATTAAACCCAGATCTTTTGACTGGGTGTGAGTGTTTGATTGATTCGAATGCTCCGTCCATCACCACCCCCTTTTGTACCGCTTTTGCCCGCCATAAGTGTGGCAGGGTATGCTCAGACGTGAGTCCCTTGCTCACTTTGCCACTGGATTCAAGCAAGCCGGGCTGAAAACGGCTGGAATGCCAGAAACCGGTCCTCGGAAGCTTGTTTCGGGTCCAGGGAAGACATGGTTTGGCAGTTCGGGCTGGACTGTTCCCATGAGGCACAGGGTTAGACTGATTTGCATATATCCATGTTTGAACTGGGGTGGCAGAGTGGGCTAAAGAACGGTGATGGATTAAACCCAGATCTTTTGACTGGGTGTGAGTGTTTGATTGATTCAGATGCTCCATCCATCACCACCCCTTTTTGTACCGCTAAATCCAAGACAGCAGGGGCTGCAAAGCCAGGCATTTATCCAGTAACAAATCAAAGGGACACCAGATGCAGTGAAACATGGATTGCACACAGGTAAACCAGGCAGGACAAAATGATAAAGAGCAATCAAAATCCAGCTCCTGTAGCAGGAGCATTCCAAAGATATAATTCATATGCTCAAGGTAGTGCTGGAGCGGAGCTAGTTTCAGAGCACCCGCAAAAGGAGCATTCATTGCAGAGAAACAGGAACAGGATGAGAATGCTGGAAATGAGGAATAACAGCACAGGAAATCCTCCAAATACAATAGAGAAAATGGAGTGGATAAAACTCAGTATTAATCCAAAGACCTAAAAAAACTGGGCACGGACGGCCATACTAGAAGTATTAACGATTTGATGTACTAATTCTCTGAAATGCAGTAGCAGGTTAGTGTTTAACAATGACTATATTTCATCAGAAGTTCTAGTCACCTGCAATTCAAAGGTCACATGAGTAGATGTAAGATCTACTTCTTGCTGAAACAATGATGTTTTGAGTCTGCTTAGTTTGTTGGAGTCTGCCTTCAGAGTTGGAATAGAAGGCCAAAGTATGTTATGTACAGTCCCAAGCGGAGACGGAAACAAGACATTGTTGCAACAAGTGACTAACTGGGAAACGGACAAGATATACAGGACTCCATCCCCCAATCCGCAACAGTCTTGATCACTAAGAATGAGAGAACTACCATTAGAGAGTCCAGTAATGACAGGGAGAATTGCGGGACCTGGGATTACTTTTAAATAACAAGCCAAATTGGATGCTGAAGTGTTGTATGCACCGTGAATTTTAACGTATTTACAAACATGTGAATGCCCGACTGTAGCGTCACATCCTTCACCAGTGACTAAAACATCCGTGTCAATACGGTCATGATAAGCATAGGGGAGTGACCATACTTCAGGTGTGTAATTGCTACCTAGGGGTTCATATCTAGAAAATGTTTCATGTAAGTTGTGAATTAAAAAGTCGATATTGGCAGTGAATTAACTTGTGTATTAACCATACCGCCAAAGGCATTTCAGCTATCGTAAATGGGAGTTGTTCTAAATGCAGCATTGTATATGTTGTGTCTTTCATGGCCATCAATTGTTGTTTACGTGTTAAATTAAATGGTAAAGACAAATCAGTACAGTACAATTAATGCCATGGAACACGCCTATTTTTAAGTGTTTGAAGCATCCAGCTATCCTGCATGATAGATCCAAGCTGACTTTGACCATGATACAGCATTGACATATCATTCTGCACAATGTCAATAACAGAAGATACAATATTGTTCAAGTTGTAAATACAAGATGACTGTAATAATACTGTTATGAACAACACCAAGCACTTGGTCCAAATTATCTTGGTCTATTTGTCTTAAAATTGCAGTAGCTACCATTTAAGAAAATTTCCAAATCTCATTATAAGTAGCATATATACATCTTTGGGGATTTTGCACTTAAAAGAAAATTGGATACATTAACCCCTTCGATGCTCATGACGAGCTCAGCTCGTCATGCAGTACACTGGTCGTGTGCTTATGACGAGCTGAGCTCGTCATGAACAATAGGATTCAAGGATCAACAGCACAGAGGGGAAATTGCTGCAGCAGTGATAGTGTTAATGTCCTCTCGGACAGGAGAGAAAGATGTTGTTCCACCAAAGACAGTGTAGAATGTTCTAACCATTGTTGACATAACTTTCCTACCGAATAGGTGGTAACACACCAGGATGTGTTGACAGAGTTCCGGGGATCAGGTCTACTTGACTTAAACCCAAGTGTAGAATTAAGAAAATGAGCAAAACAACAATTTATGTCCACTGACCACAATAACCACCACCGGGACTTGAAAGCAAAGAATTAAATGTACCATTCTGCATCATGTTATTTAATGTTCTTCTATGTAATTTATAAAACCCTGCTAATTATCAAAACAAGCAACAGAGGGAATGGTCGGGGAATTTGCTTCTTTAATTTTAGCCAATCCCAGACAAGTAGTCTGCTGGACTGTTTTATTCAGAATTAAACAGGTCCAAAATAAGGTTTCCTAGCCTTGAAACTACCAGGACTTCGTACCCCAAATTGATTTTAAATCAATGGTGTCCTTCCAGTAATCATAACCTTTAAGGGCTAACTGATTGACAAATGTATTAGCATATATAAGCTTATTTTGAGTAAGCATATATTTCTTTGGTGATGTTGAAGTTAATACAAAATAAAATGAGGAGGTCTGAAGCGTTGTCTGCTGTGAAATATTTATGTTTTTGCTTTTTGGAACTTTCTGGAGGGGGAGTTGGACAATGTTCCCATTGGGTATATTTAAAATGGGGATGATGTCTACCAGTTCTATGGAAGAAATATCAGCATAGTTAGCGGAATTAAGATAATGATCTTCTGATTCAAAAACAGTATAATATTCTAATACAGAAAGCATAGAATTTGCAGTGTCAACATCCCAATCATCTGAATATAACCCAGGTACTATTACATCACCCATAGAAACTTTGAACACATATGGGGGCAGATTTATGAGGCCCTTGCGCCACGTTTACGCCGCTGTTGCGTCACGCAAGGCGGCGTAAACGTGGCGCATCCCTACGAACGATTTACAACGTGACGCATCTAGGCAGATGCGTCACGTTGTAAAGCCCTGCGCCGCTTGTGGGCGTTCCGGCGCAGGGTGTGCGTTCCGGGGCAGGTGCGCCTCGCAAAAGTGGCTGAGTGAAATCTATGAGATTTCACTCAGTCACTTTTAAGCCAATGCTGCGTCAAAAGCCTGCGCCTGCTTGAAGCAGGCGTAAGGCTTGACGAAGCATTGTTAAAATGGGGCACCCGAGCCTTGCTGGAGCTGCGTCGCGCTTGCGACGCAACTCCAGCAATGCGACACATTTCCGACACAGATGCGTCACGCATCTGTGCCATTTTTGCACCATGGTGCGCCGCATTATAAATGCGGCGCACCATGGCTGGCGGAGCTGTGGCGCACTGTGGCGCATGTTAACTGGCGCATCCCTGGGGATGCGCCAGTTAACATAAATCTGCCCCATGGTATCTGCAGGATCTCTGTTGGAACAAATATGTCAAAAAGGAACTTCATCCTAAACAATTCCATCAGTCACTGGAATTGCTGAAATGTTAACCAAGGACAAGTCTTTTTTCATTTTATGCGATGCAGAATGGAACGCCAACACCCCGTTGACCAGTTCTGAAGCAGAACATTCGGGAGGTAATGGTCATTGATCAGCAGGGGGGGAAAAGCCACAAATCCAAGCTAAATGAACAAGAAAACCATGGAAAGTATGATCCAGACATATATCCAAGGTAGGACTAGAGAAGTGTATTTAAACCATGGAACAAAAACACAAATCCGCACGGGAGGCGTGTACAAATGAAAAGAATTTCAGAAGACAAATTATCTTTATCCATATAGTACCCAGAGGTACTCAGATGGAAAACAGGAGGTTGGAACTTAGCTACAGGACTTGAAAAAGACAATTCAGATGGACTTGCCAACGGTGGATCATTATAAATGACATCTGTTGTAGAAGGCGAGACAGTGGAAACTAAGGGTGGGCGGACATTTCCGTTCTGCCCACGAAATGGGCGGAAATTTGCACTTTCCGCCTTCCGCAAAGAAGGCGGAAAAACAGGGCAAATTTCCGCCCATTCGCGGGCAGAACGGAAGTTGGACGCCCGCCCGCCTCCCACTTCCCGCCCGCTGTCACCCGCCTCCCGCCCGCCTTATTAAATTAAATTAAAAGGCTAAATATAAGTTTAAATCAAACTTATCTTATTGCGCTGCAATCTTCCCCATCGCGGCTTCATCTTTGGAAACTGTGCATGCGGTGGAGCCTGCACATGCACAGTCCTTCTTCTGAACACATGCACAGTCCACAGCTTCTTCTGAAGCCTCGAAGATTTCGGAAGGAAAAAACCTATAAACGCTCCTTTTCAGGAATGGCACCCAGGATCTGGAACTCACTCCCACCTGAAACCAGGCTCATCTCCTCCAACAAACTTTTTAAGAAAGAAGTAAAAGCGATCCTCATGGCTAAATACACATGATCTACTATTCTGTATTTCTCATGAATCTGCTCTGTAAGACCTGCCTGACCCCCTTGGCCTATTTGTATTACTTATATTATCGACTTACTTGATTGTATACGTTCCCTCTTTGTATATTGTTATATTGTTGACGCACCTGTTTGACCTTGTATATTGTTATATTGTTGACGCACCTGTTAGACTTTGCACACTGTACCTACACCACCTCGACGATCCCCTCCTTTGTACTACTGATGCACCTGTGGGACTATACATCCTGCACTCACCCACCTCAACTATGCCCACCTTTATGCTATCTCCAAAAATTTTAAACACGCTTAAGCAAGTATATGCTCCTTATTTTTGTACTTTATATTATTGGCACAACTGTTTGACTATGCACCGTGTACCGACACTACCTCACCTATGACCTACCTCATGTTTTTGACCTACCTATGTAACTAAGCACCTTGTATCTAACTACCTCAATTATTACATTGTATTACTCTATCACCCCCGTGTCCTTGTAAAGCGCTCTGATATCTGCAAAGATCTTGTTCGCGCTATATAAAACTTTCAAAATAAATAAATAAATAAATACATATAGCATTTTGTAGAAAAGCAATGGTTCTGGTGTGGCCGAAAGGTCCAAACAAAAAGTGACCCTGTGGGGGGCACTATGTTTGAGAATATGAAGTGAATTCCTCTAGGGCGCGATGAACAATGTACAAAGGGACATGCAAGTCAGTTTATGACAAATATTTATTTCCAAAACAATAGTATTCCGGTGCTCACACAATAAGTAAAAATAAGCGTGACATGAAAAGTGATGGTGAAATCTATACTACTATTATACAGAGAGAGCCCAAACCTTTAAGGCGGGTAAGCTCAGGAACCACAGTGCCAACCAGGACACCGCATGCAGCATTGGAAAGGTGAGGCAAAGCAGATGGACATAGGCCATACACCAGCGCAACATATACTTTGCAAGGGACAAAGCACGTTGCGGGACAAAGTTGTCAGCTGGAAGTAGCACCGGCTCTGAGGAGAATACACTGCCTGCAGCGTGGGAATTGCGTCTGTTCAGGGAATAGCGTCTGTGCAGGGGTGTGAGAATAGCGTCCTACTGGAAGTAGCACTGTCTCTAAGGTGCATACGCCGCCTGCAGCGTGGGAATAGCATCTGTGCAGGGAATAGCGTCTGTGCAGGGGTGTGAGAATAGCGTCCTATGTAGGGGTGTGAGAATAGCATCCTACTGGAAGAAGCACCGGCTCTGAGGAGCATAGGCCGCCTGCAGCGTGGGAATAGCGTCTGTGCAGGGAATAGCGTTTGTGCAGGGGTGTGAGAATAACGTCCTATGATGTAGCAACGGCTCTGAGGAGCATACGCCGCCTGCAGCGAGGGAATAGCGTCTGTACAGGGGTGTGAGAATAGCATCCTATGACGTGGGCAGAGCGTCCCATGGTGTGTGCGGATAGCGTCGTATCACGTAGATGGTAACGGCGTCTCAGTGCACCTGGGCACATTGTGCAGGCCAAGACGGATGAGGCGTGTGTGCACACTGTGTCATTGGGGTAAATTCGGGACACACACAGCATCGCGTACAGAGGCACCCAGGAACAATGTGCAGGCCAAAAAGAGTAAGGCGCGTTTCCGCACTGTGTCATTGGGGGGGATTACAGACATGCACAGCATCTGCATCAGCACAGCATTGCGGTGCCGCTTTGGGACACTGTGAGGCCACACACGCTGAACATTGGCGCCGTCATTATTGAATGCAGAGCCTGACATTCTTTTTTATACCCGGACATCGTCGGGACGGGCTGCTAGTTAGAAATAAAGACATTGCATTGACAACAATAGTAGAAACTCCTCAAAAACGTTTTACAGAGTAGGAGGGGTTCATGTTGTAGGGGGTCAATGGTGTTTCGATCTCAATAGTTTGAGATCTGTAAATAATGGAAAAGACTGCCCTAGATGTCGTGCTCCTGTCGAAAGCATTGCCCATTTACTATTTGTTTGTCCGGCGTAAAATACACCATGGAGAAATTGGCTGAGCCCGCTTTGCCGGCAACTTGGTACACGGGAGTACCTTGTTGTCTGAAGTCTGATTCCAGGCCCTTTTTAGGTTTCGCCTGGCCGTAGCATTGCGCAGCAGTGCTCGCGCAGGCGAAATCTTTTGGTCTACAGTATGGGGCTTTGTCCCGCCTCTCTCTTCCATTGGCTAGCTGCATAAATGGAGGCTAGCCATTGGAAGAGATGGTTGTCAATCACTCTTTCCCCCTTCACAATGTGGTTCGTGGGCGTTTCTGGGTCTTTTTAAGTCCCGCCCCTTTTCTCTCCGTCATTCGGAGGTAGGCGTTTACTCATTTCCACCGACCGCCCGATCGTCCAGAAATCGTCCTCGGGTGAGTGCTTGTTTCAACTTCTTAACTCCTCTGTACGACTGCATCGACAATGGTCCCTTAATAATTGCAGTGGTTTTGTGCAGTTTCAAATTAGGGGATGTCTTTAAAATTTATTTGTAAATTAACCCTTTTGTGGCATCCGGAGTATTCAAAACCAACACACGCAGATTATTAGTAGGCACATACTAGTGTATAAACATAAAATACAAAAGCTCACAGGAAAATACAAAGAGACTTCGTTAATGAAACAGATGTGCCTCTATAGTTACAGTCTCCTCCCATACCACTGAGAAGCACCAACATGGCGGCCGGCGACGCGAAAGCCCCGCCCGCTCACGGAAGTCTAGCCCTAAGGAGTATGCGAAACCCGTTACTCTAGCAACAGAGGCCACGCGCACCTAGGCAAAAACTTTCTCGCCCCCCTAAAAATGTCACACAGGACCTTGCACACCCCTGCATGCAGCGGGAAGATCCAGGCCTGGGAAATAAGCCCAGAAGAAGCTACTGAGGCGCATGAGAAGAAGACGAGTTGTGGATGGAATGCTTCTTCGTCAGTGGTCCGGGGTGTACCCCGGGTTGCAGGCGACAGGGAGGACAGTGGCGGGGGTCAGCAGGTTCTGCTTCGTGGGATATTTTCTGTGGGGAAGCAAAGCTGCGAAGTACAACTGATGGACAGCAGGCTGGCCTGGAGTCCCATCCTGCCCGAAAGACCCCCAGGTAAGTACCTGAAACCTGGTGGGAATCTCCGGGATACGTTCAACAACCTCCATTACTACATGTTTGTTTCTTCCGGGTGACAGCAGTAGAGCCACGATATGGTATTATGATACAGACGTGGGCGTAGCCTACTGCGGGTCACACTCCTCGGCCACACCCACCAAGCGCACATCTAATACTCTCCTCTGAAATGTCTCAGTCCTCACATCCTGCCCCTCCCCTCCCTACAGAAGTCGGGCACATTAGTCATGCCCACGCTGCCCGGAGTGTAGCTGGACACACTTCTCTTCATCACAGCATTGCACAGAGTAGCCCAGAACTCTCAAGTTGGCTAAATTCTTAGTTGTGAGAAATAATTTGCATGTTGATGACACAACCTTTGACATTGAGGACTTCACATGAAGGCATAACTGTAAAATGGTAGAACTGCAGTAAATAGATATAAACGAATAAAGTAACATGGAGCCCTACCTAAAGTAACCATACAAAGAAAACAGCACCGACTAAAGAATATGCAACAAAGTGTTCAGTTGAAAAATGTATTGTCCTTAAAGAGATACATTAACTCATGAGCTTAATAAAGCTGCAGTAAAAACAAAAAAAATAATCTTGGAAAAAATGTTTAAGTTACAAAAGAGATAGAACACTAGAAACGGAAAGAAAATGGTAGCTTCTGTGAACTACATGGAGAAAAATAATTTTGAGTTGACGGTGCCGGGACATACTTTAAAAACCCTGCCCAGTGGTGCGTCCGCAGCCTCGCCCCTTCTTTTTTTGCCTGGCACTCTCCTGCAGGGACCATTGCTGCAAAACACTGCTACTGACCGCTGCCAGCTCCTAATGTGCGTCATTCTAATTTACATTTATTTAATCTAACAGCCCCCACCAGAGCCCTCAATGACTCACCCATCGAATGGCTTTATTTGAATGTTTCTCGGCTGTATCAGTCAGTTGCCTTATACATCAACTTGTCCGTATATGCTGCAGAAGGCACAGCTATTTAATAGCCCCACCTGCATGGGTGAGTGAGTATGTGTACTCAGAGAGTAGAGAACAGCTATGGTAAGAGTCAAGTTTTCTGCTCTTGATGACAGGAAAGGTGGCTGTCTGTCAGTGTGTGTGTGTGGGGGGGGGGGTTCTGTCTGTGTGTGTGTGTGTGTGTGTGTGGAGTTCTGTGTGTGTGTGTGTGTGCGTGTTTCTGTCTGTATGTGTGTGTGGGGGGGTTCTGTCTGTGTGTGTCTGTGTGTGTGTGTGGGGTTCTGTCTGTGTGTGGGGGGTTCTGTCTGCCTGTCTTTGTGGGGTTCTGTCTGTCTGTGTGGGGTTCTGTCTGTCTGTCTGTGTGGGGTTCTGTCTGTCTGTGGGGTTCTGTCTGTGTGAGGGGTTCTGTGTGTGTGTGTGTGTGTGTGTGTGTGTGTGTGTGGCTCTGTGTGTGGCTCTGTAGGGTTCAGTCTGTGTGAGGGGTTCTGTGTGTGTGTGTGTGTGTGGCTCTGTGTGTGGCTCTGTGTGTATGTGGGTGCATGTGGCTCTGTGTGTTGCTCTGTGTGTGTGTGTGGGGGTGCAAATGCAATAGGTCTCGCATTTGCGAGAGATTAAGCTATTGGCATTGTAATTGACAATGCCATTTATTTATCTGTTTCAAAACCAACACATAAATAAAAATGCTGTCATTTACAATGCCAATAGCTCTAACTTTTGCAAAGGCGAGACCGTTGCATTGTAAATGCTTGTTTTCTTGCTGTGTAGCAAAGTACTTGGGGCAAGCCTGGCTGATACTGTGGAAAACACTTGCGAGAAAGACACAGCCTCCATTGCACAGTCAATAGAAAAGACCCCAAAGCAGTACTTCTGGTTAAATCATCATGCACAAGCACTTTATTTCTTTTTAATTCAGGTAACCAGTCTAAGCAAATAAAAAGCCTTCTGACATATTATAATGTGTCTAAACAAATTGATGAAACACTCCTTGCTTTAAATTAGATTTTAGGATGACCAAGTGTATACTAAGTGCATGTTTATTATTGTATCCTTCTTTTACTTATACTCATTTTACTGGCTATGCCACTTTGAACTGTGTTCCTTTTATGACTTTTATGTCAAAATAAAGCTGATGATGAATATACATCAGGACATATAGCAGTTGAGCAAGCTGAATTCGTGTAAAGTTGTGGTATGATTAAACAACAGGAAAGAGCGCCTATAGTCCGCTGTAGTTGACTTCACGTTAATGCACAATAAATATCTGTCATAAACTGAACTACATGTCCCTTTGTACATTGTTCATCGCTCCCTATAGGAATTCACTTCCTATTTTCAAACATAGTCCCCCCCCCACAGGGTCACTTGTTGTATGGACCTTTTGGCCACACCAGAACCATTATTTTTCTACAACTTTTCAGCGCCCCAGGTTCACGTATTGGGGTACCCTTGTCTCTCTCTTTACTAGAACCTATAGCAGGTTGAGCAAAACCATCAGTATAAATGACGGATCAATATTGATAAAGAGGCAGAATCCAGGAAAGCAAAGGATAAACATATTCATATTGCAAAAATTCTTGTGTTTTCAAAAAAGGGTCAAACAAAAAGTCTACATCCACGGCTGTCAAAGTCGTAGCCCATTGTAGCCAACATGGATGGAAGGCTTTTGCATTAGGGAGGCTATCTTTGTGACAGCCTCCAAGACAGGCACAGGAGAAATGACAATTATGTATAGGCATTTATATAGCGCACTACTTACCCGTAGGGTCCCAAGGCGCTTCGACCGCTGCGAAACCCTTCCTGGCTTCCCTGAGAGATGGTCCCTTAATGGGTATCTCCAGGGTGAGACCAGGCATCCCCGGCGGTCTGGTGGGGCCGATAGTGAAGATGAGGCAAGCTAATGCCCAGAGTTGCCGAGTGTGATCGCTGATCAGAGTGGGCACCGAGGCGAGAGAATTATCGAGTCCGCTGACCCTGGTCCAGAAACCTGCCGCGCCGGGAATCGAACCCTGGTCCCGGGCCGTCCTCTGCTCTCGGGTCTGCCGCCTCTAACCAGTGAGCCACACTACAATTATGTGTTTACCTTGAGCAAGTGGCCATTTCTGCAGGATGGCCATTTTCACAGCAGTGAGAATTTTATTTGCAGAAGCAAAATGCATTTCTACAGATGAATATAAGTTCCATTTACATGCAGTGGGTACTGTTTTGCCTTCATTGAAAGTTACGTATGTAAATCCAATTACACCCGGCAAAACACAGATAACCATGTTAGAGGTATGAACATGGGTATGCAGGCTACGTGTTTCAAGTAAATCAGATTGCAAAGATCTGAGTATAGCAGTGTGTTCCACCGTCCAAGAGGAAGCAGAAAAATCAGGGCATATTCAAGTATAAAGGGGTTTAATATGTTGGGGATAATCAGGTATGTATGTTCTGCCAAAATGTATAACTCCCTGCAGAGTCTGCAATTTTTTCAAGCGTATTTGGAGGCTGCAATTGAGCACACTTTTCCAGAAAATGAGGGGCAAGGCTTTTATCCTCATTAGTAAGTTAGTATCCCAAGAAAAGGACACGGAGAAAGGCTGTGTAAGACTTTTTGAAGTTAAACTTGTAAGCAAATTGCAAAAATATGCAATCCACTCTTGCTAAATGGGGGTTCAATTCATCGTCAGTTAGGTATATGTTGTCAACATAGGAAACCGCGCCAGGGTCGATTTCATGAAAAATCGACAAAATGTGTGCCGCAAAGACTCCAGGGCTGTTCTTTTACCCCCAAGGGAAGTCTGGCATAGTGCAGCTGAAAACCAAGGGCAATAAACGCAGACCAGTCACAGCTCTCTGGATCCAAATTGTGACTGGAAAATTTTTTGGAAATATCCAAAGTGGTTTTATATTTTTTACAGACAATATGAGTAATCAGTGTCTTATTATGTGTATTATGTACTGCAAGATCGCGCGCCAAATTTCTATATAATACAATAGGAATGATCAGGTTTCAGAACTGAAAAAACTGGTTATTTATTTGAGAGTCACAGGGCCAAATTACTCCCTGGTACTCCATTTGGGAAATTATTTCTTCAACGAGTGCTTTAGCAGCCCATTTAATAGGATACTGAGGTTGTACCGGAGGCTTGAACAATATAGGAATAACGTGGTAAGGAGAAGCCTTATTCCAACCTGTATGGTTATGATAAAGTGCAGGGGCAAAAGCAAGGGCCCATTTGGAAGCATAAATCTGATTGAATTCATTAGGCACAAGGTGCAAAAAAGAAGGAAGAATGACATCCTCTCCCTGGGGGCATACAAGATCAAACAAGCATTTGCAATGCAATAGGTCTCGCATTAGGAAAGTTTGAGCTATTGGTATTGTAAATTACACATTTTTTATTTATGTTTTGTTTTTGAAAAAAGCGAAATTAATAGCTTTGTCATTTACAATGGCAATAGTTATAACTTTCGCAAATGTGACACCTATAGCATTTGTAATGCAATATGTGTTTACGTGACTTACATATATTGATATTACAAATAACAATGGCTTTCAATTGTTTTTCAATAATTAATACTTAAATAAAAGTTATTGTAATTTATAATGGCAATAGCTTAAAGTTTTGTAAATAACTTTTGTGAAGATTATGTTCAGTGTATTTTGTGACGAAAATCCAAGAACAGAGGTTGAAATATTAACATCTTTTTTTAAATTTGTAATAAAGCTTGAAACATTGAGAGAACATATTTGAACCAGGTGTTGAATGGTTGCACAGATTGATGCTGTGGTGGCGCTCAGTGATATTGTGATGGCGAACGAGTGATGCTGTGGCGTTCAGTGATGCTGTGGTAGCGCATAGTGATGTTGTGGTGCCCCTGAGTGATGCTGTGGTGTTCCGGAGTGATGCTGTATGCTATGCTATGTTTTGTTTTGCTCTCCTATGTTTTGTTTTGTTTTGTTATGCTATGCTATGTTTTGCTATCCTATGCTTTGATTTGTCATGCTATGCTATGCTGTGCTTTGTTATGCTATGCTATGTTTTTTATGCTGTGCTATGTTTTGCTATGCTATGTTTTGCTATGCTATGCTTTGTTATGCTATGCTATGTTTTGTTATGCTATGCTATATTTTGTTGGGTTTTATTATGCTATGCTTTGTTTTGCTATGCTATGTTTTGTTATGCTATGCTATGTTTTGTTGTGGTTGGTATGCTATATTTTGCTATGCTATTATATGTTTTGTTATGCTATGTTTTGCTGTGTTTTGTTAAGCTATGCTACGTTTTGTTGTGTTTTGCTATGTTTTGTTATGCTATGTTTTGTTATGTTATGCTATGTTTTGTTATGCTATGCTATGTTTTGTTATGCTATGCTATGTTTTGTTTTGCTATCCTATGCTTTGTTTTGTTATGCTATGCTATGTTTAGTTTTGCTATCCTATGCTTTGTTTTGTTATGCTATGCTATGTTTTGTTATGCTATGCTATGTTGTGTTTTGCTATGCTATGTTTTTTTATGCTAGGCTATGTTTTGTTATGCTATTTTTGTTGTGTTTTATTATGCTATGCTTTGTTTTGCTATGCTATGTTTTGTTATGCTATGTTTTGTTATGCTATGCTATGCTATGCTTTGTTATGCTATGTTTTGTTATGCAATGCTAAGCTATGTTTTGTTTTGCTATGCTATGTTGTGTTTTGTTATGCTATGCTATGTTTTGTTGTGGTTTGTTATGCTATGCTATGTTGTGTTTTACTATGTTTTGTTATGCTATGTTTTGTTATGTTATGCTTTGTTTTATGTTATGTTATGCTATGTTTTGTTATGTTATGCTATGTTTTGTTCTGCTATGTTTTGTTGTGTTTTGTTATCCTATGCTATGTTTTGTTATACTATGCTATGTTTTGTTTTGCTATGCTTTGTTATGTTATGCTATGATTTGTTTTGTAATGCTATGTTTTGTTATGCTATGCTATGTTTTTTTGTGTTTTGTTATGCTATGCTATGCTTTGTTGTGTTTTGCTATGCTATGTTTTGTTTTGCTATGTTTTGTTTTGCTATCCTATGCTTTGTTTTGTTATGCTATGATATGTTTTGCTATCCTATGCTTTTTTTTGTTATGCTATGCTATTCTGTGTTTTATGCTCTGCTATGTTTTGTTATGCTATGCTGGTGAGGGTGTGTGTGTGTGTGTGATGGTGAGGGAGGGTGACGGGGTGTGAGGGTGACGGGTGTGAGGGTGACGGGGTGTGTGAGGGTGAGGTGTGTGAGGGTTAGCGGGTGTTAGGGTGAGGGGGTGTGAGTGAGGGTGTGGGGGTGTGGGTGAGGGGGTGTGAGGGTGAGGGGTGTGAGGGTGAGGGTGTGTGAGGGTGGGGGGTGAGGGTGTGTGAGGGTGAGTGAGGGTTTGTGGGGGTGAGGGGGTGTGAGGGTGAGGGGTGTGAGTAGGTGAGGGTGTGTGAGGGTGAGGGTGTGTGAGGGTGAGGGGGTGTGAGGGTGAGGGAGTGTGAGGGTGAGTGAGGGTGTGTGAGGGTGAAAGGGTTAAGGGTGAGTGAGGGTGTGTGAGGGTGAGGGTGTGTGAGGGTGTGGTGATGTGAGGGGGTGTGAGGGGGTGTGAGGTTGAGGGGGTGTGAGGTTAAGTGAGGGTGTGAAGGTGAGGGGTGTGAGGGTGAGGGGGCATGAGGGTGAGGGGGTGTGATGGTGAGAGTGTGTGGGTGTGAGGGTAAGGGGGTGTGAGGGTGAGGGGGAGTGAGGGTGAGGGGGAGTGAGGGTGAAGGGGTGTGAGGGTGAGTGGGTGTGTGAGGGTGAGAGTGTGTGTGAGGGTGAGGAGTGCGATGGTGTAGGGGTGTGAGGGTGAGGGGGTGTGAAGGTGTGTGCGGGGGAGGGTGTGGGGTTGTGAGGGGGGGAAGGGGTTTGAGGGGGAGAGGGGGTGTGTGTGATGGTGTGGTGGTGTGAAGGTGAAGGTGAGTGGGTGTGAGGGTGAGAGGGTGTGGGGGTGTGAGGGTGAGGGGGTGTGAGGGGGTGTGAGGGGGTGTGATGGTGAGGGGGTGTGAGGGTGAGGGGGTGTGAGGGTGAGGGGGTGTGAGGGTGAGGGAGTGTGAGAGTGAGGGGGTGTGAGTGGGTGTGTGAGGGTGAAGGTGTGAGGGTGTGGGGGTGTGAGGGGGTGTGAGGGTGAGGGTGTGTGAGGGTGAGAGGGTGTGTGAGGGGGTGGGGGTGTGAGGGTGAGGGGGTGTGAGGGTGAGGGTGTGTGAGGGTGAGGGGTGTGAGGGTGTGAGGGTGAGGGGTGTGAGGGTGTGAGGGTGAGGGGGTGTGAGAGTGAGGGGGTGTGAGTGGGTGTGTGAGGGTGAAGGTGTGAGGGTGTGGGGGTGTGAGGGGGTGTGAGGGTGAGGGTGTGTGAGGATGTATGAGGGTGAGAGGGTGTGTGAGGGTGAGAGGGTGTGTGAGGGTGAGAGGGTGGGTGAGAGGGTGAGGGGGGTGTGAGGGTGAGTGGGTGTGTGAGGGTGAATGAGGGGGTGTGAGGGTGAGGGTGTGAGGGTGAGGGGATGTGATGGTGTGTGAGGGTGAAAGGGTGTGTGAGGGTGAGAAGATGGCTGAGGGTGAGAGGGTGGGTGAGAGGGTGAGTGAGGGTGAGGGGGTGTGTGAGGGTGAGGGGGTGTGTGAGGGTGAGGGGGTGTGTGAGGGTGGGTGAGGGTGAGGGGGTGTGAGGGTGAGGGTGTGAGGGAGGGTGAGGGGATGTGAGGGTGAGGGGGTGAGAGGGTGTGTGAGGGTGAGAGGGTGAGTGAGGGTGTGTGAGGGTGAGGATAAGGGGGTGTGAGGGTGAGGGGGTGTGAGAGTGAGGGGGTGTGAGGGTAAAGAGGTGTGTGAGGGGGTGTGAGGGTGAGGGTGAGAGTGAGGGGGTGGATGTTTGGGGGTGTGAGGAGGTGAGGGTGAGTGAGGGTGAGAGGGTTGTGAGGGTGAGGGGGGTGAGGGTGTGAGGGTGAGTGAGGGTGTGTGAGGGTGAGAGGGTGTGTGAGGGTGAGGGTGTGTCAGGGTGAGGATGAGGCAGTGTGAGGGTGAGGGAGCATGAGAGTGAGGGGGTGTGAGGGTGAGGAGATGTGTGAGGGTGAGTGGGTTGGGGGAGGGGGGTGAGGGTAGGGGGTGTGAGAGTGAGGGGTGTGAGGGTGAGGGGTGTGAGGGGGTGTAGGAGTGTGAGGGGGTGAGGGTGAGTGAGGGTGAGAGGGTTGTGAGGGAGAGGGTGTGAGGGTGAGTGAGGGTGTGTGAGGGTGGGTGAGAGGGTGTGTGAGGGTGAGAGGGTGTGTGAGGGTGAGAGGGTGTGAGGGTGAGAGGGTGAGTCAGGGTGAGTGAGGGTGGGTGAGGGTGTGCGAGGGTGAGGATAAGGTGTTTTATGGTGAGGGTGTGTGCGAGTGAGGGGGTGTGAGGGTGAAGAGGTGTGTGAGGGTGAGGGGATGTGTGAGGGTGAGGGGTGCGATGGTGTAGGGGTGTGAGGGTGAGGGGGTGTGAGGGTGTGTGCAGGGGAGGGTGTGGGGTTGTGAGGGGGAGAGGGAGTGTGAGGGTGAGAGGGTGTGTGAGGGTGAGAGGGTGTGTGAGGGTGAGAGGGTGTGTGAGGGTGAGGGGGTGTGTGAGGATGAGGGGTGCGATGGTGTAGGGGTGTGAGGGTGAGGGGGTGTTAGGGTGGGGGAGGGTGTGGGGTTGTGGGGGTGAGGGGTGAGGGGGTGTGAGGGTGAGGGAGGATGACGGGGTGAGGGTGATGGGGGTGAGAGTGAGGGTGTGTGAGGGAGAGTGGGTGTGAGGGTGAGGGTGTATGA
Organism: Lissotriton vulgaris; assembly: GCF_964263255.1. NCBI lineage: Eukaryota > Metazoa > Chordata > Amphibia > Caudata > Salamandridae > Lissotriton > Lissotriton vulgaris. The sequence continues at coordinate 398,189,052 of NC_141687.1, forward strand.
GGGTGAGTAGGTGTGAGGGTGGGGGTGTGTGGGTGAGAGGGTGTGAGGGTGAGGGTGTGTGAGGGTGAGAGGGTGTGTGAGGGTAAGAGGGTGTGTGAGGGTAAGAGGGTGTGTGAGGGTGAGGGTGTGGGAGTGTGAAGGTGAGTGGGTTTGAGGGTGAGAGGGTGTGTGAGGGTGGAGGGTGTGTGAGGGTGAGAGGGTGTGTGAGGGTGAAAGGGTGTGTGAGGGTGAGTGTGGGTGAGGGGGTGTGGGGGTGTGAGGGTGAGGGGGTCTGAGGGGGTGTGCGGGTGAAGGGGTGTGAGGGTGAGGGGGTGTGAGAGTGAGGGGGTGTGAGCAGGTGTGTGACGGACCTCTGGTGGTTCCACACTTTTATAGTGGTGTGAGCTACATCCACCCCTGCGTGAAGCACACTTGGGATGAGTTTTGTTGTTTGGGGACGAGTGGGATTTGTTATGGGGTGGGAGGGATGGCACCGCGGCCAAGTTGGGGCCTGGCAGGCGTGGGTGGGGGAAGAGAGGGGACTGAGTTTTGTTGACATCCGATGCTCTTTATTGTTGATTGCATTATTGTGCTGCATGACGGCGGGTACACGGCTGCCAAATGTGGGCACACAAACCTTAGCCCAGACAAGACCAAGAAGCAAGCGTGAATTGGGAATGTTTTGGTTTTGGATTTTTTGTTATGACAATTTCTGTTACGAAAGTATGGCATGCCATGGCTCTATAGCAACTGACATGGTTACTCATACGCCTTATTGAACTATTAAACACTTATGGCAGACACTCTGACGACTGCCCCGGATATCACACAAGATGCCCTGGTACTCCTTACATGGAACGTCCGTGGTCTTAACGACTACCGTAAAGTTCGTCAAATACTGAATTACCTCTATAGACATAAGGTTGACGTGGCACTCCTGCAGGAGACACACCTTCGACGGGACAGCCCCATATTAAGGGTTAAAGGTCTTCTGGGGAACATACATGCTGCAGCTTTCACATCACATGCTAGGGGGGTCCTGACGTGGATAAACCCGAAATCACATCTACAGCTCACACCCTTGGACACAGACAATGAGGGTCGCTTTGCCGTATCCAAGTGCAGCAGCAAGGGGCTAGAACTCGTAGCATATACGGCCCCAATTACGACAACCCAGATTTTTATGCCCAATTGACAACCCTGACACAGCGTTACGCGCAGAACCGCATACTCTGGGGAGGGGATTTTAACTTTACTAGACACCCGGAGCTGGCTAGGTCTGGTGGCCCGGACAGACGGCCTTCGGCCTCAGCCAGAGTGGTGTAGTCTATCCTTACGCGACTAGACGTTTGCGATCTCTGGATACACAGACATCCACGTCTGGGAGGGTACACGCATTACTCGGCATACCACAACATCCATATGAGGATTGATTATTGATTTGCGTCCCAACACTTACTTTCACACATACAGGAATGCCTGATCCTCCCCCGCACCAACACTGACCATTCCCCGATATTGCTAAAAATAGTTTCCCTTAGGAGACAGATTCCTCCATTCCTATGGCGCTTCCCGCCCTATTCCCTTCTTGACCCTGTGTTTAGGGAGGAACTTGCTACGGCGTCTTTTTTTAGACCAGAACATAGGTTTGGTAGACTCCTTTCAAACAGTCTGGTAGACCTTCAAGGTATTTGTCAGAGGGATAACTATCTCTAAGCACACAGGAGTCCTCAAATCAATACGGGATAGGCTGGCAGCCTTGGAGCGCAAGCTGCAGAATCTTGAGTCCACGCGTGTGTCGAATCGGGGCGGGGATATAGCACGGAAGCTTGCGCAGATGCTCAAAGAGTACCATGAAGAGTCAGACGCTGAACTGAAGCCCCTCTGGAAGTATGCCACCGCTCGTGCCTATGACGAGAGCAAACGGCAGGGAACGGTCCTTGCACGGACCCTTAGACAACGTAGAGATAAAACTTTGATTCCGGACATTACACCGCCACCATGAAATCCCCTGCTTACAAGTGGCGGAGCAATTCCGTAGATATTATGCAGAGTTATATTCCTCGTGGGCCAGCGCCACTGATAAGCACATTTTAGACCACTTGTCCTATATCAAGCTTTCGTGGTTGAAAGATGTTCACCGCAAATTCCTGATGCGACCCGTTGAGAGGTAGGAATTGACGTGGGCCCTCCCGGGGATGAGGTTGGGTAGTGCACCGGGGAGCGATGGCCTCACGGTCGCCTTCTACAAAGCATTCCAGGATCTACTATTCCCACACTTACTCGCGCTGTTCGAGGACATCTGCACCTCAGGAACGATGCCACCCACTATGCAGGAGGCGATTCTGGTCGCCACCCTTAAACCAGGGAAGCCCCCAGAGGAGTGTGCCTCGTACAGACCCTTATCCCTCATGAACATAGACACAAAGGGGCAGATTTACAATAACTGGCACATCCGCAGGGATGCGCCAGTTATTGTGCACCGCAGCTCCGCCAACCATGGTGCGCTGCATTTACAATGCGGCGCACCATGGAGCAAAAACGGCACAGATGCGTGACGCATCTGTGCCATAAAGGCTGCGCATTGCTGGAGTTTCATCGGAAGCGCGACACAGCTCTAGCTATGCTCTGGGAGGGCCCTATATCGGTCCAATGCTGCATCAAGCCGTACGCCTGCTTCAAACAGTCGCAGGGTTTTGACGCAGCATTGGCCTAAAAGTGACTGAGTGAAATCTTGTAGATTTCACTCAGCCACTTTTAGGAGCCGTTCCTGCGCAGGAACGCCCCCCCTGCGCCCGAACGCCTTCTCATGGCGCAGGGCTTTACAACGTGACGCATCTCCCAGATGCTTCACGTTGTAAATACTCCGTACCATGGCGCATCTTTTGCGCCGCCGCTGCGTCACAAAAGTGACGCAACGGCGGCATAAAAGAGGTGCATGGGGCATGTAAATCTGCCCCAAAGATTTTTGCAAAAATATTGGCCAATTGGCTGAGCCCGCTGGTCAACACCCTGGTTGCCCCGGAGCAGGCGGGCTTTGTTCCCAGTCGAAATTTAACTTACAACCTTCACACGGTCTTTGCGGCCTTCCAACACACCCGTGCGGAGATCCCTGCAGTCGCGGTGTTTTTAGACATGGAAAAGGCCTTCAATTCGGTCGAATGGCCTTTCAAGAGGCAGGTTCTTAGCCGAATGGGAGTTGGAGCAGTTTTTTTGCAGCTCCTGGCGACACTTTACTCCTCCCCCACGGCCCGTGTACGGATAGGCTCCCTGGTTACTGACCCTATTCCAATTAGGAGAGGCACGAGACAGGGCAGCCCCCTGTCCCCCTTGCTGTATGCCATTACAGCAGAAACCCTGGCCTGTACCCTTCGAGAATACCATGGGCAGAGAGGTATATGATTCCTAAATTACCACCTCATTGTCTCCACTTACGCGGACGATACGTTGCTATATGTCTGAGAACCTGAAGTCAATTTATCGCCGGTTCTGTGAGAGGTAGTTCTCTTTGGCTCACTCTCGGGCATCCAGGTAAACTGGTACAAGTCCATCATTTTCCCCTCACCCCAGCTACAGTCCAATTTGAGCCGGATTATCCCTTGGTATGGACCACGGAGGCAGTGTGATACTTAGGCATATGACTCCATACTGATTCGGAAGTGGTCCTCAGGGAAAATTATGGAGTAGCTGTCTCCAAGCTGCAGGATGACCTGGAGCGATGGATCACCCTCCCACTGTCCCTATTGGGCAGGATATCCTTAATGAAAATGATTGTCTTACCCCGACTTCTCTTCCTCTTCATTAACATTCCTATGGTCCTATCCAAAATATTCTTTCAACGTCTACACTCTATACTGGTTCACCTAGCCTGGGCGGGTGGGCAGGCAAACAGCCTCGCATGGCTTGGAATTTTATGACTCTGCCATACAGGATGGGAGGACTCGGCGCCCCGACTTCAAACTCTATTATAGAGCAGCACAGTCTTCTCATTGGATACACGGTTCTACTGATATACCTCCCAGCTTTGTTATTCTCACCTCGGGACAGACGAACCGACATATAAGATTCTCTGAATTCAGTCACGCATGCATGGCATTATATACTAGAAGCTCAAGCTGGTAACATAGTGTACTCTCCAATCGCCCGACTGGACTGGTGTCATTTGCTTGCCTCGTGCAAAGATAAGGGAGTCCTGAATGCAATGCGAGTACTAAACATACATACTATTGGAGACCTCTTTGCAGATGGCACCGCCCGTCTATGGGAGGATGTGGCGGAAGGGGTAGAGACAAAACCGCTATTAGCCCAATTTCAATTTTACAGAATTAGGCATGCCCTTAGAGGACTGCTTGGAGATGATATGGAGGATCCCCAAGAGGTACCAGCTAGGAAGGTGGTCATCAAGGCTAAAGCGCCTGTAAAATTGGTCTCTAACATATATCAGGTGATTATCACCTCGAGAGACGGAGAGTACACTAAACCATGTCTTGCGTGGCAAAGGGATTTGCAGATAGAGCTCACGGATGAAAAATGGCTCTACTGCTGCACAAGCACCAAATGTATCTTGCTGAATGGTCGACACAGACTAATTCATTTTAAATTCCTCAATGCGGTCTACTACACCCCAGAACGACTTCACGCTACGGCGTACGTGGCGACCGGCGGTGCAAAAGGTGTGGGAAACTCGTGGCGGACTTCCTTCACTTGGCATGGCTTTGCCCAGGGGTTGCTAGCTTCTGGGGGAAGATCTTCACAGAGATCAATCGTGTCACGGATTTGGCATTGACTCCCGATCCGCTCTTGACATTACTGGGTTACTCTAAACTACTCCCTAAGTCACATAGAAGGCTCATAGACATGGATCTCCTTTTGGCGAGAAGGAGCGTTTGGTGGTGTTGGCTTTGCGGGTCTACGCCTACAAAAGTGCGGTGGCAGAGGGACATGCTTTACTGCTGCACTGAAACTACAGGGAATTACTTACAGCCCGCAACAGGCCCAAAAACTTCTGGTCCCTCTACATATCCAGAAGACCCGAATCGCCAACCCCTGACAGTGACGTCCCCCTACCCTCAAACACATCATCCCAGTAAATCCCAGAACCTACACAACTGGAGGGACCACTGATACCTTGATACAGTCCGCTAGGCTCATGCTTGACCTACCAACCCACTGCAGAATGTACTGATGAAGGTTTAAACAGTGTATAGACATATGGATGCGACCAATTACATGGCAACTGAGATGTGGGCTTCATACGCTTGTGATCCTTAAGATGAACATACTGTGTGATACTGTACTGTTGATCATGTACAATGATGTCTGGACCATGCCAGTGTCTTTGTTATGCAGTCCTGTTTTTTGTCTTTTTTTTGTTTATTGAAAAACATAATAAAGAAAGTTTTTTTTTTTAAATGCTGAGAAGGCATTTGATCTTGTGGCCTGGGATATCCTTTTCAGTATTTTAGAAATATTTCAGTTCTATTGCCAGATTGCATGACCATTCAAAATATGTATGAAAATGTGAAAGAAAAAAGTGATCATTAATGCAGTAGAAGCAGAAACGCTGAGAGTTTGATGACGGACAAGGGTGCCCTCTGTACTTATTTATGCCTACTACCCCTCCTGGGGGATAGGCTATCAGCCACGACTCTCCAGCCACCTCTATTCTGCACTTTTCTTTCAGTTTGACACCAGGTGGAACCCATCTCCTTGCAGTCAGCCTTGAGGCCTCAGCGCAAGGTGTTTCTTGGCCTTCCTCTTTTCCTTTTCCCTCAAGGGTGCCAGGTCAGGGCTTGCCTGGTAATGTTTGAAGCGGGCTTGCAGAGGGTGTGATCAATGCAGCTCCAGCGTCTTTTCATGATTTCTACATGAGCAGGGAGTTGGAAAGTCTGTTGCCATATGTCGCTGATGGTGTTTGGCCAGCGGATTTGGAGGATTTTCCTCAGGCAGGCGTTGATGAAGGTCTGGACTTTGTTGGTGGTGCTGCGCTCTGCCTCAGTCCTTTTTGCCTTCTTTGTCGAACCTTTGGATATTGCCATATGAAACGGCTGGACATTTTGGCCACCTTCGCCACTGATAGATAAGATAAATTTGTATGCGGACGCTATAATGTTGATATTAGTTACTAAGAGGACAATCAAAGAGAGTCTGGAAATTTTTCTGAGTATCAAGCATTAAGAGGTTACAAAATTAATACAACTAAGACTATTCTGTGTAATTATAGGACAGATATTTTATTGCCAGAATTGCAAATTCTGTGTTCAGATTCAGCCATAGTGATATATCGGTGTCAGTTACACAGTCAATGTTGAGTATCACAACCAGCTCGGACGTCAACCTCTCTAGCGCCGAACACCTTCACTTCCAGATCCACACCGACCCCAAGACCACACTCAGAGGCACCCTCCTCTACAGGCCACCAGGACCCCGTGCACAATTCACTGAAGACATCACTGATTTTATCACCCAACACGCCCTCTCCTCCGAGGACTACATTCTATTGGGAGACCTCAATTTTCACCTGGAAAAGAGCAACGACAACAACACCACCACCCTTCTGGACAATCTCGCCAACCTCAGACTCAAACAACTTGTTAATACCCCCACACACCACGCAGGACACACCCTCGACCCTATCTTCACCTCCAGCAAACATATTTCCTTCAGTCACACCACAGTTCTCCAATGGACGGACCACAGCTGCATTCACTTTGTTTACAATAAGACCATAACCCACAACCACCCTCAACCTACTCTGCGAAGAAACTGGAACAAAATCACCATTGACCAGATCTCCACATCGCTTCTTCATAACCCCCCTGCCCACTCATCGAACCCCAACCAAGCAGCCATTAACCTCACTCAATGGCTAACCAACACCGCCGACAACCTAGCACCTTTGAAAAAACGTCAAATCAAACTAGGCAGCAAAAACGCCCCCTGGTTCAACGAGGATCTTAAGAAATCCAAGAAACTCTGTCGCTCCCTTGAGAAGGCCTGGAAAAAAGACCCTAACACCAACACCAGGGACGCCTTCAAAAACGCCACCCGCATACACCACCAATTGATCCGGACTGCCAAGAAAACCGCATTCAAAGACAGACTAGACAAAAACGCCCACAACAGCAAGGAATTATTCAACATCGTCAAAGAGTTTACCAACTCCAACGACATCACCCCCTCTCAAACCCTTTGCGACTCCCTAGCTTCGTTCTTCCACGACAAAATCGCTGACATCCACACAGCTTTGGCAACCAACCCGAAGACCAACCCACCCAACCCTCAACCGCACCTTCACCCCCCTTGAACATCCTCAATGACTGGAACCCAATCTCCATTGAAGACACCATCCGCCTGATGAACTCCATCCACTCAGGATCCCCCACAGACCCATGCCCTCACTACATCTTCAACAAAGCAGACTCCATCATAGCACCACACCTCCGAGACGTCATCAACTGCTCCCTCAACTCCGGCACCTTCCCAGAAAGCTGGAAACACGCCGAACTCAGTGCCCTTCTGAAAAAACCCACAGCTGACCCCTCCGAACTCAAAAACTACCGCCTCATCTCGCTCCTTCCATTCCCGGCCAAAGTCATTGAGAAAGCTGTCAACAACCAACTCGCCGCCTTCCTCGAAGCCAACAAATCCCTCGACTCCTCACAGTCCGGCTTCCGAGCCAAACACAGTACTGAGACCGCACTCACCGCAGCAACAGACGACATCCGAACTCTACTGGACAATGGAGACAAAGTCGCCCTCATCCTCCTCGACCTCTCCGCAGCCTTCGACACAGTCTGTCATAACACCCTGTTACAACGACTCAGAAACATCGGAATCCAAGGAATAGCACTGGAATGGATCACCTCATTCCTTGCCGGAAGAACTCAGAGAGTACGCCTCCCACCATTCAAGTCAGAGGCCACTGAAGTCATCTGCGGGGTGACACAAGGATCTTCACTCAGCCCCACCCTCTTCAACGTATACATGAGCCCCCTCGCGACCATCGCACGCCCACACAACCTCAACATCATCTCCTACGCCGATGACACTCAACTGATCCTCTCACTCACCAAAGACCCAAACACCGCCAAAACCAACCTTCATGAAGGAATGAAAGAGGTAGCCGAATGGATGAAGCATAGCCGTCTGAAACTGAATTCAGACAAAACAGAAGTCCTTATCTTAGGCACCTCCCCCTCCGCCTGGACGACTCTTGGTGGCCAGAAGCCCTTGGAAAAGCACCCATCCCGACGGATCACGCACGGAACCTAGGCGTCATCCTGGATTCCTCACTCTCGATGACCAGACAAGTCAACGCCGTCTCTTCATCTTGCTTCAACATTCTTTGCATGCTCAAAAAAACATTTAGCTGGATCCCCACCGAAACTAGAAAAACGGTCACCCACGCACTGGTCACAAGCCGCCTGGACTACGGAAACACCCTTTACGCCGGTACCACCGCAAAACTTCAGAAAAAACTCCAACGCATCCAGAAAGCATCAGCCAGACTCATACTAGACATCCTGCGCAAAGAACACATTTCTGCTCACCTGAAAAACCTCCACTGGCTCCCCGTCAATAAGAGGATAACTTTCCGCCTCCTCACCCACGCACACAAAGCTCTCTACGAACTTGGACCCGATTGCCTCAATACACGTCTTTCCTTCTACACCCCCTTCCGCCAGCTGCGCTCTTCCAACCAAGCCCTCGCCGCTGTTCCCTGCGTCAACAAAACCACCATGGGAGGAAGATCATTCTCCTACCTAGCGGCCAAAACCTGGAACTCACTTCCCTTGCACCGTCGCCTCACTCAAAACCACCTAGCATTCAGAAAGCAACTTAAAACCTGGATATTCGAGAAGTAATTCCCCACCCCTCCTCAAGCGCCTTGAGACCCTCTGGGTATGTAGTGCGCTATATAAATTTCTTGACTTGACTTGACTGGCCTCTGCTATCCAAAGTGAAGGCATTATTAACACAATAAAAATTCTTCCTCTCACCTTATTGGGGAGCGCTGCATTGATAAAGAAGGTGATACTTCCCCCATTTAACTTATTTTTCTCAACTGTACCCTGTCTTTTAAACGCTTTTTTTAAGGAAACATAATCCTTGTTTCATCTTTTATTTGATGAGATACAACCTCAAGATTAGCATTTACATCTCCACATGGAAGTATCGAAGAAGGTGAACTAGCCTTCCTCAATCACCATGCTAATTATCTACAATAGTGTTTAGATTTTAAAACATGCTTGTATCGTATCTGCTTTTTAAGAACGATCTGGTGAATATGATTTTAAAAGAAAATATAACTCATATTTTAAGATTGATTTATTCCCCCAGGAAGGTTCGGTCCAAAGTTTTACAGTGTTTTTTTTTTAAAAAGGCAGACACAGTTTTACAAAAGCTATTCTATCCCCTAAATGCAGCAACACACCTATCCCATTTGGAGTGGGCTCAAAGAGAGGGTATTGCTCAAGCTATTTTTGGCAAAATGGAAGGCAAAGGGGGGCTCTTAATTGTTACATTTTATTATAGGAGATAGATGGAAAACTTTACTGGAAATTATGGCCCACACAGGAGATAATTATTGGCTGCAGTGGTCGTACAGCATATTACTCGTAGGTTTAAAATCAATAGATATACATATGATATTAAGGAGCAAATATTTGGTTGTAGACTTAATAGAAAGACCAGTTCTAAAGCGTCCAGGTAAATGAAAAATATCAACACATTTGCTTTGCACAAGAGGTTTTTTTCAAACAGTCAAAAATATATGGTAGGGAAATAAAGGGCTAGTGGGGTTTAGAGAAGTATGGGGTAAGGTTAATAAACTGCCCCTTTTCTGTACTGAGAGGAGACAATTGGCGCAGCTTGCAGTTCTACGCTAAGTAGCTAATTTACTAAACCTCCACAATTTCTCCATAAAATTATTCCGGGATTCTCTGGCCAATGCTTTAAATGTGAATCATTAGAAGTGGCAAACTGGTCCCACATAACATGGCTTTAGGTGATTTTTGGAAATCAATATTTCAGTATTTTGGAGCACAGTTGCCCTCATTCCCTTTTTTGATAGTATTTGGGTATGACCCTACATTAAGAGTGACCACAAGATATAAAAAAGATAATCTATATTCTATGTCTGTGGCTACAGCTGTACTACTGCAAAGGAAGAAGTTGCAATCAGCCCCTTCTCTCAGAGAGTGGATTGGGAGAATAAGGGAAGTAAGAGAAAAATAATTATTGTATACCACTCGTGAGTCAAGTTTAATAAAATGTGGGATCAATTTATGGCCGGGTAGGGATATAGATTGGTAGGGTCTGATGGAAAGACGTTAGGTATAGAGTAGGACCGAAGGATTATAGGGGAAACCCATTGAGTTGGTTACTTTTGAGGGAAGCGGAACAATTTTCTGCTGCAGTACTGTTGGGAGGATTGGGTTAATCTTTGTGTGAAATTATTTGAATCAAACTGAGCATCATATATTAATTGTATTTGTGCACAATATGGATTTTTGTTAATAGGATGACCTATTTACTTAAGTACAAATCAGACTGCAGTGCATATCAGCAAGAATGTTATTTATTCATTAGACTGAATGAAATTATTTGTATCACATGCTGTGTTATCTATTAACTTTTATGATATAGACGGACCTTCGGCAAAAAAAAAGCTTTTGCATATGCTATCCTAGATGGAATCTAGGACATCACATTAAAGCACAACAATCTCTGGCAACCTGAACATCTGGTTCAACTACCCTAATGTATTCCAACCTAGACTCTTCTTGATGGACCTAAATGTCCCAGTCCTAACTTGCCAACACTGAGCAGGACATACTCCACAACTGTCTGAAGACGAATGGCACGAAGGCACACTACATACAAATGAGACACCTTAAATACCCAAAATGATAAACAACATCCAAACAACATGGAAAGATCTACAAATAATCCAACAAATAGACTCCACTACCCTCAAATGATTGCCCACGCCAAATGGCCTTTCACGGAAATACACAGAATCCTGACTAAATCCCACAAAATTAAAGTGCACTGCCAAGGTCCCACAATCTCAAGCTTTATGTGATATAATCACAGACAGAAAATTCATCTCAAAAGCAAAGCCTCTTCAATCGATAACATCTGGGAAAGATCATGGACTCGGGTCTATCACTCCTCACCCAAGTGAATCAAGTAACAAAGAAGATTTCACACCAGGCAAGCTCTTCAACTTATATTCCCATATAAAGGTTTCCAAAATAAGACACAGCCTACCATTTAAGTTGTCATATCTTGACTATACTACACTATTACTACTCCAAAGACTTCAAGAATTTAAAAACAAAAGCATACCAACTCCTACACATTCACGATCACATCAACCATCAAAAATCTTAACTTCCGACCTATGACCAGACATTTCTCCCTCAAGGCACCCCGCATTGCCCTATGGAATGGGTTCAAATTTCTTTCAAGCAAAGTTTCAGAGATACTCAAAGTACAGGACCTTTCATTCTAGACTGGCTCATTTATTGATCCTCATTTCAGACAAAAAGATGCACTTAAAAGCAACATCCAACTCAGTACGGTCAGCAAAGGTATAGAATTCCTTCCTGGTAAGGAAAATAAACTTTAAAATATGGTTGGAATTCAAGAAGGTGGTATAGGTGCGGCTCTTCCCCAAAAGATGAAACTTGCTTCTACCAAGAGTCTGTCTTAATCAATGTCCCATGACAAGACTATGCGATATCCAACACAGAGGGAGGGAAGGGGAAAGAGTGATCAACAAATGTTGAAGCACTCAGTGTTTTGTAAAATACCCCTCACACACCAAAAGGCCCCTTAGTGTCATGCTTCATCATCGGGGTCTTCGCACCCCTCTATCGGGATGCGGCGTGCTGCGACCTACGACTACGCGGGAGCACTTATAGTAATGACTATGTGTGGTGTGTGGGGTATATTTTTATAAGTGAGTGGTGGGATGTGGTGAAAGATTAAAAAGTACCTGGCACATGAGTATAAAAGAAAAAAGTTTTTATTCTGAACTCTGGCTGGTACTGTTAAAAGAAGTGCAGTCTGAGGTTGAATCTGTTGTATTAAAGAACAGGACCTCTGGTGTGCGTTGTCGACATGTTTCGGAGACAAGCTCCTTCTTCAGGACGGGGGCACGACCTCCCCACCTTACTCACGTATTTTTAATACAAAATGTGTATTTACAGAAAAGTGAAGTATTTAGGCTAAGTGTGCCTACAGCGGTCTGCTACAAGTACAATGACCTGTAGAAAGACAAAAAGAACAACTGATGGTTACCCATGTAGCGGGTAGTTCAAGCAGGTGCAGTCACCTGGAACCTCACCATATGCTTATAATAAGCCTGTGGAAGGAAAAAGTACTCACAACACATACAACATATAACACAAACACGTAGCAAGAAAAATTTCTTTGCTCGCTTTGCTTTTTTTTGATAATCAATTTTATTGATTTTTAAAAACCGTAAAGATAAATACAGCACCGAAACACCATATCGAGCATGATACATTAAATAACTGTCATCCCGAAAATATGTGCCGGCACACTTATGTCTCGCACCCATCCCTTGTGACATACACAAACCCTACCCTGGAGGGGTAAGGGTGATTTTGTTATTCAACGTGGCCCAGCCATTTACCCCAGACCCTCCCATGTTTGGCTGGACATCCCCTGGCCTTGTACAGTGTGTTTTTCCTGCGCCGCGCACCTTTGAGCCATTTTATTACAGTAGGGGAGGAGGTATTCTTCCATGTTGCAGCAATATCTCGCTTGGCCACTACGATGGCAGTGCCCAGAAAGAGCTTATCCGCCCTGGTCCCGTCCTGGCCCTCCATAATCCCTAGTAGTAGGTTCAAGGGTTTGAGTGGCACCTTCCAAACCAGGATGTCCATCAGCACAGCTACCAGCGCCTCCCAGTAGGGGGTAAGACGTGGGCACGTCCATACCATATAGTAAAAGTCTGCCTGTTCTAGACCACATCGTGTGCAAGATGGAGTGGTTCTAAGGCTCGCCCTATGGAGGTCGACTTGGGGTGAGGTACGCACTGTTGAGATAGAACAGCTGGACCAGGCGGAGCTTGGCTGAGGTAGTAATGATTTTGGGAGCCATCAAGGTGTCCCGCCAGTCCTCGTTGTCCAACGGGCCCAGCCATGCCTCCCACCGGATTCTGAGTATGTTGAGTGTTGTTGGACTATTATTGGTCAGGGAGCGATATATCCTGGAGATCCCTCCTTTCCCTAGGTCTCCCATCGTGATCTGTGCTTCCATTGGGCTGTACTATGGCAGTGTTGTGCCTGTTGTTATGTGTACGTTAGGCGTGTGGCAAAGCTGCAGATATTTATAGAATTGTGACGGGTGGAGGGCGTAGCGCGTCTGTAGGTCTTGGAATGATCGTAGATGTTCCCCTATCCACACCTCTCCAAGTTGCGAGATGCCTTTAAGATCCCACCTCCTGGTACCTTCAATAGCCCCTACATCCCTAAGCCAGGCACCCTGCCAGAGGGAGGTTTGGTGTGTCTGCTTATTTTCCCAGTTTGTGTAGCGTAAAGCTTAGCACTAGGCCAGCAGGACTGCTCAAGTCACTGCTGGTAGGTCAATGGATATTGGGCCTATGTACATAATTGTCTGGATCAGTGTCAGTCCCAGCTCCTCCAGCTCAACCCTGTACACCGGGTCAGACCAGCCCCCGTTAAACTAATCATGCAGAAAGAGCAGTTGAGTTGCTAGGTAGTGTAAATAAAGGTTGGTCATACCCATGCCTCTGTCAAAGTGTGGGATATGTCAGTGGGCGAGGGCCAGACGGGGCCTTGAACCTCTCCAGAGAATTCTTGCGGCTATACCATCAATTACCTGAACCAACTGCGTGGAAAGTGAAACGGGGTGCTGTGGATAATGTACAGAAAGCAGGGGAGAATCATAATTTTAAACAGAGCTATTCTCCCTAGGGGGTTGAGTGGCAGATCTTGCCATCTTCCGAGATACTCTTTAGCATTCTTGACCAATGGGGTGATGTTAAGTGAGAGACTCGTGTTTTGTGGCCAGCAGCGGGGGTTGCCAGGAGGACTCCCTGTCCCAGGAGCCAGTGAGGGCGAGCACCGGAAAGCCAGCCCCTCCCTCCTAACATCGCGGGAGACGCAGCGCAGCTCGTGTTTTGTGGCCAGCAGCGGGGGTTGCCAGGACTCCCTGTCCCTGGAGTCAGTGAGGGCGAGCACCGGACAGCCAGCCCCTCCCACCTAACACCGGGGCTACTTCAACACATTGCGCCTCCCGCTTCGTGGGAGACGCGGTGCAGCTCGTGTTTTTTGGCCAGCAGCAGGGGTTGCCAGGAGGACACCCTGTCCTAGGAGCCAGTGAGGGCGAGCACCGGACAGCCAGCCCCTTCCACCTAACAGCGGGGCTACTACAACACCTTGCTCCTCCCGCTTCGCGGGAGACGCGGCGCAACTCGTGTTTTGTGGCCAGCAGCGGGGGTTGCCAGGAGGACTCCCTGTCCCAGGATCCAGTGGGGGCGAGCATCAGACAGCCAGCCCCTCCCCCTTAACACTGGGGCATAAATTAGCCAGAGAACTCACGCAACACGGGACGCAGGCGGTCGCCGGGAGAAGCCCGGGACAAGGGTGGGACAGTCTGTGGCAGTCCGGGGCAGGACGAGGCTGGGCTGGGCCACCTTCCTGACACTTCATTTTAAAACTGAGACTCAAGACTTGACCAGTTGGTCATTTATATAACTAACTGTCATTACTTCTAAACTAAAATATTAGTTATATTATCGGTATATACACTGGGCTCTGTTTTAAACAGTCAAGCTTTTAGTTTTAGCTTACTTTTTTTTTTAAGTCTTCATCTAGAAAGGGGGTTCTACTAAGGCTATAGCTCCTCCCATTCCTTATCCTATTTGGGGTGCAGTGATTGAGTGATTGAGGTAATTCATTCCTGGGTATGAGCAGTATGGGGAAAATTACTAACCCCTCCCTTACACGACCCAGAACCAGGCAACAAGCTGCTACGACCCAACCACTCCCGACACTTACAGCAATTGATCTAATGCTACAGAAAACTATAGGGGCAGTAGCAACGGCCATTGAAGATACGGAAAGGCGTTTATCTTCAATCCCTGCACTAACCCTCCCCCGGCTAGAAGGTGACGCCTCTATGGCAATCGCCAATCCGTTTGAGTCGACCGCATATCAAATACCCTCCTTCTTTGAGTTACAGTGTGCTCAGATCGCACCAGAGGTGATTGTCTCGGCTCCACCCTCTCCATTGGTTCCCCTTTTAACTGAATCAAACGACCCCAAGCCTAGCCCCAAAGGGAAAAAATCAAAACCTATGAGAAAACATGCGAGAAGGAAAATATATTCTCCTACTAGTGTGCAGTCCGAGCCAGTTCCTTCCCACCCCTCTTCTGTACCACCTCTTTGGGTAACAAACTTGATGATTAATCTGCAGGCCCACATAGAACAAGTAATTATTTCCCATGTATAATCCCTATCATCAAGATTAGACAGAATCCTTTCTCATATTACTAACAAAGGACCAGGGAAGTCCCAGCAAGCTAGCTCACAGTGGAACCACGATAGGGGAGAGGGTACAGTCTCCACCTTGGGTGCTTCTGCGGCCACGGGTCTGGTGGGTAGCACACAAACAACCAGACCACCACATGTTATGGCCCACGTAGTTGTGCAGAAATCCACTACTGTATCGAATACATCTGCGGGTGTACCTTGTGTGTTGGACCCGGCCTCGTGGCGTGGTCCCATTCCTCCCGCATGGCGGGTCCCGGACTACCTCGACCCCTGTTCCCCGGCCGAGAGCAGCACCATCCACCCTCCACGTGAACCGTCCCTCCAGGCAGCCCCCAGCTCTCCCCCGTTGGAACTCGGCAACCTCTCCCCATCACCCTCGGTGGGTCCGAACCCTATCCCGGACCACCATCTCAAACCCAGAATCCATCTTGGGCCCTCCATGACCAGGTCTCGGCCCGACCCCGGCCGCAGACCCAGCGAGGCCCCGACATCGAGGCACCACGATCCGACCAGGGGGTAAAGAGGCCACTTGACGGATCAATGGGGGAAAGAGTTTCGATGGTCCTCCAACCGTCCCCCGACGCCTGGTTTTGATCGCTGGCTCCACCCCCCTGCTGGGTGTTTGGACACGCACATCCCGGCCCCTCCGACCTCCAGGTGCGAGGGTCCGGACATCAAAGGACGCCAGACCTATAACTAGGGCAGCTCCGGAGCAGGTCAGGAGTTGTATCCTGGAGTCGAGAGACACCGAGATGAACTCATCCGCGTGGAACCCGTAACCACCTTTGGAGCCCTGCTGGCGCGGCTCATCTTTGCCGAACTATCCGTGGAGCCCTGCTGGCGCTGCCGCGGCCCATCTTCGTGAACCCATCTCTGGAGCCCTGCTGGCGCTGCCGCGGCCCATCTTCGTGAAACCATCTCTGGAGCCCTGCTGGCGCTGCCGCGGCCCATTTTCGTGAAACCATCTCTGGAGCCCTGCTGGCGCTGCCGCGGCCCATCTTCGTGAAACCATCTCTGGAGCCCTGCTGGCGCTGCCGCGGCCCATCTTCATGAAACTATCTTGGAGCCCAGCTGGCGCTGCCGCGGTCCATCCCTGAGGAAGCCCCCAGCTCGAGGATTGAGAGCTCAGCGTGGGGTATCCCTGTACCAGGCTGGTACCAAGACTGTCCCGCTACCCCCTTCCCTCAGAGACTAAGCCTGAAAGGATCTCTGGATCCAGTTATACCTGTATCGATACGATAACCTGCCTTAAAGTACTGATAAAAACGTTGAGAACCTATCTTTGTGTGGTGTCCATCTGTAGGGGGGTGATTGCTCATCTGTACGATCCTAGGAGAGGAACCTCGCCAGGAGGCCTCTCGACTTCGCTCGGCCAGCCCTAAGATCCCCTTTTCAACATTGGTGGCAGGCGGTGCGATCCGAGCCGACTCAGATCGTACAGAGAGTAACTCGCCCCACTACGAACAGAAACACACGACAACCATGACGACTAAAAAAACAGGACCAACCTCGGAGTTCCAGATGGAACGACTAGAAGATTATAGCCACAAAGAATTGAAGCAATTCTGCAAAGACTTGGGTATCGCTACCACAGGACTAAGCACCAAAGACGATCTCAAGCAGGCTCTGCAGACCTGGGTGGAGACAGGAACGACGCCACCCCAGAAAGAAGGCATCACAGTCCCCGATCTGCACCCAGAGAACGTCGCAACCCAAGCGGAGGAGAGAAACACGGGCCTCTCCCACGAGGATGCCCGAGAACGAGAAAGGAGCACGAATTAGACCTGGCTAGACTCCGCTTAGATGGGGAACTGCAACTGGCCGAGAAAAAGATAGCCCATGAGCAACTACGGCTACAGGGAGACCTGGAAGAGAAAAGAAGGCAGAGGGAGTTGGAGGAGAAGAAGCTCACGTACGAGCACGAGCGCGGTTTAAAAGAACTAGAGATTAAGGCGAAAAACGGGGACACCGGCATCTCCGGGAGCCGGAGCCCCCCTCCCTCTACGGACACTAAGGTCCACATCCCTAAAGATGTCGTCCGAGAGTACTACAAAAACGACGACATCCAGCAATGGTTAAAGGCCTACGAGGTAGCCATGACCTCACACCGAGTACCACAAAAAGACTAGGGTGCCGGGTTGTGGGGGAGGTTCGTCAATGAGGGGAGAGACGCCCTGCTACAGTTCCCTGACGCCGAGATGACCTCGTACGAACATATGAAAGCCACCCTCCGCACTCGCTATGGGCTCACCCCCGAGATGTACCGGCAGCGATTCCGAGACTGCAAGAGGATTCCCGGAACCACCTGGGTAGAATATGTAAACTTCTATAGTAGAGCCTTAGAGGGGTGGATCAAGGGCAGCCGAGTCACCACCTACGAACAGTTGTTCAACCTCATTGTATGGGAACACCTCTCCAACAACTGTTTCGTCAAACTCAGGCAGCATCTCCTCGACAGCAAACTGACCGAGCCACGTAAACTCGCCATCGAAGCTGATCGATGGGAGAGCACCCAGGTCCCCCGGAACTGGATGGGAGACCAAGGCCGAGCTCACCAGCGATCCCACCATCAGCGAGGCGGAGGAGGAGGAGGAGGCCAGGGCCGAGGCAGGTACACCGCCACGGTGCCCCCCACCAACACTTCCCCTTCCCTGGCCGGAAGAGGAGCCCCCCCTGCACGGCCGGGGCCCCGCTCGAACGTTATCTGCCACAAATGCCAGCGACCCAGTCATTACGCCAATGACCCCAACTGTCCCAGAAACCAGCCATCCAAACCCACGGGTCCGCAAAACTGCCAGATCGCCAACGCCTCCCTGGGGAGGAGCAGGGCAAAGAAGAAGAAGAAGACTATAAACAATACCAGACCGAGTGGGAGCCCGCAGCCATGTCCCTGGCATGTCTGGGCGAAAGAGACATGGTCCCCCGGGCCCCGATCCTGGCCAACACCCAGAAGTACAGCCAGTGGGTCACCATTAATGGACACCAGGCCGAAGCCCTCCGCGACACAGGAGCCAGCGTGACGGCCGTCCGTTGCCACCTGGTGACCCTGGATCAAATTTTGCCCAATGTACTGTGCCCAGTACGGTCCGCGGATAATTCCGAGAGCCTGTGCCAGATGGCCCGCGTCCCCTTTGAGTGGGGAGGAGTGTCAGGCATGCTGAAAGTGACTGCCCGAGACAATGCCCCCGTAGACTGCCTCCTCGGGAACGACCTCGAGAGCTCCCCCTGGGCTGACGTCGAGCGGAGGAAGCACCTGGGGATGCTTGGCCTCCCTGAATGGGTCTGTGCGACCACCCATTCCATGGCCGCCCGAGCCATCACCTCCACCGAAGAACCAGAATGGCCCGAGCATCCACCGCCCGTCGTCGCCGAAGACACCTACCCTGAACCCGGTCCACCGGGGCCCAACTGTAAAGAAGTTGCCCCGCTCAGCGACCTCCCGGAACTGGCCCAGTGGCGCCAAGAAGGTGGCCCCACTCGAGAACAGTTCCGTCAAGAACAAAAAACATGTCCCTCCCTCGAGGGGATCCGACAGCAAGCTGCAGCCCAAAGCACAGGGGAAGCCTCAGGGGCCCACTGGGTCTATTGGGACAATGAGCTCCTCTACAGCGAGCAGAAGATTGCTGAACTAGGGGCCAGCCGGGTATTGATGGTCCCCCTCCGATTCAGAGACTTCCTCCTGAACCTGGCACACGATGTGCCCCTCGCCGGGCACCTGGGGCAGGACAAAACTTACAGCCGCCTGGTGACCCACTTCTACTGGCCCAAGATGAGGAACGATGTGATCAACCACTGCCGGACTTGCCCCACCTGCCAAGCCAGCGGGAAGAGCGGCGGAAAACTAAAAGTCCCCCTGCAACCGTTTCCAGTCGTCAACACGCCCTTCGAGCGGGTGGGAATCGACATCGTGGGGCCCCTGGAACCCGGACATCCCAAGGTCACCTTTTCATCCTTGTCCTGGTGGACCATGCCACCCGCTATCCCGAAGCTATCCCTCTCCGGACCGTGACAGCTCCCGTGGTGGGCCGGGCCCTGATGGGGATCTTCTCCCGGGTGGGCTTCCCCCGAGAAGTCGTCAGTGATCGGGGCGCAAACTTCATTTCCCGATACATGAAGTCCCTATGGCAGCAATGCGGGGTCACGTACAAATTTACGACCCCCTACCACCCCTAAGGGAACGGACTGGTGGAACGCTTCAATCACACCTTCAAGGGGATGATCATGGGCCTAGAGGAGCCCTTACGACGCCAGTGGGAAGTGTTGCTGCCCTGCCTCCTCTTCGCTTATCGGGAGGTCCCACAGAAGTCCCTGGGATTCAGCCCCTTCGAACTATTGTACGGGCACCCTGTCCGGGGTCCCCTAAGCTTGGTCAAAGAAGGATGGGAGATGACCGCCCAAGATGCTCCCCCCGACGTGTACCGGTACCTCCTGACCCTCCGGAAACAGACTTGGCGGTTCCGGGAACTTGCCAAGGCCAACCTCGAAGCCAGTCAAGAATACATGAAACGTTGGTATGATCAAAACGCCTCGTCTATTGAGTTCGAGCCAGGACAACAGGTCTGGGTCATGTCCCCGGTCGAACCATGTGCCCTCCAGGACAAATGGACCGGGCCCTTCAAGGTGGTGGAGCGCAAGAGCCCCGTCACCTACCTGGTGGACATGGAGTCTCCCAGGAAGCCCCTCCGGGTCCTCCAAGCCAACAGACTCAAGCCTCACTTTGTCCGCTCAGAACTTAGCCTCCTGATGGCTACCGACAGTGGGGCTGAAGATGACTCCGAGCCCCTACCAGACCTCCTGAGTGCCCTCGAAAAAGACGGCTCCGTGGAAGGAGTCAACCTCTCTTCCACCCTGACCCCAGAACAACGCCGAGATTGCCAAGAGCTATTGGGACAATTTGCCGTTCTATTCTCTCTTACCCCCGGGGTCACCCCGTGGTGCGTCCACGATGTCGACACCGGGGATAGCCCGCCTGTGCGACACCGGGCCTACTGAGTTCCTGATCGAGTGCGAGCCTGCATCCAGTCAGAAGTGTCCAAAATGGTGGCTCTGGGGGTGGTCGAGCCCTCCGACAGTCCATGGGCCAGTCCTGTTGTCCTGGTCCCCAAGGCCGCCGCCCCTGGCGTCGCCCCCGAACTCAGGTTTTGTGTAGACTACCGGGGCCTGAACGCCGTCACCCGAACAGACGCTCACCCCATCCCCGGGCTGATTAACTGATCGACCGCCTGGGGGCGGCCCGTTACCTGAGCACCTTTGACCTAACCGCGGGCTACTGGCAGATCGGACTCACTCCAGGCGCCCAGGAGCGATCCGCTTTCTCCACCCCCGATGGCCACTACCACTTCAAGGTGATGCCCTTCGGAATAAAAAACGCCCCTGCCACATTCGAGACTGGTGAATAAGGTGCTGGCGGGGCTCGAGGAGTTCAGCACCACCTACCTGGACGATATCGCGGTGTACAGCCTCCACTGGGCTGAGCACCTCCAACACCTCCGGGAGGTCTTGGCCGCCCTCCGCCGGGCCGGAGTAACAATAAAAGCCATTAAATGCCAGATCGGCCAAGGTTCCGTAACCTACCTGGGGCACCAAGTGGGAAGCAGCCAGGTGGCCCCCCTCCAACCCAAGATCGACGCCATCATGGCCTGGGAGCCCCCGATCACCCAGACAGAGGTCCGAACCTTCCTGGGGCTCACTGGGTATTACCGGCGCTTCATAAAAGACTATGGCAGTATTGTGGGCCCCCTCACGGAACTCACTTCCAAAAGACAACCACAGAAGGTGCACTGGACCCCCGAGTGTCAGACCGCCTTTGAGACCCTCAAGACAGCGATGTGCACCGCCCCCGTGCTCCAAGCCCCCGATTACAGCTGGGAATTCATAGTGCAAACGGATGCCTCCGATCACGGAATCGGGGCGGTTCTCTCACAAGTCAACACCAAGGGAATTGATCAGCCGGTGGCCTTCATTAGCCGACGCCTGCTGGCCAGAGAACAGCGCTAGAGCACCATTGAGCGGGAGGCCTTTGCCGTGGTGTGGGCCCTCAAGAAACTCCGGCCATATCTCTTTGGCACACACTTCCGGGTACAAACTGACCACCGACCTCTGCGGTGGCTGATGCAGATGAGAGGGGAGAATCCGAAGTTGCTGCGTTGGTCCATCTCCCTACAAGGGATGGACTTCACTGTGGAGCATCGCCCAGGAAACGACCACGCCAACGCAGACGGCCTGTCCCGCTTCTTCCGCCTCAGCGAGGAGAATACCCAAGAAGATGAGTGACTCACCCTGCCTTCAGCTGGGGGGAAAGTGTGTTGGACCCGGCCTCGTGGCGTGGTCCCACTCCTCCCGCATGGCGGGTCCCGGACTACCTCGACCCCTGTTCCCCGGCCGAGAGCAGCACCATCCACCCTCCACGTGAACCACCCCTCCAGGCAGCCCCCAGCTCTCCCCCGTTGGAACTCTGCTACCTCTCCCCAACAACCTCGGCAGGTCCAAACCCTGTCCCGGACCACCATCTCAAACCCAGACTCCAGCTTGGGCCCTCCACGACCAGGCCTCGTGGCCTCGGCCCGACCCCGGCCGCAGACCCAGCGAGGCCCCGACATCGAGGCACCACGATCTGACCAGGGGGTAAAGAGGCCACTTGACGGCTCAATGGGGGAAAGAGTTTCGATGGTCCTCCAACCGTCCCCCGACGCCTGGTTTCGATCGCCCCCAGCCTACCTGGGCGCTGGCTCCACCCCCCTGCTGGGTGTCTGGACACGCACATCCCGTCCCCTCCGACCTCCAGGTGCGAGGGTCCAGACATCAAAGGATGCCAGACCTATAACTGGGGTAGCTCCAGAGCAGGTCGGGAGTTGTATCCTGGAGTCGAGAGACCACGAGACAAACTCATCCGCGTGGAACCCGTAACCACCTTTGGAGCCCTGCTGGCACTGCTGCGGCCCATCTTCGTGAACCCATCTCTGGAGCCCTGCTGGCGCTGCCGCCCCCATCTTCGTGAAACCATCTCTGGAGCCCTGCTGGTGCTGCTGCGGCCCATCTTTGTGAAACCATCTCTGGAGCCCTGCTGGCGCTGCCGCGGCCCATCTTCGTGAAACCATCTCTGGAGCCCTGCTGGCGCTGCCACGGCCCATCTTCGTGAAACCATCTTGGAGCCCTGCTGGCGCTGCCCATCCCTGAGGAACCCCCCAGCTCGAAGATTGAGAGCTCAGCGTGGGGTATCCCTGTACCAGGCTGGTACCTAGACTGTCCCGCTAGCCCCTTCCCTCAGAGACTAAGCCTGAAAGGATCTCTGGATCCAGTTATACCTGTATCGCTACGATAACCTGCCTTAAAGTACTGATAAAAAGGTTGAGAACCTATCTTTGTGTGGTGTCCATCTGTAGGGGGGTGATTGCTCATCTGTACGATCCTAGGAGAGGAACCTCGCCAGGAGGCCTCTCGACTTCGCTCGGCCAGCCCTAAGATCCCCTTTCCAACACCATGTCTCCCTGAGACAACTAAAGCAACTGCTCCAACAACCTGTGCCCCGACCCTACCTTTGGCAGCATCCGTGAACCGGCCATGTGCCGGTGGTAAACCCATGCCCACTGTCTCCCAGAAACGGCAGGTAGAGAGCTCAACCAAACCTGCTCCCCATCCTCATCTACCGCCTGAGGCTATGCCTTATGTGGTGGTGCTTACGGGAGTTCCACCCCTGGAAACAAGTTCCACCGAATCATACCCAGAGCTCAAAAACGAAATTATATTCTAGCTAAATCGGCATAGACCTATAGTGGGACCTGGGCAGGGGGAGATCCTATTTGCATGTAGAGTCAGCTGGCTGGGTACTAGACACAAGGATATAGGAGGCGACTGTGTGATCATCAACTTTAGGGACACTAAGGTGGTTAAACACATCTTAGGCAATGGCGGGTTCGAAAACACGAGTAAAATCTGTACTCACCACTTGGGGTGTTTCTATCCACAGACCATGGCGCAGCCTCCTCCTCCTTTCAGCGGGTACGACCTGGAGTATAATCTCCCAGTGGGCAATAGATACAGGGCCTTGAGCCATGTCGACTGACTAACACCACATGGGGCTGATATTATGTTTAGGTATCCTTCGGAGAGGCTGATCGAGGGAGGCTCTAGCAGTGAGATAGGGTCAGAGGACTTAAACCAGTGCACCGCAGTAGCCGGTGTCTTATCCACACTGCCACCTTTGGTCCCGAATGCTTCGGGGGGCGGGGAGGGGGGGGTGCCGGGAGTCGGGTGTGAATCAGGGCAGCCCTTTACCTCCCTATGCCATACACCCGGAATCTCCCGTTGGTCAGGGATCCTATAGCCATTCTCTGATTGGGTCCTGGAACGTTGCAGGGTTGGGGCAAAATTGACGATCCCGGAGTGGGGAGATCTGATGGATGGATACGACTTATGCCTATTTCAGGAAACCTGGCTCCTTCCTGCCGCATTTAGGGTAGGATTCACGTCCTATCATATACCAGCAGTGCAGGGACCCAGGGGAAGACCTTCAGGAGGACTGTGCATTTGGGTGGCAGTGCATCTGGGGTGTATAGTGAAGACAGTTGACACACAGAGCCCAGATATCCTCTGTATTCTCCTTACTCTTAAGGATACCTCGGTGGTGGCTGTGATCAACATTTACTTACGCCCGATTCCACTCAAGCTAGGATTATCAACCTTAGAGGCTTTGGAGGCACTACTTTCATCCTTTACTTCCTCTTATAACACGGTGATAGGTGCTGATTTCACCTGTCAATTTGAGCCACTCTGGGGGATTCCCCAGGTAACGACCTAGGAGGACGAGATATGGTCTCTGAATGCCACATGTACCCAGTAAAGCGATTATCGCCACTGGCCCTTGCAATCAACAATTTGGTTGTATCTAATTCTCTTGGAGCATGCAATGGTAGACTGTTATCAGATATACCTGGTGCTCACCCTTTTAATAGACCAGATAGAAGCACCACAATTGACTATATCTTGGTTAATGTGGAATTCTGGGCAAAATTAAAAACATTTACGGTAATCCCCAGGGTTGAGAGTGACCACAATCTTTTAACGTTGGAATTGGTCACCCACCTAGGGGTAGACAATATACAGACTGCACCAGAATCTTCACATAATGGGAATTACCTGCAAACGGCGGGAGATAGACGATTTTGCTGGGCGAAGGTGGCACTATCCCCAGACATGCTCGCGGAAATCTACAACCATGTAGCTGGGGCCCTATTAGTGGCCAGCGACATGACAGGGTCTAACTTGTATCCATCAAGTCTTCTCGCCCTCTAGCACGCTCCTCACTGCACTGGTAGATTACTTCTATACCACTAAGCCTGGTAGGTCTAGGGTCCGGAAGAATGAACACCACTGGTTTAACAAAAATTGTAGGGCGGCGAAAACAATTCTGGTAAAAAAGGTAAAAACTGGGTCACCCAGACGGATTAGGAAGGCAAGACAAAATTATAAAATTCTAGTCACAGAGGCTAGATCTGAATGGGGGGCAGACAGATGGGACAAGGTGAGCTGGGCCCTCACTGCCTGGGACTATAGATCCTTCTGGAATTTGGTACGGGAGGATCAGTGGCAGAGACGTCAGCCATACTTCCCAACATTAGTGAGGATACGTGGCTTGCTCATTTCAAGCCCTTATACTCACTTGGCCCCTTAGACCACTCAGATGTTGCACAGGAATCGTTAAAACCATTGACTACTGTGCCCTTGGGTGGTACGGCTCAAGACAGCTATCCCTGCACACTGCTGGAAGTTAATGCAGCACTTAAAAACCTGGCTGCAGGGAAAGCTCCAGGCCTGGACAGAATCCCTGGCGACCTTTATTGGTCTGAACAAAGGGTCTGGGCGCCCTACATCTGTGTTCTGTTTAATGCTATTATGCAGGGTTTGGACATCCCGGCGACATGGTTGGGCGCCGAAATTATCCCCATCTATAAGAAGGCCTCCCCCCTTGACCCTGCAAACTACCGCCCTATCAGCTTGATCGACGTATTACAGAAGCTCTTCGCTCGAGTCCTGCTGTCCAGGTTGCAGAACTGGATGGATGACCACCACATCCTCACTTCCCTGCAGGCAGGATTTCGGGCGGGGGTATCTACGATCGACCAACTGTTCAGGCTCCAGCTTATATACTGGAGGACTGTTGTTCTAGGGGCGGGTAGTTTCTTCCTGATTTTTGTCGACCACAGGTCCGCATTCGACCTCGTCAATAGGGACAAGCTTTGGGCTCTGCTTCTGGAGTTGGGTGCCCCGTCCTATTTATGCGACCTCTTAAGGGGCATGCACAAGGGTAACCATGCCGGGGTCAGGTTTGGAAAAGGTGGGGAGCAGTCGGCCCCGTTCCCTGTTGATAGAGGTGTGAGACAGGGGTGGGTACTAGCCCCTACGCTCTTTTCCCTATATCTTAATGGGTTGATCGCACATCTAGTGGGGGCTGGCTACTTGGACTCCCCCAGCCTAGCAGGGCGAAAAATACCGGCACCAATGTTCGCTGATGATACCCTCTTATTGTCTAAAACATTTGGGGGTATCCAGCGTACATTGGAGGCTTTCTGTAGATCTGTAGGATGAGGGATTTGGAGATCAACGTCTCCAAAACCAAATTTATGGTGTATAACTTTAAAAAAACAAATTGTCCCCACCCCCATATGGATGGACTACCTTTGGACCGAGTGTCCACATTTGACTATTTGGGGGTCACCCTTAATGATAAAATGGACTGGTCCTCACACGTAGCAAAGGCCAATTTGAAATTGTCCCAATCAACGGGTGGCATTTTAAAAGTTTTTAGCAAAACGTCCCAGAAGCTAGTGGGCCCGCCGGTCGAAATATACAAAGTGCAGGCGCGAGGGGGTGCGATTCATGGAGCGGACTTTTGGGGGCATGTCAACACCCCTTCGCTCTCCCTCACAGAGAACAGCTTCATAAGACGTATTTTGCGACTTCCCAGGAGTACTCCCGTAACCCCCTTAAGGTTCGATCTTGGCTTAGTCCCTATACAGGAAATTGTTTCAAATCGTCCACTTCTGTATTGGAGACGACTCTGGTCCACTCCGGAACTAGAGAGCTTCAGAGAGGACCTGCGCAATCTCCTGTCTAGAAGTGGTGCGGGAAGGATCCCATGGTTGAGCCACATTAAACACCTTACGCTAGCACTCGGAATGGGGGATCTGTGGTCATCCCCTGAGGAAGCCTGCCCCCAGATCTCTAAAACATCCTTGAGCCTGGCTTTAAATCAACATCGCCTTGCTAGCGTGCTTACAAATTCTGCCATGGGTAGGCTAACGGAGCACTTTCTTGATTTTAAGCCTCTACCTGGATTTGAGAAATTCCTGGACGACATCCAGCCTCCACTGGCTAAGAAACTATATATCCAATTTAGGCATGGATCACTGCCCCTTAGGGGCCTCACACATAAGTGGACTGACCTCACAATTAGTGAGCACTTGCCCCGGGTGCGGGGTCGCAGAGGAGACAGATCAGCACGTTCTGCTCTTCTGCCCCTCGTACCATAGGGCAAGGGCCAAGTGGATAGCCCAGTACTGTAGGTCCTGGGGTCTCAGAGACTTTAGGGAAGTGCTGAGAATTTTAAGAACGGAGACTTGGGCCCTGGCCGTGTTCGCAACATAAAGGTTCCTTCTATCCATGTGGTACATTAGGTGTGCAATTTTAAAGGGAAGCTCAAAAAACCACCCCCTAATAGCCAATGGGTCTCCTCCTGATCATGGTGAGGGTATTTCCCATTTGGAAAACTGTGCGGGCCATAGCAACTCTTTATGTCTGTCACTATGATATGGGTTTGTGGCCCTATATTGCCTTTGTTTATTCTCTTGTATATTTTATGATATAGCTTTTATTGTGAACCTTTTTACTGTTTTAACTTGTATTTTTAAACCAGCTTATGAATTTGTAACCGTCTTTTTATGGTTTTTAACCGAAAATAAAAGCTTTGACTGACTGACTGTTAAGTGACCATGCCCGGTCTGGGACTAACGGGACCCAAATCCCTAGGTATTTGAACGATTGCCACCATATAGGCCATATAGGAATGGCAGACTGCCAGTCAAAGCATTCCCTTGATATATGAAAGGGTACTAAGGTAGACTTGGCGAGATGTAGGCACAATCCTTCCTGATGCTTGTTCAAAGGCACAGAGTATCTGGAGAAATCTGGGCCCAGATTGTTCCGGGTCTGCTTGAAAAAGCAGGACATATTCCGCATAGAGGGCGATCTTATCTTCGTAGGTTCCCTTCCATCTCCAGCCATGTACCTGATTGTTTGCCCTAATGAGGCAGGCTAGTAGCGCCATCGCCAGGGCAAAATGGAGGGGTGAGAGGGGTCTTCCCTGCTGCGTTCCTCTACAAATCGGAATGATCTCCGAAAGAGCCCCATTTATAAGATCGCTTGCCTGAGGTCTGGAATAAAGTGCCCGGACAAGGAGATGGAATTGTAGACCCAGACCAACTGCGTACAGCACACTATCCAGGTACTGCCAGTTGACCGTATCAAAGGCCTTTTTCAAAGTCAACTAGCAGGAGTGCTAGGTAGGGGGTGATCGAGTGACGGTTCGCTAGGGCCAAGTGGGGGCGCTGAAGGCAGTCCCATGTGCTGCATTGATCTGGGTGGAGTAGTTTACAGAGGAGTGTTTGCAGGCGTTGGGCCAGGACCAGAACGTAAATCTTGACCACTGTGTTTATGAGTAAGATTGGGCAGAAGTCTGCACAAGAAGGCGAGGGAGGTTGTGTTTTGGGTATGACGACCATGGTTGCAGAGTCTGTTTCGGGCAGGAATGTCCCGGTCTCTGCCACTTCTGCGAATAGGTTGTGGAGGTGGGAAAGTAGTGTGTCTCAGTATCTGGCGTAGTACTCTTGTGGGAACCCGCATGGGCCCAGTGTTTTCCCAGCTGCCACCAGGGAGGTGGAGCCCCTATTTCCTTCTGTGTAATGGGTAGGTTAGACTGCCCGCCTCGGATGAGTGGAGCCAGGGAAGGTGGACGCCTCCCAGGCTAGTCAGCTCGGAGAGTGAAGTCTCGGGCCTATGAGCCATGTAGAGCCAGGAGTAATAGTCGGCGAAGGTTTGGGCTATTGTGAATGGCGTACGGTGGGTGACCCCGGAGGAGTCTTAGATCTCGGGATTATGCGGTTTGCCATGGGGTATGTTGCCAATCTGTGCAGTATCTTTCCGTTTTTGTCTCCCCATTCATAGACCCGGCAGTGGAGGACCTCCACAACAACTTAGTTGAGTCTAGCGAGATTGGTTTGATCTCGTTTCTCAGAAGTGTGAGCTGTCTTTCTTTAATTTCATCTGCGGGCCCATCTGTAGTACTCTCAAGGCGAGTTGCCTGGGCTTCAAGGAGAGCAAGTTGGCTGTATTGGGTCAGTCGTTTAGCTTTGAAATGTCCCTTAGTGAAGCTGTGAATAGTGGCTTTACGATCTTCCTAGAGAGTGCCCGGTGAGGGGACAGAGTTCTGATTGGTAAGGAAGTACTGCCGGAGTTCCTTCCCAATTGCCTTCCGGATATTGTTGTCTTGGAGAAACCAAGCATTCAGTCTCCAGATGGGTCACATCCTGTCCGAGGGTCTGACTAGCTAAAGGAACAGTGGAAAGTGGTCCGAGATTCCCTAGGGGAGGATATTGATGTGGGCTACCCTCTGGCAGTCAGGGGCCGGCATAAAGATCATATCGATGCGTGCATGGGTGTGGTGAGCTGCGGACGTGTGGGTGAATTGGGTGCTTCTGGGGTTCCATGCCCTCCAGACATCGCATATACCCAGGGTCGCTGGCCAGCTTACCATTCTCACAATGTTGCTAATGGTTCCGTGGGTAGTTGTGAGGGAGGCTGTTGGGATGTACATTGAACTTAGATTATTGGTGTTCCCTCCTAGTGTTCCGGATAGAGCCACGAAACGGCCTTGGGGTCCCTCATAGTGTGGGTAGACACAAAGGGAAGGTTCCACCTAACGAGGACTGCCACTCCGCATGATCCCCGTTCGAATCCACCGTGCCACACTCTATCAAACCCAAATTTTGCTAGGAAGGGGCAGTGGTTCCCCAATAAGTGGGTCTCTTGGAGCAGAAGTACAAGTGGTGCATGTCTGTGGGTGCATCTCAGTGCGCTTACATTCCAAGATAGAACCCGAAGGGGCTCTCCGTTATGTGATGGGTGCGTCATGGATACTGTGTTGGACCCATGGAGAGGTGCGGGTCTGCGATGGCCTGTGAGGTGCGCTCTAGGCTTGTGATTTGCGAGCCTCGTGTGTTTTCGCGCCGACGATTGGGCTGAGCGCTGTGAGTGTCTAACAAGGTGAACCAGAACTTGAGACAACGTTCCTGATCTTCCCTCACCCTGCCCCACACCCTGTACTTCTGGAACAGAAGCATCTGTTGCCCTAACAATATCAAACTTAATGAGCTTAACTTCTACAGTTAGGGTAGAAGTTGCGTGGTGGACCCCTCCTTAAATCAGGATATCGTCAATGCATAGGCGGAAACTGTTTGATGCTTCTGAGTATTAGGACCGTCTGTCCCGGTCGTCCAGGCAGACAGTCACCCCACAAGCATCGCTTTGGATGGACCGCCCGTCAGATCGCCGGGCTTCTAGAGAGATCTGTATCTGTGGTTGCAGTGTTCAGAGTCATGGAGGGATTTCCCCCGGCAATCGGCCGTTCTGAGGATTGGCTTTGTTCTCATTGTTGAGACTGTGACTTTGTAGCTACAAGGTGGGTCTCAGGCCTTTGGGTGGCCACAGTGGGCAATGCCGAGGCAATCCTTCGGGTACCACGGCCTCTGCGAGAAGCCCGTGCGTCGACTTCGGACTCCAGGAGACGCCAGTAGACCATTGTCAGTTCAGGATTTAGCAGGGAGGTTGTGACCCGAGGCTTGAAGAAACGCTCTTTGGTCAGCCAGGTCCAGGCAGACTCGAGAGATTCAAATAAGTGGGCTTTATCCTGGAACACAACCCGGAGTAGTCGATATTGAAGGTTAAGGGCACCTAGTTTTTGCTCGACTTCGATGCATGAGCGTCATTGGTCCTGGACTTCTTTCATGCAGTCCAGGAAGACCATTATGATGTGTCCTTGGTAGGACAGGGTGCTTTGGGCGCGGGCCTCCATTAAGATCGCATCCCTGTCTTTAAAGTTAAGGATCCTGGCGATGATGGGCTATTGCGGGATGCCTGGCGGTGGTCTAGGTGCCAGGGATCGGTGTGCCCGCTTCACTGCAAACAATGTTGATAGTGTGCCTTCCGGCATCCAGGAGTTGGCCCAATTCTTGATGAGGGTCACCGCTTGGCCTTGCTTTTCAGGGAAACCCACCAGCCGGAGGTTGTTACGTCTCTAGCGGTTTTCGGCATCTTCAGCTCTCCTGTGTAGTTCTTTTGAGTGGGTCCGCAGTTGGGTTACTTGGTCTTTTAGCTGTTGGACGTTGTCCTCTACCATGGAGTGACGGGATTCCGCTTCTGTGATGTGGGCCGTGGCATTACGCAGATCCTGTCGTATGAGGGCCATGTTCACCCAGACTGCTCCGATTTTATTTTTGACTGAGGTATGTGACTAGCTGATGGCCCGGGAGGATTGTGGAAAGGTCCTTTTCGTGGAGAGTAGGCTTCTCTGTAGCACCCCCTGTGGACCTGGGTTCATTTAAGGTGAATTGGTCCATTTTGGTTTGCGTTGTGGTAGATTTTGGGCCTCGATCTTTTCCCATGATTGAATAAAGGGGAGATGGGAGAACCGTCTTCAGTTATGTCTCGGAGTTGCTTGGTAGGCCCCTTGGTCGTGTCCTGCCCCTTGCCTTGCTGGTTACCCAATCTAGCCCAGGCCGCCTGCTTACCATTTGTGGATGGTGCTGCAAAACTGTCTTTGAGCAAAACTGTCTTGGCTCATCCAAGGTTCTTGCTGGGGGATCAGGGACCGGGAGCCCCGGCCTTCAAAATTGTGTGTCAAGGTGGGGCGCCAAATCGTGATCCTCGCATTTCCCATGGGCCTGGTGGGCTGCTAATTCCCTGGTGATCAGGCAGCAGGTGGGATTTTCCCGGTACCGGCCGGGGCCCAATCTGTCAAGCATGGTGCAGATGCACTGCGGCCGTGGTGGGCATGCCGTCCGCACTACTGGGTTTGCCCCTCAGCATGCTGCTTGGAATCTTCTACCCACCATTGCTCAGTTTCACTTTCAATGTCAGGGACTGTCGTAGGTTGGGCCCGTTGGTTTCTGTAGCACCCGATCTTCATGTGGGAGACAAGATCATTGCCTCGCCGCAACTTTGGCAGGGCAGCATGGCTATACCTTCAGCTGTGCCAGCAAAGGCGCTGATTCCGCCATTATGGTAGAGGCTGCCATGCTCCCTGTTTCTCCATCTTGGGTATTCAGGCAGTAGTGGGGGCTTAAGCGGTGTTGGACGCAGAGGGGCCCGATCTTTCGGCTTCGTCACGGATGCACAACGGTGGTGCTGGACGCCCCGACCATCTCTGCCGAGTTGTCTTACAATGCGTTGCTTGGGGTTTGCTGCACATCCGGGCCATGAGCCACCTCCGCATCATCTAGGGCTGTTGTAGAGGGGCAGCTGACTGCTGCTGTGCCCGGTCCTTGGGAGGGAGACCAGGTTGACGTTCCGCTATGAATTTGGGCGGGCAGCGTGATTAGGTCTCTTACCGTTCCTATTGCTGTGACAATTCCGCCATTTTTTGTGAGGCCGCTTCGTTTATCGCGGAGCCAATCTGGAGTCAGGCGGTCGCTTCGGCAGCCTCACTGATCAAGGCAAGATGCTGCCGGTGTCAGTGGGTCGGGATGTTCTGCTGTAGCTGTTAATATCCGCTTATGGGGAAAGAACGGACGACGGAGGGGTCTGGGGCACTCTTGGAGTGTGACTGCAATCTTGATGCTCCAGGCCACGCCTCCCTTTTTTCACTTTTCTAAAACAGTTTTTGGGTTTACATTCAGAATAGAATTGAGGCATTAATGGGTGGAGAATGAAGTTGCAGTGGTTTGTTTGTATTAGTTTTATGGGGAGTATGTTGCACAGGGTTTATTGAATAATTTATGTTCATGTTTGAGATTATTTATCATTACTGATGGGCTTCATTTACATTACAGTTAACCCTGATGAACAGCTATTCAACGCGAAATGCATTGAGTGAAGAATTGTATGGTTACTCAAGACAAAATGTGCATTCTAACA
Organism: Lissotriton vulgaris; assembly: GCF_964263255.1. Taxonomy (NCBI): domain Eukaryota; kingdom Metazoa; phylum Chordata; class Amphibia; order Caudata; family Salamandridae; genus Lissotriton; species Lissotriton vulgaris. The sequence goes on from NC_141687.1 coordinate 398,221,772, forward strand.
AGCTGCAGAAAAAAGTCTGCATAATCATTTCTTCAACTTTTAGTTTGGAAATAACGCTGCCTCTGGGTGAATTTAGAAAGTATTGAAAAACAGTGGAATAAATGTAGATTACATTGGATTACTTTCGGACTATTATAAATTATAATATGTGCCTGTATGGCTGTTAAGGCTTCTGTGTGTATGGTAATAAGATTAACCAGTTAGCAATTTTACATCCGTTCTAAATTGGAGCAGAACATGTGTTGAGCCAGCATGCCTAAATCTTGCCATTGAGAATTTTCCTAAAATATTGTTGATCATGAGAAAAACGAGGCGTACATCTGTCACTTAGTTTTGATAAGCAGCGGCTGCTCCTCCGCTCAGGCGGAGAAGCATCACCTCACAGGAAAAAAAAAAGAATAACGTTATTATCATTTTATTATTCAGTACTGGTTCTGTTGTGCTTTTTAGGTGCTGGCGGGGTGGGCTGGGCTGCACTCAGAGCAGGGGAAGTGGTGGGTACTTTCTAAGTGCGCATGACAGTTTGGCTGGCAGTCTTGGCCGGGCCAAATAGACTTGCGCACTTAGCATGCTCTGTGGCCACCTGTTCTGCACAGCTGGGTGGAGAACATGCACAGGCGGAACCAGGCAGCTCGGACCAATCACAATGTCACTGTCATACTGATGAAAGCAGTGTTGTGATTGGTTTAGGGGAGTCTGGAAGCATCTGTTCTTCCTGCGTTGACCAAAGAGGACGGAGTAGAGGCGGCAGCCGGCAGGTAAGTGAACTGTTCTTTTTCTTTTTTACTACTGCCCCATAGCAGCTGCTACTGTTGATAAGACTATGCAGTATACCACATCCACCTAAGAATCAAATCTTGTATAAACTTTATGGGAGAAGGCTACAACACACATCCAGAGAGCACTAGCAAAAGAGATTGTCTCAACACCCCAACTGGGGCTCATTAACATATGGGAGGCTACAGACCTCACAGAAGTTGAGCAACAAATGACCACTCTGGGTTACACACTGGTGAAACGTGCAATTGCAATGAAATGGGGGGTGGGGCGAGGCCATCGCCGAAGGGCTGGATTAAGGAATTAGACAAAAGTATGAAAGCAGAAAAAGAGGGGTTTACGTCAAGAGGCTGCCCTAAAAAATGGGACTAAAAATGGAGTAAATGGAATGTATATAGGGGTGCACTGTATGTCTCACCTACCAGGGGGATAGAGATGAGGGAAAATGCCTGAAATACAATGGGACTTGACAACTGATGTACTACTGATTCCTATTGAATGTATAACAAATGTTATTGTACAATAGTATACAAATCAAGAAATGTGACTTATTTGTTTCAAACCAAAAAAAAACCTCAAATCTCTCCCCACAAAGATGATACGCATGATCAAAACGATCTCTCAGTCTATTTCATAACACACCACAAATGACTTCTTAACTACGTCATAGGGACATAAGAAGTCCAAGTAACTACTCAATAAGTATGACACCAATACGCCTCCAATGGATCCCCCAGTAACCACACACACATTCCCAAACACAAACATCATTACATTATTACATTTTCTGTGTTTGATTAGCCTTCACTCCAAAAAAAAGCTCAAGAACTGCAATATATAGAAAGAACACCATTCTTGTAATCTGGTATGTCTACAAAACACTTTCCACATAACCAGGACTGGATCCGATCATTCCTCACTGGAAGAAGCCAAAGGATCAGACTCCCACCCTTCCTCTCCGACCCCACGAAAATCATCTGCGGAGTTCCACAGGGTTCATCACTGAGCCCCACCCTCTTCAACATCTACATGGCCCCGCTCGCAGCCATCGTCCGACAACAACACCTCAACATTGTATCCTACGCCGACGACACCCAGCTCATCCTCTCCCTCACCAAAGACCCCACCACTGCCAAACTCAACTTCGAGAAAGGAATGCAAGATTTTGCAGTCTGGATGACCAACAGCTTACAATTCCCTGATTGATTGATTGAGGGGGGCACCAAGTCGTGAATAACTAAACAGCTGCAGACAGTGATGCAAGACCTGCGATTGAGGCACGTCTGGCGAACTCGATACCTGAGACAGAGATTGTACACGCGCTTCACGCCCATGCATAATAAACACAGCAGGCTAGATAGGATCTTAGCTACGGAAAGTCCAGATTATCTGGCAGCAGACATAACCTATTTAGCATGTTTTTTTGTCAGATCATGCAGCAGTAGCTTGCACTGTGCAATGGGCCACCCGGGAGCAGGGCCCTCGCTATTGGTGGCTACCTCCGGACCTTCTTGAAGACCAGGTGGGAAGAGAATCCCTCTCTAAAGCGCTGATGGATTATATATCCCTCAATTGGGGCACCACAAACAACAGAGCTACCAAGTGGCATGCCATGAAGGCTGTGATCAGGGGTGCAGGTATGGGGCGAACATATGGTGTACGGAGGCACTTACTAGTTGAGCTAAGGGAAAGGGAAAATTCATTAGGAGGGCTCCAGTCGGGCGGGCAGGGGCAGGGCAGGAGGATATTCAGGTGTGAGAACGGGCATTGCGAGATCAGGTAGCAGACACAAGGGGTAGGCTAGACAAGTACACACTCACCAGATATCGTCAAAGGTTGCATGCAGAGGGAGACAAATCAGGTCAGCTGCTAGCAAGGATACTGCGGAGGGAGCAGGCTCCTGCATGGATTGCATGCATAAAATAAAAAGCAGTCGGGGGACTTGGTGTACACCAGAAAGGGTATGCTGGAGCAATTTAAGCAGCACCTGCAGGTGTATGCATCTGACCTGTCTGTTCGGGCGGAGTCCTACACTCCTTTTCTGGAGGGTCTCCACTTGAGGAGGCTCACTGCAGACGCCCAGTTAGAACTGGAAGAGAGAATTACTGAAGAAGAGATTATGGGGCTATAGCAGATACACCCAAATCCAAGGCTGGGGGGGCGGGGGGGCTACCGGGGGGGGGGGGGGGATGGCCTCCCAATCGATATTACCCGGCCTATTCAGCAAAACTAGTCCAAACATTCAATGAATCCTTTGAGAATGCGATACTGCCCCCAACAATGCGCGAGGGAGAAATCTGTATGCTTCCTAAAACGGGCAGAGATAGCCAGGACCCGGCGGCATACCGCACGCTTACGATGATAAACACCGATGTAAAAATACTCTGTACGGTGCTGGCCAAATGATTGACCCAGCGTATGTGTTATTTGGCCCACGAGGATCAGTGCGGATTTATCCCCGGCCGTAGTATGTCTATGATATCCGGCGCTTAACCCACATCATGCACGAGACGCATGCAATGTTAACACACCACTCGAGGGGGCCTCTGATGTAAATCTGGAAAGCTGCATGCCTACTGTGTTCTGCTGTGTGCCTTGTGCTGGAGTTGCAAGCACAGGTTGGCCCACAGTGGCTGACATTTGTCAGAGAGAACGCTTCAAATGCAGAAGCACTGCCTGTCCCAGCAACAGAGCTTTAGTTCGTTTCTTTTTTTTGTTGAAAGGTGAAGCAGAGCTCTCTGTTGAATGGGATTATGGGGCTGCAAGCATGGGAAGATTTCTCTGCGCAGTAGGCGTGTAGCTCCTTTTAACTGCACACCTAAGCAATATAGTTTACAACCACTGTGAACATTTTCAGAACTTTGCATTTTTTCTGTTTCATGACCGAAATTGTGTTTTGTGAAAAGTCATAGTTCTTTTAAACCAAATTCACCTTTATCTTTGTCACTTTCACGCTTGCCCTGACATCTGTGTAAGACCGTTTGTTGAGATTAAGAGAGAGACCCCTTCAAAACCAGGGGAATGGGGTACTGTACCACAGTGTAAACAAGAGTATCCCTTGGCTCAGTTCAATAGCTATTGAAACCCAAATACTAGTCTTGGACACAAGCAACTAGAGGTTAAATCATAAACATGGCAACATTTTTTGTATGAAAGTATATAAAATATTTTATTAAAATCATTAACAATTCATAAATATATAGACAGAACCTTGAATAAAAATAGAGTTAAACTACTCTATGCAGAAATTATAAAACATTATCACGAAAAAAAAATTTTCTTTGATTTAAAAAAACATGAGTGAAACATATGTATACAATATCAATAAACAATCAATCAAAAGGAAGACCTGCTCAAGTTAAGTAAGGACATAAAGAAAATAGGGGAAAGACGTTTTTGGTGGCAGAGAAATTAAACAAACACAGACAGTCACAATTTGTCATTGAATTTTGCACATTAAATATCCAATCTGACTCAAACCAAAACCCGATTTCTTCTCGGTGTTCTTGGGGCGAGTTTGGTGGTTTAATTGTGCACTAGTATGCGTCGACGCGTTTCGATGGCTTTTTTAGATGGATGCCATCTTTATCAAGACTTGTGCTCTTGTTATTGACTCTGCTACAATGGCACTGGATGGTTGCCTTTGTGTATAGATCCTGTTGATAAATATATTTCAATAAGTACATGGCATGAAGAAACAAGTTTTTGTCACTGAAAATCTTTCTTTAGGCCTGATCGACTTTTGTTAGATAATAAGACCAGCATTAGCCATTACCGTATACATTTATATTGTCCACAGGTTTGACAAAGCAATAATCAGCTAAACCTTCTTCTTATAACATACCCTAATAATTTTAAGGCACATCCTCTTAGAAAACATCTTTACATAAAAACCTCCTTGTCCTACCAGTATGTGGGCTTCCATTATAAGAATAACCCCAGGGCTCTCAGGCTGGGTATCTGTTATATTATTCCATAGTATTGGCATGGACCCTCCCTCGGGCAGGCCCTGGGGTAATTGCCCATGTATAGACGGGGGTGAGACAATAGGGTGGATTACCTTATATCATTGTCTTTTCAGGTGTACAGCTTTGGATGTTTTAAATTGATGGATGGTGCTCAGGGACAGGTTTGTCCTGTAAATACAAGGTTTGCCACAATTGGATTCTAGTACTCGGTTTGTAGTTCTATATTAGCGTTGTTATTAAAGGAGAGGAGGTTACCTGAAAGATATATTCCCTCCTGGCAATGTTAGTCTTGCTTAAACATTCTTGCACTTGGATTTGTATATATGAGGGCATGGATGCAATCACACCTGCACAGTAGATATAGATATTACTTTACAAAGGTGTTATCGTTTAGTTGTATTTTTATTCTAGAGTCTCTTAGTCACTATTAGATTCCATATGCCCAAGTACCTGTGAATTTCCCAGGAGGGAATATATCTTTCAGGTAACCTCCTCTCCTTTAATAACAACGCTAATATAGAACTACAAACCGAGTACTAGAATCCAATTGTGGCAAACCTTGTATTTACAGGACAAACCTGTCCCTGAGCACCATCCATCAATTTAAAACATCCAAAGCTGTACACCTGAAAAGACAATGATATAAGGTAATCCACCCTATTGTCTCACCCCCGTCTATACATGGGCAATTACCCCAGGGCCTGCCCGAGGGAGGGTCCATGCCAATACTATGGAATAATATAACGGATACCCAGCCTGAGAGCCCTGGGGTTATTCTTATAATGGAAGCCCACATACTGGTAGGACAAGGAGGTTTTTATGTAAAGATGTTTTCTAAGAGGATGTGCCTTAAAATTATTAGGGTATGTTATAAGAAGAAGGTTTAGCTGATTATTGCTTTGTCAAACCTGTGGACAATATAAATGTATACGGTAATGGCTAATGCTGGTCTTATTATCTAACAAAAGTCGATCAGGCCTAAAGAAAGATTTTCAGTGACAAAAACTTGTTTCTTCATGCCATATACTTATTGAAATATATTTATCAACAGGATCTATACACAAATGCAACCATCCAGTGCCATTGTAGCAGAGTCAATAACAAGAGCACAAGTCTTGATAAAGATGGCATCCATCTAAAAAAGCCATCGAAACGCGTCAACGCATACTAGTGCACAATTAAACCACCAAACTCGCCCCAAGAACACCGAGAAGAAATCGGGTTTTGGTTTGAGTCAGATTGGATATTTAATGTGCAAAATTCAATGACAAATTGTGACTGTCTGTGTTTGTTTAATTTCTCTGCCACCAAAAACGTCTTTCCCCTATTTTCCTTATGTCCTTACTTAACTTGAGCAGGTCTTCCTTTTGATTGATTGTTTATTGATATTGTATACATATGTTTCACTCATGTTTTTTTAAATCAAAGAAAATTTTTTTTTCGTGATAATGTTTTATAATTTCTGCATAGAGTAGTTTAACTCTATTTTTATTCAAGGTTCTGTCTATATATTTATGAATTGTTAATGATTTTAATAAAATATTTTATATACTTTCATACAAAAAATGTTGCCATGTTTATGATTTAACCTCTAGTTGCTTGTGTCCAAGACTAGTATTTGGGTTTCAATAGCTATTGAACTGAGCCAAGGGATACTCTTGTTTTCATCTGTGTAAGACCTCCAAGTCATAAGTTATTATCTCTGCATACCAAGTCAATCTTCCATCTGAGTTCGCGATACTGTGATACCCATTATGTACAGCACTTAGAGATACTTTGAGCTGCACAAAACATAAAATGTACTGTGAGAAAGAAGCATCCTCATTAAAACTTGAATACGTGAGAGGGTGACATGCCCTCTACCCACCCTTGTTCCGGTGACATTTTGTTGGTAATTCCTAGTGTTAAGTGTGTATTCTTGGTTTGGGATGGTGGTACTTTCATTGTGTGTCAGGAGTACATGTGGATGCTTGACGAAATGACAAAAAAATGGTAGTTGAGCACCAGACCAGGCATGCATTTACTAAAAATGAAAAGCTCGTCTGTGGCACAAAATTATTTTGTTTCAAGAAAGTGATTACCTTGCATTTTTGAGAATTGTTTATTATTTTAAAACTATTAACTTGTATTAGATAGCAATATTCCTGTAACTTTGTGAATTTTAGCTATAACATGTGATTATAATCCTGCCCCTTTCAGATAGATTCTCAAAGTGTCAAAGTAAAATGTATAAGGGAAGAATGTTGAAATGTGAAAGTCTATTTACCGAACTGCCTGCATTATTGTGTAATTTTAAATCTTAGAGAAATTGTGTTAAAAAAATCATCACTTCTTTACCATTTCCTCTAAATATTTTAGGGTGGGCGAACCCTGAACGTCAGCCTACTTTGTGATGCAATGATAGTGGAGTAAATCAGGACCCCACCTTCAGAACCGGAGGCATTTTTGCATGTATTTGAGAATAGTGTAGTAAAATCCTGATTTGGTTTAATGTTTTCTAAACTTTCTAAGTAGGAGAACATCCTCATGCACTCCTTCTGCAGAGCGGTCTATGTTACCCGCTGGTGGGTTAGGTGCTGACAGCTACCATCGCCCCAGATCAGAGTACTCTCTGCACCGTTATTACACCATGTCCTGTCCACAGTGACAGACACAGGTTTACCTGCTCTTATTGTCAGCAAAATAAATAAGGTGGAAAAAGGAGCAGGAAGCGAAAGTAGGCAACAGTGACAAAGGTAGAAGCCAGAGTTGAAAAAGAATTGGCAAGAGTGATATAGAGAAATGAAGGGCATTGCGGCGGAAGAGTGCAGCATTAGTTGGAATCAACAGTAGGCAGCACTGGTATTTAGCAACTCTGGCATTCAGTAGCACCGACTGAGCGCCTAAGAAACAATTTGTGCAACTGCACATATTTGGTAACAACATAGACTGTTGGTGGGGAAAACTATATGATCTTGAAACCTTTTCACAAAATGTGTTCTGTTTCATGTACCGAGACCTTACTTTTAAGTACCCATTTCAAGTTTTAGTGTTGTCCTTTAATATTGTGGAAGGGAATGTTAGACTGTGCCTACGTGCTGCAAAACAGACCACTGATTCATGAAAAAAGAGAAACATGCATCACTCTACCGCCTCCAGGTCACAGGTCACCTTCTTATGGACAATCATCAATACTTATATTTAGCGATTTGTCCCTGCATTACAGAAAGGCAAAGAGCACACTGCTTGGTAATAGTCAATGCCCAATGGAATGCACTACATACTCCGTGTTTCCGTTGGGTGCTTATATTTCCCGATTGGTGCATACATGAGGTTATGTTAACTCACAGTCTGGTGTCATGGTCTCATCATGTTCTTATTCATTTAGCTTGTTGTTCACTCCTTGCGGCTATGAAGCAGTGATGCCCTATATATTTTGAGAATATAGCTAAAAAATGTACATTTCTGTTCCAATTGTTAACCGTTTTAATGGGGGTAATTTGAATACACCGACCATCCCCTGAGAATATAGGTTCAATATTAGCATCAACGCCAGGCAGATATATGGGATTCTGTGCCTTCAGGGTCATTGGATGCTACCTGCGTTCAGGGTCTCTGCTTTCTTTGGTATATAAAGCAGAACATGACCTTAAATCGCCTGCTGCTGCCTGTGGTGGGCGAGGTGCTCAACTTTCACTTTTTACACCCAATTAGTTAGAAGGGAAGTGAAACAGGGTAACTGAAATAAGAGAGAAAAAGGGGACAAATAATTTGACAATGTCTTGGGAGAGGATGCACATGAGGGAAAGAAGTAGTGAGGACTGAGTGAGAGAATCATAGGGGGGAACAAATGAAGGGGTTATGGAAATAGAGAAACAGGTATAAAGTGACATCAATTCAACATTCAGTGTGACAAAGTCTATGCCAGTTTCTTTTCCAGTCAATCATATTGAATTTGAGCAGAAAGCACCTTATGCCAGCAATCTTAGGTCTAATATTGACCTTTCTTGAGCCACCATAAGTCTTCCAAAATCGTTCATGAGTTTGAATCCCTATCTGTGCCAACTCAGCCTCTTGTCCTTTGAAGGTTTATAAACTGACTACAATTAATTGAATAATAATAATGATTGTAATATTCACTCATTTGAAAGTGTAAAACTGTTGTACTATCTACTATTTATAATTACAACTTAGTATTGTGAAGTTTAGGACTGGAATCACCATGCTTGCTATGTTATGATACTGTAATGTAAAGTGCACTGTTAGGATACCTCTGTAAAATATTCCCAGGTGGAGAGCCTCCTCTCCTAGTACACTCCTGGAGAACATTGAGCCTGCCTACCCAGTCAACCACTCATTGGGCAAGAGTATTTACACCACCATGAAAGATCAGCAGTGTGAGAAAGTGCATTATTTTTTGGGTGGATGCTAGTCCACCATAAGTAATGAAGCCACTAACTTGTTCATTCCAGTCAACGTTTTCAGTAATGTAATCCTGAGCTCAATCCCTGGTAGCTATGGCACAGAGCAGACAGGCTCAACTAAGAGAAAATGTGAAAAGCATTTTAGAAGTACAAAAACAGTTAAAAAGTCTGAAGCACAAAACAATAAAAAACATCACCAATTTATTAAAATAGAGAAAAATAATAAGCAAGATGACATGAAATTGACAAATGTCAAATAACAGAAATCATTTATATGAATGGTTATTGATCCAGGTCAAAATTGAGCAAAGAAAGTGCAAAGCACCAATGGTAATCTATGGTTGTGGTTGACGGGGACCTAGGTGCGATTTGAGGCCAAGCAAGAAAGACTGTGGGTCAAATACAACAAGCACAATGGTCCTAATATGGCTTGGAAGTAGAGAAGATCGAAAAGTTTCTAAGTCCCAATCTGGAAAAGGTCTTTATGAGAAAACCTCCCTCTGTGCGAGACAAACCTAAAACTTCAACCAACGATGTGGACCGGCCAGTTGGATACCTTCCAATTCAATTCAATTCAATTAATTTATATAGCGCGCTACATACCCAGAGGGTCTCAAGGCGCTTGGAGAAGGGTGGGGAATTACTTGTCGAATATCCAGGTTTTAAGTTGCTTTCTGAATGCTAGGTGGTTCTGAGTGAGGCGAAGGTGAATGGGAAGTGAGTTCCAGGTTTTAGCCGCCAGGTAGGAGAAGGATCTTCCTCCCATGGTGGTTTTGTTGATGCGAGGTACAGCAGCAAGGGCTTGGTTGGAGGAGCGAAGCTGGCGGGAGGGGGTGTAGAAGGAAAGTCGTGTGTTGAGGCATTCGGGTCCAAGTTCGTAAAGTGCTTTGTGTGCGTGGGTTAGGAGGCGGAATGTTATCCTCTTATTGACGGGGAGCCAGTGGAGGTTTTTCAGGTGATCAGAAATGTGGTCATTACGCGGGATGTCTAGTATGAGTCTGGCTGAAGCGTTCTGGATGCGTTGGAGTTTTTTCTGAAGTTTTGCGGTGGTACCGGCGTATAGGGTGTTTCCGTAGTCCAGTCGGCTTGTAACCAGTGCGTGGGTGACCGTTTTTCTAGTTTCGGTGGGGATCCAGCGAAATGTTTTTTTGAGCATGCAAAGAATGTTGAAGCAAGAAGATGAAACGGCGTTGACTTGTCTGGTCATCGAGAGTGAGGAGTCCAGAATGACGCCCAGGTTCCGTGCCTGGTCTGTCGGGATGGGTGCTTTTCCAAGGGACTCTGGCCACCAAGAGTCGTCCCAGGCAGAGGGGGAGGTACCTAAGATAAGGACTTCTGTTTTGTCGGAATTCAGTTTCAGACGGCTGTGCTTCATCCACTCGGCTACTTCTTTCATTCCTTCATGCAGGTTGGTTTTGGCGGTGTTAGGGTCTGTGGTGATTGAGAGGATCAGTTGAGTGTCATCAGCGTAGGAGATGATGTTAAGGTTGTGTTGGCGTGCGATGGCCGCGAGGGCGCTCGTGTATACGTTGAAGAGGGTGGGACTGAGAGGATCCTTGTGGCACGCCGCAAATGACTTCAGTGGCCTCTGACTTGAATGGTGGGAGGCGGACTCTCTGTGTTCTTCCGGCAAGGAACGAGGTGATCCATTCCAGTGCTTTTCCTTGGATTCCGATGTTTCTGAGGCGTTGTGACAGGGTGTTATGACAGACTGTGTCGAAGGCTGCGGAGAGGTCGAGGAGGATGAGGGCGACTGTGTCTCCATTGTCCAGTAGAGTTCGAATGTCGTCTGTTGCTGCGATGAGTGCGGTCTCAGTGCTGTGTTTGGCTCAGAAGCCGGACTGTGAGAAGTCGAGGGATTTGTTGGTTTCGAGGAAGGCGGCGAGCTGGTTGTTGACAGCTTTCTCGATGACTTTGGCCGGGAATGGAAGGAGCGAGATGGGGCGGTAGTTTTTTAGTTCGGTGGGGTCCGCTGTGGGTTTTTTCAGAAGGGCGTGGAGTTCGGCGTGTTTCCAGCTTGCCGGGAAGGTGGCGGAGTTGAGGGAGCAGTTGATGACGTCTCGGAGGTGTGGTGCTATGATGGAATCTGCTTTGTTGAAGATGTGGTGAGGGCATGGGTCTGTGGGGGATCCTGAGTGGATGGAGTTCATCAGGCGGATGGTGTCCTCAGTGGAGATTGGGTTCCAGTCATTAAGGATGTTCAAGGGGGGTGAAGGTACGGCAGAAGGTTGGGTGGGTTGGTTGGTCTCCGGGTTGGTTGTGGAAGCTGTTGTGGATGTCTGCGATTTTGTCGTGGAAGAACGAAGCTAGGGAGTCGCAAAGGGCTTGAGAGGGAGTGATGTCGTTGGAGTTGGCAGTGGGGTTGGTAAACTCTTTGACGATGTTGAATAATTCCTTGCTATTGTGGGCGTTGTTGTCAAGTCGGTCTTTGAAAGCGGCTTTCTTGGCAGTCCGGATCAGTTGGTGGTGTATGCGGGTGGCGTTTTTGAAGGCGTCCCTGGTGCTGGTGTTTGGGTCTTTTTTCCAGGCCTTCTCAAGGGAGCGACAGAGTTTCTTGGATTTCTTAAGATCATCGTTGAACCAGGGGGCGCTTTTGTTGCCTAGTTTGATTTGACGTTTTTTCAGGGGTGCTAGGTTGTCTGCGCTGTTGGTTAGCCATTGAGTGAGGTTAATGGCTGCTTGGTTGGGGTTCGAAGAGTGGGCAGGGGGGTTTTGAAGAAGCGATGAGGAGATCTGGTCGATGGCGATTTTGTTCCAGTTTCTTCGCAGAGTAGGTTGAGGGTGGTTGTGGGTTGTGGTCTTTTTGTAGATCAAGTGAACGCAGCTGTGGTCCGTCCAATGGAGAGCTGTGGTGTGACTGAAGGAAATATGTTTGCTGGAGGTGAAGATAGGGTCGAGTGTGTGACCTGCATTGTGGGTGGGGGTATTAACAAGTAGTTTGAGTCCGAGGTTGGCGAGATTGTCCAGAAGGGTGGTGGTGTTGCTGTCATTGCTCTTTTCCAGGTGAAAATTGAGGTCTCCCAATAGAATGTAGTCCTCGGAGGGGAGGGCGTGTGGGGTGATAAAGTCAGTGATGTATTCACAGAATTGTGCACGGGGTCCTGGTGGCCTGTAGAGGAGGGTGCATCTGAGTGTGGTCTGGAAGTGAAGGTGTTCGGCGCTAGCGAGGTTGACGTCTGAGCTGGTTGAGATGCGGATGGAATTCTTATGGACGATAGCAATGCCTCCTCCTGTTTGCTTGGTGCGGTCTTTTCGGATGATCTTGTAGCCTTCCGGGATGGCAATGGTGATGTGTGGGGCTGAGGAGGCGTTCATCCATGTTTCTATTAGGAAGGCGACGTCCGGAGAGATGGTGTCTAGTAGATTCCAGAGGTCGATGGCGTGTCTGTGGACCGAGCGGGTGTTGAGCAGGATGCATTTTAGGTGGTTGGTGTCAGGTCTCTGTTTGGTGTTAGTGGATGGGGAGTTGGTCTTGGTGCCGTCAAACTTGCAGGAGTTGCATGTGAAGGGTCCATGGGTGTGTCAAGGTGCGGCTTGGGCGCAGTTGGGGAGTCGACTGGGGTTAAGGGCTAAGAGGGTGGAGGCGGCGTATGTAATGCAGGTGGGGTGGATGGTACGGGGGCCAGGGGGTCTGGCGCTGGGCGCGGGCTTGGCACGGACAGGCGTAGACGGGCTTACCTTTGGCGCACCTTCGGCGTGGCCGTAGCGCGTGGACGCTGCGCGTTGGGTCATCTGCCTTAAATGGATAGTGGAGGGGGCGGAGCGTGGGAGGGGCAGCAGCTGGGAGGCGGTAATGAGCACAAATGCACACAAATGCGATGCCAGGCAAATACAATGAGATAATTGAATAAGCGATATCACAATCCAGCAAACGATACCACAGATCAGCCAAATCACGAGCAGGAGCTGGGATAGGGGAGCGTGGGGGGAGCGACCGTGCTGGAGCAGGTCCGGACGGTCACAGTTCGTCACAGGAGGTAGGGTGCTCTCTATTCGTGGGTGGGAGGGGCAGCAGCTGGGAGGCGGTAGCGGGGAGGAGGGGCGGGCCAGGGAACACCAAAACAAAATGGAGGGTCAAAGGGAAAGCAAGGCAGGGGCAGCAGATGCACCACGGCACCAGGGGCACAGTCGAAGTCCCAGCAAGTGAAAAAAGCCTCAGCAAGTGTCGCGCTGCAAAGTACAGCAGAGCGAGCGTTCAAATCAAGGTTAGGTGCTGTCTACTATAATCGCGCTACGATGCAGGACAGATACAGTGTTAAAAATTAATGAGCACAAATGCACACAAATGCGATGCCAGGCAAATACAATGAGATAATTGAATAAGCGATATCACAATCCAGCAAACGATACCACAGATCAGCCAAATCACGAGCAGGAGCTGGGATCGGGGAGCGTGGGGGGAGCGACCGTGCTGGAGCAGATACCCTCGAAGCTCTGGAGCAAAGTATTTGAAAAAGTTCACAAACTTCTTTTGGTGGCTGAACAACTACAGAAGTACTCCCAGGACCTCAACAGGAGAACTTAGAGACTCGGAGTGCCAGGCAGAGGGCTTTAGCAAAGTCCAGTCCATGTTCAGTTGCCACTGGTCAGCTGGAATCCTTTACAGTAATGTCCCCCTCAACTTTCTTTTATGTTCCTGGACCCACCTAAGGAATCTATCCTTGGCAATCTTTTGGTCCTTGGATTTTATGGTGGAAGGGGGTCCAACCTCCTCAGGTCCTTCTCAAAGATCGCACATGTCAAGCGCGGCAGGCTTGGTCTGTCTCGAATCGTTTTGCAAGCCCATCAGTGTTTTGAGGAAGGCTGGGTGAAAGTTCAGCTTTGTAGGGTTCACCAGCCTGTGGGTGTGTGACACCCCAAGACATTCACAGTTTCACTCCGACCAATGGACTGAAGGTTCCCAAGTCCTACCTACTTTTCCATTAGTTGTGTTTGCTTTACTGCAAACAGGCCCAAAATGCAATGTGTCAGGGCAATTCTAAAAGGGTGTCTTAGGCCACACTAAACTTGGCTTTGAGGCTGGGGGTGTGAGTGGGAGTTTACTATGGTAATCAACGTGCCCTCCCACATCTAACACTACAATCTAAACTGTTCTTCGTGCATATGAATACTGGTAAAAAAGTTTTTTATACCTGAAACTTAAAAATGTGTATTTTTATTATACTTTTAATGGGTTTTTTATATATATGAAAATGAAATTGATGTATTTTTATGAAACTTTTATGGTCTTTCAAAAATAATGGAAAACCGAATAAAGATGATTTGAACACTACAATCCTGTTGAAGGAGGCACTTTACCTATAACAAATCAAGAGACAAAAGTCTGATATGACTAAAGTTGGGTTCTTCAGTAACCAGATAGGGGATGCACAGGAATTGTCTTGGCATACTGTTGTTTCCCTTTCAAGTGTACCCATAATATTACATGTGACTTGACTGACCTGGCATATTCAGTGGAACTCATAGGAATCCTCTCTGCCCATTCAGGTCAGCCTATTTGCTTCTGGTACTCATTTCACACCTCTTTTGCACCTATTCGAGGGCTTGAGCACAGGCTTATGCTAATTGGTCTTCTCACAGTTCCGGGGGGGGGGGGGGGGGGGGGGGGGGGGGGTTAAACGGTAACTTTCTAAAAGTTGCTTTTCCTTAATATTTATTACAATCAGACTTCACCATTGGATTTGGAATACAATAAAATATTTGCTAAAATATTTTTCTAGCTTGTACCATTCCATTTTCTATGTAGGACAGCTAGGCCAACCACAGTAAAATTAGATTTTTCGGCCTTGTGACTGTAAGGACCTTTAACATTCATTCTTCCATAAGTCCCATTTTTAAGTGCCATTCACCTTTTCTTGCTGGCTACGAGGCTTACATATTTTGAGGAGAGGTTCCTATGTGTCAAAAAAAAGTTTTTTTTAATAGGCCTCATTGCAGGTTTTACACTACAGCATTCAGGCTACTATGGTAGGCCTACACCCATACACTGTGTGCCGCAGTCCACAGGTGAAGTTCAACTTTCAATGTCAGATGTATTTCTACACGTTATAATGTGACCTTATAGAAAAGGTAAATAAGCTAATCAGAGAGTAGCCAATTTCAGCGTGTTTTAGGGGTCAGAGCACATACACTGGGCACTGAAGCACAGTGAATCAATGTGCAGTCTTCTACCCAGCAATACATTTCAGGAAAAAATGGGGGTAACCATACAAAAATTGGTATTTTTTCAGAGCCAGGTACCCATTTTCTAGCTTTTTGGATTTAAATATTTTCTGTTTTCAATGCCATCCTTAAACCCCCTCACTTTGTTGAATGTTTATTCCATTTATTCCATTTGTCTAGAAAATTGTTATATTGAGCGCAATGGGTTGGTTTATGAGTTTAGGAAGTACTGCTCATTGTGGTCAGGGTAATGGAGATCTTTGAAGATTGCTAAAAAGTGAGACAAACAAATGAGTTCTGTCAGGTGTGTGGCTATTGTAGAGCAGGCCTTATATTTACATATGTGCGCAAAAGGAGAGCTATTGGGCACTGATGGGGCAGTAATTTCTTGATAAGTACCACATTTCTTCAGAATAAAAGCAGGAGTTGCAGATAGGCACAGATTCATGTTGCGGTTATAGAACCGGTAAATAATAGTTGAGACTGGGTTCTTTTTACGGACATACTGGTGGTCACTCATGGGAACGTCAGTGGGTAGCTGGCACTAATATATATATCACATCCAAACATTTATCAAACTCAGGCTTTTAAACCATAACCAGTGTGCATTGATGTTTTTCAACACAGTTGCTTATAGTATTCAATTTGACTATTGGATTCCTTGAAGTACTTCCAAACTGAAACCCAAAACCTATGGAGTAATCTTTTAATTTGTAGTTTCAGTATTACTGACCCTTTTCACTTAAAAATGTGTCATCTTAAATATTTTCGAATAATCCTTGGGGGGACGATGTGGGATTCTCCAATTGTAAAGTTGTCTGAATGGATCCCATTCCAACTAATTGGACTTCTCCAATGTGCTTTGTAATGTTCGAATTGCCACCACATATGACATACGTCTATTGCAAGAGAACGTCCAAATGCCAAGCAGAGAAGTTCTGGTAAATTTTACTCCAGTGTACTAGCCCGATGTGCTGTATGTGGAACACTGGAAAGTACATTTCTGAAAGATTCCATGAGGGACTCTATTACCCTTAATGTAAGAATGTCTTTAAAGTAAGTTCAGGTTTGACTAACGTACTATTTGTCTCCCGCTTTCACCTTTGGGGAGAACAGCCTTAAAAAAATGAAAACAAAAAATAATTGGGGCTTTAAAACATCACCAGCACTGCAAGCTACCACATCCAACTTGCTCCGCCTTCGCCCGAGAACATTTCCTGTTTTTTGCTGGGGGGCCATGCCCCCCCAAAACTAGACTCCTTGCTACGGCCCTGTGCAGAAGCAGTTCAACGATGCTATGCAGAAACTGTTCTGGGAGAACAGAATAGTCAACTTTTCTTTCCGCTCCACCATTACAGCCTCACATTCTTAACCACTGCTCTCAACACAACTATGTTCAAACAGTCTTGAAAGCTGGATGCGCTAAACACTGTAATACTACAGCAAAAATTAGTTTGCAACAAGCTCAATATGATTGGATGTTATTAATGGGCTCTCTGCACCTGTGAATTTCTGGAGCTGATGCTATGCTACTATAGAAACAGGCATTATAATGAATAACAGGGACGGCCACAATTGTATATTTTGGGCCGTTTAGACGCTGAAAGTCATTCCATTCTTAATATGTTAGCAGATTACCAGTGTGCCCTACCTTTTCTAGCAGGACTGTATTTAGATGCAAGATAGATTATATTTTCGTATGTTGAGCAACTGATGTTCAGCAAGGAAGCAGAAACAGCAGCACAAGATATAGTGGCCAATCGGAATGTCCTTATGCATCTGATGATCAACAATGTACTCCATCATTCCCTGGATGCTCCACATGCTTCCATGCTTGCTGTATTCCTTTTGTTAATAGGAGTGCGGCAAATTGTGTGCCTTTTTGAAAGAATTCATGTTAATTACAGCACTGGCCATGCTATGACACGGCACTGCAATTAACATGGATACTTTCAAAAAGGCACGCGATCTGCCTCGCCGCTGTGTTCCCATGAAACAGAATGCAGCAAGCATTCCTTTCCCAGATCTTTGTATCAACATTACGGAATTGAAATGTTTCTCTGAAGGGAGGGGCGTCAGTGCTGTTTTGATTTACTGTGGTTCCTCTTAATGAGGGCTTTTTTTGGAAGGTCCTTTTAGTCCTAGGGACTTCCAGAAAAACCTGAGACCTGATGTACCCTTTGGGGAGCACTTGTCAATTGGAATGGCTTCCCCAATTCTGCATTCCCTCTTCCTTCCCCTAAATATGTTTACCACCACCTGGTCTCGGCCCCAAAACCTTTAACCATTAATCTGTCCCTTTCTATCTTACACACTCAGTGGAGATCCTGATGCAGATGCTACAGCGCCGAGACGCCTTCGGGCAATTGTTCGCGCTTTATCAAATTTTATAAATAAATAAATAAATAAATAAATCTCCTCTGTTGAAGCAGAGGCCTTCTCCAGTCTTCATACTGCTGTCTGATGCAGCGCCAGCGCGCTGCCACTTGTTGATCACTCATTTTAAGGAGTCTACTATGTCTCCATGACTAAGCAGGTCAATGCAGTCTCCTCCTCCTGCTTTAACACCCTCCGCATGCTCCGCAAGGTCTAAAAGTGGATCCCCACAGAAACAAGAAAAACGGTCACCCAGGAACGAGTCAAGAGAAGATTGGACTACGAAAATGCCCTTTACGCAGGAGCCACGGCCACACTCCTGGAACGGCTTCAACGCATCCCGAACGCCGATGCACACCTGATCCTCGACATCCCATCCAACTGAGAGACCTGCACTGGCTCCCAGTCAACAAGAGGATAACCTTCAAGCTCCTCACCCACGCACACAAGACACTCCTCCACAACACTGGACCAGCATACCTCAGACGATTCAGCTTCTACACCCCCACCCGCCAGCTCCGCTCCGCCATAGCCCTCGCCACAGTCCCCCGCATCTGAAGAGCGACCTCCTACAGCAGATCGTTCTCCCACCTCGCCGCCAAAACCTGGAACACCCTCCCCATCCACCTACAGCAGACCAAAGACCTGCTGACCTTCAGACGACTCCTCAAGACCTGGATGTTCGAGCAGTAGCGGCATGCCCTACCCCCCAGCACCTGAAGACCCTCACGGGTAAGTAGTGCGCTTTACAAATGTTTGTATTATTGATTGACTATACAAGCCACCAGGAATGAAAAGACTATGAAAGCAAAACATAGCCTTTTAAAAAAAAAAATGTTTTAGAACCAAACGCATAAAATAATTGGATAAACTAAAATATACTTACGATAGACTGCTACCAAGATCGGGGCGGATAAAAAAAATTAAGAGGTTTAAGAACTGCAAAAAGAAATAATATGATCTCTTGTGCTATCAAGAGTAATAAAATAGTTGGGATGTGGCTACAGACATGTTCTACTGCCTGGCTGGCTAGCCACTGCCTCTCAGCCAACATCCCCAAAGTATATCACTCTTAAACCTATACGTTTAATGAGAAATGAAAAACTACATCCAAGATGACCATACTATATGTGACATTTGAACACCTGTACTTGCCTGTGTACCCAATTCATGTAATTGCGTGTGTATCTAAATTGCACACTTGCATTAAGACTTTTCAAGTGGCGATGTATGTGTGGAAATGCACAGTCTTCACTTTTTAAGTAAACGTTTAGAGTGATATTTGCACTGATGTGTCGCTGCACCCACACGCGTGGTCAGGTTCTTGGCGCACATAACGCACAAGTTACTTACCTTCGGTAACGATATATCTGTAAGAAACAGTACCTAGTGTTAGATTCCTTACCTTAGAATATCCCCAGGCGTCAGACTGGATCTGGAACGTTTTTGGCAGCAGTATCCCTGCGCGTCGCTAGGCGTTGTTTGTGGCTCCGTGTCTGTCGTCGGCGTCGTGATCGCCAGGATGAAGTCGGAGTACTTAGACGCCGCCCTCGCGCACCGACGTCAGTTCTGTACATAGCTTTCCGCACCAGAAATGCAGAGCCAGGATAGAAACCGACACTGGTGCCATGAAACTAGGGCCCTGAAAGGGATGTCCTTAACCCTAGATATCGGTTCGTAGAACGGGGAGGATGGGTGGGGCGGTAAGGAATCTAACACTAACTACTGTTTCTTACAGATATATCGTTACCGAAGGTAAGTAACTTGTGCATCTGAAAGAAACAGGTTAGTGTTAGATTCCTTACCTTAGAATAGATACCCCAGCAATATCAATCCCGGTGGTGGGTCTGTGAACCAAGATCACACCAGAAAGTCTTGGAGAACGGAACGGCCGAAAAAGCCATCTCTCCGGACTTGGCTTTCCAGGCAGTAGTGTCTAGCAAACGTGTGCAGCGAGGCCCACATAGCTGCCTGGCAGATGTCCTGCAAGGGTACTCCCTGACCCTTGCAGGCTGCCGTGGCCCGAGTGGAATGGGCGCGCAGCCCAACTGGAGGCTCCTTCTTAGCCAATGAGTAGCAAACCTTGATGCACAAGACGACCCACCGAGATGTCGTCCGTTTGTGCACCGCCCATCCCTTCTTAGCACCAACGTAACCAACAAAGAAATGGTCGTCCACCCGGAACTGGCGTGTGCGAACTAGATAGAAAGAGAGCGCACGTTTTGGTTCCAGATGGTGGAGCCTCTCTTCCTCTTTCGAGGGAGGCGGAAAGAAGGTGGGCAAGGTGATGGACTGCCCGATGTGAAAGGCTGTGACTACCTTGGGCAGAAAAGAAGGACGATTCCTCAGAAAAACTTTGTCCAGATTGACAGAGAGGAAAGGAGATTTTGAAGATAGAGCCTGGAGCTCACTCACTCTCCTGGCAGAGGGGATGGCAACCAGGAATGCAGTTTTAAGAGTCAGAAGACGAAGAGGACAGTTGTGAAGTGGCTCAAAGGGAGCACACATCAGATATGTTAGAACAAGATTCAAGTCCCACTGAGGCATCACGAAGGGAGCAGGAGGAAACTTGTGTGATGCCTTTCAAGAATCTATTTACAACAGGGGACTTCAAAATAGAAGGCTGATCAGGAAGCCTTAAGAAGGGTGAAATGGCCGAGAGATAGCCCTTGATAGTGCCCAGAGCAGAACCCTGCTGGGCAAGAGAAAGAAGGAAGAGGAGAACTTCTGAAAGGGGTGCAGAGATTGGATCCACAGCCTTGGCTGTGCACCATGCCACAAATTTGTTCCACCTGCAGACGTATACCGTATATGCGGGGGGACGCCTAGCTGCCAGAATCAAATCGCAAACTTCAGGAGGCAAGTCAAATGGACTCAACTGCCGCCGCTCAATCTCCACGCATGTAGGTGGAGACTGGACAGGTTCGGGTGGAAGACCGTCCCCTACTGCTGCAACAGAAGGTCCTCCTGAAGAGGCAGACGAATCGGGGGATCGACTGTCATGCTGAGTAGCTCAGGATACCAGTATCTTTGTGCCCAGTCCAGAGCCACAAGGATGACTTGGGCCTGGTCTCGCCTGATCTTCAACACTCTGGACAGAAGTGGTATAGGCGCAAAGGCGTACAACAGACCGCAGCTCCACTCGCGTCGAAAAGCGTCGCCGAGCGAGTGCCGCCTTGGAAATTCCAACACGCAGAACTGATGACATTGAGAATTCTCTTCGGTGGCGAATAGATCTAACCAAGGCTCTCCCCACGCCATTCGTGATCCATCATGCACCGGCTACTGAGTTCGTCCGCCCTGGGATTCAGGGAACCTGCTCGGTTTTCAACCACCAGGGTGAACCCTGGTGTTCCAGCCATTGCCAGAGACTCAGAGCCTCCTGGCAAAGGGTCCACGACCCCACCTCGCCCTGTTTGTTGCAGTACCACATGGCGTGGTGTTGTCCGTGAACACCGACACTACACTTCCCAGGACAGAGGGAAGGAATGCCTTCAGTGCAAGTCGGATCACCTTCAGCTCCAGAAGGTGGATATGGAGCAGGGACTCCGCCGGAGACCAGAGGCCTCTGATCTCCCTCTCTCCCATGTGGCCCCCCATCCCAGGAGGGACGCATTCGCCACCACTACATGCTCCGGTGGGGGTAGGGAGAGAACTTCAGCTGACCCAATCGCGGTTCGTGAGCCACCACTGCAACTGACTCGCAGTGCCCTCTGAGATCAGGATGTGGTCGGACAGGTTGCCCTGATGCTGTGCCCACTGAAACTTCAGGTTCCAATGCAGAGCCCGCATCCGCCACCTCGCGTGATGCACCAGAAGGATGAAGGTGGCCATCAGCCCCAGGAGCCGCAGAGCCAACCTGACTGAAACTCGGGATGAAGGCTGAAAGATCGGAATCGTAGCCTGAATATCCCAAACCCGCTGTTCGAGGGGGAAACCCAGAAGCTGTGCTGAGTCCAGAACCGCTCCGATGAAATGGAGCTTCTGAGAGGGGCACAGGTGTGACTTAGTCACATTGATGGAGAACCCCAACGAGTGCAGGAGATAGGCCGTAGTCTGGAGGTGGGAGACTGTTTGGGGCGAACCCGCCTTCATCAAGATTGGGGAAGACTGAAACCCCTGATCTGCGCAGATGAGCTGCGACCGTGAACACCCGAGGGGCACTGGTAAGGGTGAAGCGGAGCACGGTAAACTGAAAGTGCTCGTGGCCTATCGTTAACCGCAGGTAGCGCCCGTGGGCCGGCAGGACGGGGATGTGGAAATACACGTCCTACAAGTCCAACTTTACCATCCAGTCTCCTGGGTCCAGGGCAGCCAGGACCTTAGCCAGTCAGTATCTTGAACTTCTCCTTCCCGAGGAAGCCGTTGACGCTAAGTAGGTCCAAGATAGGGCGTAGGCCTCCTTTGCCCTTCTTGGGTACCAGAAAGTAGTGAGAATAGCAACCACGTCCTACTTCTGGCCCAGGAACGTGCTCGATGGCTCCCTTGGCCAAGAGGTCCATAACTTCCTACTGCAGAAGTTTCAAGTGATCCCCCAACATGCGGTGGTACTGCAGGGGCATGGCTGGAGGGGTCGCCTCGAAGGGGACAATTTGCGGCACGCAGCTGTCCGACGTGATGGTGCACCAGTGGAGGAGGTGATGGCGAACCCTGCCCCCCCACTGGCATCGAATGGGCCTGAAATGCCGGACTAGGAAGGCTTAGAGGCAGATGCTGCGGATGTGGACTGACCCTTCCGTTGTCCCCCGGCACGGCAACGGCGGTAACCACGTCCGCGAGGAGACTGGTTCTGCGACCTGTGGCTGGCTGGACATGTGGGTGCGCCCCTTCCTTGGCCACGAAAGGGGCGAAAAGCGGAAGTTTGCTGGCACTGGCCCGGGCCCAAGGACTTGGCCGGAGCCCTGGAGTCCTTGAAACGTTTCAGCGCACTGTCCGCTTTGTCGCCAAAAAGGCGACGGCCATCGAAGGGCATGTCCATGGGCGAGGCCTGGACATCCCCCTAAAAGTTGGCGGACCTCAGCCAGGCGTGGCGGTAAACTGCCACTGTCGTTGCAATCGCTCTACCCAGCGAGTCTGTGGTGTCTAGTCCACACCATATTGAGTAGCGTGCTGCATCGCGCCCTTCCGCCAGGGCTTGGGTGAGCTTTGCCCAGGCCTCCTCCGGGCACGGAGGCAGCACCTCCGCAACCGTATCCCACAAAGAGTGGGTGTAACGGCCCAAAAGGCAGGCGGTGGTGACAGACCGCAGCCCCAAACTCAAGGAGAACAGTTTCTTCCCAAACTGATCGTACCTCTTGGATTTCCAACCAGGAGGAGAGGTCGGGAATGCGGTTTGGGACGCAAGGGCCTGGATCACCAGGCTCTCGGGGTGGGTGAACAGACAGGAAGCTAGGGACGCCCGGAGCCGGCCACGTTCCGATCCACAGGAAGGCCTGTGGAGGGCTTGGACCAGGTGCCCAGCAGAACGTCAGTGAGGGCCTGGTTAAACGGCAGTAGAGGCTCCGAGGAGCTTGCCTGCGGTTTGAGCACGCAGTGAGGAGGTTAGTCCTCACGGCTGCGACAGGGAGCTCACATCCATCTCCTGATAGTCAGGGGAAAAAATTGGAGCCGGGTCGTAGGTGAATTGCTCACCCATCGGCGCCGGACCGGGGCTGGGGATTACGTCGTCCGGGGACGGCGTCGGTGCCAACGGAGGAGTCGTGAGGTCGACTGGCAACGACTCGGATCCAGGCCTGTATCCTGCGGGGCCCTGCAGCGTCGTTACCGGAGTCAACGACTGCGCTGGGGCCGAAGCACCCGACGGCGCCGGGGCCAGAGTCGCCTGCCCGCTAGGTCTCTCAAACAAACCCACGGGGCCCGAATGCGCCTCGACAGGGTCCGAGGGAGGGAAGTGAGTCCTCATGGCCAAGAGGAAGTCACGTAGCTCCTCTGGCGTCGGGTGCAGCCCAGGGACCGGCGGGTGTGGGGCTGGACGCGCTGCTTGCGTTTCCGGCAGAGCCGCGTGGGCGGTGTCACCCGAACCCGTCGCGTGAGCGTCGGGGGAGTCGGAAGAGCGATGACATCTCTTCTATTTCTTTTTCGAATGCCTCGACTTACCGGAGGACTTGGAGCCCCATGAGTGGTGGTGACTCGTCGAGCGGCGATCACTGCGGCTCTGCGATCGGTCCCTCCTAGATCGGGACCTCTAGCAGCACAGAGCAGACTACCGGAGCTAGAGCTGCTTCGGGACCGGTCCAGTCTAGCCTTCAAGGTCAAGGACCGGCAGTCGGGGCACAACTTGTCATCGTGATCTGCCCCGAGACAGTAAAGGCATCGACTGTGGGGGTCGGTCACCGACATTAAGCGGTGACAGTCCTCGCAAGGTTTAAACCCTGGCATCCCTATCGGCACAGCGAGTCAAAGGTCGACTCGAGAAGTGATCAAAATAGATCAAAAAAAGTTAGTAAAAAAATGACTAAGAATACTGCTCTTCCCGGATCTGCGTTTGCTGGCGCAGAAAAAATAAGAACTGAGGTCAGCGCACGAGGGAGGCGTCTAAGTACTCAGACGATGTCATCCTGGCGATCACTACGCCGACGACAGACGCAGAGCCGCAGACGATGCCTAGCGACGTGCAGGGGTACTGCTGACGAAAAGTTTACGGATCCAGTCTGACGCTTGGGGATATTCTAAGGTAAGGAATCTAACACTAACCTGTTTCTTTCAGATCTTGGCTGCAGCGCACAGAGAATTTGCACTGAAGCACAGACGAAAAAAATAATTAGAAGGCACATTGCCTCCCATACACCCTAAAATTACCCTTGCCACCCAAAACCCCATAAACCCTAAAATTGTCCTTACCAGTCCAAACCCATACCAACCCTAAACCCTAAAAATGCCCTTGCCACCCCAAAACCCATCCTAAACCCTAAAATTTCCCTTGAGCCATGGTCACACTAAAACCTGAAAAATGCTCACAGTAAACAGTTTGGAAAAAAAACTTTCCCTAATATATGCACATCTAAAACTTACATATAAACTGCAACCCATGCACACCATTAAAAAAGCCCATCCTTAACCCTTAAGAGAAAACCTTTCCTATAGGATATATATATATATATATATATATATATATATATATATACCTAAACATACAGTGAGCAAGGGCACGGACGTGCACTGGCAAAAACTTAGTGCACTTGTTTTTTCCTTGTGTTCCAGCACCTCCCACTCCCTTTCATTTGGAATACAATTGTTTGGTTTTACGGTTGGAGCCATGACCCAGGAATAGAGGTAGGCTGAGGGAAGCTAGATAGCGAACAAGGTTCTTCTCTTATTTTTTTAAAAACATAAGATTTATGAGCGTTTTTCCTTTTCCTTGTAGTTACTTTTGGTCCTGAGGAGAACCCTGGCAATAACAGGGTTTGAAACGCGTCGACCGACCCGGTCCCGGCTCATCCCTTTGAATTTATATTGAAATTTTCACGTCAATCTACAAAAAGACTGTTTGCTTTTCTTGGAATTTCACAAACAATTGCAAAAAACGACTAAAAAAGCTGGAGACTTTACAGGCTTTGTGTTTATAGGTTATTTGACACCGGGACCAGTATGTATGTTGAGGAAATTGTGTCCGAATGTTTAAACTGTGATAAAGGTATGAGCATACCGTGGCTTCGGGCAACAAAGGAAAGCCTAGATAGCATTGGCAAAACTCATCTTTTTAACGACCCTTCCCAGATTAAGAGTACGGACAAAAAGGATACACAAATTGAACTCTATGCCCTCTTCAGGGAAAAGAGGTTGGAGATAGAACTACAAAAACAAACTGTCAAATTTTATGTGACTAACATAATCAATGACTTATCTCCAAAACAAATACCTCTATACCTAAGACTCCCCATGACCAACTGGGAAAGGTCACTTTTATTTCGCCTAAGAGCTGGATCTTTAAAATATTCACTTTCCTTTCCCATGGGCCATAGCACGAGGAATCCTGGACATGAGCTTGGCCCCTGCCCCTGCGACGGACACAGCAGGCAAAATGACTCACATTTCTTCTTCCATTGTAAATTGTTCATGAAATATATTAAGTGGTTTTTAGTCCCATATTTTAAAAAACAAAGACCAGTTTCCCTAATTCAATCATATTTTTTGCTTTTAAAATTAGAAAATGATGAACTGATTTTCCGTGCTAGCTCATTTCTGAAAGTTATCTCCTATGCACGGAAATCCATGGAACCTCCCTGAAATGTTTACGTGCCTAAAAAATGCCCCCCTCGCATTAAGTATTTTAGCTAATTGGAATGCACATTAATATGCACTTTAATAATCTGACTTTGATTGTTTGCATTGATACTTGAAAAACCAATTGCAGTTTTTAATTATTCATGGAAATTGTCTGAACTATTTTTAAACATGTACTTTTTTAATGTAATATGTGACTTTTATGGATTTCTTGCAATCCGAATAAAGTTTTCTTTGAATTGAATTGAATTGAGTAGTATGAATGGATGGCCAAGAGTGGTTTTTGTGAGTTTTTTGTAAGTCTGTTTGATTTATTGTACATACCCATTTGCATTTTTCATGTTTGTATATAAATGTATATAGACCTTTTTTGTATTCCCATGCACAAAAACAAAAATTGAAAAAAACTTGAATAATCTTCAAAAGAAAATTAAAAGCAAAAGTTGCAATTTATAAAGCAAGTGTCCATGTTATATTCATGCATACTGTTTTTAATTAGATTTGAAAAGTAAGTTTCTCAGCACTGGCAAGTGTTTTGTTTCTTTAGTCGAAACGCGTCTGATGGCAGCTTTTACCCACATGTTGCACAATAAAAATTAGCAGTTGGATAACATACCTCGCCTGGGAGTGCTAATTGTGCTGTCTGCGTGCCTTTCTGTGCGGCAAGCACATCAAAGACGGGCTGGAATATATATGTATATATATTAGTTTCCTAGATATTCTGGTAAAGATACAGGAAGGCAGAATAGAAACTAGCCTTTTTCAGAAACCAACGGCAGGAAACACCTTGCTCCATGCCAGCAGCTTTCACCCCCACCATACAATAGCAAGCCTACCCTATGAAGAGTTCCTTAGGTGTAATAGAGCGTGCAGTACAGAGATGGCACGCACAGAAGCTCAAACAAAGGCTAAGGAAAGGTTATTACAACGAGGTTACAAAGAAAAAAACCTGAATATTGCATTACGCAAAGCTAACCAAATTGACAGAGGGACCCTCCTACTGAAAAAACAAATTGATGCTCAGGGAGAGGGACAGACCTTAGGAGTTACAGGTCAAAGGAGTAACTTGGAGAGAAAGTGTAGGTTTATTACTACTTTTAGTAGACAATCTCAGGCTATTAAGAAGATTGTCAACCAGGAATGGGCGATAGTTATGACTGACTCTGTACTGAATGTGATATATCCACATAAACCCAATTTCATATTTCGTAAAGCCCATTCGATGAGGTCCGATCTGGTGAAGACTAGTCCGGAATTGTATATTAAGAATAGCTGGCCCTCATCTAGGAACTTTTTTTTAAATGTAACTCATGCCGAGCATGCTAATTTGGCACTAACACCGTGTCATATACAAATGCATTTTCGGACACTCTAATTCACATTAAGGGTCACTACACGTGCAAGAGTGAATTCGCCGTGTATGTGCTAAAATGCATTTGTGGGTTGAAGTATGTCGGCAGCACAAAGTTACCAGTGCAAGCTAGAATACTGCTGCACTTGCAAGCCACGGTCAACTCTGACCCCACATACCCAGTGGCTAGACATGTCAAAGCAGAGCATGGAAACAACTTGAATGTGTTGCAGTATTTTGTAATAGACAGCGTTCCAAAAAGTAAAAGGGGCGGAGATAGAGAGAAACAGCTACGCCGATTGGAGACCAAATACATTGTAGAACAAGAGACTAAAAGTCCACATGGTCTCAACATCTGTGAAGACCATTTTCTTTGAAAGAATGGGCCTAAAATGAGATAATGAAGATTTTTAGATGTATTAATTCTGTTTAACAGCTATTGAGATTGGTTTTAGATATTTATCATATTTATTTCGTTGTGGTTTTAGATTTATTTATTTCACAAGACAGCTGGGCCAGAATGGCTTTAAGCTAAATTGGAAATGGATGGGTTTATGACCAGAATGATGATATTCAGTGAAAAGAAGTCTAAGGCAACCACAATGGAGTGTTATATATTACATAAATATCTACATTGTTGATTTAAGTAATGGAAAGATTGAAAGTATTCTCGTTCATCTATAATTTTAAGGTGTGGTAATATTTAATGTTTAGACTGCTGGAATTTTTCGAAAGAAAACTATATGTACATTGCGACGGTAGCCACTTTCAAGACATAAGTAACAAACAAGCGATATCATGTACGGAGAACATATAATAACTGCTAATGTCATTATGGTTTGATTGATAGAAAATTATTGATTGTATTTTTATTATACATCAATTGATATCTGCTTTTAAAACACTTATTTATTAGGATGTATAACTTATTTTGTACATACTTTTTATGTATATTGTGTTTTATAATGACATTCTGTGATATAACCGCATATGACTATTTTAAGATGTGTCTCGAAAAATGGAGTCTGTCTTTTATGCTATGAACTCCCATTAGTACATGTTACTTCAGTCTGTTGTTTGTTTTAATGAAATTGATGGCGACCAGGGATTAGTAGTACTGAATTTAAAATCTAGAGGGGGTGTAAACACTAGTTGACCAGCGAACAAGGCGACTGGGATCACCGAAACGCGTTTGGTGGAGGGCACAACAATGCACTTGAAAAAAAGAAAATATCATTAAAGTTACCAGCGGCTGCTGTGGAAACTAAGAGTCCGTCTCTCTCGTCTTTTTTGGGCGTGACAACAGAACACGTAGAGAGTGGAAATTGAATATATATATATATATATATATATATATATATACACATACACACACACACACACACACACACACTTAATACTGACCCAGTACTTACATTTAAAATGCATATATGCATATGCCTTTACCATGCATGACTTTGAGAGGGAATTTGTTGTAAAGGCTTGCGTGGGAAAGACATACGAGTTGTAAAATCCTTGTTGTGGTTATGCATGTTAAGGGCCGCGTTGTAAGAGCGGTTTCCTGGCAGGGTTTGATGGAATGTAGGGTTTGAGAGGGGTCAGGGATGAATGGTATTTAACACCTTGGCTGCTATGGGTTTTCCCGCTGGGTGCTGAACTCTTTGAGATTACATTGTTCATGACAAAGCCAGCTCGTCATAAGCACAGGGCAGGTAACACCCATGACGAGCTGGCTTTGTCATCAGCACTGAAGGGGTTAAAGGTGTCAAGAATCAGAAAATTAAAAGCATCTGAAGTAAGTGTTTGGATATGTAAAAGACCTAAATATAAAATCATGTCCCCTAAAGTAAAGCCCTGAAATAAAAACCACCATCGAAACGGTTTCTGAAAGTAAGCCCTGCAACCAATTACTTGCACCTTAAAAAAATAAGCATGCAAAAGCTTATTTAGAACAAAAGGGCATTCTATTAATTGGTTTCTATTAAATGGTAAATGCCATTTATTCTGGAAATTTCCATTAACAAGTTTATGTGAAACTAATGGTATCCCACAAAATCGTTTTATCTATGAAATCCCATACAACCAATGACTAGTATGATTTCCAAATGCTCCCTTTTGTTAGAATACTATTTTTAACTCCTACTTCCACATCCGTTATCATTACACTGGGATATACAAAATGGGAATAGATGTACAAGGCTACAATCCAGTGCTTGCATCAAGGTAAAACAGACAGATTGTGCAAGCCTCTTCTAATTGAA
Organism: Lissotriton vulgaris; assembly: GCF_964263255.1. Lineage (NCBI taxonomy): Eukaryota > Metazoa > Chordata > Amphibia > Caudata > Salamandridae > Lissotriton > Lissotriton vulgaris. The sequence continues at coordinate 398,251,293 of NC_141687.1, forward strand.
CAAATGAGAATGTGCTTCTGTGTTGCTAGAGGAAACATTTTCAAGGAGTATCTGTAAAACTACTGAAATAAGGTTCTCTAACTTACAGGAGCATAAAGATTACGTGTTTTGCTACACCAGGAATAGCTCACGTTGGTTACTTAACATGGCAACAACCCAACAGTCCCTGAGGGCACCGGCCACAGAAAAGAACAATAGGGAGGAGCTGCACAGACATTAACAGTTTCAGATGGCATAGCTTAAGCTACCGATTGCGGTGGTCCTACGTAGCACTTACTCATTAACAATACAAAAGATGATATCCCTTAGCCTCAGAGGCCACAAGAAATAAAAGAATCAGTTTCAGCAAAGTCAGATATAAAACACACTGTAAGTATAACATAGTAACACATATAAAAAGGACCTTTATTGCAAGGTGAGGAAATAACAGACAAACAGGATAAAAATCGCATGCACAAGTTTTGACTTGATATTGAATTTGTCAAACTAAGTTGGTGAGGTTTCTTAACCCCTTTTTATGACAGAATAATATTCATGTATATTCCACGAGTCAAAAAATTATGCGAATGTCCTTATGCCCGCAGGAGAGTCTCTTCAATGGGCACAGTTAAAAGTATTTGCTGGATAGATTTTACAGTTGACAAAAATAAATGCACCAAACAAGAGGTAAGTGCCCCAAGAGTTGAGAAAAAAAAACTCCTGGATACCAACAACTACCTCAATGTATCCCTAAAAAAATATCCCTGCATTTGAGATTTAAAACATGAATGTGTAAACGCAGGATAGGCTTAGCTGATATTATTTCACATAATAAGTGCCTAACACATATTGTGCTAATCAGTTTTCTTAACTGAAGTGCAAAGAATTTGAATTGTAAGACGACAAATGTGGTTTCGCCACTCATTTTCCATGAAGGCAGTTAACAAATGCTAATGGACTGTTTTTAAAAAATGTTTTCCTTTTATTTTAACGTAGCTAGTACAGACAAAAAATACTCTCTTGCTGAAACCCAAGTGAAACGTCCACAATTACAACTGTCAAATGAAATTACCCGCTTTTGTTTTTGCTGCATGTGGGGATCCATAATTGAAAGAAAATGTTTCCCAGTTCTTATAGCATGGTCTTCAATCAAAAAAGAATTGTAAACTGGCTTTTTTTTCCTTTAAGCACAGCCATCTTTTTGGGAGAAATACAAAAACTCAAACATGCCATCCCCCATTTCCCATAAAAAACAATTTCCACGTTGCTCCTATCCGACTGGGGAAATATACAATGTTGCTGAATAGAACACCAATCTCGGTTTACTTACACTGGAACGATATGGTCAACATAACCCTGAAAATAAAAGATACAGAGTCCAGGAGACAATTGATGACAGGCTTTGGTAGTTCGGATGTTGGAGGAACTTCCAGATACCAGAAAAGTGTGTCTTTTTCAATAATGGCTCCTGGTGGACAAGAGTGTTTGAATCAGAAATAGATGGCTTGAGGGAGGGTGATACAGGGCTCGTATGGTCCACAAGTGAATCACTAATGATGACTGTATACAGCTAGAGCTTGTATTTAGATCATAGTTATGGAAATGAAAACAGAATCATAGATCTATCTGCCAGTTCCATTTCAGTGTTGAACACATAACAAAAGAATTATAATTAAAATATAAAAACGCATTTCAAGGTTTTAGGAAAGGATGGGAGGAGAGAGGAAGGAGAAGTTAGGATGACCCAAGAAAATTCCCAGAATATTTAAGCTTTCGAGTGACCGCCCGTCTGTTCTTGATAAACTTCAATGACATCTTCCTCTTCCATCCCGAGCTGTAAATAGAAAACAAGAATCAATTTGAGACTACAGGATGGTGCTAGTGCAAGCAAAAACATTTGTAAATGGCACTTTTTATATCCACTTCATGTTACACGTTTTTTTCACTATGTTTATTATGGCTAAAAGTAGACTCCTGGGATCTATGGGTCTCGGGAGAATAAGCAGGCTTTTAGGGTTGGAAGGGATTCCATCGGTACTTAAGCCCAAACTCTACTACTGGTTGTTCCATTAATGAAATGAAAAGAATCTTATAACGTGCGACTTAGCCCGAAGGCATCAAGGCGCCTAACAGAAAAAAACAAGGAAGCAATAGAAAAATAACTACAAGTACGCCCTTGCAAACAGCCATGTTTTTAGTGCTTTTCGGAAACGCAGAACAGAAGACTGAGCTTTAATTTCACATGGAAGGGTGTTCCATAGCTTAGGGGCAATTGAAGAAAAGGCCCTACCGCCCCATCTGCTCTTGCGGAAGCGAGGTACCACAAGCAAGTTCTTTGAAGAAGAGTGTAAGAGTCTGCCCGAGACAGAGGGGGCCAGCAGTTTCTTGACCCCTCCTGCACCATTGCCAGAAAGTGCACTATGAGTCAGGCAGAGCACTTTAAAGGTGATCCTCGCTTCAATAGGAAGCCAAGCTTTCCTAGCTGCTGTTGATGACGCTAGTCTGGGAGCGTCCAGAAAGAATTTGGCAGGCACATTTTGGGCTGTCTGAAGACGCTGTGTTAGGCTCTTATTCATACCGATGTATAGGGCGGTACAGTAGTCGAGTCGCGAGGCGACAAGTGCTACTACCACTTGCTTCCGCGCCTGGGGGGACAGGTAATGTTTTATTTTCCTGAGTATTTTGATGATCCCCCAGCAGGTAGCAACAGTTCTATTTACCTGCAAAGTCATGGAGAGGGTAGGTTCAATCAGTACTCCCAGATTCTGCGCTGACTCCGTGGGGGTGGGACAAGACCCCAGCGAGGGCGGCCACCATTCAGGTGACCAGATGTTATTGTTGGGGCCGAACACCAAGATCTCAGTTTTCTCGCCGTTCAACTTTAATGAATTGTAAATCATCCATTGTGACACTGCTTCCATGCAGTTCCTAAAGTTGCACGGGGACGAGCCATCAGGGTGAGAGAGGGACACCAAGATCTGTGTGTCATCTGCATATGTTATGTTATGTTATACTGGATTTTATATAGCGTACGGCTACTCAAAAGAGTGTCCCGACGCTTTGAATTGCACACCAATCTCATAACATAACAGGAAAAAACAAATAAAGGACAGAGAGAAAAAAACCAGAAAAGCCCAGGAAAAAACTAAGAAGTAAAAAGCCAGGTTTTGAGCCCCTTCCTAAAAGCCAACAAGTTTGGGGTGCTACGCAGGGCCACTGGCAGCTTATTCCACAGCTGGGGCGCCAATAATCTAAGAGTGGCCTCCAATGCGTGCCCTCTTAACACGAGGCACTGCAGCAAGAAACAAGGATTCTGACCTCAGCGACCTGGCTGGATGGTAGAAGGTCAGCCTTTTTGGGAGGTATTTCGCTCCGGAGGCGTGCAAAGCTTTATATGCCAGAGTCAGGGTCTTAAAAATTATCCGCTTCCGGACAGGAAGCCAGTGCAGTGCCTCCAGGAGGCCCGAGGCTCTGGCACGGCGCGATAGTCCAAAGATGGCCCGTGCTGCCGAATTCTGGACCACCTGTAACCGTTGAAGCAGATATTCTGGCAGGCCGAGATAAAGAATGTTAGAGTAGTCAATTCTCGAGCCAATGATCGCCTGCACTGTGATCTTCCTGTGTTCCTCCGATAACAGAGGGAGAAACTTACGCAGCATCCGGAGCAGGCCAAAGCAGGTGCCAGTAAGACCAATTATCTGCGAGCGCAGTGTGAGGCCGTTGTCAATCTTAATCCCGAGGTTTTTTGCCACCTGGGACGAACTTGCTGGTGGGAACATGTTCTCTGGCCACCACACTTTCCAGTCCGGATCCGAACTGCACCCGAAGAAGAGGACCTCGGATTTATCCGAGTTGCACTTGAGGCTGTTATGTTGGAACCACTGAAATACAGCCTCAAGGCAACCCTGGATCCTACCTCCATCGAAATCCGCACCCCTCTCACAGGTGAAGAGGAGCTGGGTGTTATCAGCGTAGGAAACGATCTGAGCCCCGAAAGACTCCGCCAGAGCCGCCAGAGGGGTCATGAAGATGTTAAATAGAGTTGGGCTCAATACTGAGCCCTGAGGAACTCCGACACCCAATGGCGACATCTCGGCGGAGCAGGCAGAGGCCCAGACCGTTTGTCGACGGCCTGCCAGGAACGAAACGAAACCACTGGAGCACCGTCCCCCGGAGACCAATCTCTGAGAGTCTTGCGAGAAGACCCTCATGGGGGACGGTTTCGAAGGCCGCCGACAGATCTAACATCACCAGCATCGCCCTGCCACCCGAATCCAGCACCTCCTTAATCGCCTCCGAGACTTCCAGGAGAGCTGTTTCAGTGCTAAGATTGGTGCGGAAACCCGATTGAGTGGGGTGCAGTAGGTCATGGGACTCCAGGTAATCGGCAAGCACCTTGTGCACATGCTTTTCAATGATCTTCGCGAAAGCAGGCAGGAGCGAGATAGGCCTATAATTCGCCAACACCTCCGCATCCAAACCGGGCTTTTTGAGCAAGGGGATAATCATCGCCTGCTTCCAAGACTGGGGAACCACACCCTGTGCAAGAGAACAGTTCAGCAGGGGGTTCACATATGGATTAATGATAGCTGCCATTTTTGCCAGAAACTTGGCGGGGCAGGCATCCCGGGGAGAACCTGATTTAAGACAAGCCATCAGATCAAATGAAGCGGTCATAGAGAGAGGAGGAAAGACTGCCAAGGCCACACCTGCACTGGGCAGGGTAACAGCGGCATTCTCCGCCCGGCCGGGCGTCTCAGGCTCCTGCACAGGGAAAGAGTCCTGGATCAATTGGATCTTAGAGGTAAAAAAGTCCGCGATCGCCCTGACCCAAGGCGCAGGAGGGGGAGTCTGAGTCGACGCAGCGCGTGAAGTCGTAAACTCCCGCACAATGGCAAAAAGCTCCTTACAGGAATTGGAGGCAGCTTCGATTTTTCTCGCGAAATAAGCCTTCTTCTCAGAAAGGATATCATGATGATAAGCTTTCGCCAAGGACCTGTAGGCGAGTTTCGCTGTCGAGTCGTATTTCACGCGCCATGCTCTTTCCGCTACCTTGCATTGTCGACGTGAAGCCGCCAGCGCTTCCGTAAACCATGGGGCGGATGCACCTTTATCAAGTTTGCGAGGGGGTCTCAGAGGGGCAAGATCATTTAGCCTCTCTAAGAGCCAGGCCTGCAGTCGCTCAACATCCTCATCTAGATCCCCAGTCAAAGCACAGGGATGGTCCGCACAGGACTGTGCCAGTAGTTCCGGAGTGACCCGGTGGAGTGCCCTAAATCCCTGGGAAGCTTGCCGGGGGGCACCGGAAGGCTTCCGGACTTCAAAAAGAAAAAATTTAACCAGCCTGTGATCAGACCAAAGCACCTGGATAGGAGCAAGCATCTCTATGGGGGTCGTAGAGAAAGTCAGATCCAGGGTATGCCCCTTCTCATGGGTCGGTCCAACGTGATAGGGTACCAGGCCCAGAGGGGCTGTAACATCCAGCATTTTAATCGCGTCGGCATCCATTTCAACGTCCATGTGGACATTAAAGTCCCCGGCGACTATACAATGCTCTGACGTAAGTAACAGAGATGAGGTCACCGACTGGAACTCTTCAAAGAAAGAGCCTGTGGGCCCTGGAGGTCGATAAACGAGAAGACCTTTCACAGATTGGTGTGGTGAAAGAACAATAGAAAAGGCAAGGGATTCGCACTCCTTAATCACGTCAGAGGGAATGATGGTACAGGTGGCACTTTTGTTTACTATCAGTGCTACCCCGCCTCCACACCCCTTCAGCCTATCCTGCCTGAAGATGTTATACTCGGGCGGGATAGCTGTGGCAATATCTGGGTTGGATGACTCGCCGAGCCACGTCTCGGTGAGCATCAGAAACAATGGTTTTTCTGACTCCAACAGGTCAAAGATATCCAGAGCATGCCGGCCGAGAGATCTAGTGTTAAGCAGTAAGCCCAGATGTTTGACGCTGACTGCCGCCTTCTGCGGTGCACAGGCCAGATGTCTCTGCGGGCGCCAGCCACACTCAGGGCAGCGACTCTTACCCTTGTGGCGCGCAGGGAATACCGTGCGGCAAGAGCTATTAGTCTGTTGCCAAGAGCGAAGTTCCGATCCCGAGTAGTGGAGCATGGTGCACTCATATACAAACAAAGTGCAAAACTATAGCCCAGTCCTGCCCGTCGCCTCGGAAGCCTCCGGGGCGCAGACTGGCACGACTCAGGCACGACTCAGGCACGACTCAGGCACGACTCAGGCACAGGGAAGGCACGACCGCTGCGCTCCCCAGGGAGCTTTAAGTAGGCGTCCCTCTGGCTGTACAGAGCGCTAGAGCGCTCGCAGCTGTCGTCCCCTCCGCCTCGGCACCACTCCAATATGGCGCCCAAAGTTCCCTCCACCACCCGTGAACCAAATCCGCCAAACCGGCGGTGCGGGAGCCAATTAATATGCAAGTAAGGGGCCAGCATTAAAAGCAAGGGCTAATGAACACAAACTAAACAAAATAGTCAAAAGGTAGCGTTAAAATAGGCAGCGCGATATGGTGTGCAAAATGGAAGACTACCTCCATCCCAAAAGATCTAACCAACCTGGCAAGTGGGGTCACGTAGATGTTAAACAGGGTCGGACTTAATGCCGACCCCTGAGGGACCCCACATTGCACAGGTAGGGATGGAGATAGAAAATCTCCCAGCTTCACCCTCTGTACCCTCTGGTCGAGAAAGGAAGCCAGCAGACTCAAGGCCGCCCCTTCCACCCCTATTTCCCTCAGGCGAGATGTTAGCACCGAGGGGGACAGGGTATCAAAGGCAGCCGTGAGATCTAAAAGGACCAGGACGGTGGAATGTCCCTGGTCTACCTCCATACGGATGTTGTTCAATACGACCGTAAGGGCTGACTCGGTACTATGGTGTTTCCTGAAGCCATGCTGGGATTGATCCAAAAGATCAGAGGAGTCAAGAAATGCCGCCAGATGTTGATTGAGATACGTCTCAAGCATCTTTGCAGGTGCTGGGAGCAAAGAAATGGGGCGATAATTCTTGAGCCCCTCTGGATCAAGTGTGGGTTTCTTTAGGAGGGGCTTGACTAGGGGCTTGACTACCGCATTCTTCCATTCAGATGGAAAAATGCCCTCTCTCATGGCCCTATTCATGATGTCAAGTAGAAAAGGGAGCAGGGAGTCTCTACATTCCTTCAGGACTTTAAGGGGACACGGATCCAATGGGGATCCCGACCTTGTCTTACTTAAAAGCAGGTCAAGCTCCTGATAGGATAAAGGCGGAAACTCTACCAGCCTCTTGGGGGTGATGGAAGAGACCTCCTTTGGGAGCGGAGAAAGGGGGACAGGAGGGGGAGAGGTAACAGATCTTTGTGCTTCAAGATTCAAGTAGATGTCCTCAATCTTCGAGTGGAAGAATCCTGCGATTTTATCACAGAATTCCTGGGTGCCTGCAACAGGGTCCTGTATCTGTAACGTGCAGAGCGAGTCCACTATTTTGAAGAGATCTCTGGGCGAGGAGAGAGTCATTGTCAGGTTAGCAAAGTACTCTTGCTTAACTCTGATGATTTCCAACTTGTACTCCTTGAGGAGTAACTTGTGTTTATCCCTCTCCTTCAGATTCCAGCTTGTTCGCCAAAGCCTTTCTTGCCTACTGCACCCTTGTCTCATGAGCCTAAGAGGCTCCGAAAACCAGGGTGCAGAGGGTTTCTTTCTCGCAGAGTAACAGGAGGCGAGAGGAGCCAGCACATCGACTGCTGCACTAATGGCTTTGGACAATTCCGAAGCTGCTAGATTGGTATCCTCATAGAGGTCAGATTTGTAGTTTTGCATTAGTGGGGCTATCTAGGTGCTTGTAATTTTCTTAAGGTTCCTCCTGAACTTGGTGTGACTAGGGACACTTGTCTTAGTAGGCATCATTCATGGCGAGCACAAGCTCCAAAGGAACCGCAAAGTGGTCCGACCAGGACAGTGGAATAGGGACTTCTATTTTAAGCCTGTCATCGTTGGAGAAGACTGCATCTAGTGTGTGGCCTGCCTGATGCGTGGGGTGTTTGACCAGTTGCACTAAATCACATGCGGATAGTGAGTCGAGGAGATTCGAAGAATCTTTAGAATCAGGGTTATCCAAATGAAAATTTAGGTCACCCAAAACTGTCAGGTTGGCTGCTCCGAAGCAGGGCTCCAGGATATTAAGAAGGGACTGGCTAAAGTCTGTTCTAGACCCAGGAGGTCTGTATACCAAGATACCCACAAAGGGAGCGACCTCGGAAGATTTTATAAGAAAATGCAGGGCTTGAAAGAGGTCGGAAGACCTGGAAAGTTGAGTGGTGTGACAGGTGTGAGAGGTCTTGTAAAGAATTCCAAGGCCACCTCCTCTGCGCCCTACTCTATCCAGTCTAGCTAAAGAATATCCATCCGGCACAGCCTCGACCAGTTGCCCAGGTTTCGGTAAGGAAAACCCATGTGGGCTTTCGGGCTGTAACGAAATCGCGAAAAGCGATATTTTTCACTAAAGATCTGGTATTAATGAGAAAGCCCGATTCTTTCAGAGGAGTGGTAGTAGGGGGTGGGGGGGCTAACATGGCAGGTTGTCGATGACTTACCATGAATACTGAAACAAGTGCAGTAAAATGCATCCTGAAGAATGTCTGGCGAGCAGGTAAAATGGCATGGAAGTCATTGCAGGTCTCAGACGGACGAAGTCCTGATAGGAATATAGGGGACCAGCTAAAGGAGTCATACCGAGTACACCCAGGGACCAGAGTCTCACGCCCTTTAGCCCACAATTAACATCTCTATACTTTATAAAGGTTGGATTTACCAGACCACCTGACAAGGGGGTATGGTAGTAATTACTTATCGTAAAAGTACAAATATTTACCTTCATTTCAACCCTAACTTGGAGCTTTAGACCTCGCATATTTATTGTCAAATAGATCTGGATTACATTCTTATTAAAGAGAGGAAGTGGATCATGAGGGAAATGCAGAAAGAGCAATAATGCCCGAAACCAATCTAAAGTTTCTTCACAACATATTTCTTCATTATTCTCATCTGGATCCCATGAGCGGCATCGGGCCTTCTAGAACTGGTACATCACATAACTATACTTAACTATTTCAAATTCTGCTCCCATCACTTCTGGTTCAAAATATGGCAATTGGTGCTTACCTGTACCTAACAGTTTGTAGCATGTCATGCTGTAGATCACATGGAGTTCACTGCCCTGCCAATTAGTGTGGAGTTAGGAATATTACAAGTTGTTTACTTCAATACAGAAGTTTCAGTTTGGAAGATGCCTCGTTATTAGAAAACCCACAATGCATCAGAACAAAGGCTACACCATATAATGGCGTATTTTTTCCCTAATGGGAATAGTCGTTTCTCCTTTTGTGTCTAGAATTAAAGATGAACTGCTTAGTAAAGTCAAACTAGCAAAGCCTTAACTTTACACCACAGGGGTGGAGTCTGACACATGTATATCTACAAACTAACAAGCTGTACACAGATAAAGGTAAAACACATTTACCGTTTGCACCACTGTGTGACAGCAGATCACATATTGTGCGCAGACTTTAAAGCAGTGCCCCCATGCCCGCAAGGCTGATGAGGACAGAAAGGAGAGGTAGCTGTAGTAAATGTCTTTAAAACCATTTGACCTATTTATTCTTTTATAGCAGGAATGTCAACACCAGTAACGTTTAGTAAATAATAAGTTAGGAGCTTACCATTTTGCTCGCTGCCTTGCAAATATCTGTGGTTGTGCCTTTCTGGAGAGAGCTTTCGGAAAGTCAGTGGGTGAGTGGTCTGTTTAAGCCTGTATAACAAATGAACAATCCAAAATGCTTCGCACAATCCTTCCGGCTATGTGTCCTTAAGAAATGGCTTTCACAAGATGTGAGAGAGCAAAGGAAACAACCGCTTTATCTTTTGCCTAGGTCTAGCCATGTCCAATTAAACGATGAGAGCGTTTTAGATATCTAATGAAGGCAACGCCCTCTTTGCCACCATTAAAGCATTTGAGAAGAATGCTGGATATTCAATTGTTTGAAGTGAAAAGGCGATAGCATCTTTAGACGTATCTGTGGATATTTGTGCAAGTCTACTTTGTCTTTGGCCAAATGGTCGTCCACTGATTCCATTTGGAATGCATTGTAGGCACATGAACAAGACTGCTACCAGAAAAGCAACTAGCAAGTTTCTTTGCAAGTGCCTGCAGCAAGTACGAGTGCAGTCGCTCTATAGGATGATCCTGAAGTTTTGCTGAGACAATATTTAGATCCCAAGTAGACACGTGGCACTCTAGTTGGGATAACTCTTCTCAAGCTTTACATTACGGCTTCAATGGCTGATATTTTTTGAAGATAAATGGACTGCCTTATTTGTAAGTAATCAGCTACTGCAGAAAAGTGTACACAAATGGAAGTATAGGCCAGACCTGCTTTCTTTTTACGGAGTAAAGGTTGCACACTTTGTGTGAATGTATAACTGTGAGCAGCTACACAGACGTGTTCATAGTAGTGAAGGAAGCATTCCCACTTAGCTACACAGCAAGTCCATGTTGCAGGGAAAAGTGCATCCTGAAGAACTTTTATGCACAATCACAGTAAGTTTCAATATCCAAATTCTATGCCTTCAGAAGACACACCAAAACATTAAGTGACTTTGAACTTGGCCGATCAACTTCAACAGCTGGCATTATCACTACGTTTGAACAGTTTGGCAGAAAGAACATTTTGAGCAACCCTGAGTACCATACTTGCCTGGCCCATGTTGAACCAACTAAGATCAAGGTCATTAACACGTTCCACATTTTGTATACCACTGTATGAATTCGTGTAAATATCCCTGAGCAGATTAACCACAAAGCATTCCCCTAATATTGCGAGTCTGGTGACCTGGATGCGAAGAATGGGCACTTTTTTATTGGACAGTGGCAAGCAGGTTTTTGTCTGGAGTGTACCACTGTTGAAATTAGATAATCTTGAGATTCAGCTCCCATTCCTGCGAGTGTAGATTGTGTCTGCTAAACAGGTTTACAAAGACATCGTCTGTGCCTGGAAGGTGCTTCGACAAAAGATGCTGGACCCTCGCACACATACGAGGTGGCTTCTTTCTTCATCACTGGGACCCCTGCTTACTCCAGAAACCAGGCTCCAGGGACCTCTTTGGTGGGAGGAGAAAATCTCTTTGTCAGTCCACGCAACTCAAACCACTAAACTTGGCAAAATACTTGGCTGAGATCTACTGTCCTAGAGGTGCAGCCAACATGAATAAGTTGCAAAAATGCCCCTACTGTGGCATATATTTAAACAAAAGGGTGAATTAAGACACTCAGAGTCTACAATTTGTTGACATGTTTCATGCCTAATCTACCACTAAAGTGGGCATGGGGAATTTCATCAGGACAAGAAGGGATCCCTGGTTTTCTACACCTGCTCGGACTAACTAATCTGCTGGGTATAAATAGTATCTAAAATGCAAATGTATGCGAGCCTAAAATTAAAGCCTGTGTGCTTGTTTTAACCCAATCTGCTAGAAACAGAGGGATAAATATCCTGGTAGTGCAATATATTACGCTTGCTTAATGGAATATTTTATTTTAGTTGTAAAAGCACATTTAAAACGGAGTGTTTTGCAGAATATTGGAGACAGTTGCACTTCGAATATGCAAGATCTCAACCAAGCATTTTACTGAGCTAATAGGTTAAGTTGTAAGGGACTGACGAAGAGATTCACTGTCCACACAAAAAAGCTACCCTTGGAGCCCCCTTTTTGATTCCCCTCCAAGAGTACAAACTTGTTATAGGAGGTTAGGAGGAGGCCAGAATATGAAGTGAAGCATTCCGCTTCGCCTGGGTGAGGGATCAGCGTCCTCTTACTCAAAAAGCTCTTGAGTAGGACTCGGAACCAGAGCTAGGATGCCAGTTGAAACCTCTGTATTCCCCATCCCTCCCATTTTTTCTTTGCTCACGTTAAGAAGGGAGGGCAGGTGGCAGACGGCAAAATTTTTAACCCTTTTGTTGCGGCGGCAATTCCACCGCAAGGCTAAGTGGCGGGGGGCGCCGCACGGCACTCAGACGCTTGTGACGGAACCGCTCCGTCACGCCCCTCAGGTGGTCTGTGCTTGTGACGGAGCGGTTCCGTCACGGCCCAGCCCGCTCAATAGAACGCGCCTCGCAGGCGCGAAATCAGCGCCGCGCAGGCGCGGCGAGTGGGCCGTGATGGAACCGCTCCGTCACCAGCACAGCCCACCCGAGGGGTGTGGCGGAGCGGTTCCGTCACAAGCGTGGGAGGGGTTAAAACTGCCTCTCGATGCTCCTATTTGTAAATATGATGTAATTTTATAGAATATCTGACAGTAATAACACCAAGTCTTCTTCATCTCCAACCCCTTTTTTTCAGAATGCCACAAAGCCCCATCTCTGTAAGAGCTTGCTGACATACTCAACTCTCTCAAAGTTACTTCTTATGAAGATGTCTTACTTTCATCCTTCATCAAAAGCTCTCTGCAGGGTCACGTTCACCCTTACTTATCACAGTCCATACCTTCCTCATGCAAGGAATCTTCTAAGAATCTCTCATGACAGACCAGATTCTCTTATTCCTAAATAAACAAAGCAAAAACAAACAAAAAAATAAGCACACTAGACCCACAGGACCTCGTCAACTGCCAGCACATCACCCACCTACCTACCATTAAATTGGCATGCTTATTAAAAAAGCAGTATGTTGAACTTCAAGATCACTTCAATGCTAGCCATCTCCTTCACAAATACCAGACGATGTGTCGCAAATCCAGACATGCTGCATAGATACACCAAAAGTGAAGTAGGCAATGCGTCGATTCCACAGTGGCGAAGCAGGCACTGCATCGGAGTTGGGTCTGGTAATGCAGTGCTCAAGACTCAGGCAGCAGCGATTTTTAGGACGCGCTGCCACAGCAAGTTAGGGCCTGCGGTGAAGGCCATGGTCGATGCAGCAAGCGGGAACCACGCTTCAGTGAATAAAAGGGAAGGTTTGACCATGGCAATTGGGTGCACTTACCAGGTCAATATGGCAGTTTAAAACTGCACACACAGACACTGAAGTGGCAGGCCTGAGATATGTTTACAAGGATACGCATGTGGGTGGCACAATCAGTGCTGCAGGCACCCTGCAAAAAGGGCCAGGTCCAACAGATTCCCTCATCCGTCATCCTAATTTTTTCACTTCAGTTGACATTAAATGATAAATATTATTCGTTGTTACACGAGTATCCAGACATATCATTACTAATGTACTCTTTTCAGAACATTTTGAGACGGCGGAGAGGACTGCCTTATAAGTGGAACACTTCTCTTCAGAAATATTTCCCCATCTGTACTATCAACACCTTATTCATTGTGCACTTTTAGCCATTGTCTGTATACAATTTTATTCTTTGTATGTTTGGGATTGATTGACCCGCATTCTGCTGTCAAAATCATTCTTCGTTTAAATCTTTAAGACTTTGTGCCATGGAATCTCCCTAGTTTCCCTTTTGATGTTTGAATGTTTTTACTGATTATAATGTATTATTTTTTGTAGAACAGAGTGCTCTAGCTTTATCTTCTCAATCCCATATGATGACCCTGTTTGAATGTGTGGTTCAAAACACCGTAAACTAATCTCCCTATCAACAACACAACAACCTATGTTTCAAAATGTGCGTGTTAAATCACTCTTAGCGCATACTTGTTATATCACTTTGTGTCTGGTATTGGTTGCTTCCTCTCAGCAACATTCATTTCAGAAACCCCTTTACGAGTGTCATAATTAATGTGCCTCTGTTTTTGTTTCCTCCCCTCTCTTAACAAATCTTCTCACTATGGTTCTATACATTCTCAATCTTATTCTTACAGACTTCGACCTGATAAGGACAAGCACTGGTACTCTGTATTCTTCGCCGACAGCAGTATACGCCAGCAATGTTGCCCATAATGATAATTTCCTGTTATCTCTATTTATTTTAAGGAAGGTATTGGAGGTCTCTTCTATCTCCTCCCTCTGAATGCGGTCACACCGTTGAGGAGTGCTTGTGAATTTGCAATAAACACAAGGTTACAGAGCCCATTGCCAGTATATTCACCGCCTCAATCAAGGCGTTTGCTTTCAGCACAGCATGGCCATTTCATTACCCCTTCGTAAAAGAATATTTTTCAAGCAGTTGGCATGACCATAGTATCAGGAGGATCATACTGTCTAATTTAAAGAGGATGTCATGGTGCAGCTTTGTATTAACACTTTACATTAGACATTAAGCATCATGTCTTTATAGGATTGTCAAAAGTTAAATTATTTGAGAATGTTTTCAGCATTTGTAAACGCAAAACTGTTCCGCCTTAGACATTTCAGTAAGTCATTTTCTTCTTGCTCTATGATCGTGATTACACCATGTTGCAATGCTTAACTTATGATTACATTCAGCATTGTTTTTCAAAAAGGACAGATGGGGTAATTGAATTAATCTCTGCCACTGTTCATTACTTTCAGCTGCATCCCAATCCATCCTCCTTTTTCCCACCATGCCAATTCAAATTAGACCCGGTCAATAGTAACAGTCCAGTCCAAACTGCCAAGACAGGTCCTCTCTGAACCCGTACACAGGCAACCCAATACCGGTTTCGGCCTCATTGGGCCTCTTCAGTTCGGAGCAGCTCATTCCAGTGGCAGAATGAGCACAGAACCAACGTCTGGGCATACCCATTGCACTTAGGGCGTCACTATTTAAATATCAAACTACTTTAAACATAGGACCACCGAAGGAACGCAGACTCTGTCTTGTAGAAGAAAAAAATAACGAAGTCCAGAGCCATTCAAAGGTTGAATTCAAATAACAATCTGATTTAAATTGCCACAAAGTCGCAAAACAAAAGCACTTTACAAGAGAACTAGGACCAATGACAAGAACTAGCGGTGCCTGAGGAGAACTGTAAGGAAAGAAGGCCAGGACAACTGACGAGCTAGCCGGGTGACATTCCCCAATTGGGGCTGATCGTTGAGTGACTGCCAAAGCTGCAAAGCACAATCCCTTTCAAGAGAACTGGGACTAACGTTAGAACACGGGGTGCTCAAGGTGACTGGGAAGGCAGGTCTGGAAAACTGATGAGCCAGACGTGTGACACTCTCCACCGGGGCCAGTCGCAGAGCAATGGACCAATGTAAACACAAAAATAGCCCCAAGCCACATGATGGCAAATAACACTTACACTTTATCAGAACTTTCCAGCCTCACGAACAATGGCTTCCTTTTAAATGTTATTTTAATGTAATGCAATGGTTTTAACTATTTAATGGAAATAAATAAACCTCAAATTATTCAAATAACAAAAGAATGTGTGGATGGGATGCTTGAATTAATCTAAGCCACTGGTACTTACCCAGGGGCCACATCCCAATATTTTTTTTTCCCACCATGCCACCTCAGATAAGACCGAGCCATGTGCAAATCAGCATCAAGCCTGCTCCAACAGGAACAGTCCAAGTTATGCAGTTTACATCTCGTTGCAGTTTTTGAAGTAGACGCCCTAGGTTTGAGGGATCATTTTGTGTCCATTGTGTATTGTTTACACCATGCATTATAGGGAACACTTTATTGTTCATCCTCAACAGTAGCTGGCACGACCATTGTCACAGCAGCATTTATCACATCGAATCGCCAAACAAAGCGCCCATCATAGCATTTGACAGAGTATCTCACATATTCAACATAGCTCAGATATGAAATAATGGCAGCTCTTAAGAGGCGCCTAACGGCACTGGTCATTTACATGCCGTACTCACAAATATATAGAATACATGAGACCGAACACCTCAGACATCTCCTAGCTATGCCATATGGGTGGCTATCATGTATTTCAAACAGCACTTGTCTCCAATATGTACGACACACAAACAAGCAAAGAAAACAAACACACAGAAATTCCCTAACAGGCTTGCTATAGCAGCAGCTGAGACCCTTCACATCATCCATGGTCACAAAACACCAGACAACCCAGAACAGACATGCCCCGCAGAGGGCGATCACATTTCCATATACTTTGAGATACCACAGAAACATTACAAAACATCTCACATACAGGCTTTAATTCCAACGTCGATATGCCAAGGGCACTAACAGAGGAGATCAATGCATCAAAAAAACAAAGAATATATTTGTGAGAAGACCTCACACCCCTGCAACATTGCCCATACATTTCAGTGTAAAACCAATACAACTCTCAGATTATCTAGTCACAGCAGGATATCACGTATGTTACCGACCTAAGTATTTCCAAAGCAGGCAGTAAATACACTCTGGTGTGAAGTATCTGACAATAATATCATACACCCAAGGTCAAAGACTAGACAGCTAGGCTTAGTAAAAATGTTAATTATCAAAGAGTAATTTTGTGTTACTCTTGTGACAAGAAATTATAGCAAATAATTAGATTAAACTCACTGGGTTTATTTGGGGCAAAGATGTCGCAAAGGAACAGAGTGAGGACGGCTGCTGCTGGTCTGATGCTTTTAGAGCTATTTTCTTAGCACAAAATGCATCCTCGGATTCATTTTTGATCCAAGACTGCATTTTGCGTTAAGAAAATACTTCTAAATGGAGGGTTACTCTCGATTAATTGTGTGTTATGTTGCTGTAATTTCGCAAAGTTCCACTACAGCAAATTACACCTACCCCTACAGATCACATGGTCACTCAGCCACCAAACAGGGCCATAGATTAACTTTTTTTTTTATATCAAACTAACTTTCAAATCCATTTCTAGAAGGTTACATTACACAGTCTAATGGATGGCTCATAACAGAACAGAGAAAACGTATCACATAATAAGCCAAACTCCAATCTGCAATGGAAACTCGCAATTGCCCAGAGAGAAGAAATAGAGCTGCAAAGCCACACTGTTTCCCAAAGATACTTCTGTTTAAAATGAATAGTCTTGCCAAAAAGAAAAGAAAAATATTAATGCTAACGCCTAACAGAACTGACCAAATAAATGTAAGATCATGTGAACAAGAGCATGTGTCATCGTGCATTTACAAGTCTACATAACAAGACTATAGCGACCGAGAGTGATGACATATAAGGTGCGTGGGTCAACAAGCTTGTGCCTGAATTTGATGGAGTTGCCATTTTCTTTTTACCCTTCCATGACAGCAGATGCCAATGTTGGACGAGTAAAAAAAATAATAAACCTGCACAATAGTGCATGAATAAAAAGGAGCGGCATGTCATCCCTTCAACAAAGTACTTTTTAGTGAAACAAGGGAACCCGAACAATTGGCTGAGGACCACGGGTGTCAAGCTTATATTACAAAGAAAAAAGGTCCTTAGCACTTGAGAGGTCAAAGGAAATAATGAAATATAGACCGTGATAGGTAGCTATATTACTCCTATGTCCAGCCGGGCCAGGATTTTATTTTGTAGTTAATCACAAAAAATGAGAACAGAGGATATCTGAGAATTGGTTTGTAGTAGGGCACAGTCCTGTACCGTACTTAGGAGGAAAGTACTGGGGAAGGAACAAATACAACATGCAAAGGTTACAGGCAAAAGCTGAGCAAAATTGGCCACTTTCGAGTCAGTGTATCAATTTTAAAAGCATTGCCCAAGTGCTAACCACAACAAAATTATACACAATGGTAAGTTGAGGAAACACTAGAATAAGTCGACGTTTCGATCCCTTGCTCTAAATAACCTGGGATCATCATCAGGACTGACAGTATTTACATTTGCCAGGTATTTAACAGTTTAAATCCGCCTGTTAGGGAGAAAATAGGAAAAGATAAAAACAACCAGTGGCTGAGTTAAGAAAAGGTATTGTAGCCTTACTAACAATAGTACACGCAATTATACATAATGGTAACCAGTGTATTCGGAATCGGCATACCATGCTGTACATTCAGTGATTACAATCAAACTAGTCGTGAAAGGTCTTGGGCAGCATAGGTGCACTCATGCAAGGAGTGTGATTGACCGAGCAAGGTTCGAGGTGGCAGCAATGGCGCACATAAAGTGTTCGGGATAGCATCCGTGCAATCATACATCGAGTGTAGTGTTGCCGCATGTGCGCCTACAATTTTACGGATTTGTACAGCGTACGTGCAACCAAGAGTGATTTAAAGGTCAGGACAACGTTTGTGTAGTCATTCAGAAGCAGGTGGCAATTTTGTGGCAAGGGGGCCTGAAGAGGTGCAGAAGAATTACCAAGGGGTGTCCTGGCTTACCAATTGTCAGAGCGGTATGATCCAGTTGTGTCAGAATTCTGGAAACCGCCGGGCCTGTGCTGTCGGGACATAATCGAAAAATGAGAAGTGATGACTGCTAGATTGGACTGTGTTAAGTAGCGGTGAGAATAGGGGCGCTTTGTACCTTAGGAGAGAGGTCAGGATGGCCTTAGATTGGTTTCTGCCCGGGCACTTCCGTGGCGTGCTGGGCGAATCCGGACCAGCCGGTTCGTTTCCCTGGGTAATGGACGCGCTCGAGGAGTCGCTGTGGGGAGAAGGAATGCTAGGGAGGGGTGTTGGCTAGGTAAAGTACCTAGGGGTCTCGCCGTGGTTGGTTGGGGTAGAGACTGCAACGATCTGCCATAAGTCTCCGTTGGAATTGGATCCCGATAGTGTTCTGCCAGATCGTAGCAACCGGGTTACACTGTGCGTGAGTTGCTTAAATTAAATTACCCGGGACAGTTGAGGGCTGGTCACGTGGGGAGTGCGGAACGACGTGACCTGGGTGGTAAAGATCGACGAGGGGTGGGTTAGATTGTTCACGATAGTCGCCATTTTGGAACGGTGAGATGGTCTGCTGTGGCTAGGGGAGTGGTTAGTAGATCGACAAGGAGTGGAATTGCTGGAGATGGTCGCCATCTTGAAGTGGTAAGAGGGTGTACTGTTCCAAAGGGAGTGTCTAAGGGTGCAATTTGCGTGGGGATCAACCAGGTTGCAAATTGCTATGATTAAGGTGATGTGAATTGTGCATAAGTCGCGCGGTGCAGACGACGATACATGTGAAACAGTACATTTACATTTCATTTTGTGCTACACCATTCTTGGATTTGACAAGTATGAAAATTACGCAGTTTTATCTTAAGCGAATTCTCACAAATTTTAAGAACACACAATGTCTCTTGATTGTTGAGCCCAACAATCTTGTAATTGTCTTATACCAGTGTTGTCCAATCTTTCGCTCTGTTGAGACCATTTCTTATGGTATCAAATTGGATTAGTGTCTTTAATTCTTCACGGTTGAGAAGCTGGGCAATGTTACGACCTCTCTGTGGTAACTTCAGAACTTTCAAAATAGTCCATTTTATATCGTTCTAATTATGTCCAGCTTCAGAGAAGTGGTCCACCAATGGAGCATTCGGCGTTTTGCATCTGATGCAGAACCTGTGCTGACAAATTCTTGTCTTGGCTTTTTGGGTTGTCTGGCCTACATATAGTTTCAAACATTGACATTGTATGATATAAATTAAATTACTGGTATTGCAATTTGAGAATGATCGCCTTTCAACCGTGGTGATATTGTGGGTACATTTCTTTCCCTCAACTGTGTACTCCCATACATTACATCCACAGCATTTGGCATGTCCTGTAATGGGCGGAAACCCCATGCAGATTCAATGGTCGAGGATGTGCTTGGTGAGTACCAAGTGGTCCTTCAAATTCTTACTTTTGAGAAATGCAAATAGAGGTCTGTCAATATAAATGTTACCTGCATTTATTGTGGGCCAATGTTTGATGATGGATTTCCTTATTTTGTTTGAGGCCGGGGAAAACGTTGTCCCACAGGCTATTCTCTCATTGTGACACCTGTTTTTAGGTGAAAGCAGAATCTCGCGAGGACAATACCAAGCTCGTTTGAAGGCCATTTTGACTATTCTCCATGGATAGCCACGGTCCTTTAGTTTGTTAGATAGGGTTGATGCCTCTTTGAAGTAATCCTCTTTGGAAGAACAGTTGCGTCTGATTCTAAGAAATTGGGAAGAGGGTAGTGAGTCCCTAAGGGCCCTGGTATGATTGCTGGTGTAGCTTAGGAGCATGTTTGCGCTCAGTGGGCTTCCTGTAGAGTCGTGTTAGCAGCTCGCCCTCCGAGTGATAGATTGTTAGATTGCCACAAACTTGCCACCTACTTCTGGATGACTACACGAACGTTGTCCTGACCTTTAAATCACTCTTGGTTGCACGTACGCTGTACAAATCCGTAAAATTGTAGGCGCAAATGCGGCAACACTACACTCGATGTATGATTGCACGGATGCTATCCCGACCAGTTTATATGCGCCATTGCCGCCACCTCTAACCTTGCTCGGTCAATCACACTCCTTGCATGAGTGCACTTATGCTGCCCAAGACCTTTCACGATTAGTTTGATTGTAATCACTGAATGTACAGCATGGTATGCCGATTCCGAATACACTGGTTACCATTATGTATAATTAAATGTACTATTGTTAGTAAGTCTACAATACCTTTTCTTAACTCAGCCACTGGTTGTTTTTATCTTTCCCTATTTTCTCCCTAAAAGGCGGTTTTAAACTATTAAATACCAGGCAAATGTAAATACTGTCAGTCCTGATAATGATCCCAGGTTATTTAGAGCAAGGGATCGAAACGTCTACTTCTTCTAGTGTTTCCTCAACTTACCATTGTGTATAATTTTGTTGTGGTTAGCACTATGGCAATACTTTTAAAATTGATACACTGACTCAAAAGTGGCCAATTTTGATCAGCTTTTGCCTGTAACTTTTGCATGTTGTATGTGTTCCTTCCCCAGTACTTTCCACCTAAGTACGGTACAGGACTGTGCCCGACTACAAACCAATGCTCAGATATCCTCTGTTCTAATTTTTTGTGATTAACTACAAAATAAAATCCTGGTCAGTCTGGACATAGGAGTAATATAGCTACCTATCACAGTCTAGATTCCATTGTTTCCTTTGACCTCTCAAGTGCTAAGGACCTTTGTTCTTTGTAATCCCTCCAACAAAGGGCACATTTTTTTTTTAAAAGGACAGAATGGGGAGTGGCGGTGGTGAAATGGTGGGGCAGGTGTGAGTTTGGGGGGGAAAGTTCAACCTGCCAAGCACCGAGAGAAATGTTGAACAAGGTGGGTGTATGCTGCTAGGGATTTGGGTAAGTAAAAAATAAAATACCACAAAAACCAGTGGGGTAAGTAAAAGACGAGCTTTCAGCACACAGAGCACATTGGATGGTGTGATGAGAAAGCGAGGGATCAGGAAGCCAAAAAACAACAAAAACAAGCATTGGCATAGCCAATTGGTCTCGCCTTTGGAACCTTATAAGTGTTTAGCAGAGATATCTGGAAAGAAATTGTGTGTGCGCGCGCTTGGGCGAGATATAGAGATTGAGGAGGTGAGAGAGAAGCAGTGAAACAGAGCGGGGAACAGATAGTGCGTGTTACAAAGAGAGTGGCCACAGGAGGCATGAAAAGAAATAGAGGGCAGAAGACTAGATACAGAGATAAAAAAACAAGAGCAACAAAGAGACAAGGGGAAATGGTGAGAGGAAGAGTGGCAAGAGATAAACGGAGGAACAGAGAAAGAAGAAGAGAAAGGGTGACAGAGGAAGTGCGAAAGGGAGATAAATATATAGGAAAGGGGGAATAAGTAGAAAATAGATGAAAACTTGCGCCAATAATTCGGCTAGAAACCCTGTGGCCCTTTAGACGCAACACAACCTTCCCATGGGCGTGTCACAATTCCACTGTGCTCTGCAAGTAAATGGATATAGTGAGAGGGGAGCATGATGTGCAGCAGAGGAATAACGTACCACCCCCGGTCCCACTGGACCCTTCAGCTGAACAGGTGTTGGACTTGGCCCTTCTGGCAGGTTCACCCCTGAACTTTATGCCTTTTAATGTTACATCATTGTAGCGATTTCTGGGCTTTGAGTGTGTGCGCTCTCTGAGTGTGCGTGTGAGAATAGCCTGCCATCCCATAGGAATGCATGGGGAATATGTGTGTCCATGTCAATTCCTGATGCGTGGGGAGTGCAAGGTTGAGTTTGGTATGTGCGAACTCGTGAGGTTGAATGCTGCGCGATGATGTGTGCGGCTTCAATGTGGCTAGTGTGTAAGTGCCACTTCTAGAAGTTGGCCTGCCTGTGCAGTAAATGTGATTTGACTGTCTGGCTTGTGATTGGCTGGAGCTGGCTGGTGTGCCTGGCACCAAGAGTCAGGATGGGTCTGCCACGGTGGTGAGTGGAGAGATCTGCATGTTGATGTGAGGGAGGGGTGCACCTGGGACCTGAATAGGGCTGGGCTTTCCCAAAACAATGATGGCTCCGCCCCCTGTGGTGCGACTGATGACCCTAGCCTGTCCTGTGAATAGGGAGAGGAGCTGAGCAAAAGAAAGTGCTCCAAAACCAGCTGCATCTGGTTTTTCCCCACCCTGCACCCTAGAGACAAAGTGATTTAATGTATAAAAAGAGGCTGTGACCACATGTTAAAGGTTCTTGTTTCCTGACTTGAATCTACCAGGGGCGTGCTGCTGCTCGGGCCCATGGGAAGGCTTGCCTCCCTGGGCTCTGCCCAGCCCCTGGATGCTGATGGACTTCTTGTGGACCCTTCTTCGTGGCCCTGGAAGCCTTGTCCTGGGATGTCCTGCTTGTTGCTGGGCCCTTTTCTTTCCTGGGGGGTCATTCCTTGGGGTCCTGGTGGTCTCTGTGCCCCCTAGCGCATGGGAAACGCTTTATTCTAGTTTGCTCTGTTATTGAGGGAGGCTACCCCTCATTACTGCCTTTGCTAATCGCAGCCCGGGTGCTTACCCCGCTCATTTTATTATTTACGAGCAGGTGCCTACCCTGCATGATGCCCGTGTCTTTGAGGGCCGATGCGCAGGTGCCCACCCTGCGCCTTCATTATTAAGTAATTTAATTCAGGGTGCCACCCCTTTTTATAGGCGTCTTAACGGGTGCCAACCCCGTTTCTATTTTTATTTCATTCACCGAGGGAGCCTACCCCTCGTTTTGGCCCCCGAACAGTCACCGCCACGGCCGGGCCGAAGACAGGAAGTCAGGTTGCCGGGCGCCTGGGGCGGGACTTCCGCTTGCTTCCAGGAAGTCCCGCCCACCGCCGCGATTGGCTGCCCGCCCTGCTGCTAAGACAGGAAGAGAAGCTGGCCAAGGCATGGCTTCCGATGGCCCAGGGCTCCCGTGAATTAAGGAGAGCCCCGGGGCCGCCAGCATAGCGCATCACCAGTGTTGCGGGGCTCCCATGCGGTGGAGGGAGCCCCGGCGAGGAGTCAGCCCGGAGCCGCTAGGGCTGACTGATGGGGGACCGGTTCCCGAGATGGAGGACCGGGTGAAGCGTGGTGCACGCCCCCGCCGCCCCTGGAGAAGCGGCCGGTGAGTAGAGCTGCCTTGGAGGAGGGCAGTGGAGGAGAGAGCACCAAATTGAGGGCTCACGCGCTGGAGTCTCTGTGTTTTAAGCAGCCCTACTTGATAGTGGGACTGCTCAACGAGGGGGCATTTATTTATTTATTTAAGGAGCCAAAGTGCTCCAAGGCCCCCGTGTTTCTTCTAGAGCCTAGAGGGCTCCAAAGTGCGCAGCAATTGTTCCAGAGCGTAGAGGGCTCCAATGTTTTGGCGCCAATTGTCCTCAGCTGCCCAGCAAGTTGTGGGCAGCTGCTCAGTTTAAGTTTTCTTTCTAGGGGACTTGTTCTTTTGACTCAGGAGTGAGACGCACTCCTTCGCCTCTACCTTGGCCTTCCCCAGCTGTGCAGCACTTAGTGCCAGCTGCAGCGTTTTTAGGCCCTGTTCTTGTCCTCAGCTGCCCAGCAAGTAGTGGGCAGCTGCTACGTTTAGGTTTTTGCGCAGTGGCGCAACCTGGGCCCTAATGTGATTTATGTGCTGTGATGATTCATGTGCTATTGCTTTTTGGGTGTTAGGAAATGTACTGTATGTAGTATGTTTTGCGCACCCTGTGTTCTGATACCTCTAAATGTATTTATGCTTAGGAGGTTGTTTCACCTAGTATAGTTATGCTAGTGAGTTCCTGGTTCGCTGCGTGATATATACCCAAGGTGTTTAGGACTGCGTGGGGTATACTTACCTTTTACCAGTGGTTACTGGTTGTGTGCTACATTTGCTATTTGGTGCTACAACTGCTCTATGTTCTAAGTGCTAGTTCTACCAAGTGCTTATTCCTTACAGTGGTCCAGTGGCCACATCTTATGTACATAATCCCCTGTAAATTACGCCCGTCCCAGTGGCACAGTGTAAATTGTGTGTTTATTACCTAATGTGTTTGGTATAATAAAAAGGCTATTTTTGATATAACCTTGTGTGGAGTTCCTTTTGTGGGGGGCCTGGGATGTTGTTGCTGGTGGGTGCATGCGCAAATGCTTAACACATCGCCTCTGAGATAAGCCTGACTGCTCGTGCCAAGTTACCAAGAGGGAGCGCAGGGGTTATCTTGGCAGGTGACTTTCTTGCCCTGACGTAGAATGGTGGTTTCTGCCTGGTTTTGGCGCAAGCCTTAGCCAACCAGAAATTCCCATTTTTAACATTGGTTGTCAGCGGTGGGAAATGGACTTGTGTTTGCGGAGTACCACAGCAACAACTGGCCCCACTACAAAACTCTGCATTTTAGATAGAAACAATAATCCCTTTCCATGTGACTAAGTTTGTTCTAAATGTCATTTCTTTGGAAATGTGTTTCTTGTGCACTGTGAGTTAGGTGTCCCTAGCTCGGGAGGGTAGATCATCCCCTAAGTGCAGTGTGAGTTTTCTGGGTTTACCAGTAAGGGTGGGATCCAGTGGTGGCATCGAAAGTGTGTCCAGTGCATGTGTTCCCGTCCCGTTCCCGGAGTAATGGTACCTGTGTCACGTGGTGGTCAGGTTGAGAAATCAGGGGTGGTAGAAACGGTCTTATCAGTCGGGGGCGGGAGGGGAGTTTAGATGAATGGTGTGTTGCACTGGACGTTGGTGTGATGTGAGTTCTCTGAAATAAGGAGCTTGCTGAATAATTGGGTGTGAGTTCTCTGAAATAAGGAGCTTGCTGAATAATTGGGTGCAAGTTCTCTGAAATAAGGAGCTTGCTGAAAACTTGGGTGTGAGGTCTCAGATAGGGAGCTTGCTGTGTCTGGAGAACGTGGAACATCTGTAACCAGGGTTCCAGTAGTTCTGGCAGTATCGCTCCAGTTGGAAGGGTGCAGAAGTCCAGATGGAGGGGTGCGAGGGGGAGACCCCCCCAGTGGAAGATCC
The DNA here is from genome assembly GCF_964263255.1 of Lissotriton vulgaris. Classification (NCBI taxonomy): domain Eukaryota; kingdom Metazoa; phylum Chordata; class Amphibia; order Caudata; family Salamandridae; genus Lissotriton; species Lissotriton vulgaris. The sequence goes on from NC_141687.1 coordinate 398,276,506, forward strand.
AGTGGGTCAGGGGCCAGCTGTAAGGGTTGTGTCGCCGGGGAGGGACCATGGTGATGCTATTTCTGTCCTGAGTGACAGGCAGACTTGCTACACAACACATTCGTTATGTGTCACCCTCAGGGAAGTCCTGGTCCGCCAGGCATCTGACCAAAGGGTACGTCCCTCGGTTGGGGAGTCAGTAGCCGGTGGTTCCGGATCTGGACGTAAGGGCAACTGTAAGTAGTGTCCTGAAGTTACAAGAAGAAACTTCTGCCTGAAGAGAAGGAACCGGGTAAGCTGTATGGAGGAGTACTGTCCCTGACCTGGGGGATTGGCCTGCAGTGGTTGCCTTGCTGCTAAAGGAGAAGAGAAAGCCTTAGACTTGGTTTTCAACTTGTGAAGTCCTGGTGCGCCAGACATCTGACCAAAGGGTCCGTCCCTAGGTTGGGGAGCTAGGTTCAGGTGTTTGCCTGTCCTGGACGGCAGGGCGACAGTAGCCAGTGCCCTGGCTAGTTTGTCTTCTAGGGGTACCCCTGTGAACACAGGTGGGGCTCATCTTAAGTGAAGAGACCCTCTGTTTCCCAGAAGGGGTGGTGCAGGGCTAGCAGGGATCTTTAGGGTCCTTGGCTGAATGTTGTAGTACTGCCCTGAGAGCAGGTAGGGCCTATCTTAAGTGGAGGGACCCTGTTCTACAGTGGGAGGGTGCAGAACTCTGGAAGGGGGTCAGAGGGAGTCTGACCCCTGTGCATCCGATGAATTCAGATCCCAGGTGGTAGACCAGTTAAGGGAGCTGTGACCTCGCCGTCATGACCACCCTGGTGTCCTGTAGGCACCGCACTGAGCAACGTCCGCCTCGAGCCGCGCAGCCTCTGCCGCTCGCCCCGACTCAGTCCCGACGCTGTTCGCGAGCCGTAGCCTGAGCCGCAACAGGCAGAGCACCGCGACGTGCAACGCCTCGCTACACCATCTTGTGCTGGTCTGAACGCCGTCACTGCTGCTAAGGGAGTAATGTCCCGAACAGGTGGGAGAGTTGTGTTCTGGAGGGTGCTTCTCTTGGGAGAGTGCGCAACCCCAGAAGTAGAGGTAGGGTGGGGCATTTGTTGCCCGTGACCTCTGATCAGCCTGAGGGTGCGAACCCTAGGTTGGAGGATCAGTGGTACTTTGGAACTACACTGAGAAGGAGGGTGGAGAATGGCTATTGTATGCCAGGGGTTACTACCCCCACTCTGTGAACTGGCAAGGACCAGTGGTATCTGGGTGGCCTAGGGCCTGGTCCTGGACGTGGACAACTAAGGAGTACCGGTGGGGTAGCCTGGTTGGGCTTGAATTTTTTTTTCTCATGTATGCTTGTTTTGGAACAAAATGGCGTAGAACAGGAGGGTGTCCCTGCAGTGCGGGCCCGCGTCCTTGTTCTATCGCCCAAAGCAGGGAAGTCCATCACAGCGGTGATTGGTTTGCCCTGCGTTTTGGCTGGAAGGGGGTTGTGTTGGACTTGGCCCTTCTGGCAGGTTCACCCCAGAACCTTTTGCCTTTTAATGTTACATCATTGTAGTGATTTCTGGTCTTTGCGCACTTTAGCACTGTGGCGCAGTGTAAAGTGCGTGCCCTCTCTGAGCCCGTGTGTGAGAATGGCCTGCCCTTCCATAGGAATGCATGGGGAATATGTGTGTCCATGGAAATTCCTGATGCGTGGGGAGTGCAAGGTTGAGTTTGGTATGTGTGAACTCGTGAGGTTGAATGCTGCACGATGATGTGTGCAGCTTTAATGTGGCTAGTGTGAAAGTGCCACTTCTAGAAGTTGGCCTGCCTGTGCAGTAAATGTGAATTGAACGTCTGGCTTGTGACTGGCTGGAGCTGGCTGGTGCACCTGGCTCCAAGAATCAGGATGGGTCTGCCCCGGTGGTGAGTGGAGAGATCTGCATGTTGATGTGAGGGAGGGGTGCACCTGGGACCTGAATAGGGCTGGGCTTTCCCCACACAATGCTGGCTCCGCCCCCTGTGGTGCGACTGATGACCCTAGTCTGTCCTGTGGGAGAGGGGCTGAGCAAAACAAAGTGCTCCAAAACCAGCTGCGTCTGGTTTTCCTCCACCCTGCACCCTAGAGACAAAGGGATTTAGTGTATAAAAAGAGGCTGTGACCTCATGTTCAAGGTTCTTGTTTCCGGACTTGAATCTACCAGGGGCGTGCTGCTGCTGGGGCCCAGGGGAAGGCTTGCCTCCCTGGGCCCTGCCCAGCCCCTGGATGCTGATGGACTTCTTGTGGACCCTTCTTCCTGGCCCTGGAAGCCTTGTCCTGGGATGTCCTGCTTGTTGCTGGGCCCTTTTCTTTCCTGGGGGGTCATTCCTTGGGGGCCTGGGGGTCTCTGTACCCCCTAGCGCATGGGAAGTGCTTTATTATAGCTTGCCCTGTTATTGAGGGAGGCTACCACTCATTACTGCCTTTGCTAATCGCAGCGCGGGTGCCTACCCCGCACATTTTATTATTTACGAGAAGGTGCCTACCCTGCATGATGCCAGTGTCTTTGAGGGCCGATGCGCAGGTGCCCACCCTGCGTCTTCATTATTGCATAATTTAATTCAGGGTGCCACCCCTTTTTATAGGCGTCTTAACGGGTGTCCACCCCATTTCTATTTTTATTTTATTCACCGAGGGAGCCTATCCCTCGATTTGGCCCCCGAACAGTCACCGCCGCGGCCGGAGACAGGAAGTCAGGCCGCCGGGCGCCTGGAGCGGGGTGGGACTTCCACTTGCTTCCAGGAAGTCCCGCCCGCCCTCGCCCATGCCAGTGGCACAGTGTAAATTGTGTGTTTATTATCTAATGTGTTTGGTATAATACAAACGCTATTTTTGATATAACCTTGTGTGGAGTTCCTTTTGTGGGGGGCCTGGGATGTTGTTGCTGGTGGGTGCGTGCACAAATGCTTTACACATCGCCTCCGAGATAAGCCTGACTGCTCGTGCCAAGCTACTAAGAGGATGAGCAGGTGTTATCTTGGCGGGTGACTTCCTTGCCCCGACGTAGAATGGTGGTTCCTGCCTGGCTTTGGCGCAAGCCTTAGCCAACCAGAAATTCCCATTCCTATTCCCATTCCTAACAGGTTTGCACTGTGGGAAAGGAAATGGAACGAAAAGAAATAGAAGAAAACAACTTAAGTAAGAGGAAGATTTAAGCTCTCATATTTATATCCTCGCTCACGAAATGGTGTGATCCTGGGCAGGTTGCCTTATCGCTCAGTTCCCCAGTTCTATCATTTGTTCACTTTGACAGACATATCAGCACACAAAACAATTTTCGTATTTAGAGCCTAGACCTTAAAGAACGTTTTTTTGAAAATACCAAAGAATAACCTTTAAATGCACGTGTTCATCCTAAGACTACCTACTTGAAAAGGTTTAAAGGCACGGTTTAAAGGCACTCTCTGGATGAAGAAGTACAACGCTGCTCAAGCAATGAAGTGAAGAAGCAATATTTAAGAAGCTTTCCACAAGACAGGAAGGTTGACTGAATAACTCATCAAATCGAAATGTCGCTTTAAAATTGTCAAACATATTTAAGAGATCTGACGTGGGTAGTGATAAGAAAAAGCTCGATTAAAAAAATTGAAAAGCCTCATAGGCCATATATGGTATAATATTGGTGCCGCTGTCTTAGTGACAGAAACTGATGTACGGTGAACACTGTAGATATTTCCAAGGAACTTAACTGTGTGTTTTTACACATTTGGTGCTCAAAACAGCTGCCAGGTTGAGAGCACAAGCGTCCTCTTTCTCAACATAAGCACCTTCACACAAAGACACCACCAGCCTCTACTGTTGGGGTCTGAGCAGACCTCTGAGTCCTACTGATTCACTGTCTAACCTCTCTGCTAAAACTAGCAAAGAGGAGATCAGTTTGAGGTGATTGTAGTGTTCAAAGCAGTCACATTAGGGTTCTTGTGAAGCGGGTGTAAATGCCACCGCCAGTGCTTTCACAAGTGACACTGAACTAACGGGTCGATTATGAATGCTTATCAACTGTCAATGGCCAATCTAGCAGCGAAATAGTCAAAAACCTACTGCCAAACCAGGAGACATTTCCTGCACTCTAATTAACACCCCATATCTCCCTCCCGGGCCCACACGCTACGGCCCATCTTCCAATGCACTCCTGTCCCCTGAAGAAGCCCTGTGCATTGACAGTGCTGTGCACCTGGATAAGTCCCGGCATCTGCAGAGCCAGATAAGCCTCGGGTTTGGCCTAGAGCCACAGTCTGAAATGCGTGAAAGGACCGAGCCCAAGGATGAAAGGGCAGGCCAACAGGACAGGTACAGCGGCAGGAAATCCAGGAGGCAGCGCTGTGCGGGGTTCCTGTGCCATATGACACAACGGACAATCGTACAGAGTATCGGGCGGAGGCAAAATGGGGCGGAAGACTAGCCGTGGGAGGAGAACCGACGCAAAAGCTACTAACAGCGCCTAGGGAACGAGGGGGGATTGGGGGGAGTGAGGAGAAGGTACCCGCCACCTCCCCTTCATCGCTTGGAAAGGGCCTTAGTTGGTGCCCGCCGCCCTCTGTTCGGTGGAAAGCCCAGGCGGTTACTCAGCAGTTATTTCAAGCAAACCGGAAACCAGCATCCTAAGGTGACCCCCACGCTGGAGCCAGTGAGCGTGTCCGCTTGCAGTGTGTGCAAATACCTGAAGCACCCTCTACAGCGGCGTTAACTGTGCCAGGAGGTGAATAGATACCTTCTCCTCTGCTCCCAGAGTCCCGATAACACCCAGGGGCTCCACTCTGGAGCCGCGGGCCACGCAAGGAAGGGGCCACTTCAAGGAGCACGGATGAGCACCAGAACGCAGGTTCCGATAAAGGTTGAAAGGATGGGCATCAGAACACAGAGTTAGACTTAGGGTGCACGGATGAGCATCAGAGCGCAGGGACCGATGCAAGGTGCACGGATGGGCATCAGAGCTCAGGGTCAGATGCAGGAGGCACTGATGAGCATCAGAGCACAGGGGCAGATGCATAGTGCACGGAAGAGCATCAGAGAGTAGGGTCAGGTGCAGGAGGCACGGATGGGAATCAGAACGCCGGTAAGCCGGGAACCGAACAGCAGACCTCTGCGGTAGGAGGAGGGACCACCAGCACAGCTCCGGCCCGGCCCTGTGCAACTCACAGGCAGTGGCTTCCATGAGCACTGAACCTCCGCTGACCCAGCCTCTTCCTTCCTGTCTGGCCTGAGGGGAGGCCAAGACTCCAAAAGCACGCACGCCCCCTCCGATCAATCAACATTCTCACCACAGAGAGGAGTCACTCCATTGTTGACGAGACGCCCAGTTTACATTGCAATTTATCCCAGGTTATTAAACCCAAAACGTCCACTCGCTGTGAGCATAAGTACGTCCCAGAGGGATTCCGAACTAAGAAAAGCATGACAGCATACGAGAGAGAAGCGCTTTGCCTAAGAGCATGTGAGGCAGCAGGCAGGACAAAAGCAATTACAGACAAGCGTGGTGTGCGCGCACTGCAAGGAATGTGTGATATGCAGCTGGGACCCGGCCGCGCTGCTGCTCGCTCCAGAGCTCCCTAGGCCAGGAGAGAGAGAAGGCGGGACGTGCACCTGCCTTTGGCCACTTGCGTGCTGTCTTTCTTCGAAAGACGCGCGCAAAGGCCAATAGCGTGTGAGCCCAAAAAGAGCATGTGCTCAGAGTTAAAAGTCATTACTAGAAGCCTCACCGAGCAGCGCATGCACGCTGGCTCAGGCGAGACCTAAAAAACAATCTTCAAAAACACAACCAGCACTCTACCACGTTGTGCTAAAGGGGAAAAAACTGTTCCCTAAATGGAAGCAGTGGTAGGAATTGAACCAATCAAAATGATGGTAAAGAAGGTAGGAAGGGAGGAAGAAATCTAGGAAGAGTAATGAAACCCATCGAATTGCTAGCAAGCAACAAAGATTGACAAGAAAGTCAACCAATGATAAGTAATGAACTTAACCAAAGTGCACAGTAAGTATGGGTATTATCTAGATTACTTAGTTCAACAAAAAGAGCTAAAGCAATCTTTAGGAGAGGCCTAAAAAAACCTTTACATTCACAACCGTTAGCAAGAATACACCCAGCTTCTGTCCAGCAAATATACCCTAAATCACGCTGTTGCATGCACTGGAATGTAGTTTCTCTGTTACAGAAGCTCACTAAGCAATTTATTATATTAGAGCATATGGTCTATTTCAAGTTCTACAAGTGATGCTGTACATCAACAGGAACAGACAACCTTAAGCTTGCTTTCGGTACCACACGAAAACAAGGTTTTCTGCCCCTAAACAAGGCCTCAGATTAAAATGATAGCTCATTGATCAGAAAGCACACAAACTCATAACTGAAGGGCAGTATGGATTGAAGGCGCAAGAATATACAGATATGTAATCCACCACAAACTGAACACCTTTTCTTTGGAAGGCCCAATACTCACCTCTTTGGGGGTGTGGTGGTCTGAAACCCTCTGCCCTTCAAACAGAAACCTGAGAGTACTCATTGGAACGCCCTGGGTGAAAAAGAAAAAATACTTTTAGGATCCAGTTGGTGCCCAAAAAAACATGCTGAGAGTAAGAAAAGAAAAAAAGCCAAACCTGTCTTTGAGAGTATGACTCTTTAAGTTTCTTGAGATGTGTTGTCATTTTCACCTTAAAGTGGATTTCACTACTGTCCTGTGAAGAGAAAAAGCAGCGGTGTCACTATCATGCATTTATGTGATCACAGTAAAAGTCAAATAGAGATGGCTAATGCCAAGGGCTCCAAAGATATGGCACGGTTACAATGGGTTCTAGACCAGGTCAGAGGTGACAGGATATATTTATTATTAAAAAATTGGACACTGCGAAACCACTACACTTTGGAAAGGATACTGGGAGCAAAAAACATGGCTTCAGAGGCCTGCAGGGATCTGTGTCACGCGGGAAACCGCCATGACACAAGGCTGTTGGGGGCGTGGCTAGCTAGCCAACATGGCGGACGTGTCCGCGTAGAGCTCCAGTGATCGCCCCTGCTTTATCCTGACAATAACCTGGTGGAGGTGTTTTTTGCAGCCTACAGCGCGGAGCTGGTGCGGGGTCACAGCGGGAGCCCGTGGAGCACAGCGGAACCGAATTGAGCCAGCGGCCACGGCAGGAGAGACAGTCGGTGGGCTGTGGCGTTGAGGCCCACGACAAAGATGTGCGAAACGCGGCTGGCGGCCGTTGAAATTGCCGAGCGTTGGGCGCTGCCCTGAGCCTGGACGACCTGCGGCTCCTGCTGTGGCGCCGCCGAGGAGCGCGAGAGGCAAGGCTACTGGCCGAGACAGGAGAGAGACACCTCCTGCAGCCAGGTGGTGTGGCTGCTCCGGAGCCGGGTCGGGGCTGGGGCCTGGTACCACCTCCTGTGGAGCCCAGAAGCAGCGAAAGGTCGCAGCCTTCCCAGACACGGCACGGCTGCCTGGTGACATCGGATTGCTGAGCGGGTGAGGAGAGGGGCCTGAGGAGGATCGGGCCCTGGGGCAACGACCTCTCACTCTGAGGAGCCGGAGTGGTGGCGGCAGGAGCCGGCGGCCCCGGGTGGAGGACTGGGAGCTGAGAGACGGCTGCTTGCGGTGTGTGCTGGCTGAGTGGAGCGGCGGCCAACAGTGGAGCCCGGGAGTGTGGCCAGGGCCGAGGGCCACATTGGTGGAGGTCATGAGGAGGGGCCGCCCAGAGGACTGAGGCGGGCGGCGCAGTTCGCCACTGGATTGGACCGGTTACAGCGTGGGGCACTGTGCAGTGCGTACTGAGGAGGCGGGCGATGCCCTGCGCCTGGCTGTACTAGGGGACACGAGCTGCGACCCTTTGGACACAAGCAGGCACATACGCGTCACCTCAATGGGCCCGGGTGCCATTTTGAAGTTAGCGCCATATTAGCTGCTGCTGCTCATTGTGAGGCCGCCTCCCGGAGTGGGATTGACGCTGCGGTCGGAGGGCGCCCAGGACAGTACGGGGCAAGCTGGATTTCGTTGCTGCGGTGTTGGGGCCTGCATGACGTAGAGACACTGAGGTGGTGCAGTGGTAGCTGTCCGGCGAGGGGGCACTGGTGCAGCGGCCCCTGGAGAGACAGGGAGGACACATTTCTGCTGAGCGGCGTGGTGCAGGTCAGTCAACTGCTCAAGACACCCGCGGGGCCGACTTGGGTTGTCGGGCGCTGGGGCCTAGTCGAGGCTGGCGCGCGGACCGGAGACCACCTTGGCAGTATCTGGTGGCACTGGCCTGGTAAGGCGTCATCTCATCTGGAACTCTGGTGGGGGCCTAGCCCTGGGAGACAGACAACTGTCGACATGAGTGGATGCCTTCTGCGCAACAACTGGCGATGAGCAGACTCAGGGACAGAAGCAGCAGGAAGACGATGGCTGGACTCGCCACACGGATCGCAAGGCGCCGGTCTGGGCCCAGCGGCGGCCAAGATGGACTCCCTGCTCGCAGCAGTAGAGCGCATAGGCACCACGCTGGAGCAAACAAATGTATCCCTAGAGGCCCGGATCGACAAGGTAACGTCAGACTTCACTCTACTCCACGCCAATCATCGAAAACTGGCGGAGTCGGTCGCCGAGCAGCGCCAGTCATTTCAGGAGTTGCAACCTATGGTGCGCAGTCATACCTAGGCGCTCCAAGATATCATGGACAGAGTCCACGTGCTGGAGGATCGGATTGAGAATGCGGAAGGGCGCTCTCGGCGCAACAATGTTCGGGTGGTAGGCCTACCTGAGGGCGAGGAAGGTAAGGACCCGGAACGATACACGGAGAACTGGTTGCGGGACCTCCTGCCCCCGGAGGTACTGTCCAAGCACTTTGTAGTAGAAAAAGCGCACGGGTGCCGGCGCAGAAGCGCCCAGCCTCGCCAGTTTCACTTCAAATTGCTTAATTATCATGACTGGGATGTGGTGTTGAGCGAAACGAGGAAGCTGGACAATCTAACAGTGGGGAACAGCCGTGTGATGCTTTTTCCGGATTACACGGCATCGGTGCAGCGAAGGAGGAGCACATACTTGGCGATGAAAAAACAACTGAGGGAACTGGGACTGCCATATTCCTTACTGTTCCCTTACTGTTCCCCTCTCGGCTCTGCGAGATTACCAAGGACGGGGCCCGCTTCTTTGACACGCCGTCAGACGTCTGGGACTGGCTGGAGGAAACGGGACAGTGGAAGGGCACACGGCCTGCAAGCGAGGAGGGTGAGTGGCAGGTGAAGAGATCGAAAAGGCGCAGAAAGCGAGGTGCCCGTCGTGGACAAGGAAATGGCCCAGCAGCGCCCAGCCTGGAGAGAATGCGGCTAGAGCGGCAGGAGGCACTTGAAGCGGTGGTGAACCTGGGAGCAACGCAGGGCGGGGCCTGAATGGCCTCATAGGCACGCAGCGAACCGGACTTGAGCGGCCCGTCCTCCTCATAAACTGTGCTTTCTGAGGACATAGTCATGCCAGTGGTGACACCGCAGACTGCTGACCTCCTTATGTAATGTATTATGTGGGGAACATACCAGGGCCTCTACCCTTGGGCTCGACACTAGATTGGGATATCTTTTTCATGTTACTGCTGTGCGCGCCACTGGGAAATGTTTGCTTTTCTCTACATATGCCCGCACTGCTGCAAAATTGCGAGACCGCTAAGCTGAAGGGGATGTTGCAGAGCCGGGGTTAGCGGGAGCTATGTGTTTATCCCACTAGCGGGCTCCCCTGCAGGTGTTCCGCACTTGCCCGGTGCAGTCGCAAGCACTAGACATTCCAAAGCTCCTTCCACACTACCAGATGATATGGGTTAGGGGTGTAGGGTAATGCGGTTGTTGGTAGCACGCGCACCCAGACAGCGGCCACGTTGAGTTAACCTACACTTATGTGGTGGATCTTGCAAAGGTTTGGACGTACGCCCTACCGGGACACGCCCTTTTTGTTATACTGTTTGTATTCGTTCACATGTTCCAGTTGCAGCACACTGACCCTTCTTTCCCCGCTAGCGTACATGGGCCCCACCCCTGAGGCGCTCCCTTGCTCTTGCGTGCGAAACAGAACCGACATGACGCACACAATAACCTGGAACATCCGCGGAATACACACTCCACTACGTCCCGCCGCTACTCGGTGTTTTCCTACCTACAGCGCCACGAGGTGGGGATTGCCCAACTCCAGGAGACACATATGACACTAGCCGTGCTCTATAAGCTGCGCAGGTGCTGGAGGGGGCAGATATTCGGCACAACCTTTTCTGCTCATGCGCGGGGCACTCTGGTCTGGGTACGGGCGGGCGTCCCTTTCAATTGTATGGAAGAGCGGGTGGATCCTGCGGGCAGGTATACCCTAGTGCGGGAGGTACTGAAAGGTCAGGAAATCCTGTTGGGATCCCTTTATGCCCCGAACACAGATCAGCACTCCTACTTAGAGAACCTGAATCACGTCCTACATCCCTACACAACAACATGGTACTAGATGTGCGCCTGGACCGTTCTTTCCCTCCCCTCCGAACTACGACAGTGGCATCCCATGCTCAAGCGTTTAGGGACTGGCGTGTACACTGGGGGTGTGTGACCTCTGGCGCGTGCAGCATCCCACGGATAGAATTTACTCTTAATACTCCGCAGTCCACGACTTGCTTATCCGGCTGGATAGGATAATAGGCACACAGTCGTTGCTCTAGGTCCCGCTCCTCGCCAAGACAGAATACCTAGGGAGGACACACTGACCACAATCCCCTATGGTTCCGGATCAGCTGGGAGGCAGACCGCCCACCGGTGCACACGTGGCGGCTGCAGCCTGCTGCGCTCGAGGATGAGGAGTTTCGATTCTCACTAGGCACAGCCATTTTAGCTTACTTTGAGGACAATGAGGGGACGACGGACAGTGCATTGGTGGAGTGGGAGGCACACAAAGCAGTTATTCGTGGGCACTGTCTGGGGGTCACATGGAATATACGCGCAACGCTGTCGGCCTCTCTGACACGACTGGAGTTGGAGCTCCTCCGATATGAGGGAGGGTGGGGGAGGGTGGGGGGGGGGTGAGCATTTGCGGGCGCTAGGTGACCTGCACGCTAAGCATGCAGAGCTTATGGAGAAGCTGCGCTGTCATAATTATGCGGAACATACGGCCAGGACACATGCCAGGGCAGACAAGGCTGGCCGGCTAATAGCCTGGCTGGTGTGGAACGATGGGCGCGGAGTCCCCATAGGGGCACTGTGCACAGCGGAAGGGAAGATGGTATATACACAGCGAGAAATTCACCGCACTTTAACCGACCACTATAAGCAGTTATATAAAGCCCGCGGCACTGGCCCCCGGCGAGCGCTGCCCTCGTTTCTGGACGCTGTCACTTTGCCTACGGCGTCTGAGGAACACAAGGGCGAGCTCAATGCCCCCCTCACACTGGAGGAGGTAGATGATGCGATCGGGACATGGTAACCGGTAAAACTCCCGGGCCGGATGGCCTACCCGCCGAATATTATAAGGCGAACAGGGTTACTTTGGCGCCCCTGCTCCTTCAGCTGTACAACACCGCAATAAGTGAAGGTTCGTTCCCTCCGTCGATACAAGAAGCGTTCCTGGTCTCCTTGCCCAAGCCAGATAGAGACCACACTGCACTGGGTTCGTAAGGGCCGCTGGCAATGCTTAATACAGACTATAAAGTCTTTGTGAAGGTTCTGGCGGAACTGCTCGCGGTAGTGGTCCCTCACTTAGTGCACCCCAACCAAAAAGGGTTTGTGCCGGCGAGATCCACATCCCTGAATCTTAGGAGGTTCTTTAGGGTGGCGGCTGAAGCGACGAAGGAATGGCCCAGGGCGGAATGCCTGATAATAGATCTGGAAAAGGCCTTCGACTGCCTGGAGTGGGGGTACCCGACTGCGGTGCTCTCAAGCTATGACCTAGGTGTGGAATTCCTGCAGATGGTTCAGCTCCATTAGAGGGGCGTGGCTTGGACGCCGATCGGGATGGCGGCGTGAGCTTGCAGCTCCGCGCAGGGTCCCGCTATTTCTCCTGAAAACTACAACCGGGGAGACCCCTGACCGGCGCAACTGGTCTGCGAGGTGTAGGGGAACCACTGGAGAGCGGCTGAGGGCTCTTGGGAGACCGCTTGTGCCGCCGAGACCTTGAGAGACGAAGCCGGAGGTGTTGCCCGGAGTGAGAAGAAGATGGAGGCGGAGAGGGACGATGGTCTCTGAACCGAAACCGAGGTGAACTGGCACCGGCCTGCGGAGTGGCCCGCCTTCTGTGAGATTGGAGTTACGGAGGCGTGCTGGCGCGGACCTGTGGGGCAGGGCTGGGGGCCTGGAGGTCAGTGTTGGACTGGTGTACAATTTGAACGCACCCGTTTGTGCCTCCCCCTCCCCCCTCCACCCGGCCCTGGCGACAGTGGAGCGGGCGGCCCTGGCACTCCTGGTTCTTTGAGTTGCCGGCACAGTAGAGGTACTCCACCACAAAAACTGATGGTGCGCACGTCCCCCGGGCAGAGGATACCGGGCTTTGGAGAAGTGTCCGTGTGACGACGACAGAGGCACCTAAGATGGCGGCTGCAGGAGGGGCAGCCATTACGGAGCAGGGCCGGGAGGACTCAATCGCGGTCTCTCAGGTCGGTGAGGCCCGAGCCTCACCGCTGATGATGGAACAGGAGCAAAGGCTGAACCAGCGCCTGGACACTATCTTGGAGGCCATCACCTCGACTAAGGAGGCATTGCAGCAGGACATTGCGCAGGTCGCCACGGGGCTGGGTCTCCTGAGGGCGGATCATGCCAAGCTGGCGGACAAAGGTAAGGACCATGAGCAGCTACTTCTAGACCTGAAACCGGCGGTGGTGACCGCGGAACATAAGATTACGGACATCCTCAACCGTTTGGACAAGCTGGAGAGACGAGCGGAGGATGCCGAAAGCCGTAATCGAGGGAACAACGTACGGGTCGTAGGCCTGCCGGAGAGAATTGAAGGATATGATGCAGTGGCCTACATGGAGAACTGGTTCCGGACGGTGGTGGCACCAGAGGGCCTCTCATCCTTCTCGTTGGAACGGGCACATAGGGTGCCGGCTCGCCCACCGGCGCTCGGCCGCCCTCCTAGACCGATGGTGGTGAAGCTCCTCCATTATAAAGATCGGGACCTGTTAATTCAGAAAGCTCGAGCATTGGGCCCATTTGAGGTGGAAAATAGCCGAGTCACGATTTTCCCGGACTATACGCAGGCAGTCCAGAAGAACAGGGCATCCTTCCTGGCGGTGAAAAAGGAACTGAGGGAGGAGGGCATCCAGTACTCATTGCTCTTCCCGGCCAAGCTGCGAGTAATCCTGGATGGGAACACTCAATTTTTTCAGACTCCTGATGAAGCGTGGTCGTGGTTAGAATTGTATCGTGCCGGCACGGACAGGACTGGCAAAAGTCAGCGAGAGAGGCCTAAACCGCTTCAGGTCCGGAAATCCCAACGGATCCGCTCACGTAACAAGCTTCAAAGAGCGAAACGGGAGGCTCAAATGGCTGCGGACAAAAGAGGGGCACTGGCAGCGACGGCGAGTATCACAAGGTCGCAACAGGAGAGTGACCTGCTTGTATCGGACTCTGGCGAGGACGGAGGCAGGACCGGAGAGGAATTATCGGAGGCGGAGAGTTCGAAGGGCCCGGCGGTCACCCCACAGACGTCCGACAGGATCTTTAATGGCTGACTCATATATGGGACTTGTGACACTGTACTTCTCGCAGAGAAATATTCAGTTGGTATTAAAAGGGCTGCCAGGTAGGGTGTGGCATCAGCACTGCGGGATGGAAGGCGCGGGGCACGGGCTCCGCTTGCCCGGGGTCGGCGATAATTCACCCCCTCGGGGCCCTTAAGGCCTTCTGGCGACCACAGATTAGTCTGATTTGTGTTATGTTTAAGGTTTGGATCAGGGCTGAAACTGGGTTTGTAGGCTCTGTCCTGGGGAGTGGGGGTTGGGGAGTTTTTTCTATAATTCTTTTTGGGGGGGGGGGGGGGCAACTGCTGCGATGTGGGTAATGAATGGCTGCACCTGAACTGGATCGTTATGCTTTGGCATGGGGACGTTACCTAACTTGAAATGCCTAACATGGAATGTCCGAGGACTGCGAACTATGGTCAAACGCCACAAGGTGCATGCTTATTTGGTGAGGCGGGGGGGGGGGGGGGGGGGGGGGTCCAGATTGCAATGTTGCAGGAGACTCATTTAACTAAAAAGGAATGCACTGCGCTACAGAGTAGATGGCGAGGTCAGGTCTTTAGCGAACGCGGAATAAGTGGTTCCAGAGGGGTCCTGATATGGGTTCGAGCGGGTGTACCATTCCAGATGCTGAATCAGCTGGTGGATCCTGAGGGTAGATATGTGGCGGTGGAGGGGAGGTTGTATGGCCGGGATGTGGTTTTGTGCTGTGTGTATGCTCCGAATGTTGACCAGGCTCGCTTCTTTGATGGCCTGTCGTGCTCACTGGCCTCTTTCTTGGCGGGGCCTGTGCTCCTGGGAGGGGACTTTAACTCAATCACTGATGTGGCAATGGATAGGCCTCACCCACCACTGGTTGATTCCCCAGTACGAAGACTAGCTGCACACAGGAAGGAGTGGCAGGAAAGGTGGGGACTACTGGATGTGTGGCGGGAGCAACACCAGGGTAGTAGGGATTATTCCTTTTTCTCGGCCCTCCATGCTCTACACGTCAGGATCGACTCGGTCCTGTGCAGTGGTTCCCTAGCTACATTGGTCACTCATACGGAGTACCTGACCAGGACCATCTCGGATCATAATCCTTTGTTGGTGCACGTACAATGGCAGCGTGCGAGATCCGCGATTCCAACATGGCGGCTTCGGCCCGACACCTTGGAAGACTCGATGTTTAGTGACGCGGTCCAACGGGGCATAGACCAATACTTTGATGAAAATGAGGGGACAGCTAATAGTAGGTCCACTGAATGGGACGCGATGAAAGTGGTGGTGAGAGGAGTGTGCATGGGTAGGTTTTCGAATGCCCGAACGTCGGTGTTGAATGCGCTTGCTGGAGCGGAAGAGAGGTTGAGGGGTCTCGAACAGCGTAGAGCGGACCGACCGGACTTACAAGCCCGGTTATTGGAAGCCAAGGAGGCAGTGGCTACCGAAACGGAACGGCTGCGGAGCTATGATTATAGACAATATGCCATCAAAGCACATGCTGAAAGGGATAAGGTAGGCACGTTCCTGGCCAGGCTCGCTAATCCTGAACTCAGAGGCTTCCCAATCTTGGGCATAAAAAATGCATCGGGGGAGATGGTTTATTCACAAACAGCGGTGATGGAATGTTTTCGGACCTATTATGCTGAGTTGCATGAGTGTCAACTGGGGGTGGAGGCCTGGGAGATCAGTGATTACTTGGAATCAATGCAGCTGCCGGTGCTGGATGTCGACGATGCGAAGGACCTGGGAGGGCTTATCACGCTCGCCGAGATCAGGGCGGCCATTAAGCATATGGCGAGGAACAAAACGCCCGGGGTGGATGGCCTGCCGATTGAATTTTATCAAAAGTACATAGACAGGGGGGCGTGGCTAGCAGCCGACGATGGCGGCAGCCTAGAGGGAGAGCTCCGTGCTCGAAGCGGCTCCCAAATAAATCCGGACTTCCATCCGTAGTTTAAACTTCCCAGGCGGGAAGGCAACGAAGCCCAGGACCGGGCGGCAGCTAACCGGACCAGCGCGACCTCAATCCGAGGTCGGGAGCCACGGTTCTTGCAGTCCCTCGTGTGGGCCTATCCACAGCATCCGGACCGGGGACCACAGTAGGCGACGGGCCGGGCAGGAAGTGGCCCGTCTCGGCCTTAAACTACCGGAAGTGCCCGGCCACGAAGAGCGGCGGCCTGAAACACCGGGGCGCCCAGTCACTAACGCCGGACCTCACGAATCCGAGGTTACTGGCAGAGGATCCTTCTGCAGTGAGGGCTGAGCGACGGCCGGCGCGCAGAACAGGAGCACCGAGGCGGCGGCCGCCATCTTGAGAGGCAGTGACCGAAGCGCCGGGGCAGGCGTCTGTGGACCCGCGCGGCACCGTACACCACGCTGTGAGTCCCCCCGGGCGAACTGAGCGGCTGAGGGCACATTGGCCGAATAGAGCCTGGGACACCTCCGCCAGGATTAGGTGCGGTGAGAAGGAAGGCGCCCGCACGGAGTACTCTTCATGAGCCCAGTGGAGTATGCCAGACAGTGACCGAGGCACCCCCACATAGGGTCCCAAGAACTAGCCCTAAAGACTGCTAACAAGGGGTGGCACACGTGAAACTGCAGGAGGGCGGAAGGCAGTAGTTCCCGGTAGCATACCCCACACGCCAGCCTAGGACTTGATTGGCAACCCCACGCCACCATACAGCAAATGCCCCGTCCTGCCTGATTTCACTACTGGACGCAGCAACCAAAGCACCTCTCAGGCGCTACACCTCGCCCCGACACCCAGCGCGTGCCCCAGGAAACCCCCCGGGTGGCAGGGTGTGGAGGATAGGAAGGAGCGGCGCCAACCTACAGTTCAGCCAGCCCGAGTCACGTAGAGATGGCTGGCAAGGGGCCTAAAAACGCGGCGGCGCAGACGCGCCTGGACCGGTTCGCGTACGAAAAGCCAGGCTCACCCTCGCAGGAAGCCAAACCACAATCGGGCAAGACGGCCGAAGTGACCGGTGGCAAGAAAGCGACCATTGACTACGTCATGCGTGCCCTCACACAGGTACAAGCCACGGTGGGATCAATCTCAGCCGAGATCACACTTATAAGGGCGGACTTTCACAAGATGACGGAAAAAGTGAACAATATGGAGGTGGTAACCAAATCCTTGGTCGAGGACGTGTCGGAGCTGCAAATCAGCATGGAACGTATCTCGAAAGAAAACAGGGAACTGCGCGACAAGCTCGATGACCAAGAAGGGCGCTCGAGACGGAACAACATACGTATCGTAGGTGTGCCAGAATCGGAAGACACAAGGGCAATGGACCTCTATGTGGAGAACCTAATCAAAGAGACTCTGAAACCCAAAGGACTCTCTGCCTTCTTCACGGTGGAAAGGGCGCACCGGGTGCCGGGCGGGCGCCCTAAGACTGGAGCTAACCCCAGACCGATAATAGCAAGACTCTTCAACTTCAGGGATCGAGACGCCATCTTACAGGCGGCGAGGAACTCGCCCCCCATCAAGATACAGAACGCGACACTTGCATTCTTTCCTGATTACACGGCCGAGGTTGCACGGAGGAGGAGAACCTTCTTTGAAGTAAAAAAAGAACTGAGAGCCAGAGAAATCCCATACTCTATGCTTTTCCCAGCCAAGCTTCGAGTCGTAGCTGACAACAAGACTTGGTTCTTTGATTCCCCGGAAACGGCGAGGGACTGGCTGGAGGGATGGAGGTCAGCGGGCCTCCCTCGTCGCTCCAGCAGACATAATAAACACCGTGCTACAGGCTCCCGACAGGACTCGCAAACCAACGACGAAGATACAGAACTCCAGTCCCCGATGGCCGAACATCAAGAGGACAGTGCAGACGGAGAACAATGAAACACGGCAATTATTTGTGGAACCGATGGAGAAAGAAAAACTACAAGGCCGCCATGGACACTGGGCGGAAGGGCCTCCGCAGCTGAGGAAGGGAGCCGCTGACCACGGAGAAACCTTCACCCCAGCGAGCAAGTACTATGTTATGGGTTGGGATCAAGCACTCTGCTAAGTTTGGGGGGCGGGCAGTTTGGAGTCCGTTGAGCAGGGGGGCAGGGAGGGGGGGAGTTGGGGGGGGGGGAAGGGGTTCTGGTTCTTAGTTTTTACACAGGGTCATGTTAGCTACGATAGGGCGCACACACACAGAATGGTGAGGTTACGATACACGGGCCTCCTGGTCCTCCACGCACGGAAGTCATCCATCCACATACCCGGCCATGGTGGGGGAGGGCACTGACATAGGGCAGGTGGCCCCACTGCGCCTCATGTCCTGGAACGTGAGGGGGTTGGGTGATAAAATTAAGCGAGGCCTGGTCCTACAAAGCATTAGAAGATTGAACCCCGCCCTGGTCCTGCTACAAGAAACGCACCTCACCGGCACGGCCACAAAGGCCCTGGACAGGAAAGGCTATAGTATGCTAGTCCATTCTGAGTTCACGAAGGGATCCCGGGGCACCGGGATATTGATTCACCGTTCCTCCAGGTTTATAACCCAATCAACGGCAGTGGACACACAAGGACGCTTCGCAGCGGTACATGGGCAGTGGGAGGGAAAACC
The DNA here is from genome assembly GCF_964263255.1 of Lissotriton vulgaris. Taxonomy (NCBI): domain Eukaryota; kingdom Metazoa; phylum Chordata; class Amphibia; order Caudata; family Salamandridae; genus Lissotriton; species Lissotriton vulgaris. Next base: position 398,294,707 of record NC_141687.1, read on the forward strand.
GCTCAACGTGGTGTCGGTGTATGTTCCGCCGGCGCTACACACCATAGCCTTCCCGGAACTGGGGAAATTCTTACTAGGCCTTCCAGAAGGGGACCTGATATTGGGTGGGGATTTCAATGCAGTGGCACAAGACTCCCTAGACCGGCACCCAACGCGTACACAAACACCGGGGCACTCCAAACTACTTGACTTCATGGAAGCGCAGGGCTTAGTGGACATATGGAGGCGACTCCACCCAAACGATCGGCAGTACACATACTACTCGGCAGTCCACGATAGCCTATCGCGGATTGACTATTTCTTGACGTTGGGAGGGGGTCCCCTTGCCTTCACTGATTCCCAGATTAAACCACGGGGAGTCTCCGACCATTCCCCGCCGACGCTGACACTGTCCAACCAGGAACGGGCGTACAGGCGAGCTTACCCCATCTACCCGGGTTACCTCAGGGAACCAGGTATAGCTAAGGCTTTGAAAAGAACCACACGATCCTACCTCGCCGAGAATGTGGGATCAGTGGATTCGCCTACAATCCTGTGGGAAGCCTACAAAACAGTACTCCGCGGACAGGCGATTTCAGTGATCACGCAGCACAAACACACACAACGTCAGGAACTGAGGGGCCTAGAGGACCAGCTAGACAAGGCGACACAGGAACACGAAAGTAATCCGACTGGGGATGCCAAGCATGCGCTCCAGCTGGCTCAGCAGCATCACACTGGCTTTCTGCGTCGCAGAGTGAAAGACAATATGTCAGCGACTGCGAGCAGGGTGTATGACGTGGGCGACAAAGCCGGGAGGCTTCTGGCGTGGCTGGAGAAGGCGCGGGGGGGTCAAAGGGCCATACTCCAACTGAAGGACCCTAGTGGTGAAACACAGTCCAGCCCGGCGCGGATAGTGGAACTCCTGGCAGACCATTTCCACTCCGTGTACTCCCCTGACTATATGGTCACACGAGACTTGGCAGAGAGATCTCTCATAGGGGTACCGGTCCGCACCCTCTCCCCAGACCAACGGGATGAGCTTGAATCCGACCTGACGGCGGAAGAAATACAAATGGCCATATCCGCGCTACACCCGGGGAAGGCGCTGGGCCCCAATGGTGTACCGATAGAGTGGTACAAAACCATGTCCGAAACGTTGTCCGCACCATTACTCGATATGTTCCGGGAGTGTCGGGTGCAAGGCCGATTGCCTCCTGACCAACGCACGGCCACAATTGTCGCGATACCTAAGCCCGGCAAGCCCCCTGAGGAATGCGGATCATACCGCCCGATTTCCCTCCTTAACGCCGAAAGTAAAATACTTGCGAAACTATTGGCCACCAGGTTGATGTCCCACCTAACACATCTAATACACCCTGACCAGTCAGGCTTCATGCCACACCGGAGCACGGCGCTGAACCTGAGGCGGCTGCATGGAGTGCTGGCCCGCGCCCCGCAGCTGGAGGAACCGGCAGCGGTACTGTCACTGGACGCCAAAATGGCGTTTGACATGGTGGAGTGGCGCTATCTCTTTGCGGTCCTGGAACACATGGGTTTCGGCCCGACGTTCATATCGTGGGTCAGACTACTATACACCGAACCCGTGGCGCGGGTAACCGCGAACGGACATATTTCTAGAGAGTTTCCGCTGGCGAGGGGCACGAGACAAGGATGCCCACTCTCGCCGCTACTGTTCGCCCTAGTGCTGGAACCCCTGGCCACGATTATCAGAACCACCCAGCTGCTGAAAGGCATACAGTGGGGAGGCGGATGGGAGGATAGGATATCCCTGTACGCAGACGACATGCTCGTCTACCTCACGGACCTCGTGAACAGTATCCCGGTACTATTGGCACTGTGCGAACGCCACGGTGCGGCTTCGGGATACAAAATCAACTGGTCCAAGTCCGTCCTCTATATGATACAGGGCGAACTTCCAGCCCTGCCGGAAGATTGCCAACTGCTCATAGAACGTTTCTCCTTTAAATACCTAGGGATACGGATAACGATGGACCACTCCACCTTCCTTGAACTAAATCTTAAGCCCCAGCTGGACAGACTAAAATCAGATGTGCGCCACTGGAAAACTCTCCCCTTAACACTCCTAGGCAGAGCTGCGCTCTTCAAAATGATGGCGCTACCCCGCTTCCTCTATGTTTTAGAGAATACACCAGCGACGATCCCCGTAACATTCTTCCGCCAGGTGTCGGCACAACTGTCCGGCCTTCTGTGGGGAGACAAACCAGCCAGGGTGGCGCAGGTGAAATTAACCAGGGATTGGTATAGTGGGGGGATAGCCCTCCCCAACCTCGAGCTGTACTACTGGGCCTCACACCTCAAGGTGATCAACCAGTGGGTCCATGCAGCACAGGACGATCCCGCGTATGAGGCAGATCGACGCCAACTGGGTACGTCCACCCTCCTAGCCCCACTTTACAACAAAGGCATAGCAAGGAAGTTGGAGGGACCCACCAAACACACAGTAGCCATCTGGCACAAAGCGCAAAGGCGGCTGGCATGGGAGGGAGTGATTACTAAACTTACGCCACTATGGGATACCAAAGCCCTCGGTAACCTGCGCAGTTCAAAAGGGTTTGAACAATGGGACACCATCGGGATTTCTACGGTGGGCGACCTGTGGACGAGGGACGGCGTGCTCTCCTTTGCGACCCTAAGGGAGCAATACAACCTTGAGGTGACAGAAACATATAGATACATACAAATTAGACACGCACTCTTGTCAGTGATGGACCCAGGCATGACACCCCCGGAATCGGCTCCGTTAGAGGACCGGTTACTCACGGACTACATGGAGTCCAGCGCAACCTCCCTCACCTACCGCAAACTGCTGAACAATCTGCCGGATCCCCTCGGAAAATTGAAGGAATATTGGGAAGACGAGGTTGGGGACCTGGACGAGGCTGACTGGAACGCAGCTCTGGCATCTCCCAGGGAGGCAGGTGTTTCCACCCGATTCAGATTGGTCCAATTTAAAATACTCCACAGGGTCTACTACACCCGCACGACACTACACAAAATACACAGAGCAGACCACCCGCACTGCCTGAGAAATTGTGGGGAGGAGGGTACACTGTTCCACACTATCTGGACCTGTCCAACCATACAGAACTATTGGAGGTGTGTAACTCGCACGATCGGCCAAACCCTCCAGAACCCGTTCACTCCCGATCCTAGAGTCTGCCTCCTAAATGTGTGGGGCCCGACAGACCTGTCACTTCATGCGAAGAGTTGGGTGGTCATTGGTGTAATGATGGCAAAGCGTGATATTGCAAAAAACTGGGGGGCACGGGAGGCGCCAACACTGGCGCAATGGTGCAGGAACATGGATGTGCTTATGGTGACAGAGAGGGCTGTGTATCAACAAAGACTTAATCCACGCAAATGGAATAGAATTTGGACACCGTGGAACACATATAGGGGGGACATTTGTGAGCCTCTTCCTGAGGAGGAGGATGAGGACAGCTCTGGGGACGAGGTGGATCTGGAGTAGTGGGGGGGAGGGAGGGAGGGAACCCAGGCAAGGGACCTGCCACAAAGACTTGGGCACCACAACCCAGGCAAGAATGTAAGAGCTATTAAGGGCCCCATGGCCACACCAATGTTATACTGGACTACTGTGCCGGATCGTGAACTTTGACCCTTGAAGTAGCAAGTTTTAAGTTGGGGGGGGTAAAATGTAAAAGTTGCTCTATTGATCGGTGGCAGCTGAATGTTGAGGCTGCTCAGCTGAATGTATAACTGTCGTTTTATACCTTGTGCTAGCAACAACAAAAATAAAACTTTTAAAAAAAAAGTACATAGACAGTTTGGCGCCTAGATTACTGGTGGTGTACGGGGAGGCTCAGAGGCTGGGGCGAAGGCACTATCAACGCCTCCCTCATTGATCTGGGCAATTGTTGAAACCCGGCAGAGAGGCGTCCGATGTAAGGTCATATAGGCCGTTGTCCATGCTGACAGTGGACTACAAGATATTGAGCCGTATTCTAGCCACCAGGTTGGCCCCGCATATGACCAGGCTGGTGCACAGGGACCAAGCAGGGTTTATCCCTACGAGGAACGCGGCGCTTAATATTCGTCGTCTAGTTGGGATATTGGAAGGCGCGACAGAGGAGGACGGTGACCCGGCGGTGTTATCTGTGGATATTGAGAAAGCCTTTGATAGCCTGGAGTGGGTCTACTTAGAGGAAGTCCTGGTGAAGTTTGGCCTTGGCGAGGGGTTTCGTAGATGGACGAAGGGGTTGTATTCTTCGGCCACAGCGAGAGTACGCCTGGGCACTCTGGTATCCGCTGATTATCCAGTTTGTAGAGGGACGAGACAAGGGTGTCTGCTTTCCCCATTGCTGTTTGCACTGGCGATGGAACCGTTAGCGGCGCGTGCCAGGTCGGGAGTCATGTACGCGGGGATCGAAAGAGGTGAACAGTCGCATTATATATCTTTGTATGCAGACGATCTGCTGCTGTATATGGCGGATGCGGAGCAGGCTCTGGAAGGGGCGATGGATATGTTGTCTGAGTTTGGTCGGTTGTCGGGCCTCAAGGTTAATTGGACAAAGACTTGTATCTTTCCGCTCAGGGCAGACACGCCGTGTCCCCCTCGTGCTATAGGGGTGGTCTGGGAGCCATCTTGCTTCACTTATTTAGGAGTCCGAATCTACCACGAGGTCGCGAACTTATTGGAGGGTAACATTGGGCGATGTATAAGAGCACTGAGAGGCTGTATGTCCTTTTGGGCTACCCTCCCTTTGTCTGTGTTGGGTAGAGTAGCTCTACTGAAGATGGTGGCGCTCCCACGGTTACTTTATTACTTTCGCACGCTGCCCATTTGGATCCCTCAGAGGATCTTTAAGGACCTGCGGACGATGATAATCGACTTCCTTTGGGGGCACGGTCGCCGTAGAGTGGCATTGAACACCTTGCTTCGACCCAAGCTTGAGGGGGGGGATGGCGGTCCCCGACTTTGAGTTGTACTACTTGGCCGCGCAGCTTCAGGTTCTCACGCAGCACGTGGCTAGGGTATTCAGAGGGCCAGAACACGAACGAGAGCACGGTATACAACGTCATGTCCTGGCTTACAATATCATGCAGCAGAAAGTGGAGTTGCGAGGCCTCACTATGGAAGAGAAGACGCTCAGGTTGTGTTGGCAAAGGAGTTTGAAGAGAGCGAAGGCGTCCCGACCGTATGCGCCTGAGATACCGTTGGGAATGTTGACTGCGCTGCCGCATGGGGGCGATTGGTCTCCGCTACTGGAGTGGGAGGAGTTGGGACTGCAAGTGGTGGGTGATCTGTATATTGATGGGACGCTGGTCCCCTTCCAGACGCTGCAGGAACAGTTTGGGCTGCCGGAGGGGAGCTTCCTCTTGCATGCGGCTGTGGTAGCAGCGATACAGAAGCACTGGAAAGGGGGGCTCCTTGAACCGGAAACGACTATGGCTTGCCAGTATGTCGTGATGGCCGCAGGTACATTTAAAGCGGTGACCTGCCTACATAATAGGATGCTGCATGAGGGGTTGGATCCGCTCCTAGGCTTGAAATCGAAGTGGGAACTTAGCATAGGTAGGCCCATTCCGGACACGGTGTGGGGTCATATCCTTAAGCGTACGTGGAAGGGCACAAGGAACGCACGCTTTCAGCGGGTACATTTTTACATTCTGCACAGGGCTTACCTGACCCCAGAGAAGATTAAACGGTATTTCCAGGTGCAGGAGGCAAGATGTCAGAGGTGCCTGGCACTGGAGGCTGATATAGATCATTTGTTATGGGGCTGTCAGAAGCTGAAGCCTTACTGGGCGGAGGTTGGGGAACTCCTAAATGCAGTGACCGATCGGGAGGTGGATTTTGACATGGCGGCATGTTTGTTGCTCTGGTTCCCACACACGAAGAATACAAAAGTTAAAAAACCCACGCACAAAGCAGGCCATACGTTGGATGGAGTATTCACCAACAATCCCGAAATCTCCATCACAGAGGTCATTCCTCTAATCTGGACTGATCATTCTGCTATATGCTTCTCTATCCCTACTAAACCCACGCCCCCTCGGCTGTCTCTTCCCCATTCGACTACATTCAGAGACTGGAAGAACTTAAATCTTGAACGTCTCACTCAGATGATCCAGGATAGCCCATCACTTAATAAGCATGATCCCATAGCAGCGTCAGACACTTATACGGAGATTCTGATCGAAGCCTGCAACAAATTAGCACCTCCTAAAACCTCCCACCGTACTAGAAAACGTCCATCAGCCCCCTGGTTCTCTGAGCCGCTCAGACTTCAGCGTCAGCATTGCAGAAACCTTGAACGGCAGTGGCGCTGTAACTTTAACACATCTGACAAGATTAGTTACAAAAGCGCTCTCATTAACTATAAAAAACTCATAAAAACAGAAAAAACTACATACTATACAAGCCAAATTAATGAGGCGAAAAACTCCTCAGGGAAACTATTTCAAGTAGTAACCTACCTGTCCAATCCATCTGTTCCTCAGTCAGAAGGGTCTCAAGCCCTTTCTGATGCATTAGCCAATTTTTTCGAGGACAAGGTTAGAGCCATCTTTAACACATTTACACCTGAGGTAGCGACCATTCCCTCTCATTCCACAGCTGACACCGGCCCCTCATTCGCAGGTTTTGAACCTACCTCCTGTGAATTCATTCAACCATTGATCGCTCGAACCAAATCTGGCTCACCTTTGGACCCTTGCCCTCCAAACATCCTCAACCTCATCTCGGAGGTTATGGCCCCTCCCCTAACCACCATCTGCAACGCAATGTTTGAATCCGGTGTATACCCCCCGCAGTGGAAAAAAGCAATAATCAAACCGCTGCTTAAAAAACCTAGTCTAGACCCTCTCCTTCCTGCCAGTTATAGGCCCATTGCCTGTCTCCCATTCCCTGCAAAGATCTTTGAAAAGATCATGAACATCCAGCTGTCAAATTACATCCATCACAATAATCTACTGGATGACACCCAATTTGGGTTCCGACAGGGCCACGGAACAGAGACGGCACTGTTGAAAGCAGCAGATGAGATTAGGTCTACAATGGATAATGGAGGAGCCGCAGTTCTAGTACTCCTGGACCTATCTGCGGCCTTCGACACGGTCGACCACGCCACCTTGATCGACCGTGTCGAAGCCATAGGAATCACATGCAAAGCTAAAAACCTCCTGGCCTCATTCCTGTCGAACCGTCCACAAACAGTGAAACTAGGCAATTTCACATCCCAGACCTTCTCCTTGCCATGTGGAGTACCACAGGGATCATCGCTAAGTCCGACACTATTTAATATCTATGTGTCGGACCTGGCGAGGGTCATAAAATCCTGTGGAATCTCCCTCACTACCTACGCTGACGATACCCAATTGGTGTTATCAATACATAATGACGGAATCTCAGTAGCAGCCAATTTCCAAATGGGAATGAAGGCAATAAGCTCCTGGATGTCATCCAACTGTCTTAAACTCAACTCTGATAAGACAGAAGTGATGACATTCGGGAGGCTTCAACCCACCTGGTCCCCTCAATGGTGGCCTCACCAGATGGGACAACCACCAGAACCTGTGACGAAGGTACGCAACTTGGGCGTTATCTTCGATAACAAATTGACATTCCAGCAACATGTCAATGCTGTGGTTTCTTCTTCCTTCCACGTACTAAAAAGGATAAAAAAACTAATCCCATACCTTCCGTCACACGCAGGTAAAACTTTGGTCAGTACACTAGTATTCTCCAAAACTGATTATTGCAATGCATTGTTACTCAATACACAACAAAAGGTTCTTAATAAACTGCAAACTGTCCAGAACGCTGCCGCCAGAACACTGCTATCTATCCCCAGATTTGCATCAGTTTCCCCCTACATCCGACAATTACATTGGCTACCGGTGAGGAGCCGCATTAAGTTTAAGGCTTTATGCATTGCATATAAGGCCATTCACGATCAAGGACCCTTATTCTTAAGAAAAGCCTTCCGACCGCTTGAACATACTAGAACTCTGCGGTCATCCTCAGCGCACCTACTTATGGTCCCCCGTACAAGAAGGGCCAACTGGGGCGACAAACGCTTTGCTGTGGCCACGGCCAAAATGTGGAACGCACTTCCTTTAAACATCAAGAGCGCTCCGACCCTTCTTAACTTCAGAAAACAACTAAAGACATGGCTGTTCCCTGCCTAATCCCCCCCTCCTCCGGAGAGTTCTGCAACTACAGCGCCGAGACACCCCAGGGTATTTGCGCGCTCTAAAAATCGCCAGAAATAAATAAATAAATAAATAAAGTGACGAGTAAATTCATTGATCTGGGGCTGATACTGGCGCAGAGGGAAATCACTTGGCATTGGAAGTCCAGGGAGGGACCGTCAGTAAGGAGATGGGTGAATGAACTGCTGAGGTGGTCTGAATGTGAGAGTGTGCTCCGTATGAGACAGGCAGTCAAGCTTGACAATGAAAATAGCCTAGAAATGGCGAGAGCGTGGGAGATGATAGTCCAGGCGTTGCGTGATTCCATGGTGGAGGACGAAGACTGAATTGCTTGTGTATGCGGGCTCCATGAGGCTTATGAGTATAGAGGCATCAATTGATCTGTAGCGAGATCCATAGTAGCATTAGGAACATGGCCCACATCGTTAGCGGTTGCAGGGGGGGGTGGGGGGGGGGGGGGGGGTTGTTTTGGGTTTTTGGGGGGGGGGGGGGTTAGGCACCGGGACCCAGGTCGGGAGGCAGCAGCGATCCCCGGGGTTGGAACTGTCCCAGCGTGACGGGAGAGCTTGGATAGGCGATGGGGTAGAGACAGGGACACATGGAACTGATATGATAGGGGCTCGCCATCGAATGGACTGGGGGTCAGGATTGTGAGTATCGCCTGTGTAACTGGAATGTTAATGCATGCTAGACGGTGTTGGGGGAGGGTTAGGTGTTTAGGGGGGTAAAATGCGGATACACAAAGCGGTTATTGACCAATCGTCCCTCATGGATGCTCACTGTGATGTTCTTGCTGGAGGTTTGGATTACTACGCCGCCCGGCCTCCGGGATACGGGCTGAATGGCTGTGTACGATCTGTGGTTTACTTTATCCATGCGGGGGGGGGCACCATGAGTGGGCTGGTTGATTTATTATATGCAATGGTTTCTAATTCTGCAATAAAAACAAATTAAAAAAAAAAAAAATGGTTCAGCTCCTTTATAAGAATCCTGTAGTCAGGGTAAGGCTGGGCCCATACATTTCAGTGGCAGTGGGTAGGGGTACTCGGCAGGGGTGCCCCCTGTCCCCGCTGCTATTCACGCTGGCTGTGGAGCGTCTGGCGATGGTACTGAGGCAGACACTGGGAGCGAGAATTGCCCTGGGGGATGCGATCCACCAGGTCTCACTTTATGCAGACGACCTACTAGTGTTCGTAAACGGCGTGACGCGCATACCGGAAAGGCTGGCCCAGCTGCTGGAGCAGTTTACGGTTGTCTCTGGGCAAATGCGGGCAAGTCTTGCCTCTATGCCTCCAATGCCGAGATAGACGATCCGGGGTACTGCCTATGAGGCACATGAGTCCAATGGAAGGCTGACACCTTCAGGTATCTAGGGATCCAGATCTATAGGTAGCCAGCTGACCTTTTTGAAGGCAACCTGGGTAGAGCTGGGGCAGCGCTTTGATCCCAGATACGTTTTTGGTCCTCCCTCCCGCTGACCACAACGGGCAGGGTAGCTCTCGCCAAAATGGTCATGCTTCTCTGACTCCTGTATTACTTAGTCAATTTGCCTCTTTATGTGCCGGCCTCATTTTTTTCGTCGCTCAACGCGACGCTGCGGGACTTCATCTGGGGCACGTCCCGGCATCGGTTGGCGCTTACAAAGTTGTTTCTGCCAACGGACAGTGGTGGGCTGGCAGCTCCGTGTTTCGAGCACTACTACTGGGCTGCGCAGCTTCAATCGACTGCACGCTGGTTGGCGGACAGAGGGTGGGAGGACACCGCCACAACTGAGCCGCCCTACTCGCTAGAACAAGTCGCCAGACTTTTCCACCCCTTGGCGGCACCTGCAAGACCCACCCCGCTGCTACTGGTAGCGTATAAGTGCTTCCGCAGAGTCCTTTTCCTTACCCGACGGATACATCCATATGCGCATGCGGTGCCCTGGGAGGGTTTTCTGGAAGGTGAGGGAGCCCTCACGAGGCCTATGCTAGAGTACTGGAGAGAGGCGGACATTCAGACATTGGGGGACCTCTTTAGGGACGGTGCGCTAGTGGCGTATGAGACGTTGGTCTCAGAAGATGGGCTTCCCCCTGGGGGGTTTCTACCACATCGTCCATAGTGGCGAAAATGACAGCATAGTGGGGGGACGTGCCTGAACAGCATTTAACTATGCAATATTTACATGTTATGGGTAGGGGCAGACACATGGTCCACTGGTTTGCGGGGTCGTTACGGACGCACTCAGGGACAAGCTTGGCTCTGCTCAGAAACAAATGGGAGTGTGACTTAGGCAGGCAGCTATCAGATAAGGAGTGGGAAAGAATACTTAAAGTCTGGTGCGCATCCCCAGAAACCTGCGTTTCCGACAAATACAACTTTATGTTATTCATCAGGCCTATCTCACACCAGCGATCATTAATAGATATTTCCACCGCGCAGATGCGTCCTGCCCTAGGTGTGGAGAGTTAGATGCGGGGATCCTGCACCTCTTATGGAGCAATCCTAGGCTGGGCTCCTCTTGGAGTGCAATTGGCGAGCTGCTCAGCGGATGCACTGGGCGCACTATACCTCTTGACCGGCCAGAATACATTTTACACCAGTTTAGGAGGCCGCCCACAGATAAGGTGTTGTCCCGCTTTTTAGATCTGGGGATGGTAGTGGCTACGCGCCTCCTCACACGGCGCTGGAAGGCGAGCGATCCACCAAGGCGTGGCCCTTCTCCTTTCAGGCATGGGCCTGGGCAGAGTGGACGGCCATACGCAGGGAGGAGATGGTGGGGCCCCGAAAAGAACCAATGGCGGAGAGATGGGAACATATGCTTAAAGCCTTGCATCCGGCGGGTGGGACCAGGGGCGCAGGTACTGTGGAGGATTGAATGACGCCCTATGGGATTGGGGTGTGCCGCAGGTTGTTCCTCTGCTAAATAGGACGGCTAGACACAGTCATTGACTCCTGGGGTCATTTGGGATTTAGGTGTCAGTACAGTTGTGAAAGGGCTGTGCGCGTGCGGGGGGGGGGAAGAGAGCTACTGGGAACAGGTGATATTGGTTCTGCCGCTATTGTTTCCTTCTGCCTTTTTCCTTTTATTGTTTACACACAGTTGTTGTATAAAAGTCATCTTGTGCACAATATTGGAGATGGAAGATCTACCCCTGACAATACTCATGCAGATAACCTCAACGTGCAGACAGTCATGGACCTACTTTGGGGCGCCTGCCCCGGCATCATGTGTTTTCACATATGGCCTTGTACCTCTTACTTGTATGTGATGTAGTCTCTAAATGCGTACCTGAGACGCCCAGTTGTTGAACTAATACTGTTGAGATGTCCAATGCAATGTGATATTATTTTTTTCAAAAGGTAAAAAACAACAAACTAATAAACAGATTTGACAAAATAAAATGACACTAGGCTGTTACCACATATAACCATTAGAATGCAGCCATTACAACGCAGGTACAGTTACCACGCACAACCATTACCGTGCAGGTCTTTACAGCGCGTATGCCTTTACCGCGCATGTCTTAACAACAAATTTCCCTGTAAAGGCATGAATGGTAAAGGCAAATGCATTTTAAATGCAAGTATTAGAGAAGTATAAGTATATATATATATATATATATATATATATATATATAGTGCGTTTGTTAGGGAAAGTTTTTTTCTACAGTGTTTAATGTGGGTATAGTTTGCATTTTAAATGTTAATTTTATAATATTATATATATATATATATATATATATATATATATATATATATATTTATTCACTAAAAAAAACATAGGTTTCAGCATTTAAAAAACCTATTAAATTCACTGAAAAAACCATAGGTTTCACGGCAGTTATAGTTAGCAGGAAGTTTTACTCGCATAAAACCATTGA